>NC_064640.1:407149729-408422854 GCF_023864345.2 Schistocerca serialis cubense | reverse complement strand
CTTAAGACAAATGCCTGAATGGTTCCATTGAAAGGGCACGGCCGCTTTTCTTCACCATCCTTCCCTAATCAAAGCTTGTGCTCCGTCACCAATGACCTCGTTGTCGACGGGACGTTAAACACTAATCTCCTCCTCCCTCCCTCCTCTTCTATCTATCATGCTGACCCCACTGCCAGCAACAAGAAGCACTATAACGATGGCGTCACGACCAATGGGCTATCTCGCACCTTTGTATCTCAGCGCCTTGTTACGCTGTTTAAGTTAGCGTCGCATGATGAAAAGACAAAAATCCCAAATCATAAGATAATCTTTACGACGTTGATCTCGTTTTACTTCATCAGCGCTGTAGCACGGTTTACAATTACTTCGCCTCTGAATAGAATAATCAGAAGGAGTGCAGGACAAAAACAGAAAGGAAGAGAAAAGCTGTGCACACTACTCTGGCACTCTGTGGAGGCCAAACCACATTTCTACTAGCGAAGATCCCTGGAGGACTCCTAAATTCAGAAGTCACATAACAACACTATTGACAAGCAAATATGCCTTCAGTTACCCACTATCTATTTTCGTCTAAACTTCCCTTATGTCCATGCCTTCCATACCTCAACTAATCATTTCTCTTTCACTGCCTGACGTAACGTCCTCTTTGCCATCATATCCAACATACCACATCATGTGATTAAGTGCATGACATGACCTGGTAGGTTGCAGTGCGTACATACAACCGGTTTCATTGGTTCAATCCATTCTCAGGTGCCATAACTGAATCTATATCTGGTAGAATTAAATAGGACAGTGGGGAGAAGACAAACGCGGGAACTAGAGATAGAAGGACCCCGTGAGCGGTTACAGAATCCACATGCTGCTACTTCCTTGTAGTGCCGACGACTGTAGTACCTTTGTCAATTCAGCTTCTGACACCAGCTGTAACGGTGAGCAGTACGCCAGTCTTATGTGGGATGTGCTCTGCTGAAGAATGTTAGTTCAGGATGAGTCAGAAGCCGTTTGAAAATAGTATAATTCCTTTATTACTCCAATAGTTCGCATGACCAGCTCAAGCCCACATCTGGCGGCGCTGGAGGGTGGGTTTCTACCCACGGAACCAGCATCAAAGGGTTGTAGTAGCTCACCGACAACTGCTACACTCAGCGTGACCCAAGCATGGCGCCACTTTGCGTAGTCAGCATGGCTGGCAGCCAGGTACGTCAGGGCTGACGCAGCATGTGACGCGTCCTGCCGAGTACTGTATGAGATGTCTAGTTGGCAGCGACCTGTTCTGGAAGGCACGTCAGTGGCTAGGCGATCCTCAGTCCGACTCTCGACACATCATTGAATGGCTGGACCCCCTGGGAAGCGGTCCTGTAAAGACGATGGTGAAACAGAGCGGCCTGACACCAGAAGCCAACATAACGGACACCATCTCGATGACTCGCCAATTCTGTGAGCTGCCTCGCCGGATGGCCAGTATTTACAGGTGCTAAAGCATGTTTGTTGTGATTTGCTGCTGCAAATCTCACGAAAGTCGCATGCCCAAGTGTCCCTGCTTTCGGTAACTACCCAGGCACTGACCAACATGCAAGCAGCAGTACCCATGGATGCTGTGGCGCAATGTTGTGATTTACAGTCTTGAGCCCCTTTGCCTAGGCCAATACTGTTACAAATGAAAGATCATCAACATACAATTTGACTGTCATACTGCTGGAAATACCAAGGAGAGTAAATAATGAAAAAAAACCTACTGTGCGTCTACAGTTTAGCAGGAAGAATACATCATTAAATTGGTAGGTAATTCGAGAGTACAGAGGAGATGAATTTAGTACACAGAGCGAACACCTCTGGCAGCAACAATGGCTACAACGTGGTTGGACATTGAATCGACCTGAGTTTCGAAGACTGAAGTGAGTACCTCATACTGTCCTGCTTCAGCTACAAGCCAGAGTTCATCAATCATAGTGGCTGGCAAGCAGTGATGTGCCGGTCTCTCGACAATCCATCACCAGCCTTAACACAGCAGGTATGCAGCTCCTTCTGTCCAAGTATTGACTATGCGAAGAAATGGCAAGATGGCCGCCGGATCGGTTGTATCTTGCGTCGGCTCTGTGTTTAAAAGGTGTTTTTGTGTCGGAAGTGCCGCTTTTGGCAAGTTGTTTCTGTACTCACAAGTAGTGGAAGTGTCAATTATTCTAGTGCGCATTTTCTCGAAGAGACATTAAGTGTAAACAGGGCAGGGGGAGTGACTTAAAGTTATAAGTGGGAGGGATCGTCGCTCTCCGGTTACTGCAGAGTGCGCGTCGGATGAGGAAAGGCAGGCGAACCACAGCACTGCGTGAGGCGCCCGCTGCCGCTGCCGCTGCCAGCTGCTCTGCAATCCCGACGAGCCGCGATAGGTGCCAGCTGAGCCACACCCGACACCCACATCCCGCAACACGGCGCCGCGTCTGCCGTCTCAGCGGAGAGCGACGCAGCGTAACATGGGGAGGCCGTGCACTGCCTCGTGTTGGATATCAAATGGGCAAACAGATGTAGTCAGGGTGGCTACCTGGAAAGAAACGGCAGTGACTGACACAGCTAATTTAAATGATAATGCAGAAGTGAAAACGGCAACAATTATAGAAGCAGTGAATATACAACAGCGGTATGAAGACTTGATGACATTCATTGAAAATGAATTTTCTGCGCAAAAGATGACACAAACAGGAGCAATCGAATTAAAGTGGTGTTACAGGAGAAAATACCGCAATGTGCGATAGATCATACAAAAAGAAAAATAAAGAGAAAATTCACAAAACCAGCGAAAACATATGCGATGCTGACGACGTCACCTAGTAGAGATGTAACCAAAACAGCTGCTGCAGCAAAAATCGCGACAGCGCAAACAGTGCAATAAAATACTTTGTACATAAACTGAAGAGGTAAAGGTAGTGCAACAAAAACACGATCTTAACACTTAAAGTACCACGTGGGTCGTTTTTTACTCACGAGTGTTTTTCCAGGGCCCTACGTCGCTCCATGATCATCGCAGGACCAAACGCTCCCGTAACCGTGATTTTTCATCATTTATGGAGTTGTACAACTCAGCAAAATTTAATCCCCCTAGCCCACCTAGAAGTGTGAAAATTTACCTATTTACCTGTTATCCCAGATTATGTGTCATTTTTTACCCATACGCATTTTAAAGCAATTTGCTATCAGTAACGCCCGTTTTCAGATACTACATAGTTTCTGGCCGTGCCAGAGATGTTGGAGTATATGACTGTACTTTGGCCAAAAAGAATGTAAAATACAAAGAATTTGGAGGTCGGGCGATGCTTTATACGAGGGCTATCCACAAAGTACATTACGTTTTCGTTCGTGTCCGTTAGGGGCGGGGCTAGCGCGGCCATCTTGGTGTCATGGCATTCCGCCGCTCAGTCAGCATCCTGCCGTGCTAGTGAGAGGTTCGTGCTGTACTCCGTTGAGTTACTGTGACACTTTGAAATGTCAGCGTTAATTGAAAATGACGCGGAGTGTGAAGTGCGTGCTGTAATAAGGTTTCTGACTGCAAAAAACTGTACACCGATAGAAATCTATCGGCAGCTTTGTGAGGTGTATGGGGACAACATAATCACTGAAGGTGGAGTGCGTCAATGGGTCATTAAATTTAAAAATGGCCGAACTAACGTTCACGACGAAGAGCGAAGTGGAAGACCCAGCATAGTGACTGACGAACTTGTCGAAAAAGTCGATGCCGCGGTTCATGAAAACCGTAATTTCACAATAACGGAACTCTCTATGAGTTTTCCACAAATTTCACGAAGTTTGTTGCACGAAATCATTACCGAAAAGCTTGGTTACCACAAGTTTTGTGCAAGATGGATACCAAAAATCTTGACAGAGATTCACAAAAATCTGCGAATGACTGCAGCGTTAACGTTTTTGGACGCTTACGAGAAAGATGGCGACTCATTACTCGATCACATCGTTAGTGGTGACGAAACATGGGTTAAGCATGTGAACTGCGAGACAAAATTGCAGTCAATGCAGTGGGGGCACACAAATTCTCCCTAAAAACCCAAGAAATGCATGCAGACAATGTCGGCAGGGACAGAAAAGGTGTGATTTTTGTGGATTTCCTGGAAAGAGGCACTACAATAAACTCTCAAAGGTATTGCCAAACTCTGCACAAACTCAGAAGAGCTATACAAAACAATCGCAGGGGAAAGTTGGGCTCAAAGATCTTGCTGATTCACGACAACGCCCGGGCCCACACGGCAAATGGCACTCGTGAAGTTCTCGAATCTTTTAAGTGGGAGTTGTTTCCTCATTCGCGTTACAGTCCCGTCCTGGCACCGAGCAACTTCCACTTATTCCCAGCAATGAAGAAGTGGTTGGCTATGCAGCGTTTTGATGACGACGCACAGCTTCAAGAAGAGGTAACCACGTGGTTGAAGCACAGGCGGCCGAATTTTACGACGAAGGAATTTCCAAGCTTGTCCATCGTTACGATAAGTGCCTTAAGTTAAATGGCAACTATGTAGAAAAGTAGTATTTAAGTGTGGCTTTCATCTGTACATAATAAAAATATTTTCCAATACTTTATTTATTTTTAATTCCAAAACGTAATGTGCTTTGTGGATAGCCCTCGTATCAGCGCGGCTTCCCATTTTCTAGGGACTGCCGGCATGCAGACCTACGGAGTGACACTGAGAAGCCACAGAGTAACATATTATACAGTGGGGGCGCCCGTCTCACTTCCTATACCGTTTTCTGTGGCCTGCTAATAGTTCTCTTACACTACAGCATATGTCAGACTCGTCACCCTTATGGAAGTTTCCTGTCACTGAATCTTTATCCGAGTGGTCTGAGGCAGTACCGACGCCAGCGATGTGAGGTTGCAGTTTATTTTCGAGAGTTCGCGTCATTGAAGCTACTATGGCAAGAGGACGTGGCCCCACAGAGACCGAGATTCTATATTTGGAGAACGTTCCACCGACGCAATCGAGTGATGAATCCGGTAGTGAGACAAATGTGGAGGAGGACGATGATTTTGTTCCAGTGGAAACTGCTACGCAAGGGATTCAGACGCATCAAATGAACAGCAAGCAGTATCTGACCCATCTGACGATCACCTACCTCTTACACAACGTAATCATGAGCCATTCTACCTAAATTTTTGTGCCAATGAGCACGCAGTCCACTGAATGGCTTTCTTTCTACTGTCCTTTAATTGTCGGATTTGTGGATTCTACCTGGGGGCGTGGACATACCTCCCAACGACGAGTCAAAAGTGTGCGCAATGCAGGACAGGGCCTTCAACAAGGACGAGGACGGCGGAGCAGAGAAGTTATCGGTAAGCTACCTGATGGAGTCAGTAAGTCACTGATAAATAAATCTTTATTCAAGACTCGAACGCAATGTCACTTATCATCTAATGTAAAAGCACAAGTCAATCTGCATCATGGTCGGACTTTTGCCGTCTTTCCCTAATTCTCACCAGTGACAAAGGGTTTTGACATACGATGCAATTTGCTTCTGACAATGGCGATGATCCAGTTGTTGTGGACGAGTCACAAGACGGTGACGGCACGGCGGTCGGTGTAGTTGACGGAGCAGCAAGAGGTGGACATGGTCTCGGTACACTGGGAGCTAGACGTGGTGCAGCAGCTCATCGTGGACGAGGAAGAGGAAGCGAAGTGTGGCATCCATTCCCTGGCGAGAAAGTAGAGATTTCCAATGGCAGCAAGTGGGCATGGATTGAGCCAGGCGACACAGCAGATAGGTGCAGCGTCCAGAATGTGTTGTTGGAGATACCCGCGCTGACGGACACGCCAAATGACATTTTGTAGGCGTCTCGTCACTCTCTGTGTTGCGGCTATATGTCAGCAAACCGATTCTGAAATAGATAAAAAAGTACACTGAAAAAAAGACTCACAGCACAGTTGGTAATATTGAGTGGCCTCTAAACCTGGAAGAACTAAATGCTTTCATTGGATTACTCTGCACTTGTGGACCGTATGGCGCTCAGGGTATTTCATACAAAGAATTATGAAGCAATAAGTGGGGACCTCCTTTCTTTCAAAGCACCATGTCGAGTAACAGATTTGCAGAAATATGCAGTCATCTTAGTTTTGAATTTATGTCATCAAGAAGGCAACGTAAGCAAACTAATAAATTTTGCCTGCCTTCAGAAATTTGAAATCTATTTAGTGACAATTGCATGCCTAGTACAAGCCAGGCGAGAACATGACTGTCGACAAGTAACTGTATCTTTGCAAGTGCAGATGCCTATTCATGCAGGATATGCCGACTAAACCTGATAAGTATGGGATAAAATACTGGCTTCTGTGTGATGCTGACAATCGCTACATCCTCAATGGATCCCCTTACCATAGCAAACATGAAACTCGTGATCCAAGAAATTTCCTTGGTCACTAAGTCGTTATGAAGCTGGCACAGCCATTCAGCTGCGGCCATAACATCACGACTGACAGCTTCAACTCCGTGAAACTGGCGGATGAGCTGAAACAAAAAGGAACATATTTAGTTGGCGCTCTTCGGAGATTATTCCAAGGGTCCCTCCTGCGGTGCGAAGTTGAGACGACACATTGCATGCAACACACTAGTATAAGTCAGGCAACGATCCTCTCACAGTATACCAAGGGAAAAATACAAAAAATGTCCTCATTTCGAGTAACGTACACGCTGGATGTCAGGTGAATGAGAATGTTGCGAAGAAACTTCCAGAAACTGTGAAGCTTTATAATGAAACTAAGGGTGAAGTCGATATAGTTTACCAAATGGCTTAACACTACAGTGTCCGAACTGGCACCAAACGATGACCTGTACATGATTTTTACAATATTCTTGAGCTTGCCATAATCAATGCTCAAACAATTTTTAAGTTACTTACCTCTAAGAAGATTTCAGTCCGAGACTTTATGCTCAGAGCAGCAGATGAGTTTCCTACTCCCCACAAACGGCAAAGAGGAACCCAAATTGTAGGCACCCGATACCGGCGCTGACCAATATGGAAATAGAAGGCGTTGTCAAATTCAGTAGGGAAATAAAACATCAAACATTTGCATCAAGTGCAACAAGTATGTGCGCATAAGCTGCCAACAAAAACTCTAGTCGAATGTCTGAACTGTGAGCCCATCCCAGCTTAGAAAATTCTGTGGACACTTTGTTCCTAAATATTTCCAAATATTTGTAATTATAGATTCTAACTGTTTGTTTTTGTGTTTAGTTCCTTGACTGCAACAAGCAAAAAAAATCTAGAGCATTTTAGTCACCGGCTGTGTTTTAGAATGTTTCACAAATATTCGGTACTTAGCTTATTGGTCTGTAAGAGTAAAAATACTATTATTACGCACGTAAACAGTATATTTTGACTCTGTTTCAACCTTTTAAAATAAAGATAAACATTGTATTATTCTTTTACTTACTTGTTTTAACGATGATTGATAATACACAGTGGAATTTCTTCTGTAAAATTTAAAACAGGAAAAGAAAAGTTTATTTCTGAAAATTTATTTTTGACACTGTACTATTCATTTTAGAGACCAAATCATCCTACTATCCTTTGGTTACACTTTAGAATCTGCTAGAACGTATTGTCAACATGGTGACACTCAAAGCACCTCCCAAATACGAATAAAACGGTGGTTTCCTAGAGTAGGACAAAAATGACCCGCTTGGTAGTACTAGGGGTACGCCAAAGACCTATGCTTCTAGTCTTAATAAACCTCACCAAAGATAAAATTTGTATAAGGAAGATCAAGCAAACCAATAATATAATCGTCGTGGAAACTGCTGCACAAAGTGACACGGAAAAGATAATGAAAAACAAAAAAGTGCAAGAGGCACTGATTTGTGAACAGCCTAAGAAAAAGAGACCTCAAATGGTACTGTGCGACAGCTAAGAGAACACTGATGCAAAGACAGAATATAAATGCAAAACCTTGAACATGAACTGACTAAGGAAAGCTTAGAAATCGGCTTTACAATACGATTCAGGACAGCACCAAGGAGAAGAAAAGTGGTCCATCAAGTTACTGAAGTGTGCCCTGAGGTTAGAAGAGCTCTGATGAAGCGACAAAAAGTATTTCTTGGGTTTCGTTCGGTTTCAGTTAAAGACTGTCTAGTAGTTCCGCAGTGTGTGCAATGACAAGACAGTCATTTGGCGAAACATCGTGAAGTTTGTTGTTGTGGTCTTCATTCCAAAGACTGGTTTGATGCAGCTCTCCATGCTATTATATCCTGTACAAGCTTCTTCATTTCCCAGTAACTACTGCACCCTACATCCTTCTGAATCTGCTTAGTGTATTCATCTCTTGGTCTCCCTCTACGATTTTTACCCTCTACGCTGCCTCCAGTACCAAACTGGTGATCCATTGATGCCTCAGAACATGTCCTAACAACCAATCCCTTCTTCTAGGCAAATTGTGCCACAAATTCCTCTTCTCCCCAATTCTATTCAATGCCTCCTCATTAGTTATATGATCTACCCATCTAATCTTCAACATTCTTCTGTAGCACCACATTTCGAAAGCTTCTATTCTCTTCTAGTCTCAACTATTTATCGTACACGTTTCACATCCATACATGGCTACACTGTATACAAATACACTCCTGGAAATGGAAAAAAGAACACATTGACACCGGTGTGTCAGACCCACCATACTTGCTCCGGACACTGCGAGAGGGCTGTACAAGCAATGATCACACGCACGGCACAGCGGACACACCAGGAACCGCGGTGTTGGCCGTCGAATGGCGCTAGCTGCGCAGCATTTGTGCACCGCCACCGTCAGTGTCAGCCAGTTTGCCGTGGCATACGGAGCTCCATCGCAGTCTTGAACACTGGTAGCATGCCGCGACAGCGTGGACGTGAACCGTATTTGCAGTTGACGGACTTTGAGCGAGGGCGTATAGTGGGCATGCGGGAGGCCGGGTGGACGTACCGCCGAATTGCTCAACACGTGGGGCGTGAGGTCTCCACAGTACATCGATGTTGTCGCCAGTGGTCGGCGGAAGGTGCACGTGCCCGTCGACCTGGGACCGGACCGCAGCGACGCACGGATGCACGCCAAGGCCGTAGGATCCTACGCAGTGCCGTAGGGGACCGCACCGCCACTTCCCAGCAAATTAGGGACACTGTTGCTCCTGGGGTATCGGCGAGGACCATTCGCAACCGTCTCCATGAAGCTGGGCTACGGTCCCGCACACCGTTAGGCCGTCTTCCGCTCACGCCCCAACATCGTGCAGCCCGCCTCCAGTGGTGTCGCGACAGGCGTGAATGGAGGGACGAATGGAGACGTGTCGTCTTCAGCGATGAGAGTCGCTTCTGCCTTGGTGCCAATGATGGTCGTATGCGTGTTTGGCGCCGTGCAGGTGAGCGCCACAATCAGGACTGCATACGACCGAGGCACACAGGGCCAACACCCGGCATCATGGTGTGGGGAGCGATCTCCTACACTGGCCGTACACCACTGGTGATCGTCGAGGGGACACTGAATAGTGCACGGTACATCCAAACCGTCATCGAACCCATCGTTCTACCATTCCTAGACCGGCAAGGGAACTTGCTGTTCCAACAGGACAATGCACATGCGCATGTATCCCGTGCCACCCAACGTGCTCTAGAAGGTGTAAGTCAACTACCCTGGCCAGCAAGATCTCCGGATCTGTCCCCCATTGAGCATGTTTGGGACTGGATGAAGCGTCGTCTCACGCGGTCTGCACGTCCAGCACGAACGCTGGTCCAACTGAGGCGCCAGGTGGAAATGGCATGGCAAGCCGTTCCACAGGACTACATCCAGCATCTCTACGATCGTCTCCATGGGAGAATAGCAGCCTGCATTGCTGCGAAAGGTGGATATACACTGTACTAGTGCCGACATTGTACATGCTCTGTTGCCTGTGTCTATGTGCCTGTGGTTCTGTCAGTGTGATCATGTGATGTATCTGACCCCAGGAATGTGTCAATAAAGTTTCCCCTTCCTGGGACAATGAATTCACGGTGTTCTTATTTCAATTTCCAGGAGTGTACTTTGAGAAAAGACTTCCTGACACTTAAATCTATATTCTTCTTCAGAAACGCTTTTCTTGCCATTGCCAGTCTACATTTTATATCTTCCCTACTTCGACCATCATCAGTTATTTAGCAACCCAAATAGGAAAACTCATATACTACTATAAGTGTCTTATTTCCTAATCTAATTCTCTCAGCATCACTTGATTTAGTTAGACTACATTCCATTATCCTCGCTTTGCTTTTATTGATGTTTATCTTGTAACCTCGTTTCAAAACCCTTTCCATTCCGTTCAACTGCTCTTCCAGGTCCTTTGCTGTCTCTGATAGAATTACGATGTCATTGGCGAACCTCCAGGTTTTTATTTCTTCTCGATGGATTTTAATTCCTACTCCAAATTTTTCTTTTGTTTCCTTAACTTCTTGCTTAATGTATAGATTGAATAACATCGGGGATTGGCTACAAACCCGTGTTACTCCCTTCCCAACCACTGCTCTCCTTTCATGCCCCTTGACTCTTATAACTGCCATCTGGTTTCTGTACAAGTTGTGAACAGCCTTTTGCTCCCTGTATTTGACCTCTACCACCTTCAGAATTGGAAAGAGAGTATTCCAGTCAACATTATCAAAAGCTTTCTCTAAGTCTACAAAGGCTAGAAACATAGGTTTGCCTTTTCTTAATATACACTCCTGGAAATTGAAATAAGAACACCGTGAATTCATTGTCCCAGGAAGGGGAAACTTTATTGACACATTCCTGGAGTCAGATACATCACATGATCACACTGACAGAACCACAGGCACATAGACACAGGCAACAGAGCATGCACAATGTCGGCACTAGTACAGTGTATATCCACCTTTCGCAGCAATGCAGGCTGCTATTCTCCCATGGAGACGATCGTAGAGATGCTGGATGTAGTCCTGTGGAACGGCTTGCCATGCCATTTCCACCTGGCGCCTCAGTTGGACCAGCGTTCGTGCTGGACGTGCAGACCGCGTGAGACGACGCTTCATCCATCCCTAACATGCTCAATGGGGGACAGATCCGGAGATCTTGCTGGCCAGGGTAGTTGACTTACACCTTCTAGAGCACGTTGGGTGGCACGGGATAGATGCGGACGTGCATTGTCCTGTTGGAACAGCAAGTTCCCTTGCCGGTCTAGGAATGGTAGAACGATGGGTTCGATGACGGTTTGGATGTACCGTGCGCTATTCAGTGTCCCCTCGACGACCACCAGTGGTGTACGGCCAGTGTAGGAGATCGCTCCCCACACCATGATGCCGGGTGTTGGCCCTGTGTGCCTCGGTCGTATGCAGTCCTGATTGTGGCGCTCACCTGCACGGCGCCAAACACGCATACGACCATCATTGGCACCAAGGCAGAAGCGACTCTCATCGCTGAAGACGACACGTCTCCATTCGTCCCTCCATTCACGCCTGTCGCGACACCACTGGAGGCGGGCTGCACGATGTTGGGGCGTGAGCGGAAGACGACCTAACGGTGTGCGGGACCGTAGCCCAGCTTCACGGAGACGGTTGCGAATGGTCCTCGCCGATACCCCAGGAGCAACAGTGTCCCTAATTTGCTGGGAAGTGGCGGTGCGGTCCCCTACGGCACTGCGTAGGATCCTACGGTCTTGGCGTGCATCCGTGCGTCGCTGCGGTCCGGTCCCAGGTCGACGGGCACGTGCACCTTCCGCCGACCACTGGCGACAACATCGATGTACTGTGGAGACCTCACGCCCCACGTGTTGAGCAATTCGGCGGTACGTCCACCCGGCCTCCCGCATGCCCACTATACGCCCTCGCTCAAAGTCCGTCAACTGCAAATACGGTTCACGTCCACGCTGTCGCGGCATGCTACCAGTGTTAAAGACTGCGATGGAGCTCCGTATGCCACGGCAAACTGGCTGACACTGACGGCGGCGGTGCACAAATGCTGCGCAGCCAGCGCCATTCGACGGCCAACACCGCGGTTCCTGGTGTGTCCGCTGTGCCGTGCGTGTGATCATTGCTTGTACAGCCCTCTCGCAGTGTCCGGAGCAAGTATGGTGGGTCTGACACACCGGTGTCAATGTGTTCTTTTTTCCATTTCCAGGAGTGTATCTTCGAAGATAAGTGGTAGGGTCAGTATTACCTCACGTGTTCCAACATTTCTACGGAATCCAAACTGATCTTTCCCAAGGTCGGCTTCTACCAGTTCTTCCATTCGTGTCTAAGGAATTCGTATCAATATTTTGTACCCATTACTTTTTAAACTGATAGTTCGGTAATTTTCACACCTGTTAACACCTGTTTTCTTTGAGATTGGAATCATTATATTCTTCTTGAAGTCTGAGGTTGTTTCCCCTGATCCGGCCGGAGTGGCCGTGCGGTTCTAGGTGCTGCAGTCTGGAACCGCGTGACCGCTACGATCGCAGGTTCGAATCCTGCCTTTGGCATGGATGTGTGTGATGTCGTTATGTTATTTAGGTTTAAGTAGTTCTAAGTTCTAGGGGACTGATGACCTCAGAAGTTAAGTCCCATAGTACTCAGAGCCATATTTTTGAATTCAAGTCCTCAGTGACTTTTAAATTTTCATCTCCCTTCACTATCTGAATAATTTCTTTTATCTCATCATACATTTCTTCAATCTCTTCGTCGCCTGCGGAGCTAGTTGGCATATAAACTCGAACAACTGTGGTAGGCGTGCGCTTCGTGCCTATCTTGGTCACAATAATGCGTTCACTATGCTGTTCGTAGCAGCTTACCCGCGCTCCTATTTTTTTATTCACTATTAAACCTACTCCTGCATTATCCCTATCTGATTTTGTATTTGTAACCCTGTATTCACCTGACCAGAAGTGTTGTTCCTCCTGCCACCGCACTTCACTAATTCCCACTATATCTAACTTTAACCTACCTATTTCCCTTATTGCCGGCCGGGATGGCCGAGCGGTTCTAGGCGCTACAGTCTGGAACCGCGCGACCGCTACGGTCGCAGGTTCGAATCCTGCCTCGGGCATGGATGTGTGTGATGTCCTTAGGTTAGTTAGGTTTAAGTAGTTCTAAGTTCTAGGGGACTGATGACCTCAGCAGTTAAGTCCCATAGAGCTCAGAGCCATATTTCCCTTTTTAAATTTTCTGACCTACGTACCCGATTAAGGGATCTGACATGACATTCCACGCTCCGATCCGTAGAACGCCAGTTTTGTTTCTCCTGATAACGACGTCCTCCTGAGTAGTCCCCACCCGGAGATCTGAATGTGGGACTATTTTACCTCCGTAATATTTTACCCAAGAGGACGCCATCGTCATTTGATCATACTCTGCTCCGCGCAGAGTGGCCGCGTGGTTTGAGGCTCCACGTCACGGATTGCGCGGCCTCTCCCGCCGGAGGTTCGAGTCCTCCCTCGGGCATGGTTGTGTGTGTTGTTCTTAGCATAAGTTAGTTTAAGTAGTGTGCAAGTCTAAGGACCGATGACCTCAGCAGTTTGGTCCTTTAGGAATTCACACACATTTGAACATTTGAGTAAAGCTGCATGCCCTCGGGAAAAATTACGTCCGTAGTTTCCCTTGCTTTCAGCCGTTCGCAGCACCAGCACAGCAAGGCCGTTTTGGTTAATGTTACAAGGCCAGATCAGTCAATCATCCAGACTGTTGCCCCTGCAACTACTGAAAAGGCTGCTGCCTCTCTTCAGGAACTACACGTATGCCATTGTGATAAATAAGTTGTAATCTGTGGACATTGTGGCGAAGAAGGGCATATCAGGAAAGTCTGAAATAAAATCAAACAAGCGGCTATGTGTGTGACATGTAAATACAGGGGTAAAAAATGCTCAGGGAACAGAGATGAATGTCACACGTATCAGACCCTCCTCCTAACAAGGCACATTTTAAGAACGGATTATGGGTAGGCATCTCATAACACTAGAAATGAGGACTCTAATGACACCTTCAAGTGCCGCCTTTGTAAGAAACATAAATCACCATCGAGGAGGATGAGGAGGGATGCCGAAAGAGTGAGGAATTTCTAGCAAATGTGAGCAATAAGTACCAAAGAAAAGAGGGTGAACCACATACCGAAGTAGAGCGTCATGCACATATGAAAAAGCAGAAATGAAGTTTTTGGCGAAAATTCAGAACTATATGGTGTAACAGAGAAGCAGATGAGTGTAGGAGTGACGTATGATATAGGCGATCAGAATTTAGTGACACAAACATAGAATGCTGCAGCACACAGCCTGAGGAGTACATTACGCTGCCTACAGAAGTAAAAGAAGATGCACCAATGCAGGTCGTAAATCTGCAACAAAAACAGTACGAGAAAATGTTCAAATGTGTGTGAAATCTTATGGGACTTAACTTCTACTTAATCTATATCATCCTAAGGACAAACACACACAGCCATGCCCGAGGGAGGACTCGAACCTCCGCCGGGTCAGCCGCACAGTCCATGGCTGCAGCGCCTGAGACCGCTCGGCTAATCCCGCGCGGCACAGTACGAGACTCAGAGCCAGTACGTACAGGAAACAAACAGCTACTACAAAGAAGTAAACAATAAACCAGGGATCGGAACAGATCCGCGACAGATTTATGAAAGCAGAACAGAAAGTTAGCAACTCACTACGTTGGAAGATCAGATGACGCTTACTACAGCGTTAATACATCTAGGAAGGTACAATCAACCAGAAGGGGAGTATATTACTTTCCCTGTACCTCATTTTGTAGACAGACTCCATCTCAGAGTGAACAATCTGCCAACACGAGTGGAAAAAACTAGAGAAGTTACTGAAGCAGACTTCTTCCAGAAGAAATGAATCATTCTCCGTAGACACGTTGTACAAGCACTTTGTGATGACGCATGATCATTTAGCAAGGGATTACATGCGAACAAGGCAAGGCTATCGAATATATACCCACCATCGCTAATGGAGATGAAGTTAGGACAGCGTAATCCCATGAGAAGTGTCAGCGTATTGCATGGCGCTAGAAGAGTGGCAGAATAGTTGCAGTTAGATGTATTGTACCTACAAGAACCGAATACGATGGCAGGAAAGATCCCCAGTATGCCAACAACTGCCCAGATAGACATACAAGGGCAACGTCCTATGGCAACAATAATAGTATTTAACAAGGCCATACGAGTGACAAAAACATCACAATACTGATCAGAACACGTAATATGTGTGGCAACATTAACCGGAAAGGAGAGCTGCATCCTGGCTTCCATGTATTTTCAATTTAGTGATAAGATCGACGAGTATCTGCTGAGACTACAGGATATTAGTCACCTAGGACGAACTAAGCCTCTTGTGTGCTCCACTAATGCAAATGCGAAGTCAGTATTGTGGCATAGCCGCCTGACTGATGACAATGGAAGACAACTAGAAGAAGACATTATGGAACTTAACCTACTGGTATTGAGTGCACCTCACAATGCGCCAACCTACGGAGGGAGGATCGGAGCACGCCGTGTGAAAGGCTGGAAGATTGAGAGTGGAATGACATCGAGTGACCACAATATCATGCACTATACCACACTGGAAAGAAAATGCAATACGTTACAGAAAAGTGCGCATAAGACCGAAATATAACATCAAGGACGCTACCTGGGTAGAACTAAGAAGGGTGTTTCAGTGTCCAGGAAGTTCATCACTGTGTGATAATGTAGATGTTAAAGTGCAAGAACTGACAGTTGCTATACACATAGCAACGGACGCATCGACAGCTGTCAGCAGAGATGATTCTAAGGGAGTACCTTTCATCTGGACCGAAGCGCTGCGGAAATTAAGATGTGAAACAAGAAGCGCCAGGAAGCTATACCAGAACAGCATGATCCAAGAAGAAAGAGACCGAAGGTTGCAGAGATACAGGTATGTTACACAACGTTTTAGGGAAGAGTAATGGAAAACAAAAATGGAACGATGGAAGCAATTCATGGAGGCTAACATCGAAACCGAACCCTGAGGTGTACCACATAAAATAGTCTGTGAGAAAATACAATCACCAACACTCTTATCCACGCTCAGTAGGAATGATGGGAAGATAAGAGAAAGTTGGGAACAGTCAGCTGCCCTGCTAATGGAAACACTACTTCCTGACGATGTAGAAGCAGGCGAGACAGATGATCAGCGCAGGTTACGAAAAATGTTATGGGAAAACTATAGAAACAATAAAATTGTGTACCTTTTCACACAAGAAGAAATTGTTGTTGTTGTTGTGGTCTTCAGTCCTGAGACTGGTTTGATGCAGCTCTCCATGCTGCTCTATCCTGTGCAAGCTTCTTCATCGCCCAGTACTTACCGCAGCCTACGTCCTTCTGAATCTGCTTAGTGTATTCATCTCTTGGTCACCCTCTACGATTTTTACCCTCCACGCTGCCCTCCAATGCTAAATTTGTGATCCCTTGATGCCTCAGAACATGTCCTACCAACCGGTCCCTTCTTCTTCTCAAGTTGCGCCACAATCTCCTCTTCTCCCCAATTCTATTCAATACCTCCTCATTAGTTATGTGATCTACCCATCTAATCTTCAGCATTCTTCTGTAGCACCACATTTAGAAAGCTTCTATTCTCTTCTTGTCCAAACTATTTATCGTCCATGTTTCACTTCCATACATGACTACACTCCATACAAATACTTTCAGAAACAACTTCCTGACACTTAAATCTATACTCGATGTTAACAAATTTCTCTTCTTCAGAAACGCCTTCCTTGCCATTGCCAGTCTACATTTTATATCCTCTCTACTCCGACCATCATCAGTTATTTCGCTCCCCAAATAGCAGAACTCCTTTACCACTTTAAGTGTCTCATTTCCTAATCTAATTCCCTCAGAATCACCCGACTTCATTCGACTACATTCCATTATCCTCGTTTTGATTTTGTTGATGTTCATCTTATATCCACCTTCCAAGACACTGTCCATTCCGCTCAACTGCTCTTCTAAGTCCTTTGCTGCCTCTGACAGAATTACAATGTCATCGGCGAACCTCAAAGTTTTTATTTCTTCTCCATGGATTTTAATACCTACTCCGATTTTTTCTTTTGTTTCCTTTACTGCTTGCTCAATATACAGATTGAATAACATCGGGGAGAGGCTACAACCCTGTCTCACTCCCTTCCCAACCGCTGCTTCCCTTTATGTCCCTCGACTCTTATAACTGCCATCTGGTTTCTGTACAAATTGTAAATAGCCTTTCGCTCCCTGTATTTTACCCCTACCACCTTTAGAATTTGAAAGAGAGTATTACAGTCAACATTGTCAAAAGCTTTCTCTAAGTCTACAAATGCTAGAAACGTAGGTTTGCCTTTCCTTAATCTTTCTTCTAAGATAAGTCGTAGGGTCAGTATTGCCTCACGTGTTCCAATATTTCTACGGAATCCAAACTGATCTTCCTCAAGGTTGGCTTCTACTAGTTTTTCCATTCGTCTGTAAAGAATTCGCGTTAGTATTTTGCAGCTGTGGCTTATTAAACTGTTTGTTCGGTAATTTTGACATCTGACAACACCTGATTTCTTTGGGATTGGAATTATTATATTCTTCTTGAAGTCTGTGGGTATTTCACCTGTCTCATACATCTTGCTCATCAGATGGTAGAGTTTTGTCCGGACTGGTTCTCCCAAGGCCGTCAGTAGTTCTAAAGGAATGTTGTCTACTCCCGGAGCCTTGTTTCGACTCAGGTTTTTTAGTGCTCCGTCAAACTCTTCGCGCAGTATTGTATCTCCCATTTCGTCTTCATCTACATTCTCTTCCATTTCCAGCAGATTGTCCTCAAGTACGTCGCCCTTGTATAGATCCTCTATATACTCCTTCCACCTTTCTGCTTTCCCTTCTTTGCTTAGAACTGGGTTTCCATCTGAGCTCTTGATATTCATACAAGTGGTTCTCTTTTCTCCAAAGGTCTCTTTAATTTTCCTGTAGGCAGTATCTATCTTACCCCTAGTGAGATAAGCCTGCACAGCTTTACATTTGTCCTTTAGCCATCCCTGCTTAGCCATTTTGCACTTCCTGTCGATCTCATTTTTGAGACGTTTGTATTCCTTTTTGCCTGCTTCATTTACTGCATTTTTATATTTTCTCCTTTCATCAATTAAATTCAACATTTCTTCTGTTACCCAAGGATTTCTCCTAGCCCTTGTCTTTTTACCTACTTGATCCTCTGCTGCCTTCACTACTTCATCCCTCAGAGCTACGCATTCTTCTTCTACTGTATTTTTTGCACCCATTTCTGTCAATAGTACCCTTATGCTCTCCCTGAAACTCTGTACAACCTCTGGTTTTATAAATAGAAATTAGGTAAATAATTTTGAAACTGATAAATAAAAAATCTTTAGGATCCCTGCCGAGGTAATACAAGCCCTTTGTGACTAATTATATAGTTCCTTGAGCGTACTGTACAATGAGTGTGTCTTGCAAGGAAGAACGATGAAGTGGTAACAATCAGTTAAGGGCAAGATAAGGATCTAATGATACCCAAATACATCACACCAACTTGTCTTTTGAACGTTTAGGGAAATCTCATTTTTTCCGTTATAAATTGTTTTTTTGAAAGCCTGCGACTGTGAAAACACTGGGTTGATTTACAAATAACTTTTCTGCTACGTTTGACGACTTTCTTTTTTCATGTTTTACATGACGCGGTTCAGGAAATGATTCCCTTTTTCAAGTGTGTACTTCTTTGTACTATGCCATTTTTATGTAATGTTTTCGAGTTGTGAGGTTCTGCTTTGCTTTGTTGATTTTACTGCAATATATAAAAACATTACATAAAAATGACATAGTACAAGGAATTACACACTTGAAAATAGGAAACACAACTTGTAAAATATGAATAAAAGAGAACTGTGACTGGTAGCAGATAAGTTATTCATAAACAAACCCAGTTATGGAGCAAGATACTTGAAAAATTATTATGCAAAAGATTACAAGGTAACAGACTGCTACACTGGATGAGCCCTCGCCAGTACGGGTTTAGAAGAGGCAAGTCAACTGAAGACGCAATTAATAAGGCGATTCTGCAAGCGACAGATACCCATTCTACGTACGCTCTAGCGATGATGATTGATATAGCTGACGGTTTCGACAACATATGGTGGCCGTCTTCCTTCTTTAACATGCCCAGGAAAGATAATAACGAAGACAATAACAAAAGGCTGTCCGCAGGGATCAGCGTGTGGTCCAGAGTTTTGGGATGTAGCACTGGAGCCCATGCTACATAACTTACATGATAGCAGTAACATAAGCGGACTGGTGACATTTGAAGATGACGTGCTGTTTGCCGTAAGTGGTGACTCCAGAAGAATTATAGAAGACAAATGTAATGCGGCGCACCATGAAGTTGAGGGCTGGTGTTGAAGTGTTAAATTGTCACTAGCCTTTCACAAAACAACGTACCTGTTACTGAAAGGGAACCTAATAAGAAATCCTAAAATAAAATTAAATATTGTAACGATTAGGAGAAGCGCGGTAACGAGATATCTAAGTGTATTTTTGGTCGAACGTCGTAACTTCGCACATCATAGAGGAATCACGCAGAAAAGGTACAAACGTGATGAATAAAATTATTTGGCTCATATATTGTAGCTAGTGAAGCCAGCCTCATTAGTCAGAAGAGGAGTGATTTTAAGGGCTTACTGCAGTACCCCGAAAGTTGCTTTGTTAGTAATTCAAAGAATGTGCTCACGGGACTTTTGGACAAAGTCAGCCTTTTACTGGTTAAATAAAGGCAATCAAATGGAATTACGAAGGGTGCTTGAGCTGAGGCCACTCCGAAAAAGCCAATAAAAGATCGCATATTACAAGGGTGGAAAAATGAATGGGACGCTTCAGGCACAGGCAGAAGAACATCAGGGAGAGTCGTGCTGCCCTTCTCTGTATACGTTCAACATCCCCTTTTGGTCCTACGTGGTACAGGTCCCACACACTTTGCGCAACCCCGCTTGTCTGAGTTGGTATTGTTAACTGAGCCGGACCGGGTCCTAATACAGTCACAAACTTAAGATCCAATGCTGGTGAAATGTGCGTAACGGATGTAACACGCGGCCCTAGCACTGAAACTTAAGGTGAGGAATCACAATTTTATTATCAAATTTATTGCAAAAGATGAATGGATTAACAACTAATTCAAATTCAGTTTTAAACTTGTAGAATATTGACGAATCACAAAATACATAACTTTAAAAAATGTTACTTCACAATACTGAGTACAAAGTTTCTTCAGAAGCTACAGTGTGGAAAAGTTACAAGAGGTAGATTGATCTAACACAATACCGAGTGGTTGCGTACCCTGTTAATTGCTTACAATGTCTGATCGTCTGTTACATGAAGTTATAAAAGATAGCCATGGAACTGACGGTCTGCTGATGAAGTGCAAATACGTATCCTAGCCACTGATAAGATTCTAATATCCGAAATTCCCTAAAACACCGATGCTGCATTCATGCTCACCATAATATTTGTCCCCATGTGAAATGTCGAGGTGACAGGGTGTGCACCAGTACAGTACTAACGATCATCGGGTACTGAGGTATGCCGGTGGAGTCGATTCAGTGCTGCACAGAACGATCCGCTTTGTTGTGCTCCTCGTGAAGATTTGCACTCTCTGGTGCCCCAGAATGGGATGATCTTTATCCCTTGGTCTAAAACTGCCTTTCCGTTACTTTCCCTCCAAAACTTACGCGTTATGAGTCCCCAGTAGACCAGCTATACTAAGGGCGCGGTAAGTTGGCCTGGCTTCGAAGAACAGATTGTTAAAGTTGATATCATTCGAAACACTTCGTGTCAACTCTTCTCTGTTTCAGACTGCTGCCAGAGTCAGCGACTCCAAAGTTGTGACACTGTAATTGCTGCCTGATGAAACGTTGTGTTGTCTGTGTGAGCGGATGCTTAATTGATTAATAGCAGTAATTGTTCTTATATTTAAATGCATTATGCAATATGAGACACGGCCATAAATGTTCACTAAGTGTTTTGAATGTCATTTTTCCTCTACTCATTGTGTTGTACGTATTACAATAGCCTTAATTTCATTTCATATTCCTTGCTTCAGATATCTACTGCGTTTAAAGATGACCGTCTCTATAAGGTGCATTCACGAGTCCATGTTACTTCCAGTTGATATGTATACCATAGCAATTGATCGGTACGACGCACTCAGGTCCATGAGATGGCAACAATGGAAGACAAATAAGAAAGCATCCCTTCTATCACGTTCGCTCCCTCTAAAACGACTTATTGCCCAGCTTTGCCTCTGACGTGACCGCCCAACGTTTCGCGTGCTTACTATAATCCCTCCACTATATATTTAATTCGACGAAGGAGTCAGGTACAGCCAACTGATGGAAATCGTCAGTGTTTAATCGTTACTGGTTATAAATTATGCTTTTTCACAAGCTATTAAACATTATCACCTGTTAGACATGGAAATGTATATTCGATATCTGTAAAGAACAATTACTTACCATTCGCAAGTGTTGGCCTTACTTGACTCCTTCGTCGAATAAGATTAGCGTGTAGTTGGTGAAAATAGTCAGCCATGTTTATCATGTTATCATCATCCAGCGTATGGAATAAGATTTTTAAATTGCTGAGTACCAGTTTGACAACTACTCGATTTCGAGGGATGTAGTCACAGGAGTCAAAAAATGGCTCTGAGCACTATGGGACTTAACATCTATGGTCATCAGTCCCCTAGAACTTAGAACTACTTAAACCTAACTAACCTAAGGACATCATGCACATCCATGCCCGAGGCAGGATTCGAACCTGCGACCGTAGCAGTCGCGCGGTTCCGGACTGAGCGCCTAGAACCGCGAGACCACGGCGGCCGGCTCACAGGAGTCGAGTGTTGACGGGCGCCTCTTTGACAACTAGATTTTTAGTCGTGTGTAGATTCTAAACTCTTTTCCGAAGTAAATGTGAAAATAATATTACTATCCCTGTAGGTAGTTCTGTTTATTACTGAGCAGGAAAAATACATTCGTAAGAAGCTCTTAACGTTATTTGACGTATTTGGATTTGGCTGTCAGTTTCAAGATTAATATTGAGATTAAATATGTCTGAGAACAGCGGGCCGCAAGAATACTTAATTCGAGCGGCATGCGTCCCACGAACCGCAGATTGACGACCACTGTTCTAGGGGGACGCTTCCACCAAGCTGCTCCGACCCGTACCCTTAGCCTGTCCTCGGCGCCCATGATTCAGAAGTTACCAGCACGAAGTAATTTTGAGTGTTAGTTGGGAAATGAAAATCTGTTTGATCAACGACTGCAATGCAACTAAATCTTTCTAATAGTTAATCTCATATCCGTGCATATGTAATCTACTACTTTCTAATCTCATTAGGCAAATGAATAATTATAAAAGGTCAATAATTATGAAAATAGACAGGCCGAATGGCTTACCGCCTTTTCAACTTCAACAGTTTTCTAGGATAGGTCTCATGAATGATGTGAAAGCAATCTCCTTTGTAGACTGATCGCATTTCCCCAGTATTCTACCAATAAACCGAAGCGTACCACCCGCTCTATCCACGACTTACAAGGGAGTGGTACAGTTCGACATGTTGAAAGCTACCCTGAAAACCGAAAGAAATACACTGTCAAAATTTTAGCTGTTAAGGCGCACCGCAAGTATTTTTAAAAACTGTTGAAGTTACTCATTTTTGCCGCACAAAGAACCGCTTATAACAGTGGTTTGTACAGCCCTTCCTGCCCAGCGCGCAAATCGGCAAATAAGCAGTCGCAATCGTGACAAGAGGACTTAGCTCTACCTCCTATTGACGAAAACAAACATGTAAGTAAGCACTATGCTTCGCCTATGCCAAGCAAGGGTCCTCCCGGAATACTCTACGGGTGCTCAACGTGGGGTCAACTAGTATCCCAAATCTCAAACCCATTCAAACGCTATAAAACCGCTGCTTCCGCCTAATCCTAGGGGCACCTAGATGGGCGAAGGTTCGCGACCTTCACGACGAACTAAACCAACCAACGATCCGGGACTCCATCGCCCGCTCCACGCAGAGATTTATCTATAAAATCGAGGCCTTATGTCACATATCTCGTCATCTGGAATACACACACACTGTCCACACCGAACACTGGCACCGGCTTCGGTGCCTCGTGCTATCATAGAAGTTCCGCAATGACATGAGGCCTATAGAAGAACCAACATAATATAAGCGCTCAAGGACAAACAGCTCACAGTCCTTATGATGAGTAAATAAAGATACGATACTACCCATCTACCTCACACACATAAGTCCAGCCAAGTCCAAAGTGCACACACTATAATGTTGAGCACTCAAACCATTTCAAAAAGTCTAAAATCGTAAATTTTTTGAATAATTTGCCGTTCATATCGATAGCTAAACTGTTGCAGAGACATAATTGTTACACAAGTGACTACCAGGAGAAAGCAAATCAACGCAGCGTATGATGTTCCATTACAGACAACTTCCATCAATCTGGAGTGTAATTTGTTCACGTTGCAAATTTTATAAGAATTCCTGTAGCACTGTTCTTATGATAATTTTCGAATAGTGTATATTTTGCTAACAATGAAACAGTTCCTTGTTTGAAACTTCCTGGCAGATTAAAACTGTGTGCCAGACCGAGACTCGAACTCGGGGCCTTTTCCTTTAGCGGGCAAGTGCTCTACCAACTGAGCTATCCAAGCACGACTCAGGCCCCGTTTCACAGCTTTACTTCTGCCAGTACCTCGTCTCCTACCTTCCAAACTTAACAGAAGCTCTCCTGCGAACCTTGCAGAAGCTGTGAGGACGGGGCGTGAGTCGTGCTTGGGTAACTCAGTTGGTAGAGCACTTGCCCCCGAAAGGCAAAGGTCCCGAGTTTGAGTCTCGGTCTGGCACACAGTTTTAATCTGCCAGGAAGTTTCATATGAGCGCACACTCCACTACAGAGTGAAAATCTCATTCTGGAAACATCCCCTAGGCTGTGGCTAAGCCATGTCTCCACAATATCCTTTCTTTCAGGAGTGCTGGTTCTGCAAGGTTCGCAGGAGAGCTTCTGTTAAGTTTGGAAGGTAGGAGACGAGGTACTGGCAGAAGCAAAGCTGTGAGGACGGGGCGTGAGTCGTACTTGGGTAGCTCAGTTGGCAGAGCACTTGCCCCCGAAAGGCAAAGGTCCCGAGTTTGAGTCTCGGTCTGGCACACAGTTTTAATCTGCCAGGAAGTTTCATATGAGCGCACACTCCACTACAGAGTGAAAATCTCATTCCAGTTCCTTGTTTATTCTCTGCAGTTGTCACAAAAAAGATTCGAAGTGTCTATTGTATGACGAAAACAAACATTTTCCTTACATCAGTCACACCTGACAAAAGAAAAATTAATGCACGTCACAGTAATTACTCGTCGTTTCATTTAACCAGAACTGGAATGCAGTAAGAGATGGTAGTGGCCGTTTTTCTGCGTATTGTGCTGCGTACCCGGCACGCTTTACCAAATTCGTGGTATGTGGTGATGCAAACTGACAGTGCATCAATGACTGAAGTTTAACGTTACTGTCCTGCAGATGAACCTGAAAAGCCAAAGAGCTGTCGAAAATTATACTGTCCGATAATTTTCTTAAAAATGCTTTAGACTGTTGAAATTTTTTTTATAGAGAGGCCGAATCACACTATTAGTCTGGGGTAGAATCTGAATTACATATACTTTGTCGTCCTCTTAATGACATAGGTCTCGTTATGTCCAGGCCAAGAGTCGAAAAAAACAATGCATTATTTTCTGCAGACGGTAAGAAGCCGTTTCCGATGTAACATTGAAAACTACTCTCTCCCATTTTTCTATATTTTGCTACTATCATTACAAGACTTTTGCAGTCTTTGTTTTATAATTTCAAGTCCTAATTTGCCTTGATGTTCCTGAAGATAGAGATAAAGTTATGGAAACAGTCTATTGGCATATTTGTATAAGAATGTGTCATAGCATTCGACTGCACAAGCGTCTCTGTCTTTTTTATTTTTTTTTTTATTTTGCCCAAAATGATAAACGGCTATTTGTACGAAACATGAGTGACTGGCTGTATACACAACAGTTTGAAAGACGACAAGACGCTTCGTTTTACGCCAGCTACGAATTTCTCTAAAGCATTACCTATCAATGACGTCCCCTTTACACGTTTACTTGGGATAAACTTCGTAATTTTGCGACTTGCTTTTCTGCATAATTTCCTGAATCTGTTTAGCCAGGACGAAGAAACCTGGCAGTAATTAATGTTCATATCACTTGCAATTAAGAACGCCCAATGTCGTAGACCTTCTTCGGTAACGGTGCATTTACTCTCACGAGCAGTTCTAAATCATTCGAATAGCTTTTCTTTCACACCTTTGCGAGTTACATTTCGGTTCATATTACGTACTTCATGTAAATCTTTCTTCCATTTAGACAATTCATGTTCAGATATTACGAAACTAAATAGGCTTTTCATATTGCTTAACTCAAAGCGTTTTCTCGCTCCTTCGTTGGAACAACAGCCTTTACTTTCTCACAGAAAGCTAGTACTGTACATGTTCAAAAATGGCTCTGAGCACTATGGGACTCAACTGCTGAGGTCATTAGTCCCCTAGAACTTAGAACTAGTTAAACCTAACTAACCTAAGGACATCACAAACATCCATACCCGAGGCAGGATTCGAACCTGCGGCCGTAGCGGTCCCGCGGTTCCAGACTGCAGCGCCTTTAACCGCACGGCCACTTCGGCCGGCTACTGTACATGTTCTCTCTGGGCTTGGAATGTAGTCTGTTTTCGTTCTGGACTTTAATTAGCACAACAGTAATAGTTCGAACAACAATTCACGAATTCGTCTCAGTTATTTCCTGTTTCTTTTAAAGTTTTCACAATTTCTAACGAAATGTGGACATCATTCGAATAAACGTCCAAGAAATTAACTGATAAATGACACATATGTAGGTCTTCTGAAGACTTAGGTGATTTCGAATTAATACCACGTTCTTCATATTTCATCTCTGCAAAGTTGAAAACATTAATCGATTCCACATTACCGTGAAACTCTGGAAACTGTACAATGGCAAATGCTATTAGCACCATATACCAAGAAACCACAAAGAAAATTAATTCAGTTTTATCACCATTGTTGACACCTAGCGATACCGCAAAGGCAACTACTAGTTATTACGAAAATTAAATCAGATGGAAATTCGAACGAATAGTAACTGACCAATTGTATCAGTGAAACTGTCAACGTAAACTTAACTTCGCTTTGCAAATTACGGTCGCGCTATGCCGTGTTATCTGTTTACCAATGCGCCGTCAATCAAGTATATGTGCCAGGGGTGTTGCACATGCACGTCTGCCACAGCTACGGCAGCGGTATACGTTTTCCCAGCCGGCTGATAGTCTACGAAATTGGCAAATTTCAAAATTTTTCAAAAAATACTCGCAGCTAAAATTCTGATATTCTGTTTTTTTCGGTGCATTCTTCCTGTAAAAAAGTTCATGGAAAATTTCGAAATGTCAGATGGGAGTTCCCTGGTGAGCCTATGTGATCATTCCATTTCATATCCCTACACATTTTTACATCCAGATAATTGTATGAGTTGACTGATTCCAACTGAGACTCACTGATGTTATAGTCATAGGATACTATGTTCTTGTTAGTCCTGTGAAGAACACAGTTTTGTATTTCAGAACATTTAAAGCAAGTTGCCAATCTTTGCACTACTTTGAAACCTTATCAAGATCTGTCTGAATATTTATATAGCTTCTTTCAGACTGTATCTCGTTATAGATAAATGCATCATTTGCAAAAAGTCTAAGACTACTGTGAATATTGTCCGCAAGGTCATTAATATACAACATGAACAGCAAGGAACCCAACACAGTTCCCTCGGTCTTGCCCAAAGTTACATCTACATCTGTCTACGACTCTCCAGCAAAGGCAAGTTTCTGAATTCCACCTACTAAATAAAAATCCTCAATCCAGTTACAAATTTCTCTTGATACCACATACGATCGTACTTTTGGTAATAAGCGTAAATGTGGTACTGAGTCAAACGGTCTTCTGAAATCAAGAAATACTGCATCTACCTGCCTTGATCCAAAGATTCCAGGAAGTCATGTGACAAAAGTGCAGGTGGAGTTTCATAAGATCGATGTTTTCGGAATCCCTGCTGGTTGGAATGGTGGAGGTCATTCTGTTCTAGGTATCTTATTATATTTGTTCTCAGAATATGTTCTGAGATTCTACAACAATTAGATGTTAAGGATATTGGATGGTATGGTAGTTGTGTGGATCACTTTTGCTACTCTTCTTGTAGACGAGTGCAACCTGTGCTTTCTTCCTACTACTAGGCATGTTCTTTGTTCGAAGGATCTACAGTAGATTATAATTAATAAGGGCTACCACAGCCACAAATTCGGTATAGAATCTGATAGGGATGTCATCGGACCCTAGAGCTTTGTTCAGTTTTAACGGTTTCATTTGTTTCTCAACACCACTGACATTGACACTTATTTCACTCATGTTTTCGGTGGTACGAGGATTAAACTGGAGCACTTCTCTTTCGTTTTCCTTTGTAAAGGAACATTTGAAAACTGTATCAAGCATTTCTGATTTTTCTTTGTTATCCTCGCTTTCAGTTCCTGTGTCATTCCTGAGTGACTAGACACTAAATTTGGTGCCACTAACACTATCTAAAGAAGAAGAACAAGAAGAAACCATAGATAATACGTAACACCTACAAAAACACAAGTAGCGAAAAACACAAAAACAAATGTTGGAATAGTATAGAACAGAGGCAAATTAACCCTTTCAGACCTGAATTTTTTCTGGAAGAAAGAAACTTCTTATTTCTATGGTAATGCTCTTAGGTGATCTTTCACGATTTTAGATTCAAGATTTATACAAAAATATGTACCCGTTTTCAAAACATACTTCGTCCATTTGGCTTCATTTTACGAACTAAAGTAACTAATACGAAATATTCTCTATTGTAATAAATAGTAAAATGATCATTCAATAATTTTCATGCAAAATAACAATAACAATATTAAATTATACAGTGGAATAAAGCGAACCAACCACATCCGTGTGTGACGGTGGTCATGAGGTGCTGCGCACTGCTACATTGACTTACTGATATTTTCATAGTGGTGCACAGCACCTGGCACAACTTGCGCATGATGAAAATGTTGAAAATTCACAAATATATATCTCAGTTTTCCATTGGGAAAAAATACTTCGGTTGCAGCTAAGACACATTAAAGCTAATGTACACAATTGTAGGCAGAGGGTCTGAAATGGTTTAGTAGTGATGAGTTGTACCATCACCACAAACGTGTAAAACTCGCACATGGTTAAGATACAGTAAATTGTGATGAAATGTATCCCGAGAATGCCACATGAAACATGTAAAATAATATTAAACAACATATATCACCATAACACAAGATAATAAAAGAATGTGTTGCCCAAAATAACTAGAGATGCACTCTCACCTGTTAACAACATTAATTTAAATTAAGCACGGTTGCTGGTCAGGGGTGCTAGGCTCCAAGTCCTGCCCAAGTTTCCATCCCTGGCCACGATAGGTGGTGAGAGCTTTAATTGCTCTCATTACTTTCTTTCCTATCATCTTCTAGTTTCCTCTTAAAGAAAAAAATTTTATTATATAGTACATACAAAATAACAATAACTTGGACTGTATCTATGCATATGGTATGTCATGGGAGGGGATGACGATAGTGGTGGGGACTCCGCTGTGAAAGGCCACCGCGTGGTGGGGAAGGTGCAGTTTAAAAGCTGAAGCCTACGCGCAAATGTGTATCAATGCATAACTTGTATGCTGGAGCTAGCGAATCTGAAAACGATTAGATTAACAGGACATGTCAGTACGACTAATAATTCGACAAAGATGACAGTTTCTCACTAGAGTACCGAAAAAGAAACGAAGGATCAACCAAAGAAAAACAAGTCAGACTACGTGCTACCAGGGCGAAATCTCACAAAACAAAAAAGTGGTTAAAATGTACCATAGAGAACAGTTGTTAATTAGTTAGTTACATGTTACACAAACCATTTGAACGATTGTTTTATGGAAATCATGTGAAACGAGGCACTATGCAGGATACATATACACAACTGGAGTTAAAATTAATGAACATATTTTTTAGTCCTACTCATGTATCTCAACTTCAAAACTATTTTTTTAACGGGCTATCAGGTTTTAAATAAAAATTCGCTCATGAAATAGGAGGAGTTGTCCAGGAGAAATGATTTTAGGTTATATTTAAAACATGCTGTGCTACCTATCAGAAATGTTATGTTATTGGGCAAATGATCAAAAACTTTTGTTGCTGCATATTGAATTCCTTTCTGAGCTACAGACATCATCGATTACTATAAAACTGACAACGTAAAATAAAGATATGTGTAATGTAGAAGATCTGTGTCAGTCTCTGACGATCTGTTCGTCAGTATTACCTGAACGTAAAACTGTCTTCTCCATCTCCTGCGTTTTTCCTGAAGTTATAAAGCCTTGCGAAGTACTTGTAGCTATGGTACTCCCGTCCTTCTTCAATGTCTTTACTGTGTGATTGGAATAGCTAATGGTTCCTCCAAATAGCTCTGTAACCCTTTTCAATGAGCTTATGTTTCTTTGTTCATCTCTTCTGACATAAATTTCATAAATTTAATGCCATCGCATACATCGCCCATTCAAAACGATCCGAGTCTGATTTTATACTTGGAGTATATCCGCCGTCAGGGCAGTAACTGCGGTGGCAGCTTGAACTAACCACCGTAAACAATAGATGTGCATTCCAGCATTCAGTTCTGAGCCCGCAATGTTAACTAGCGTTCATGTGACTGTAGTGTGTCGACGTTGTTGTGCCTTAATTCACAACGGAACAACATCTCTAAATCAGCGTTCAGTACATTCGCCAGAATGTTTTGAAGAAGAGAGAATTGTGAGCAAAGTTGTTCCACCACACCCTGAGCTCCGAACAAAAACAACGACGCACAGACGCCTGCTGTGATTTGAGTGAAGACGCCTGCCGTCACTTGAGTGAAATGAAAAATGTTGATGGTTCTTTTTTGGAAAAAAACATCACGATTAACAGGACTTCGTGTAATCAATATAAACCTGAAACAAAACGACAAAGTACGTATGGGACGTTTCCCCAAGATCTAAGAAGGTGCGAATATAATGCACGAGTTAAACAGCTTCCCAAAGAAGGACTCTTCTGACAGATCCACATGGTTATATGAACGTACTGTGCATTGTACTCAACTGATGTAAGACTACGTACAACACCTGAAGCCTTAAAAGCACCATTTTAACTTTCCTATATTTTTTATTAATCTAATCACCAAAGTTTCTGGACTGATGGAGTACAATCACAGGGGTCTGGTCATGGAGAAGCTACCCTGCGCTTACGTTGCTAGAAGACTGCAGTGTTGTGCTATATAGGAAAGAGCAACAAATTCTCGAAGTGCGCACTCGGCAAGGCGATGGTCAGTTGAGGCGGCTGCGTTTTCTGAACAAAGTGATAGCAGCCCCCAGCGCTCAGGACGAGAGTACGTTTCTGTGAGACGGCCAAGTTATTCTGATCAAGCTTTACTTCTCATCTTTCACTTATATTTTGTTTATTTAATAACTTTTCTGTAATGTTCTATTTTATTTCTAAATATTAACTGTGTGTCAGTGCGCACAAAATATCAAACTGATGCTAGTAAATTCTAGTATACAGTCTGTTAAAAAACTGAGACAACAGGTTCTAAGCAGAATGAAAACAAATAAATAAAGTCAATAATAGTAAAGTTGGAACAATATTAGGAGAGCAACACTGAAACCATCAACTGGCGCACTGACAATCTGACATCCTAGCTGCTGACTAACACAAGTGGAAATGCTGAACTTCCAGGTGTGGAGGAAGGTTCAAGCTCGTCTCGCTACTTTTCCAGTCGTGGCTAGGACTGTGAAACATTAGGCATAACAGGTGTGGTGCGAATTAATTGTTAATCGTTGATGTTGTCATTTGTGTTGGGGAGGTACATTAGTAACGCTCTACATGCGCAGCACGTTGGGCTGTTTCGCTGTCTCGTTCGGGTGGACCTTGGGGTCCAACGTATGAATTTTTCATTGCTGGTGTGGACAGGTTTTTCGTAGAACTGTCGCGCCGAGTTCTTGAAGCCCTCGTGGAGGAGCTGCATCTTAGCCATTTCTTGAATCGTTTCAGTGGGATACCAAGAAGATGCAGGGTGACCCAAAAGATCGTTAACATTTGAAAATGCACTAATTCACGGAATAATGTATGTAGAGAAGTAAAAATTGACACACATACCTTAAACAACATGCGGTTTTGTTGAAACCAAAAACAAGTGCAAAAACTAGCCAACAGGTGACGCTGGACGGCAACACAACAGCGTCGTCGCGTGAGAATCGTACATAAATCTGGGCTACCGAAAATTTTACAACTGTCGTGGTAACCCAATTGTATGACGAGAAAATCAATGTGTGGTGTGGATTAACGCATGTCAGTCGAGATCCGATTCTTTTTCTTCTAGGAAATGCGGGATTCTTCTTTTCAAACTGTCAGCGGGACGAGTGTGAGGTACGCTGGTATGTCAGAGAATCGTATCATCCTTACCCTGGCTGATAAACTCTTGCTGGGAGGTACGACGTTCATGCAGGATGGCGCTGCACTTCATATTGCTACACCTGTGAAAGATCTCTCGCACTCATCGTATAGTGAGCATCGCGTGCTGGGCCGCCACGTCCGTCATGCTTGGACTCCACATCCCCAGACCTCAGTCCGTAGGATTAAAGTCGCAAGTCTACAGCGGTTGTTCGACCGCATTAGGAATGCTGAAAGACAGCATTCGACGGAAATTTCTCACCATACCTGCTGATATTCTGTACAGTCCTGATCACAGCATTGTCCCATGACTACAGGTATGGTTGATGAATGAAGGCCGACATGTTGAGCACTTGTTACAAAGAACATCGTCTTAGCTAAAAATTAATTGCTATGCTAATTATTGATTTTACATCACATGAACCATCATCTGTTGGTCATTTTGTGCATTTTTTGTTTCGGTAAAACCGCATGTCATGTGAAGCATGTGTGTCAATTTTTACATCCCTACCTGCATTATTCAATGAAGTATTGAATTTTCATATGTTAACGGACTTTTGGGTCACCTTTACTTTCAGTGCATGGTTTAATACCGTCTGCAACATCCGTAGGATCCATTCTGCTGTGTTGGCCCATCAACAGCAGCATATTCCAGTACTCCAGTACTAGAAACACTGTAATTTTATATAGGGTGAACCCGAGATAACAAGAAGGAGAAGACATGGGGTTTAATAGGGGGTGAAGTTCCCTCAGTCTTCCGAATGCCTGTTCTCACCTGGAGACATTATGCCACTAAGTTAGCCTCCTGTCGTGCGTGACGCCGAGATACTTTGCCGTAGGCGGCCATTTGATGGTTTTGTCCCACACCATTACTTTTTGTACACTGACTTTGGAAATGTCATGGGATAGGCGTGGGGCCTTCTCAGGACGTGGGGACTGCAGTTAAGCGCCGTGGAAGTGAGTCTACAGGTCCGCGGTGCTCCTCTGGAAGCAGCTGACACAAAGACGTTTGCAGAGCGGCAGCCAGTTCTGGTCATGGGTGCCACATCCATGGCACGGAGCGTGCGTTCCATGAAATACCAGATATGCTCCATGGGGTTCAAATCTGGGCTCCAGGGTGGCCATCTCAGTCTTTGGACCTCTTCTGCATGTTCCTGGAACCATTCCTGGGCGACATTGGAGAGATGGTGGCGTGTTCTCATCTTGAAACACCGTAGAACCGTCAGGATTTTGGAAGGCCAAAAATGGGTGAAGATATTCCCCAAGCAGCTCAACATACCGCGGGCCATTCAAAGTCCCTTCCAGAACAACTAGGGGGCCCACTCATGACCAGGAAAATGCACTCGAGACCGTAACAGAGAAACCACCACCTTGGACCGCACCTTCTTGGCAAGCAGGATCCATCGATTCATGTGGTCTCCGCCACACACGATGCCTCTCCTTGGAATGGTGCTGTTGAAATTGCGATTCGTTCGACTATATCACGTTACGCCATTTTTCTAGTGTCCATTCCTGGGGATTGGCGACGAAAGCAAGTCTTTGTGTCTGACGACACTGGGTTAACAGTGGCTCCCTGTGTGGCACTGGTTCCCAATCCCATGGAACCCATGTCCCTACGGATTGTCCTCTGGGTGATGTGAGTAGCACATCCTGTGTTGAACTAAGCCGTGATATGTTTCACTGTTGCCCTTCTGACACTATTGACTGTCCATCGGCCGGTGTGGCCGAGCGGTTCTAGGCGCTTCAGTCTGGAACCGCGCGACCGCTACGGTCGCAGGTTCGAATCCTGCCTCGGGCATGGGTGTGTGTGATGTCCTTAGGTTAGTTAGGCTTAAGAAGTTCTAAGTTCTAGGGGACTGATGACCTCAGATTTTAAGTCCCATAGTGCTCAGAGCCATTTGAACCATTTTTTGAACTATTGACGGTCCGTCTCAATGTCGCCGGTCACAGTCATTGAGGGTGGCTGGATGGCTTGTAGTTCCTCTGTTGTATTCACCCTCATATACACAATACAATACACTTTGGACAGAGTTGAACGTGTAAAGCCGAATTCCTGCTCCACCGAAGAAATCGAAATTCCCATCTGTCGGGCACCGACCACCATGCCCCTTTCGAACGGATCAGCTCGCGATGACGTTGCGTGTACACTAATCACTTGCACACCCACTTCTCAGAAGATTCCCTATACAACTGCAGCTGGCACAGGGGGCCTGTGGTGCGCACCCAAGACACCTGTGCCATTCGTGACGCTAAGTCAAGGTAAGTATCCGGAGTCCACCCTCTGGGAAGTTACGACACTCTGGGTTTTCGATGCGTTATCGGAGAGTTGCTATTTCCTTGCCCACAGGTCGAGGTTGTCGGTTGCTTTCTGCAGCCGTCGGCGCAACATGTCGCCGTTCATTCTGCGTGTGATCACAGAGGTGTCATAAGCATGTAAGGCCTTTCTTACCAGCTCGGTCTGAGGCAGGTCTGCCGTGTAGAGTGTGTACATCAGCGTGCCGAGTTCAGACCTCTGAGGAACACGTGGGCGGGTAAGACGACGAGTACAGACGTCGTCGTGGGTTCTTACATCGAATCTCCTTCCCTGAAGGTAGCTCTGTAGTAGCTTCACATGCCATGTGGGTTATCGGCGACATAGCTCTTGGTGCTACACCCTCCTCTGTAGTCATCTCAGTTCGTTTCCTGAGTACTTCATGCCTCTCTTTAATCGTAATGAGGGTCGGTTCCCAGATCTTGTTTAGAATGCAGTCGCAGTCAGGGATTTTCAGTTGGTCGTCGGTTCGTAGTAAACATAATACAGGCTTACTGTGTGTCCCGCCAGATTTTGCAAAATGATTTAGACAAGATATCTGTTCGGTGCGAAGAGTGGCAATAGACCCTAAATAATGAAAAGTGTGATGTTATCCACGCGTGTACTGAAAGGAATCCGTTAAATTTCGGTTACACGATAAATCGCTCAAAACAATACCTACGGATTGTCCTTACGAACAACAAATATGCTATGCACACATAGATAATGTTGTAGGAACGCAAACCCAAAACTGCGTTTTATTAGCAGAATACTTAGAAGATGCAACAAATCCATTACAGAGACTTACTACATTACGATTTTTCAGCCCTCGGATAGATGGTTCAAATGGCTCTGAGCACTATGGGACTTAACTACTGAGGTCATCAGTCCCCTAGAACTTAGAACTACTTAAACCTAACTAACCTAAGGACATCACACACATCCATGCCCGAGGCAGGATTCGAACCTGCGACCGTAGCGGTCACACGGTTCCAAACTGACGCGCTTAGAACCGCACGGCCACACCGGCCACCCTCGGATAGAGTATTTATGTGCGGTATGGGATCATTATTGACGGAGAACACTGTAAAAGTTCAAAGAGGGCAGCTCGTTTTATACTATCGCCAAATATGAAAGTGTCTCGGATATGATACGCGACTTGGGGCAGCAATCATTCGTTGCGGCGAGTCCTGTTCACGAAATTTCAGTTACCAAATTTCTCTTCCGAATGTGAAAACATTTTGTTGACGCCCACCTATATACGAAAAAATGATCACCGTAATAAAAAAGGACAAATCAGAGCTTCTGCGCACTGTTCGTGAATGGGACTGTAGAGAAATAGTGTGAAAGTGGCTCGATGAAGTCTCTGCCAGTCACTAAAGTGTGAACAGCAGAGTGGTCATGAAGCTGTAGATGTACATCTGCGACTGGATTCAAGACTTCCTTGCAGATAAAACTCAACACGTTGCTGTTAACAGAGCAAAGGTGACAAATGTTATTGTAATTTCAGGAATGCCCCACAAAGTGTGATCAGACCTTTAGTAGAATGAATTCCTGCCTACCCACCTACCTACCTACCTACCACCTTACTAGCGGTGAGTCGTGCTTGGGTACCTCAGTGGTAGCGCACTAGTTCGTGAATAGCAAAGGTCCCTGGTCCGAGTACCCACCTGACACACAGTTGCAATCTACCAGGAAGTTTCAAATCAGCGCACATTCCGTTTCAGAATGATAATTCATTCTGTTAAATAATCCCCTAGGCTATGGTTAAGCCATGTCTCTTCGGTACCCATGGTTCGAGAAGTGCTTGTGTCGCAATGTGCACAGGAGATATTCTGGATTTGGAAGGCAGAAGGTAGCGGAAGTAAAGCTGTGACGATGGGACGTGAACCGTGCTTGGATAGCTCTGTTGGTAGAACACGTACCTGCGAAAGGCAAGGGTACCAGGTTCCAGTCCCTCTCCAGCATACGGTTTTAATCTGACAGGACGTTCCGGATCGCTATAGTATATGTAAATGATGTAGTGGATAATTTCGAAAGCTCCATTAGGTTGTTCGCAGATGAAGCAGTTGTCTACATGAAATTATCAACGCCATCAGACGGCAGTGAATTGCAGGAAGGCTTGCAGGGGATCAGTTATTGGTGCAGTGACGAGCAGTTGGTCTTTGCTGTAAATAAATAACGTACTGCACATAACCGGGCAGAAATCCACTGCTGTACGATTACAGCATTGTTCACAAATCACTAGAAACAGGAACTACAATCTAAATACCTAGAAATAATCGTTCGGAGCGACCTACAGTGAAATGAGAACATAAAACAAATTGCAAGAGAAGCAGACGCCAGACTGAGCTTCGCAGGAAGAATCTTTACGGAATGTAATTCATCCACGAAAGAAGTGGCGTACAAAAACTTGCTCGGCTGGTTCTTCAATATTGCTCATCAGTATGGGATCTTTACCAGACTGAATTACTAGAACAGATAGGGAAGATACAACTAATAGGGACACGCTTCGCCAGGGGATCATTTTGTCGGTGCAAGAGCGTTAAAGAGATGCACAGCAAACCCCAGCGGCAGGTGTTACAAGAAAGGCGTTGAGCATCACGGAGAAGTTTACTATTGAAATCCCGAGAGAGTACGTCCCGGGAAGTGTCGATCAACGCATTACTTCCTCCCACACTTCTCGGCAAAATACTACAATGAGAAGATCCGAGAAATTTTTGCTAATGCGGGGTCATTCTTCCCATGCACCAGTCGCAAATGAGATGGGGAAGGGGCAAAAGATAAAGGTACGTGTAGTAACCTGGACCACACTCCCTAAGGTGGCTTGCGGAGTATAGATGGAGATGTTGGTATAAGTGTATTTGGATAGCTTCCTCTATGACACAGTCACAATGTTTGGATATTTGTGCCAAAGTCATGGTGTTATCGAATTCCAAAGCGTGTAATTCAAACAGAGCTCTGCAACTGGCAACTTGTTTGGTTGTAGTAGCCAGGTGTGCTTGTGCCAAAGTTACCTAACGAACTGAGACGAAAACTGATAACGGTTTCACTACCAGATAGAGATGCAATCCCCGTGACGTTAGGCCAGTTTGACTCATTGAACTTCATGAATCGTTGTAATAGAGAATCACATCCGGAGTTCAGGGACGCTTAGGGGGAAAACAGCCAAACTGGAAGGACGGAAATCAAAAATTAAATACCGTTTGGTATGTTAGTTGGATTCATCCAAACACCACATACAGTAACTGTACAGTCAATACGCATGTTATCTTACAAGAGTGTAGTTAGATTATATAGGCTACTTGGAGTTACACAGGTGGACATGAAGTCAAATTCAGATAGCGGTTATTGTTCTTAGCTACATTGTGAGGTGAACTTGAACTTACATAGTCAGGCAGCGTTACCTTTTCTTGTTTGACAAATAGACCCCGGCTTCCAGAACTCCTGAAGATAGACATTGACTGTGAATATTCTATCACAGACACAGTCCCTTTGACTGTTCAGAGACGTCACTAAACCCGCCCAAAGATGTAAACAACCATACATAGCAGCACCTATTAGACGGAGGGGGTCCGACAGCCGATCAGTTCGAGTTATTCCACCGGGAAGGAGGTACACAGCTCGTGTTGTCTGTAGTTCAACCATGCCTAGACAGTTAATACCATGGTTCGATCATGTCCGCATTGTTACTTTGTGCCAAGAAGGGCTCTCAACAAGGGAAGTGTCCAGGTATCTCGGAGTGAACCAAAGCGATGTTGTTCAGACATGGAGGAGATACAGAGAGACAGGAACTGTAGATGACATGCCTCGCTCAGGCCGCCCAAGGGCTCCTACTGCAGTGGATGACCGCTACCTACGGATTGTGGCTCGGAGGAACCCTGACAGCAACGCCACCAGGCAATTGTCGGAGACGTGCTTGGAGGCAACCTGGTCAGGCTGAACACCTTAGACACACTGTCCAGCGAGTGCAGCAAGGTGGAGGTTCTCTGCTGTTTTGGGGCGGCAATATGTTGGGCCGACGTACGCCGGTGGTGGTCATGGAAGGCGCTGTAACGGCTGTACTATACGTGAATGCCATCCTCCGACCGATAGTTCAACCATATCGGCAGCGTATTATCGAGGCATTCGTCTTCATGGACGACAATTCGCGCCCCCATTGTGCACACCTTGTGAAAGACATCCTCCAGGATAACGACATCGCTAGACTAGAGTGGCCAGCATGTTCTCCAGACGTGAACCCTATCGAACATGCCTGGGATAGATTGAAAAGGGCTGTTTTTTGGATGACGTGACCCACCAACAACTCTGAGGGGTCTGCGCCGAATCGCCGTTGAGGAGTGGGACAATCTGGACTAACAGTGCGTTGTTGAACTTGTGGACAGTATGCCACGACGAATACAGGCATGCATCAATGTAAGAGGACGTGCTACTGGGTACTAGAGGTAGCGGTGTGTACAGCAATCTGGACCACAACCTCTGAAGGTCTTGCTGTATGGCGGTATAACATGCAACGTGTGTGGTTTTCATGAGTAATAAAAAAGGCGGAAATGATGTTTATGTTGATCCCTATTCCAATTTTCTGTACAGGTTCCGGAACTCTCGCAACCGAGGTCATGCAAAACTTTCTTTGATGTGTGTATATTTTAATTCAGACAGGAGGCACGAACACGTGAATTGCACAAGTTATTACTATAAGGAGCGACTTTATTACACCGTATTTTCACTCCGTTCCGCACCTAAAACTTTCATATATTCACTCTGTTACACTCAGGAGCCTAAATACGTTTCACTTTGTCGACTCTTCCAGGATATACACAAAAGCAGTTTAAAAGCTTTCATTTCGCGACGCTGCCGGAATACAAAAATAAATATGTTTCACTTGGTCAACCAATGCCGGAAATCGATTCATTAGAATCTTCTGATGTTCTTAAACGTATTAAACCTACGAATAACCAAGTAACGTTAACATAAAGTGTCTTTTTGGTGTGGTAAAAGTGCAACATAAGTAGGTAATGTGCCATGAGAGTTATACGCGTTACATAGTAACCATTATTTCTTTGTGTGTGATAAACTTCATTGCACTGGGGCGATTAGCTTAGAGTTGAATACTTGTTTCACACAATGTGGAGCACTTTAATTTATCTTTGTCCGATGAACGTTTAACTATGTACGGGATCAGTCTTTCTGATAAATTCGTATTTTTGCCAAGATATACTGCAATGCCTGCAAGATTCATATGATTCTTTTGTCTTCTGGCGTGAGCTTGTAATTATTTTAATTTTTTTTATCATGAGTTTACAATCAGTTTGAATAGTAACAGTGATTAATGTATAAAATTATTTCACGTTTATTTCTAACTTTTGTTGTAGCATTTGTTGGTGTGTTTAATTATTCATGCTAAGTTCGTCCTGTTGGTGCAAATGAGGAATGTTTTCATTGAATAAACAGACATACATTTACAACCCTCACTATCAGTTTTTCCTTGAGTATGAGAAGATAGTTTTTCTTCTTTTCTTTGTGGTCACTAGTATTTTAACAGTGAACAGAAACTGCGAAGGGTTTTGGAATTTTGTGTGATATTCCCTTATGAGTTAACAAGTTCACCCCGGCTCCCCCCTCCCCTCTTCACCATATGATAAAGTGAGTCAATATGAGTCACTAAGAGTTGAATCTTGTCTGAAGTGTCTTTCTGATCTTTCATGTGTTAGTGATGTAAGTTTTTGAAGCATATGATTGCTTTGCAACAGAAAGGGTAAGGTTCTTTGTTTAGAGATGCTACTAAAGGTTTTCTAGAAGGCGGATTTTATTCGTTTTCGGAGATTAACATGTTTTCATCAGTGTATTTCTAATGATATTGTATAGTGCGTTTCAGTGTGTATACTTTTATTGTCTTTGTAATTTGGTGTGGAACTTTGAATTTTGATTATCAACCACTGACTCGTCCCCCCTCCCCCTCCCCCACTCTCTTCAATCATGTATGGTTGTATGGCGCAGTGAAGTGAAGTGAATATTCTCTTTCGTATCAAATGTATTTGGTAAATATTTTGCGATTGATGGAATATAATGATTCTGAGCTATTTAGTGCATATTTTTGAAAATTTGTGGATTTTGAGTAAGTTGGTGACTGACGCTATAGGTGACACGTTTTGTCCTGAGAGGTGATGAGAAGGGGTGGCTTCCTGTTGCTACAGTGCAACACGCTCTATTCATGGTACTGTTGAGAAGAATAGGATATTTGTTTTGGTCTCTGAGTCGGACACGTAAAATGATTCCAGTGATTTAGATTTTTTAGAGTTTGTTTCGTGGATAGTGAGAGTGCCCTATTCAGTTGTAGCTCAAGCTTCATGACCACACATGCTTCCTCTGTACATACTTATTTTTTTCTCTTTGGAATCAATATGCTGAGATCATAGTTGATGTTTATATTATTGTTAGAATTTAAGTGGCACATGAGCTCAAGCGCATAGATAACCACAATGACCATACCTGAATTACGTGTTTGCTTACATTTGCTATAATAGGGCAGAACCCCTTCTCCTGACGGCGTGAGAGCGGTTTGTGGCACTATTATCTTGATACTATTTGATCAGGTTCAAATGGCTCTGAGCACTATGAGACTCAACTGCTGAGGTCATTAGTCCCCTAGAACTTAGAACTAGTTAAACCTAACTAACCTAAGGACATCACAAACATCCATGCCCGAGGCAGGATTCGAACCTGCGACCGTAGCGGTCTTGCGGTTCCAGACTGTAGCGCCTTTAACCGCAGGGCCACTTCGGCCGGCTATTTGATCAGGTCCCATACGTTTTATGTCGTTGAAGTTCTCTTACAAGCTTGTTTCAAATGCCACAGGACATAGCGTACACTTAATTTCGTTCATCATATTGGATATTTCAGTTCCATTAGAAAAAAACAAAGTCGGTGTTGTTATTCGGTGTGTGTAAACTATAAAAATTACCTGCATACATCAGGAAATTCGCCATACTGTCCGCCAAAACTTGGCGAAAACCGCACCTCGATATATTTATTCATTCTGCATATACACTGAAGATCCAAAGAAACTATTACACCTTTCTAATATCGTATAGGGCCGCCGCGAGCACGCAGAAGTGCCGCAACACGACGTGGCATGGACAAGACTAATATCTGAAGCAGTGCTGGAGGGAACTGACACCATGAATCCTGCAGGGTTGTCCATAAATCTGTAAGAGTACGGTGGTGTGGAGATCTCTTCTGTATAGCACGTTGCAAGGCATCCTAGTTATGCTCAATAATGTTCATATCTGAGGAGTTTGGTGACCAGCGGAAGTGTTTCAGCTCAAAAGAGTGTCCCTCGAGCCACTCTGTGGCAATTCTGGAGGTGTGGGCTGTCGCATTTGTCCTGCTGGAATTGCCGAAGTCTGTCGGAATGCACAATGGACATGAATGGATGCAGGTGATCAGACAGGATGCTTACGTACGTGTCACCTGTCAGAGTCGTATCTAGACGTATCAGGGCACTTCAACTGCACACTCCCCACAGCATTACAGAACCTCCACCAGCTTGAACAGTCCCCTGTTGACATGCGGGGTCCATGGATTCATGAGTTTGTCTCCGTACCCGTACACGTCCATCTGCTAGATACAATTTGAAACGAAACTCGTCCGACCAGACAACATGTTTCCAGTCATCAACAGTCCAATGTCGGTGTTGATGGGCCCAGGCGAGGCGTAAAGCTTTGTGTCGTGCAGTCATCAACGGTACACGACTGGGCCTTCGGTTCCGAAAACCCATATCGATGATGATTCGTTGAATGGTTCTCACGCTGACACCTGCTGATGGCCCAGCATTGAAATCTGCAGCAATTTGCGGGAGGGTTGCATTTCTGTCACGCTGGACGATTCTCTTTTGTCGTCGTTGGTCTCACTCACACTGGGTCTTTTTCCGGCCTTAGCGATGTCGTAGATTTGATATTTTACTGGATTCCTGATATTCACTGTACACTCGTGAAATGGTCGTACTGGAAAATCCCCACTTCATTGCTACCTCGGAGATGCTGCGTCCCATCTCTCGTGCGCCGACTATAACACCACGTTCAAACTCACTTAAATCTTGATAACGTAATAGCAGCAGTAACCAATCTAACAACTGCGCCAGATACTTGTCGTCTTATATAGGCGTTGCCGACCGCACCGCCATATTCTGCTTGTTCACCTTTGTTTCTGCGCGTATGCCTCCACGAAAGAGAAAAATCCTGTAATAGGCAATCATTCTAACACAGAAGGATCCGACTTCTCGTAGACGCTTATGTACAGAAGCAAGAATACTGTCGCTGCGAGAACAGCTCAGCTTGGCGTCGCTGTACAATTCTTCCCCCGCATTTAGTGAACCTGTACATGAGGGTCATATCGGCTACCTCTTTGACACTGAACTTACCAATGTAAGCTTGAAGGGTAAGTACAAAGTGGGCATCGGTGTTGACAACAGCATGAACGGGTAGTGAATGGAACAAGCTTGTTTCCAAACTAGGCATTCTGAGCATACCGTCGACATGGGAACTACTGAATAAATATTCTCAGTCCAATACAGATACACAGATAAATGAGGAAAGAAATCAGATAAAATGCAAGTTTTGGTTAACGAGCTGCTGGAAATGACGGGTCACTTATACCAAAATACTCATAAAATAAGCCTGAACAGCTTCCGAAATTGTGTCGGTGGATTTCGGGTTCACTCTGTACATAATACTGTATGTTCGTAAAATTTGTGAGTGTTATGTTTGTATGACATATCATGGACCTATTCACTATTGTTCAAGTACTTCATGACAAACTCGTTACGCAGGCTAATGAATGAAATTATGTATGTGACTTGAATATATGATACAATGATTGTGTAAGTAAATAAAAGTGTCATACGTCGTCGTTGAAGATAGAATACATCGTAAACGAATTTTCCAATATTCCCGTTTTCGTTCAGTTGGCATAATTGGCTCAGCGCACTTGCTGATATCGTGGTAATCACAAATTTTCAATTATTTACCATGAAAATGAAGTTGAAAGAATACCACATAATTCTAGGCTTGCACAGGATAGAGTAGTGTGGAGAGCCGCACCAAACCATCAGACCAAAACAACAGCAACAAGTGTAGTAACAAAGACCAACGCGAGATTATATTTGGAGCTCATTTTCTATGTAGTGGGCCGGCCGATGTGGCCTAGCGGTTCTAGGCGTTTCAGTCTGGAACCGCGCGACCGCTACAGTCGCAGGTTCGAATCCTCCATCGGGCATAGATGTGTGTGATGTCCTTAGGTTAGTTAGGTTTAAGTAGTTTAAGTCTAGGGGACTGATGACCTCAGATGTTAAGTCCCATAGTGCTCAGAGCCATTTGAACCATTTTTTTTCTACGTAGTGATGCCGGACTGCAGTATTTGTAGCAGGCCTGTTTTACCAGCTCGATCTGAGGCAGGTCTGCCGTGTAGAGTGTGTGATGTTCCCGTTTCTTCTCCTCCCTCGTTCTAACAAGGTGTGTATTCCACATAACAAGAAAATAGCGAAATCCCTCGTATCTGGAGCGTCGGAAATCTTTGAGGCTGTTGCTCTCGGACGATGTTTTTGTCTGTAGGAAAGTTGCAACGCCAGACGACTGTCACAAAGTGCAAGAAACCTGCAGAGTACCGACGATTGGTGCAATGGATGGCAGCTGTCAATCACTCTCCAAAACAAACCTTCAAAGGCGTTTTTCATGAGTAACTTGGAAACCGTGGCCTCCAACGAAAATGTATGCCTCTACCAAACTTAAATAGATTAAATTTCCTACAGAAACGTCCTGTTCATTTTTTCTATAGGACTAAGAGAGAATATGACAGCTACGGATCTACGATGTTTCCGAACCGGGCAAAAACATGATATTAAACATATGTTCATTTTTTTGGGCACATCGATCTGAAGAGTTTGATATATAAAACACACGTTCTAGGAAATGTAAGACATGGTATTTGGTGTTAAGTATGCCAAAGGGCATGTGTATTTCCCTCTGTGGAATTCAAATGCGTATATTTTGTAATGGAAGCCATCAAACCTACATTCAGGACAGTGGACAGTAAAATGATCTGTGGTGCCTCTTTTACTCCCAGTCGGCCGGTTTAACATCCTACCCCCTTTAGAAAAAAAAAAAAAGCAGTTAATACTTTGGGGGTGGGGGGGGATTATTTGTGACCGGGAGAAAGGGAACTCTTCAGAAAACTTGCACTCTTTGTTACCTATTAGCTGAGAACTTCCTCTTTTGTGCGACATAAAATTAAATATAAGAAACATAAAACCAGTGAAGACAAGAGACAAGCAAGACAGTACGGTACACATTTCTTCAGTCCTCAGATCCCAGCATTTTTTCCTCCCTAATCTTGCTACAGATTTACATGACGTGCTTTCCTTTCTGCGAAAGAACCAATCACCCTTCAAAGTTCGTCAAACGTTTTCCTACATGAAAAATAAAAATGTCGCTGTCTAATACTGAAAAAGCTGTTAATGCGCATTGTACCAAAGACTGGTGTGGTTTCTGGATTTGATTACATCTATTTTGTCACTGTCTGCTAGATAAAACGAGATAGGCCTTTCTAATATTGCAGCAATTGTAACGCGCACCAAAGAGACTTTTGGCACAAACTGTCGTTTTTATGTACGTCATTCACATAAATAACACGATAAAATATACTCTGTAAGTACCAGTATAAAAATTCCTATTAGGCCTACTACAGTCAAAAAGCTCTTTGTTCGGAAATAATTTCACATTTCATTCATATACTCCAGTTTCTCAAGCATGAGATCGAAAAGTAGTAGTACGAAATTTGTATATTAATTTGTAATCGTCATATTCTTCCATATAATTTGTGTGATGTCCCCGTTTCTTCTCCTTCCTCGTTCTAATAAACAATCTTGTAATCACTAATTCTATAATTATTCCTGCCATAGTCAAAGCTTATTCTCCGGCTAACTTCACTAACCCTACCAGAATCATCGGTTTAGTTATCCCGTGTTTAGTCTCCGATTAGATGTTCCGCGCTATTCCGAGAACAGAACTTAAACGGCTGCTAACGACTGTACAACTAGCACTCAATAGTGTAGCGATCTGCCAAAAATTTTGTCAAAATTTCATTTTCTTGGATACACCGAGACGATAATATGTATTCTTGTCTGTTACTCCTGTTAGTACTTTATTTACACTTTGGTGGCCTGGATCTATGGATTTCGCTAATAATTATAACAACGCTAATCATTCACCCACCTAATCAACCACATAAACAAACAGCGATTTGCGTTCACCCGTTCGTATTTATTCGGCTCGGCTCGTGTAGCCCTATGCGCTTTTGTCTGCGGGAAATTTATTTTTTAGTTTTTTATCTCTGGATGCAACAGGGATTCCCCTAGCAGAGTCATCACGTACGCTACGCACGCATTCAAAAATAAACTTATGATTCGTTCAGAAATCAACTTATAATGTGTTCAAAAATGTTCAAAAACCAACAGGGATGCGTTTCAAAATCATATGAATAATCGATACACCAACGTGCGCTGGATGCTAGGTGCTTTGTCAAACAAGGATTTTTCTTCAAGAATATGAATTTGACGCCCCCCTGAAACTGCCACCCGGGGCAGATTCCCTGATTTGCCCCCCCCCCCCCCCCCTGAAAATCCCACGCATGGTTTTTGAAGGCGTTGCGGGTTGCTTAAAAACCCATAGGTAGGGACAGCTGAATCACCCTGTATGGTTCTAAAGATGGACCAACACGGTATTAATCAGGCCTGTCTGTATCAATGTCTATGGAAGACCACTTCTATCTTCCCTGTCCTGAGTTTCTGAGCCTCCCCGCCACGGGCGTTAGACATATTCAAATTTATTGACCGTACATTTTTTGTTGGTACTTGGAAAAGGGCCGTGGGAAAATAGGGAAGGCGCGCTGTGCCGCTTTGTTGTGCTTGGCACGTTTTGCAGTGCACGGCGCGACGTTTTTTTACGGCGCCGTGGTGACCCCGTGGTGGGGGCAATGCTGCCGGCGCGTCTGCGTTCGCGGCTGGAGCCCGTCAGTGCACGCAGACATGTCGCCGCGGGCGCTACTGCTGCTGCCGCTGCTGTGCCTCGCGTTGGGGCTCGCGCAAGAGCCGCAACCGCCCGAAGAGGGCTTCCTACCCGCCACAGAGCCGCCCGGCTGCGACGCCAGCGTAGGCTGCCTCGGCACCGATGACGAACAGGGCTACACGACGGAGACCGACCAGGAAGTTGCCACAACCGTTGTGGAACACCCAGACAACGACTCGTCACTGCCAGGGTGGACCGACACAGCCGCTCCACAGATCGACAGGGGGGACCACGACTGCTCCGAAAACCCAAATGGTACCGAATCGTCCCACTGTGGCCCTCTGGTACCACAACAGCTTCAGCTGACGGAAACAACAGGCCAGACACTTGAGCCCACAGTTACCGCCTCTGTACTAGAAACTACTACTCAGCACACAGTCAGCTCTCGCGGAAATGAATCCACCGAGCGCAACGCGAGCACAGAGGAAATCTATAGCGAAACCACGACGACCGAACTAAACGTTGCTGCCGTAATTCCTGAGGAAGGGCCGTGGGAGTTGGGAGATGGTGTGGACGGTGGCACCCAAGTGATGAGCGACGACGCCAACTACGGGAAAGAAGGCTTGCCCCTGCCACCCTACTTCGCTGGGGGTGATGCCGCGTCTGGAGACCACGACCGAGATCCTACCAGGTAATCTCCTCGTTCAACTAATGGCTCTGACATGGCCTGCTTCGTAGCTTTAGTTCCGCTTTGGGTATGGGTGTTATGTTTCCAGTATACCATTACTGAGAGCCAGTGTGTACCAATACAGACACATTCACTGAAAAAGGAAACCAAAATATTTGCTCGTGTTATAACAGTTTCCTGTTAAATGGTACACGCGAAAACAGCTTTTTTTATCTCGAAGAATTACGTTGTAGTAATTCCATTTCCTCCTAAAATTTACTATACGTACCAGTAGGTACACCTCTCACTTAACTTCTTCCATTTTTTTCATGACCAGTTTCATCACAAATACTGCATCAACTGTCGATTTTCCTCAACGGAAACCCATTTGTTCTTCACTAACTTAATAAAATCTAGTATATTACTTTTAGGATCCTGAAATGCGGATTGAAAGTAATAACAGTGTGTTTATTAAGTAAAGAACAAATGGGTGAATATTTCTTCTAAACAAAATAGTCTGAGACTACAATATTGACTACATCTACAAAGGAAACTAAAATATCGGCTTTTGTAGTAAGGAACCACGTAAGGACGAAAATAGTTGTGGACAGTACAGTTGTAGAACAGGTCACTCATTTCATTTACCTGGGACGTGGAACCAAAAGATATGTGGAACAAGAAACGGGTTAAACAAGACACAAAAAATAACGCGAATAAAGTTTTATAAGTAATCGACGTTCTCACACTGTTCTAACCAAGTAAGTCGTCGGTTACTCACAAGCGACGAGAAAGTAACAACCAGGCAACTGAAATGCGACTTCTTAGGGCTGTGAAGGCCAGTACCAGAGTAGACAGATTAAGAAACATATTTAACGTAAGAAACAAAGTACAAGACAAGAAAAGAAATTGGAGAAAACATCTCGACAGGCAGAATACCTTACCCCATAAGAAAATACTATATGGTAGGCCAAAGAAAATTTCGAAGGCCAAAGAAGTCTAGAAAGGCCAAGGTAGCAATGGACACTGTAATAGACAAAGACGTGCAGAAAAAGAAGACGCAGTACATACTGTACATTAAAAGTTTATATACAGTAAATTAATGTTTCTTCGTGGAGAAAATCTAATACTAATTTTTGTAATATCTTTTTCAGCATCAAATATTCGACAAATGTTTTTCTTGTAGCCCATTGGTTTTCCATTTAGTCATTCGAATCACCATCTAAATACGTATCTGCGCATACCTATCACGACGTTCCCAATTTCTGATGTTGTGGTTACAGGACCTGTAATGTTGATTTTACTGACAATTTCGTCGTCATCATCTACATCGCTGCGATGTTTTGATCTCTGAACGACCGCCAAAATGTCTCCGATTATCATAATTGGAGCTATATACAGATCTTCATCTACTGCAACAAATTCATCTGGAGATACTACAGGACAGTAAAATACTGTGGAGTCTTCCATGACTTTGATACAAAATTTTCTGGTTTCAGTAAACCTATCACTGAATCCGAAAAATGATGGCAGTGCTCTGACAATGGCAGCACACAAAGAAAAGTAGCAATCATTGTCTTTCTTCGTTCAACAAAAAATATAAATCAATAAATTTGGGTTACGTTGCAAATGCAGAAAGAACGTATGTATGATCGTCCGAGACCTATGCGTCTTAAACTATTTTTATTTCTTGTTACAGAACAAAAATGTATGATATCGCATAGCGTTTCGTTAGGAACGCAGAATTATTTCGTGTTAGCCGATTTTTCGTTTTGAGCATTTTCATGTTACACGTGCTTCACTGTAACTAGAAATAACAGAAAAAAGTATATATGCAGGGTGTTTCTGGAGGACTCGTAAATATTTTTGTAGGTGATACGTGGTGGTATAGACTAATTCGAATTAAACATTTCATATAACATGTGTCCAGTTTTTATTGGTTATAGAGATACGGTTATTAGGATGTAATCCAAACAAATACTCTCAAAAGGTGCTAAGCAAAAGAAGATGATTAAGTTCAGAGTTGATTTTCATAAACTCCAACTCATACTTTCATGTACTTTCGAAGTTTCTTGACGACACCGAGTGTAGCTTTTAAGAGTTCATCTTTGTGTCCTTTTATTTGGGCAGCACTATTCAAGATCCGAACGCTCAGTTCATCTTTTGTGCTTAACTTCTAATATTTTCCATATTGCAACTCAACAATGTTTTACAGAATAATTTTCTGGGATAACTCATCACTTAGAAAGAATGTATTGATTGAACAAAAGCGAGCAGTTCACAAATGGGTGTCATGTAGGTAGCTTTTCAAGGAGCTAGGGATTTTAACAGCACTATCAAATACATACATTTGCTAATGAAATTCGTGATAAATAATCGTTCCCAATATGAAAAGAACAGTGATACTCATACCTACAACCCTAGAGGGAAAGATGATCTTTACTACCCATTGCTAAACCTGTCAGGGACTCAGAGAGGAGTGTAATATTCAGCAGCAAAAATTTTGCTCCTTTGCCCAAAAACATCAAATGTCTGACAGGTAATGAAGCAAAATTGTCCTGGCCGATTCCTGCTATTCCATGCACGAATTTCTATTGAAAAACTGGTGCCCTGTAAACAAAACTATTTCTTAGATGTTGTTGCGTGAGTAGGACTAAAAACAATGTGTTCATTAACACTAAATTTGTATACATATCCTGTAAATAGACTCTATCCATATCATTTCGATAAACGAATTTATCAGATGATCTAGGGAACATGTACTTAATTAACTGGCATGGTTCTATTAGACATAGTACGCATTTGTCTTCTTCCAACCATTAAAGGAAAATTATGGTACACGGTCAAGATTCCGCAACATGCTACAGATTGGCATTTCTCACATAAACAAAGTATTGCCAGAGGAGAAATGACAGAATAGTCGCGGATAAAATCCTTGGTCCGACTGAGAACTGAATTTAAGACGTTAGATATTGTTGTTCGTAATTTACCCGTATATCCACTGGCGGGGAAAACTTAAGGACGAAAGTAATATTCGCATGATATTTCACTGCCAAGTAACATAGCTCGATGAAACTTGAACCATACATAGAAAGAACTGTTACAGCGTAATAGAGAATGTAACTGAAGGAAATACGCAATGAGACAAAGAGAAGTGACACTTTTATTCGAAGACAGGAATTACACTAAAGTCACCGCGATTTCTCATGCTACCCTGGAATCACAAAAGCTGGGACATAGTTTTGGTGGTGGTTAGTGTTTAACGTCCCGTCGACAACGAGGTCATTAGAGACGGAGCGCAAGCTCGGGTTAGGGAAGGATTGGGAAGGAAATCGGCGGTGCCCTTTCAAAGGAACCATCCCGGCATTTGCCTGAAACGATTTAGGGAAATCACGGAAAACCTAAATCAGGATGGCTGGAGACGGGATTGAACCGTCGTCCTCCCGAATGCGAGTCCAGTGTGCTAACCACTGCGCCACTTCGCTCGGTGGGATATAGTTTTAATAGGGTGTGTATCACCACGGACAGCAGTGCATGCTCTGCAACGTGCTCCCATACTAGTCAGAAGGTTGGTGATAAGTTCTTGTGCTAGGAGTTTCCATTCCTCCACCAGCGCGGTTGACAACATCTGGATGGGGCGTGTGCACGTGCTGTAATACGCCCCCACAAAGCGTCCCATGCGTGCTCGGTAGAATTTGAGTCGAGGGAATGGGCAGGCCTGTCCATCCACCGATTATCCTCTCGTTCAAAGAGCTACTCCACCCGTGCAGTTCGATGCGGTCGTGCACTGCCATCCATAAAAATAAATTCAGGGCTGAATGCAAACCCGTAAAGTTGCTGGGCGCTTTACATAGCCCCATATGGCGAGGGGTGTGTGCACGTAATGCACGAAGGATCATTATGGAGCGAGGTCGTTTTGGTGGTCCCGGTATTATGATGTGGCTAGCCATAATGTCGCATGAACATAATGGCCTCCAAATCTTTGAACACGGTATAATCACCGATCAACGTTATTGTAACACTGTACTTCTTCCCCATGAGAGTCTTTTCAGGGTTGCATTCGACCTCGACTTCATTTTTATCGATGACAATGCGCGACCGCTTTGAACTATGCGGGTGTAGGACCTCTTGGAACAAGGGGATATTCGGCTAATATACTTGCAGACCCGTTCCCCCGATTTAAATCTCATCAGGCACTTGTGGAATGCTTGAACAGACTTACTATAGTACGTCCACACACTCACCGACCATCCTGCAGTTGTCAGTCGCTCTAGTGGAGGAATCAGGGCCTTATTTTATAACTTTCGGTACTCACCTAATCCTTCAAAATTTTCCACACAGTTTCGAAGGGATGTTGCTCCGCAGTGTTTTACGACGGGAGGTTTCCTCTGCTGATCCCTGCCGACTGTCAGCCAAGTTATCACATATGACAGTGGGTCGAATTCCGAAAAAGGAGGTCCAGGTAATTAATGAACATTATATCAGACACATGATCCACCAAATAAGGCATTTCTTAAAGGTGTTACAATCTGATTCATGGAGCTAAATGAGCGGTTACACTCAGCTGTTGATATAACAATGATGTGTGAAGCAAAAAGCAATGGCAGTAGATCACGAGGCTTCCTTCCAATATTTCTATATTTTTTGTACTCCTTGAAAGCGTTTGAAGTTTTCCTGTTATCTGAGATTCTAAATTGTTTTTCCATGCATTGTCTCTACCTTCTCGGGCCATTCAGGTGGATTTAATACTGTTAGATAACAGAGAAGATCATTATAGCTACTACTACAGAATGTTTCAAGATGATTACAAAGGTTTTAAAGATTTGTAGAATTTATTACATTCAGCTTATAGTTATAAACAGCACATCAAATGAAAGAGCTGTTCAGACCCAAGAGTGAATGAAGAACGTGATCACACGTAGTCCCAAGAAATCATTTCGGAAGGCTAGCCATGAAATAGCAAATCCAATGTCGTCTGTGTGGAGACTTTTAAAGACGCGCTTACTTTGTCCTTATAGTTTGCAGTTGTTAAAAATCTAAAGCCTTCAGATTACGGTTTATGCACCGACTGCCGCAAACGAAATGACGGTGAAAATTTGCTGGATCGCGTCGCCTCCAATGATGACTCGACATTTCACCTACGTGGAAATGTGAACACACATAATGTGCACATCTGGTGGTCAGCAAATCCCCACGAGATAGTGCAACTGCGACGAGACTCCCCTAAACTGATTTTTTTGAGCCGTATCCCGGAGGAAAGTTTATGAGCCTTTCTTTTTCGGGGAAGCAACTGTAATCGGTGCTTCTTTTCATGATGCGTTATAACTATGCTTCTTTCCTCAGTTGGAAGGAGCTGAACCACAGAACTTTATCTGGCAGTAAGATGGGCGCCGCCTCACTGGCATAACTCAGTACGCAAGTAGTTAAACGATGTGCCCAATCGCTGGATTGGCTGCAAGGCGGCGGATAACATTGCTTGTTTTGTATGGCCTCCACGTTTACACCCAACTTGATGCCATACGATTTTTACGTTTGGGGTTTTATAAAGCATCATATCTATGAATCTCTGCAACCAGCTGATTTATACCCGACTTTAGAACAGGATTTTTGCAACAATAACACCAGACACTCAAAACAAGGTTTGGGGAGAACTCCCCTATCGACTCGATATGTGGCGAATGGTGCTCACATTGAACACTTGTAAGAAATACTGTTTGAGTTGCTCTTTCATTTGATGTTTTATTTGTAATTTCAGGTTGATTGTAATAAATGCTACAAAGCCTGAAAATCAGTATACTGAATTTGAAACACCCTGTATTATGCAAATCTTGAATCATTCCAATGTAAGAAAACTAAGTAATTAACAATCTTCATTCTAAATTGGCAACAGGACTTGTGTAAAACAGTCCTACATGAATCATTCTTATTTTATTGGATCCTGACAGAGGCACGGATTTGAATTTACTTAATTTAGTCATACCGTTAGCTACTTTGTCATAATGGCCAGGTTTTGCAGCAATGGCTGTAATACTCTAGCAGTTCTTTTAATCAGTTTATGTGCTGCTGGCAGCGTCATTTCCTTCTTTTGAAGAGCACAAAGCACATCCTAAATATTTCCGTAAGCTAGAATATCTGACTTATCTCTTCTAGCATCTTTCTCAGCCATGCCCAAATGGGAATATAAATTCTCAAAGTTTTCTCGTATAGCTTGCAGAGTTCTTTTAATCGATGAAACCCACCGAACTGTGAAAGTGTTACCAATATAGAACATTCGTTTCCCCAAAGCTTTGGCACAGGTTTTTGAGTCTCTTGGTTCTTGGGAGACTGATTGTATAGATCATACAGTTTTTCTACAAATGTCTGAGAGTAATTTAATCCACGGATTTCTATGATGGAATCATTAACAGCTAACTCTAGTCTATGGTTGCTGCAGTGTCAGATTATGATAGAGGGCAATAAATTTTTAGGTTGTGCCCCTATACCACTATTTCTGCCTATCACTGTTGAGGCATCTTAACATGAAAAACATACAAGTTTTTTTCAGAAGAACAACAGTAATACTACAAGCTAGTTCAGTCATACCTAAAAACATAGTTTGCTAACTGTCAGTGTCCTCCATAGGAAATTTAAAACACACAACTTGTATCTGCTTTTTGCTTAGTGTGATAGATTCATCTATAAATGTACCCATTTTCTGTTTTTTTCTACAGTATATTTCTCGAGCCTTTCACGGATACTTTTATCGATATGAGATGTGATCACTGAAACAGAAATTCTCGTCAAGGATTCTTCCCACTGTTAGGAGCTTGGAGATGTATATCAACTGGCATATAAGTGTATAAGGTCTCTGGTATTTTGACATTTTGCAAGCTGTTCTAAAAATACGAGCAGGCATTTCAACTTCTTCTTATTGCACTGTTATAAATCCTTGTCCTAAGTATTGCTTTTCATCTAATTCCACGTCTTCTGACCCAGATATGTTTGATTTACTTAATTTATGGTCATGAATTTTTTCCCTCCAACTCTGTTTTGAGCTCTTTTATCACTCCCATAGAAATTTATTTTTCCATGCACCCATTCCTCTGAAATGTGAAGTCCCTGGGGCTTTTTAGGAATGAACATATCTTAAATCCTAAGTTAACTTTATTAATAATTATCGATGCATTCTCATCTCTAAAATAATTCCACTGAGCTGAGGTCCAGCAGCAAGGCAGAAGAGTGGTATCATTGACTGAATCCGTTACACAGTGTATTGTAGAGCCTTCTCTACTGCGACGGGTCTGTCCACTTGCACTTTCGGCACTATCACTAACTTCACTCGAAATTTTTGCAATATTACTTTCACCTTCACCGGTTTCGCCACAATTATTTTGTCATAACCGCATTAGTAAACTCATTTTGCATAATGATCAGATACATAACATCTGATTCCCAACAAGTCACAGTACCTACTGCTATTGCAATCGAGATCGTGCTCCAAATGCAATCAAACTCTAGATGCAACGAGTCTTGTTAACATAAAATATAACGTCAGACAAACTAACTCATTGCTGAAGGACGTTTTTCTTTGTAATCCTTCGTATCGTGCAGCAATATTATCATCTCACCCATTATTAGGTATATCGTATGAGATTATTTTCTATTGCCTGACCAATTCAATAAATTTATAGAATTTATAAACAACTATAGGATTGGTATTTTATGAGCCGGTCAACACCGCTATAAATCTGCCGGTTTTAGGACTTCCGGTACTCCATTCGGGCAATTCTGTAACTATCGGTACTGAATGATGGTGACTATCCAACTAAAGCCCTGGGAGGAATAGTACGCCCTACCATGAGAACTACTTACCAACCTTGTAGCGACGATGGGAACATGTTGCATAGCATGCATTCCCTTCTGTGGTGATCTCTCTTCCTATAAAGGGTCATGTCCTGCTTTTTCTAATATGCGGGGGACCATCATAAATGGCGGTGACTTCAGTGTAATTATCGTCTCTTTGTGTATTTCTTTTAGTTATTTCCTGTACTGTACTGTAGCAGTTCTTTCTATGTATGGTCCAAGTTTCAGTGAGTTACGTTATTTGGCAGTGACACATCATGTGAAACTTACTTTCGTCCTTAAGTATTGCACACTTATATATAGTGTTCAAAACCCCTATGTAATTTGGAACTGGCCACTAAATGTCACGAGAGGCGGACCAACCATCAAAAAAGGAGGCGAGGAGTATTGTATTATCATAGAGAAGAGGTAACTGCAGAATGGGTCGGTCAGGAGAGCTCAGAGTCTCCGAACGTGGAATAGTCATTGGATGTCACGTGAGTAACAGATCTGTCGGGGACATTTCAGTCCATCTAAAGCTACCCAAGTCGACAGATTGTGAAGTGAGAGTGACAAGAATAGTGTGCAATGATCGAGCACCTACTTTGAGAAACTCTTGAATTGTGAACCCATCCTTGAAAAATTTGAATCCATCCCACATAACCGTGACAATCCGGATTCAGAACCACCAACGACGGAAGAACTACAGAAGGTCATTTCAGAGCTTAAAAACAACAAAGCGCCCGGAGAAAACCAAACAGTGGCCGAACTATGGAAAAAGCTGACAAAAATGCAATTACATCTCTTCATTGTGTTTTCGATAAAATCTGGAAAGAAGAAGAGATCCCCACAGCATGGAGAACAGCTCTCATCCACCCTATCCACAAGAAAGGTTTGAAGACAGACCCCTACAATTACAGAGGAATATTACTGCTGGGTATAACATACAAGATTCTTTCTAAAGTCCTTTTGAACAGGGCAGAGCCGCAATTGGGCCCGCAAACTGGGGAATACCAGGCAGGTTTTAGAAAGGGTATATCATGTTCGGAACAAATACTAAACCTCAAAAACATTATGGCATACCAAGAATCAAGGGCAATGGCATACGTAATCTCCTTCATTGACTTCAAAAAAGCATACCATACGATTGGTAGAGAGTCTCTGTTATCAGTCCTGATAGAAATGGGTTTGGATAAGAAAACAACTAATATTATAAAAGCGACCCTTACAAATACATTTTCGAAAGTTAAATTTATGGGCGAATTATCGGAACCCTTTGAAATAAAAACGGGAGTGCGACAGGGGGATGGGCTGTCACCGTTGCTGTTCAATTGTGCGCTTGAGAAAGTAGTCAGAGAGTGGTATAAGACTGGGATGCAAAAAGAAGAACCTTAAAGTAAATTTCACTGCTTTTGCAGATGTTATGGCCCTGTTTGCTGAAACAATGGAAGAAGAACGGGAGCAAATCCTTGAACTAAAAAACAACCAGCTAAAATAGGTCTTCACATCTCCTTTGAAAAACTAAGATATTGACAAACATCGAGCACTCATGTAAATACCTCAAAGTTCAAGAACAAAAGATTGAAATAGTAAAAGAATTCAAATATCTCGGAGAATGGATTAGTTGGAATGCTGGGGAAAACAAAGCATTGGAATCCATAAAAAATAAACTTGAATTGGCCTTCCAACTAACAAAAAATAGATACAACAAAAAATCCCTTTCACAGGGGTCCAAAATCACACATTACAAGAAATTGATTAAGCCAGAAGCACTGTATGCAGCAGAAACACTAAATATGAATTTCAAAGGCCAAATGGAGAAACTTGAGCTAAAGGAAAGAAAAATTTTAAGAAAAATCATAGGACCAAAATTTCAAGACTGTAAGACTATATAAAAAATGAAACTCTCTATAAGAAAACTGAAAAACTTTCAGATACTATGCGAAAAAGGAGAATAAATTTTTATGGTCATCTTCTCAGAATGAATTCCAAGAGATTAACCAAAGAAATCTTTGACTTTTTCCGTAACACAAAATGAAACCCAACTGGTTTAAAGAAACTGAGAAAGACCTAGTAGAATTAAAGATTTCAGAAAATTCACTTATCGATCGAGCAGCTAAATTAATCACTAAAGATGAAAGCATAAGGTTCCAAGACAAATCTACACGAAAGTTCAAACCCTTCATCTCGGAAGAAGAGAGGAAAAGAGGATCAGAAAGAATGAAGAAATGCTGGGACTTAAGAAAAGAACAACGCACAAAGAAATGATTGATCCAGCGTACCCCAAAGAGAGTGAAACGAAAGAAGAAGAAGATCGAGCACCTTCTCATAAGTCAGGCATTTCTGTAGACTATGCCAAGTGATGCTTGAAGTGGTGTAAAGAACGACACCACTGGACTATAGGTGACTGGAAACGAATGATTTTGAGTGAAGAAGCACACTCTATCATGTAGCACTCGGATGGACAGGTTTCAGTTTTGGGGATGCCTTGAGAACCTTACTCGCCGTCACATGTGGTGGCAACAGTGAAGTCAATTCAGAATGATGATTCTATCGGCATCACAATGCACCCTGTCATAATGCAGCATCTGTGACATAATGGTTTGTGGACAATCACATTCCTGAAATGGACTGGCGTGCTCGGAATACCGACCTGAACTCAATGGAACAGCTTTGAGATGAGTTAAAACGTCGATTTGGCTCCAGACTTCAGCGCCCATCACCATCTTCTCTGGTTTCGGCTCTTGAGGAAGAATGGACGGACATTCGCACATCTCATTGGAAGTGTCCGCAGAAGAGTTCAAGCCGCCATAAAGGCTAAGGGTGGACAAACCCTATATTTATGTCCACTAATATGTGTTCGGATACTTTTTATCAGGTAATGTTCGTAGGGTGAGCAGAATTAAACTGGCCTGGAAAATACTTACAATAACACTGACGTGGGAGTGACCCTTGTTATCAAACATAACCGTTCTTATTCGTCAAACACCGTTTTGCGACAATTTGCCACTGAGATTTGCTCTGCAGACTTTACTGGATGTTTCGTTAGGACACTCCAAGTCTTAAACTCTTGCACAAACAGTCCGCACGCGTTTTCCACGAATCGTGCTTCACTTGACACTCGACAATGAACACGCCCTGGTTTTTCGTGAGCACCATTTTGTGTTGAATTTAACTGGTTACGCAACATGTTTGCTCTTTTCACTCACTCAGACGTAATGAAACAGCAAAATACTCAGGACAGAGCATGCGGAAGATGTGCATGTACAGAAATGTGACAGCAGCCAACTGATACATCGAAATCACAGTTTCCAGAGTTTTCTGTGATGGACCGTTCTCCTGTTCTTTGACAAAAGTCAGTTCGCGTCAGTCATATACAGAGTGTTTCACAATTCGTGTTGCACAGTTCTAGAGATTGAGGAGGGGACTTAGTAGGTCAAGTTTTCACAGAGCGTCAAAGTTGTAGACGCTGGCGCCTGTAGATGTATGTATATACAGCAGGATTCCATGATGATGTTTGCAACTGTCAAGGACGATGAGGCTAAATGTATCAACCTGAGGTAAGGGTCCCTGTACCACAAGTGAACGAATCGAAAGTTATAAGCGAAAGCCATTCTGATACCTCTGACATTGATGGTGATGCTTGGTTTGTGGGGCGCTCAACTGCGCGGTCATTAGCGCCCGTACAAAGTCCCAATTTTTACAGAGTCCAATTTTTTACACAGCCCAGTCTAGCCACTGTCACGAATGACGATGATGATGACGATGAAATGATGAGGACAACACAAACACCCAGTCCCCGCCCAGAAAAACATCCCCAACCCGGTTGGGAATCGAACCCTGGACCCCGTGACCCAGAGACCTCTGACAGTGGAATATATGTACTGGTACTGTTGTTGCTAATGTTGCAGGGTAGGCAACTTCCAAAGGTGGTAATGTAGATCAAAACAAGAAGAAATGTCTAGTAAACATCGGCTGTAAGAACAGCTATGAGCACTTATTCGATAGAGGAGATGTGTTTCACACTAGCGAAGATGAAGAAGTGCTCATAGCTCCTCAGATATGCATTTTAGAGCCCATGTTTACTGGACGGTTTTTCCTTTTTTTTGGTTCATACTAACACCTCTGAAAGTTGCCTACCCTACAATCTCAGCAACAACAGTACCAGTAGATGTATTCCACCGACAGAGGTATCAGAACGGTTTCCACTTATAACTTCGGACTCTCTCTTTTCCGTTACAGGGATCGTCACCTCAAATTGATACCTTTATCCTTCTCCAACATATTAGAAAGTTTGTTACAGAATCAAGGAATACATACTTTTTAGAGGCTCCTGTGCCTTAACTTTGAAGCTCTGTAGCGTCGTTGTATGATGTCTCCGAACAAGGTTTCCTATGTAAAACTTGATCTACTAACTCCGCTCTACAATCTCTAGAAGGGTGTAATATGAATTGTGAAACACCCTGCATAAAAGAAACACGGCTGTTGTGGAATATCGGGAACGCGTGCTTTCCGACATGCTACGTCCATAATTTATGACTCAAAACAAGCAATTTTGAAAGCACGTTCGTTTATTGTAGCGAAAACTAACATTTATATGCTAAATAAAGTTGCTGGAGAGCAAAAGATGTGAAATACGACAAAATTGGATAAAAAGTTCGTGCAATGTAATTTGTGGCCGAGCGGTTCTAGGCATTTCAGTCCGGAACCGCGCTGCTGCTACGGTCGCAGGTTCGAATCCTGCCTCGGGCACGGATGCGTGTGACATCCTAAGGTTAGTTAGGTTTAAGTAGTTCTAAGTCTAGGGGACTTATGATCTCAGATGTTAAGTCCCATAGTACTTAGAGCCATTTGAACCATTTTGCAATGTGATTTGGTTGCTTTAGCTCCAAAATAAGGTTTGTCAGGTCCTTCCGTGTTGTCGAATTTTTTATATCTAATCATAATAGCTTCAACACTGAAGAAAAAAAGGAAAGGAGAAAAGCTTAAAAGAAGTGTCAGAAAAAGAAGAAAAAATTAATTTAGAGGATCGTGACGAGAAGAAGAGCAACGTAAATGGTATCAACGGCAGATCCAAAGGAGAGGGACTGGTGAGGGAAGGATGCCATACATACTCGTATTTCCAAGTGTTACCACCCTCAGTCACAACGGCTGGAATCAAAAGACAATGACTTGTAACGGGCAGTGCATATTTTATTTGTTATTCTTCTATTGGCTACAAAGTGTTTTATTCAACGATAATCCTATAGGTATTGAAGGAATTGTTGGGCCATCATATGCTGATAATTATCTTTATTTCTTTATTATCGAGTTTTTCGCTTGTGTAGGGGCTTTCAAGCTGACGTAGGTACATTTCAAGTGTAGTGTAGGCGTATGATAGAAATAGAGTTGCCACCACTGCCAGTAGAAATCTTTGCTGTATTGAAAGAAGCAATCAAGATGACCGTCTCCAAGCTTCCTTTGTCGTGGACAGTTTCCAGTAACACACTAGATGTTATGAATTATTTGTATTTCCTACCTATTGCCATGCTTCTTCATTTATGCAAATCTTTTACTGTCCTGTTTAATTCTTCCTTATGGAACCATATTGAAATTTACGATTTTGCCGCCCCCAAAATCCTACCGTGCTGGGCTGTCGCACGGTTCGCACCGGCTCGCCCCCGTGGCCCCCTTCTTCCATCTGCCCTAGAGCCGGCGCTATGCAGACGATGGATAATGACACTAGATGTCGTCAAAATGTTTATGTGTTTTATATTTACAGAGACAGGGAAATGAGGAGTCAAGATGCACGATTTATAGCCTTCTGAGTTTAAAACAGAGTGGATGATAACTTTCCTACATGGCAAGATGTCACAGGCAACTGCAATCAGAGGCTCATCACACGCACCTGCGTTCCAACGTTTAAATTTCTCCCGTACCCTTTCGCTTTTACTTCTTCTTTAATGTGGAAATCTGTATTTACTTCCGTGTTTTCTGGTTTATCCTTCTGTGAGTGCGGCAGTTGTAGCACTGTCGCTATTTCTAGTTGTGGAAGTATCACACTCTGGCGTGGGTAAAGAGCTAGATTCACATTCAGGTGGAGTAGGGGTCGCCTTTCCGCACAGCCACCCAGATTTCGGATTTCCGTGGGTTCTGAAAACGCCCGGAGTGAATCCTCTGAGAAGGGTATGCTCGATTTCCTGCCGAACCTGAGCTCGTACTTCATCTCTAATGACCTCGCTAGTTATGGGAGACTGGACCCTAAGACTCCTTTTGTTTCCTTTCAAACTGTAAAGACCTCCAAGTTCACAGTTATGCATTCGTTCCCTGGTTGTATCTTCCGCAACTGAGAATTCCTCAATGGTCAGTGGTACTGACCACCTGAAAAATGTTGCCTTACTAGAAGACTTCACTGTTGAACTTGCTGTGTCATGTTTCGTTATTCGCCGCTTATACCCTCAGTTTTTATGTTATAAGCGCGTCATGTTTTCCAGTTATTTATACTTAGGTTGTTTTGCTGTTATATTTTATTGTTTTTAATTAGCAAAGAACTTTCGCTAATTAAGGTGGTAGTGAATCAGTAGTCGCCGAGATTATTTCTTCCGTCTCTGCATTGTCTTCAGATCACAACAATGGACTGACGAGTCATTGACGATACGGAAATACGAACGAACATCAGCAAACAGATAGTAAAATGCAACAATTCACGGTGTTTTATCTGAATAATACGAAGCGCTTATCATGTCGAATAAACACATTTCAATAGCTGCATACACAGTGCCATTATTAATGACCGAGTTATACAAAAGGTGCTGTAACTATGACCAGAGATGGTTGTTCGAGTTAAAGGGACCAAACTGCGAGGTCCTCAGTCCTCTCATCCTACATGTATCGAACCAGGAATAATCATCAGAGGAAGGATACAAAAGGTAAATTCTGTGCAGTTGGAGGCCCCCGGAGCATGGTATCCCACAATCACTACCTTACCGTCCTCTACCCCGAGAAAAAAAGCAGCACAGGCAAGATGATGAATTTTTAGGAAAGAAAAGAACATTGAAAACGGCAAACATAAAAGAATAAGGAGAACAAAAATGTGGGAAGGCTAGGGGCCAAGACAGACTGCCGAGCTAGGACCATTGTGTGCCCCATGCGCCGTAGCAGACGAGGGGAGCCCCTCCAATCCCTAAGGCTACCAATGAGGTCGAAGTGCCCCATCTCACAGAGACGAATAGAAATCAACTTAGCGGGTGAAACATAAAACTATTCAGCAGCTTTGGCGTCGTCCGCTAGCACCAGAGGAAGATTAAGATATCGCCGCAAAGCAGCCGAATTTGGGCAGTCTAGTATGATGAGTACCAGCGACAGATGGGAACCGCAACGGCAGTAAGGTGGGTCATCGCGTCGGAGAATGTGGTCATGGGTCAGCCAAGTGTGGCCAATGCGTAGCCGACGAAGTATGACCAGAGAAAGAAAGAATTTGATTGACATAATTCCAGTGGGATCAATACAATGAAAAGGTGCGTCGTTTCAATATACCTGCATAGCCAGAGTTTAATCGAGTCAGTCAAAATGTCGGCGTAATTGCTTTCATAAAAATGATTGTAGGAAGACACGTACCATTTTGCTATAGAATATGTCAAACGGAACATCCGATTCGCTACCGCATTTCTGTCACACGCATCCTTCTAAGCAGCGGACTATAGGTTCAGCACTCACGTTGGGGATCACACATACATGCACACACGACCGTATACGAGTGTAGCCATTTAGTTTTAATTACCAATTCAAAACGATCAAGCTGTGACCATGAATCATTGTGATGCTGTTAGTCCCAGTCTACATATTTACCCTCCAATGCGACACATGCTTCCCAACGATGGATAGCTTGATGGAGACCTTAAATGTAGAAGTTTCTATTTTGGCTATTCAGGGAATGTTCCAGCTCCGAAATCGTCTCGTCGATATTCACCAAATGCGTGCCATACGATGGTTTCTTGATCCGTGGAATGTGTAATAAATCTCTGGAGGCCATATCGGGAGAACACGCAGGATGAGGTAAAATATGATGGCCCATTGTAGCACCGTGTCTGACTGTGTCCCGAGCAGAATGAGATGGGGCGTTATCGTAGAGCAAAAACAGCCCCTTAGACAGCTTCCTGCAACGCATCGCCTTGACAGACTGAAGACTCCTTTTCGGGAGATTTCGTTTGTCCCTTACGAGGATAAACTGTTAACAGTACACCGTAGTAGTCCCTAAAATCACTCATTATCGCACTGTCCGATGAAGACTGGGATCTCGCCTTTTTCGCCGTTGGTGAATCCACGTTTCCACTGTTTGCTTTACTCATTTGTCTCGAGGTTGTAATACGACGTGCAGCACTCGACCACAGTGGTTAGGCCGCTAAAGTACTCATCTGGAATGGCCTGACACAGATGCAACATTTCCGCCGTAGCTCCAGTTCGGTGGGCTTTTTGAATGGCAGTGATCAATCGCTGAATCTAGCAGCCGAAGATCTTCGTTATGTTCAAAATGTCGTGCAAAACGTTGAAAACTAATCCATGACAGACTTTCACTTATTCCATTTGAGAGGTGTTTCCTTCCTTATTGCGGTGAAAAGATATAGTTACTCGTTTGCAATTATTGGTTTTATATACGTGAATGGTCAGTTCACTTGTATCATTTCGTACCGGAACATATGGTCTCCCACTAGATAGGAGATATGGACAGTGAATGCTATTTAGGTCCGCTCAGTGATGCTCTCCCATCTAAATGCTGACTTTTATGCGGAAAAACACTGACCCTATCTGATTACATAATCCCACTTGCTTATGGTGAGCATTAATTTAGCTGTGCAACGGATATCGCTAAAAAGGAAAATAAATGAAGCAACGATGGTAACGAACAGTGAGCCACTCAATAAATATGACCTACGCGTCGTCCACATCCTACTTAAGTATTCAAAAATCTTACGTACTGCCAGCTGAATTATGGGACTGTGAGCAATGTCGGAATGGCGAGACAAAATGGCGGGAAAGATTCTATTTTGACCTTCGGACAGACTATATGGACGCCATTCTCATTTTTGTTCTGAACAACTTGACGATCTATTCAGCTTGAAAACTTCCTACATTTTGCATGAAAAGAATGTGTCAGAGTAATAATCTAACTCACATGGAGAGGTCCTCACTGGTGTGATTGGTTTTCTGAAACCATCTATACGGTTATGTAGGTTAAGGTCCTAGATACTAGATCTGGCAGCCATTCACCTTGTGGAGTCTCGTTTAAGACTAATCGACGAAAAAAAATCGTATTTTCGCCCAGTGTTTTAGTGGCTGATTGTGTAGCGTAATGGTTAAAGTCCTCACATGCACTAGGTTCTGTGTTACAATCTCGTCTGGTGCTGTAACATTTTTTATTTTTAAGTCTTTATCGAAATCACTTTGATCATCATTTTTATTCAATTAATTGGTATAAATGTAATGGTTTTATTTATGTTCCTTTGTCACATTTTAATAATCATATTAACTGTACCATATGCTCTCATCGTTCTTCCTGTAATTGTTTCTCGACCTGGAATCTTCGTCCATGTAATTTTCATTATTTTCGTCCATCTTATAGCATTCATTATTTGTATTCGTCATTTTGCTTCAATTTAGTTTTACTTACTATCCCTTCCTTCGTTTAAATCTTCCTCTGCGTTATTTTGTCCATAGTACAATAAGAATCTATGTTTTAAATGCTTTTATGAGGATAAATGTCTGTATGACTATTACCATCCAAAAAAGTACATCTTCTAACGAAAAATTTTTGAGACCATTGCACAGCCAATATCAATAGATTATTTCGTCTTTTATTTTCTAACGCATAGACTGGCATTTTGAAATGCTTAAACATTATGACGGATACATAAAAATAATTAAATGCACTTGCACTAAAATTCCAAGTGTAAAAAAAATGGAAAGAAAAAGTGAGAGCAAGTGAAGAAGTTAATACAGCGATTAAAATGATGTGAGGAAACAATAGAAATAAAAATTATTTATTAAACCAATTACCTGAACAAAAATAATGATTAAAGCTATTTCGATCAAGATTAAAAAACACAAAAATTTTAAGCACCCGACAACATTCGAACACAACATTTTGGTTGTGAGCACTGTATCTCAACCATTACGGTACGCAGTCAATATAATATTGTTTTTTGAAGCTAAAGAGTAGCACGCAAAAATCCCAAATTTGTTCATCGATTATTCGCAAACGAGGACGCCCAGAGTGAATGGCTGCAGGATGTGACACCTCGGACCTTAGCTTATATCACCATACGTGTGGTTTCAAAAAATCGATCCGGCCGCTAGGGACCTCTCCTTGTCAGTACGATCTGATGCCGAGCCCGATTGGAGCTGCTGTTGGTGCCAGGGGAGACAGCTCTGTGAACTAAATTTCGCATCTTCTGTACCTCCAAATCACCTACAGATTTAATCGTGCACTCTTCCCATTGTATACGCACATAGGTAAAATTTTTGTTGTTTGCTATCCTTCCTGGCGTTGGAATTTTAACACGCCATAGAGTAGTATAGAGTTTGTGAGGGGTTTTACGTCATTCAGTTTTCGAGTATAGGATCATCAGATGGAGAAGACTTAGTGGCAGACGTAATGTATTAGGTCAATTTATTGGCTTACGCTCTGAATCAGTTCGATGTCTACCGCCATGCCTACCTGATAAGACCTACGAACGTTGCAACAGCAGTCTACAATTGGTGGCATTAACGTATTATTTGCGCTATCATTAAACGATTTATGTAAATTCCATATAAACACTGTATTTTTCTAGCCTCTTTAAAAAAATCTAACTCTTCCATTCGACTTCTCTAATACCGATATTACGTGTTCGTCCGATTTCATATCACTTCTTATTATTACCACTAATAACTCATAGAATGCGAAGTGCCCCAGGTGTCAATGACTAATATTGTCATGAGATATTATCGAGTTCTACCTGTCGTTTGTGTGGGTCGGTGCCTCAGTGCGTAATGGCCACATTAGAAATTCAGATGACCAGTGTTCGATCTATATTCGGTCAAGAAATTTATCTGCAACTTATCGCATCACTTCCGGCATATTTTTTTCAACGTTGAAAATGCTAAGTTACACGTCCACGTTAAACTGTAGCTCTCCTTGTAACTGGCCTAGTAGACCAGTTCAAAGGTCGGAGTAGGGCAAGGGCATACCATCTAATGTAGGACCATGTCCAGCAAATCACCGTGGTATTCAAACCAACTGCTTTACTTTTCCCTGTGTTATGTGCATTGTCTTGCATTCACCCACACATACAGGGTGTTTCACAATTCATGTTACACACTTCTCAATGTTGTAGAGGGGACTTAGAAGATCAAGTTTTACATAGGAACCCATGTACAGATACGCCGTCCAACGGCGCGACAGAGAGTCAAAGCTATTGGCGCCGGCGCCTGTAAATGTATGTTTATAAACGCTGATTCCGTGATGATGTTACAAACTTTCAAGGATGATGGAGACGAATAAAAGTATAAATTTGAGGTAAGGATCCCTTTTTCTGAAACGAACGAGTCGAATGTTACAAGCGAAAATCATTCTGATACCTCTGACAATGGAATACATGTCCCAGTACTGTTGTTAAGAAAGTACGGTATGAAACTTTCAGAGGTGCATTCCTGAAGGCCAGGGCATAGTCAGCTAACAAAGGGATAGTACTGCTGACCATATCTGACAAATCGTTTGCGTATACTGAGGACGTTAAGGGGCCTATAATGCTTCCCTTTAGCACACTGAATGTCACTTTCGTTTCTGTTGAACAACCGCCGGCCAGTATAACTTACTGCATTTCTGTAAAAACACTTCGTACGATCATATCTTCGTCATTAGTCGACTATATGGTCCATTGTCAGAAGCCTCGCAGAAATCTGGATATCAGACCCCCACCTGTTCAGCTGCATGTATGATTAACAGGAATACGTGTAATGGCTTATAGTGGGCCCCTCCATACTGTTTCTCCGGCTCGTCGAAGCAACCGGCAGTCTCAGTGGAAGGCTGGCGGCGCGATAACCTCTCAACCCCCGGCGCGTTCTTGAACTTTGACATACAGCGCCAGACAGCCGTATCTCTAAGTGAAACATGCTCTCGGATTCTTTTTGTTACGCAAACTTGAGGTGACGTAGCGTATCGTCTGTATTATGCAGGATATAAGAATAAGCCAAATTATATACAGGAGTTACTAAGCATCGAGTGGAGATGACCAAATGTGGCGACATAAAGAGACCTCCAGTTCATGAGGCATGAAACGTTTCTGTAACTTTTGCAATCTTTGCAACGCCGCTATCGTGCCGACCTCTATGCTCTCCGGTTATCTTCGAGGAACATTCTTGTGGATTAGTGATTTGCTGTTTCTATATCTGTTCCCTAACCGCATCACAATGTAATCCAAAGAACAAGGTGGATTCTGCCTCTAAATATACTGGAATGTGATTAGCTTTTCAGAGCATTCACACAAGGTTGGCGCCGGTGGCGACACCTGCAAAGTGCTGACATGAGGAAAGTTTCCAACAGTAATTAGTTTCGTTGTGCATGTGTATATACGTACTAAAAGCGTCCGTTTATTACTGTGTAATGTGGCAGTAGGCATTACTACATTCTTCATACTTCTTGAGGGATATCTGAGTGAACAACCTTTTTAGGCAAAAAACTCTAGTAGATGTTGTGCACTCTCCTCATTATACTACTTCGGTTCCATATATACACAGCAATTCAAAACGCCGAAAGTAGGTTGTGTCTGACATTTACTTTATCTATTTATTTGTTAAACAGTTAGAATGTGAAACGCAAAAGGGTCATTCCAAGACAGTCTTGTTGTAAACCAAGTAATTAGTTTCGTTGTGCATGTGTATATACGTACTAAAAGCGTCCGTTTATTACTGTGTAATGTGGCAGTAGGCATTACTACATTCTTCATACTTCTAAACCATGATGTTACGTAAGTGAAACAGGTAGGCGGCTGAGCAGAGAACGTCGTACCAGTCTCGTGGGTGACATCTTTCCTGTGACTTTTTCACGATTCATTACACTAAAATAAACCTTGAGACTAAAAAATGTGTCTTGAAAAGCTACATTTGAATCGTAACTCTGTATGCATGAGAAACGTAGAAATTAGGGAAGACGAAAACGGAACGATCGAAAGCCTTTGAAATGTAGTGTTACTGGGTTTTGGGGTTTGTTGATGATCAAATGGATCGACGGAGTCAAACAGCAAAATGCTTAATACAGAATATAGTGAAACGTCGAGGAAGATTGGTTGGACATCTTTTACGACATGAGACGATCCACATATACATCTACACCTACACTCCGCAAGCCAGCTTATGCTGTGTGACGCAGGGAACTTTGTGTAGCATTGTCACTTCTCCCCCTTCTTGTTCCAGTCGCGAAGTGTAAGCGCGGAACGCGGTTATTACACTACTTGCCATTAAAATTGCTACACCACGAAGATGACGTGCTACAGAGGCGAAATTTAACCGACAGGAAGAAGATGCCGTAATATGCAAATGATTAGCTTTTCAGAGCATTCACACAAGGTTGGCGCCGGTGGCGACACCTACAGCGTGCTGACGTGAGGAAAGTTTCCAACCGATTTCTCATACACAAACAGCAGTTGACCGGCGTTGCCTGGTGAAACGTTGTTGTGATGCCTCGTGTAAGGAGGAGAAATGCGTACCATCACGTTTCCGACTTTGATAGAGGTCGGATTGTAACCTATCGCGATTACGGTTTATCGTATCGCGACATTGCTGCTCGCGTTGGTCGAGATCCAATGACTGTTAGCAGAATATGGAATCGGTGGGTTCAGGAGGGTAATACGGAACGCCGTGCTGGATCCCAACGGCCTCGTATCACTAGCAGTCGAGATGACAGGCATCTTATCCTCATGGATGTAATGGATCGTGCAGCCACGTCTCGATCCCTGAGCCAACAGATGGGAACGTTTGCAAGACAACAACCATCTGCACGAACAGTTCGACGACGTTTACAGCAGCATGGACTATCAGCTCGGAGACCATGGCTGCGGTTACCCTTGACGCTGCATCACAGACAGGAGCTCCTGTGATGGTGTACTCAACGACGAACCTGGGTGCACGAATGACAAAACGTCATTTTTTTCGGATGAATCCAGGTTCTGTTTACAGCATCATGATGGTCGCATCCGTGTTTGGCGACATCGCGGTGAACGAACATTGAAAGCGTGTTTTCGTCATCGCCATACTGGCGTATCAGCCGACGTAATGGTATGGGGTGCCATTGGTTACAAGACTCGGTCACCTCTTGTTCGCACTGACGGTACTTTGAACAGTGGACGTTACATTTCAGATGTGTTACGTCCTGTGGCTCTGCCCTTCATTAGATCCCTGCGAAACCCTACATTTCAGCAGGATAATGCACGACCGCATGTTACAGGTCCTGTACGGGCCTTTCTGGATACAGACAATGTTCGACTGCTGACCTGGGCAGCACATTCTCCAGATCTCTCACCAATTGAAAACGTCTGGTCAATGGTGGCCGAGCAACTGGCTCGCCCCAATACGCCAGTCACTACACTTGATGAACTGTGGTATCGTGCTGAAGCTGCATGGGCAGCTGTACCTGTACACGCCATCCAAGCTCTGTTTGACTCAGTGCACAGGCGTATCAAGGCCGTTATTACGGCCAGAGGTGGTTGTTCTGGGTACTGATTTCTCAGGATCTATGCACCCAAATTGCGCGAAAATGTAATCACATGTCAATTCTACTATAATAATTTGTGCAATGAATACCCGTTTATCATCTGCATTTCTTCTTGCTGTAGCAATTTTAAAGGCCAGTAGTGTAGTAGGCATCCGTGCGATCTCGAGTCTTTCTAGAATAAGCTTCGCAAGACTGCGAAGGGGGAAGCAATGTTTCGGTTGACTCTTGTAAGAACGTACGCTCACGGAATTTTAACAGTAAGCTATACCGTGATGTACAACGCCCGTCTTGTAGTGTCTTGCACAGGAACCTGTGAGACGCTTTCGCGGTTGCTAAACGAACCTGTAACGCAAAGTGCTGGCCTTCCTTGGAGCTTCTCTATTGACTCTATCAATCGTACCTGGGAAGGGCCCCAGATTGATGAGCAATCAGGTAACGATTGAAAGAAGATTCAATTAGATACACCAGTAATAGGTGTCTGCCTCGGTAACTGAGTGGTCGCCGGCCGGAGTGGCCGAGCGGTTCTAGGCGCTACAGTCTGGAACCGCACGACCGCTACGGTCGCAGGTTCGAATCCTGCCTCGGGCATGGATGTGTGTGATGTCCTTAGGTTAGTTAGGTTTAAGTAGTTCTAAGTTCTAGGGGACTTGTGACCACAGCAGTTGTGTCCCATAGTGCTCAGAGCCATTTGAACCATTTGAACTGAGTGGTCAGCGCAGCCCTCCACCATGCAGGGGACGCTGGTTCGATTCCCAGTACTGCCAAGGATTTTTCCTTCGTGGGAGTGCTGAAACCTGGTCCACTAAGTCTCGCGGTGCCGATCGAGGAGCTGCATGAAGTAGCGGCGCCAAGTCCGCTAACCCGACAATGACCGGTAGAGTGGTGGGTTGAGACCACGGTCCTCCATACCGCATCCAATGACGCCATTGGCTTGGAATGGCACAGCGATCGGTCGGGCTCAACTGGCTCGTCTCTGGAAAGAATGGCGGTGTTTTATACTTTTCGGTAGTGGGTGCACTACACTTCATGAGGGTTCTTCTAATTAATCTAGGTGGCAAGTGCACAATTAGTTATACGTAGTCGTTTCATTTTGAATCTTTCTGTGCGTATATTATTCGATATTTAATGGATGTGATTGTGCAGATATAGTGTAATCATACAGTAACGGATCTTTCCGTTTATTTACGCAATACGTTACATTTGTTTACATTGAGGGTCAGCTACCAATCTATGCACCATTCGTCGATCCTCCGCAGGTATTCCTGCGTTTCGATATAATTTTCTAAGGTTACCACTTTTCTATATACAGCATCATCAGCCACGAACAGACCCATAGAGCTTCCAGGGTTACCCGCTAGGTTGGTCGTATCTGAAAATTGCACTTAAAGGGATAGCCGAAGGTATATTCAAACATCAGTCTTACAAATGAGTATGCCTACATAAGGCAGTTAGTCGGTAATTGGGAAGCAGCTGCTATGTTAAAATGAATAGATCATCCCAAACAACAGAAATGGAGAACCGTTTCTAACCTAGCCTGTGGCTGACGTAACAGAAGTTAGTTGATGAACTGTCTGCACTGACGAGACAAAACATGATGACCGATGCCCACTGCGAGACTGATGCCGCTTGGTGGCATTGCGAGCATTTGGCGTGTTAAGAACGGTGCACTGCTGTGCAAAACTTAACAACCAAAGTAACTTTCGCATGATGTGTCACTGCCAAGTAACATAGCCCAATGAAACTTGGAACAAACGTAGAAAAAATGCTGTAATATACCACAGAAGGTAACTGGAAGAAATACACAGCCGGCCGTGGTGGCCGTGCGGTTATAGGCGCTACAGTCCGGAACCGCGGGACTGCTACGGTCGCAGGTTCGAATCCTGCCCCGGGCATGGATGTGTTTGATGTTCTTAGGTTAGTTAGGTTTAAGTAGTTCTAAGTTCTAGGGGACTGATGACCTAAGATGTTAAGTCCCATAGTGCTCAGAGCCATTTGAAGAAATACACAACGAGGCCAACAGAAGTGTCACCTTTATTCGAAGACGATAATTGTACTCAAGTGACCGCAATATATGATGGTCCACTGGACAGTAAAAAAGGCGGTATATGGTTCTTAACAGGGTCTGTGATCACCGCGAAACGAACTGCGTGCTCTGCAACGCTCTTCCATGGCGGCCATAAGGTTGGTTAGAAGTTCTTGTGGAAGGGCGTGCCATTCGTCCACCATCAGGGCTGACAATTGCTGAATGGTCGTTACTGCATGTGTACGTGCTATAACACGTCACTCCACGCATTCCACAGGTGCTGGATGAGATTCAAGTCGGGGGGACCCCATTCGCCGAATATCCTCTCGTTCAAAAAGCCCTCCACGTGCGCCGTTCGATACGGTCGCGCACTGTCATCCATAAAGATGAAGGGAGGGCCGAGTGTACTTCTGAAACAACGCAAATGGGGAAGGAGGGCAGGGTCACAATAGCATTGACTAGTGAATGAACCGTGTTCAAAGATTTGGACGTCAATACGCCCATACGACGTTACGCCTTCATACTCCGTAACACCTAGACCACCAAAACGATCGTGTTCTACAATTTTCCTGGATACATTACGTGTTTGCACCTTTTGCCACATGGAAGTGTGTCCAAAATAACTACGCAGAATGAATCTGCTCTCCTCCGAGAAAAGCAAGCGACTGTGTGCCACTGTCGTGAGCATCTATGGAGTGTGGTTGAAGGTCGGTGAAACCACGAGTAAGCGAGAGAGTGTAGGTTGTTCTCGCCTCATAACAGAACATGGAGGTATGAGGCTTGCCGCTTCTGTAAAGCAGGATTGGCGGCGATTTGTGGCACATCTGACAACAAAGTACAATGCTGGAGCAGGCACATATATTAAGGAGAACATAGTTCAGTGCATATTGTTGAGCATGGGGCTCTACAGCACACGGCCCGTTCTTGTTGTCAAGTTAATCCAATTACTGTTAAGGTTGAATGGGATCATTGAGATAGGATGGTCGATCAATTGAAACATGTCGCCTGGTGTGACGAATCAGGTTCTGAGAGAAGTGTGAAAGGCAAGAGAGCACATCGCTGTGTTTCTTGGTGAGTTGAGAGGAAGCATGCTACGGAGTTTACTATGACCGTGTGATGTCTCTTGACTAGATCAGTCAAAAGCCTGTTTCAAAAGTAATATAACTGATCACGCTCGACTTCTGAAATCGAAGGTTCTGCGTGGTGATATTAAGCTCACCGAACAAAATGTCAGTCACTTCTTTAAAAGAGCACACTGGTCGCTTTGGAGCACTGTAGATGGTGTAGAGCTGTTATCATGGGTCATATAACCATCCACCACTGATGTCAGTAATGGCAGTGAAGTGGTGTATGTGTGCCAGTCTGTTGTATGGAATCAGTGCCGCAAGATTGGTCGACGTCGAGACATGACACGTTTAGATGTACCCATGACGACATCGTGAATGAAGTTGCCCAATTTGTTAGTGTATCAACAGGAATTGTCCAACATGTCTGCACGGAATGGTGTACTACTCACAGCCATGTAACATGGCATAAGAACACTGGTCAAAATGAGATACTTACCTGACAGGAATAGTAGACTCGCGGTACACCTTATCAATGACACTTGGTTTCAAACCTGACATGAACCGCTACTTTCAGTAAATGCAGGTAAGATGAAGGGAGGGCCGAGTGTACTTCTGAAACAACGCAAATGGGGAAGGAGGGCAGGGTCACAATAGCATTGACCAGTGAATGAACCGTGTTCAAAGATTTCAGTAAATGCAGGTAAATATCAAGCAAGCATTGTCAAGGGAACTGCATGCAATGGGCATTTGAAATCTTGTGTCTCGCAAAAGGATAATGCTCACTGCTACATTTAAAGCTGTACGTTTTCAATGGTCGAAACAACATAGAAACTGGACAGCAGTTGGCTGGAGTCGTTTAGTGTGGTCCGACATATAAAAATGTTGCCTATTTTCAAGTGATGCAAGAACGGCCCAGTGCAAATGCCGGGTTGGTTCCTTTGAAAGGGCACGGCCGACTTCCTTCCCCACCCTTCCCTAATCCGATGGGACCGATGACCTCGCTGTTTGTCCTTTCCCCCAGATCAACCAACCAACCAACCGTTCTATCTCAAGTTTAAAACACTAAATCTCAAATCTACTTCTAAATACTTATCTCCACATTATCAGATATGAACAAAATTACAGGTTGAACGTTTCGATGGATGTCACTTAACAGCTTAATTTGAACAGCAAACACTTACTCAGCTCTATTATCGTCAAATTCCACGAACTATCAGACAGCAAGATTTACATGCTACCAGTGTCATTTGGAATGTCTTTTGTTAAAATCTAAGTATCACTGTCACTGTGCTCACAATTATATCTCTTCACATCTACTAAGCCGATATGAATCAACAGAGTTAATGTAGAACATGTAATGGTAAGCACTGTAGCACTGATAGACACCCAAGGTGGCGTCAAGCTCATTGCGCGTAACATTGCCTCCAAACTTGTTTCCGAGTGAGGTGGCACACTGATTAGCAGATTGGACTCTCATTCGGGAGAATGGCAGTTCAGTTCTGCGTATGGCAATAGAGTTTTGAGTTTTCCGTAATTTCCCGAAATCTTTCCAGAGCAAATGCCGGTATTGTTCATTTGAAAGGGCACAGCCGATTTCCTTCCCCATCCTTGAAAATTTACGAACGTGTGCTCCGTCTCTAATAACCTTGATGTCGACAGAATATTAAATCATGATCTTCCTTGCTTCCTCCCTCCCTCCCTTCCTTCCTTCCTTCTAACCTCGATTATTCCCTCGTTTCGGAAAGGACAGTTTCTTCACGTACTTCATATCCAGCAGAACCCAATCAGTGACGATGAGATTCCGTAGAGCAACCAAATTTCGGGAATGATGATTACTATGTTTCATTCATATTCCAAATAACACCAGACGTTATCTACGGGATTCAGAATGGCTTATTTAATGGATCAGACGAGATGCGACAGGGTGCCTTAGAAAGGAAGGAAAGAAAAATTCAGTTTAACGTCCCGTCGACAGCGATGTTATTAGAGGTGAGGCACAAGCTCGGATTGTGTCTAGGATGGGGAAGGAAATCGACCGTGCTCTTTCAAAGAAACCATCCCGGCATTTGTCTTGAGTGATTTAGAGAAATCACGGAAACTTAAATCTGGATGGCCAGACGCAGTTTTGAACAGTCGTCTTCCCGAAAGCGAGTCCAGTGTGCTAACCGAAGTGTGCCTTAGCGTTCGTCAGAGAAGGAATGTACAGGGGGTTGGGGATATAGGTACAGATATTGTGATCACTGGTACTCTAATATGTACCCACTTCAGTGTGTTCGTTGGCTTTTCTCTGTGTGTAACAGTCTACCCGCAAAGAAATAACGTAATTTACTAGCTGATGTTTACTGAACGGTCGTAACTGCGCTCGAAGTGGACTTTACTTGTCAGTATAGACTATCGGTTTTGCATGCATGTGCCCATACGCAGTACCTGCCGTGCGGTGTAGCCGCGCAGTCTATGGCGCCTTGCCACAGTTTGCGCGGCTCCCCCCATTAGAGGTTCGAGTCCCCACTGGGGCATTGGTGTGTTTGTGTTGTCCTTAGCGTAATTTAGTTTAAGTTAGATTAAGTAGTGTGTAAGTCTACGGACCGATGGCCTCAGCAGTTTGGTCCCATAGGAACTTAACACCACCACTTCAGTACCTTACCGGCTGCCCAGAGGAAAACAAATATTAATGGCTTAGTTGTACCATGCGCACTAGGAAGTACTAATCGTCCCAACATACTACTCGCAATAGCTATAATTATTAGTCCGCAAATGAAGTAAATACTGGTGAAATGGTGTTCAGTACATTGAACTCAATGATCAATAGAAACATCTACACTTATACCCCTAACAAGCTGTATGTGTGCAGCAGTGTGAACGCGGTTGACCGCATCTTGGGGGAATGTCCGCAGCATACTCATCATGAAGACGTAAAGAAAACCTGTGTGCCGGTCCGGCACACAGTTTTAATCTGCCAGGAAGTTTCATACCCTGATTTAAGTACATGGTAACGTGAATCAGTGGGCTCAAGTTATGTTACGATGAACACCTTCAAAAACACAAAACAACCTCCAACTGGAACCACATCCTCCACACACTGTGGGTTATACACCTCACTGGGCCGTCGGTACACTCGACGCCTTTCGTCATTTGAAAAGAGTTACATTAGCTACTCTTCAGTTTCTGTGTTGTTTTTGCCCAATGAGGACGTGTAGCTTTATATGACCCTGTGAACATAGGCCTTCTGCGAGATGCCCATTGCTTGCAGTCCCTTCGCAATCTTCGCTCGGAAACTGTTGGTATTTAGCACTTACTAACAACTGCAAATTCTGTCTGATTTGAAACTGATTGTGTTGAAAAGGCATGACTCTTGTCTCAGGTTCCAGTCGGTTAGTATCTACTTTCAACAAGTGTTCCTACGCCATGTTACATGGCCGCGAGTGGTACATTGTTCGTGGTAGGCGCTTTGGACTGTCCAAGCTGATACATCAATCAACCGGTGTGACGTGCAAACACGATAACTTCTTCCTGGCATACTATCAAGTCTCCATGTCGCTTCGCTGACTCCATACAACCGACTAGAACATACGCACCACTTCCCTGCCACGACTTACGTCATCAGAGGGTCTCTGATGCCAGGGCTACATTATATACAACCTTCCACTGCGTGCAGTGTGTCCTTTTAAGGAGGTGACTTGTAAACCATCTGATCAGAAGCAACCAGACACCGCTATGTAATGAGTAATTGACACTGGATCACTATATCACGAGAAACGGACCCGCTAGTACAAAAGGAGGCAGAGGGTATTGTATTGTCAGTAGAGAATCAGTAACAGCAGAATGAATCGGTTAGGAGATCTCAGTGACTTCGAACGTGGCTACTCATTTGATATCACCTAGATAAGAAATATATGAGGGACATTTCAGTCCTCCTAAAGTTGCCCTAGTCGACAGTTGGTGATACGACTGTGGATTGGAAAGGCGAAGAAACAACCACAGCTAAACCGGTACCAGGCACACCTCATGTACTGACGGACAGGGATCGTCGAGTATTGCGTAGGGTGACCGTAAAAAAGTCGCATGTGCTACGTACAGATAACTAACCATTCGGAGACGATGATTGTATCAGCATGATAGAGCATCCTGTCATAAGGCAGCATCTGTGAGGCAAAGGTTTGTCGACAGTAACATTCCTGGAATGGGGCTGCCAGAGTTCCGACCTGAGCCCACTGCAGTATCTTTGGAATCATTTAGATCGTCGATTCCGCCCCAGACCCCCACGTCCAACTTCACTATCTTATCTCGTTTCGGCAGTTCAGGAAGAATCGGCTGTTTTCGAAAATGGTCAAATGTGTATGAAATCTTATGGGACTTAACTGCTAAGGTCATCAGTCCCTAAGCTTACACACTACTTAACCTCAATTATCCTAAGAACAAACACACACACCCATGCGCGAGGGAGGACTCGAACCTCCGCCGGGACCAGCCGGGCTGTTTTCCTCCACAGACATTCAAACGCCTCATTGAAAGTGTCCCCAGCAGAGTTCAAGCGGACATAACGGCAAAGGGTGCACACATCGCATATTGATGTCCACTAACAAGTGTCCAATGAGCTTACACTCCTGGAAATGGAAAAAAGAACACATTGACACCGGTGTGTCAGACCCACCATACTTGCTCCGGACACTGCGAGAGGGCTGTACAAGCAATGATCACACGCACGGCACAGCGGACACACCAGGAACCGCGGTGTTGGCCGTCGAATGGCGCTAGCTGCGCAGCATTTGTGCACCGCCGCCGTCAGTGTCAGCCAGTTTGCCGTGGCATACGGAGCTCCATCGCAGTCTTTAACACTGGTAGCATGCCGCGACAGCGTGGACGTGAACCGTATGTGCAGTTGACGGACTTTGAGCGAGGGCGTATAGTGGGCATGCGGGAGGCCGGGTGGACGTACCGCCGAATTGCTCAACACGTGGGGCGTGAGGTCTCCACAGTACATCGATGTTGTCGCCAGTGGTCGGCGGAAGGTGCACGTGCCCGTCGACCTGGGACCGGACCGCAGCGACGCACGGATGCACGCCAAGACCGTAGGATCCTACGCAGTGCCGTAGGGGACCGCACCGCCACTTCCAAGCAAATTAGGGACACTGTTGCTCCTGGGGTATCGGCGAGGACCATTCGCAACCGTCTCCATGAAGCTGGGCTACGGTCCCGCACACCGTTAGGCCGTCTTCCGCTCACGCCCCAACATCGTGCAGCCTGCCTCCAGTGGTGTCGCGACAGGCGTGAATTGAGGGACGAATGGAGACGTGTCGTCTTCAGCGATGAGAGTCGCTTCTGCCTTGGTGCCAATGATGGTCGTATGCGTGTTTGGCGCCGTGCAGGTGAGCGCCACAATCAGGACTGCATACGACCGAGGCACACAGGGCCAACATCCGGCATCATGGTGTGGGGAGCGATCTCCTACACTGGCCGTACACCACTGGTGATCGTCGAGGGGACACTGAATAGTGCGCGGTACATCCAAACCGTCATCGAACCCATCGTTCTACCATTCCTAGACCGGCAAGGGAACTTGCTGTTCCAACAGGACAATGCACGTCCGCATGTATCCCGTGCCACCCAACGTGCTCTAGAAGGTGTAAGTCAACTACCCTGGCCAGCAAGATCTCCGGATCTGTCCCCCATTGAGCATGTTTGGGACTGGATGAAGCGTCGTCTCACGCGATCTGCACGTCCAGCACGAACGCTGGTCCAACTGAGGCGCCAGGTGGAAATGGCATGGCAAGCCGTTCCACAGGACTACATCCAGCATCTCTACGATCGTCTCCATGGGAGAATAGCAGCCTGCATTGCTGCGAAAGGTGGATATACACTGTACTAATGCCGACATTGTGCATGCTCTGCTTCCTGTGTCTATGTGCCTGTGGTTCTGTCAGTGTGATCATGTGATGTATCTGACCCCAGGAGTGTGTCAATAAAGTTTCCCCTTCCTGGGACAATGAATTCACGGTGTTCTTATTTCAATTTCCAGGAGTGTATTAACAATGGCGTTAGATTTGCTGCAATTTCTTACACATGCACAGATCGTCCGTGACCACTGTGTTGAGACAAAGAGGTCTGAGGGAGAGAGAGGGGGCACCACGCTCTGCTGAACACCAGAAATCTATTGGCCGCTGTGGGCGCTGACCTGTGCCTGGACCTAGCGTTGCCATCCGTCCGGATTGAGCCGGACAGGGCTGGCATTTTAACGTATCTGTTTACGTCCTCAATATCATTGCAGTCAGAAGAAGACAAAGGAGAGTTCCTGGGAGAATGTCAGCGGCTTTCAAGAATCAAGAAAACATTGGCCATAACAGGAAGGAATATACAGCAGAAAATCCAACTGAGAAGATTGCGAGTGGATACGTAACAGAGGGAATGGGACAACAGCGATAAGTTGCCTGTGTATACAGAGTCTTCCCCGACTTCAGAGAGCGGCTATAGATGGGACACGCGGACTCCAGCAGCGGAATCGTTTCTTATCCTATTCTTTTAATGCTTAAATCTCAGCAAAAGCCAAGAATGCACTTGAGGGGGAGAAGATTCCCTGAGCACACAGTACTATACTGCAGACTACTTCTATCCATGAGACATCGTGGGAAAAAAGCAAGAGAATTTACGTTAAGTAGAGTGGGATTAGTTAAATAATCTAACACCATTTCTAACGAGTATAGCAGAGTTCGTCCCCACAGACAACGAAACATAATGGTGCGAACGAATCATGCAGACGCTAAAACTTGTGTTATCACGGACACTGACACGGATGCGGACGATACTGGCAGTATAAACTTCGTGTAAACAGACTAGATCGTCACCAGCATTTAGTCAACGTTAGTCACGAAAAACCTGTAATCAGAATAAAAACTGATGTGCAACTGATAATAAATTTTTAGATTATTGCATTAGATTGTTAGTAACAGACAGATAATATCAGGTTATGAACATTAGACATACACGTGTACAAGAAAAACAGCAGGAGTGGAGCGCTTGAAGTTTTTCGAAGGCCTTCTCCCTCATAGACTTTGGTGGCAGCCACTTATTATCTATTATCGCTTCTACCGTCGTTATTTTTCTACTTAAAGAATCTATGGTCTTTGTTTTTATTTTTAACAAATTACTTAAGTTAACATAGATTAAGGTTAACTTCAATGTGTTAAATAATGTCAATGGTGCAAAGCATAAAAACTACAATTTTCACATGATTCACTGATGCAGTTGGTGAATTACTTACATTGTACACTCCTGGAAATGGAAAAAAGAACACATTGACACCGGTGTGTCAGAACCACCATACTTGCTCCGGAAACTGCGAGAGGGCTGTACAAGCAATGATCACACGCACGGCACAGCGGACACACCAGGAACCGCGGTGTTGGCCGTCGAATGGCGCTAGCTGCGCAGCATTTGTGCACCGCCGCCGTCAGTGTCAGCCAGTTTGCCGTGGCATACGGAGCTCCATCGCAGTCTTTAACACTGGTAGCATGCCGCGACAGCGTGGACGTGAACCGTATGTGCAGTTGACGGACTTTGAGTGAGGGCGTATAGTGGGCATGCGGGAGGCCGGGTGGACGTACCACCGAATTGCTCAACACGTGGGGCGTGAGGTCTCCACAGTACATCGATGTTGTCGCCAGTGGTCGGCGGAAGGTGCACGTGCCCGTCGACCTGGGACCGGACCGCAGCGACGCACGGATGCACGCCAAGACCGTAGGATCCTACGCAGTGCCGTAGGGGACCGCACCGCCACTTCCAAGCAAATTAGGGACACTGTTGCTCCTGGGGTATCGGCGAGGACCATTCGCAACCGTCTCCATGAAGCTGGGCTACGGTCCCGCACACCGTTAGGCCGTCTTCCGCTCACGCCCCAACATCGTGCAGCCCGCCTCCAGTGGTGTCGCGACAGGCGTGAATGGAGGGACGAATGGAGACGTGTCGTCTTCAGCGATGAGAGTCGCTTCTGCCTTGGTGCCAATGATGGTCGTATGCGTGTTTGGTGCCGTGCAGGTGAGCGCCACAATCAGGACTGCATACGACCGAGGCACACAGGGCCAACATCCGGCATCATGGTGTGGGGAGCGATCTCCTACACTGGCCGTACACCACTGGTGATCGTCGAGGGGACACTGAATAGTGCACGGTACATCCAAACCGTCATCGAACCCATTGTTCTACCATTCCTAGACCGGCAAGGGAACTTTCTGTTCCAACAGGACAATGCACGTCCGCATGTATCCCGTGCCACCCAACGTGCTCTAGAAGGTGTAAGTCAACTATCCTGGCCAGCAAGATCTCCGGATCTGTCCCCCATTGAGCATGTTTGGGACTGGATGAAGCGTCGTCTCACGCGGTCTGCACATCCAGCACGAACGCTGGTCCAACTGAGGCGCCAGGTGGAAATGGCATGGCAAGCCATTCCACAGGACTACATCCAGAATCTCTACGATCGTCTCCATGGGAGAATAGCAGCCTGCATTGCTGCGAAAGGTGGATATACACTGTACTAGTGCCGACATTGTGCATGCTCTGTTGCCTGTGTCTATGTGCCTGTGGTTCTGTCAGTGTGATCATGTGATGTATCTGACCCCAGGAATGTGTCAATAAAGTTTCCCCTTCCTGGGACAATGAATTCACGGTGTTCTTATTTCAATTTCCAGGAGTGTATTATCCACTACTAATGTTCAGTTGCAAGTAAAGACAAATTCGACCTGTTTTTTTCCCTTAAAGGGTCATATCTAAATATTAATGAATAAATAAATAAATTATAATAACGGAATTTAATCCCTGTTCACGTGCTTGCAGAATTGTAACATTCGTAATCGTCAAAAGAGGTACGATGCTCACCATCTTTCTCGCCTGTGGTTATATTCTGGGCAGAAAATTCACTACAGACGTAGCCTTAACATCTCTGTGTTGCATATGATATGCTGCATTAATATAGATCCGTGGCAGACTACCTTTCGTTACATTTTGTGTGCCCTGTGGCTACCAAATGGAAAGTCCAGCTGAAATGTAATCTAAACAACACATGAAACTCTGATGTCGACAGGTCCACATTCCTAATACACATAAAAATTTTGTATGTATATCTTTCAGAAACAATAACAGCAAAACCTATGGAAGACGCCTTAGCTATGGTGAAACATGTTTGGAAATAAAACAAAATATTATTCTTACAAGAAGGTTGACCCTTTTAATTCATTAAAATTATAAATTATTTACACGCAGCCGGTCATGTGCTTTTTTGAAGAAATATCCGGTATTTCCTCACTGTCATTATTTCGAAAGCCACTTGCAAAAATGCTGCTTCGAAAAATGCGATTCGATATCAAAACCTCCAAGGTTAAATGACGAAGCAATACTTACGCACTGATAATAAATATAATTTCAATGCCGGCCGAAGTGGCCGTGCGGTTAAAAGCGCTGCAGTCTGGTACCGCAAGACCGCTACGGTCGCAGGTTCGAATCTTGCCCCGGGCATGGATGTTTGTGATGTCCTTAGGTTAGTTAGGTTTAACTAGTTCTAAGTTCTAGGGGACTAATGACCTCAGCAGTTGAGTCCCATAGTGCTCAGAGCCATTTTATAATTTCAATGTTTTCCAGAACGGTAGTCCTGTATAGATAAATGACGATTGTCAGAGCTGAAGAACATCCTACGTGACGTAAACTATGATCAACATTCTTTCAAAGCTGCAACAACATTGACACTTATTCTGTACTGCTTGGGTTTTGCCAATTTTTCCGTCATTCCTAGACACAAATTCAACCACTGAAAGAACGTATTTTGTCACTGACAAATGCTCAGCGCAATTAAGAAAGTTATCTGCTGTCTACGAAATCAGTTTAAAAATGACATGCGATGAATTACATAAATACGTGGGCAGAGATGACTGCCCACTGCTTCTTTCAGTGATTGTTTCCAATGCGAAATAAAAGAACCGTGTAATGCTGTTAAGTAACTGGGTAAGTATACCTTTTAGTAACTATCATTTATGATTTGAATTAAAATGACCTGAATTTTGAGACTATTGTTATTTCAAATTGTATTTCGTTTGGGCAGATTTATTTTAATTAATTTGGGACCATGGTTTTCGCTAATTAATAAAATGTCAGGCGCTGTCCTCTAAAACCAGACAATCTTTAAAAGGATTTTCGTGCATTATGACACTGCAAGGTGACAGCCCTACCTGTGTGCACTGTTATCGTTACAACAATGGTTACATTTCGTACCTCACAACTGATTAGGCTTACGTATTGGGAAGGGTATGTGCTGTAATTTCAGTGCAGTAATCCGTGTATAAGCTTTCCATTAAATCGCTCCAAGTGATGATTTGTTACACGCGACTAAGGCTCGTTCACCGCTCCTCCTTCCAAATATAAACCTGTCTGTATTTTACCATTTTACCACTGAGCCACTCTTTCTTTTTTCTTGTATTTCACAAAAAATCAATTGTTATAATACGCTGCATGAAATGCTCAGTAGTAAGATTTTACACCAAGAACTCTGCATATTAGAAGCGAGATGTAGGTTATCAACGGAAGAACGAAGTTTCAAGAAGCACTTCTTTGCTTCGCAATCCTTGTTGTTTCAGTATCAATCGCCCAGCAATAAATACACAATCAGAGTGAGCCACAGTATCTGATGTTTGTAACAAGTTTGATTCCATGCCTAGGTTTAACAACGATGACTTTTGAGATGAGATAAATTTAATATGGCCTTATCTTAGAGTGTCGACTGAACTTGTCGCCTTTTTGAACGTGTGAAACCAGGATACGCGAAGATGATTTGGGCCTGGTTCACCGAATGTTTATGACTGCACAATCAGTAGTTATTCTGCTTCCAATTAAACACACACGAATTGATTCATCCATAGTGATATTGCATTAGAATCGTTGAAACTGTCGGCTCACGATATATGGACGTATTACTGGACGAGCTTAAAATATTAGGCGGTAATTAGTTTAGAAACCGATAGTGTGCGTTCCCCGTCAGACTCATCGGTCTACAATTTGTACAAATGTAGCTGTAGTTAGTTGTAACTAAAATGCTTTTCAAGAAGGGAAGATGGGCTGGGACAATTTTTTAGCTGCGTGCTACGGTACTCTGAGGCGGGGATCCCAATATACACTAGAACTGCAGACATGTAACTGCAAGCAAACGAAAAATTAATGGCGAACTTTTTCCGAGCTATAATAATAACATTATAGCAGTCCCTTGAAATTGCAGAGGGGTTTGCAGTTATCTCCACAAATTCATCCTTTTTTACTCTGGAAAGTGGTAGCACACTTGATGCTTGGCTTCGAGAGCTGGATGACAGCTAACATGCACAAAAGCTTCTGCAATACGTGGAAAGACTTCCATAGAGGGAGCACATTTATTACAGAAAATAAATACTGTATAGTTCGTATCTATTAGTCGCAATTATGTTGCTAGAAAGAGAATTACCTGCCACCTTCGATTGAAAATAGGGACTGGCTTTTGTTATTTTGACGATATAAACGAGTACTGTACTCTTCCGTCCCTGCCCTCCCCCCCCCACCCCCCCCCCGCCATATTCACCCCCCATTGCTCAGTGTTGACACCTCACCCCTTATACGAACGAATAACTTTAAATTGTGATAAGACGAAACTGTAATAAAAAATTAAGAAATTGGTTTAGCAGTGAAATTTGTTTATATGAGAGTAACAGAACAACAATAGCAAATTAACAAAATGTTAGTGTTGTGAGAAGTCAAGAAACAGTAACAATAGTGCTAACTGTCCCTCGACGACTGCATGAAAATACAGCACTCGATTACCGACTGTCTTCAGTTTTGCGTCTACGCACTTGCACCAATTTGGAAGCGAAATTCGAGGACTGATTTTCGCTGAAAATTCACTACAGGTAGCCTCAGTATCCATTCGAGGACTAACTTTCGCCGGGACTACACTACAGGTAGTCTAAGTATCACTTTGTGGTTGTATCCTTATTCTACGTGGTGTGTGCTGGAATCTGAGTTTTTTATTACCACATTTTACACTGTTACCTATAATCTGAAACAGCCTGTATTCATCCTAATTTAGTTTCTACCTACATATACATCTACAATCAACAGTTAATATTATTTTCCTACCTATGTCCGAAAAAGAAAACACCACCTCATTTGTGTTTGAACTCGAGAAAATGTGTTCGAAGGCTGATGGGTAATCGAAGCCAGCATAAAAAATTGTGATTATAGTGTTGAACGCAAATTAATCATTTTAACATGATAAACATAAAAAGTACTGTTGATTTGTATACAATACTTTCAACACACGCAGGGTTTTTAACATCTATTGGAAACAGTCTTCTACGCGGCTAGGAACGCTGATAATAAAATCAAATGCGCTTCTCTTCTTATCAGTCAAAGCCTCTGTTTCCCAACTTAATTCGAACAAAGCCTATAGTAATATCTTCAGCATGCAGATATAATCTATACTATGTCAATCTGAACTGAAACTGCTAAAAATTCAACCAATTTCAGAGATAATGCTCAATGAATTTTACTTTGGAAAAGATATCCTTTGCACTTTCAGCTGTTACAGATACTGTTTAGATAATCAACAGAATGTAATACACTTAGAAAGTGTATTTTTTGTTCAAACGTACAATTTTTTAAATGGAACAATTCCTATTGACATAAAACTAAAAGAAGGGAAAATTAGAATTTCAGTGGTGTTTGTTGCAGGGTTCTAGTGCGAGTCATTTACGACACATCGTATTTTGAAACGTTTCCACACCGACAATTGTTTGTGCCAGTCAGCCTGCGTAGCTGATAGGTACGATGTTGTTATGTTTGTTTACAGAGCACTTGTGTGTTCCTTGAGTGCACTGCGATTTGTGAGTTAGTTAGTATGTGACAGTCCAAGCGGTAGGTCGTGAGTGGACGATGGGATTTACCAATGCAGAAAAAGCAGACATGCTCATGTTGTATGGAGAGTGTAGGAAGAATGCAGTTCGTTCTTGTAAGTTGTATGCTGCAGGATACGCCAATAGACGTCAGCCATCTCGGCAGTTATTTATTAACGTTTGCAGCCAATTACGTGAAAGTGATAGCGCATTCTCCACCGACATAGGTTCAATCCCCATCACATCTCTCTCCATCAAGAGATAAATGGAAACTATTATAAGAATCGCGTTAACTTCTGTACGTAGGCGTTACTACTGGATACTTCAGATGTATTCATGTATCTTGTGTAGTCATCAAGCGACATTTACCAGTCATGGCCAGGTAAACCGGCGAAACATACACTATTGGTCTGTTGACAACCGCCGTTGACTTCATCAGATGGAAAGGCAGCGTCCATGGAGTGTAAACGTGTGTGTGGGATAGTGAAGCATCAGCTTATAGGCCCGTTCCTCATACGCGAAACACTGAACGCGCCTCCTAACAGACCATCTTCCACGGATGCTAGAAGATGTTCCTCTGCCGACTGGGTAGAACTTGTGGTACCAACATGATAGCTGTCCAGTACATAGCGCACGAAGCGCTACAGCATGTCTTCACGAATTGTTTCGCAGAGAACCTGTGGCTTGGCCGGCCAGTTCTCAGGATTTGATGGCTGCAGAATTTTTTTCTGTGGGTAAAGCTGAAAGACGCTGTCTACAAGGACATACTAACTACGCCCAATGATATCCAACGGCATATTATTGCAGCCTGCTCGGGCATCTCCGCTGAAATGCTAGCATGTGTGCAGCAGTCGTTCCATACCAGACTGGAAGCGTGTATTGCCGCTACTGCTGGTCATTTTGAACCTGTAATCATCAACCGTCTCGTCACTGCTCAAAATACACATAACTAGTGTATGCACTTGTGTAGTTCTTCTGTGTGTGCTACCACAGGTATTGTACAAGTGTTGGTGTGGGAACTTTTCAAAATACGGTACTCGCACTAGGGTCCTGCAGCAAACACCACTGACATTCTAATTGACCCTAATTTTAGTTTCTTAATATCAATAGACATTGTTCCATTTAAAAAGGAGTATACTTGAACAAAAGATACACTTTCTAAGTATTATTACAATCTTTTGATTGGCGAACAATACGAGTCCCTGAGTACCAATCCATTCTGAGAAAACTGCACATCAATAGCACTTTCCATTTCCGCAATATTTGCGTTGCAAGTTTCAGATAATTCACCCTGTATGAAGACGGCAGAAACAATCATGTGACAAATAGCACTTGACAATGGCTGAGGAGAACTCGGCAGACACCTCGTGTGTTTTTAACCACCGAACCATGGCTGGAAGCTCGAGAAATTTTTATCAGTAGCCAATGTCCTGTGAGTCCAAAACGTGAATTAATAAAAAAGGGAGAAAAGTGAATAAGTTTGTTTTAATGCCTCAGATGCCCCAATTGAGTACAATGGACAAAGTTCATACAACCATGTGAAATTGACAGAAAACTCTTTCTTGGGATACTGTTCAACTCGTGCGTCACAATGGCTCGAATGTCGACTATGTCGTGAAGCGTTAACGCTTCATGTGAATTTCTGCCCTTTGTCGTTTTATGTAGGTTAGCACTGATCACACAAAGTCTCGTCAAAAAGGAATTTCCCGCGTTTTGCATTTCAGTCAAGTCGCAGCAGGCATCGAAGCGTCGTTTATGTTCGGGAGTTAAGGTATGCGGGACAAAGTTTATACAAACTTTCCTCTTCCTCGAAATATACTGGAGAATGTCTTGAACACCTGATTCAGAGGTGTTGCACCATTGCGACCTGTGACACAACAACTTTGGCACACTATGGCCGCACGTCCACTACTTAACACTACCTGCTCACAACTGATTGGTCTAATGCGCATCTGTTGTTTACAATTGTTAGTTCAAGTTACCACCATAGTTATTGCAATGACGTCGATTATACACCAGGAATACAATCAGTCTCGGAATTATATGGACGGACACCATATATCGCAGCGAAACCATGCATTCGGACAAAAACTGTGAAGTTTTCACGGAGTTGGCATGCATTATTATTGTTTATAAAATCATAATTATTGTTGCTTAGTAACACATTTATGCATGTGACATATACATTGTGAGCACTTTGCTTCCTTTTCTTTGAAGCAGGTACTTGTCCACGTCCCTCCTGCCGTTATTTGTACACCATCGACTTACTCATCTTTAAAATTTTGCTTCCACATTTCGTCACCTTTTCCGTCAAAAATGGTTCAAATGGCTCTGAGCACTATGGGACTTAACTTTGGAGGTCATCAGTCCCCCAAAACTTAGAACTAATTAAACCTAACTAACCTAAGGACATCACACACATCCATGACCGAGGCAGGATTCGATCCTGCGACCGTAGCGGTCTGCGGTTCCAGACTGTAGCGCCTAGAGCCGCTCGGTCACCCCGGCCGGCTTTTCCATCAACACTATAAGAACAATCTCTTACTTTTCTTCAATTAAGACAATCATGTTAGTAGCAAATCGTGATGCCTGCCCTCGAAGATATTTTCCGCGATCACTTTTCGTACGAGATGACAAGCATACTACCTTGAAATGAAAGGTGATCAAGTTAATTTTCGCTATGGTCGGGTCTAAGGTTCACTTTGTAATCAAATATACCTAACGTATTTGGCGTAAATAGGTGAAGAAAATAATTCTTGTTCGATTACGCTATTGTTGCGAAACAGTAACAACAGCTAAATATATAGGAGTATCCGTCCGGAGCGACCAGAAGTGGAATGACAGCTTAAAAGATATCATAGAGAAAGAAGATTCCAGGCTGAGATTCAGTGGACGAAACTTGAGGCCGGCCGCGGTGGCCAAGCGGTTCTAGGCGTTTCAGTCCGGAACCGCGCGACTGCTACGGTCGCAGGTTCGAATCCTGCCTCGGGCATGGATGTGGGTGATGTCCTTAGGTTAGTTAGGTTTAAGTAGTTCTAAGTTCTGGGGGACTGATGACCTCAGATGTTAAGTCCCATAGTGCTCAGAGCCATTTGAACCATTTTTGAAACTTGAAGAAATGTAATTCATCCGTTATAGAGGTGGCTTAAAAAACACCTGTTAGAAAGATTCTGAAATATTTTTGGCTACAACCCTTTCCAAGAAGGATTAACAGAAGAAATAGTGAAGGTAGAATGTCATGCATTGATGCTTTATTGTGTTATACATTGTTAAGTATGAGGCTGTTGGAAGCCAGCGAAGGCATTCAAAGACAGGAAACCAGAGGCAAAATGCAGAAGGCAGGCACAAGTGGTAGCGTTTATGCCACACGAGGTAAACAGTAATGGAGGGCACACGCCAACTGCAGACCCTTCAGGCAGCTGTCCCAGTGTAGAAGTTTCAATTCAGAGAATTACCTGGAAATTCCGGAAACAGACACGTCCTACCATATACAGCAAGCTTGGTACTTACTCCTGGGAGGCCGGCCGGTGTGGCCGAGCGGTTCTAGGAGCGTCAGTCTGGAACCGCGAGACCGCTACGGTCGCAGGTTCGAATCCTGCCTCGGGCATGGATGTGTGTGATGTCCTTAGGTTGGTTAGGTTTAAGTAGTTCTAAGTTCTAGGGGACTGATGACCTCAGATGTTAAGTCCCATAGTGCTCAGAACCATTTTAACCATTACTCCTGGGAAAAGCAACGTCAGTGGATTCATACAGGTTAAAGTGAGATGGGAAATGAGACCAACTACTGGAACAGCGGCCCTCACTCCCGAAAGAGAAGTCTCCACCTTTAGGGAGGAGCAAACTGACGTAAAAAACTGTTGCTAGCCATACCAGGAAGGGAACTGATGTTTAGCTTTCACCTGAACACTGTTCCTACCAAACATGGTGTTTGTTAGTGTCAAAGCCAGGAACATTCCCAAGTACAGAGTAGCAGGGGAGAAAGGACATAAATGTGGTTACAAGCTCCAGATCTGTCAGATAATGCCGGCGTCCCCCGGAAACGTTGCAATAAAAGACAACGGCCAATCCTTCCAACACCGGAAAAAAATCTCCGGACACGAAAAAGTAAAGTAAGTGTGGTTGGCAAGAGGCACCAGGATTGTGCAGAGCCGCACGTCAGATTGGCCAATGCCTGTAACGTGCCGGTGCAATAGTGGGCTGACTATAGATAGCAGAAATCATGTGCCACCACAACCCTTTAAAAACCCAAGAGTTTCGTGTTCAGAAGAGTTCTCAGTCGGGTGCTGCTCAAGCATTTTTATTTTCGATGCTGCTAGTGATTGCTGCTTCTGTTAGCTCTCACCTCCTAATGCTTAGAAACAGCCTTCAGTGTGGTAGTTAGCCTCACTGCAGTGAACAAGAGCCTTGAGTTCCCTCCAAGTATCCTTATTGAATCCCAAAATCCGCGCTTATCTTAGGTTCCCTGTGACAGTGTTGGGCACTGATCCAAGTAAGCACCTGCCGTCACCGTAGGGCTGTTTTTCTACATCTGCTCGTTATCGCTCAGAAATTGCAGACTGACCTGGACCACAATTTAAGGTCTACCACGATTCCTTTTTCTTGTACCAGGAGTGGCACGTTTCGTCAGGTGTTTAATGTGGATTCCGAGTCATGGTGCAATCTGACGTTCTTGACTTGGCTTACCAGAGGTGAAGGAGGTCTGTTTGCATGTTTGAAAAATGGATACTTGAATTTGGGCTCTGCTCCTTACCTGGCGCATACCAAACTACGCCGTGCAATACAGTTAAAGGGTCACTGCTTATTTTCTCCTCTTCACATATCCCACCCCATTTCCTCCCTAAATTTATAACATCATATATGCCACATAAAATAACTATCAAATTATAGATAATAGAGGAAAAATACTAAGAGCTACTTAGTCGCTATGCACTCAAGAAATACACTACGCAACAAAATTAAAGTATCACTTTTTTGAAACGCTCTAATTGTCTCCCATTGTGACACAGAAGTTTGAAATATGGCTCAAAGGTGTCTACAACCTTCCTCTGTAATGGTGAAAAAGCGCTGCGCCCTGCGACGTAGCCCTCGCACTCGGCAACGCTTCAAACAGCAAGGTGTTGACGCATGCGAACAAATGCCAGAGCTCTGCAGTTCATGTGAGGTGTAAGATTGGTTAATCATGTCACATTAGCATCAAATTCCACCACAATTCTGCCCAACGCCACTGTGGACGTGTCACACGATAGTAAGATCGTTACTGCTGACACCACCCCTGCCAGCCGGAGTGGCCGTGCGGTACTAGGCGCTGCAGTCTGGAACCGCAGACCGCTACAGTCGCAGGTTCGAATCCTGCCTCGCGCATGGATGTGTGTGATGTTCTTAGGTTAGTTAGGTTTAAGTAGTTCTAAGTTCTAGGGACTGATGACCACAAATGTTGAGTCCCATAGTGCTCAGAGCCATTTGAACCATTTTTTTTTGACACCCCCCCTCCCCCCTCCTACAGACGATTCAGCCCTTCTCACTGTGGGGCTGCAACACCCTACGAACGTAACGTGACAGATATGGAGTGTAGTGTGACCGAAAGTTTTGCTTTGTTATAGAGTTTGGAACCATTAGGGACCATTTAAAACCATTTGAAGCATCGAAAATAAAAATGCTTGAGCAGCACCCGACTGAGAACTCTTCTGAACACGAAACTCTTGGGTTTTTAAAGGGATATGAAGCTGTATCATTCCTCCTGTTTCTCACCCTGCTGTGACGTGATCACAGAGAGGTGCAAAATCGACACATACGTTAATAAAACGGCAAATGGTCGCTCTAAGTCCCCACCTCGTTCGGCAACACACTTAGTGCCACCTGATCACCTTTGTTGAGCACTTTAAAAATGTACCTATACAGGTACTTTGAGACCCATTCATATGAGTGGCGGTCCACTGCTGCTCAAGCGCCTGAGGGCAGGCAACCCTTCAAGATCCGTTAGATTGTGAATGCTCGCAAGCAAGTGCTAGAACAGCGCAGAGCACCACTCAGCTGAACGGGTGTCGGAGTCCCTGTACAGGTACATTTTTCAAGTGCTCAACAAAGGTGCATGGATGGCATATGCTATCATGAGTACGTTCAAATTACTAGTAATGTGCTGCTGATGTTGAGGTTTCCATAGAACACTAATCACTGTTTAATTCATTATGCAATTTATGCAGAAACACTAGCCACACTAATGTTGGTCAATAGGTGGTTGGAGAACCGTTTAAAGAGTAAAAGTACTTTGAATTGTGATAAAACTTTCGGACTTCAGATATTCTTTCAAAATATTTATTCATAAAAATATTTAGTTTTGACTAAGAGTTACTGAATGATTTATGTGGTCTCAGATACTAATAAGTGTAGTAATATTTTTCAAATGTCACTCATCGTAATAAAGTTGAATTTACAAGTTTTAAGGTCTACCTCGTCTCTAACAACGTATTTCCTAATACTTACAGTATCGAGGTAGTAATTTATATGTCGATCGATTCCCATAAAGATCGGTGTTCACTATTGGTGTCTTTTGGTGACCGTTTTGTATAGTCAAAGGATTGTACCACAAAGAAATTAGAGGACTTACAAGACAGCTACGTTATTCGGGCTACGTGCAAGTCAGGTGGAACGCAGATCATGTCGTTCGGATACTTCTGAACATGATAGTACATACAGGGTACAACGGATATAATTACAGATATTTCTATTGGTGACTGAGGATGGTGTATTGAACAACATTGCATCAGTATTTTCGTCTTGTTGTATTTCCCTCAGACAAGTATAGAGGAAAAATGCCTTTCCATGCGATTATGCAATCTAAACAAATTCCTGAAAAAGGTGAAAAAGAAACTGTTCTGACCAAAGTATTTATCGGATGTAAAAAACGAACAGCATTTCCATGATTCTTGTACTGTCAGATATTACACAGTCGAGTCACATTAATATGCCCATCCCCTACGTTTGACGACAGCGTGCAATGAGCACTCACAGACGACAGGTGGCAGCACTAGCAGTGAAGGGTATATAAATCAAGTCGGTGGGACGCGGAAATCAGTGCAGTCGTTGTTGTAATGCTGAAATGGATCGATTTATATGACTTCCAAAAGGGCATGATCATTGGCTTTCGAGCAATGGTGGACGTATATCAGAAACGGCTAAGTTTATAAACTATACTCATGCCGCCATGTTTAAAGAATACCGTGCATTGCAAAATGGCGATACCCAAAACCGGCGCCGAGGAAACTGTGGTGCACCACAGGTCATAGATGACAGGGGTGAACGATGGCTGCGGCGATGTGTACCGACGAATAGATGTGCAACTGTTGACCAGCCGAGCGCCGAGATGAACCACGGAGCTACCAACAGTGTCTCCTCAATGATTGTTCAACGAAAGTTGCTGTGTTTGGACCTCTGCAGCAGAAGCGCAGTTCATGCACCCACACTGATTGCTGTTTATAGGCGACGAAGGCTTAAATCTGTATGCCAGTACCGCAACTGGATGTCCACTGAGTGGCGACATATTTCCTCTTCGGCTGAATTACGTTTCATGTTCTATCGGAGAGATGGGCGTTAGCGTGCACCGCATAAAACGCCGGGAAGCAAACAACGACGGCGCTGTGGAATGTTTTCGTGGTGCTTCTGGGTGATCTTGTCATTCTGGAAGGCACAAAGAACCAACGCAAATATCCCTATATCCTTAGGGACCATTCCCACTGCTATATGCAATACGTTTTTCCTCATCACGATAGCATCTATCAGTGGGAGAATGTAACGTGTCACGCAGCTCGCAGTGACCGTGCGTTTTTCGAAGAGCACCAGGATGAGTTTATCGTACTTCTCTGGCCACCAAAAATCCCTAGACTTAAAACCAATCGATAATCTGTGGGACCACGTCGATCGGGCTTTTCACGCCATGTATCCTCATCCGAGAAACCTGACGCAGCTGGCCAATGCACTGGAGTTCGCATGGCTCCGCACGTCCCTGTTAGTACGAGGGTGAGTCAAATGAAAACCTTAAATATTTTTTTAAAATATTATTTATTGTGCAGAAGTGGTACAAAGCTGTATCACTTTCCAACATAATCACCCCCAGGCTCAATGCAAGTCCTCCAGCGCTTACAAAGTGTTAGAAAAAATTTCTTTTGGTAGTGCGCGCAACCACTCATGCACCGCGTGGCGTACCTCTTCATTAGAACGAAACTTCTTTCCTCCCATTACGTCTTTGAGTGGTCCAAACATATGGAAATCACTTGGGGCAAGGTCTGGTGAGCATGGTGGATGAGGAAGACACTCAAAATACAGGTCTGTGAATGTTGCAACTGTTGTACGGGCAGTGTGGGCCTTGCATTGTCATGTTGCAAAAGGACACCTGCCGACAGCAATCCACGTAGCTTTGATCTGATTGCAGGCCGCAGATGATTTTTTAGGAGATCTGAGTATGATGCACTGGTGACAGTGGTCCCTCTAGGCATGTAATGCTCCAAAATGACGCCTTTTTCCTCCCAGAAGAGAGTCAGCATAACCTTCTCTGCTGATGGTTCTGTTCGAAATTTCTTTGGTTTTGGTGATGTGGAATGGCGCTATTCCTTGCTCGCTCTCTTCGTTTCCGGTTGGTGGAAGTGAATCCAGGTTTCGTCCCTAGAAACGATTCCTGCAAGGAAGCCATCACCTTCTCGCTCAAAGCGCTGAAGAAGTTCTTCACAACCATCAACACGTCGTTCTCTCATTTCAGAGGTCAGCTGCCGTGGCATCCATCTTGCAGACACTTTGTGAAACTGGAGCACATCATGCACAATGTGGTGTGCTGACCGATGACTAATCTGTAAAGATGCTGAAATGTTATTCAGTGTCACTCGGCGGTTTTCCTTCCCTATGGTTTCAACTGCTGCAAGGTTCTGTAGAGTCACAACTCGTTGTGCCTGACCTGGACGAGGAACATCTTGCAATGAAGTCACACCATTTGCGAACTTCCTACCCCATTCGTAGACTTGCTGCTGTAACAAACATGCATCATCGTACTGAACCTTCATTCGTCGATGTATTTCAATAGGCTTCACACCTTCACTACGCAAAAACCGGATAACAGAACGCTGGTGCAAGTCGCAAGTGGGGCAGCCATCTTTATACTGATACTGCGACGGTATGTGTGCATCTGCACTATGCTGTCACCTACAGGCCATTCTGCACGCTGTTTGTAGCACGCTTACCAACTTACAGCATAACGGCGCGAAATTGCGATTTGTTATTATAAATTTAAGGTTTTCATTTGACTCACCCTCGTATCTTCCAAAACCCCATTGACTCTCTTCGCACACGTCTCGCAGCGGTTCTGCAAAAGGTGGTTTTTCAGGCTATTGACAGGTGGTTACATTAATGTGATTAGACAGTGTATTCACATATTTAAAATCTACATTAGGCATTCTGCAGGAATTTTCTAATTTTCCAATGGTTCTGTCATCAAGTCTGCCATTAAGTTTGTGCCGCTATACCTACAACAAAAACAATAAATTTCAACAGAATTTTCAAATAAATATAAAAAGCAAATGAAACGATAATGTTAAGTTTAAGACAAGGATTATGAAGAGAAACTTACTTTCAACTGATTAATACATGTATTTCTTTTCTTGACATTTTACCAAGCGACAGCACTACAAAAGTAGGTGCACTAATCAGGAGATCCGAATCGCTTTCCGTACCGTAGAGCTACGAATATTCGTAGACGTAACTCAATGCACGACAGAGCCCACATATCTGGTTCAAGGTGCTCACCAAGTGGCAAGTACTTTTCGACACTTCATCGAGCACTCGTTCGGTGCACGCCGAATGCCGCGTGCTTGGCGTCGCCAAAGAAAGCAATTCGCATTACCGGGGCACTAGTCACACAACGATTCGTGTGGCTTAGTGTGTAGGAGACTGTCAGCCCGATAACTGTTTCTCGCAACGTCCACCACTGTCTGACAGCGACGGACCAAGTACCGAGGTGGCCGCAAGTATCAGTAACGGAAAATCAGACGGCGGAGAGTGGAACCTACACCTCCACCCATGTTCAACCGGGTGAAACAGGTGACAGGTCACTAACGTCACCAGTGGGAGGCAGAGGTATTCTGTACCGTGGCACACAGGCACAGGTCCAAGAGGAAGGTTATGGAGTTCATGACCATCCCCTCCCCGCCAAGAATAATTTAATGTATCCATTTACACTGATTTCATTCATACCTGTTATTTTCTCAGCAACTGTAGTATGGTATATATTTCAGAATAAAATTCGGTCTTCAGTTGCTCAGATATTTTTATTTTGCTCCACCGGTTTCGACAGATTAACCTGTCGTCTTCTGAAGCTTAATATTGATCTAGCAGATGTCAGTATCTTCTTCACAGAAGCATAATGCCATGACATGTTCCTTCCTGCTACCACAACAGCTTGACTATGTACATGAATTTGACACATTTACTGTAAATTATCCAACTGTGGTCATAATTACCGCATCCAGTATGTACATTTTTGGACATACCATGGCATTATGTTTCGGCGAAGAGTATATTGACAGCTGATAAGTCAATATTACACTTGGGAAGCTGATAGTTTAACCTGTCAAAACCGGTAATGCAAAATAATAATAACTATACAACTGTAGACTGAATTTTATTCTGAAATATATACCATTTATACTACCTGACAAGAAAATGAAGCATCCAGAAGACACGATCGGATGTCAACGCAACTTCCTCCACGTACACAAAGTCGGTTGTTATGTAAATGATTAGAGTTGCATTTCGCTGTGACAAGTAGAACAGCCACTGGAGTCCATCAGTTCTGTTCGTATTTAGTGTTGTTACCAGACCTTGTAGGGTGTATAAGGGACGAGAACAGCGTCAGATGTTGAGTGATCACTGTGAAGGACACGGAGATGCTGCATACTCGTATGAGACAGCCTTATCAGCACCTGGCAGTCTTTGAAAGGGACTGCATTGTACGTTTGGCTTGTCGAATATTGCAGTATCCAGATTAACAGGGCATCCAAATGCGACACTGGCCCCATGTTGGACTGCATGGGAACGTTAGGGCAGGCATATTCGTCTTCAAGGTTCTGGTCGACCCCATCTGACCACCACAAGGAAGGATCGCCGAATTGTGCAACAGGTAAATCGTAACCCCTACACATCTGTGACGGGCACCCGAGAACGAGTTATGGGTCCCCTTGCAATATTCTGTCATTCCGCACCATTGGTCGGAGACTAACAGCAGCCGGACCAGAGAATTAATATTGTTTTTATACACTTTATATATTGTTATTATTATTTTCAAAATCCTAGGCGTTTGTGGCACGTGTAAACTGGCAGTTTTAGGTTTTAGGGGGAGGGGTGAGAAAGACAGCATCATCTCTCGCTTCTCACAACAAAGCTGCCAAATATAAAAGATATTTGGACAATCATCCTATATCACAAACTAAATCCTGCATCCTTGCCTGGAGACATGGCTGTACGGCATTTATATCATAAGAGCGGCGCTGTATCAGGTATATCTGATAGGAAGGGTTGAGCGCCTTCTCCGTTCGTTCTCATGTGACCCGTGCTGGTCAGGGCGCTATTTCAGTAGGGTCTCTTTCCTGAACATATTTTTCCCTTCTACGTACTGAGGAACAGTCAGCATAGCTGTATTGACATTGATGTAACAGCTGAAGCTGCAAGAGTTGTACTCGTTGTCTTATGGAGATGATTCTTAAATGAATTTCCATGCCACTGCTTCACGTAGCCACTATAGGCAGACACGTTAGTTCTGCCCGAATCGTTCACAGACTGCATGCAGGAAAAGAAAACATGGTGAGTCGTATAAATGTATTCGGTACTCCGTGTCAGTAACAACTTTCCCCACCGAGAATAAGAAATAGGGGACGTACGAAAAGTACTTGCTGGGTCGAGTTACATACGAACTGCGTGTGAGGAACGAAACATACGAGTAACGAAACACTGCAGGCAGGTAGTCGGAAACTCGTGGAATATTCATTACCCAACTACTAACACCACTGCAGAGTTCATGTACACTGAGGTGACAAAATCGTGGGACAGCCATACGCACATATACACACGGTGGTAGTATCGCTTACACGAGATATAAAAGGGCAATGCATTGGCGGAACTGTCATTTGTACTCAGGTGACTCATGTGGAAAGATTTCCGACGTGATTATGGCCGCACGAAAGGAATTAACAGACTTTGAACGCGAAATGGAAGTTGGAGGTAGACGTATGGGACATTCCATTTCGGAAATCGTTAGCCAATTCAATATCCCGAGATCTACAGTGCCAATATTGTGCTGAGAAAACCATATTTCAGGCATTACCGCTTACCACGGACAACGCAGTGCCCGAGAGCCTTCACTTAATGACAGAGAGCAGCGGAGTTTGCGTAGAATTATCAGTACTGATAGGCAAGCAACATTGTGTGAAATAACAGCAGAAATCAATGTGCGACGTACGAAGAACGTATCCGTTAGGGCCATACGGCGAATTTGGCGTTAATGGGCTACGGCAGTAGACCATCGATGCGAGTGCCTTTGCTAGCAGCACGACATCGCCAGCAGCGCATTTCCTGGGCTCTTGACGATATCGGTTAGACCTTGGACAACTGGAAAACAGTGGTCTGGCCAGATGAGCCCCGATTTCAGTTGGTAAGACTCGATGGTAGGGTTCGAGTGTGGCGCAGACCCCACGAAACCATGAACCCAAGTTGTCAACAAGGCACTCTGCAAGATGGTGGTGGCTCTATAATGGTACGGGCTGTGTTTACATGGAATGGACTGGGTCCTCTGGTGGAAATGGTTATGTTCGCCTACTTGGAGATCATTTGCAGCCATCCAAGGACTTCATGTCCGCAACTCACGATGGAACCTTTATGGATGACTATGCGCCATGTCACTGGGCCACAATTGTCCGCGATTGGTTTGAAGAACCTTCTGGACAGTTCGAGCGAATCATCTGGCCACCAAGATCGGCCGACATGAGTCCTATCGAACATTTATGGGACATAATCGAGAGGTCAGTTGGTGCAAAAAATCCGGCATCGGCAACGCCTTCGCTATTATGGACGGCTATAGTGGCAGCATAGGTCAGCATTTGTGCAGGGGCTTCCAACGACTTGCTGAGTCCATGCTACGTCGAGTTACTGCACTACACCTGATAAAAGGTGGTCCTACACGATATTAGGAGGTATTCCATGACTTTTGCCACCTCAGTACAAGGTGAGGGTTTGTGGTTCGCGGGTGAATTCTATATCCGTTCTGCCATGCCTACCTCTTCAATACCGGAATTCGGAAAGAACCTCCGGAAGAAATGCGACAGTGGGCACACGCGCCTCGTTTGTTTTCACAGACGTGGTCATGATTAAACTATCTCCTTGCACAAGACCCGTTACATAAGACCTCGGAGCCCCCTTATCGAGGCTCCAGGACGCTGACCCTCCCGATAAAAGGGGAAAACAGTCGTACCCATCGAGCGGTGCAAACCAACATACCTCTAGGCGCCACTTGTGCGAGATAAGCGGTAAATTCTTCTATGAATGTTTAGTCCTCTGGGCTACTTCCTCAGACGTTCTCGTTGTTCCAGTTCTAGTAGCTTTTCTTTCTCCGTTGTCGTATCTGGTGCCCATCTGAAACGCACGGAGAAAGTTACGTTACCACACTACCTGATCAAAAGTATCTGGACACCTATTAATGGATATGAATATGAGGTGTGTCCACGCTTCGCCTTTATGACGACTTGAACTCTGCTGGGGAAACTTTCAGTGAGGTCTATGAATGTCTCTGGCGGAATGGCAGCCCATTCTTCCCCGAGAGCCAAAACCAAAGAAGGTAGTGATGTTGGACGCTGGGATCTGGAGCGAAGTTCTAACTCATACCAAAGATATTCCATTGCGTTCAGGTCGGGAATCTGGGCACGCCACTCCATTTCAGGGAGTTCTTATGAAAATCCCATTGTCTCATAGAAGCTGCTTTATGATAGGGTATATTGTCATGCTGATACAATCACCGTCTCCGAACTGCTCCTCTACTGTACACCATGACTGCTATACTCCTCGATACTCAATACTTCGCTGCTGAAACTACACATGATAACCGGTAACGTTGTCCAGGCATTCGCCAAGCAGAAACCCTCCATCGGACTGGCACAGAGTATAGCGTGATTCATCACTTCAGATCACTCGTTTCCAGTCCTTCACTGTCGTGTGGCGTCGCTCTTAACTCCAAATCAAGTGTAGCTTAGCACCGACTACAAAATTTTTTGCCTTAAGATGAGTTTCTCGACCATAGGATCCCATTATTTTTAACTTCTTGCCCACAATAATTGAGCTAACTGGACTACTGGTAGCACTTTGGTACTAATGATGAATTCTTTACGCTGGTTTCATACGATAAGCATCCTTCACAATGTTCGATAGTCCCTGTCCTTCAGTTCATGAGATCTGCCTGGTCTTGGTTTGTTGTGTCGGTAGTTGAGATGGCGAATAAATACAATCGGACGTCTACAACACATTAATAAGTTTATTTACACTACCCACTCGTAACAACTGAGTCATACATAACTATGAATGCTATACGCTCTTCTGTTGTGCTGATGGCCGAGCGGTTCTAGGCGCTTCAGTCTGGAACCGCGCGACTGCTGCGGTGGCAGGTTCGAATCCTGCCTCGGGCATGGATGTGTATGATGTCCTTAGGTGAGTTAGGTTTAAGTAGTTCTAAGTTCTAGGGCGACTGATGACCTCAGATGTTAAGTCCCATAGTGCTCAGAGCCATTTGAACAATTTTTGTGGTGCTGAGTTGTATGCAAAGAGAGTAAAGTTCTTGATTGTAACAAATAATCTTGAAAGATACTTACATAAGTCACCGAATAATTGTAATGTTTAATAGCGTCGAGGTACGTTCGTGAAATGTACTCATTGCAATCTTCTATGCTAAAATTGGTAAGACTATCGATGCACTGAATCTTGGGACGAAGCGCTGCTTAAAAAGATACGCCGGCCAATCAGAGTCGCATGCAGTGAGGTCGCCACAGTCCCGCGTCCTCTGGTAGCGTGTCTACGTGACGCCATATCTACATCTATGTCTACGCCTACATCTACATGATTACTCTGCAATTCACAATTAAGTGCCTAGCAGAGGGGTTTTCGAACCACCTTCAAGCTATTTCTTTACCGTTTCACTCTCGGACAGCGCACTGCGAAAACGAACATTTAAATTTTACCGTGCGAGCTCTTACTTCCGTTATTTTATTGAGATTATCATTTCTCCCTATGTCGGTGGCCGCCAACAAAATATTTTCACACGTTGAGGAGAAATCAGGTGATTGAAATTTCATGAGTAGATCCTGGCACAACGGGAAACGCCTGTGTTTCAATGATCGTCACCTCAATACTCGTATCATATCCGTAGCACTCTCTCACCTATTTCGAGATAATACAGAAAAAGCTGCTGTTCTTTGAACTTTATCGATGTCCTCCGTCAGTCCTATCTGATGAGATCCCAAACCGCACAGAAATACTCCAGAAGAGGATGGATAAGCGTAGTGTAAGGAGTCTCTTTAGTAGACATGTTGTATTTTCTAAGTGTTGTGCTAATAAACCGCAGTCTTTGGATTGCTTTTCCCACTACATTATCTATGTGTTCATTCAAATTTTAAGTTATTTGCAATAGGTAATCCGTAAGTGTTTAGTTGAATTTACAGCCTTTTGATTTGTGTGATTTATCGTGTATCCGAAATTTTGTGGATTCCTTTTAGTACTCACGTGTCTGTCTTCACATTTTTCATTATTTAGAGTCAGTTTACACTTTTCGCACGATACAGATGTCTTGCCTAAATCATTTTTCAATTGGTTTTGATCGTCTGTTGACTTCACAAGACGGTGTCCTCTACAAAGAATCTAAAAGGGCTGCTCCGATTGTCACATAAATCGTTTATGTAGATCAGGAACAGCTGAGGGCCTATAACACTTTCTTGGAGAACACCAGATATTACTTGCTCCAGGACTTTCCGTCAGTTACTACGAACTGTGGCCTTTCTGACAGGAAACCACGAATCCAGTCACACAACTGACACGATACTCTATAGGCACGCAGTTTGATTAGAAGTCGCTTGTGAGAAACGGTGCCAAAAGTCTGGAAATGTGAAAATATAGATTCAATTTGACATCCACCATTGATAGCACTCAGTACTTCGTGTGAATAAAGAGCTGGTTGTGTTTCAAAACAACGATATTTTCTGATTGCGTGTGGGCTATTTGTTAATAACTCGTTTTCTTCGAGGTAATTCATAATGTTCGAATACAGTATATGTTCCAAAATTCTAATGCAAATCGACATTAGGGATATGGGATCACGTCTGTTTCCTTTCTTGGGTACTGTTGTCTTGTGTTACTTTCCGGTCTTTAGGTACGGATCTGTCGACGAGTAGTATGGAATTATTGTATCAGCATGCTGTGGAAGGAATTGAATTGGTATATAATCCGGGCCGGAAGCCTTGCCTTCATTAAGTGATTCAAACTGATTCACTACACTAGGGATATCTGCTTCGGAGACCGGAGAGCGGCGCGCTGGCGGGAGATTTAAAAAGTAACGTATTTCGCGTGGCTGTGGCTTGTCGGGGCGATCCACGAAGTTGCCGTGGATGCTGCAGACATAGCTGTAGTTGTTCCTTCGCGATTCCACTTCACAACCACTTCTCCGTGTTGATCGTTTCAAGTAATGGCGGAGAGAGCGCTGAAAAACTTGTTTTCATCTATTTTATTTGCTTACCAGCACGCATTCGAAGGGAGATGACACGATTTTAGTGCGATTCTGGCTCGCATTCGAAAAGAAATGGAATAATTTTAGTGCGATATTTACAGTGTGCTGTAGCATATTAGCACATGATAACCAGTCGCCACTGCTGTAAAGACACTATAATCACCAGTTTCCTCTGCTGTTGTGAACAGCGAGGCATTCCCTGATCAATAAGGAACTTTTATTTCTTCTAAGTACCATGTGGTGCTGTCACATACATCTTTCAGCCCACTCTCTAATCTTTTGTCATTTATTTTCTTCAGTTCTCTGCAGAAATTCTTTCGTGGCAAATTGAATTTCTCCCGGTTTCGGCGGGAACTGACGTTTATAGAGCAATACCATCCTTACACGGTACAATACATTGAACGAGTGTCGATATTTTTAAAACTCTGTTGTCTTCTTCAGTGTATTGCGCAAACCATCAATAGCAACCTTGGTCGATCAGTTTTATTGCGCAACATTACTGTGCAATAAATATGAGCATGTGAGGGTCCCTTAGGCCGGTATTACACTATCAGATTTCTTTGACGTGACACAGAAGGGGTATGAGACTGTCATCAAATACTTCGTCACACTTCCCACAGTAACATGTAGTAACAGAGGGATCGCACGATATCAACTGAGAAACTGCTATTTTTAATGCTGTTAGTTGCATAATCGTACTGTGTCTATCCTCAGTTCCGTAATACAACGGCAAAAAGTTAAGTCTCATAGCGGCTTTTCACTGCCCAGGTCTTCTTCCAGCACAATCTTAGAAGTGTCTAGAATCACTCCATTGATTTCTTCACCCGAAAAGTCCCAGTCCCCAATTGACTCCCATAGTATTCAGCTAGTGTCTGCTTGACCATTGCCTAAAGGCCGTCCCAACCAAAAATACAACGTTCTCAAGTACAGACATGATCTGACTCAACATGACCACTTCCTGGACTAACCTAGTACATTACAACAATATTTAAGTAAAGAGATGCTATAAAATTTTGTCACACTCAAAATATTCACAATAATTGTAAATAAAGGTTTGTCTATAAACAAATAAGCCAGTATCCTTTTGAAAGTGCCCTCACGTTAAGTGACAATGACGCGTCTTTTGGTTCTCTTTTCAGTTGTGGTGTCCGTCTGACCATTTTTAAAAAAAGCAGTTTGTTTAAATAAAGCCACTGGCAAAATAGTTAACTGTTCATTAAATACATGTATGACAATATGTGAGGTGTTCATGCTGTGTTTATTTGCTCGCTAAATGTGGGTAATACGACGTTCTGACAAATATCTGCTTAATAAAAAAGATGTAAAAGACGTAATAAATCAAGAAATAAAATAGATAGATTCGTAGCTTTCAGAGATGATGGCTATAATTCAATGATGTCATCTGAGATATCGTATGCTGGAACTGCATGAAGCGTTTATAAGTTAATTCAGAGGTTCGTTGTGAAATTGTTTATTCGCTGTGAAATATTAACTTCTGTAGTTTTAAAAATATTGTAATATTGTTGCGTCATTGGATGTGCCGTATTTTTCTGAGATCGCAAATGTATTCAGATTTGCTTTAATACTTGATTGGATTATTATAGAGTCAAAAAGCTGTAACTTAGCCGTCTTGGAGAGTCTCTGACACTCGCCATTTTTAGAGCATCTCCTGAACGAAGGCCATGTGTGCAACAGCCATCTAAATTCCCAGCTTTGGGATTTACCCATTTCCGGCGACGCTGCTTGTCTTTAGCCTGGAGCGACCGCGTGACAACCTCGTCACGGTGACTCGCACCCGGCCAAGCAATCAAACTCAGCTGTCCCCAGTGGCAGCCGAATAACTCGCCCACATATTCGTAACGTTACAGCACGACATATGAATCGTGATCTAGCTTAAGTTCAGAACAGACTGAATATGAATGTATCCGCGTGCTTGACAAGTACTTTTTGATGCTTTACGCCGATTGTAATTCGTTTTGCGAATTCCTTTACCGATTTCAAACTCATTTTAATACGTTCAAAACTAGGCATGATCTTTACATTCTTGGTCATTAAAAAAAAAAAAAAAAACCCTCCGTCTACAGGTCACAAGTGGCCCATCGAGACCATCCGACCGCCGCGTCATCCGCTGTGGAGTACCCGGATAGGAGGGGCGTGGGGTCAGCACACCTCACTCCCGGCCGTTATGATGGTATTCTTGACCGGAGCCGCTACTATTCGGTCGAGTAGCTCCTCAGTTGGCATCTTTAGGCCGAGTGCACCCCGAAAAATGGCAACAGCACATAGCGGCCTGGATGGTGACCCATCCAAGTGGCGGCCACGCCCGATAGGGCTTAATTGCGGTGATCTCACGGGAACCGGTGTATCCACTGCGGCAAGACCTTTGCCATTCATGACCACTAGCTGCTGTTTATTCTTGTAAAAGCCATTTTGGCCTTGTCCTTGCTTCTACGCCTTGCGTGTACGTATCAAGTTTCTCTTACCCGACTGCAATATTTACTCCTCCTCTAGCATGTCTGCATATGACACTTTCTTCTTTGCGTGCACATCTTAACCTAGAGCTTGCAAATATTCCACTACATTTAGTACAAAACTCAATTCCTATTCGCTTTCAGCTACCACTGCTGCATCATTAATGAAACGTACGTGCTTATCTTCTCTCCTTGACAAACAACAACAGTTCTTTAATCCCTTTTCAATGAAAATGAACATCAGTGATGACAATAAACTTGCATTACATCTTTCCCGGATACGATTTTTTACACAAATATGTCAGGGCAAACTATTTCCATTCGTTTTGAAGAAAGAGTGGGTTTCCATCTCCCTGCCTAAAAAAGAAAAAAATATTTTATTTCAGCGCAGATTATAAAACGCCTTCCCATATTTACAGCACAACGATAAGCTCTGAAATATCATACCAGTTGCATTTTAAACGTACTTCTCCACTACATATACACAACACACGATCGTTTCGCAGTGGGTTTGTACATGCGAGCCGCTTACACTAAACAGAAGACGATCGCTTTCTTCCATCATATCTATGGCGAGGCGCTAGATTTGATAAAAAAAAAAAAAAGAAAAACTGACTAAAGGAAGCACTTGACAAAAGTTCCCTATTACAGTGCGACAAATATGTTTGTCAAACTAACTTCATCAAAGAAATTTGAAAGTGTAATACCGACCTTACACTTGTCCAGAGCCGCAGACAATACCGAATCACTACTCTCACCTGACTGGTCAGGGTGATCCCCACCCTGTCCCAAGCATATTGCTAAGCTCCGCCTCAGACTTCAACAGATAACGAAGCTGTGGCGACTGGTGACCGCGATGTAGTGGAACTAGCAACAGTATTGCGGTAATTTATCGGCAACACAGAGAAAGATTACCTGCGGAGGATTAACAGTGTGCAACTTGCCTTCGACCCAACCGAATATTAATATGTTGTTGTTGTGATCTTCAGTCCAGAGACGGGTTTGATGCAGCTCTCCATGCTATTCTATACTGTGCAACCTTCTTCATCTCCCAGTACCTACTGCAACCTACGTCCTTCTGAATCTGCCTAGTGTATTCATCTCTTGGTCTCCCTCTACGATTTTTACCCTCCACGCTGCCCTCCAATACTAAATTGGTGATCCCTTGATGCCTCAGAACATGTACTACCAACCCAACCCTTCTTCTAGTCAAGTTGTGCCACAAATTTCTATTCTACGCAGTTCTATTCAATACCTCCTCATTAGTTATGTGATCTACCCATCTAATCTTCATCATTGTTCTGTAGCACCACATTTCGAAAGCTTCTATTCTCTTCTTCTCTAAACTATTTATCGTCCACGTTTCTCTTCCATAAATGGCTACGCTCCATACAAATACGTTCAGAAACGACTTCCTGACTCTTAAATCTATACTCGATGTTAACAAATTTCTCTTCTTCAGAAACGATTTCCTTGCCATTGCATGTCTACATTTTATATCGTCTCTACTTCAATCATCATCAGTTATTTTGCTCCCCAAATAGCAAAACTCATTTACTACTTTAAGTGTCTAATTTCCTAATCTAATTCCCTCAGAATTACCCGATTTAATTCGACTACATTCCATTATCCTCGTTTTGCTTTTATTGATGGTCATCTTGTAACCTCCTTTCAAGACATTTTCCATTCCGTTCAACTGCTCTTCCAGGTACTTTGCTGTCTCTGACAGAATTATAATGTTATCGGCAAACCCAAACTTTTTATTTCTTCTCCATGGATTTTAATACCTACTCCGAATTTTTCTTTTGTTTCCTTTACTGCTTACTCAGTATACAGATTGAATAACATCGGGCATAGGCTCCAACCGTCTCACTCCCTTCCCAACCACTGCTTCCCTTCTATGCCCCTTGACTCTTATAACTGCCATCTGGTTTCTGTACAAATTGTAAATAGCCTTTCGCTCCCTGTATGTTACCCCTACCACCTTCAGAATTTGAAAGAGGGTATTCCAGTCAACATTGTCAAAAGCTTTCTCTAAGTCTACAAATGCTAGAAACATAGGTTTGCCTTTCCTAAATCTATCTTCTAAGATAAGTCGTAGGGTCAGTATTGCCTCACGTGTTCCAACATTTCTACGGAATCCAAACTGATCTTCCCCGATGTCAGCACCTGCCAGTTTTTCCATTCGGGTGTAAAGAATTCATGTTAGTATTTTGCAGCCGTGACTTATTAAACTGATAGTTCGGTAATTTTCACATCTGTCAACACCTGCTTTCTTTGGGATTGGAATAATTATATTCTTCTTGAAGTTGAGGGTATTCCGCCAGTCTCACACATCTTGCTCACCAGATGGTACAGTTTTGTCAGGGCTGGCTCTCCCAGGGCTATCAGTAGTTCTAATGGAATATTGTCAACTCCCGTGGCCTTGCTTCGACTTAGGTCTTTCAGTGCTCTGTCAAACTCTTCACGCAGTATCATGTCTCCCATTTCATCTTTATCTACATCCTCTTTGATTTCCATAATATTCTCCTCAAGTACATCGCCCTATAGACCCTCTATATACTCCTTTCACCTTTCTGCTATCCCTTCTTTTCTTGATATTCATACAAGTGGTTCTCTTTTCTCCAAAGGTCTCTTTAATTTTCCTGTAGCCAGTATCTATCTTACCCCTAGTGAGATAAGCCTCTACATCCTTACATTTGTCCTCTAGTCATCTCTGCTTAGCCATTTTGCACTTCCTATCGATCCATTTTTTGAAACGTTTGTATTCCTTTTAGCGTCTTTCATAAAGTGCATTTCTGTATTTTCTCCTCTCATCGATTAAATTCAATATATCTTCTGTTACCCAAGGATTTTTACAAGCCTTCGTGTTTTTACCAACTTGATCCTCTGCTGCCTGCAGTATTTCACCCATCAAAGCTACCCATTCTTACTCTACTGTATTTCTTTCCCCCCATTCTTGTCAATCGTTCCCTAATGCTCTCCCTGAAGCTCTCTACAACCTCTGGTTCTTTCAATTTATCTAGGTCCCATCTCCTCAAATTCTCACCTTTTTGCAGTTTCCTCACTTTTAATCTACATTTCATAACCAATACATTGTGGTCAGAGTCCACATCTGCCCCTGGAAATGTCATACAGTTTAAAACCTGGTTCCTAAATCTCTGTCTTACCATTATATAATATATCTGAAACCTTCCAGTATCTCCAGGCCTCTTGCACGTATACAACCTTCTTTCGTGATTCTTGAGCCAAGTGTTAGCTATGATTAAGTTGTGCTCTGTGCAAAATTCTACCAGGCGGCTTCTTCTTTCATTCCTTACCCCCATTCCATATTCACCTACTACTTTTCCTTCTCTTCCTTTTCACACTATCAAATTCCAGTCGCCGGCTGGAGTGGCCGAGCGGTTCTAGGCGCTACAGTCTGGAGCTGCGCGACCGCTACGGTCGCAGGTTCGAATCCTGCCTCGGGCATGGATGTGTGTGATGTCCTTAGGTTAGTTAGGTTTAAGTAGTTCTAAGTTCTAGCGGACTGATGACCTCAGATGTTAAGTCCCATAATTCTCAGAGCCATTTGAATTCCAGTCCACCATGACTGCTAAATTTTCGTCTCCCTTCAGTATCTGAATAATTTCTTTTATCTCATCATACATTTCTTCAATCTCTTCGTCGTCTGCAGAGCTCGTTGGCATATAAACTTGAACTAATGTGGTAGGTGTGGGCTTCGTATCTATCTCGGCCACAAAAATACGTTCACTATGCTGTTTGTAGTAACTTACCCGCATTCATATTTTTTATTCATTATTAAACCTACCCCTGCATTACCCTTATTTGATTTTGTATTTATAACCCTGTATTCACCTGACCAGAAGTGTTGTTCCTCCTGCCACCGAACTTCACTAATTCCCACTATATCTAACTTTAACCTGTCCATTTCAATTTTTAAATTTTCTAACCTGCCTGGCCGATTAAGGGATCTGACATTCCACGCTCCGATTTGTAGAACGCCAGTATTGTTTCTCCTGATAACGAAGTCCTCCTTAGTGGTCCCCGTCCGGAGATCCAAACGAGGGACTATTTCACGTCCGGAATATTTTACTCTAGAGGACGCCATCATCATTTAACCATACACTAAAGCTGCATGCCCTCGGCAAACATTACGGCTGTAGTTTCCCCTTTCTTTCAGCCGTTCGGAGTACCAGCACAGCAAAGCCGTTTTGGTTAGTGCTACAAGGCCAGATGAGTCAATCATCCAGACTGTTGCCCCTGCAACTACTGAAAAGGCTACTGCCCCTCGTCAGGAACCACACGTTTGTCTGGCCTCTCAACAGATATCCCTCCGTTGTGGTTGCACCTACGGTACGGCTATCTGTATCGCTTAGGCACGCAAGCCTCCCGACCAACGCCAAGGTCCATGGTTCATGGGGGAGGAACATTAATATAGGAAGATTAATATATAGGAACATTAATATAGACCATTAATATAGAGGTGCGTTTGCCGAGGTGCAGCTTCGACTGGAGCTACCTCGCTGCTGACAGGAGGGACCGCTGTATATCGTATATACCTTACTGAGCAACGAGTATTCCACGAGACTCCAAGTATCGTTTCATTAGTGTCTGAAACGCTCCGTTACTCACATGTTTTTTTTCCCCGCAGACAGTTCGTGTCCGAATTGGACCAACTCGGTAGTTGCGGTATTCCTACAATTCGTTACTTTTACCGGGCTCAAAAGTAACCCAAACGTTTCGTTATTCGCCTGTCTTCTTCTGTGCACGTTCCTGTCGACTCGTTAGTTTCCTTATTCCTCAAATGTCTGATCCTGAGAGGAAAAAGTCATAAATGACACGCAGTACCGAATATATTTTGTCACTCGCCACGTTTTCTTTCCTGCATACAATTCGTGTCCGACTGCGGCGGAGGCGACAGTATTCTTAATCCTCAACTTCCATCTTTTAACATTCTACTGTTTCCGCCGTGCAGCCCACAGTGTTCAGCTTTCTTTCTTCACACTACACAGCAAGTGCCAGCAACACGATTACTGCCGTCCGACGACTGTGCTGCCCTGTCTCTTCTGCAGAGGCCATCCGTCGTACTGCAGAACTTGCGTGTATACGTGTAGTCTTTTTCATATAATGAGCTCAGCTCTTGCAGCTTCAGCTCTTACCATAAATGCCAGTATAGCCATACTGACTGATCATCAGTATAAGAAGAGAGAAATCTTTTCAGAAAAGACGTCCCCCTCAAATAACGCATTCATAAGCACGGTTTCCCCCACAACTTGTTAGGTCAGTAGAAAAGTACGTCATCATAATAGGGTTTCAATAACGGAGGTATTAGGTAACACGTACTTCGTAACGGGTACATGTCTTGCAATACCAAATATGTACACTATACAATTTAGTCGTTACTTCTGTTACTCTCAGAAGTTCTGTGACGCGAGCCCCACTCGACGGCGGCCGGCGGTGTTCCCTAGTCACAGCTGTTGGCGGTAGACACGCTCACTATATAGGGGTCGGCTAAACCGTGACTTTCAGATATCAGTGATTTCAGTGAATACTACTTTTCGGTAACTGGTATTTTTAGTTGCAATTTGTCACAATCGAAAATCACATTTCACGACTTCACAACTTACATCCCTCTGCACTTCACCAACGTCAAAAATGTTCTTCTGCTTATTTATCACAGTAGCTGTTACACTTTGATTATACACAAGCAACAACTGAGACGCACTGGCAAGTGCATCTGCTAAATGATGTATCCGGTCAGGTGAACTGTGACAGTGCTGCGAAAGTGATATATTCTCACCTGTAAAGTGTGCAAACTGAGTATTCCAACAGTGTATCATTAAAGTCATTATGCAATTTGAAAAGAATGATAACTAAATATGATAAACACCGTGACTAATGAAAATTCCGTTCTCACGTTGTTAAAGCCCTCCCATACCCCAAAATTTTCTTTTGTGTAGTTACTGATAAAGACTATGTCTTGGTGCTGTGTTTTAAGATTGACGAGACGCAAGTGAAACAAGTGCGAAGTACGGTTCCTCCAGTTAAAACCTGACATCGAAAATATTATCAGTGCAGTACTGCAGATACACACAAAAATTTTAGATGTGTTTTGTAGTGTTGAAGAAACGCCCGTCTTGTCAATAGACCACTATTAAATATTTGCTTAAGGTCACGTAGCGGCCTCCCCAACATCTTTCGTAGTTTATGTACGACATATGTGCATAATGCCCACCTCCGTAGTTGTGTGGTGAGCGTGGCTGACTACCATGCGCAGGATCTGGGTTCGATTCTTGATACTGCCAGGGATTTTTCCTTGATGGGAGGATTGGAACGGATGCCTCCTAAGGCTACTTGGTTGAGAAGCAGGGGTTTCCAAGTCACGGAAAGTGACAACGCCGTGTAGAGCCCCTTCATACTGCACGACGCTATTAGCAGAGGATGACATAGTAGTCCGTCAGTCCCAATGAGCCCGCCAGGGCGTGTGGACGGAGTTTGCGTAGGTTATTTGTGTACAGTGCGCATCAAAATACTCGTCGGAACCTTCTCCATAATCTAATGCATGTCATATGAATTTACGTTCCAATTTCAGTTTTCTTCATGAAAAGTGCGTGAAGTGTGTTTAAATATGGTGCGAAGGAAAACGTTCACAACATTTATTTGGCGTTCACATTCGTTGGCTTCCCCAACTCACAATCACATCTCGCCTTTCAACGTGAACTAAACTTCAGGCTACGCTACAGATCAGTCAGTCACCACAACCAATATTTCAGGGCGGAGGGGGTCAATGATGTGGCAAGCATGGTGTATGACATCAAGTCACGGCTGGTATGATTGAAATAAATCTGATAGCGTAATGGTACGTCACGGACATCCTGCGTCCTCATGTGTTACCTCTCATGCTCGTCCACGCATTACACGTGTGTCTATGTGCTCTCTGTATGATGCAGTAGTACTCCCGTGGCGAGCAGATCCACAGATCTTGTGTGGAACTATCTCGGACGTCAACTCCATCCCCGTAGCAGTATCGAATATATGAAGGACCATTTACAACAGATGTGAGCCAACTTACGTCAGGAGAGGATACAATACTTTCATGGCACGCTTCCCAACCGAGTCAGGGCATGCATTCAGACGAGAGAGGATGCTGCGTCCTACTGAGGAGTGAGTTCCTACCACCAAGTTCTTTGTAAATTTGACTCGATTTTGTAATCGCTGCTATAGTATTACATACCCTCACAACTCGTCAAATTTCATTTCGTTTCCTCCTGCCTCTCTGGCTCTTTCACTTTTTTTGTCAGGCTGTCGTTACAGTGCTTGGAAACGCCGCAGATCAGATTCTTTTTTTTTTTTTAGTGGGGGAGTGCCGTGGGAGAGCCAGTCCTGACAAAACTCTACCATCTGGTGAGCAAGATATATGAGACAGGCGAAATACCCTCAGACTTCAAGAAGAATATAATAATTCCAATCCCAAAGAAAGCAGGTGTTGACAGATGTGAAAATTACCGAACCATCAGTTTAATAAGTCACGGCTGCAAAATACTAACGCGAATTCTTTACAGACGAATGGAAAAACTAGTAGAAGCCGACCTCGGGGAAGATCAGTTTGGATTCCGTAGAAATATTGGAATACGTGAGGCAATACTGACCCTACGACTTATCTTAGAAGCTAGATTAAGGAAAGGCAAACCTACGTTTCTAGCATTTGTAGACTTAGAGAAAGCTTTTGACAATGTTGACTGGAATACTCTCTTTCAAATTCTGAAGGTGGCAGGAGAAAAATACAGGGAGTGAATGGCCATTTACAATTTGTACAGAAACCAGATGGCAGTTATAAGAGTCGAGGGACACGAAAGGGAAGCAGTGGTTGGGAAGGGAGTGAGACAGGGTTGAAGCCTCTCCCCGATGTTATTCAATCTGTATATTGAGCAAGCAGTAAAGGAAACAAAAGAAAAATTCGGAGTAGGAATTGAAATCCATGGAGAAGAAATAAAAATTTTGAGGTTTGCCAATGACTTGTAATTCTGTCAGAGACTGCAAAGGACTTGGAAGAGCAGTTGAACGGAATGGAAAGTGTCTTGAAAGGAGGATATAAGATGAACATCAACAAAATCAAAACGAGGATAATGGAATGTAGTCGAATTAAGTAAGGTGATGCTGAGGGAATTAGATTAGGAAATGAGACACTTAAAGTAGTAAAGGAGTTTTGCTATTTGGGGGGCAAAATAACTGCTGATGGTCGAAGTAGAGACGATATTAAATGTAGACTGGCAATGGCAAGGAAAGCGTTTCTGAAGAAGAGAAATTTGTTAACATCGAGTATAGATTTAAGTGTCAGGAAGTCGTTCCTGAAAGTATTTGCATGGAGTGTAGCCATGTATGGAAGTGAAACATGGACGATAAATAGTTTGGACAAGAAGAGAATGGAAGCTTTCGAAATGTGGTGCTACAGAAGAATGCTGAAGATTAGATGGGTAGATCACATAACTAATGAGGAGGTACTGAATAGAACTGCGGAGAAAAGAAATTTGTGGCACAACTTAACTAGAAGAAGGAATCGGTTGGTCGGACATGTTCTGAGGCATCAAGGGATCACCAATTTAGTTGGTTGGTTGGTTGGTTTGGGGAAGGAGACCAGACAGCGTGGTCATCGGTCTCATCGGAATAGGGAAGGATGGGGAAGGAAGTCGGCTGTGCCCTTTCAGAGGAACCATCCCGGCATTTGCCTGGAGTGATTTAGGGAAATCACGGAAAACCTAAATCAGGATGGCCGGACGCGGGATTGAACCGTCGTCCTTCCGAATGCGAGTCCAGTGTCTAACCACTGCGCCACCTCGCTCGGTACCAATTTAGTATTGGAGGGCAGCGTGGAGGGTAAAAATCGTAGAGGGAGACCAAGAGATGAATACACTAAGCAGATTCAGAAGGATGTAGGTTGCAGTAGTTACTGGGAGATGAAGAAGCTTGCACAGGATAGAGTAGCATGGAGAGCTGCATCAAACCAGTCTCAGAACTGAAGACCACAACAACAACAACAATAGTGGGGTTGGGGGGGTGGGGGGGGTCGGGTTGATCCTGGTGCTCGGTTCTTATTTGAGCTAGGAACATCGGAGAAAAACTTTATGGTTTGGCTCGGACCAGTGGCCATTTGTATAGCCATTCGAGCGTCGGTCTTCCTGTAGCACTGTTATAGTATATTCATCATCATCATCATCATCAGTGTTCTGTCCTAGGGCAGGTTTCACATGCAGCTCTCCATGCAATCCTGTCATTTGCTACCCTCTTCGTTTTCTCATAATTATTTCCTCTCCTTATACTATCTTCTGCGTATTCCTCCTCCTCCTCTTCTTCTTCTTCTTCTTCTTCTTCTTCTTCCATTCGCTGTTACTTCCATAGCATTCATCAGCAAACAATCTCTTCTCATCCAGATCCAAGCGAATTGTGTTTCTTCTTCCTGATTACCTTTCAAATCTCTCTCTCTTCGCCCACTCTTCTCAACACCTCCTCATTTATCACTTTGTCTACCCATCCTCCTCCAAATCCGTGTCTCAAATGCTTCTATTCTCCTTTCTTCCTCTTTCCTCAATGTCCATGTCTCAGATCTGTATAATTCCAGGCTCCTTATGAAGCACCTCACCAGGCTCTTCCTCAGGTCCCTGTCCATGTTCCCACATAGATGCCTCCTCATCTTATTAAATGCCTCCTGGGCAATTGCTATACGTGTTTTCATCTCCTTATTGCATCTCATGTCGTCAGTAATAATGCTTCCCAGATATTTCAAAGCACTAACTTGTTCTATATCTTCCTGTCCCAGCTTTATAGTTCTTCTTACTTTTCTACATCTATATCTACATCCATACTCCGCAAGCCACCTGACGGTGTGTGGCGGAGGGTACCTTGAGTACCTCTATCGGTTCTCCCTTCTATTCCAGTCTCGTATTGTTCGTGGAAAGGAGGATTGTCGGTATGCTTCTGTGTGGGCTCTAATCTCTCTGATTTTATCCTCATGGTCTCTTCGCGAGATATACGTAGGAGGGAGCAATATACTGTTTGACTCTTCGGTGAAGGTATGTTCTCGAAACTTTAACAAAAGCCCGTACCGAGCTACTGAGCGTCTCTCCTGCAGAGTCTTCCACTGGAGTTTATCTGTCATCTCCGTAACGCTTTCGCGATTACTAAATGATCCTGTAACGAAGCGCGCTGCTCTCCGATGGATCTTCTCTATCTCTTCTATCAACCCTATCTGGTACGGATCCCACACTGATGAGCAGTATTCAAGCAGCGGGCGAACAAGCGTACTGTAACCTACTTCCTTTGTTTTCGGATTGCATTTCCTTAGGATTCTTCCAATGAATCTCAGTCTGGCATTTGCTTTACCGACGATCAACTTTATATGATCATTCCATTTTAAATCACTCCTAATGCGTACTCGCAGATAATTTATGGAAATAACTGCTTCCAGTTGCTGACCTGCTATTTTGTAGCTAAATGATAAGGGATCTATTTTTCTGTGTATTCGCAGCACATTACACTTGTCGACATTGAGATTGAATTGCCATTTCCTTCACCATGCGTCAATTCGCTGCAGATCCTCCTGCATTTCAGTACAATTTTCCATTGTTACAACCTCTCGATACACCACAGCATCATCTGCAAAACGCCTCAGTGAACTTCCGATGTCATCCACAAGGTCATTTATGTATATTGTGAATAGCAACGGTCCTATGACACTCCCCTGCGGCACACCTGAAATCACTCTTACTGCGGAAGACCTCTCTCCATTGAGAATGACATGCTGCGTTCTGTTATCTAGGAACTCTTCAATCCAATCACACAATTGGTCTGATAGTCCATATGCTCTTACTTTGTTTATTAAACGACTGTGGGGAACTGTATCGAACGCCTTGCGGAAGTCAAGAAACACGGCATCTACCTGTGAACCCGTGTCTATGACCCTCTGAGTCTCGTGGACGAATAGCGCCAGCTGGGTTTCACACGACCGTCTTTTTCGAAACCCATGCTGATTCCTACATAGTAGATTTCTAGTCTCCAGAAAAGCCATTATACTCGAACATAATTCGTGTTCCAAAATTCTACAACTGATCGACGTTAGAGATATAGGTCTATAGTTCTGCACATCTGTTCGACGTCCCTTCTTGAAAACGGGGATGACCTGTGCCCTTTTCCAATCCTTTGGAACGCTACGCTCTTCTAGAGACCTACGGTACACCACTTCAAGAAGGGGGGCAAGTGTCTTCGCGTAATCTGTATAAAATCGAACTGGTATCCCATCAGATCTAGCGGCCTTTCCTCTTTCGAGGGATTTTAATTGTTTCTCTATCCCTCTGTCGTATATTTCGATATCTACCATTTTGTCATCTGTGCGACAATCTAGAGAAGGAACTACAGTGCAGTCTTCCTCCGTGAAACAGCTTTGGAAAAAGACATTTAGTATTTCGGCCTTTAGTCTGTCATCCTGTGTTTCAGTACCATTTTGGTCACAGAGTGTCTGGACATTTCGTTTTGATCCACCTATCGGTTTGACATAAGACCAAAATTTCTTAGGATTTTCTGCCAAGTCAGTACATAGAACTTTACTTTCGAATTCATTGAACGCCTCTCGCATAGCCCTCCTCACACTACATTTCGCTTCGCGTAATTTTTGTTTGTCTGCAAGGCTTTGTCTATGTCTATGTTTTTGCTGTGAAGTTCCCTTTGCTTCCGCAGCAGTTTTCTAACTCGGTTGTTGTACTACGGTGGCTCTTTTCAAACTCTTACGATCTTGCTTGGCACATACTCATCTAACGCATCTTGTACGATGGTTTTGAACTTTGTCCACCGATCCTCAACACTATCTGTACTTGAGACAAAACTTTTGTGTTGAGCCGTCAAGTACTCTGAATTCTGCTTTTTGTCACTTTTGCTGAACAGAGAAATCTTCCTATCTTTTTTAATATGTCTATTTACGGCTGAAATCATCGATGCAGTAACCGCTTTATGATCGCTGATTCCCAGTTCTGCGTTAACTGTTTCAAACAGTTCGGGTCTGTTTGTCACCAGAAGGTCTAATATGTTATCGCCACGAGTCGGTTCTCTGTTTAACTGCTCACGGTAGTTTTCAGATAAAGCACTTAAAAAAATTTCACTGGATTCTTTGTCCCTGCCACCCGTTATGAACGTTTGAGTCTCCCAGTTTATATGCGACAAATTAAAATCTCCACCCATAACTATAACATGGTGGGGAAATCTACTCGAAATATTTTCCAAATTATCCTTCAGTTGCTCAGCCACAACAGCTGCTGAGCCAGGGGGCCTATAGAGACATCCAATTACCATGTCTGAGCCTGCTTTAACCGTGACCTTCACCCAAATTATTTCACATCTCGAATCTCCGTCAATTTCCTTCGATACTATTGCACTTCTTATTGCTATAAACACGCCTCCCCCTTCACTGTCCAGCCTGTCTCTGCGGTATACATTCCAATCTGAGTTTAGGATTTCGTTACTGTTTACGTCTGGTTTCAGCAAACTTTCTGTCCCTAGTACTATATGAGCCCTGTGACCGTTTCTTAATGAGAGCAGTTCTGGGACCTTTCTATAGACGTTCCTGCAGTTTACTATTAGCACATTAATATTGTTATTCTCTGTTGCATTTTGCCTACTCCTACCTTGCCGCCTCTCAGGAGGCGTCTTGTCGGGCCTAGGGAGGGAATTCTCTAACCTAAAAAACCCACATGTGCACTCCACATGTACTCTGCTACCCTTGTAGCCGCTTCCGGCGTGCAGTGCACGCCTGACCTATTCAGGGGGACCCTACATTTCTCCACCCGATAGCGGAGGTCGAGAAATTTGCGCCCCAGATCTCCGCAGAATCGTCTGAGCCTCTGGTTTAAGCCTTCTACTCGGCTCCAAACCAGAGGACCGCGATCGGTTCTGGGAACGATACTACAAATAGTTAGCTCAGATTCAACCCCGCGAGCGAGGCTTTCCGCCTTCACCAATTCCGCCAACCGCCTGTACGAACTGAGGATGACCTCTGAACCCAGACGGCAGGAGTCATTGGTACCGACATGAGCAACAATTTGCAGTCGGGTGCACCCAGTGCTCTCTATCGCCGCCGGCAGGGCCTCCTCCACATCTCAGATGAGACCCCCGGCAAGCAGACAGAGTGAACACTGGCCTTCTTCTTCGACCTTTCCGCTATTTCCCTAAGGGGCTCCACCACCCGCCTAAGTTGGAACTCCCAATAACTATTAAAACCCCTACCCCCGTGTGCCTGCTCGGACCTTGCTGAAGGAGCGGCCACATGTCCACTCACAGGCAGAGCGGGCGATGCCACACGGCCAGCCTCCACACTGACCCTCCGCCTCGTGCGCCGCGAACGCAGCTGAACCCGCCACTCCCCTTGGGGAGAGGGTGGCCCAACCGCGCCCGGTACCCGCGAAGATGTCTCGACAGCAGGGGCAGTGGGTGAAGCATGTAACACCTGGGGTGTACCATGCGACGCACCAGACTCCCCACTGCCGCTGCACTCCGAGGCAGCAGCCTGAAGACGGCTGACCGCGGCCATCAGCACGTTCAGCTGTTCGCGAAAAGTGGCCAGCTCCTCCTGCGTCCGTACACAGCAGTCATACATCCTATCCATCCTAAGAAATCAGTTTACTGTAGAGAGTTAATCCACTTTTAACTAGACTGATAATTCACTAAAGGCGGCTGATTGTTGACTAAACTGTGGTTGCTAGACACCTCTTGCAGAAAACAATGAAAATAGCACTACCTGTCTCTGGACTGTATTGAAAACAAACACTAGCACTACTGGCACTATGGCTGACTAAAGGGACTCTCTCTGACTGTATTCAAAACAAACACGAAATCTATGGAACACTATTACTAGCACTCGACAATTAAAGCTTCCTAAAAGCAAAAACACACGGAAGAAGAAGTGACAAGTAATAAAAATACAGTTAATACTTAAATTACCGTAGCTCGCTGCACAGCAGACGTGAAGCAGACGGCAGTTACGACGACACTGACACTACTGGCATTACGGCTGACTAAAGGGACTCTCTCTGATTGTATTCAAAACAAACACGAAATCTATGGAACACTATTACTAGCACTCGACAATTAAAGCTTCCTAAAAACAAAAACACACGGAAGAAGAAGTGACAAGTAATAAAAATGCAGTTAATACTTAAATTAACGTAGCTCGCTGCACAGCAGACGTGAAGCAGACGGTAGTTATACGACACTTACACTTATCACCATACATTTTGTCTTTTTCTTATTACACCTCATTCCGAATTCCTCACAGGTCTTATTTAAACGTTCCAGTCATAGTTCTTTCGCTCTCTGCCAATAACACCATATCATCCACAAATCGAATACATTCTATCCTCCTACCAGCAACCCACACTCCTCTACTGTGTTTTAAACATTTCTGAATAATATGCTCCAAATACATGTTAAACAGTGTGGAGGAGAGACAACAGGCTTGCCTCACCCCCCTCCCCCCTTCCAATTTTACTTTCCCCTGTCATCTCATTCCCAATCTGTATGCGTATTTTCTACTGTAGGTTAAGGTTTTCTTATCAGCCTTCCATATCCCCAGTCGACACCATTCCATTCCATGTCCATTAATTTATTCCACTGTACTCTATATCAAAGGCTTTCTCCATGTCAATGAAAACAGTATAAAATTTTCTCCATCTTTCAGCGTATCTCTCACCTACAATTCCCAGCAGTCCGACTGCATCTCTTGTATATTTCCTCTTCTGAATCCTTTCTGTTACTCTGCAACACTTTTTTACAGTCTTCCGTGAAGTCTCCTGCTTATCACTGTTAATAAAACTTTTGGTGCATGAGAAATTATTTTATTTCTAAAATCCTCACATTTTTTGGCGTTATTTTTCTTCTCAGTCGGTATTACTACTGCCGCAAGAAAGTCATCTGGCCATTCACCTTTTTCGTGTGTCTTATTCCACAGCTATATTAACTCTTTCACACCACTACTTCCAAGGCTCTTAAACAACTCTCCTGGCAATCAATCCGTTCCATTTGCTTCATGATTCTTCATCTCTCTTAAAGACCTTCCTCCTTCTCCTTCCAAGATACAGCATCCTTTGTCCTCTTCTGTAAATCTCGTCTCCTGTTCAGATTCAATAACTTTTCGTTTTTGATTAGCCTCATATAGGCACTCTTCATATCTTTCCACCTTCCCAACACTTCATTCGGTTTATGAACCATACTGCCATCAATTCTTCCTATTCCCATACTTGTTCTGCTTTTCTTTGCTTCAAAGACTAGGTCAACAGCTAATCTATACATCATTTCTTATTTTCCTTCCTTCTCTAGTTTCTTTATTTCTTTAATCTCTCTTTCATCCATGTCTTCCTTACCTTTTCTGTTGCTCTCCTTAATTCATTATTCAGCTTTCTGTACATTCTTCTGCCTTCCTTTCTTTCTACTATCTTCAGTTTACTTTTTTCTTCCATCTTACCCAGCATTGTTTTTGCTACCGATTCTTTCCTTATTCTCTTGAACTTTCTCACCCCTACAACTTCTTCTGCGGGGTCCTTAAGGCTTTGTCTCAAACTCTTGCTTTTATCGTTTCCCACTCTTCATTGGGCACTCTATCTCATTTTACATAAACGTGATTTTCAAGTCACCATCGTTACCTTTTTCCTTTAGTCTCTCTAGGTTAAATTTCTCTCTGCCTTTTCCTCCTCTCACTCTTCAACCTTATTTGCAAGTCTGCCAACACCAAGTTGTGGTCCACATCTATGTCTGCTGCAGGGTATGCTCTGACATTCTTTAGGCAGTTTTTGTACCTATTCCGAATTATGGTATAATCAGATTGATATCTGTCATCATTCAAGTTGGATATCCATGTAAATCTTCTTCTTCTGTAGTGTTCAAACAATATGTTTCCAGTCAAAAGAGAATTTTCTCTGCAAAAATTAAGCAGTCTTTCACCCCTTTCGTTCCTATTTCCCAGTCCAAATCTTACGAACACTACGTCTTCTTTTTCCCTCTCTTACCACTGCATTCAAATCCCCCATTACGATGATGCAGGCCTTTCTTTTTTCTTTATCCATAATTACTTCCATCTTCTCATAATATTCCTCTACTTCCCCATCAGTATGTTGATTTGTTTGCATATATGTTTGTGTTGAAACTACATCCTTCTTCTTACCTCTTAATATCCTCATCATCAGTCTTTCAAGTATGTACTCCACTTTTAATATGTTTTTCATCAGCTGCTTTTCTGTCACAATTGCCACATCATAGCTGCCGCTTTTCTCCCTGCCTGAGTGAAACAATTTGTACTCTCTACTATCGAACTCTCCCTTACTCCCCCATCTCAGTCCACACATACCTAATACATCCAGTCTGTTCTTCATCATTTCCTGTTTAGCTTTTTCCAGCTAGCGAACCTGCAATAGTGAGAGCTCATTCCATGTTGTAATCCTTAATTTCCCTTCTCTCTTCCTACACTGTTTCCTCTTTCCTTCTTCATCCTCCTCCAGCGCTTCTGTATTTCATTTTGATGTAATACACTTCCGGAGATACGACTGAGGGGAAGTTTCGCTTCCGGATTCTTTTACAAAGAGAGCCATACTATGTGTTTCCTGCGGAAAAAATAATGTGGTTGTGTTCCGTTCCTTTCCACATAGTCAGATTGTTGCCCAGCCGAATTCAGGTGTTCAATATGAGTCAGACGTTGTTTGTAGCCTCTCTCTCAGAACAGATGCTACAGTTTCCCTCTTCCGTCCTCGACGCCGTAATAAAATCCATCTTCTCCGCCGCCCCCAATGTTAGAGACAGAAATGGAGAATTAAAGACACACTGAGGCCTTGAAACCTAATACCTTTGGGGTCGAAGAAACAAGAGTTGTGAAACGCCCGCTAAACCCGCTGTTCAGAACAGGTAATAGGATTGTGGAAAGGGCCAAAGGTTGAGGTCAATTCCTCCCTCTAATTGTCATTTATTGTAACTTAATAACCTTTACAACCAAAGCGGCGCATAGCCGGACCTTTACCGAATGCAACCCTTTCACGGCTGAAGCCCTCCAAACAAGAAATCTTAACAAATCAACAAGATAAAAATCCAATTAAGATAGCAACAAAAAATTTAAAAACAGCAAACATATGCAAAGTGCAATACAAATGGCTGAGGGCCACAATTAAATTTCAAAATTTTAGAATATATTACCATAGACTTTTAAAGGCAGAAGGCCAGAATGTTTAACAACAAGAAATCTTAAAAATCAAGAAGATTAAAATTCAATTAAAGGGGCAAATCAAATAAATTTAAAAAAACGTATCACGGCTACGTGGAAAGCCCTAAGGCTAAGCAGATAGAACATACAAATGCAAGGTGCAATACCAATGGCTGAAGGCCAAAATTATGTTTCAAAATTTTAAAATGTATTACCATAATCTTTTAAAGGCAGTAGGCCGCAATGTTTAAGCTTGAAAGATAAATTTAAAAATTAATTTTAAAATTTTTAAGAAAATAAAAAAATAACCATAAGCGTAAATTTAAAGTAGCTGACAACAGATAATTAAACACCGGACTACACCGCGTGGAGATAACTTCCCTCCTCCGCAAAAACCGACCGACCCACTGCAGAATGCCGACATCAAAAATCGTCGTCAGTGGAAACAACAGCAACCACACACACAACCTGCCAAACACCTGCAGGAGGACCTGAACGATGCCCAACAGTAACTGAGCACACACGAAGACAATCGGGAGTCGATGCACTCACGCAGCTGACTCATGAACGATCGGCGAGCCAAAACGCGTCGTCCGGTAGAACGACCGACGTTGATACACGAAGGCCTTGGCCCGGCTCAAGCGATGCGTGGCGGCAATGGTCGTGCGAGCCATGTCGGCGCAGGCCTGACAGTTCCAACGCGACTGCACTACTGCCGCATGCAACTCCCTGACTGGCAGGTCCAGACAGCGCTCCAGACACGTTCCAACTGTCTGGCAGACCACATATTCGCAACCCGAACTCCCGACGCGAACTGCCTCACGACAGACAAGACCAGGAAGTAATAGCAGTCGAGCAAAGATACTACGAGGGGGATGTATCGATACGCGCTGCTGACGCCGCTCACGCTCAGGCAAAGCAGCAACTCAGTGACAGTAGTAATTTAAATTAACGTAGTGAGGTGGAAGTACGTTAAAAGCAGGGTGTAAAATAGATGATGGCGGAAACACGAGCCACGCACGGCTCAAGCTGGTCAATGAATGCCTATACAAAAGAAAATTTACGGAGCGTAACACAAGTAAGTGGAAGTAATGTTAGGCTTAGCTAAGGACCCATCTGGTTGTCACTCACATATTCCCAAGAAGGGTGCCTGCAAGGGGGACCACTGTTTGTCCAGGCTCTCACCTACTGAGCAGTCTGGCATCGGGTGACCATACCGGGAGCATAGCTCCCGCCAGCGGAGCTCAGTGGATCGTTGAGGCACACAAACCTAAGGCTGTACTCCATGCAGAAGACAATATCTGCAAGGTTTAAAAGACGAACCGGAGCTCGCGCCCAGACAGATTGTGCGAATCGATTAATTACTTTTGCAGGAGACTTTAACGGAGGTGAAATTAATACTCGATTTATATATTTGCACCGTTCGGATTTTACATGCAAAAACAGTAACCCTTAAGTAATTCCGGACTCGAGTGAGACTGATGGTTCATATTTGGTCCGTCGGCGTATCGGTCCTCGGTCTAAGATAACTTTCAACTGATTCAAAAAATTTTGCTTCGTTTGGATTTTACATGCAAAAACAAGTTTTTCTGGAAGGTTTTGAAGCGCAGCACTTCTGTCCTTTGAACTTGTACGAATAGGTTCAAATTTTGCACGAAGGTAGATAAATGGATTAAGTCAAAAGGAATTTTTTATCTAATAATCTTTATCCGTTGTCGAGATAGGGTGGTTTCAAGTGGAACTAAATGTAACGCGTAAAATTCGTTCTTATGTGAATTGAATGCGCGGAAACGTTTTAAAGTGAATCACGTTAATAAAAATTGCATTTTTACGATAAAATTGAAAACTCGCTTTCAAAAATCTAGCTTCATTCAGATTTTACTTGCAAAAACCACTTTTCTGTGAGTTTTTTACGTGCGCCACTTCTATATTTCAAACTTGTGTGAATCGGTTCAGATTTTGTAAGCAGGTTGACAGATATATGTTATTAATGGCCATCCTGTTGTTTTATGAAAGCTTTATCCGTTGCCACGATATAGCGGTGTAAAGTTGGCCATAAAAGGCACGTAAAATCCTGTTTTATGCGAATCGCACGTGCCGAGATGGTTTAAAGTGACACAGATGAGCCGGCCGTTGTGGCCGAGCGGTTCTAGGCGCTTCAGTCTGGAACCGCGCGACCGCTACGGTCGCAGGTTCGAATTCTGCGTCAGGCATGGATGTGTGTGATGTCCTTAGGTTAGTTAGGTTTAAGTAGTTCTAAGTTCTAGGGGACTGACGACCTCAGTAGTTAAGTCCCATAGTGCTCAGAGTAATTTGAACCGTTTTTTACACAGATGACAACAACAACAAAAATATTCTTACGGTAATTATCAGAAGCGTTTGCAAAAATCTTTCATCGTTCAGGTTTTACGTGCGACAAATCACTCGTTTGCACAAGAAACTGTGTTTCGCAGAAATTCGTTGCATTTTAAGTGCTGTATTTTAATCTAATTAAAAACTGATTATTACAGTTGTTTATCGTTTTGTTGTTTATACGTAATAAATTTTATTCACCATTAGCTTAAAATCATCGAAAAAATTTTTGACGTGCAAAGCAGACAAGAATTATGTCCACCCTGTACAAAATGATACACCGTTTGATTGAGCATTTAAAGATTTATCGATGACCACGACGAAAATTAAAATAACCAAAAACTGCTATAAAAATGATTGTCAGAAAAACGGTCACCTTACTTCTAAACAATAGAAATTTTTTTCTGCGTTTTCTTCAAAAACTATTGTGCTAGCTTGTAGAAAATTTATTGTCGGACAAAACAAGTTTTACTTCGTCAATTTTCGTACAAGACTGAAAAGTTGACAGTATTTTGTCGTGCACACATAGTTTCGCGTTGTTCTGCTTATTTCATCTAATCATACACATACTTAATTGAGATTGGTTGTTGCAACATTTCGCGCCAAAATTATTCACGTGTGTTTTCTCTACGGCGGTTTCTTAATTTTCAGTTTTTATTATTGTGTACTTTAAGTAAACAGTACAATAGTTTTAAGATAAGAGATAACAACAAAATGGATGCTTTTCGCTAGTTTATTATTTGTTAAGCGAATCGTTCAGCTTGCGATATAGTAAACTCTTAAGAAAGTTGAACTATGTAATATGATCGTATCTTAAATCTATCTATGTATTATAAACTATTTACATACATTATTATCATAAAATTCGCACAGTATTTAATACACTTGGACATAGTATTAATGTTTGCTGCTATTATGTGCAATATATTAAGTGTTTACAGCTAAATCTCATATGTCTGCTTATACAGTCTCAAGCGTATATGAGTACAATGTGTGTAACTGTGAAACAAAAAATTAAAAAAGAACAGAAATTTAAACAGAATTAAAAATATAAAATATGAAATAAAACAAAAAAAAATCTCCCGTCGGCATGTGAGCTTGACGTGATGATGAGGCTTGCGTGCTCTGAGCACACCGTAGGCTATACTGGTGAGGTTCAACTACACCGAGCAGGTAACCGCAGAGGGGCCCAACTCAAACAACATGGTTCGAAAGACAATAAGAAAAACCTTAACCGTATCAGTCATCGCCAGAGTCAACAAAAATCTACATCGGTTGCCAAGCTATGGTGGTATAACGACAAAATTATGGTAGAGTAAATGTTGGGACCCAGAATGAAAGATGCTCCTATCATAGCACAAAAAATAGCGAATATGTCCTGGACAGAGTTAGGGATGTAAAAGAAGGCAACTAGCTTTTCGACTTATCTGGCAGGTTCAAAGACATTTAAATCAAAACGTCTTGACATATTCGCCCCTTTTTAAGAGCTAAATTCTGCTTCCAGCGCAGTGAGCTCTCTCAACTATAAGGCGTTTTTGGCACATCTGCATCTTACAATTTATAAGCTAAAGTCCCTTATCCTGCGCCCAAAATTCAGAAGTTCGCCAGCCATAGCAAACAATATACAGGTTGAATCACCTAAAAGCTGCACCGCGTATGTTGCGGAAATGGAAAGTGCTATTGATGTGTGGTCTTCACAGAATGGATTAGCAGTCAGGGGCTCGAATTGTTAGGCAAGCAACAGATTGTAATAATACTTATTAGGTGTGTTTTGTGCATACACTTTTTAAATGGAACAATATCTATCGTCTTTAACAAACTAAAAGTAGCGTAAATTAAGATGTCAATGGTCTTTGTTGTAGGAGTCTAGTGCGAGTCGTTTACGAGATATCGTATTGTGCAAAGTTACCACACCGACACTTGTTTGTGCCATTCAACCTGCATAGTTACTAGGCACCATGTTTTTATGTTTGCTTACAATATGCTTGCGTGTACCTTGAGTGTACTGAGACTGACTAATCAGTTAGTATGTTACAGTCCAAGCAGTAGGTTGTGGATGGACGATGGGTTTTTGCCAATGCAGAAAAAGCCGACAGGCTTGTGGAGTATGGAGAGTGTAGGAAGAACGTAGTTCGTCCTTCTACAGTGTATGCGGCAAGATATGAACCATTTCGGGAATTATTTACCAACATCTTCAACTAGTTACGTGAAAGTTGTAGACAACGCATTAGGAGCAAACAGGTGACGATAGAAGAGGGCGAAATTAACGTTCTTGCTGCTGTTGCAGTTGATCCGCACGTCAGCTACCGTGCAATCGCACGAGGAAGTGGCACGAGTCAGGCAAGTGTTCTACGCATTCTCCGTCGAGATAGGTTCCATCCCTATTACATCTCTCTCCATCAAGACGTGCATGAAAACGATTATGAGAATTGTCATTACTTTTATACATGGACATTAAGACAGGATACTCCGGATGTACTATATAGCTTGTGTTGTCATGCAGTCACATTTACCAATAATAGCCAGATAAACTGCCGAAACATGCACAATTGGTTTGTTGACAATCCCCGTTGGCTTCATCAGGTGAAACCTCAGCGTCCATGAGTGTAAACGTGTAGTATGGGGATAGTGAACCATCAGCTCATAAGTCCGTTTTTCACAGACACAACACTGAACGTGCACAAATATCGCAGACTCGTAACAGTCCATTTACCACTGATGCTAGGAAGGACACACCAACTACACGCGATATGTAGCGACGTATTACAGCAGCTTGCTCAGGCATCTCCGCTGAAATGCTAGCGCGTGTGCAGCAGTCGTGCCTTGCCAGACTGGAAGCGTGTATTGCCGCTGCCGGCGTTCATTTTGAACACAACCTCTGATGGTCAATTGTCTCGTTACTGTGTTGTATCCACACAACCAGTGTACGCTCTTGTGTTGTTCTTTAGTGTGTGTTACCACAGGTGTAGGAACTTTTCAAAATACGATATCTCATAAACGACTCGCACTAGGATCCTACAACAATCACCGATGACATTCTAAATTATGCTGCTTTTTGTTTGTTAATGTCAATAGGCATTGTTTCATTTAAAAAGTGTGTGTATGCACAAAACATACACATTCTAAGTGAAACATCCCCTTTGAAAAATTAATGAATTACTGTGCTGATAAGCCTCTGAGCAAAACTGAACGTACTCTGACATTACTCTCTTTACTTATTCTGGTCATCAATAAACTGACACAATATTTTTAGAACAACACAATCTGACTTTCAATAATCCCTACAAAAGAATGGCCCTGACTAACAATAACCTTACCTCACAAAAATCTTCGTTACTCGAACTACTGCATCACAGCGAGCGCCACTACTGCCAGCTAAACAAAAGATGCTAACTACGGAAGGCACTAACTATTGATAGGCATAGTCATCAAATGAAAGATTTGATAGATAACAAACAATGTATTTACCTTAATAATGTTCAAAAGTCATTATATATATGAGTTCATGATATCCAGTATTACAAATTTACTCTTTCTGGCGGACACACGTCCAGATCGTCCGCTCTTAAAATTCTGCCATCTCTCTCCCCACATCCACCACTGCTGGCGGCTCACCTCCAACTGCGCAACGCTACGCGCTGTTCACATCCAACTGCCCAACACTACAATAGCAAATGTGTCAGCAATGCAAACCAGCCACAGAGTGCACACAGCACAGTCAGTGTTTTTCATATAGAGCGCTCCGTGGCGTTACCAGCATAAAAACCCAAACACCCTACTTACATAAGTAATATTACGATTTGTTGATTGGCTAAAAATACGAGCCTGGGACTACCAATCCATTCGTTGAAAACCGCACATCAATAGCAGTTAACTTTTCCTCAATATTTGCGGTCCACGTTTTAGGTGATTCACCCCGTTTAATATCATACGGCTGGAAAGCAGACATGTAATAGCTAAAAATGTTCTTCTTGGGTGAAAACATTTTTGGGAGCGGATGTGTTGCTGAGGCTACGCTAAAACAATTGTTTTATTTCTTGGTGGGGGGCTTAATACGTAGACACAAATTTATGAGCTTCTGGAGAGTGGGATGCATCTACAATAGGAATAATCCCGAGAGTGGAGGTGCAACTGTAATAGAAAGAATCCGAGAGTGGGCATAAATGCGTCCCAAACTTTAATGACGTATCATATTGCACGACTTGACAAATGCCATGTTGGATGACATGACGGTATGCGTCCTCTTATACGACGTGACATAATGTATTATGGTATTTTACTTGATACGATGCAGTATATTGCATGACATGGCTATTAATACTAAGTAAAAAAGCTCGAATATGTCAAGATGTTTTGATTCAAATGTCTTTGAAGATGCCAGATAAGTCGAGAAGCTAGTTCCTTTCTTTTACATTCCTAAGTGTTCCCAGTACATATTCGTCTTTTTTGTGCTGTGATAGGAGGATTTTTTATTCTACTATATGTATAGCTAATTTCACGTACGCCGCAAGCGTAGTGACCGACGTTGCGCGGGAAGCGGTACTGGAGACGCAAGCTCCAATCGCAGCACACACTGCGGCCCGTTCTGTAGACTGTCGCATCTGACTACTGGCAGCATCTATTTGCAGACGACTTTTGGAATACTGTCCAATTTACTTTTATCTTAATCATAGTATTTTTAATGCAGGTTTCTTTATTACAGCAATGAAGTGCAGCGTTTCATTGCAACGAAAGATATGTTACAGTAAGAAATATTTCGTTCCACAGATAAAGTTGTTTTAAAAAAATACAAAAAATTTCGGACATAGTTTTAGAGAGTAAGTCAGTGAATTTTACAGGTTGTAGCTATTGTAGCCAACCATATGCAAATAATCTATCTCAGGGTGTTTATCTATGTCAAAATGTTATGACCTGAATGATAAGGATTGTTATATGTCTGTCTCGTAAAAATACACTACTGCCCATTAAAATTGCTACACCACGAAGATGACATGCTACAGATGCGAAATTTATCCGACAGGAAGACGATGCTGTGATATGAAAATGATTAGCTTTTCAGAGCATTCACACATGTTTGGCGCCGGTGGCGACACCTACAACGTGCTGACATGAGGAAAGTTTCCAACCGATTTCTCATACACAAACAGCAGTTGACAGGCGTTGCCTGGTCAAACGTTGTTGTTATGCCTCGTGTAAGGAGGAGAAATGCGTACCATCACGTTTCCGACTTTGATAAAAGTCTGATTGTAGCGTACCGCGATTGCGGTTTATCGTATCGCGACATTGCTGCTCGCGTTGGTCGAGATCCAATGACTGTTAGCAGAATATGGAATCGGTGGGTTCAGGAGGGTAATACGGAACGCCGTGCTGGATCCCAACGGCCTCGTATCACTAGCAGTCGAGATGACAGGCATCTTATCCGCATGGCTGTAACGGATCGTGCAGCTACGTCTCGATCCCTAAGTCAACAGATGAGGACGTTTGCAAGAGAACAACCATCTGCACGAACAGTTCGGCGACGTTTGCAACAGCATGGACTATCGGCCCGGAGGCCGTGGCTGCGGTTACATTTGACGGTGCATTACAAACAGGAGCGCCTGCGATGGTGTACTCAACGACGAACATGGGTGTACGAATGGCAAAACGTCATTTTTTCGGATGAATCCAGGTTCTGTTTTCAGCATCATGATAGTCGCATCCGTATTTGGCGACATCGCGGTGAACGCACATTGGAAGCGTGTATTCGTCATGGCCATACTGGCGTGTCACCCGGCGTGATGGTATGGGGTGCTATTGGTTACACTTCTCGGTCACCTCTTGTTCGCATTGACGGCACTTTGAACAGTGGACGTTACATTTCAGATGTGTTACGACCCGTGGCTCTACCCTTCATTCGATCCCTGCGAAACCCTACATTTCAGCAGGTTAATGCACGACCGCTGTTGCAAGTCCTGTACGGGCCTTTCAGGATACGGAAAACTTTCAACAGCTTCCCTGGCCAGCACATTCTCCAGATCTCTCATGAATTGAAAACGTCTGGTCAATGGTGGCCGAGCAACTGGCTCGTCACAATACGCCAGTCACTACTCTTGATGAACTGTGGTATCGTGTTGAAGCTGCATGGGCAGCATCCAAGCTGTGTTTGACTTAATGCCCAGGCGTATCAAAGCCGTTATTACGGCCAGAGGTGATTGTTCTGGATACTGATTTCTCAGGATCTGTGCACCCAACTTGCGTGAAAATGTAATCACACGTCAGTTCTAGTATAATATATTTGTCCAATGAATACCCGTTTATCATCTGCATTTCTTCTTGGTGTAGCAATTTTAATGGCCAGTAGTGTATAAGGGGCGCTCAAAAAGTTTCGATTCGAAGGCCGTACGGTCTGTAATTTGTATGCCAATTAGGCACAATCGCCGTGAGCATTGAGGCAGTCATCTCCCGGATGCACCAGGTTGAAGATACCCGTCTGGTAAAACATCGTGTCCTGTTGCTTGAAGAATTCTGTAACTGCGTGCTGCGCACCCTCGTTGGACAGGAATCGTTTACCCCTCAAGAGCTTTCTTAAGGGACCGAAGACGTGATGATCGAACTAGCAGGACTATATGGTGCGTGCTCGGGTGTCTCCAACTTGAGTTGGCGTAACTTCTGCATTACGACATTTGCGATATGGGGACGTGCGTTATCATGAAGCAGCAGCGCCGGCCGCTGTGGCCGAGCGGTTCTAGGCCCTTCAGTCTGGAACCGCGCGACCGCTACGGTCGCACGTTCGAATCCTGCCTCGGGCATGAGTGTGTGTGTTGTCCTTAGGTTGGTTAGGTTTAAGTAGTTCTAAGTTCTAGCGGACTGATGACCTCAGATGTTAAGTCCCAGTTGAAGCAGCAGCACCCCTTGGTGCACTATTCCGCAACGGTGATTTTCGACAGATGTGCTGCGCCATACACATACTTCATGAGAGTGGATGTCTACCGGTGTTTTTCCTTCGAAATTCAAGAAAAGAATAACAGCACGCACATTGGCACATCTGACAAACGTGTATGACTCAAAGTATCTCATCTTGAAAGGGAAAATCGTTCTGTCGTGAAGTGCGACATTTACTACATGTGCAGTGAGTTTGTAGACAGTTTTGCATCCACTCTTTTTATTTAGGCTGTGACGACAAACGAAAGTGCTCCGCCGTTGCCGGCCGTTGTGATCGAGCGGTTCTAGGCGCTACAGTCTGGAACCGCGCGACCGCTACGGTCACAGGTTCGAATCCTGCCTCGGGCATGGATGTGTGTGATGTCCTTAGGTTAGTTAGATTTAAGTAGTTCAAGTTCTAGGGGACTGATGACCTCACAAGTTAAGTCCCATAGTGCTCAGAGCCATTTGAACCATTTGCTCCGCCGTTAAGAATTGTATAAAATCTAGCAAAGAAACGTCTGCTTTTGATATCATGTAATAAACATACTGTCTCAGCAGGCAAGTCATGCTGTTAGTTTTTGCATTAAGATATCAGCACCAGTCAGTCAGTCCACCTGCGATTCGGCGGTTCTGGTGATAGCTGCCACTTTCTTCCGTATCCATTTCCAGACTTATTTCTGATCTCTACACACAAACCTATGTGGGAGGGAGTCAACGATTTAGCAATGTGGACGTATCGGACTTTGGGTGAGGTTGATTTTATGCAGTTTTTCCCTTGTGAGAATTGTGTTGTTAACAACAGCATACCACGTGGCCCTGATTTAGGACTGCAGGATAGGATTGTTGATATTCTTCCATATCAAATGGTTCAAATGGCTCTGAGCACTATGGGACCTAACAGCTGAGGTCATCAGTCCCCTAGAACTTAAAACTACTTAAACCTAAGGACATCACACACATCCATGCCCGAAGCAGGATTGGAACCTGCTACCGTAGCGGTTGCGCCGTTCCAGACTGAAGCGCCTAGAACTGCTCGGCCACTCCGGCCGGTTCTCCTCCATATCTTCTGGCAATTTGCGGTAGGGTGTTTTTGTTTTATCTGATTCCGTTCGAAGAGTTTCGTTAATTTAACACACACGAATTTCGTGGTGGGTCAGAGTGATACATCTTGCAAATAACTAAGTTCCAAGAAATATCGCAGTACATCATCTAGTTACGGATTATTGGGCCTACTTTGATTGAGGATACCCTGGTCGCTGGGTCCAGTTGCGTAGATAAGCATTATGTTATTGCATTCTAGTTGTTATGAAGGATTTTACGGATTCCCTTAATAAAACGAGCTCTAGTTTGTGCTACAACGTTCTTGATCCTTAAGCCTCCGTCTGTCCGATTTAAGGTGGCCGTATTAAAGGAAGTTTTAAAAATGTTGCCTCGCCAGACGTACCAACACGACAGATTGTGGATTCTTTGAGCAGTTGCCGTCGGTATGGGTAAGACAGCTGCTAGGTAATGTATTTTTCTGCACACATAGATGCTAACAAAATCCGCCCTTTGAAATTTGTCTGACGTTCTTGTTTTATATTCCTTAATTGTAGCTCGAAGCACATTAAGCTAAAGCGCTTAGCTATCGGTGCTATTGTCCTTGGGTTCGGCTGATATTTTCAGTCCCAGTTGAATTCTGTTTTCTATTGTAGCCAACTAGTTCTGGGCAAATGTGTTAGTTCCTTGACCTAGTTCCAGTAGTTGCGATTTCTGAAAATTAACCTTTGCTCCTGCCACATTACAATAGTACTCGAGAATGCATTTGAAAGTCTGTTTTTGCTTATTACCGTTCATTATGAAGCTAATGTCGTCCCATACGCTAGACAGACTGTCTTGGTGTTAAAAAATTGGAATAATTTTAATGTAAGGTGTAACGTTCTGAGTAGCGGTTCATCACACAACGCGTATAAGGTTGTTGACAGAGGGCAGCCTTGGCAGATTGAACTTTTAATGGGAATTTGTCCTATAAGCTGTCCGTTGATTTTAATTCTTGAAAAGGATTTCGTTGAAATTTTTTGAATAATTTTCGTAAAATTATCACTAAAGCCCATCTTCTTCAAACTAATTAGTTAAAAGGTGTGGTTTATAGTGCCAAAAGCTTTGTCAAAATTAAGAAAAACGATGGCTCATTTCGTCTGGCATATTGACGTGAGGTGTACTCTGTTTCTATATTTCGACAGTATATTTTACATAGCCCCCCCCCCATGAACCATGGACCTTGCCGTTGGTGGGGAGGCTTGCGTGCCTCAGCAATACAGATAGCCGTACCGTAGGTACAACCACAACGGAGGGGTATCTGTTGAGAGGCCACACAAACGTGTGGTTCCTGAAGAGGGGCAGCAGCCTTTTCAGTAGTTGCAAGGGCAACAGTCTGGATGATTGACTGATCTGGCATTGTAACAATAACCAAAACGGCCTTGCTGTGCTGGTACTGCGAACGGCTGAAAGCAAGGGGAAACTACGGCCGTAATTTTTCCCGAGGGCATGCAGCTTTACTGTATGATTAAATGATGATGGAGTCCTCTTGGGTAAAATATTCCGGAGGTAAAATAGTCCCCCATTCGGATCTCCGGGCGGGGACTACTCAAGAGGATGTCGTTATCAGGAGAAAGAAAACTGGCGTTCTACGGATCGGAGCGTGGAATGTCAGAGCCCTTAATCGGGCAGGTAGGTTAGAAAATTTAAAAAGGGAAATGGATAGGTTAAAGTTAGATATTGTGGGAATTAGTGAAGTTCGGTGGCAGGAGGAACAAGACTTCTGGTCAGGTGACTACAGGGTTATAAACACAAAGTCAAATAGGGGTAATGCAGGATTAGGTTTAATAATGAATAGGAAAATAGGAATTCGGGTAAGCTACTACAAACAGCATAGTGAACGCATTATTGTGGCCAAGATAGATACGAAGCCCACACCTACTACAGTAGTACAAGTTTATATGCCAACTAGCTCTGCAGATGACGAAGAAATTGAAGAAATGTATGATGAAATAAAAGAAATTATTCAGATAGTGAAGGGAGACGAAAATTTAATAGTCATGGGTGACTGGAATTCGAGTGTAGGAAAAGGGAGAGAAGGAAACGTAGTAGGTGAATATGGATTGGGGCTAAGAAATGAAAGAGGAAGCCGCCTGATAGAATTTTGCACAGAGCACAACTTAATCATAGCTAACACTTGGTTTAAGAGTCATGATAGAAGCTTGTATACATGGAAGAACCCTGGAGATACTAAAAGGTATCAGATAGATTATATAATGGTAAGACAGAGATTTAGGAACCAGGTTTTAAATTGTAAGACATTTCCAGGGGCAGATGTGGACTCTGACCACAATCTATTGGTTATGACCTGTAGATTAAAACTGAAGAAACTGCAAAAAGGTGGGAATTTAAGGAGATGGGACCTGGATAAACTGAAAGAACCAGAGGTTGTACAGAGTTTCAGGGAGAGCATAAGGGAACAATTGAAATGAATGGGGGAAAGAAATACAGTAGAAGAAGAATGGGTAGCTCTGAGGGATGAAGTAGTGAAGGCAGCAGACGATCAAGTAGGTAAAAAGGCGAGGGCTAATAGAAATCCTTGGGTAACAGAAGAAATATTGAATTTAATTGATGAAAGGAGAAAATATAAAAATGCAGTAACTGAAGCAGGTACAAAGGAATACAAACGTCTCAAAAATGAGATCGACAGGAAGTGCAAAATGGCTAAGCAGGGATGGCTAGAGGACAAATGTAAGGATGTAGAGGCTTATCTCACTAGGGGTAAGATAGATACTGCCTACAGGAAAATTAAAGAGACCTTTGGAGATAAGAGAACCACATGTATGAACATCAAGAGCTCAGTTGGAAACCCAGTTCTAAGCAAAGAAGGGAAAGCAGAAAGGTGGAAGGAGTATATAGAGGGTCTATACAAGGGCGATGCACTTGAGGACAATATTATGGAAATGGAAGAGGATGTAGATGAAGATGAAATGAGAGATACGATACTGCGTGAAGAGTTTGACAGAGCACTGAAGGACCTGAGTCGAAACAAGGCCCCCGGAGTAGACAACATTCCATTGGAACTACTGACGGCCTTGGGAGAGCCAGTCCTGACAAAACTCTACCATCTGGTGAGCAAGATGTATGAAACAGGCGAAATACCCTCAGACTTCAAGAAGAATATAATAATTCCAATCCCAAAGAAAGCAGGTGTTGACAGATGTGAAAACTACCGAACTATCAGTTTAATAAGCCACAGCTGCAAAGTACTAACACGAATTCTTTACAGACGAATGGAAAAACTAGTGGAAGCTGACCTCGGGGAAGATCAGTTTGGATTCCGTAGAAATACTGGAACACGTGAGGCAATACTGACCTTACGACTTATCTTAGAAGAAAGATTAAGGAAAGGCAAACCTACGTTTCTAGCATTTGTAGACTTAGAGAAAGCTTTTGACAATGTTGACTGGCATACTCTCTTTCAAATTATAAAGGTGGCAGGGGTAAAATACAGGTAGCGAAAGGCTATTTACAACTTGTACAGAAACCAGATGGCAGTTATAAGAGTTGAGGGACATGAAAGGGAAGCAGTGGTTGGGAAGGGAGTAAGACAGGGTTGTAGCCTCTCCCCGATGTTATTCAATCTCTATATTGAGCAAGCAGTAAAGGAAACAAAAGAAAAATTTGGAGTAGGTATTAAAATCCATGGAGAAGAAATAAAAACTTTGAGGTTCGCCGATGACATTGTAATTCTGTCAGAGACAGCAAAGGACTTGGAAGAGCAGTTGAACGGAATGGATGGTGTCTTGAAGGGAGGATATAAGATGAACATCAACAAAAGCAAAACGAGGATAATGGAATGTAGTCGAGTTAAGTCGGGTGATGCTGAGGGTATTAGATTAGGAAATGAGACACTTAAAGTAGTAAAGGAGTTTTGCTATTTGGGGAGCAAAATAACTGATGATGGACGAAGTAGAGAGAATATAAAGTGTAGACTGGCAATGGCAAGGAAAGGGTTTCTGAAGAAGAGAAATTTGTTAACATCGAGTATAGATTTAAGTGTCAGGAAGTTATTTCTGAAAGTATTTGTATGGAGTGTAGCCATGTATGGAAGTGAAACATGGACGGTAAATAGTTTGGAGAAGAAGAGAATAGAAGCTTTTGAAATGTGGTGCTACAGAAGAATGCTGAAGATTAGATGGGTAGATCACATAACTAATGAGGAAGTATTGAATAGGATTGGGGAGAAGAGAAGTTTGTGGCACAACTTGACCAGAAGAAGGGATCGGTTGGTAGGACATGTTCTGAGGCATCAAGGGATCACCAATTTAGTATTTGAGGGCAGCGTGGAGGGTAAAAATCATAGGGGGAGACCAAGAGATGAATACACTGAGCAGATTCAGAAGGATGTAGGTTGCAGTAGGTACTGGGAGATGAAGAAGCTTGCACAGGATAGAGTAGCATGGAGAGCTGCATCAAACCAGTCTCAGGACTGAAGACCACAACAACAACAACAACATTTTACATAGAGCGACAAGTTGGAACGCTGGCTTGATATGGACACAAAAGTTTGGTAAGTGCCGGTTCCAATCTGTCGCTTAAAAGACGCATAATAATTTTAAAATCGGCGTTTAATAAAGTTGTCTGTTTGTAATCATTTACTTTTTAGCATCTCACACCTTGGATACCAGGACCATCAGTCTTGCAGTGAACTTGTCAGGAAAGCAAACATCCGTAAGTATCTTATTGAACATTTCTGTAATTTCATCGCTGATAACATCCCCCATCAGAGCATAAAATTCTAGAGGAAACCCATCAATTCCAGGGGCCCTGTTTTTAGGTGCTGTGCTGATTGTTAAAAGAATTTCTCGCGAGGTAAAACGTTGTAATACGCCCTCATTGTCGGCTGCGGTTACCTCTCTGTGCACTGAAGTTAAATGTTGTTCTTCTGATTAGAACATGTTATCGGTGCCACATAAAGCTTAGTAAAATGATCTGCTACATGCTGCCTGATTGTCGTTTGAGTATCGTAAAGTACACCTTGTGCATCAGTTAGACGATTAATTAATTTTCTTCTAATATTACACGGAAAATAGAGGTGCGTTTCTTGTGAACATCATAATCTTTTCAGGCACGGATGAGTGTTATGATATTGCTGGCTGTGGCCGCCAGTATTTCATTTTGCTAAAAGCTCGCATTGATGCAGCTTCATACACGTGAAGTAGCATATGGTACAGAAGTGGGGTGAGGTACAAGCGACAGATGGTACAGTATGTACCATTCCCGTGGGAGAGTCCGCCAATTGTACTGAACTTGCTTCTGATTCGTCGGCACATTCGGGTGCTAGCGCCAAAACACCTAATTTGTGTTATTAATTATTTATATACTCTTCATTGTATTTAACCCAGTTTTCAGTATGACAATCTCTCATGCTTACCCTACGAGTCTACCGTTTTTGTTTACTAAATTTCACTAATTTTGAGAAACATAAGAGTAACGATATTGCAACCGAAGGGCTTCGGACACCTTGGGGTCGCTTTCGCGCGCCTGGGAGACGAAGTACTTCGGCTGCACTAGTCTGTTTCGGGCGTTCTGAAGATCAGGTCACGCAACTCCGTTTCAGTCGTTCCGGAGGGCCGGACGCGTTCTTCAGAGCCGGACATGTATTTCTGTTTCGGGGCGGAGATGTCGTACTCTGTATAGGAAGTTGTCAGAAAAGCTACGAGTGTTGTAAAAGACAGTGCAAAAAGAGTGATCATATAAAATATAACAAAACAGGATGCAGTAATGAGAAGTATCGCATATCGTCATTATCAGTACTACAGATCGTGCTCTCTGTAGATACGGAGACTAACCGGGGCAAGTGGCATCCCATAAAAAAAGCACAATCACAGGTTCCAGATCACGTCATAGCAGCCTCCGCCGAAAAAGATCCCATGACCGACGAGCTGTCTTCTGCGCTGGGGACACAACTTTAGAAGACGACAGGTTGGTGGGAAGAACGTTTAGGGACTCTTATTCAATCTCTCCAGCTTCCAGATTTAACTTCCAATGGACGCCCATAATTTATAGTGTGCCATGCAAGGATTGTCGAGTTAAGTACAGGATTTTCGCTTTTGCCCGCTTAATTTTAACACAATTTCGTTGCAATGCGCTGTATTGCGCATATAAATCACAAAGACGCATAAAGTAATATTCTGTAGTTGATTTAGTCAATTTTGTTTTTACCTTTGCGTACTGCATAATTAGTATGCTATATATGGGTTTTGACATATCTCATGCAGCAATATGCACTGTTCCTTTAACGTATTTGCCTGGGGAAACATTGATTCCAAAGTTCTAAAATAGCCTGTTTCAGCGCTGGCTCATACAAATGCGAGATGTTCAAGTCCCAGTTACCACGACCTCAAAAGATTGTTTTTCGAGAAAATTTGACCCAAATATGGTAGGCACATCTCCGTACCGGTGACACTGGGACATAAGAAGTCTGATACATATATTCTATCTAATCTACTCGCACTGTTGTTCGCTGCGAAAGTCTAGGTTTGACGTTTGGCCGAAATGTTCTCCAAGTGTCTACCAACTCCAATCCACTTGTTAAAGTTTTGCAGTTCTTCACAGTAATCAAGTTTGGAACTTGGTCCTACTTTCGTAATGCACAGCTCAACCACCTACCAAGTAGCACTGTGCTAAAAGTGTTACCATGTCTTCGGTAAAAAAAAAGAAATTGGATTTTGCGCGCCCTGTTATTTGTTCCCGATGGCGCGCAAACATTGACGATTAACATATCCTACAGCTGGACAACTACGCCACTTCCATTGTCCAAGACCGCCTTTTTCGTACACTGAATATCTTCCTTCAATGAAACTGAATTGCCACAGGAGCCGTTACGTATTTGATTTATTTTACAGGTCGATGTCTGTAGCAAAAATATAATGTTCCAAAGCCTGAAAAGTGTGGCTCGACTGGATGCTATCTGTATTGAGAGTCCCAACTTTATATTCTTGCATGGATTGTGGTTTGGTAGGAGGCTAACAAATCTCGCAAAGAACTTAATGCATCTAAGTACAAAATTTTATTATGGTTAAAGTTACAATGTTGTAGGATGGCAAAGTCGTCCTAGTCAATAATACAGAGTCATCTTCGATGGACGATAACTCAGAGGCATGAGAGAAAAGAAGTCTAGTTAAATGAATGTCAGATGTCTCTATATCCAGTGATGCGTTTCCCATTACTGATGATGCACATTAAATTAACCGGTGTATGTAGTGATTGTAACATGGATTGTCCCCACATGAGAACGCGCCAGCTGTTTATGGGGCCTGAGATACCGAACGTTCGGCCGTCAATCATCTGCTGGGGGTACATTTTCGCGCCCTTCGGCTGACCAATCTTGCCATCAAGATGGATTCATTTGGGTTTTGGGGGAAACCGAGTTAGTTTCCAGATGGTCATCATTGGGATCGAACACTGGCGGCTGCACGTCATCTGCCCCCTCCTTAAGTTTCTTTTCCACTTTTCTACGTTGGATTTCAGTTTCTGATATGAATCGGCTGCTCTCGGATGTGCGGTACGCTATTTTTTATTTTCAGTTGACAGTGGCCCCATATCGATACTCCATTTGTCATTTGTGGTTGTTTTTGACGTGCTCAGAGTTTTACGTGTGAATCCCTCTGTTTCAGTTTCAGTGGAAGGACGTTGAGTTGTAATGTCCCTTTCTGTACAAGTTTCATGTGACATATTTTTTTAAATTCTCTGCTCATAATGAGGGATGTCGCTGTAACAGGACATATACCTCCTGAGCAGAATGTATGCTATTACCACCTTCGGTGGTTAAAGTAGTCTTATATCCATCCGTTACGACAGACACCGGTTCTATTGATGACTCAATAGCGGTAACATTAAACATAACGGATTTTTAGCCACAGCTGAACTGCTTGCCACATGAGCATAGGATAGTGGAAGCGATAGTAATGTGTCTGGAGCCGGCCGCTGTGGCTGAGCGGTTCTAGGCGCTTCAGTCCGGAACCGCGCTGCTGCTACGGTCGCAGGTTCGAATCCTGCCTCGGGCATGGATGTGTGTGATGTCCTTAGGTTAGTTAGGTTTAAGTAGTTCTAAGTCTAGGGGACTGATGACCTCAGATGTTACGTCCCATAGTGCTCACAAGGGAACCTCTCCATCGTACCCCCCCTCAGATTTAGTTACAAGTTGGCACAGTGGATAGGCCTTGAAAAACTGAACACAGATCAATCGAGAAAACAGGAAGAAGTTGTGTGGAACTATGAAAAAAATAAGCAAAATATACAAACTGAGTAGTCCATGCGCAAGATACGCAACATCAAGGAGAATGTGAGCTCAGGAGCGCCTTGGTTAGTGTGAGCAGCCGCGGAACGAGAGGTCCTCGGTTAAAGTCTTCCCTCGAGTGAAAAGTTTACTTCCTTTATTTTCGCAAAGTTATGATCTGTCCGTTCGTTCATTGACGTCTCTGTTCAATGTAATAAGTTTAGTGTCTGTGTTTTGCGACCGCACCGCAAAACCGTGCGATTAGTAGACGAAAGGACGTGCGTCTCCAATGGGAACCGAAAACATTTGATCGCAAGGTCATAGGTCAACCGATTCCTCCACAGGAAAACACGTCCGATATATTCTATACGACACTGGTGACGGCATGTGCGTCACATGACAGGAATATGTTATCGATCCAACTAACTTTAGTACACTTGGCGAATGGGTAAAAAGATACTTCTACCTTGCCCGATTTAGGTTTTCTTGTGGATATGATAATCACTCCCAAAAAAGTGATGAAAACATAACAGTTTGTCACATAAACTGCAACAAATGAATGCAACAGTTTCACAGTCGCACAGTTTCCCCTGTGCTGTTGGTTAGACACTGGACTCGCATTCGGAAGGACGACGGTTCAATCCCGCGTCCGGCCATCCTGATTTAGGTTTTCCGTGATTTCCCTAAATCAGTCCAGGCAAATGCCGGGATGGTTCCTCTGAAAGGGCACGGCCGACTTCCTTCCCCATCCTTCCCTAATCCGATGAGACCGATGACCACGCTGTCTGGTCTTCCCCAAAACCAACCAACCAACCCCTGTGCTGTGTCAAAACATATGTTTTTAACGTTTTCAAATTTTTCCGTGTGTAGACCGTCAAATCCTGCATATGTCCAAGCAAATCTGAAGATGTCCTGGAATTCTGGAGAGCGAAGTTGATTATATGTGAGTGCCTGAACTTTGATAATTGTCTGAAAATAAAAAAAAATTTTTTTTCACCCGAGGGGATACTCGAACCAAGGACCTTTCATTCCGCAGCTGTTCACGCTAACCACGGGACCACGGCGGTCCTAAGCTCCAGTTTCCATGATGTTACATATCTTACACATGGACTAATCAGTTTGTATATTTTGCATATTTTTTTCATAGTTCCACACAACTTCTTCCTGTTTTCTCGATTGATCTGTGTTCAGTTTTTCAAGGCCTATCCAATGTGCCAATTTATAAGTAAATCTGAGGGGGATGCGACTGGGAGGTTCCCTTGTCAGAGTCATTTGAACCATTAGAATGTGCCTGGCGTGTCAACAACACAAGAGGAGAGTTGAACCGGCCGCCTGCATCTACAATATATCTGACGTAATAAGGGGAATTACAAACTGATCACATTCTGGGTTGTCCTTTGTACACTAGAGAGCTTTAAAACCCCTGACAGTAATAAATACGGGGATATGAGATCTCAGGTCAATTCGGGAGACGTGAACACCAATTTCCACTTTATAATCCGTATTTCCTGGTCAGAGTTCTGAGGTAATTGGAGAGTACATGCGTAATACTATTGTAACTGATCTCAAAAGGAAGGTTGTAAATTTTTACGGAGCGAATTCCTAAACGAGCGTATGTAACTGTGACGTTACGCACCTCACCGGAATTGTGGTGATATTCTTGTGAGTGTCATATCCTGTTGCAGGCTTCAACCTTCAGTAGCTTGACATGAAAAGTGTTGCTAATAAAGTCGTACTGCAGGCCAAGGACGTCATTTACTGGTACCGTAAACTTTCCGAAATATCTCATGTCGAATTCCAGGATCTGAGGACGGCTGACACCAAAGGTGAAACTGAACTTCGTCTGATCGCTACGGCCGCAAAGCAAATGCTATACCGAGCGAGGTGGCGCAGTGGTTAGCACACTGGACTCGCATTCGGGAGGACGACGGTTCAATCCCGTCTCCGGCCATCCTGATTTAGGTTTTCCGTGATTTCCCTAAATCCTTTCAGGCAAATGCCGGGATGGTTCCTTTGAAAGGGCACGGCCGATTTCCTTCCCCGTCCTTCCCTCGCCCGAGCTTGCGCTCCGTCTCTAATGACCTCGTTGTCGACGGGACGTTAAACAATAATCTCCTCCTCTTCCAAATGCTATATGAGGAACAGAATTCGAAAGCTCAAGCAAAACATTGATCAATAAAGGTGTCGAGCACTTTATTCAGTAATACAATGACCTTCGACATTACAAGCTGCAGGATATTTCTCATACAGACATAGAAAACATGAATTAAAACAGCATCTACTATATCGAATGAATGCACTTTCCCCGCATGCACAAAGGATTTTCAGAGTTTTTGAGGAAAAACAAAACTCGTTGACTTTTGAAAAATTTGTCGTTCTTCCAATAATTCGGATGCATACCATGTAGAAACCAACAGTTTAGTAAATATCGGTTCCGAAATTTGCCAGTGTATGATTTAATGTATTTTAATAGCACCAACACTAGAAGCAACTTCTCCTTCGTTGACAGTCAAATATGAACAAGTCTGAAGTCACTTGACAAAGCTTTTAACTTGCCTACAGAAATAAAATCGCATAATATTTATTGTAGTAATAAAAAATTGTAAAGAGCCAAATAACATTGTAAATTCAAGAAAAATTAATGTAAATACACGTATCTTTTCATCATACTATCTTCAAATGTAATACGTGTGAAATGATACGACTAGTGCTGAAAAAATATAACTAAAAAAAAGGAATGAGCAGGACTCGAACCAGAGATCACGGAGCATAAACGCTAATTGTTTGATTGCCGCCATCTCGTGCTCAGGGGTGCAACACGTCGGTACCTCGTTTGCACGTAAAACTTTCTTGCAGTTTTCTCGAAATCGCCTGACGAGGAGAACAAAAACCAGCACCATAACCTGATTTCCCAGGAACTTCGCTCAGTTGAAGAGGAGTTGTAATAACCGAACACTAGTCTCGACTTATCCGTAGATATTCGGCCGTTTCTGAGAAAATACGTTCAAAGTTTTCAAGCTGCTTAATATACCTTTTAGCATAAAAGTTTTCAGGCGAAGTGGTGGCGCAGTGGCTTCATACTTTTCGCCCCGTGTTCGAAACTCAATTATTACTTTTATTTTTGTTTTTCATTTGTCTACCCATGTCCATAGAAGAGTAGTACACGAATGTTTTTCAGTGAATGTTGAAATAACGTTGTCCTTCTTCGTCTACTAATTGTATGTCTGCGGAATGAATTTTTTTAAGCAAAACCATAAGTGAATGAAAAAACCATTTGAAGCTGTTTTCGGTGAAATTGTTGTAGTATATCTTGATTTATAATCAACTGAAACTGCCACTTTTCGGTAAAGTGATCCCTTATGTGTGATTTGCCGCGAAATTATTGGCAACGCGTGAAATCTTCAGCAATCTTAACGACGTTTATTTCTCGAGTGAGAGACTTTCGAAGAAATGTAACTGTGGCATACGTGCCATTGCGCGATGGTTGTGGCGTTCGGGATTTCCATGTTTCGAGTGTTTCTACGATTGGTATCATCGAAGAGCATGCATCAAATATTCCTGAAGAATAAACATACGAATAAAATATAAGAATTAATATAAGAATTGATATAATAATGAAATATAAGAGTATGAGAATTTGAAAAGATTGAAACTCCTGAAAATACCATACACACGTATATTTATAGTAACGGCATGACACTCATTGTCAAACCTAGTTGTAATTTTGCAATTAATTTAACGTCCTTGTAGCCCTTAATTTGATAAGAAACAATTTTAGTAACCTTTTACAGACATGGGTACGTAAATGGAAAAAAAATAAAAGATAATAAAAAAATCGGGTTTCGAACATGGGGTACAAAAGCGAGACGGCAGGACGCTAGCCACTATGCTCCTAGTTCGGTTTAAATTAGCGCGTCCTAAAACACCCAAAATACATCGCAAACTTTGATCTTCGTTTTCTCAGAAACGGGCGAGTATCTATGGATAAAACGAGACACGTGTGCGCTTATTTTGACCCCACTTCCACTGAGCGAAGTCCGTGGAAATCGGGGTATGCCACTTGCCGTGTCCTCCTTGTAAGTAGTGCACCCTATCACTTGCACAATACTTTGTCCTATGGGACTACTAAAAGTGTACAAGGTCTGAAGCAAATCCGTCATACGAACGTCAGGGCCTCCCCTTGTAAGGACAGCTGATATCAACTCTTCAGAACATTCTTGAAGAAAAAATTTCTTTACATTTGGGAATAGGTAGGCTGATAATGACGGATGTTCCACCAATTAATGTTTTAAATCCCCCTAGTTTCCCATCTTTCTGGAGAAGTGGACTATTCTCAATACTTTTTTTTTTCTTTTCTAGTTCCGACATGTACTCACAGTCTTATTGTGGCGGTCGACTCACGGTAGCGAGTTTGAATCCTGAATGAAATTTCCATTCTGCAGTGGAGTGTGCATTGATATGAGACTTTGGCAGATTAACAGTGTGTGCTGGACTGAGACCCGAACTCAGGACTCTTGCCTTTCGCAGCAAGTACTCTACCGAATTATTTTTTTCTTTGGCATCCTGTTGCCATGTAATGTTTTGTATGCCTTTCATGAGACGGCGTATTTTCTATTGTTCTTATTGTAGCCCTCAAATCATGACGTTAAAAAACGAGTGTAAGAGACACATACATGGTACCTGGAAACTATACACATAATACAAATAAATGTCCTCCACTTGACTGAAAAATTTGTGAGAATGAAGTGCGTATTGTTCAATCCTGGCTAGTTGTCGAATATGGAATGTCTAGGAAGCCTGCTATCTCGGATCACTGGACAACAATTCAAATCGTATTAATGAGTTTTATTACGAAAAGTACATGGCAGTACTTAACTTTGAGAAATGCATAGATGTGTCACAAGCAAAGGGCGACAGACAATTAAGAAGTCTGTTCAGTAAAACAATTCCAAATTCGAGCTACATAGAATGTACGAGCAAAGCAATCAGCTTTGACGCTTCTATTCAGGTCGCTGGTCTTGAAGCTTTTGTAGAACTGGCCGTGGCCAGACGGGCGCGGTGCTTATGTTCTCTTCGCATAGAGGCCCATGCCGTCGCATTGTCGTCCTGGAGAGGGGTCGGTCAGTGTGCGATTGGCTGACATCTTGTCACAGCCCTCTCCGCTCAATCGTTCCCGACTGGCGTGCCAGTGCCTGACTTAACGCCGCAACACATGTTATAAATGTATTAGGACTGCATTTTCTTCCCTTATGCTGTCTACATTTTTTGTATGATGTAATACCAAACTCTATTACTCCATTGCATTATTATTAACTTCTCTATGTTGTTTCTGAACATTATAATGATCCAAATTAAGGAGGAAAAATAAATAATAAATAAACGAAAAACATACTGTTCCTTAATGCAACGCAAATGCTGATTCAACCTTACACAACTGTATATTTCCAAAAAATTGCGTAAGCTTCCTTCAATTTTTTTTTCCACAGAAATTTTTTTGATGGTGTGTGGTAGGACATAGCCCAAAGTCTTCCTTGCATTTGGTATCTGCTTTCACGATGTTATGGATTAAATTTCCCTTGACCCAACTGACGGCATTTCTTTTCATATTCGGAGATGCAAGTCCGTATGGTTGTAAAAACTCTGCTGGTGTGATAGTGTTTGGTTCTCTCCTGGATATGCCACATAACTTCTGCCTAATCGTTTGCCAGATGTCTTGTACTTCTGTGCACACTAATATGTACTCCTCAGTATCCATAAAGCTACAAGGAGCACACAGAGGGGACTCTGTTAGGTGGATGACGTCAAGTTGTGGAGCTGATGGGTATTTTTCTGTACACGCTTTGTACCACGTCGCTGTCACATCCGAAGGTAAGTTCCGGTGGCTAATGTTTCTCCAAATCTCCTTCTGTTCGTAATATGGGTATTTCCGTTCTACCATATTTCTATTATTATCTTCTCTCAATTTCTGATATATATCTTTCACTTTTTCCATACTTTTAGCGGCGAGTTTCATTTGGATGTAGCTAAATTCTATTAAAAATTGCTTAAAATGATTAAATTCGTATGGAATGTGCTGCACATTACGTCAAGTGAAAGCGAGAAAGAGAAATGGCGAGGGAGATTTACGTTTGTATGATAAAACCCTTCCCTCGAAAATTTCCTCCTTTGTACTTCCTCTGGGTCACCAAAGACGACGTGTCACTGACCTCATTTGTAGTAAGACTGCAGTACACTGGAGGTGCCTAGCAGCTTCCACCACCCAGAGTGGGATGCGCCAAGTTCTGGGTAATGTTCACCAAACGTCTTCTATAGTAGTTGTCCCCTGCGCAAAAAATAGAACATAAGTCGTGAGTCCGTTATCTTGAAGCTATAATAAAGTCTTCGCTAGGAACTAGTATTGTATAAACAATTCACTTTTGAATTGATTTGTTTAAACGGCATACCTCTAGCTTTTTATTAGCAGAATACAAGAAACTGCCCAATTATAGTCCATTTTGCGAATCGCAAATAATTTCCATTCTTCACATTTTCACAGAGAATAAACAAAATACTGAACTTCGTGTTTGTGTAATTACAGTCAGACTAGTCCTAAATTACACGGACAAAAAAAAAGTGGAGACCGCTAATTAAGTTCTTAAAGACGATACCGACCGCGGTAGACAACATGTCTGTTTCCCGAGACTGCCGAACCACATCGCCCGCCACCCAAGTTAGGCGCGATCCGAAGATCTCCTAAGTGCTTCGTCTACCTTTTCGTTTAGCTGTTGTTTGTTATTCTGCTGGTAATTAACACTTTTCAAATAATGTAATGACAGTCTACTCTTGAGAGATGCTTTTATACGCAAGGCAAGTAAAATCACTGTTTAGTTTTCGTAACGTTAATAACAGAAGTATATCATTACATTAATAACAGAAGTTTATCATTTTGGCGCGCTACTTCGGAACACAGCAGCAAGTCGCCGAGTGCTACAATTTAGGCGGTCTTTCTCATGATACCTGTACCGAATAGACCATCTGTCACCGGTACCTCGCACCAAATAACATCTTCCCACCGCTGCCTTCTCAAGTGCTCTAAGAAGAGCTTCTTTTAGCTGAATATGACGGCTGTCAAGCCAGAAATATTACATCGTCTATGGGCGAGTTCACATTATCAGAGTAGTGTCATTCAGTTAATGTGCACTTTAACTATTGGTCGACTTTGCCCTCAGTTTGAAGGTATTATGTACATAGAAATCTTGCGATTTAAAACTGACATCAGTGAGATTTATTCCTCCATTTTCTGCCGAAATAGAGAGACTGTCAATTTCACTTTGCAGATATTGCCGCGGCCATCTACTGTCCTAATGCCGACGCTATTCTCGTGGCTATGTTCTTAGATGTTGGCAACATGTGTGCCACATTGTTCGGTTTGGATATTATGTGTGTATTTGCAAGTCCTACTCTAGGGAAGAAGTTCAGTTTCCTCATGCTGTGCTTGGACTACAGCACGTATGCTCGGTAAGATTTTTCTTGTAGCTGGCAGCGATGGTGTGCTTCATCCAACGTTCATTATATTTGATTTTGCCTTGTTCAGTTTTACACTTGACGCCAGTTCGTATCTGCGTATAATTTGTAATGCCACATGTATGTCATCTTCGTTTGCTACCACAAGACCTAAATCGTCGGCGTATGCCTTGCAATGTTTTGGCCACGTATGGATAATCAGCGAAGTCTTTTCTGCAGAGTGACGAGCAGAAGTTCAGTAACAATAGAAAACAAGGCCATCGACATTGGGCAGCCGTGCCTCACTGAACTACTGAAATCAAAACTCATCTATAACTGTCCGTAGATCATAATTCTCGATGACTCGTTCTTTAGCATTCTGTCTATCATGTTGAGAAACAGAAGTGGAAAGCCCATTGTGCTCATTGTCTATAGAAACTGCTGATGGTTGACCATATCAAAAGCCTTTTCATCATTCATTTTAACTTCTGTAAAAACTTACTCTTGCCCTCTCTTCTATTCACGTTCAACATGAAAAACTGATGTTTCTTCGAGGAAAACGGTGTCCTGCACTCTCGGGCGAACTTTCTGTCCTGATTGTTTGCACTTCAGAACCAAAATTTTTGATTTTACTTTATTGATCTGGACATGGTTCCCAATTACTGATGCATCTAGTTTATGGAGATTCCTCATCACTGGTAATAAAATTCGACTGTTTTCTTATACCAAAATTTTTTTCGCACAAATAATCCATTAACACTTTTCGTAGCTTCAGTTTGGCATATTGAAGCCACCATATCAGAGCAGAATTATAAGAAGTAAACTTCCTCTCACATTCCTCCCATATGCTACTCAAACGCTCGCGACATGCGGCATCTCGCAGACGCGCGACATTTAATTTCCAATATCTGCGGTCTCGGTGGGTTTCCTGTCGTTCCATAGTCAATGTGGTTAGGTAAGCAGCGTGGTCGGAAAACTTTGTAGGCCACACTTCGGTCTGTACTCTGTCGTTCAAGTTGCTATTGACGTAGATTCCATCAAACAGTTCGTTAAAGTGTTCGTAGTAAAGTGTTCGTAGTAAAGCCAAGCGCATCGCCGTTTTTAAGCTCTCACGTGCCAGATAATCTAAACTCTTTCACTATGTATGCTAACTCTATGGACTTGTTAAAATTGGGGATTTGATCTTTGAGACTTAAAACAGAGTTACAGTTTCTCTCAATATGATGTCATGGTGCGCACCGAATAGGGCATAAATTTCGTGTTTGAAAAACTGCTCTATTGCGTCGACTGCTACTTCCACACGCTGCGTATGTATTGATGATCCTCGTGTTATAGAATGTGCAAGCAACGCTTCTGCCATTAGGAAGAGTTCCAGCGGCGTTAATGACGATTTCTTCTTTTCGTTAGCATTACTGTCCCTAATCCACTTCCATGTCCAGAGTTAAAAATAGAATTATACCTGCTTATGTCTTTTATTCAGTGTCTTTTACTTCTTCAAGTAAAACAAGGTCGTTATTGGTGGCACGTAACAAACCTTTCAGGCTATTCAACCTCAGTGAACTTCGAATACTGTTTATAGTCAAGGTTGCAATTAATTCAGTATACTTGAAGGAGGTCACAATTTTCTGAACATTATTCATTTAAGAGCTCTCTTCACTGCCAGCCACGCTTTGGTGGTTTTAATGTGTATCTTACTCATAGCCGCAGCCCACTGTCTGATTCGTTAGAGTTACACTTTCACTGCGTAATAGATACTTCGTAGAATTAGTCTTTGCCTCATCAGTAGGTGCCAGTGTTTCATTCATTTCTGCATCCTCGATTGGTTCGTCTGCCCAGTTCTCTTGCGTAGAAGGATTATTTGCATTTTGTCCAAAGTTGCGAGGGATTTGTTCTGTGACGTGGTTATTGGTTGCACCTGCAATGTGGCTCAGTTTAGCAGGAGTGGAAGCACTTCTAAAGGATGGTAATGGTAGGTTTTTGACAGAGGTTCGCACACATCCTTCATTGATGTTATTAGCTACTTCTTTAGCCTTTGCACACACTAGCGGAACAACTCGCTCGGCCTCTTTACGCGCAAGCCTTCGATTTTTGTGTTTTCTAGGGGAACGGCTTTTTGGTGGAATCCCTGGTTCTGGTCAGAAATAATATCGCAGCAGGTGCTACTTCAGAAACTTTCGAGTTATTTGGGATCTTGGTGATGGGGCTTTCGTCAAAGGTTCAGTCAGTTGTCGTTTGGTCAAGGATGCCCCCGCAATTTCGGTGGTCGCCATTGAAATATCACGTGCACCAACATTGTCATTCGCGAGTGTTGGCGAAATCCGCGTGGGTGGTTCCTGTCCAGTGACAGCCGCTACCTTACTGTTTTCCGGGACGTTAGCGATTGGAGCATTCGTCACAGTTTGAGTCAGTTGCGGTGTGGTGAGAGACACCTTCGCAGTATCTGTCGTCTCCAGCGGAAAGACTTTCGCTAACACTGTCATTCGGGATCGATTTCTGTTCAGTAGCAGCCACCGCTTAAGATAGCGGTATAGTGGTCGTAGCCGCGGGTCCTACTGCTTTACCGGCCGGCAGCTGGGCCATACGCCGTTGTGTATACACAGGGAGCGGACAGGACCGTTCCACCGCATCCAGCTCAAGTTGGGTTGCCCATCATGGATAACTATGGCTCTATATCCGCACACATCAATGTAGGACGGAATATGTCGTTGCAGATCAGCTTTTAGTTGTCTCACGCCGTTCAATACAGGGAACCTATGGGCATTGGAATATTTCTCATAGCTTGATACTACTGCATTAATATGTTCAGCAGGCACTTAAAACGGCAACTCAAGAATTCTGACGGCTCTGATGCCGAATCCGACATTTGAAACACTAACAGCACGAATATTGCTATGACAATGACTAAATTTTAAATTACCTACACACGATTCTACTGCTTTGTCACAAACTTCTGTGTTGTTCAGACTGACAATAGACATATAGATTCGAAAAACTTCGTCGAAACTTAAAGGAAGCCGGTCTAATATAATTTTCATCGAAAGTGAACTTCAGAGCGTCTTTCCTACGTGGCTGAGACATCACGGCGTTTTCTGCTATTCAAAGGGTTCCTAACACTGACATCTGTTAAGCCGCAAAGCGCACAAAATCAAGAAGCCGTGAGCGAGGTCGCCCGCAGCACACCACAGACAATGGCGCACCATCGCTGCCGTTGGCGAACTGACTGAGTTACCCAAGCAGGACTCACAACTGTTCCTCACAGCTATAGTTCCGCCAGTACACCATCTCCTACCTTTCAAACTTCACAGAAGTTCTTCTGCGAAACATTATGGAAACATCCCCCACGCTGCGACTAAGCTACGTCTCCGCAATCTCCTTTCTTACGTTTGGAAGGTAGGAGCTGAGGAACTGGAGGATGTAAAGCTGTGAGGAGGCGTCGTGAGTCCTGGTGGGTAGCTCAGTCGGTAGAGTACATGTCCGTAAAAGGCAAAGGTCCCAAGTTCGAGTCTCGGTTGTTGTTATTGTTTAATAACTGATGCCACATTAAAAATTTATGTTTAATAACTTTTTTTACGTTTATTGAAGCTCTGTCTCTATCTTCCAGCTGGTTTTCACCCATCACCGATACTTCTATTTCGGTAAATATTGAAATGACGTGAGCAGAAAGCACATAAGATACATTTTTTTTAATTTTTTGGTGACTTAACCATCCTTGGCATGCTGAAAAGTAGTACCTTCGAATTTTTTCATGTGAAAACTCTTGCAGCTCTTTAAACAAAACAAATTTTATTAAGAATTTGTACCCTCATTCTTCATGTCTGCATATCTACAGTCCTCTCACGCTAGAGGATTCATATTGTAGCGTGTAACATGACTGTGTGTAACGTATGTATGTTGTTACATGACAGACAGAGTGCTGTAATCGAGTTTTGAATTCACACATGGAGCAGCCTCTCCTTCAGCATGACAATGCCAGACCACACACACACGAGAGATTTGCGACATCTGCAACAGACGTCGATCATCCTCCATACAATTCCGACTTGGCCCCAACCTATTTTCATCTATTTACAAAACTTAAAGAACACCTTCGAGGACTTCATTTTGATAGTGATGAAGCGGTGCAAGCAGAAGCGAGGTTGTGGCACCGTCAACAAAGTCAAATGTTTTACAGTGACGGTATGAACAAACTGGTCTCTCGTTGTGAGAGACGTGTTCGTCGCCAGGGCTATTACGTTGACAAATAAATATGTAGATATGAATAATAAAGATGCAGAATTTAATAACGTTTGTTTTACTTAAAAAGCTGCAAGAATCTTCACATAAAAAATTCGTAGACATTACTTTTCAGCCTACCCTCGTACGTATTGCATTACATTTATCTTGAGGATCACTTTTATGTAAAGTCGTATGATTTCTTCCATTCCCATGCCACTAAGCGTTTCGGCACTCTGATCCAGACACGAAGTTCACTGCCATATTACCAAAACACCTATTGATGAAATATGGACGAAAAACTGGCATTCAATAAAAAGAAAATATCGGCATGGCAGTAACAGTGACGACAGGTGCTAACACAGTGTTGTCAGAAGTAATGATTTAATAATGGCAAAACGAGTTTACCCTCAGAACTGAATGCACAGGATTGCGTCGACTGTTTTCATTCGGTTGCTCCAACAAATTGATTACACTCGAAAGAAATCAATGGATAATACACGGTCCAGTCACATCAATGTGACCACCGCCTGTGATCAACGCCAACGTGCAATAACTACTCACATACAGCAGGTGACGGTAGTAACAGTGGAGGGATGTAAAGCGTGTCAGGGGACGTGGATAACAGTGCAGCCGTTGTCGTAATGTGGAAACGGAGCGATTTATCTGATGTCCAGTGAGTGGCGATAGGTGGCCTTTTCAATTGAATCACGTTTTATGCTCCACCGGACAGTTGGCACGTACGGCCCTGCAACAATCGTCGGAAGGAAGAGGGAGCGTTATGGTCTGGGAATGGTTTTGCGGTTCTCGCTGGATGATTTCGCCATTCTGGAAGGCACAATGGATCAACAGAAGTATGTATCCATCCTCGAGAACCATGTCCACCCCCTACAAGCAACTTGTTGTTCCTCAGCACGATGGCACCTAACAGCAGGACAATGCAACTTGCGACACAGCTCGCACTGTATGGGCGTGTTTCGAAGAGCACCAGGATGAGTTACCCTACTCCCCTGGACACCAAACTCCCCGGATTTAAACCCAATCGAGAATCTGTGGGACCACTGCAATCGGGCTGTTCGCGCCCTGGGTCCTCAACTGAGAAACCTAGCGCTGGTCCACAGCACTGGAGTCACCATGGCTCCACATCCCTGCTGGTACTTTCCAGAACCTCATTGACTCTCTTCTTACACGTCTTGCTGAGGTCAGTGCTGCAAAAGGTGGTTATTCAGGCATTTGACGGGTGGTCAGATTAATGTGTCTGGACTGTGTATCTTGGTAATTCAGAGATGTCCCAGGATTTCCTGCTCTCTACAATTTACAACTTCGAATCACAAAATTATTGTTAATATTAGAAAACTGCGAAAGCTTCTTATTGCTGGTTTCACAATGGCTGCCACGTAATTCGCTCTTGGAATATAAGTTCCCAGCACGTCACACATTGGATATTCATTTCTTCTTTGTAACAAGGCTGGAAAGCGAAGATGATGTAGCTTATCCTTATTTGACTGCGGAAGCAACAAACAACATATTTAGCAGACTGTTTTGTACCTTGATTTTCAATCTAGAGTTTTCGATGGACATTTTTAAACACAGGATGAATATTTTTGGGATTCTAAATTCTTTTATTGTCACCCATTGATAATTTCTGTTAATACTAACGAATTCTTTCCTAACGTCTATAAAAAGACGTGCACATACTGAGTATATTACTCTACTGGCCATTAAAATTGCTACACCAAGAAGAAATGCAGATCATAAACGGGTATTCATTGGACAAATATATTATACTAGAACTGATATGTGATTACATTTTCACGCAATTTGGGTGCATAGATCCTGAGAAATCAGCACCCAGAACAACCACCTCTGGCCATAATAACGGCCTTGATACGCCAGGGCATTGAATCAAACAGAGCTTGGATGGCGTGTGTAGGTACAGCTGCCCATGCAGATTCAACACGATACCACAATTCATCAAGAGTAGTGACTGGCGTATTGTGACGAGCCAGTTGCTCGGCCACCATTGACCAGATGTTTTCAGTTGGTGAGAGAGCTGGAGAATGTGCTGGGCAGGGCAGCAGTCGAACATTTTCTGTATACAGAAAGGCCCGTACAGGACCTGCAACATGCGGTCGTGCATTATCCTGCTGAAATGTAGGGTTTCGCAGGGATCGAATGAAGGGTAGAGCCACGGGTCGTAACACATCTGAGATGTAACGTCCACTGTTCAAAGTGCCGTCAGTGCGAACAGCAAGTGACCGAGGCGCGTAACCAATGGCACCGCATACCATCACGCCGGGTGATACGCCAGTATGGCCATGACGAATACACGCTTCCAATGTGTGTTCACCGCGATGTCGCCAAACACGGTTGTGACCATGATGGTGCTGTAAACAGAACCTGGATTCATCCGAAAAAATGACGTTTTGCCATTCGTGCACCCAGGTTCGTCGTTGAGTACACCATCGCAGACGCTCCTGTCTGTGATGCAGCGTCAAGGGTAACCGCAGTCATGATCTCCGAGCTGATAGTCCATGCTGCTGTAAACGTCGTCGAACTGTTCGTGCAGATGGTTGTTGTCTTGCAAACGTCCCCATCTGTTGACTCAGGGATGGAGACGTGGCTGCACGATCCGTTACAGCCATGCTGATGGGCCTGTCATACTAGTGATACGAGGTCGTTGGGATCCAGCACGGCGTTCTGTTTTACCCTCCTGAACCCACCGATTTCATATTCTGCTAACTGTCATTGGATCTCGACCAACGGGAGCAGCACTGTCGCGATACGATAAACCGCAATCGCTATAGGCTACAATCCGACGTTTATCAAAGTCGGAAACGTGATGGTACGCATTTCTCCTCCTTACACGAGGCATAACAACAACATTTGACCAGGCAACGCCGGTCAACTGCTGTTTGTGTATGAGAAATCGGTTGGTAACTTTCCTCACGTCAGCACGTTGTAGGTGTCGCCACCGGCGCCAATCTTGTGTGAATGCTCTGAAAAGCTAATCATTTGCATATCACAGCATCTTCTTCCTGTCGGTTAAATTTCGCGTCTGTAGCACGTCATCTTCGTCGTGTAGCAATTTTAATGGCCAGTAGTGTAATTTTTTTTCATGTAAGATATTTAAAGTGCAAATCTTACCTACCGTGGGTCTGTTTCTTCTAAAACCATCTTGTGCATCATAGAAGAGAATGGTGTCGCTTATTTGTACTAGTTCTTCCTTGGATCTACATGTCTCCAACTTGAAGTACACAAAGGTTCTTGTAGAGCATTTCTTTAATTATTTTTTCTTCTTCAAGGATGAACATTGCTGATGATAAAGTGTCTCTTAGTCTCACTCATGTAATTGTAACACTCTATTAGTTTGTTTCTGATTTTCACTTTTTTCTTTGCGTATAACATAGGGATAAGAGGCAGGCTAAAGTATCAATGATCCACATCAGATATCAAACTTTGTGGACATACATTTTACAAATATTTCAGAGAAATTACAACAAATATTCCCCAAAACAGATGTAACACCTGTAAATAAAAATGCACTAAGTAGTTGCAGAGCACAAAATCATTTAAATGTACAAATATAAAAAAAATGAACAGTCAACAGGCCTGGAGGAAGTATCATCATGTGCGCTGAAATAATTAATGGAAGACATGCAAGTTCACATAACAAACATAATTAATCGGTAATTTACATCAACTTTCTAGAGTACTGAAAACAGGCGGCAGCTGCGCTTTTGCCGAGGAAATGTAATGCAGATGACAGAAAGTTACAGGCCCGTTATCCTTATGTCATCATTCTAGAAAATTATGGAATCAGTTTTGAAAGACAGAGCAATGAATTAGCTTTCTAAGTGCATCATAGTTTGCATTCCAAAGTGGTAGAAGAACCGAATCAGCTATAATACAGATTCCAAATGTGCTAGATGGTGCTCTTGACAAGAATGATAGTGTCACAAGCATATTCTTAGATCTGCCCAAGGCTTTTGCTAATGTTGGCGATAACTTTCTACAATAAGTTGGAATCATTGGGAATATGAGTTGTAGTTAATGACTAATTTAGTTATATCTAGCAGCTAGGGTACAAAACGTGGAGATAATACAAAACTTCCTGCAAAACTTTTATCAGAATCAAAATACATTATTGTAGGGTAGGATACTGGGCCGATACCGTTTCTGATACACATCAATGACTCTCCAGATAACCACAGCACAGAAAACCTGGTATGAAATGATGTCATCCGGATTCTTCCCACTGACACCAGCCAGCTTTTCTGAACTGCGCAAGTGACGGTTCTCCCTGTAACATATACTTCGTTCCCAACGCCCCCCTCCACCCCCACCGCCCCGGGCTCCACCATCGCTACTCCCTCCTCCCACCCACCCACTTCGACCACACACACATCTTCGGTCTAGGAATGGGAAAAACGGACCAGTTAGAACCGATACCGGTATTTTCGTTCTGAATAACGGGTATTTTTCGGTATTTGTTTGGTCTCAGTTATAATAGGTGTTTTTCTAAATTTTCTGCCAATGACGGGCTAAAAAGCCGAAAAATCGATTATCCATAACAGCAGTGCAAAATTTTTTATTTTTAAATAAGCCGTTTTTGAAAAGCGACTGATTTTTATTCGTAAAAATTTCATTGCTTTGAAGTATTGTGTTATTCTAGAAAATGCAAAAAGCGATCAGTGCTGTTTCAATAATAATGGCGACAGAAACAAACAACAAACACATGGCATAAGAATTGCTACAGCATTGCTGAGACAGTAACGTACCTGTTACCATCCGGCGTGGCTTATTGGGTGATACGCGAGTACATGCAGTGTGCCAGACTTCCTCCATCTGGTGTATACGGTAGTTTCACGCTGTCGTCGTCGGACATTAGTCGTACCGTACGGCACCATACCTGATCTGCAAGTCTTTTACGAAGCGCGGTACCAATGAAGTAGGCCTACAGTGCTCCATTTCCTTTAATAGATTAAGAGCGGGAGGAGCCACAGCAAACTTGCGATATCATATGAGGAGACAATTTATAACTTAACAATTCATTCATAGTTTACAATGAAAACTGAAAGTAGCTGATCCGTTGCCTCTAACCACGTAATGTGCCTCAGTCTGCTTGTATCCTTTGAAAACGGTCAGATTAACCTTTCACCCCTTTCACTCTTTAGCACTGACTATTCGTAACACACAAATGCTGGTGTGAGCCTCGATTACAACATGATTTTTGAGCAGAATTTCAAAAAATTAAACTCAATAGGAGAATACTAGTGATTCGAGAAAAGCAGCGAACGGACTACGTTTTCTTTTATTTGCCTATTTAATTTAGTACCGTATTATGATTCTATGTATCTTGAAACTGAGAGAGTCAAAATTATTCAACCTTTTTTCGAGTTCTACGTTTATTACAGGAAATAGTAGGGATAAAAAATTGAAAATCGGTTATTTCAGAAACCGATCATTTTGACGTAGGCTAACAGAGAGTGCTCTACGACACTGGCCCCTCACTTAGCTTGAATTTACAGCGAATCTCTCGCTTAGCGTGAAGTCGCAACAGACAAGAAAAAAACGTAGGTAACTCCCATACATTTAGAAGAATGGACCCGCATAATTAGACCAATATTCTTAACAACGGTTTGCTGCTGAATTCTTAAACATATTCTGAGTTTCAGTATAACAGATTTCCTTCAGACAGAAAAGTGTCTGTCCATAAGATTAAGAAATCATCGCTCCTGCGAAACTGAACTTGCACTTTTCTCATATGATATTCTGCAGACCATGCATGGAGGGCACCAGGTAGATCCGATATTCCTAGATTTCCGGAAAGCGTTTGACACTTTGCTCAACTCCCGAATGTCACGAAGATCCAAGCACAGGTATAAGGTTCCCAGAGTAGCTCGAAGACTTATTAAGTAATACAACCCAGTATGTTGTCCTCGACGGAGAGTGTTCATCAGAACCAAGGGTATGGTCAGAAGTGCCGAGGAGAAGTTTGGTAGGGCCGCCCTAATACTTTATACACATGAATGATCTGATGGACAGGGTGAGCACTAATTTGTGACTGTTTGCTGATGACGCTGTGTTCTACGGGAGGGTGTCGTGATTAGGTGACTGTAGGAGGATGTAAGATGGCTTGCACAGAATTCTAGATGATGTGACGAATGGCAGCTTGCTCTAAATATAGAAAAGCTTAAGTTAAAATCAAATCAGTAGGAAAAACAATCCTGTAACATTCAACTACAGATTTAGTAGTTTGCGCCTTGACGCAGTCACGCCGCTTACATATCTAGACTCAAAGTTGCAACACGATAAGAAATGGAACGAGCACGTAAGGTCGGTAGTAGGGAACGCGAGTAGTCGACTTCGATTTATTGGGAGAATTTTAGGAAAGCGTAGCTCATCTATAATGGGAAGCCCATAAAGAAGAGCGCAATCCATTCTTGAGTACCACTCGAGTGTGTGGCATCCTCATCAGGTCGGATTAAAGGAAAACATCAAAGCAATTAAGAGGTCTGCTTCTAGATATGTTACTGGTAGGTTTGATAACTACGTGGTTACTGAAATAGATGCACAAAAATAGCTACTTATAATAACTAATCTTTATTCACGACAGACTGTTTCGGCATTTGTCGCTACTGTCAAGTTCGTCTAGACTGACGTGACGTCAATATTACGTCGTTAGTGGACTGTCTTATAACTTTCACTCTTTTAATGAGATGGTAAACGGCGAAAATATATTCAAAATAAATGTTATTACGGTGTGACTGTAAACACCATTTACCGTCATATTAAAACAGTGACAGTTCCAGGACAGTCCACTAACGATGTAATATGGATGTCACATTAGTCTAAACGTACTTAGCATTGGCGATAAATGCCGGAACAGTCTGTCGTGCATAAATATTAGTTATTATAAGCAGCTATTTTGGTGCATATATTCTAATAATCATGTCTTTGTCAGATATATATTATACTGCTGGCCCTAAAGAGGAAAAAACGATAGGTTTGATCAGCACGCAATTATTCCAAGAAGGTGTTGTGCGACATAGACGAAGGTTGGTAGGCGTTTTTCTGCATCTGGAAGACGAAAAAACGATAGTTTTGATCAGCACGTAATTATACCAAGAAGGAGTTGTGCGACATAGACGAAGGTTGGTAGGCGTTTTTCTACATCTGGAAGACGATGTCTATTCGAATTTCAGACCAGTCGCGTTAGAGTGGCGCTAGCTAGTGTCTATGAAGATGCATATCAGTTTTGCTTTAAATACACACTGTGACCGTTATGAGTGTTAGTTATTTTTGAGGTTGTACGTGGTGAGTTGATGTTAGGCAAGAATGCATTAAATATGACAAAAGACGCTGTTACCAACATTTGATTAAGTTTGAACGAGGTTGTGTAGTAGGGCTACGTGAAGCTGGATGTTCCTTCTGCGATGTTTCAGAAAGACTTGGCAGGAATGTAGTCACTGTACATGACTGCTGGCGGTCACGAGAATGTTCAGTTGCAAGAAGACCGGACTCCGGACGGTCACTCGGCACTAACGAGAGGGAAGACCGTCGTGTTCGGAGTATGGCTCTGGCGCATCGTACTGTGTACGGAGCAGCAATTTGAACAGTAGTTGGCACCATAGTGACACACGAACTGTAACAAACAGTTTACTTCAAGAACAGCTCCGAGCCAGACGCCCTGTAGCGTGCGTTCGACCGATCCCAAACCACCGCCATTTGCGATTTCAGTAGTGTCAAGCGAAAGCTCATTGGAAGGAAGGATGGAGATCTGTGTTTTTTTCTGATGCAAGGTGGTTCTCCGTTAGTGCCAGTAATCGCCGTGTGTTGGTTAGAAACAGGCTAGTTGAGGACCTGCAACAAACCTGTCTGTGTGCTAGACACATTGGACCAACACTTGGAGTTATGGTCTGGGGTGCGAGTTCGTATGACAGCAGGAGCAGGTAGTGGTTATCCCACGCAACCTGACTGCAAAATTGTACGTCAGTCTGGCGATTCGATCTGTCGTGCTGCCATTCATGAAGGGCATTCCAAGGGGTATTATCCAACGTAATAACGCTCGCCCATTTGCCGCTGTTGTAACACAACATGCTGTAGGGTCGAGAGAGAATAGACATGTTGCCTCGGCCTGTACGATCACCAGACCTGTCTCTAATTGAGCACATACGGGACATCATCGGACGAGAACCCCAGCGTCATCCACAAACAGCAGAAATGTGCAGAAATTGAAACCTAAGAACCAACAACCTAGTCGGCTGTGTAGACTGGTTGAAACTGATTCTGCGAAAGTGATTTGTTTAGGTTAAATTTCCGTAATTCAAAAGGTATCTATTAATTGAGATAACGATTTCAAGACCCATTTTTATACCTTATAATATTTCTATAATATTTAAGAATTGTGTTATGGCAATATTGAAGCCCGAAATTTTCAGAACACGGTGACGTCCCTAGATTTCCCACACTTTGATTTTTAAGGGACATGTTCAAAGTTTAAAATTTTGCTAAATAAATTATAAATGGCGGTTGTCTTAGAAACCGGAGAAGCTCTGATGAACATGAAGTTATTACTATATTTAAAAGTAGTGCCTTGTGTTTCTCTAAAACACAAGAATACAAATCATTTGGTACAAGAAGTAAATGGTCCTAAAAATCGAGGCGGGTTGCTTTCATAATTTGTCTCTTTTGTATGATTGCTTAATGCAGAATTCTCTTCTAATTGATTAGAAATCATGAAGTTCTGCATTGTCGGTGAAGGGTGAGACTGTAAATAGCCGGACATGAACCGGAAACAGGGTGCAGGACTGTGGTCTCACGAGAGCGGGGACTATGTTAACAGTAATGGTGAACGCCTGTGCGAACGTTGTAAAGCGTGCTGCGCAGGGATACTATCAAAATTGTTGATAACTTTGTTTATGTAATGACAATGGCGACCGAGCAGTTTTAAGTGCTGACCCTTCAACTGTGCGCTCGAATTCAACCGAACAGTGTACAGTTGTTATGGTGTACGTATTTTGAGACTGTATTAGTGATTCTGTCATCATCAAGATTATATACACTATGTGATGAAAAGCATCTGGACGCCCCCAAAAACATACGTTTTTTATATTAGATGCATTCTGCTGCCACCTACTGCCAGGTACTCCATATCAGCGACCTCAGGAGTGAGTCATTACACATCGTGAGAGAGCAGAATGGGGCGCTCCGCGGAACTCACGGACTTCGAACATGGTCAGGTGATTGGGTGTCACTTGTGTCATACGTCTGTACGCGAGATTTCCAGGCTCCTAAAGATCCCTAGGTCTACTGTTCCCGATGTGATAGTGAAGTAGAAACGTGAAGGGACACGTACAGCACAAAAGCGTACAGGCCGATCTCGTCTATTGACTGACAGAGACCGCCGACAGTTGAAGAGGGTCGTAATGTGTAATAGACAGACATCTATCCAGACCATCACACAGGAATTCCAAACTGCATCAAGATCCACTGCAAGTACTATGACTGCTAGGCGGAACGTGAGAAAACTTTGATTTCATGGTCCAGCGGCTGCTCATAAGCCACACATCACGGCGGTAAATGCCAAACGACGCCTCGCTTCGTGTAAGGAGCGTAAACATTGGACGATTGATCAGTGGAAAAACGTTGTGTGGATTGACGAATCACGGTACACAATGTGGCGACCCGATGGCAGGGTGCGGGTATGGCGAATGCCTGCTGAACATCATCTGCCAGCGTGTGTAGTGCCAACAGTAAAATTCGGAGGCAGTGGTGTTATGGTGTCGTGTTTTTCATGGACGGGGCTTGCACCCTTTGCTGTTTTGCGTGGCACTATCACAGCACAGGCCTACATTAATGTTTTAAGCACATTCTTGGTTCCCATTGTTGAAGACCAATTCGGGGTTGTCGATTGCGTCTTTCAACACGATCGAACACCTATTCATAATGCACGCCCTGTGGCGGCGTTATTGTCATGTAACAACACCCCTGTAATGGACTGTCCTGCACAGAGTCCTGATCCTATAGATCACCTGTGGGATGTTTTGGAACGCCGACTCCGTGATAGGCTTCACTGACCGTAATCGATACTTCTCCTCAGTGCAGCATTCCGTGAATAATGGGTTGCCATTCCCCAAGAAACCTTCCAGCATCTGATTGAACGTATGGGTGCGAGAGTCGAAGCTGTAATCAAGGCTAAGGGTGGGCCAACACCATATTGAATTCCAGCATTACCAATGGAGGGCGCCACTATCTTGTAAGTCATTTTCAGCCAGGTGTCCGGATACTTTTGATCACATAGTTTATGTTGTGGGAATAAACTACCCATAAAATCCAGTATCGTGCGTTCGTGTCTTTTTAATTAATTAATATATCTACAACTTGAAATTCCTATGCATTTCCCCTATTAAGACACTAGATGCGCATTTTGCTGTGACAGATAGAAATCTGAAGCGGTAAGGAATACACAATGAAAACTCTTGACACTCATACAAACACTTGAGTGAATCCCTCTGTAGTGGTATCCAATGGAATAACCACATAGGCTCAGACGTAGGTAAAGCAGCTGGCATTGTTTATTTATTTTGTTTTATTTACACCTCAAGTTCCGTAGGACCAAATTGCGGAGCAAATCTCCAAGGTCATGGAACGTGTCAATACATGAAATTACAAAATAAAAGTAGTAACAGATAAAAATTAAATGTTTATGATCCCGAAAAAGGTAAAGCCATAAGTTTAAGTAAGCGGAATCACCAATGCAACAAGAATCAGCTTAATTTTTCAAGGAACTCCTCGACAGAATAGGAGGAGTGACCCATGAGGAAACTCTTCAGTTTCGATTTGAAAGTGCGTGGATTACTGCTAAGATTTTTGAATTCTAGTGGTAGATTACTGAAAATGGATGCAGCAGTATACTGCACACCTTTCTGCACAAGAGTTAAGGAAGCCCGATCCAAATGCAGGTTTGATTTCTGCCGAGTATTAACTGAGTGAAAGCTGCTTATTCTTGGGAATAAGCTGACACTGTTAACAAGAAATGACAGTAAGGAATATATATATTGAGATACCAGTGTCAAAATACCCAGACTCGTGAACAGTGGTCGACAAGAGGTTCGTGAAATTACACCACTTATTCCCCAAATCGGCCGTTTCTGAGCCAAAAATATATTTTTACGAGGTGCATTCAAGTTCTAAGGCCTCCAATTTTTTTCTAATTAACTACTCACCCGAAATCGATGAAACTGGCGTTACTTCTCGACGTAATCGCCCTGCAGACGTACACATTTTTCACAACGCTGACGCCATGATTCCATGGCAGCGGCGAAGGCTTCTTTAGGAGTCTGTTTTGACCACTGGAAAATCGCTGAGGCAGTAGCAGCACGGCTGGTGAATGTGTGGCCACGGAGAGTGTCTTTCATTGTTCTAAAAAGCCAAAAGTCACTAGGAGCCAGGTCAGGTGAGTAGGGAGCATGAGGAATCACTTCAAAGTTGTTATCACAAAGAAACTGTTGCGTAACGTTAGCTCGATGTGCGGGTGCGTTGTCTTGGTGAAACAGCACACGCGCAGCCCTTCCCGGATGTTTTTGTTGCAGTGCAGGAAGGAATTTGTTCTTCAAAACATTTTCGTAGGATGCACCTGTTACCGTAGTGCCCTTTGGAACGCAATGGGTAAGGGTTACGCCCTCGCTGTCCCAGAACATGGACACCATCATTTTTTCAGCACTGGCGGTTACCCGAATTTTTTTTTGGTGGCGGTGAATCTGTGTGCTTCCATTGAGCTGACTGGCGCTTTGTTTCTGGATTGAAAAATGGCATCCACGTCTCATCCATTGTCACAACCGACGAAAAGAAAGTCCCATTCATGCTGTCGTTGCGCGTCAACATTGCTTGTCAACATGCCACACGGGCAGCCATGTGGTCATCCATCAGCATTCGTGGCACCCACCTGGATGACACTGTTCGCATTTTCAGGTCGTCATGCAGGATTGTGTGCACAGAACCCACAGAAATGCCAACTCTAGAGGCGATCTGTTCAACAGTCATTCGGCGATTCCCCAAAACAATTCTCTCCACTTTCTCGATCATGTCGTCAGACCGGCTTGTGCGAGCCGGAGGTTGTTTCGGTTTGTTGTCACACGATGTTCTGCCTTCATTAAAACGTCGCACCCACAAATGCACTTTCGACACATCCATAACTCCATCACCACATGTCTCCTTCAACTGTCGATGAATTTCAATTGGTTTCACACCACGTAAATTCAGAAAACGAATGATTGCACGCTGTTCAAGTAAGGAAAACGTCGCTGTTTTAAGTATTTAAAACAGTTCTCATTCTCGCCGCTGGCGGTAAAATTCCATCTGCAGTACGGTGCTGCCATCTCTGGGACATATTGACAATGAACGCTGCCTCATTCTAAAACAATGCACGTTTCTATCTCTTTCCAGTCCGGAGAAAAAAAATCAGAGGCCTTAGAACTTGATTGCATCTCGTAGAATGGGAAGAGTTACCCAAAATACAATACTATACTACATAGACGAATGAAAATAAGCAAAGTAGATTAATTTTCGTGTCGAACGATCACTCACTTCATATACTGTTCGAATTGTAGTCTTTGAACAAGATTGTGAACGTGGGCTTTCCGCGACAGTTTACTATCTGAATACCTAGAAATTCGGACTGTTCAGTTTCATTAATCATGATTTAGTGTTAGTTTATTATATGTAAGCCATGAACTTATGTCATGAACTGCTCTGTTTGAAACCGAGCCAATGTTGCACACAACATCCTTTACTATCAAGCTAGTGTCATCAGCAAACAGAAATATTTTAGAGTTACCTGTAATACTAGAGGGCATATCATTTATATAAATAGGGAACAGGAGTGGCCCCAACACTGATCCGTGGGGCACCCCCCAGTTCAGTTGACTGTACAGGGACTCTGACCCCACATCTCAGCCATTCTCAACATTCTGAATAAAGACCTTTCACTGTCTGTTGCTAAAGTAAGAGGTGAACCAATTGTGAGCTACTCCACATATTCCGTAACGGTCCTGCTTCTGGAGCAATATTTTGTGATCAACGCAATCAAACATCTTAGTTAAATCAGAAATATGCCTAGCCTTCGAAACCTTTTGTTTAATCCATCCAGTACCTCACAGAGAAAAGAGAATATAGCATTTTCAGTTGTTAAACGACTTCTAAAGTCGAACTGTACATTTGATATCAAATTGTGTGCCATAAAATGATCAATTATCCTTATTTACATAGCCTTTTCAATAGCTTCAGTAAACACTGATGGCATAGAAATAGGTCTAAAATTATCTACATTATCACTTTCTCCTTTTTCATAAAGCAGCTCTACTACAGACTACTTTAATCGTTCAGGAAACTGACCATTCCTAAAGGAAAAATTACAAATAAGGCTAAATACAGGGCTAACATGTACAACACAGTACTTTATTGTTCTGCTAGGCTCTCCATCATATCCATGAGAGTCCTTAGTCTTCAGTGATTTAATTATTGACTCAATCTCTCCCTCGTCTGTATCATAGAGAAGTATTTCTGACATCAGTCTCGGAAAGGCATTTGCCAAGAGAGTTATATGATTCCGAAATGATTTTTAAATACTGTACATATATCTGATTTATAAGTAACAGAAACATTTTTAGTACGAACTGACTTTACATCGTCGACCTTGTGCTGCTCACTAGACACTTCCTTTACAACTGACCAAATGGTTTTAATTTTATCCTGTGCATTAGCTATTGTATTTGCATTCAACATACTCTTTTCCTTCCTAATAACATTTTAAGCACCTTACAGTACTGTTTGTAATGGGCTACTGTAGCCTGATTGTGACTACTTGTAACATTTTAATATAATTCCCGCTTTGTTCTGCATGATATCCTTATCCCACTAGTCAGTCACCCGGGCTGCCTTTTACTGCTAATACCACGTTAAGAACGTTCTAATGGAAAGACACTCTCAAAGAGCATGAGAAATGTGTTAAGGAAAGCATTATATTTGTCATCAATGTTATCGGCACTATAAACGTCTTGCCACTCTTGTTCCTTGACGAGGTTTAAAAAACTCTCTGTTGCTGTTGAATTAACTTTCCTACATAGTTTGTAGTTATATGTGACATTTGTTTGAGTACAAAAGCCTTTTAATGTTAAAATTTGGTCATCATGGACTGAAAGGCCATTCACACTTTTACTAACAGAATGCCCATCTAGTAATGAGGAATGAATAAAAATATTGTCTATGGCAGTGCTACTGTTCCCCTGCACACTAGTTGGAGAAAACAGTCTTCATCAGATCATATGAATTTAGGAGATCTCCCAACATCCTTTTTCTTGCACCATCATATACAAAATTTATATTGAAGCCACCACACGTAACTAATTTCCTGTACTTCTTATAAAGTGAATCAAGAAACCTCTCTAGCTTGAGCAGAAATGCTCTGAAGTCAGAATTAGGGGACCTATAAACAACAACAATTAGAAGTTTAGTTTCACTAAATTCAACTGCCCCTGCACAACAGTGCAGTGCCGTGATATTTCTAAGGACTCAAATTGAATAGTTTTTTACGCACGTGGCCACTCTCCCACCCCGCAAGGAACTCCTTGAAAAACAACCAGCTAATCTGTATACTGGTAAAGGAACCCTCTGAATTGTAAAATTATTTAAGTTGTGCTCCGATATACCAATAATTTCAGAGTCAACATTTATAAGCAGTTCACTAACTTTATCCGTAATACCTCGTATATTTCGATGAAATATGCTAATTCCTTCTCTACATGGAAATATGACGTCCTCTGAAGGTGAGCCCTTAGAGGGACTTCCTTTAAGCAGGTATGCCTATCAGCTGACTTCAATCCCAAAAAGGTGCAGGTCTAACACCATCTACTACAGGAATTTTTCCATGAGTGATCCCACCACCACCCACTATACTGTCACCGATAAGCTTTGCCAGCCTCCCCTTCCTGTACCTATCGTTGTTAGTGAGTTTGACAGAGAAAGGTTGTTCCGTTATTTTTAATGAAAACTATTTCGATTTTCATGTGTCTAATGTAAGATACATCACTTATATTATTCTTCTTGTCTCACTCATACGTTGATCAATACTTTTTACAGTACAAATATTTAAAAAACATTTTTAGGCTTAGAGATGTGTTCTTTGTTATTTCTTTCGGTTTAATAATTACTTGCCGGCCTCTGTGGCCGAGCGGTCCTAGGCGCTTCAGTCTGGAACCGCGCGACCGCTACGGTCGCAAGTTCGAATCCTGCCTCGGGCATGGATGTGTGTGATGTCATTAGGTTGGTTAGGTTTAAGTAGTTCTAAGTTCTAGGGGACTGATGACATCAGAAGTTAAGTCCCATAGTGCTCAGAGCCATTTTAACCATTTTTTGAATAATTAATTCCGTGGACCACTAATGGCGTCCGACCGGTGGTCATAATAGTCGTTGGGAAAAGTGGTCAACGTGTTTGCCCCAATAAGAGTTACTTCTGCATATCACTCATAATGCTACACGTCATACTGGCTTCTAAACCTTACTATATATAGCTGTGTTCCGTCATTCTACCCCTTTGTAACGATTTTGAGCTAATTAATTTATATTATTTTTAACCGTCTTCGTTCTGTTACATTTGGCCAGATATAAAAATCCGATTGAAAACGATCTGGTGCGACCTTTTAGGAAATACATCCGGCAGTCAGGAAAACAGACATGGGACGCTGCTGCGATGACTCTGGCCACATTGTCTCTTTAGGTACCGTAGGGAAAAGTGATCGCTGTGTAAGCCTGCAGGAAAGTGCATATACACTCCTGGAAATTGAAATAAGAACACCGTGAATTCATTGTCCCAGGAAGGGGAAACTTTATTGACACATTCCTGGGGTCAGATACATCACATGATCACACTGACAGAACCACAGGCACATAGACACAGGCAACAGAGCATGCACAATGTCGGCACTAGTACAGTGTATATCCACCTTTCGCAGCAATGCAGGCTGCTATTCTCCCATGGAGACGATCGTAGAGATGCTGGATGTAGTCCTGTGGAACGGCTTGCCATGCCATATCCACCTGGCGCCTCAGTTGGACCAGCGTTCGTGCTGGACGTGCAGACCGCGTGAGACGACGCTTCATCCAGTCCCAAACATGCTCAATGGGGGACAGATCCGGAGATCTTGCTGGCCAGGGTAGTTGACTTACACCTTCTAGAGCACGTTGGGTGGCACGGGATACATGTGGACGTGCATTGTCCTGTTGGAACAGCAAGTTCCCTTGCCGGTCTAGGAATGGTAGAACGATGGGTTCGATGACGGTTTGGAGGTACCGTGCACTATTCAGTGTCCCCTCGACGATCACCAGTGGTGTACGGCCAGTGTAGGAGATCGCTCCCCACACCATGATGCCGGGTGTTGGCCCTGTGTGCCTCGGTCGTATGCAGTCCTGATTGTGGCGCTCACCTGCACGGCGCCAAACACGCATACGACCATCATTGGCACCAAGGCAGAAGCGACTCTCATCGCTGAAGACGACACGTCTCCATTCGTCCCTCCATTCACGCCTGTCGCGACACCACTGGAGGCGGGCTGCACGATGTTGGGGCGTGAGCGGAAGACGGCCTAACAGTGTGCGGGACCGTAGCCCAGCTTCACGGAGACGGTTGCGAATGGTCCTCGCCGATACCCCAGGAGCAACAGTGTCCCTAATTTGCTGGGAAGTGGCGGTGCGGTCCCCTACGGCACTGCGTAGGATCCTACGGTCTTGGCGTGCATCCGTGCGTCGCTGCGGTCCGGTCCCAGGTCGACGGGCACGTGCACCTTCCGCCGACCACTGGCGACAACATCGATGTACTGTGGAGACCTCACGCCCCACGTGTTGAGCAATTCGGCGGTACGTCCACCCGGCCTCCCGCATGCCCACTATACGCCCTCGCTCAAAGTCCGTCAACTGCACATACGGTTCACGTCCACGCTGTCGCGGCATGCTACCAGTGTTAACGACTGCGATGGAGCTCCGTATGCCACGGCAAACTGGCTGACACTGACGGCGGCGGTGCACAAATGCTGCGCAGCTAGCGCCATTCGACGGCCAACACCGCGGTTCCTGTTGTGTCCGCTGTGCCGTGCGTGTGATCATTGCTTGTACAGCCCTCTCGCAGTGTCCGGAGCAAGTATGGTGGGTCTGACACACCGGTGTCAATGTGTTCTTTTTTCCATTTTCAGGAGTGTAGTTCCTATATATTATTTTCATTTTCACTTAAAACTACTTGGTGTATGTACCCGGACAGCCGTGCATGTCAAAGCGCCACTTTTGGGACGGCAAGGTTCACCAGAATTTTTAAAATCTCATTTTGTTCGTCTTCGTTCGTTTCATCTGCTCGGTGCGGACGTCGCAAGACACCCGTTTCAGTTCGTCGTTGATCCATTAACTCAGTTTTTTTATTACAGAGGGCAGCTAACCTTCTGACCGAACACGCTGAGTTACCGCGACGGCGTGGATCGAATCCACCCGGCAGATTAGCGACGAGGGTCAGTGTGCTGGCCAGCCTGGATGTGGTTTCTAGGCGGTTACGCACATCCTAATAGGTGAATACCGCCTTATTATATCCCGGGGTGGCGACAGCAATATCTCCACCATGCTTCAAATTAATCGTGGCAAATGTGTTAATAACCGTGCCATCACTGTGCTGATCCGGTACAAAGTAACAAGGAAGGATGGAGAAGACTTTAAAATATTTGGTGTAAGTCGCAAGCTACTATTAATAACCACGGTTTGGAGAAAATTCAGTTTCCCTTAAAGTGGCCACTCTATCCGATAGAGTTGCGCCGGCTGGCCGAAAAAGCCACACTGTGATACCAAATGAAATGTCGCGCTGTATCAGGTACTTGCTCTAACGAGCAAATCCAAGACAGGCCGAGACTTGGCCGACACATATTCCACACATCTGGCTCGAGTGCAGTTTGGCACGCTGTGGCCTGCTATACGTTGTAGGATTACTTTGTTGTCCGTTTGTTAAGACCCTTTTTTCTTAGGAACAGGTGGAGGAATCAAGTTGAATTTTATGTCAAGTCAACGCAATCGAGAGATACGGCCATTTATGTCATATATTTTGATACTCGCAAAATCACTCATCTATATTTACGGATAAACTGTTTTTGTTTACGAGCTCCTCGTTCAGGCCGTGAAGGCCCACGGCCTCCGTGTCATCTTCTGTCTTGCGGCGTCACACGGGTACGGTATGGAGGGGCATGCGGTCGGCGCACCACTCTCCCGGCTGCTCTGCAGACTTTCCAGACCATGGAGCTGCTACTATTCGCTCAAGTAGCTCCTTAATCGGCAATAGATGAGCTATCTATATACACAATTAAGTTTGTACAGGACCGTCAGAGTATGAGTTTTTAAAATAAGTACTACTTAGACAGTCTTCTAAAATAGAAAATTTTCAGCCTATTTTTTAGTTTAATAATGGAGCTTTTTAACTGCATAATTTACACATTATTTCATGTCCATGGGGAAAAGTGGGAGAGAAATACAAAAAATATCACATAATTTTACATCGATATTTTAAAATAAGACACTGTTTAACTGGGTAAGTTGTGCTTTATATGTGAAGAAAACTTCCAAGTATACAGTGAAAGTATAGAAAATTTCCAGAATGAGATTTTCACTCTGCAGCGGAGTGTGCGCTGATATGAAACTTCCTGGCAGATTAAAACTGTGTGCCCGACCGAGACTAGAACTTGGGACCTTTGCCTTTCGCGGGCAAGTGCTCTGCCTTTTTTTTTTTTTTTTTTTTTTTTTTTTTTTTTTTTTTTTTTTTTTTTGTCCGTTACTGTTCGTTTTACTGTTCGTGGCGGACGTCCCCTGACGCCCATTGAAGTTCGTTATTGATCCATTCACTCAGTTTTTTATTACAGAGGGGGGCTAACCCTCTGACTGAACACGCTGAGCTACCGTGCCGGCTGACATCTGAGCTACCGAAGCACGACTCACGCCCGGTACTCACAGCTTTACTTCTGCCAGTTTTATAGAAAATTTGCCACGAAAATAGTTGAAAAATGCTAAACATGGTCAAAATATTTATGTATGCCTCTGATACGAAAAACACAAACTTTAGTGTGATACGAAAGAGAAATAGTCTAGTAAATAGGCCATCTGACGACGACCACATGGAACACAAACTGTAACATGTAATGTGCTGAAGTAGTGTAGTATTTCTTGTTAATGTAGACTTTCTGAGCCAAGTCAGAAGGGGACTTAATCTAAAAGTTACGATTCAAACACATTTAACACTGAAGAGCCAAAGAAACTGGTATACCTGCCTAATACCGTGTAGGGCCCCTGCGAGCAAGCCGCAGTGCCGCAACACGACGTGGCATGGACTTGACTAATGTCTGAAGTTCTGCTGGAGGGAAGTCACGCCATGAATCCTGCAGGGCTGTCCATAAATCCGTAAGAGTACGAGAGGGAGGAGATCTTTTCTGAACAGCACGTTGCAAGGCATCTCAGATATGCTCAATAATGTTCATGTCTGGAGAGTTTGGTGGCCAACGGAAGTGTTTAAACTCAGAAGAGTATTCCTGGAGCCACTCTGTAAAATTCTGGACGTGCGGGGTGTCGCAGTGTCCTGCTGGAATTCCCCAAGTCCGTCGGAATGCACAGTGGACATGAATGAATGCAGGGGATCAGACAGGATGCTTACATACGTGTCACCTGTCAAGAATCGTATCTAGACATATCAGGGGTCCTATATCACTCCAACTGCACACTCCCCACACCATTACAGAGCCTCCACCAGCTTGGACAATCCACTTCTGAAATACAGGGTCCATGGATTCATGAAGTTGTCTCCATACCAGTACACGTCCATCCGCTCGATACAAGTTAACTCGTCCGACCAGGCAACATGTTTTTAGTCATCAACAGTCCAATGTCGGTGTAGACGGGCCCAGGCAAGGCGTAAAGCTTTGTGTCGTGCAGTCATCAAGGGTACATGAATGGACCTTCGGCTCCGAAAGCCCATATCGATGATGTTTCGTTGAGTGGTTCGCACGCTGACACTTGTTGATGGCCCAGCATTGAATTCTGCAGCAATTTCCGGAAGGGTTGCACTTCTGTCACGTTGAACGATTCTCTTCAGTCGTCGTTGGTCCCGTTCTTGCCGCATATTTTTCCGGCCGCAGCGAACATGGAGATCTGATGTTTTACCTGATATTCACGGTACACTCGTGAAATGGTCGTACGAGAAAATCCCCTCTTTATCGCTACCTCGGAGATGCTGTGTCCCATCGCTTGTGCGCCAGCTATAACACCACGTTCAAACTTACGTAAATCTTAATAACCTGCCATTGTAGCAGCAGTAATCGATGTAGCAACTGCGCGAACCTCTTGTTGTGTTACATAGGCGTTGCCGACCGCAGCGTCGTCTTCTGCCTGTTTACATATCTCTCTATTTGAATACGCATGCCTATACCAGTTTCTTTGGCGCTTCAATGTGATAACTCGGACAGTATCGATTGTGGTGCGTCGTAACCACACATTTGCAATTATCTCACAAACATATGGTTTGCAGATTCATGTTTATTGAAATTTTTTGGCTTCTGTTATCGTATACTTTCACCCATGTTAGCTTCCGCTACTAATTGTGACACGCCCTGCACCTGTCTCTGGCACCCCTCTCAACTTTGTAGCCCAAAAGGCCGCTTGTACCGTTTGGGTCTGAAAACGGTCTTGTCTGTAGGTCTTGCCGCATACAACAGTGTCATCCTTGAAAAGTTGCGTGAAACGTCCGACGTTACGCAACAGGTTACTTATATATACTGAGTAAAATAACAGTCCTGTAACACTTACTTGGGGTACCTTCAAAGTTACTGTTACGTCTGAAGATTTCTTTCTGTTATGTATGACAGACTGTGTACTGTTTGCTAGAAACTTTTCACTCCAGTCACACAGCTGGTCTAATGTTGCGTACGCTCGTATTTTGTTTATTAGGCAGCAATGCGAAACTGCATCGAATGCCTTGAAGAAGTCAAGGAACGCGGCATAAACCCGAGCGCCGGTATCTATTGTCTTCTGGGTTTCGTGGACGAACAGAGTGAGCTGGGTTTCACGCAATTGTTGTTTCCAGAACACATATTGGTTCCTGCAGAGGGGATTTTCGGTCTCCAGAAATGTCATAATACGCGAGCGTAAAACACGTTACAAAATTCTACAACAGACTCAGAAATGTGGTTTCGTGCATCAGTGAGACAACCTTTCTTGAAAATGGAAAGGACCTGCGCCTTTTTCCAATCGCTATAAACGTTCGCAGCAACCTACGGTAGACTGCTTCTAATAGAGGCGATAGTAGTTCCACATACTTAACATATTGGTAACCCGTCAGGTCCAGTGGCCTTTCCTGAGATGAGCGATTTGAACCGCTTTTCCATCCCGTGGCCACTTATACTAATTTTGACGTTCGTACGATAATTTCAAGGAGAAACCACAGTACTATCTTCTTCAGCGAAACAATTTTGGAAGAAAAAACGGGTTAGTGCGAGTAGAACTCACACTCTGTGGGTTCCGTATAAACTTAATTATGTATATAGATAATTCATATATAGGTTTTAATGAGTGAGTTTGCGAGTATCAAAATACACTCCTGGAAATTGAAATAAGAACACCGTGAATTCATTGTCCTAGGAAGGGGAAACTTTATTGACACATTCCTGGGGTCAGATACATCACATGATCACACTGACAGAACCACAGGCACATAGACACAGGCAACAGAGCATGCACAATGTCGGCACTAGTACAGTGTATATCCACCTTTCGCAGCAATGCAGGCTGCTATTCTCCCATGGAGACGATCGTAGAGATGCTGGATGTAGTCCTGTGGAACGGCTTGCCATGCCATTTCCACCTGGCGCCTCAGTTGGACCAGCGTTCGTGCTGGACGTGCAGACCGCGTGAGACGACGCTTCATCCAGTCCCAAACATGCTCAATGGGGGACAGATCCGGAGATCTTGCTGGCCAGGGTAGTTGACTTACACCTTCTAGAGCACGTTGGGTGGCACGGGATACATGCGGACGTGCATTGTCCTGTTGGAACAGCAAGTTCTCTTGCCGGTCTAGGAATGGTAGAACGATGGGTTTGATGACGGTTTGGATGTACCGTGCACTATTCAGTGTCCCCTCGACGATCACCAGTGGTGTACGGCCAGTGTAGGAGATCGCTCCCCACACCATGATGCCGGGTGTTGGCCCTGTGTGCCTCGGTCGTATGCAGTCCTGATAGTGGCGCTCACCTGCACGGCGCCAAACACGCATACGACCATCATTGGCACCAAGGCAGAAGCGACTCTCATCGCTGAAGACGACACGTCTCCATTCGTCCCTCCATTCACGCCTGTCGCGACACCACTGGAGGCGGGCTGCACGATGTTGGGGCGTGAGCGGAAGACGGCCTAACGGTGTGCGGGACCGTAGCCCAGCTTCATGGAGACGGTTGCGAATGGTCCTCGCCGATACCCCAGGAGCAACAGTGTCCCTAATTTGCTGGGAAGTGGCGGTGCGGTCCCCTACGGCACTGCGTAGGATCCTACGGTCTTGGCGTGCATCCGTGCGTTGCTGCGGTCCGGTCCCAGGTCGACGGGCACGTGCACCTTCCGCCGACCACTGGCGACAACATCGATGTACTGTGGAGACCTCACACCCCACGTGTTGAGCAATTCGGCGGTACGTCCACCCGGCCTCCCGCATGCCCACTATACGCCCTCGCTCAAAGTCCGTCAACTGCACATACGGTTCACGTCCACGCTGTCGCGGCATGCTACCAGTGTTAAAGACTGCGATGGAGCTCCGTATGCCACGGCAAACTGGCTGACACTGACGGCGGCGGTGCACAAATGCTGCGCAGCTAGCGCCATTCGACGGCCAACACCGCGGTTCCTGGTGTGTCCGCTGTGCCGTGCGTGTGATCATTGCTTGTACAGCCCTCTCGCAGTGTCCGGAGCAAGTATGGTGGGTCTGACACACCGGTGTCAATGTGTTCTTTTTTCCATTTCCAGGAGTGTATTTGACATAAATGGCCGCATCGTGCATTGAGTTAGAAGCTTACATTTTGTACACCGCTAATCATTCGTAGATCTTAGTATTTGACGTAAATTTCAGCATGGTACTTCAATAATTCCTGATGATAAGAGGTCTTAACGGACGAGCGGATAGGAAGACAGACAACAAATGGCAAAAAAATTATGTGATATAATTGCAAATTAACAGTTTCCGGATTTTTTTCCTTTACTTGTACTGTGCGATCATGCTTCTTGCCAAATTACATTAGTCTAGGTCAACGGTAAGTGCTCTGTAGGTTTTGATGAGTCAGTTTGCAAGTATTAAAATATATGACCATAAATGGCCATCTTTTTATCGCATTGACTCAAAAGCTTACTTTGCTTTTTTACATCACCAAGGGACTATAGACCTTAGAATTTGACCGAGCGAGGTGGCGCAGTGGTTAGCACACTGGACTCGCATTCGGGAGCACGACGGTTCAATCCCGCCTCCGGCCATCCTGATTTAGGTTTTCCATGATTTCCCTAAATCGCTTCAGGCAAATGCCGGGATGGTTCCTTTGAAAGGGCACGGCCGATTTCCTTCCCCATCCTTCCCTCACCCGAGCTTGCGCTCCGTCTCTAATGACCTCGTTGTCGACGGGACGTTAAACACTAATCTCCTCCTCCTTAGAATTTGACAAATTCCCACTTGATACCTATACTTGTTTCTGAGAAAAGGGGATCTTAACAGACGGACAACGAAGTGGTCCTATAAAGCTTCTGATTTCACCAGTTGAGATAAGGAACCCTAAAAATACGTTTAGTACTTCGATCCTCTTTCTGTCATCCTCCCTTTCGATGTCACTATGGTCACAGAGTGTTTGGACATGTGAGTTAGATCCCTTTAGTGATTTAACACAAGACCAAAACTTTGTAGGATTTTCTACCATGTCAGTAAGTAGAATTTTAATTTTCAGTTCGTTGAACGATTCATGCATGGCTCTTCTTATGCTAATTTTGATTTCATTCAGTTCTTATTTGCCAGTTGAATACGTTTAAATTTGGAGTGAACCTCTCTTTGCTTACGTAACATCTTTCTAACATGGCTATCGAACCACAGCTGGTTTTTCCCATCTGTTACAACTCTACTCGGCACATACCTGTCAAAGAGACGCTATAAACTAATATGATAAAAGCATTGGGATAGCGATATGCCCATATACAGATGGCGTTAGTATCGCGTACACAAGGTATAAAACAGTGGAGGTGCCATTTGTACTCAGGTTATCCACACGAAAATGTTTCAGACGTGATTATGGCCGCACGACAGGAATTAAAAGACTTTGAACGTGGAATAGTAGTTGGAGCTAGACGCGTGGGAAATTACATTTCGGAAATGGATAGGAAATTCAATATTCCGAGATCTTCAGTGTGAAGAGAGTGCCGAGAATACCAAATTTCAGGTATTACCTGTCCACGGACAACAGCATCACTTAACGACCGAGAGCAGTGACAATTGCGTAGAGTTGTCAGTGCTAAAAGATAAGCAACACTGCGTGAAACAAGCGTAGAAATCAATGTGGGACGTACGACGAACGTATTCATTTGGACAATGCGGCGAAATTTGACGTTAATGGGCCATACCAGCAGACGAACGGCACTAGTACCTCGGCTAACAGCACGACATCGCCAGCAGCGCCTCTTATGGGCTCGTGGCCATGTCGGTTGTACCCTAGACGGCTGGAAGACCGTGGTCTGGTCAGATAAGTCCCGATTTCAGCGGGTAAGAGCTGATGGTAGGATTCGAGTGTGGCGCAAAACCCACGAAGCCATGGACCCAAGCTGTCAACAAGGCGCTGTGCAAGCTGGTGGTGGCTCCACAGTGCTTTGGGCTATGTTTAAATGGAATGGACTGGGTCCTCTGGTCCACCGAATGTTCAGCTATTTGGAGACCATTTGCAGCCATTCGTGTACTTTGTATTTCCAAACAACAATGGCATTTTTATCGATGAAAATGCGCCATGTCACCGGACCAAAACTGTTTTGAAGAACTTTCTGCACAATTCGAGTGAATTATATGGCCACTCAGATAGCACGACGTGAATCCCATCGAATCCGACAAGATATTATGAGGTATCCCATGCCTTTTGTCACCTCAGAGTTCAATACTTTGTCCATTGATGCTCAACATTTTTGGTCCTGCAGATGAATTTTTCATGTTCATCACTCAAATAACCTGAAGTCTTTTTTAGGGTTCCGTACCCCAACTGATGAAAACGGGACTCTTATAACATCACTTTGCAGTCCGTCTGCCTATCTGTCTGTCTGTCCAATTATTAAGAACCCTTTTTCACAGGAACGCGTAGACGTATCAAGTTGAAATTTATGTCACCTATTAAGGTCTGTGGTCCCATGGCCGTGTGAAACATTTAAGCTTCTACGTCAATGCATTCAAAAGATACTGCCATTTATGTCGCATATTTTAGTATCTTGCCAGTATCGATATCTATAACAGGCAAAAATCGTCGAAATGCGGAACGATCGGCATGCGTTATTAAGTTTTTACTGAACCCCCTGTGAGCGATTCCCACTCGCACTTATCCAGACTATTTTTTCCTCTTTTTCCCCTCTTCCTAAATAGAAATATCTTCCTGCCCTTCTTTACATTCCTTTTTGCAACCATATTCAGTGATGCTGTAATGGTCTTATGTCAACAGATTCCCTGTTGTAGGGTGACTCGAATAGTTCGGGTCTGCTTGTGACCATATTTTATACTCTGCACGCGAGGCTATCTGTCTTCACCAAAGCACCATTCTGAACACAGGCTTCACCCATACCATCATGAGCCTCGATTTGTAGCCAGTAGAGCATCCTCTACATCTGGGACATGACCCCCCACAAGCAGAGGGCACAATGGAGTCTCTTCACAACCTGCCCAATATTTCCTACAGGCAGGCTGTTTCACTTCACATGACAGTCTGGGGGCAGCCAGGTGTGAACAGGCACAGGGGGGCAGCGGTGGACAAATGGCTGACTTGCGGGTAATCTTATAGTCGTGTAGCAGCATACACAATCATATGCCACTGGCCGAGCGCACGCTGACTGTAGTGCCATGGGGTGTGTAGCCTAATCTACGTACACCTATCAGCGAGCATGCTGATGGTCGGACAAGGCACTATTGCACCATATGGTAATGCTGGAACAACCTACCATAAGAGGCTCCATCATCTGCCTGCCATTGAATAACTTCCATTTACATTCCCACCCTGCACAGTTGTCTGGACCTTTGAGGAAGATGGAACCCAGTCACAACAGACAAGGTATCCTGTTCTGCCTCAGATCTCAGCATACCTATTTTTAGAGTGCAGGGGGACAGATATGCAACCAGGTCCCACGTATGCCTTCCATCAAGAGATTTGCAACTATGCTACTCTTTGCCATTCACCATCAGGCAAATGTTGAGTGGTCAGGATGAGTGAATCAGAAGGTGCTGCATCAGTGGGGATCCCAGGTACCACTATGGGCACCAGAGTTCCTATGCCACAGCAGCCACTGGTGTAGAAAGGGGGGAGGGCAAGGGGGTCATTATGCCCTGGGCACCACTTGCAGAGGGGTGCCAAATGGTCTCCAAGACAAACAAATTTTTTCTTTTGGAAAATATATTATTATTAGAGTGAAGTCTATATATTACTACAGGTGTTTCTGGAGGCGGCGGGGGCCACCAATAAAGTGTAGTGTCATACCCCAAGGACTGAGGAGGGAGAGGGGGGTGCCAGTAAAGTGTTGTGCCCCAGTTACTAGTTATGTTCGCTGCCCCACTGACTGAAACTCAGGGCAGAGCCTGTTAATCGTAGCCAAGACAGCTTCCAGCTGTTTCCAGACAGTGGCCAATTCCCTCACCATCTGTACACAACAGGTTCAATCCCTATCTATCTTTAATCAGTGTTCATCTATACCACAAGGAATATAACACCAACCCAACAAGTCGCTGGATGCAATCTAAGGACTGCTGCTAAGATACTTCTGATTTTTATTACACTCCAAAGTCAGCTCCCTCAATGCAAATAACATATTTAGGCAAATGCTTAGAAAAAGCTAGTATACACCAGTCAACACTGTAAAATACACAAATACAATTCAATTCTTCCCAGAAGCACCTGAGAACAAACATTAAACTAAATCCTGTGTATATGTAGGAACTGCTGCTACCTCTGTCGCATGTGTTCAGCTCTGCTGCAGCAATGAAAGTTCTTACATTCTATTTACCCAGTGGCATGCGTTCAGGTTAAGCAACTGCAACACTAATTTGATCACAGTAATGGTAGCAATACATTATGGAATCATTTTAATTGAATCAATTGTGGGTTTTTGGTGAAACTTTGCAAATTAACTAAACAAACACTATTTCTGCCATGCTCCACAAATTTTGTTACGGTTACTGCATTATCTAGGTTTCGGGTTATGAGACCATTTTCAAGTACATTACTGATTCTCAAAGATGATAAAGCAAAGAAAAACATGATGATAAGGCAAAGATAAACATCTCAACTCTTAATATATCAATCCTTGGCATAATGTAAAATTACTTCAATGACAAGTCTTTTGACGAATTGCATATGAAATTACACAATTCAGCAATTACACTAACATGACTAAACATACATAGGAATAAAGCTATGGCTCAGCCTAGAACTTTTTATCTAATCAAGAAATGAGGTCCAAATTTTTACTTCTATTTAGGAGTTGTGAGAACACCTGAAAGAGGTGAATAATTGAACTGGTTTTGCTCATTTAATAATAGTGTGAGGATATAAATATCTTTTTTTTCCATTTTTGGAATTTTTAACTGCCCGAGTTTTGCCCCCTTTTCCTCTATGTGTAAGACTTCTACATCTATAATGTGTTTGTGATTTTTGTCGTAACAATGTTCCACCAAGGAAGCCGGCCGAAGTGGCCGTGCGGTTAAAGGCGCTGCAGTCTGGAACCGCAAGACCGCTACAGTCGCAGGTTCGAATCCTGCCTCGGGCATGGATGTTTGTGATGTCCTTAGGTTAGTTAGGTTTAACTAGTTCTAAGTTCTAGGGGACTAATGACCTCAGCAGTTGAGTCCCATAGTGCTCAGAGCCATTCCACCAAGGCTGAATCAGGCTTCTCCAGTCTCTAGCTTCTATATGTTCGTTAAGCCTGGTGCAGATAGATCTATCATTCTGTCCAGTGTAGCAAGATAGACACTGGCATGTGATCTTATAAAAACCCACTTTTTGTGATGGCTAGTTGTTTGCCTTTTGCATTGAACAACTGATTACCAATTGCTGTGGGACATAGAAAAGCACAGAGAAATGCTCTGCCTTCAAAATGTTACTTATCCTGTTCAATAATTTCCCTATAAAAGGTAATCTGCACCATTTCTTTTCCAGTTTGTCTGTGTTGTTCATTGTGGACAGTAGGCACCTGACTTGCTTCTTTATCTTTTCACTTAGAATTTTGTCAATGATGTGGGGCAAATTCATTATTTGTTGTTTTTATTGTATCAAGTTCTTCATCAAAGTCTTCATGGGATATTGGGACAGAAAAGATAGGGTGAATCATTTGGTGGACTCCTGCATATTTGTAGGCTATAGGATGTTAGGAGGAAGCCAGGATGAATGTGTCAGTGAAGGAGTCTTTTCGATAAATTTAAATTTGTGGTTGCTGTCTTCTATCTTTAATCCAGAAGAACAGCTAAGTGTTGTTAGTACAGTGGAATGTTGTTTAAATCAAAATAATTTCTGTTTTCGAGGGAGCTATTATAAGCAAGCAGATGGTCTGGCAATGGGCTAATCTTTACCCACCTTAATAGCAAAAATGTTCATGGCCAAGTGGGAGACTGATTTTCTTAAGAGGGAACCATTAGCAAAACATGTTGTGTATTGGTACAGATATGTTGATGACATTCTATGTATGTGGAAAAGTTTCAATACACAATTCCAAAAATTTGTAGAAAATATGAACCAGTGGCACACCAATATAAAGGTCAGCATGGAGTTAGAGGGCCCAGCATAAATTTCTTGGACACTAACTTAGATGCAGAACACAGAAACCATAAATTTAAAAGTCATTTGAAAGACTTCTTCCCTGACACACTCATTCTGCCTTCCTCCCAACATCCAACAGCCCATAAATGTGCAGCATTCCACCACATGATCCACCATCTCCCTTCTATCTCCATGTCCCAAGAAGACTTTGACCAGGACCTTGATACAATAAAAACAAAAAATAATGAATTTTACCCCAACATCATTGATGAAACTCTAAGTAAAAAGATAAAGAAGCAAGTCAAGTGCCTACTGTCTGCAACAAAGAACACAGACAAACTGGAAAAAGAAATGCTGCGGATTACTGTTTATAGGGGAAACGTTAAACAGGATAAGTAACATTTTGAATGCAGTACATTTCTCTGCACTTATCTCTGTCCCTCATCAATTGGTAAATAGTTGTTAAATGCAAAAGACAAACAACCAGCCATCACAAAAAGTGGGGTTTATAAGATCACATGCCAGTGTCTGTCTTGCTACACTGGACAGACTGGGAGGTCAATCTGCACCAGGCTTAAAGAACATATAGAAGCTGGAGACAGAAGAAGCTTGATTCTACATCTACATCTACATCTACATTGATACTCCGCAAGCCACCCAACGGTGTGTGGCGGAGGGCACTTTACGTGCCACTGTCATTACCTCCCTTTCCTGTTCCAGTCGCGTATGGTTCGCGGGAAGAACGACTGTCTGAAAGCCTCCGTGCGCGCTCTAATCTCTCTAATTTTACATTCGTGATCTCCTCGGGAGGTATAAGTAGGGGGAAGCAATATATTCGATACCTCATCCAGAAACGCACCCTCTCGAAACCTTGCGAGCAAGCTACACCGCGATGCAGAGCGCCTCTCTTGCAGAGTCTGCCACTTGAGTTTATTAAACATCTCCGTAACGCTATCACGGTTACCAAATAACCCGGTGACGAAACGCGCCGCTCTTCTTTGGATCTTCTCTATCTCCTCCGTCAACCCAACCTGGTACGGATCCCACACTGATGAGCAATACTCAAGTATAGGTCGAACGAGCGTTCCGTAAGCCACCTCCTTTGTTGATGGACTACATTTCCTAAGCACTCTCCCAATGAATCTCAACCTGGTACCCACCTTACCAACAATTAATTTTATATGATCATTCCACTTCAAATCGTATGCATACTCCCAGATATTTTACAGAAGTAACTGCTACCAGTGTTTGTTCCGCTATCATATAATCATACAATAAAGGATCCTTCTTTCTATGTATTCGCAATACATTACATTTGTCTATGTTAAGGGTCAGTTGCCACTCCCTGCACCAAGTGCCTATCCGCTGCAGATCTTCCTGTATTTCGCTACAATTTTCTAATGCAGCAACTTCTCTGTATACTACAGCATCATCCGCGAAAAGCCGCATGGAACTTCCGACACTATCTACTAAGTCATTTATATATATTGTGAAAAGCAATGGTCCCATAACACTCCCCTGTGGCACGCCAGAGGTCACCCCAACGTCTGTAGACGTCTCTCCATTGACAACAACATGCTGTGTTCTGTTTGCTAAAAACTCTTCAATCCAGCCACACAGCTGGTCTGATATTCCGTAGGCTCTTACTTTGTTTATCAGGCGACAGTGCGGAACTGTATCGAACGCCTTCCGGAAGTCAAGAAAAATAGCATCTACCTGGGAGCCTGTATCTAATATTTTCTGGGTCTCATGAACAAATAAGGCGAGTTGGGTCTCACACGATCGCTGTTTCCGGAATCCATGTTGATTCCTACATAGTAGATTCTGGGTTTCCAGAAATGACATGATACGCGAGCAAAAAACATGTTCTAAAATTCTACAAGAGATCGACGTAAGAGATATAGGTCTATAGTTTTGCGCATCTGCTCGACGACCCTTCTTGAAGACTGGGACTATCTGTGCTCTTTTCCAATCATTTGGAACCCTCCGTTCCTCTAGAGACTTGCGGTAAGTGAGGGGGGCAAGTTCTTTCGCGTACTCTGTGTAGAATCGAATTGGTATCCCGTCAGGTCCAGTGGACTTTCCTCTATTGAGTGATTCCAGTTGCTTTTCTATTCCTTGGACACTTATTTCGATGTCAGCCATTTTTTCGTTTGTGCGAGGATTTAGAGAAGGAACTGCAGTGCAGGCTTTGTGGAACATTGCCTTGACAAAAACCACAAATAGATATTAAATGTAGAAATGTTACACATAGAGGAAAAGGGACAAAACTCAGGCAGTTAGAAATTCTACAAATTAAAAAAAAAAAAACATGTTTATATCCCCACACCTGTTTTTAAATGAGGGAATCCACTTCAATTATTCACCTCTTTTTAGCTGTTCTAACAACACTTAGATAGAAGTAAAATTTGGGCCTCAGACCATGAGTAGATAAAAAGTTCTAGGTTGATCCATAGCTTTATTCCTAGGTATGTTTAGTCATGTTAGTGTAATTGCTGAACTGTGTTATTCCATATGTAAAATTGTCAAAAAATCATGATTGAAGTAATTTTGCATTATGCTAGTGATCGATACATTAAGGTGTTGAGATGTTTATCTTTGCTTTATCATCATGATTAGATTTTCTTTATCATCTTTGAGACTCAGTAATGTACATTAAAATAGGCTCATAACCCAAAACTTACTTTGTGCAGTAACCCATAATAAAATCTATGAAAAAAAAGAACAGTGTTTAGTTAATATTATGAAATTATAATCAGACTGTTATTAAGCAACATCTAAATATCTAGATGAAACCTTTACATTTTTTTCAAGAAATACATAGAACTAATATATTCATTATGTTGCGATATTAGTATGGCATTGTTGATCCGAGCTGAAGCAACGTCCGTGTAACTTAGTTGAGCAGCGGTAGATCTGCACACATCTCTGTTGGTCACGGGCCCTGTGTATGATTTTCTGCTATAAGCTATGCTGCCTTCAGACAGGCATTTACTACAGACACTATTTTTCTATGGACCTTTCAGAGACAGTTTAACAGACTGTAGCAATGTTAGTATGGTATTGGTTTGCTCAGTTTACAGGTTTGCTGAATGTGTTTGAAAGTGTGTGAATGTGCCAGGTAGTATCTAATAATATAACATAATTTTGTGTATATGTATTATAAAGAAGCTTTTGTCCAAGCTGTTTTCTGCACGTACTTTCCCAGAAAGAAAGAGGTAATTAAAAATGAATGACCAACAGAAGAATTACCAAACTTGGTTCAAAAGACCAGTGAATTCACTATACATTTTCAGTGTAATATCTAATGTATACCAAATAAGACCAATTAGCTGGTAGTGGTGACCTAAATGCGGTGTTTTGCTGGTATTGTATGTTGTTTGGAAGGGCTAGAAACATAGCTGGACCAAAACTGGGTACATGCTTTTAAGAAATTTAATGGAGTTGATAACTGAGCACGGACTGTCTGTTAACCGTCAACAATTGCCTGTAGCTATAGCTGCTTTCCAGGAAAATAGAATAGAAAGTGCGCTTGATGACCAGCTTAAAAATGAAATATATCTAACGATCTTAAGGTAAGGCTCAACAGGGACATCCTTCAAAGGCTTACTAATGCAGTGTGTTTTCTTGGGAAATAACAGTTGGTCTTTCAGGGACACGATGAAGCAGTAAATTCTATTAATAATAGAAACTGTGTGGAACTGTTGAAGTACTGTAGGGGAGAGTGTTGTACCTTGGGCCATGTCCACTTCGGTTGATTCCGAGTAGTTCTGCCATCTGGTGTGAAGTAAATCAACTACTGCCATGGAGTTAACTATTATGTATACCCTTTGCTCAGCAGTTCGTTTGTAATCTTTGAAAAACAAACTACACATGTTTATCTCGATTGTAATCTTTGGTGGTGTGAAAGTATTTTTCTGCTTTGTCATATTTAGTGTACTGAGGGAACTGAGAAAGACCTTTTGAGAAGATTATTATCAAGGTAAATAGTGAATATTATCATATTTACATTGAACTGTGTGACATTCCTGTAAGCTATAACCTCAAAGTATGGGCTGTTGTATATTGATGCACTGCTGGTTGTTGTATCTTGGGCCACACCACCTGTTGTACCTTGGTCCATGGCCCAAGTTACATGATGTTTTAAATATTTTTGTTTCAATCTGTTGGTTTACTTTATTTGCAAGAAAATGCCATGAAGTAAAACTGGAAAAACCAGGGGAAATGTGGACAGTGATGCACTCTCTGAAGGTTTAAAGTAGGTTTTATCCAATAAAACTAAGGTTGGATCTGCAGCAAAGAAGTATGGACTTTCAAGAACTACCTTGACAAGACATTTATTAACTATGCAGGGTAATGAAGAAGACAAATTTGTATATGTATCCATGAACGATGTAAAAAGAGTGTTTTCAGAACAACAAGAAATGGAACTAGTGGAATATTTCAAGCAAGCAGCAAGACTGAATTAAAGACTGACAAAAGGGAAAGCATTGGAACTTGCTTATGAATATGCTGTAGCCAATGATGCAAGAATTCCAGATGCACGGGATAAAAACAAATCAGCATGTTTAATGTGGTTTAGAGGTTTGCAAAAGCACTTTCCTTCCCTATTGTTAAGAAAAACAGAAGCAACAAGCTTGTGTCAAGCTATGGCCTTCAATTTTGCAAATGTTTCTGAATTTTATAAGAATTTGAAAACTGTTATGTCCAGGACTCATTTTCCACCAGGCAAAATTTATAATCTTGATGAAACTGGAAATTCAACTGTCAATATTCCACCAAAAGTTATTTGTGAGAAAGGCACCATGCAGATTGGTAGCATGACTTCTAGAGAGAGGGGAGTAAATATTACAATAATAGTTGCTGCCAATTCCATAGGAAATCATGTTCCACTGATGCTAATACTCCGGCGCATGCGCTTTAAAGACCACATGTTATTCAGAGCCCTGGCTGGAATGAGAAAATCCATCACAGTGGTCAAATGAAGAACCCTTTCTAGGTTTTTTAAACCATTTTATATCATGTAAGAAGCCAACTGTCATAGAACCAATTTTACTGGTTCTGGAGAACCACGAGTCCAACACTTCTTTGTAGGCTATTGATCTATGCAGGGCTGGTGGTGTAGTTTTATTAACTTTGCCTCCACATATGTCACACAAACTGCAGCCACTTGACCACACAGTGTTTGGACCATATAAAGCTTTCTATAACACTGCCATGAATGAGTGGATGTTGACTAATCCTGGGAAACCAGCATCAATTTATGATATCTCAAGCACTGTAGGTAAGGCATTTAGAAAAGCATTCACCAAGGAAAATATTGGAAAGGGCTTTAAGGTTACTGGAATTTATCCAGTTGATGAGAATATTTTTGGTGACTTTTAATTCCTACCTGCAAATGTTACCGATAGACCTTATGAGTCTGATGAACCTAAGGAAATCGAAGAAATTGTCCACACTGCTGTCTCTCAACAGGGATCACAGTTGACAGAAGATAATCATATATCACCAGAAATGTTGCGTCCATATCCCAAAGCAGGAGCATGGAAGATAACTTGTGGACGAAGAGCTGGGAAGACTAGAATCCTAACGGATACACCAAAGAGAAATGAAATTGAAAACAAGAAAAAAGACAAGAAGAAGAATAAATTCCCAGTCACATGTCACCTGGAATTTCCAGACCCTTCCTGAGAAGACAAAAATTGTGAAATAAATTTGAACAATACAAGTGATGATGATCTGGAAATCTTAAGATCATTTGGCCTGAGGTACAACACATTCTGCAGAGTATGATCCTCTTTTAGCGAAACACATAGAAACTTCTATTGTGTTTGAATGAATTTCTAATAGAATTCAAAATTATGTAATATAAGTTGTGGGCTCAACTGTTTCATCAGCTATAAAATGGGAAATTGTGGAAGTTCCTTCTGCAGCTATCATGCTTGATGAATCTTCAGATGTGTTGAATAAAGTACATTTTTCTGTATTCCTGACTTGTGTTTGTGAAGGAAAGATTCTTGGAATTCAGTGATATAAGTGGTGACACACATGTCTATGCTACTGTAGATCTCATCCAGCACATCTTATCGGAACTGGGATGTAATGAAAAATTGATTGCATAAACATTTGATGGTGTGACGATTATGGCAGGAAATCTAAATAGGGTTCAGCGATTAACCAAAGTCACACATCATAAAGCCATATTTTTTCACTTTTGTGTTAATGTATTTAACATGGTTTTGTCTCAATGCACCAACCAAATACTGAAGTGTAAAATAATTTTAGTTTGCATAATGACTTTCTGGTTTTTTTTCCAAAATCTCCTCAACATGTTAAATTTTTGGATAAATTTTTGCCACATTGTCTTCTACACATCTGTCCAGCACGATGGAATTACTCATCAAGACATAATCACTGGGTGCAGAGGTAAGCTTTGTGATGTGTTTAGTTCTATGCTACAACATCCTCAATAAATTGATTCAGATATTTTAACACAAATTACTGGCTTTCACACACTTTAAGGACATTTCAAGTTTGTTTTTCTCTTGAACCATTCGACAAAATACACTCCTGGAAATTGAAATAAGAACACCGTGAATTCATTGTCCCAGGAAGGGGAAACTTTATTGACACATTCCTGGGGTCAGATACATCACATGATCACACTGACAGACCCACAGGCACATAGACACAGGCAACAGAGCATGCACAATGTCGGCACTAGTACAGTGTATATCCACCTTTCGCAGCAATGCAGGCTGCTATTCTCCCATGGAGACGATCGTAGAGATGCTGGATGTAGTCCTGTGGAATGGCTTGCCATGCCATTTCCACCTGGCGCCTCAGTTGGACCAGCGTTCGTGCTGGACGTGCAGACCGCGTGAGACGACGCTTCATCCAGTCCCAAACATGCTCAATGGGGGACAGATCCGGAGATCTTGCTGGCCAGGGTAGTTGACTTACACCTTCTAGAGCACGTTGGGTGGCACGGGATACATGCGGACGTGCATTGTCCTGTTGGAACAGCAAGTTCCCTTGCCGGTCTAGGAATGGTAGAACGATGGGTTCGATGACGGTTTGGATGTACCGTGCACTATTCAGTGTCCCCTCGATGATCACCAGTGGTGTACGGCCAGTGTAGGAGATCGCTCCCCACACCATGATGCTGGGTGTTGGCCCTGTGTGCCTCGGTCGTATGCAGTCCTGATTGTGGCGCTCACCTGCACGGCGCCAAACACGCATACGACCATCATTGGCACCACGGCAGAAGCGACTCTCATCGCTGAAGACGACACGTCTCCATTCGTCCCTCCATTCACGCCTGTCGCGACACCACTGGAGGCGGGCTGCACGATGTTGGGGCGTGAGCGGAAGACGGCCTAACGGTGTGCGGGACCGTAGCCCAGCTTCATGGAGACGGTTGCGAATGGTCCTCGCCGATACCCCAGGAGCAACAGTGTCCCTAATTTGCTGGGAAGTGGCGGTGCGGTCCCCTACGGCACTGCGTAGGATCCTACGGTCTTGGCGTGCATCCGTGCGTCGCTGCGGTCCGGTCCCAGGTCGACGGGCACGTGCACCTTCCGCCGACCACTGGCGACAACATCGATGTACTGTGGAGACCTCACGCCCCACGTGTTGAGCAATTCGGCGGTACGTCCACCTGGCCTCCCGCGTGACCACTATATGCCCTCGCTCAAAGTCCGTCAACTGCACATACGGTTCACGTCCATGCTGTCGCGGCATGCTACCAGTGTTAAAGACTGCGATGGAGCTCCGTATGCCACGGCAAACTGGCTGACACTGACGGCAGCGGTGCACAAATGCTGCGCAGCTAGCGCCATTCGACGGCCAACACCGCGGTTCCTGGTGTGTCTGCTGTGCCGTGCGTGTGATAATTGCTTGTACAGCCCTCTCGCAGTGTCCGGAGCAAGTATGGTGGGTCTGACACACCGGTGTCAATGTGTTCTTTTTTCCATTTCCAGGAGTGTATATACCTTCACAGATGTGCACAACAACCTTCAGAACCAAGGAAGTGATATTTTCTACTGTGAACAGAAAATGCAAGATACTAGCCACTCCATAGCCCCACAGGTGAACCTTCGAAGAGGAAAAATATCAACTATAGACGTATCTATTGCAAAGTGTTTGATAACAGTGATAGCCACTTGAATTAAAGATTTCTAGATTATTCTAAACATTTGTTTTTAAATTTTCTTTCACATGAAAACTATGCATAATATTCTAACCATTTCCTCAAAAGCAGCTTCTAAGTTTTCTTAGATGCATATTGAAAGTTCTTTGATGCTATTTGATGAAAAAGAGCTGAATGTAGTGTACAGTACTGAAGAGTTCAGAAATAAAACTATGAGTGAACTTCCAAAACTACTGAGCAATTATTCCATGCTAAACAAAAGTTTTCAGCGTTTTCATATGTTAGTGTCATCACTGTATGCAAAGCTCGATGTACGGGGTGGTTATAATTAAACTTTTGTGAGTTTAGAGGACCCCCCTCCCTCCCCAGGAACAAGTGGTTATAGGACAATTGGAAACATTTGTAAGAACATGTGGAAGAGAAAGAACAAATAAATCAATGAAAGAAACACATTTTTCACATGAGAGGGTAGCATTTATTAATACATACCATGTTTATGTTTCAGATTACAAACAATGCTCAATTTGATAACTGTCTGCAACCATGACAGCACAGTACCACACTTAAGATTGCTCTACTGTTGTCTGAAACAGCCGTCATGATGCAGGTCATGCTTGAAGATTGCACAGTCTTGTCCATGACATCAGTAACTTCTTCAACAGTTTGTAATGGAATTGGCCATCAGCCTCTCCCAGGATCAGTTCCAAAATCACCAGTTAATTCAAACTTCTGAATCATGTTCTTTATCCCTGGTGCAGAAAGAGGACCTCTCCATATCCCATTAATGCATTGATACTCACAAAGAGCAGCAGGTCTATTGCTGTTGTTTTGATAAAATAGCTTTATGGGCGAAGCCTTGTTCACCTTGTCCAGTCCCATGTTGACTGACTGCAACTGTAATGCACACTGCTTGTGTTTCAACCCTATGTGGCCATACCGGTACTGGCTCCTAACAGCAAGTCATGACACTATCACTACTAACAGTGGCAATCCAGCAGTGCTAAAGTTGGGTACCCATATGGTGAATAGTCTTCAATCTACACTGGCTCAGGTAGTGAAAATTTAATTATAACCATGCTAAGTGTTCAGTACACTTGATGGTTGTAGAAGTTTTGAGACTCATTCTTGTTTATTGTTTAGCTGTGGTTGACTGGGGTGTCAGTTCAATGAGCTCTGTGATGTGTCTCTCATTCTGTACATACAATTTTACTCATGCATAGAATACAACCGTGATGTCTGTACTTTCCTGTTTGATAACTATAATGTTGTCGTTAATTACATCGGATGGCATCAAGAGGTCTAAAAGTGTTGCTTAAATGTGATCTTGGTTATCTGTTGTGCTTCAAGCTCTGTATTTTCATGCACTTGGCAGTTTCCTGTAACTGGCCTTCCACAGAAATTGGTAATAATTTTTCACTAATTTTTGTACGGTTTTTTATAGAGAAATGACTTCAAAATCTCATTTTTCTTTTTCACAGTGAATATGATCATGGCAATACTGAAGATGGTACACTGCTTTTCCGCATGCCTCCTACATCATTGGCCTTTGTGTTTGATACCACAGGCTCCATGCACGATGACCTGGCACAAGCACGTCGGGGCACAGATGGCATTATGGAAATACTTAAACGACATCAAGATGTGGTTGACAACTATATCTTGGTACCCTTCAATGACCCTGGTAAGATGATCTGGTCAAGGCAAACAATAATTAAAACTTCTATGAAATAATAAAATGAACACTAATTGTAATTATTTTTTCATTAAAGTATCATAATTAAACTCGAAAACAGAAAATAGTTATTTTTGTACTGTGAAAATCCATTTTTTAAAATACCCAGCTACATGTGATCTTTAAATGCTACACTGTATTAGATGGAAATTCTGGGGTGAGCAGTAAATACCTCTTGAAGATAAATCACTGTACACTGAATAGAAAATGTACTTGGAAACAGCCACACACATAGAATGGGATGATTATGAGCTTTTGGACAGTCATTCGTGTAACTCCCATAATCTCTCTCTCTCTCTCTCTCTCTCTCTCTCTCTCTCTCTCTCTCTCTCAATCTGTCAGTTGGTCTCTCATGCTCTCTCTCTCGAATACAGAAACTGATGTGTTGGAGAGAGAGTACTCTCACTGCCGTGAAAAATAGAACAGTTTAGTATGTCATAAGACCGGGATGTCAGAACTCATAAGCCTGGTTCTACATGTGAGAGCCAGATGCAGGATGGGCAAGATGTGATATCAGCACATTTGATCATGTGTACCTAGAATATGTAACACACTGTCTCTTTAAGTTGTGCAGCCACTGGGCTTTTCTTCTTTCTGGGATGTACTGTTAGTACCTTGATTTAGGGAAATGTGCACTGTGAGTCAGCTCATGTGGGAAACTGCATATGGGTGATAGGGATTGACATAGACTGCTGTGGTTTGCAACAGCAGATAGATGTGCAACAGTACAGCAGATGACTCTGAAATTTTGTAATGGACAATGACAACCATGGAGAAGCCATATCCTCCACATTTCCCATTGGATTGTTGCATCACCTAGGGAAACCAGCTCTCATATGTAGCTCTCATCATCTCCCTAGCAATGCTCATTCTAACTCATTTACTGCTTGAGTGTAGACTATAAAATGTGAAATTATCAGTTTCTTGAAGTCTACATAGTATTCTCAAAATAGCTGTAGGGAGTTACATCTTCTATGGATGACGGTAGTATCTGTTCCCGAAAGAACAGTTACCGTTGGTGACCATGCAGCTTTGCTAGAATGAAATGATAGTTAAATGGACACCCTAGCTGCAAAGAGGCGTTGATGTACTTCATTGGGGACATGTTGAAAATGTGTGCCCCGACCGGGACTCGAACCCGGGATCTCCCGCTTACATGGCAGACGCTCTATCCATCTGAGCCACCGAGAGCACAGAGGACAGTGCGCCTGCAGGGCCTTTTTCCTTGCACGCTCCCTGTGAGGCCCACATTCCCAACATGTCCACACCACTACATTCGTAGTGAGCCTAATAGATGTTTGCCCATCATACTCATTACTCGTGGCAGATTGATCTACCAAATCCTGTACGAGTTCGGGCATAGCGTGTGCTTTCGCACAAGAAGGTCAGTGGCCGGGAAACCATATTTTAACTATATATTATGGTAGTATCTCTTCTTGAAAGAACAGTTACCGTTGGTGTCCTCTGTGCTCTCGGTGGCTCAGATGGATAGAGCGTCTGCCATGTAAGTAGGAGATCCCGGTTTCAAGACCCGCTCGGGGCACACATTTTCAACATGTCCCCAATGAAGTATATCAACGCCCCTTTGCAGCTAGGGTGTCCATTTAATTATCATTTAGTTACATCTTCTTTTAAAATGATGAACTCATGTGTTTTATCGAAATGTTGTAGCACATGAGAACTGTGAAAATTGTTGTCTGAAGTGGACAGGCAATAGGAATAAAAAGCTCTACAGCACTGTAATCCCGCTTTGTGAACATCTACATCATTGTTTGCTGCCATGGCGGGCACCACATATAATAAAAAAAATGGGGATTTTTATTCTCTGTGGTACATGTAACATAATAAACATGAGGCAGTGTTGTGCATAATTTGTACTATATCATCAATTACAAACTAAATTTGGTATTCCTAGAAATTTTTGGCAATGGAATCCTCATTCAAAAAGAATCATTATGGAATTTTGTTGTGTATTTACATGATAAAAGGTATAATTTTGTGAATTTTCAGGTGCTTATGAATATTATGCATAATGTAGTTCGTAGTAAATTATGGACCACAGCTATGTATTCTGTAAACTTTGCCAGAAATATCTTTCCAGAAAATCATTTTCCTTTAATTGCAGTGTAACTAGTACTATATTTTCACGTTTTTCTGTTCTATGGCATGTTTTTTCTAAGTTATTGTTTGAAATGTTATGATTGTGATGTAAACTAATTCCTTACAAATTCAACTTCAGTGCTTTAATATTGTGACTTGCACGTATAAAGGAGTCATATTGTAGTAGTTTAGTTTATTGCTTCACCAGTAGTGTACCAGGTGTCCCACCTAAGAGTCATCAGGCACACTTTCTCTTGTGTTTCAGCAGATATTTGCAGTTATGTTTTTGCAATATATAGCTGGAGTCATCCCAGACAAATACTACTCATTATTTCTTTCATGCCCAGTGTTGACAGAAAGATTTGGAGTGTTTCCTGTTACAAACAAAATTATTTTTAAAGCAGAATTTTATGTGCCCATTTGATAGAGCAATCTCAGATTGATCTAGTGCATTGTTTGTTTTACTGATATGTATTAACAGGGACAGTAAAACATGAAGAATAACCAGTACTGCATTAGGAACTGAGCAGCACTGCCATATGGCAGTAGCAGGAAGAATAGAACCTATCACCACTGTCCACTTGACTCTGAGTGGCTTGTCAGTGTTAGGTCTAATGATCCTGCACAATGGAGGCAGGAATGGTGGAGAACTCAGGGTATTACATACGTACCCCAAACAAAATTTGAAGTGCTGTCATCTATGGAAACGGATCATGTTATAGACACTTCACCAGCTGCAAAGTGAGCTGTGACCAGTGTCAAGTGAAAGCAAAGACAGGAGGATAGCAGTCTGTTAACTGACTGCAGTTCAACATACAGTGAATCATGATACCCTAAAAAGCTGTTAGCTAGGTGGCAACTTCCTGGACATGTGCCGAAAGGTTAAGAATTGTAAGGTACCCCTATGTAGATTATAGGTGCACTACAGAGCAGAGACTGTGTGTGGGGTGCTCACAATTTTTTTTTAGCTTTGTCAACTCTCTATCCAGTCAAAGTAATGATAGCTCTAGGAGACCCCAAACTATTACTGTAAGAACCAAAAAAATGTCCCTGTACCCTATCAGTCCAAAAAGTTTCAAGACTGCATTAAAAAAAAAATAGAGGAAAGTTAAGATGGTGGTTTCAGTGCTTCAGGTGTTCCAGAAAGTAAACCTCCACTTTAGTACAATCCATGGAACATACATACAACCATGTGAAACTCTCAGAAAAGTCCTTCTTTGGGATGGGGTTCAACTTGTGCAGCACATTTGGTTGACTGTTGGTTATGTCATCAAAGCAGTGACCCTTAAAGTAAATTTCTGCACTTTTGTCATTTTGTGGTAGTTTCATGCTGATAACACAAAGTCCTGCCACCAATTTTGATTTTTTTTTTTGAAAAAGAATTGTCCATGTTTTTCATTTCAGTCAAGTCATGGCAGGTGTCCACATGTCATTTTAGTTCATGAGTCAAGGCATGCAGGCTAAACTTTACACACACTTCCTCTTCTTCATAACATTCTGGAGGATGTCTTGAACATTTTATTTAGAGATGTTGCTTCATTGTGATTTGTGACACAACATCATTCACACATTATGGCCACACATCTACTACTTAACACTGTCAGCTCATGGGTGACTGGTTGAATGCACATCTGTTGTACACAGTTGTTAGTTCAATCTGCCATCTTAGTTACTGTGATTATGTCACTTATATGCCAGGAATAAAATCAGTCTTGGAACGTTTTGGAGATGTGGTGTAGATGAGACTATTAAAATCTTAGTGATCAGCTTCATAAGTATTCACAGAAAGTTCCAATGTTTCAAGTGCTCTTGAAAAGCAGCACAGCTCACATAATACTAGGTTCAGGCTTGATGTAAATCTAAGTGTTTGTCCAAAGGATAGGGTAATCGAAAATGTAGGAAGGTATTTGTCACAGCAGACAAGACGTTCTAATCCAAAAAGACAAAAATTGACTTGACATACGAGATTGTTTGGGCAAGACACTATCAAGTGTTGGCATAACTTTTAATTGAACTTTCCTGTTGAGGACCAGACTCAACCGCAGATTAAACAAAAAAACTTTAGAGAAAACCTCAGTTTGCTGGTACACATGTTTCTCAATCATACTGTCATCATTTGAGAAGTCTTTAATGTTCCAGCAACCTGTTGAGAAACTTACAGTTTTGTAGGTAGTGAGCATGATAAGACATTCTGTAAAACATCACTAAATGCCACGTCTGAAAGTTACCTAGAACAGATAGTGCAGAAGCCCACTCATGATGGAAATATATTACACCTAATGGCCTCAAATAGACCTGACCCTCTTAACATATCCATATTGAAACTGGTACCAGTGACCATGAGGTATTTGTAGCAACTATGATTACTAGAGGAAAAGGGGATCTAAAACAATTAGGAAGATTTACATATTCAATAAGCTAGATTGAGAGGCAACCATGCCATATCTCAGAGGTGAACTTAAAACATTTATCTTTGAGCAGGAGTAGAAGACATGTGGCACAAGTTTCAAAAATAGTTACCTGTCCATTGGTTAGATAAATATCTTGTAGAACAGTTCATGATGGAAGGGACATCCATGGTATACAGTCACTGTAAACAAACATCTAAAGGAACAGTGATTACAGCTTAATAAGTATAAAACAAAGACTAGGACTGTAGAAAGAAAAATGGTGACAAACATATTTTGGTTATCAAGAGGACAAAGCATGAAGTCTTCAGTTTCTACCATAGCAGAATATGATTAAAAGATATTCTGCAAAAGCCAAAGAAATTCTGGTCATACATAAAGGTTATCAGTGGCACCAAAATTAGTGTCCTGGCATACGGGGATGACTGAAAATGAAACTGGGGTAGTAAAGCATAAGTGTAAACTATGGATTTCATATTCTGATTTTCCTTTACTAGGGAAAATACAGAAGTACTGTCCCACTTTACTTCTCTCAGTATTTCAAAGATAAGCGTGTAGGTATTAGTGAGAGCAGCATTGAGAAATTACTGAAATTTCCAAAATTAAACAAGTCTTCAGCGTTCAATGGGATTTGTGGCATATTGTATAAGTAATGCTTTTCCAACTCTACCCCATGTGGCATGAGCATTGAGGAGCATCTGTTAGATTGCTTGTGGGCAAGCACAGCTAGTGTAGGCTACTTGTGAGGTATATTGCACACGTTCTCCACATGCTCGAACTTCTTGGTCACTCCTGCCTACAGGCACAGGGCCAGTGCAGTACAGTTGTATATGCAACAGCTCAGCTACCTGATTGTCCTGTTTGCTTCTCCTCTCCCCCCCCCCCTCCCCACATCTCCCTGTCACCCAACTACCTGAAGGAGCCTAGCTGCCCATGGGTGGACAATAAAGCTGGATGAACCTACTTTACAGAATTTGCAGCTGAGTTAGCTACCATTTAATAGTGATCACCCACAGATACCATCAACAAAAAACTATGGTCAGTGGCTGGAAGAAAGCACAGGTCACACCCATCCACAAAAAGGGCAGCAGAAATGATCCACAAAAGTACTGTCTATTCTCATTTACATCCATCTGAAAATCCTAAAAATCTTCTGAGTTCAAAATGTAATGAGGTACCTCAAACAAAGTGACCTCCCCTTTGCAAACCAGCATGTGCTCCATAAACATCATATGCAAAACCCCACTTTCACTGTTCTCACATGTCGTCGTGAAAGTCATGGATTTAGATAATTGGGATTATGCAGTATTTCTTTACTTCTGAAAAGCATTTGACTCAATACCATACTTACAGTTATGAACAAAAGTATGATTATATGGGGCATCAAACAAAATTTGTGACTGGGTTGAGGATTTCTTGGTAGGGAGGATGCAGCATGTTATCTTGGATGGAGATTCATCAACAGAAACAGAAGTAGTTCCAAGGATTCTTGTTGTTTTCTTGGATGGAGAATCATCAACAGAAACAGAAGTAATTCCAAGGACCTTGTTGTTCATATTTTGTGATCTGGCTCACAATATTAATCATAAGCTTAAACCTTTTTGCAGATGTTACTATTATTTACAACAAAGTACTGTCTGAAAAAGCTGCAAAAATATTCAGTCAGATATTGGTAATATTTTATTGTGGTAGAAAGATTGGTGCATAAAAGTAGTATACTATGATGACAACATCAGTGGATCAAAGTGAGAATCAACTGACATGTACAAATACCTGAATGTAACAATCTGCAGGCATATGAAATGCAATGATCACATAGTCTCTTTTGATGAGGTTGGTGGCAGACTTTGGTTAATTGGCAAGATACTGGGAAAATGCAGTTATCCTACAAAGGAGACTGCTTACGAATTAGTTGTGCCTTCCACCTAAGTGTATTGCTTGCATATGTGGGACCTGTACCAGACATGAATAACAGTGGACATTTAATGTACACAAAGAAGGGCAGCACAAATGGTCTCAGGCTGCATTGTGGAAACATTGCAAAACCCGAATTGGCAGATGCTTTTAGACAGATACCAACTACCCCAAGAAACTGTACTTACAAAGTTTCAAGAATCAATAATAAGTGAAGAATCTGGAGATGTTCTTCATCCCATATGTATCCCTTCCACATAAACTGTGAAGACAAGATTTGACTAGTTATGGCATGCACAGAGGCATTTAAGTGGCAGGAGCTCTATATTGGCAGGGTCTGTGGTTAATGATATGACATGTGGTCACCTGGAGCACCTGACAGATTGCAGAAGAAACTCCCCTAACTGTGTTCAACTGTATTTGGCAGACAGGAGACTTCTTTGAGTCTTGGAGGAATGCAATCCTAATGTGCTTCCAGAAACCAGGGAAGCATCATACTTGGCTGGCTGGTTATCACAGTGTTGCCCTCACAAGCAATGAGGAAACGCCTTGGAGGCTTTGGTGAACAGTTGCACTATCAAGGTTATTGACTCCGGTCTGTTTCTGAATCACATCAAGTGCATATTCAGTTCTAGTATTGACAACTTGACACTACCAGAGGAAGCTGTACAGCAGACTTTACTGCATAACCAGTTTTTTTTTTAACTTGAGAAGGCATGCGAAACACATATAGGCATAAAATAATCAGACAGCTCCATCAATGGGGCTTCTGGGGATGACTAACCATCTTTGTATGGCCCTTCTCATCTATGTGCTATTTCAGATACTGAGTCAGAGAAACCCAATAGCAGTTTGAGCAGGAGAACTGTGTCCCATTGGACATCATATTGAACATAACCCTTTTTTTACGACAAGATCTTTCGATTGCCACTGCTGTGGGATCTCAAAGTTCAGTTGCTCAAACCATGTGATATTTTAAAGTGTGTCAGCCACATGTGTTGAGGAGCCAATGATGTGTTCCTACTCCAATTATAGAAGGTTCTCATGTGATACAGGTTGTATTATAGGTGCTAGTTGTGTGGATCAGATATATGTACAAGTCTAAAGATGTTAGATCCCATCCACCACGAAGGAATAAGTCTGACCACAGGGCCATGTAGTACCAACTCTATCTGCAGCCTTTGTGCTGAGTCTGATGATCTACCCATTAACCATCTAATGACAGCTTTTCACTATGTCTTAGGTGTATAAGTTCTTGGTTGATCTGCAGTGAGTGATCAGTATTCAAACTTGTTGAGAAACTACCATGGAAATTACATTTGTGAATTACACCAAACTAAAAAGCTATTTTGAATCCATATCAAAACATAACTAGTGGTTATTCATATAATACAAATATCAGTTCACTGAAAAGGTCCAAAACTGTGTCAAACTGTTCAGGGTGCAAGAGAAACTTTCCTTGTATGTGGTATAAATCTCCGATACAGTGCCTCTTGAAATACGCAACATTTCAGCTATCTTGGTTATGGAAGCACCCAGCATGCAAGCACCAACAATTTATCCATGTTTGAATTCACTTATCTCCAACATAATGCACTCACAACTACACAGAACACTTGCAACATACTGAAGACATTGCACAGGTGCCATTCATGGTCAAATACAACAGCGCAACCTGCAGGATGGTTAGCATCTGCATTTCTGTTCAAGTGTGCATCTCTCATGGCGTTTCCATAATTTTGTCCATCCCCCATACTTGTGCTGTATGGTAGTTCAAATACTTTCATCTCTTCCATTTCCCTCCAGATTTTGTGTGCCTCTGCATCTGATATGGAGAACTCATTTGCTAAGCATACCTTGAGAATGCTGATGGCAAAAACGATAGAAGCAGTTAACATTGCCCCCTGCTTAGACCAATAAGTGCAGACAGGCACAGATCTCATGGACACATGCATTCTGGCGTGAGCTGCTGGAGCTGGCAGTCATGTGTGCATGAAGTGTGCTTGCTTGTGTGAATAAATGGTGTGCTTCTCTTTTCCTATAAAGGCTGTGGCTGAAAGCTAATGTGTAAGTAGTAGTGCCTTTCTGTAACTTAGCATGTCATCTTTACAGTAAGCAGCAGTCTATCTTTTCCTACTTTCTCTTATTGATTCATAGGGTGGGGAAAGTTGACTCAGCACTTAAGTTTCAGCATTTGCTTTAAAAAACCCTTTCAATTAATTTTTTGTTTTTGACTTATAAAAAGTATAAATGGTATTTTTACTGTGTCATGCTAATTTTAGCACACAGAAAGACAAAGAGTTTTTGGCAAATGTTCATCCAGATAAAACAAACTGAAATCACTTTTTTTGTTAAACAGATGTAGGACCTGTAACCGTGACATCAGATGCTGAAGAATTCAAACATGCTCTTCGGATGCTTCAAATAACTTCAGGTGGTGACTGCCCAGAAATGAGTTTGAAGGCAATTCAATTGGCAATCTCACATGCAAAACTAGGAGCACATATATATGTCTTCACCGATGCCAGTTCAAAGGACTACTACCTGTCGCCTCAAGTACTGGCACTCATCCAGCGTAAACAGAGCAAGGTTGGTCATTTGGTCAATATTGCCAGTGTATCTCACCTTCTACATGTTCTTTCTCCCTTTGGATTATATCTGCTTTGGGCGAAGCACAAAACAGAATTATTTTGTATTGTTGCTGAAACAACAGTCAGAATTATTTTAATAATATGTGGCAAAACCTGACTTACTCAACAATCACTGAAGGGATGAAAACTCGAATCTTGCTTTTTCCTTCAACAATCACTGTTCAAGCAAGAGATTCATTGGTTATTTGCAGCATGTCATCAAACTTCAAAGTACCGGTTTGTTTGTCTGGTATTCACTGACGAGTGTTTTAAAAATCAGTGACAGCATGTAATTACTTTTATTGTATCAATTCTACTACTGCCCCCCCCCCCCCCATGCCACCCCCCCACCCCCCCATGAACCACGGACGTTGCCATTGGTGGGGAGGCTTGCGTGCCTCAGCGATACAGATAGCCGTACCATATGTGCAACCACAACGGAGGGGTATCTGTTGAGAGGCCAGACAGACGTGTGGTTCCTGAAGAGGGGCAGCAGCCTTTTCAGTAGTTGCAGGGGCAACAGTCTGGATTATTGACTGATCTGGCCTTGTAACACTAACCAAAACGCCCTTGCTATGCTGGTACTGCAAACAGCTGAAAGCAAGGTGAAACTACAGCCGTAATTTTTCCCGGGGGCATGCAGCTTTACTGTATGGTTAAATGATGATGGCATCCTCTTGGGTAAACTATTCCGGAGGTAAAATAGTCCCCCATTCATATCTCTGGGAGGCTGGTCAGGTGAATACAGGGTTATAAATACAAAATCAAATAGGGGTAATGCAGGAGTAGGTTTAATAATGGATAGTAAAATAGGAATGCGGGTAAGCTATTACAAACAGCATAGTGAGCGCATTATTGTGGCCAAGATAGGTACGAAGCCCATGCCTACCCCAGTAATACAAGTTTATATGCCAACTAGTTCTGCAGATGATGAAGAGATTGATGAAATGTATGATGAGATAAAAGAAATTATTCAGATAGTGAAGGGAGACAAAAATTTAATAGTCATGGGTGACTGGAACTCAATAATAGGGAAAGGAAGAGCAGGAAACGTAGTAGGTGAATATGGATTCGGGGGAAGAAATGAAAGAGGAAGCCGCCTGGTAGAATTTTGTACAGAGCATAACTTAATCATAGCTAACACTTGGTTCAAGAATCATAAAAGAAGGTTGTATACATGTAAGAAGCCTGGAGATACTTCAGATAGATTATATAATGGTAAGACAGAGATTCAGGAACCAGGTTTTAAATTGTAAGACATTTCCAGGGGCAGATGTGGACTCTGACCGCAATCTATTGGTTATGAGCTGTAGATTAAAACTGAAGAAACTGCAAAAAGGTGGGAATTTGAGAAGATGGGCCCTAGATAAACTGAAAGAACCGGAGGTTGTAGAGAGCTTCAGGGAGAGCATTAGGGAATGATTGACAAGGATGGGGGAAAGAAATACAGTAGGAGAAGAATGGGTAGCTTTGAGAGATGAAATGGTGAAGGTAGCAGATGATCAAATAGGTAAAAAGACGAGGGCTAATAGAAATCCTTGAGTAACAGAAGAGATATTGAATTTAATTGATGAAAGGAGAAAATACAAAAATGCCGCAAATGAAGCAGGCAAAATGGAGTACAAAAATGCAGCAAATGAAGCAGGCAAAATGGAATACAAACGTCTCAAAAATGAGATCGACAGACAGTGCAAAATGGCTAAGCAGGGATGGCTAGAGGACAATTGTAAGGATGTAGAGGTGCATATCACTAGGGGTAAGATAGATACTACCTACAGGAAAATTAAAGAGACCTTTGGAGAAAAGAGAACCACTTGTATGAATATCAAGAGCTCCGATGGAAACCCAGTTCTAAGCAAAGAACGGAAAGCAGAAAGGTGGAAGGAGTATATAGAGAGTCTGTCTTGAGGACAATATTATAGAAATGGAAGAAAATGTAGATGAAGCTGAAATAGGAGATATGACATTGCGTGAAGAGTTTCACAGGACACTGAAAAACCTAAGTCGAAACAAGGCCCCAGGAGTAGACAACATTCCATTAGAACTACTGACAGCCTTGGGAGAGCCAGGCGTAACAAAACTCTACCATCTAGGGAGCAAGATGTATGAGACAGGCAAAATACCCTCATACCCTTAGACTTCAAGAAGAATATAATTATTCCAATCCCAAAGAAAGCAGGTATTGACAGATGTGAAAATTACCGAACTATCAGTTTATTAAGCCACGGCTGCAAAATACTAACACGAATTCTTAACAGATGAATGAAAAAACTGGTAGAAGCTGAGCTCGGGGAAGATCAGTTTGGATTCCGCAGAAATGTTGGAACACGTGAGGCAATACTGACCCTACGACTTATCTTAGAACATTAATTAAGAAAAGGTAAACCTACGTGTCTAGCATTTGTAGACTTAGAGAAAGCTTTTGACTATGTTGACTGGAATACTCTCTTTCAAATTCTTAAGGTGACAGGGGTAAAATACAGGGAGCAAAAGGCTATTTACAATTTGTACAGAAAGCAGATGGCAGTTATAAGAGTCGAGGGGCATGAAAGGGAAGCAGTGGTTGGGAAGGGAGTGAGACAGGTTTGTAGCCTATCCCCGATGTTATTCAATCTGTATATTGCAGCTTGGAATTGAGTGCAAAGTAAGCAGAAGTTCTGAAAAAATGTTGATAGGTGCCTCCACAACTAACTTCTGCGTCAGTAGCGCCCACAAAAGCAAGCCATGCCACGATCGGCGACAGGCCGTAAACACTGATTATCAGAATGTGACAAACAATGCTTGACACAGTACAGTACTGCATTTTCAGCTTAGAGTGACATAAACACCTATAACAAAGAGAATGGCACTTAATCAGATCAAAGAAAAATAAGCAATCAATTCAAACCAGATGAAGCACATGAAAAAGGAAGGGTACCCGTATAAATACAGACGGAGCACCTGACGCATAGCAATGGCTACCTGGTAAAGCTTAACTGCTAAGCTTACGACTCGAACCAAACTACTGTAGCTGTATCATCATTCATTCGACCTAAATTGTGTCTCATGTTACAATGGACATCTTTTTTCCAATTTGGAGGTGCGGCCTAAAACTTTTCTCTCAATTTGAATTTCGAGTCGCATATTTCAGGTGTGGCTTAGATTCGGGAAATTTTTTTTTCCTTGATTTCGAGTCTCATTTTTCAGGTGCGGCTTAGATTCGAGTACGGCGTAGATTCGAGTAAATATGGTAGATTTAAATGTCAGGAAGTCGTTTCTGAAAGTATTTGTATGGAGTGTAGCCATGTATGGAAGTGAAATGTGGACGATAGTTTAGATAAGAAGAGAATGGAAGCTTTCGAAATGTGTGCTACAGAAGAATGTTGAAGATTAGGTGGGTGGTTCACATAACTAATGAAGAGGTATTGAATAGAATTGGAGAGAAGAGAAATTTATGGCACAACTTGACTAGAAGAAGGGATCGGTTGGTAGGGCGTATTCTGAGGCATCAAGGGATCACCAATTTAGTATTGGAGGGCAATGTGGAGGGTAAAAATCATAGAGGGAGACCAAGAGATGAATACACTAAACAGATTCAGAAGGATGGAGGTTGCAGTAGGTACTGGGAGATGAAGAAGCTTGCACAGGATAGAGTAGCACGGAGAGCTGCATCAAACACAACAACAACTACTACTACGGCTACTGCTACTACTACTACTACTGCTGCTGCTACTACTACTACTACTACTACTTACTCTTATTATTATTATTATTATTATGTAGGGTATCTTTCTGATTACACAATTGACTGTTCAAAAAAGTGTGTTTCAGTACAATGGGTGAATTGAATGCTCCCACAGCAGGAAATTGTTCCAATAACACTGTGGCAAGGCTGCAACCTGTTGTGGCTCATGTGTCATAGAACTTACTAATCTCTCCTGTTTCCAATGTCTTTAATGGAAAATCACAAAATGACTCTATAGTCATATGTAGGTTGATGGCAGAACATGACTTAACAGAAAGCGTTTCTATAAAGAACTTTGGTCACAACTAACAGGTTTTCACACTCCACTGACAGTGAAACTGGGCCATTGGGATTTGCCTCTCTGTAGTAGAGGGCAGTTTTTTCTGTAAAGAGTGAGTTAAACATTCCATTGATGACAGTACCATTAGACACAAAGCAAAAGCTCAAATTGGACAAGGATGTGGAAGGTAATAGGCTGTGTCCTTTTCAAAGGGACCAGTGCAGTATTTACAGAAAATCCAGACCTGAACAGCCAGATGAGGATTTCTACCCTGCATTTCCTAAATGTAAGTCCAGCAACTTAATGCTTGTACTGATTCATTTGTTATCTCCTTTTTGAAACTATGGGTAGTCACAGAGGGAAAGAAAGGTCTCTGCTGGAAGACATTACCAAAGTAAGACGTGGCTCCTTCCAAGGAATATATGTCAAAGGAGGGAAATGAATCCAGTGTGCACTTAGTGTGTATCTAAGGAGGCAGTGTCCACCAGGTAGAAATGGCCATCCCAGAAGGAAGAAGAACATGGACTGCAGTCAGCTTCTGGTTATGTCCCATATTGGTATGTATGGTGTCTGATTGAGATCTTAATGTTTGGAATCAAACAGAAGCACTAAACAAGAGACTTCTTCAGAGTTGTGATGAGCTTGGTTGATGGCTTTCCAACCTGCACTGTATAATAGAGGGCAGTAATGTTGCCCTGGACAGATCAGGAGGGCACTGGAGATACGGGAAGTAGAGTATGTATTGAGTGTTCTTTTTTAGGCTAGGTGAAGCTCTGAGATTGAAATCTCTCATGACAAAATTTTTGTGTAAAACAGTCCCATTTTGTCATGTCAGATCTGGGTAAAATCTTGAGCTATTGACAAAATCCTCCACTGTCCTTGTCAGGAACTACTGACTATCATGGTTTCTATTGTGATGACCATTTATAGCCCATAGATGGCTCTTGATTGGTCAACATACATCATCATTACATCATGCTGAACATCTGGTTCACAATCAAGACAAAGAGAGAAGGAAAATGCCATTTTAGATGTTTTTATTGAACAGAAATCAGATGTAAACAAAAACCAATGGGCAGCCTCACCAATCTGGATGCTGAAAGCAGACACACACTGATTTATATGTGGTATACACAGTTTTCACAACCTTGTGCTGAAGAAAGCTGTTTTAAATACATTAATATGTAGAACTACTTCTGTTCGTGTTAAGGATCACCAGGAGTTTGAGGTTAATCATCTGAATTAAGTGTTCCAAAAGAATGGCTGTGGGGTTTGAGGTATAAAGTAATCACTATCCAAGAAATGAGAATCCAAAACTGTTTAACAATCAAGTGATGATCTACCTGCTGTACTTCTACCTTTTTGCAGTGCTACATGTGCATCTACTTGGCTACTCTGCAGTGGCTGGCAGAGGGTTCATAGAAACTCTTTCAGACTACTTCTTGACCATTGAACTCTCAATTAACACATGGGAAGAATGAACATCTGAATCTTTTCATGCAAACTCTGATTTATGTTACTTTATTATGATGGTGGTTTCTCTCTACGTAGGTGGGAATCAACAAAAATTTTTTGCATTCAGAGGAGACAACTGATGATAGAAATTTCATTAAAAGCTTCTACTGCAACAACAACCAACTTTGTTTTAATGATTGCTGCCCTAACTCAGAAAAATGAAGTAAGATTATAGTTTAACATCCTATTGAATTTTAGGTCATTAGAGATAGAGTACAATCTTTCAAGGATGGGGAAAGAAACTGGCTGAGCCCTTTAAAGGAACTATCCCAGAATTCACATAGAGCAATTTAGGGAAATAATGGATAACCTAAATCTGAATGGCTGGATGTGGATTTAAACTGTATTCCTCTCAAATGCAAGTCCTATGTGCTAACCACTGAACCACGTTGCTTGGTACCCCACTCTCTCCTTATTCTGCAATATTATAAAACAAGCTGCCCTTCCCTGAAGCTTTTTGATGTCCTCTGTCATGACTATCTGCCAAGGATCCCATATCACACAGCACTACTCCAGAAGAGGATTGACAAGTGTAGTGTAGCTGGTCTCTTTAGTAGATTTACTGCAATTCCTAGGCATTGTGTCAATAAAACACAGTCGTTGGTTCACCTTCCTTGCAACATTTTCTTTGACATTGTTCCAATTTAAGTAGTTTGTAATTGTAATCCCCAGGTATTTAGCTGAATTGACAGTCTTCAAATTTGTGTGATTTACTATGGAATCAACAGTGAACACATTTTATTCAGTACTATTTATGTCAGTCCTAAAATGTCTAAGCAAAAATACAAGTTAACTGGAGAAATTCATTTTACGCTATTTACAATGTAATTAAGAAATGTATGTGTTCACTTGGTTAGTGTTAATTCAATACCAACAGTTTTATTCTGTAACCTTCATTGTGTATACAGTCCAAAAAACCAATGACTCTGATAAATGTAAATGGCACCTAAAATAAATTTTAAAGTAAAAATATAAATGAGCACTAAATTTCCCTCATAGTTTTAGATTTATGTATCTATGATTATGAATATTAAATCATTATTGTTACAACTGTTGGGCCTTCATAATAATTTTAATGGGAATATGAATTCCATCACAAACAAATAATGTTTTCAGTAAAAGGTTCTCATTGAAACAGTAAAAAAAGGTCTTAGTTGGAACACAAATTCCTGTGAAAAATTATTCATCACAGAACATCTACAAAACAACTACAGTACAGTAATAATGTACTGTAGTCTGTTGTCTTTGTTAGACAGCACCAGAACTGAACCTCTTCTATGACCTCCAGTACTCTGGCTCATGACAGCTTCAATCTTCTGGCCATACATATGAGCTCAAATTAGCATCCAGTCTACTGCTCACTCATCGCATTCACTCTAACATTAAACTAAAAACAAGTTACCAAGTTCAAATGAACTATTATAAAAATAAATAAATAAATAAATACATTGATAACTACATCTAGATCTACATACATACTCTGCAAACCACCGTATGGTGCATGGTACCCTGTACCACTACTAGTTATTTCCTTTCCTGTTCCACTTACAAATAGAGCAAGAGAAAAATGACTGTCTGTATGCCTTTGTATAAGCCTGGATTTCTTTTTTCTTGTCTTTGTGGTCTTTACAAGTGATGTACTTTAGTGGCTGTGGAATAGTTCTGCAGTCAGCTTCAAATTTTCTCAATAGTGTTCCTCAAAAAGAACACCACCTTCCCTCTAGGGATTCCCATTTGTTTTCTCAAAGCATGTCCATGATACTTACATGCTGTTCAATCTTAATGGTAACATCTGTACCAGCCTGCCTCAGAACTGCTTCAATGTCTTCCTTTAATCTGTCCGGGGAGGATTCCAAACACTCGAGCAGTACTCAAAAACAGGTTGCACTAGTGTACTTCTTGTGGTCTCCATTACAAATGAACCACACTTTCCTAAAATTCTCCCAATAAACCAAAGTCGACCATTCGGCTACCCTGCTACACTGCTGACATGGTTATTTCATTTCATATCACTTTTCAGTTTTACCCCTAGCTGTTTAATAGATGTGACTGTGTCAAGCAACACACTACTAATGCTGTATTCAAACATGGGTTTCTTTTTCCTAATCATCTGCATTAACTTAAACTTTCAATGTTTAGAGGTAGCGGCCATTCATCACACCAACAATAAATTTTGTCTAAGTCATCTTGTATCCTGTTACAGTTACTTTATGTCAGCACCTTCCAATACACCATAGCATCATCAGCAAAAAGCTACAGATTGCTGCACTTTCGGTCCACAAGGTTATTTATGTATATAGAAAATGACAGTGATTTCAATACACTTCTCTGGGTCATTTTTGAAAATACCTTTGTCTCTGGCAAACATTTGCCATTGAGTGCAATGTAATGGTTTCTGTTAGTTAAGAAGTATTCAATAGAGATATTACAAAAGAAACTAAATTCATAAAGCTGTACACTGAGTTCAGTGCCTTAGATCAGAGTTTGATCTCCATAATGATGCAAGTGGTGATATATATATAATATATTTATTTTATATTCTGACCAATATAAATGAATATATTGTAATACAAAAAAACACTCCCAAATAAATGCACTGTAGCCATTAATGTAGCCAGAACTATTCGGGTGATAAAATGCTACCTCTGTATTACTGTTAACATTACCCATTCTACATGGCAGCCAACAAATTTTACATCCATGAATAGTAATCCTGCTCCCTATATCTCATGAGTAAAAAATGTCAATGTTGTATGCCATTGTTGGCTGGGATATCCCATGGGATGGGTTCAGCTGCCTGTAAGAGGTGTTCTTTCTCCACATGCATTGGCCCCTATCATTATGTGGCCCCTATCATTATGAATATATATTGTGTCATATGTGTATTTGTAGATTGCAGGTGAGTGTATATAGTGCAGTGCTATTTTTCTGTTGGATGATGACAAAAAGAGGAGGGAGAGTGATAAACCTGGTGCCAGTACATATCCTACTCCTCTTGAATAGTATCAAGAAGGCCACCAGGCTTAATGTCCCCTTCCAATGCATGGATCACCAACAGTGTCACATGCTGTCACTTCATGAGGCACTGTAGAGAAGTTTGTCATGAGACACTGTAGAGAAATTTGGAACTGAACCCAACACACTCGTGAAAGACAGGTGATAAGGAACTTTCAGCCACCACCTCTTCTCCCCTTGCTGGCCAAATACTAGTAGTGAGAATTTTAACCATTGTCAGGATTCAAACCATCTTACCTCCATGTCAAGTGGCACCACACTGACATTCATTAGCAACCTTGGGTATGGAGGTGAGTATCTCATCAGTCATCACGTAGGAACCTTATATTTTACTCTCCCTTCCCATTAATCAGCACATCTTTAATATTACTACTAAATAAACAAATAATTGCCATCTTTAAAATTAAGAAAACAGTAAATACTTCCCCCCATAATTCTTCAGTGAACATTCACAAATGCAGCAAGACAATATCAATTAATACAAATAAATATTAGACAAACAGCATAAACAGTAAAACATTGTTAATCATAATTAATTCTTACACCATCAACACTCAGTCACTGAATCACACGCTCAGCACATTGTGCAGGCTTCTTAAACTTTAAGATACACATTAGTTTCTTTAATTTTTGCTAAAACTCGGTCTCACTGTCAAATATGGACTATTTTACACTCTTATAATGCTTTCCATTCCTTTTTACAGCCCCTTTCTTTCCTTTAATAATTCATAGCGAATTTCCTAAAATATATACACTGATGGGAAAAAAAGACAACACCAGAAAATACTTAATGTAGACTAATGAAACTTCAGAAATACATTTTTGTAGGTAACATATTGAAGTGATTAACTTTGCAAGATCACAGGTTAATTTTAGGGCGAGATAAGCCATTGCAAATGTGAAATGGTGGTACATTAATAACCAGTGTAGCCACCAAAATGCAAAATGCAGGTATGTAGACGTGCATGCATTTTGTTATACAGATGCCAGATGTCAGTTTGTGGGGTGGAATTCCATGCCTGTTGCACTTGGTCTGTCAATACAGGGACTGATAATACTATTTGTGGATGACACTGTAGTTTTCATCCAATGGTGGGCCATATGCGCTCAATTGGAGTCAGATCTGGTGAGCGAACAGGCCAAGGCAGCATGTCGACACCCTGTACAGCGTGTTTGGTTACAACAGTGGTGTGCGGGTGAGCTTTATGTATTGGAAATACTCCCTGGAATGCTGTTCATGAATGGTAGGACAACAGACCAAATCCCCAGAATGATATACAGATCTGCAGTCAGGGTGCGTGGGATAACCATGAGAGTGCTCCTGCTGTCATACAAAATTGCATCCTAGACCATAACTACAGGTGTAGGTCCATTGTGTCTAGCATGCAGACTGGTTGATTGCAGACTCTCAGCTGATCTTCTAAGTAACACATAGCCATCACTAGCACCTAGGCAGAACCAGCTTTCATCAGAAAACACAACAGACCTCCACCCTTCCCTCTAATGAGATCTTGTTTGACACCACTGAAGTCACTAATGGTGGTGGTTTGGTGTCAGTGAAATGCATGCTACCGGGTATCTGGCTTGGATGCAGTTCCACAAAACTGGAGCACTGTTGTAATTGGAGTATTTTGCAAAAAAAAAAAAAAGGGTCACAGGCAAGACATAAAAATACTTGTTTTGTAAATATAACCGCCTTTTCCTGCTGCCACTTAATTTATTTTTCCCTGACGTGTTTCACCTTTTTCTTGCTCTAAGGCATCATCGGTGGGATCTATAATGATACAGTTTTGCTATTTTTAGATTATCAAACAGCTCACGTCTCAATTTTTATGCTCAAAAGCGACTTTTCTTTTGTGTGTGTGTGTGTGTGTGTGTGTGTGTGTGTGTGTGTGTGTGTGTGTGTGTGTGTGTGTGTTGGGGGGGGGGGGGGGTTGAGCTATAGGGTGTTGAATATGAATGTACTAGCTGTTAGCTAGTGGTTGAAAGCTTTGCTGACAGCTAATCTGACTTTTTGTTTCAAATTTCTGAGGAGGGGTTCATGGATAAGTGAGTGTAAGGATGTTGGGTGGTGTTATTGTTATATTGGATGGTATTATTATGTTAAACCTCTTTGGGAATATTATTCTGTTATTTTATCTATTATTGTAAACAATGTGTACTTGATAGTTCAACAGGGTTTTCCTTTCAGCTTTGGTTTTCTGTATGTGGTAATTTTCTAGCAGGGTTAGGAGGTGTTTTTTGTTGTTGATTCTAGTTATTTTCATGTCTTTTTCTCTAGTGGTTGGTCTATGGTCATGTTCTCTTATGTGTTCTGCAAATGTTTCCTGGCTCTCATGTGTTCTTTCTATCTGACATCAAATGTTGTACCTGTTTTTCGTATGTATCTGCCTTCGCAAGTGTTACACTGTAGTTGATACCAGCTTTCTGATATAGGTCTCTGTGTTTTGCCCATTGTAACCTTTATTTTGTGCTATCTGTATTATTATGTCCAGTTCCTTTTGGTAGTTTTCTTTGGTGAGAGGCACTGTGTTGAGTCTATGGAGCATGTGTTGAATTGCTGGTTGCTTTTGTGAGTGTGGGTGGTTTGAGGATTGGGGAATGATAATGTCCATTGCTGTGGGTTTATGGTAAATTTCAAACATATGCTTATTGTTTTGTTTTTTGATTGTTACAGCCAGAAAGTTAATTTGGTTGTTCTGTTCTCTTTCATTTGTGTATTTTATATTTTACGTATCTTGTTGATGTCAGTATGTAGTTTTTCAATTTTTGTTTGTGGTTCATGTATTAAGCAGAGGATGTCAACCATACACCTGAACCAATATAATATGTTATATTCTTTTGCTACTATTTTTGTGAAAATGATCTGTTCAATATGGTTTACAAAAATATTTGCTAAGGCTCCTGAAACTGGGGACACCATTGGTAATCCATCTTCTTGTAATTACTTCCAGTTCAATAGTGAATTGTATTTACAAACAGATGAACCACAAACAAAAATTGAAAAACTATGTACTGACATAAATAAGATACATGACACTATAAAATTCACTTGACTTGACTAATAAAGTGCTAGTGCAACCTCCAGATCAGATGAGAGGAAATGCAGATCACAGCTAATCCTAAGTAATTAATTTTTTTCATAAAAAATAGTGACATGAACTGTTTGATAATCTAAAAAACAGAACTGCATTGCTGTAGATCCCACTGATGATGCCTTAAAGCAAGAAAACGGTGAAACACGTCTGGGAAAAATAAATTAAGTGGCAGCTGGAAAAGGCAGCTTCCTTTACAAAACAAGTATTTTTGTGCGTGCTGCGGAGGATGGCCACACAAACAAACTTGTTAAGACATAAAAAAACTGTACCTCTACCAGTTTGATCTCTGTAATGTACAAAATGTTCACTAAAGTTATCAGCAATCTTGTAGGGAAAGACAATGAATTTTAATGTGGCAAGGGAACCAACATGCTTTAAAAGTGAATACAGCACAACTGACCTTTTGAAAGTTGTGAACAAAATTATAAAACAAAGTAGTGAGTATTACATACCAGCTTGCTTCAGTTCGTAGGGTTTGAGAAAAGTTTTGTCACTGTATTAACAGCCCTTCAAAACCAAGGCACTGATACAACCTAGGTTAATATAGTGAAGAATAGGCATGCTAATGCTACAGCTTCCATTAGACTTCATCAGGATAGTGGATTTTTTTAGGAAATTGGAGAAATTGGGCAAAAAGATTCCATGTCACCAAAATAATTCATAGAAGCCCAAAGGAAGTTTTTGTATGTCCATGTCTACATCTACATCTACATGGTTGCTCTGCTGTACACATTTAATTGTTTGGCAGTGGGTGCACAGAACCACTTTAAGAATATTTCTCTGCTGTTCCACTCTTAAATAGTTCCACTCTTAAATAGTACTTGGGGGAGCTCTGATTTCTATTATTTTATTGTAATAGTAATTTCTCTTTATGTAAGTGGGAGTCAACAAAATATATTAGCATTCAGAGGAGAAAGTTCATGATCTAAAATTTTTCAAAAGATAAAGGCACAACAAAAGACACCTTGACTGCCACGCCAACTCGCTTTGCATGTCTGTGACACTCTGTCCCCTTAATTCACAATAATACAAAATGAGCTGCCCTCCTTTGATATTTTTCAAAATCCTCCATAAATCCTATCTGGTAATGTTCCCATACCATGCAGCAGTACCCCAGAGGAGGATGGACAAGTGTGGTGCAGGCTGTCTATATATTTAATTTTTGCACCTTTTAAACATTTTCTATGTTATGATTCTAATTGAAGTTGATCCTTTAAATTTTGGGTACACAACTGCAGCAACAATGCTTAGAGTTACTGGAAGGGACAGGAAAACGAACAGATGAACCACAGAACAGAATGGACTGGATGTTGGAGCTATGACTGTTATCAGAATGAAATGGAGGTTGGTGGGACACATAACCAGGCAAATGAACAGTATTAGCACCAAGCAAGTGATCTGCTGAATTTCAAGATGTAAGAAGAGACTGAGATAGAAACCTGACATATGATGGGTTGATGATGTAAAATATTCAAGAGCAACATGAATTTATATAGGTGAAGTCCATATTACATTAAAAAGTCTAAAGATGATTGTTATCCATTGGTAAACATTGAGTGGTTCATAATGAGAGTGATGATGTTGGTGACCAGGCCATGTGTTTGACTGTGGCATTTTCTTGTTGTTTGTACTCATTATGTTGAACTCATTCCATATTCCAAAGTTCCCCCTCCAATTTGCTTCCATTGTGTTGTGGTTTGTGTGTGTGTGTGTGTGTGTGTGTGTGTGTGTGTGTGTGTGTGTGCGCGCGCGCGGAGGGGGAGGGGGGTCATGTTAAAGGTATAGGTATGCCTGTGTGTGTGTGTGTGAGAGAGAGAGAGAGAGCTAGTAGACAAGTTGATGGAATTGTAGCCAAACACTTTACCATAAACTTCTTCAACTTCTGTAATTTTCTTGCCAACTGTGCATTTTTTATTGTGCAATGTGCAAATTTAAGCTGAAATATATCATTCCTTAAATATTTCAGGTTGTGTTTATATTAACTGGTGACTGTAATGATGCAGATAAACCCAATTACCAGGTTTATGAAGATATTGCAGCCACAAGCTTAGGACAAGTTTTCCATCTCAATAAAACAGATGTGAAAGAGGTTTGTAAATTTTTTTTCATATAATGTAATTATGTTTTGTTTTGGTTGTATGTTACTGCAGACATAATAAATAATTTCAGCAGAATTTTTGCAAATTATCTAACAGTTTTAATGTAGTGATTCTTGAGTTTCTCCCGGCATATTTGACAATCAAAATATCCACGGGTGTACTGCCGGTCAAGAGAGTCTACCCCAGGAATTGGAACATCTGAGAACTGTATTTCGAAAAAATGAGTACTCAGAGTGGCAGATTCAACATGCTCTCCGCCCAACCACTACAGCACAACCTGTGGAGATGGATGAAATCACAAGGGAGGAGATAGGCACTGCATTTATTCCATATACAGGCGCACTCTCGGGGAAAATCGCCCGCATTTTGAATAAACACTGGGTCGGAACTGTGTTTTGTCCTCCGAATAAAACTCATGCACTGGTGGGGAGCACTGAAGATGACCTCGGTTTGAGGAAGGCTGGCATGTACCAGATTCCGTGTCAATGTGGCAAGTCGTATATTGGTCAGACGATGCGTACCGTCAAGGATCGATGCTGTGAACACCAGAGGCACTCTCGACTGATGTATCTGAGCAAGTCGGCGGTCACTGAACATTGTTTGTCGGAAAATCATGCTATAAAGTATGAACGCACGAGGATTCTGTTACAGACGTCAAGATATTGGGACAGCGTTGTTAGAGAGGCCATCGAAATTCACACCAATGACGACCTCATAAACCATGACTGTGGCTATAATCTTAGCAAGGCTTGGGAACCAGCGATTGGGTTAATCAAGAGTAAATCGAGCAAACGTATAGTTGTGATGACCTCGGCGGACAGAGCCATCACACCAACGTCATCTCAGATGCCATCCCAATCTGTTCCACCGCGCGACCATGGCGCGGGGCGCGGACAGCGGAGGGAGCATGCCACGGGCGGAGGGTATTTAAATCGGCCGCCACCGTGACCGAACCCTGTTCCCTCTGAGCAGCCATAGCGTATGGATCTCCATGCCAGTACATTCACAGGAGCTCAGTCCGTCAGTTCACCTGATGATGGCGACATGTATGATCGCCGAAATATTGTTCCTGTTTGACACTGTAGACCGGCAGTACACCCGTGGATATTTTGATTAGTTTTAATGTATCCTTTCACTAAACAGTTTTTTGTTACAAGAGATTTAACTTACACCCAATGCCAGGTGGAGTTATATAATATACATATTTACTGTTCATTTATGCTATAAGCAGTTTGTAATGAACAAAACTGATAAGTTGGAAAATAGTTTGTAGACTTAAGTAGTACCTAGCTAGACGAGTGAGATAATGTGTCCCATGCTGGTGGATGATGAACAGTTCAAGGACAGCTCCATAGTGTCTCATGAGTTTAATCATTGAGTTCATATTACTGTAATAAGAGGTCAGAGAGTTTCAACAGTTGGGAAAACTACTTGAGCTGAGAGAGGCATGCTTTTGCACCTACTTGGGCACAATTACGGGAGATGAATTCAGAACTTCAGATGGAAGTAATGTACAAGGATACGTGGCCAGAGTGAATGTTAGTGTGAAAGATTGAATTAACTTCCATAAAATTTTGGGATTGCTGAAGAACAACTTGAAAAGAGCAGGTGATTTGGTAAAGAGAAGATAAAGTGGCCCAGCAAAGATGGAGGACTACCAGAACACAGAGAGATCAGTCTTGAAGGATACCCGTCAGTACCTGGACATTTATAAGCTGATCATGAGGCTACTCATATTTATGGGGTTGGCTATGTGAAGGTAGCTAAACAGTGCATTCTGCAAGAACTGGCAATTGCATTGGAAGGAAATGAGGGAGCCCGACAGAGATGGGGGACATTGAGGACACAAAGAGAGCTGTCTTGTGGGATGCCCATCAGTACCTCGGCTGATCATGAGGCTACCCATAACTATGGGATCTGCTAGGTGGAGGCAGCTAGATAATGTATTTTGCAATGTAGGAGGTGATGCATGAGCCTATAGCGTCCATATGCAGAATCTGCTTTCTACAGCTCTTCCATAGCTGTGACAGAGTGAAATATATTGCAATATTTCAGTATGAAATCAGTGTCAACTAAATCAATTTTAGATACAAGACTTGAAACAGAACGTTAATTAAGGATAGTATAAGTGACTTAAATAACATTTCAATAATCTTCTGAACTGTGTGACTAACTCTTACGAGTCCAAGGCAAAGGTTTCAGACACTAAAAAAATGGTATTGATATCAAAGAACTTTATTTTTCCTGTATTAATTTAGTTTGTGCAGTCATGTGTCTGACTCAAATGTATAAACAACAAAATGGTGCTGTCATAAAACTATTTGCTTTAGACAGTTCATTGATAATGAAAATAGATCATGAAATGGGTATGGACTTATAAGGAGGCTGCTACTTTATATCAGATTATCAAGAAATGGGATGTTGATCTCAAATGTGGCTGTGCATCTCGCAAAGGTGATTCACATGAAGGATGTCAGAAAACTGTAATAATAGGCAACAACATCAAGAAAGAATGTATCTCACTATTCCATGATCGATGATCAAAAATAGCTGGTGCCATAGGCATATCAAAGAAAGGAATGTGGCACATTTTACACAGAATAATTGATGAGCTAGCTTTGTGAAAGATAAGTGCTGCATTTGTTGAACGCTGAGCAAAATAAAGGATAGATTGAAAACATAAACAGTGTCTGAACTGTTATAAAAAGTAGACATCTTATTTTGTATCAGATTTGTTACTTTGGATGAGACTTAGGTCCACCATGACTAATGTTCTCTGGGGTGTTAGAGGGATCCTTCTTATTGATTACCTCACAATGTACCAAACAATGACTGATGAATGCTACACAAGTCTTCTGAATGAGTTGAATGAAGTAACACATGAGGATACACCTTGATTAGAAAAGAAAAAAAAAATCATTTTACATGAAGAAAATGCACTTGCCTATTAATGAGCATTGGCAATGGATAGCTGGGAGAGTTGAAGTATGAACTATTGTCCCACCACTGTTTACCAGATATGGCACCTTTTGATTTCTGCCAGTTGACACATTTTAAGTAATTTGTGGTTGGAAAGCATTTTGATGCCAATGAGAAAGTTATTGCAGCTATAGATTGTTATTATTTTGCAGATGTTAAAAATCAGAAGGGATGGAAACTACTCACTAGAAAAATATTTGGGAAATTGCTTCAATCTAAAAGGGTACTACATCAATAAGTAAGTGCATTTTTTATAGAAATACACAGTTACTCATATCTGGGTTGACAACTTTTCATCTTACTCTCATGAGACAATGATGTACAAGAACTCACAAATTAAGTGTTTGTTAAATTCATGGCCATAACTACACTTTAATATTATCACAGAATGACCAGAATTTTGATAGCATGCTTACAAATTAAATGGACCCTTTAAACTTGTGTATTCCATGCATGCAACACGAAGCACAAGTGGAGCTCGACAGCCTCTGGAATGGAGAATAGTGGTCTTGATATATTACACAGAATTTTATATAATGAAACGAATATTATGTCAAAAAGAACATCCCAAACCTCTGTAACATTAATTCACAATAACTGGCAAGAAACAAACAATGTGATTTAGAGACCACACAACAATACAATCGTTTCATTATGCTGCATGATACCTGTAGCAATGTGATAGCAAAATTTTGATCAGAAAATGTGACAAAAAAAGTGTACAACAGAAATTTTTATGGGAATTACAAGATCTGAGAAATTATTCAACATTTAGATTACCATAGTCAATGAAATTGAATACAGCAACTGTGTGCATCAACATGTTTCATATTTGTGAAATGAATGACAACCAGATCTACATCTGCAGATATAACTCTCAAGTTACCAGCAAAGTGAAAAAATAAAGGTACAAAGCAAACACATTTGAAAAATATGAAGAAGTTTATTGTAACAGGTAAAACTTCCAAATCTGTGATATTTATAGTGGTAGTGGCAGTCAAAATGAGGATACAGCATAAGTTATGTGATACACAATTAAGTTCTTTGCAAGAACTAGAGAAAGCTGTTGACTGGGTCCTGGATTCTTATAGAATCACTGAATTGTACATAATGCATTTCATAATACTTAATGATAGTTATATGATACTGTATGTTACCAGTGAAGAAATAGAGTGCTGAATTATTCTACAAAATCCGCTATGAACTGTGTTATACTCATAATGATCATGAAGGCAGTGCACTGAGAGAGGCTTAACCATAGGTCTCTTCCAGTTATTAACCTGTTTCACATTTATGAGATAATTGGTGATAAGATGTAGCTGTCAGTTTGCTAAGACGAAAAATAATAATGTGAGGCATACATTTAAAAAAAAATGAAATTATTAAATTCCCATCCCAAACATGCACCACTAACTTGTCCTCCATTCAGCAGTGGCAAGTAAAGAAGTTTTTTCTGGCTGCCAAAATGTGGGGATCATAGCAACATGCTGACTGTTCAGTGCACAACAGCTCTTCTAAGAAACATACTATGCTAAACTGTTCTGTCTTTCTGCTCTCTGACACTTTATTTTTAAGGTGAACTGATTTGCTAACAGCAGAAATTCATCAGGGAGATCAATAAGGTAGAGCTGGTGCACTTCTTCTGATAATCGGAGACAGGACCATATGTGCTACTGCTCTATTTCTGTGGTCATGGAATGTTTTATATAGAGAAATTATCCAATGTTAGAAACACACACGTAAACAAAGAAGGTTTGCACATTAAACTTTCACTAGATCTTTCTGCCATGTGAGCTTTGGCTTAATTTACCCATACATAACTCAGAATATATGCATATGACTCTACTTACTGTATGTAATATGTTACAGAATGCTGGATAGTTGGAAGAACATAGAGTAAGTTCTGTAATGCCAAATATTTTGGCTGCCAAGAAAGTAGAGAACCTGGAAAAATGCTGGCTGTCCAGTGCTTAACAAATATTTAAGGGGACCTTCCTTATTCAAGGAGTATATAACTTTATATACAGAGAGAATAGTTTTACTCATGAAGCTGTAAACAGACAGTCAGTCATCTGTTCCACTTTTCTAGTGTGTCATGTGAATTATTATGCATTGCTTCTATTTTCTGTTGCTTTATTTTTGACAGAGTTACTTATTCTGTGTAACATTGTTTCAGGTTTTAAATTATGTGAGGGAATCTTTTGGACTGGACAATTATGATGACAATGAACAGAAGGTTGATCTGTTGTCAGTTAACAAACCCAATGCAACAAAGGATGAGCAACACAATCTTTATATAGATGAATCAGTAAAAGAGTTTACAGTTTCTGTGTCAGGCAAGAACTCAGAACTTGCACTTGTGAATCCTGATGGTGAAGATATCAACGGTCCACCGAAAGCAAATCCATTGCTTAATTTAAAAAATGTTAAAGTAATTAATGTCGAGCAACCCGAACCAGGAGAATGGAAAGTCAAAGTCAGTAGTGAATCAGGACATACTGTCCGTTCTAAAGGTGTTAGTGATATAAACTTTGCACATGGGTTCTCAAGGGTAGCAACAGATAAGTTCAAGGAAACCTCTCACAGGCCACTCAAAGGTATGATTGTTTCTGTAATTATGGAGAGCATGTTGTTTGTGTATTACGAGGATTGAGAGAGAGAATGAAATACTCTTTCCTTCACTTCACTTCTCATGTACTTGAATATGGTGCTAACTTTTTGTTCTTGGTTTTCTCTGTGGTATGGAATTACCAACTGACAACCTCTGTATATGTAATACTTCTAAGCACTGATAGTGCTGAACTACTTCACAAATGCATTAAAAAATTAACCCTTTTGCAAATCAGATGATTCATCTTATCTGTGGTTCATATACATCTATATACAGGGTGTACCACTCAAACCTCCCTGGTTTCATGGACCCAGTAGATACGACAATGAAAAATGGACCACATTGTAGAGCATCTCAAAGAATTTATATTCTCATGTCAGAAGTGCCAAGTATTGTCACCAGATTGCAGTATGATTACATGAAGTGAAAATGGCAACTCTACAGTAGTTTCTTCATGTGGGGATTCATGAAGGACCACATGTATGCAACCAAAGTGGACGATATTCCTACGTTGTGACATCATATCACTAGTGCGATTTCAACAATAACAGAGAAAATGTTACAAACTACTTGGCAAGAAATTGAATACAGACTTGATATTCTTTGTGCTACAAATGGTTCACATGTAGAGGCATATAGGTGATAAATAAATAAATTCTTTGAGATGCTCTACAATGTGGTGGATTTTTCATTGTCATATCTACTGTGGTTTTCTTCCTCTCGGTCTTTGAAATCAGGGAGGTTTGAGTGGGACACCCTGTATTATGCAACATTTTTGAAGGACATTGTTTTTTTGCAGGTGATAAGGGACCTTAAATGATTATCTACTCGTATCTTATGATAAGACCATGATTCTTGAAGATTTTACTGTTAATAAGAGCCAATTCATGTCACTTGCTGTTAGAAAATTTGGAAGCTTGTATTAAGCATGAGTATTAATGCACACACTTTGGAATCTTGCTTGTATTTTATGCTGGCAGTAACTACTACTTATGTTGTTTAATGATGGACTCAGCTTCATTTCTATGATACACTTGCACAACATATAAAGAAACATAGTTAAGTTATACATACACAGTGAGTATATTGTGAAATATTTTTACTAACAAAAGTTTCATCCAAAATTACCCTATCCAAGTCCATGACAGGCTTAAATACACCAACCACAATATTATAGTAAGATTTTTATCAGCTACACTCAGTGCACAAAAACCCATAACTATAATTCAAATTAAATAATCTGATAGTTGACTAGTTAACTGTGAAGCATTTTTAACTATTTACTAATGATATATAAACCATGAATGATTTTTTTTGTGGCCAGATGTGCTGTGCTTTCTCCATTAAATATTTTCATCCAAGCATACACTCAGAAATTTACAGTTATCATCATCTACTGCTAAAATTGTACACACATCAAAAAAAGTTTTGCAGCAACCCAGTTCCCAGAACTTCTGAAGATAAACGTTGACTGTGGATATTGTATCACAGACACAGTCCCTTTGACTGTTCAGAGATGTCACTAAACCCACCCAAAGATGTAAACAACCATGCATGAGCAGTGCCTATTAGACAGAGGGAGTCTGACGGCCAAACATTTCCAATCATTGCACCAGGAAGGAGGTACACGGCTTGTGTTGCCTATAGTTCAACCATGCCTAGATGGTCAAAATCATGATTCTATTGCATCCACATTATTACTTTATGGCAGGAAGAGCTCTCAACAAGGGAAGTGTCCAGGCGTTTCGGAGTGAACTAAAGTAATGTTGTTCAGATATGGAGGAGACACAGAGAGACTGGAAGTGTCAATGACATGCCTCACTCAGGCCACCCAAGGACTACTCCTGCAGTAGATGACTGCTACCTACAGATTAAGTCTCGGAGGAATCCTGACGGCAACACCACCATGTTGAATAATGTTTTTCGTGCAGCCACAGGACATCGTGTTATGACTCAATCTGTGCGCAATAGACAGCATGATGCGCAGCTTCACTCCTGACGTCCATCTCAAGGTCCATCTCTGTAACCACGACACCATGCAGCATGGTACAGATGGGCCCAACAACATGCCAAATGGACTGCTCAGGACTGGCATCACATTCTCTTCACCAATGAGTGTCGCAAATGCCTTCAACCAGACAGTTGTTGGAGACATGTTTGGAGGCAAGCTGGTCAGGCTGAACACCTTAGACATACTGACCAGCGAGTGCAGCAATGTGGAGGTTTCCTGTTGTTTTGGGGTGGCATTATGTGGGGCTGATGTACACCGCTGGTGGTCACGGAAGGTGCCATAATGGCTTTATGATGCGTGAATGCCATCCTCCGACCCCCAGTGCAACCATATTGGCAGCTCACTGGTGAGGCTTTCGTTTTCATTGATGACAATTCATGCCTCCATTGTTCACATCTTGTGAATGACTTCCTTCAGGATAATGACATCGCTTGACTAGAGTGGCCAGCATGTTCTCCAGACATGAACTGTATCGAACATATCTGGGATAGATTGAAAAGGGCTGTTTATGGGCGATGTGACCCACCAACGACTCCAAGGGATATATGCCAAATCGCCATTGAGGAGTGGGATGATCTGGACCAACAGTGCATTATGAATTTGTGGATAGTATGCGATGACAAATACAGGCATGCATCAATGCAAGAGAACATGCTATGGGTATCAGAGGTACCAGTGTGTACAGCAATCTGGAATACCACCTTTGAAGGTCTTGCTGTATGGTGGTTTAACATGCAATGTGTGGTTTTCATGAGCAATAAGAAGAGCGAAAATGATGTTTATGTTGATCTCTATTCCAATTTTTTGCACAGTTTCCTGAACTCATGGAACCGAGGCTATACAAAACTTTTTTTTTGATGTGTGTACATTTATAATTTACACGCAGTTTAAAACTGGGACACACTTCAGTTATATTGAGTGTGAAGAAGTCAACATTTTCTTACTGTCTTTGCCAAGAATAAGAGTGAGGTGTTATCTGCAAACATACAGTGCAGTGAGAGTTTTGTGCTTCATCATTAATATAAATGAGAAGCAGTACAGAACTATAAGTAAGAGTTCTGGGGAATGAACTGCTGTGTTTTTTTCTGGTTTCAAAATTAATAATTTTATCATAAATGTTAAGCCATCTGCAGGAATCTTCCCCAGTCACCCGATATTGTAAGCCACATATATGTTGCAGGTTCATTGATGATATCTTCATGCTCTGAATCCAGGGTGTAGACACCATACTGTCATCCTTGTTCAATCTTAACACATTTCCTCCAGTCTGTTTCAACTGGTGGCCTTTGTCTCAGGGTATACCATCTACCTGGACATTTAGCTCCAACTCTCAAATGACAACATTTAACCCTCTGTTCATATAAAAGCTACCAACTAACAACAGTGCCTTTACTTTGATAGCTGCCAATCATTCCTAAACAAAACTTTCTCTCATACAAACTATCTACTCGCAGATAGTGCATCTGCAGTGACAATCAATCCATTGCTCTGTATTCAAAATGTCTTACTAAGGCTGCATAGATGGGTGCTATCTCCTGTAACATTTCTCCTAACATTTCTTGTATACATTAAACTATTAGGTCACACATTGCATTGCACTCTAAATATTAAAGCATTATCTGTAAGCAAAAGGAAAATAGTTTTTGAGAATGAAATAATACCCTATTTTTTAAATACTTATCTTGATGTCTTGAGGGTGTCTGTGATTGTTGCTCAAGGTATTTTATCATTCTCATTCACTGGAGAAGTCTAAGGCTCATATCTTTTTGAATTTCACTGGATTATAAAGCAAATCATGTGTCTTTGTTCTTTGAAATCTGATCTGGTAGTGATTGTCCCAAATACTCGAGCAGTATTCAATAAATTGTTGCACGAGTGTTCTGCATGCCATCTCCTTCATAGATGAACCTCACTTTACTAGAATTCCAATAAACCAAAGTCTATCATTTACCCTCCCCCCCCTCTCCCCCCCCCCCCCCCCACCACCCCCACCCTTCCACTGACCTGACATGCTCATTCCATTTCATATTGCTTTGCAATGACACCTAAAAACTTAATCAACAATGCTGTGTCAAACAACGCACCACTAATACTGGAAAAAAATTACAGGATGGTTTTTCCTACTCCTCCACATTAAATTATATTTAGAGCAAGCTGCCATTTGTCACACCAAAGAGAAATTATGTGTAAATTATCTGGTATCCTTCTATAGTCACTCAATGGCAACACTTTCCTGTACACTACAGCATCATCAGCAAGCAGTCGCAGATTCCTTCTTACAAACAGTAGTCACCTCAACTTTTTTCCAGTCACTTGAGGCTTTGCACTGGTGCGAGATTCATGACAAATATGATATAGGTAAGGGCAATTGCTGAAGAGTAATGTCTGGAAAACCAAACTAAGGTTCCATCCAGACCTGGCAACTTATTTATTTTCAACTTCCTCAGTTGCTTGTCAATGCCATGGATGCCTAATTCCATTGCCTCCGCATGGGAGTCTGTGTAATGGTCAAATGATGGTATGTTTGTATGATCCTCCTGTATGAGTGACTTTTTAAATGCAAAATTTAAAACTTAAGTGCTCCTTTCACTGTCTTCTATTGCCACACCAGATTGCTCAATGAGTGACTGAATAGAAACCTTCAACCAACTTAGTGATTTTACATAGGACCAGGACTTTCTCAGGTTCTCAGCAGGGCGTTTTGCTAAGATTTGACACTAGAAGTTGTATGCTTTGTGCAACGATCTTTTTTGTAGATGCATGAATTTCTAATAACTTTTGCCTTTCAGCATTTCCACATTCTTTTTTAACTGAGAGTGCAACAGTGCTTCTGCAACATTTTCTTAATTTTGTTGTTAAACCAATGTGATTTTTTACCACCCAAAATCCACTTATTCTACACATGCTTCTGCAGAGTGTGATTTACAATCAGTTTAAACTTTTCCCATAATTCCCCTACGTTCATCATATCAGAACTAGATAGTCTCAATTCATTTCTTTAAGTAGGAGGCTGCTTATTTGCTCTTTCTGGGTACATAAATGTTTACATGATGAATTATTATACATCGTGATCTATTTTTTTTTCTGTGTATCACATTGTCCAATAGTCGAATCTTGGTCTGCTAAATTGCACCCCTCAATTTAGCACACAGTCAGATCTACCATGCCATATTCACACTTAATCCCAGTTTCCAACCTTGCCCACTATCCAGGTGGAGGGAACACCCCCCCCCCCCCCCCCTTACATATGAAATACCACCCGACCTGGAACAGCTTAACAGCTTAACCACATCCTCAACCAGGACTACTTTTCATCATGTCCCAATGTGAGGCACTTCCTTCCCAAAATCCTTTCACCACCCACACAATCTACTAAATAAGTATCCTGGTACATTATAATGCCTCGGACCCTTCTCACATGGATTATATTCTTATGAGAGACACTTGTACGACCTGTAGTGTTTAGAAAAACATCCTCAACTTCAATAGCTGCTTCACAATCTGTGTAATTTGAATCCTATTTCCAGTTGTATCTTCTGTAAATGGCACTGATGAAAGTAATCCTTATAATACATCCTTGAATCCTGCAATCCACCTAACCTCAATTTCAAATACCTATCTCAATTTCAGCTAGAAACCTCTCCCTCCCTCCCCCCCACACACACACCTACACCCCACCTCCCATTTCACTCCCTCCTCTATTCCTCCCCCCTACCACCCCTTCCTGCTTCTCTCTAGTTCAGTATTCTCTCTGTAGTCTCTCCTTCATTCTGTGTTCCATCCCACTCCCCCCTTACCTCTCCATCCTCAACCCATACCTCTTATTTCATCATGTACCACATATTTAATTTATTCCTGATTTTCATAGCCATGTTATAGAGTCTAGGCATAGAGCTGCATGTGTTAACAGGAAACATGAAATTTGGTTTTTTTCTGCTCTTACAAGCATGTTAGACATGGTTTTGTGTAAATAATTTGAGGTTTCCAGAAACATACAGAGTGAGGTGGCACTACAGGTGAAACACAATGGACTTAGGATCAGGAAAACTGTAATTCAAATACCTATCTCGTCATTGTACTATAAGTTTTCTCTGGTTTCCCTGAATCATTTAAGGTGCATGCTAAAATTGTTCCTTCAGCATGATAAAGATCAATTCTCTCCCTTTTATTGTCCTGCTAAGTAGTCCTCAGGGATGGTAAAATCTACCCTTCACTTCCTGCTCTCTATATACAGGACAAAATGAGTCACTTGATTTTGAATTACACATGCAGTATATTTCAGACGTAAATTAGTAGATCAATACATACAGGGTTATTACGAATGATTGAAGCGATTTCACAGCTCTACAGTAACTTTATTATTTGAGATATTTTCACAATGCTTTGCACACACATACAAAAACTCAAAAAGTTTTTTTGGGCATTCACAAATGTTCGATATGAGCCCCTTTAGTGATTCGGCAGACATCAAGCCGATACTCAAGTTCCTCATCAATGAGTTCGAAAGCATCGTTGATGCGAGCTCGCAGTTCTGGCACGTTTCTTGGTAGAGGAGGTTTAAACGCTGAATCTTTCACATAACCCCACAGAAAGAAATCGCATGGTGTTAAGTCGGGAGAGCGTGGAGGCCATGACATGAATTGCTGATCATGATCTCCACCACGACCGATCCATCGGTTTTCCAATCTCCTGTTTGAGAAATGCCGAACATCATGATGGAAGTGCGGTGGAGCACCATCCTGTTGAAAGATGAAGTCGGCGCTGTCAGTCTCCAGTTGTGGCATGAGCCAATTTTACAGCATGTCCAGATACACATTTTTTTTCGCAGAAGAAAAAGGGGCCGTAAACTTTAAACTGTGAGATTGCACAAAACACGTTAACTTTTGGTGAATTGCGAATTTGCTGCACGAATGCTTGAGGATTCTCTACCACCCAGATTCGCACATTGTGTCTGTTCACTTCACCATTAAGAAAAAATGTTGCTTCATCACTGAAAACAAGTTTCACACTGAACGCATCCTCTTCCATGAGCTGTTGCAACTGCACCGAAAATTCAAAGCATTTGACTTTGTCATCGGGTGTCAGGGCTTGTAGCAATTGTAAACGGTAAGGCTTCTGCTTTAGCCTTTTCCGTAAGATTTTCCAAACTGTCGGCTGTGGTACGTTTAGCTCCCTGCTTGCTTTATTCGTCGACTTCCGCGGGCTACGTGTGAAACTTGCCGCACGCGTTCCCGCGGGCTACGTGTGAAACTTGCCGCACGCGTTCAACCGTTTCTTCCCTCACTGCAGGCCGACCCATTGATTTCCCCTTACAGAGGCATCCAGAAGCTTTAAACTGCACATACCATAGCCGAATTGAGTTAGCAGTTGGTGGATCTTTGTTGAACTTCGTCCTGAAGTGTCGTTGCACTGTTATGACTGCCTGATGTGAGTGCATTTCAAGCACGACATACGCTTTCTCGGCTCCGGCCGCCATTTTGTCTCACTGCACTCTCGAGCGCTCTGGCAGCAGAAACCTGAAGTGTGGCTTCAGCCGAACAAAACTTTATGAGTTTTTCTACGTATCTGTAGTGTGTCGTGACCATATGTCAATGAATGGAGCTACAGTGAATTTATGAAATCGCTTCAGTCATTTGTAATAGCCCTGTATGTATACTGAAGCATTGAATTTAATTGATGGTAGAGGAAATCATTAAAATGCATCAAATGAAGCAGGCAAAAGGGACTAACAGACATCTAAAACATGAGATTGAGAGAGAGTATAAAATGGCTAAGCAGTAATAGCTAGAAATGAAAGGCTTTAGAAGCATGCATGACTAGGAGATGGATGGAATATGGCTATAAGAAAATTAAAGGGGCTCTTGGTGAAATGAGAAGCAGCTTTATTAATATCAAGAGTGTGTATAGCAAGCCAGTACTAAGCAAAGAAGAGAAATCTGGAAGGTGGAAGGAATGTATAGAAGGATCATATATGGGAAATTAATTTTAAGACAATATTGTAGAAAATGAAGAGAAAGTACATGAAAATTAAATGGGGGATGTGATACTGTGAGAGGTATTCACCAGAGCACTAACAGATATAAATCAAATCTAGTCCCCTAGAGTAGATGACATTCCCTCAGAATTATAGACACCTGTGGGAGAGCTAGCCAAGACAAAACTATTCCACCTGGCTTGCAAAATACAGAGTGTATCAAAAAGAATCATCTGATTTGGCACAACTATATTTCTGAAACTAATAAAAATATACAATGAATTTTGTTTTTGTTGAACGGGAAACTCAATAAGTTTTTTTTTTTTTTCAATATGCCCCCCTTGAGATGCATGGCATATGTCAATGCAGTATTCGAATTGAAGTGTGTCTTTTATAAACCCCCACAAGAAATAATCACATACAGTCAGGTCTAGTGACCTTGGAGGCCAGTATGTAAAGCTGAATCATTTGGTCCAGTATGACTAATCCATCATTCAGTAATCCTTTGATTTAAAAATTCCTCCACTTCAGATGCCAGTGTGGTGGTGCCCCATCCTGTCGGTAAATGAAGTTATTTGAATCAGTTTCCAACTGTGGGAAAAGAAAGTTCTCAAGCATTTCCAGATAGGTGCTTACTGTAACATTGTTCTCGGCAAACATAGTTGGACCATACACATTTTCCCATGAAACTGCACAAAACACATTTCATTTTGGGAGTCCCTCTCACATTGTACAACTTCATGTGGTTGTTCCATACCCCATATTCTCACATTATGATGGTTCACCTTTCCATTTAAATCGAATGTTACCTCATCACTAAATACTAAACTTGGAAGAAAACTGTCATCCTCCATCTTGCCAAGAACAAAATTACAGAAGTCCATATGTTCTTGTTTGTCACTTTCAAGAAGAGCTTGCAGTAGCTGAATTTTGTGTGGCTTCACGTGTAAATGTCAATGCAACACACTCCAGATGCTCATTGGGAGCATGTTGAGCTGTCGAGCTGCATGGCGAATAGATTTCTGTGGATTCCTTGTTAAACTTCGGTCGATGCATTTTATGTCTGTGTCAGACACTCGGGGGAAAGCCTGGCAATTTGCCTATACACAAACAACCTGTTCCTTGGAATTGTTCATGCCATTGTCTAATGCTCTGTGCTGTAGGAGCTAATATGATAGTCATGCTGAGCAGTTCTTACAGACCATCACTGCACAAAACATAGAACACAACACGCTTTCTGTCGTCCTGACACCATTTTTACTAGAATTGAAGTGGGCACACACTGCCGCTACCTAGTGGGAACTATGTAAAACTTGAGAGTTTGCTCTTTCAAACAGTTCACTCACAGATCTCAAATAACATAATAGTTATGATTTTTTTCAAATCAGAGGATTCTTTTTGATACACCCTATATATGAGGCAGATGAAATGTCCTCAGACATTTTGCAAAATGTAATAACTCAAATTCCAAAGAAGGCAGGTGCTGAGAGGTGTGATTACAGAACTATCAGTCATGGTTGCAAAATAATGACCCAAATTATTTACAGATGAATGAAAATCTGGTGTTAGCTGACCTAGGGCAAGGTAAGTTTGGACTCAAGGGAATTGTATGTGCACATGAGACTACTGACCCTTTGATTTATCTTCAAATGTACACTGAAAAAAGGCAAGCCTACATGTATAGCATTTCTTAATTTGAAGAAAGATTTTGACAATGTTCTCTGGAATAAACTCTTTGACATTCTGAAGGTGGCAAGGATAAAGTAGAGGGAGTGGGAGATTATCTAAAACTTGTACAGAAAAAAGACTGCAGTTCTAAGATTTGAAGGACTTGAAACAGAAGCTGTGATTGAGAAGGGAATGAGACAGGGTTGAAGCCTCTCCCTGATGTTATTCAATCTGTATGTTAAGCAAGGAGTAAGTAAAGCAAAGGAGAAATTTGGAAAGGGAATTAAAGTTCAGGAAGATGAAATAAAAAGTTTTAGTTTGCCAATGACACTGTCATTCTCTGAGAGTGTGAGAACACAAATGAAGCTGGTCGTCTGCACGCAGACTTCATTTTTAGCCTGACACAATTATATGTGCCTAATGGTGCACACAGAGGATGCTGTTTAACTTATAAGTTGCTGCATTAGTACCTGCATGAGTAAACTGTCTCATACATGCTGGCTACTCTGCAATCTTTCTCAGACCATTTTATAGAAACCATTCAGTAAAAAAATTTGATGCTTCCACATCCTATAGTCTCAGTTGTCAGCTTAATGGTAAACTCCCTGTATCTTTGTTAACAGTCATAGTTATTGTAATATGTCAAAATTAAGTAACTCACTACATGAAATTTCAATAGTTTACAAAGAAAATATTACTTTCATCAGTTTATGTTTAGTTCATGTTGGGTCTTATTTTGCTGTATATGATATTTATGTAACACACTCAATTTTTCTTTAAACTTAGGGAAGATCTATATATGTCTCCAATCTGGAGAAATTAGTTTGTGTGTAGTACTCTTAGTTCTGTGTGTGTGCACAAGCAATTCAGTGAGAGTAACTATTCATAAGATCCAACATATTTTCTGTCAAATGAGATAGGTTTTTTTTTTAGCACTGAATATGTTTTTTCTCTTCATCTTTCATCTCTTCATCTTTCATATCTGTGATCACTTATGTTTTGAAAGTGCTCAGGACAGACACAAACTGTGCAACAATTTCCTCCAGAGATGCATAGATATTCCTTAATGGTGACTAATTCTGAACAAGTCTGTCAATTTCCAAACAACTGCCTATGCCAAAAAGTACATCATTAGTGAAAATATAAATACAAAATGTTAAAATATATAAAAATTCTCAATCATCCTGTAGGTACAGCTCACAATCATTATAATAACTGTGTGATACCTGCATATTTATAAAGACATTAGAAAATAATTGCAATAAAATATAAAAGACTTTGTCCTGTTCTTGTAGTATACATTTGAACTGTCTGCCCATGACTGAATTTACTTCCATCACTAGTCAACTTAGCAAATGTAGTTGAGTGTATGTGACAGACACCATCAGTGTTCAATATGTGTTCAAGTGTGCTGATCGTGCCACAGCTCTGGAGCATCTCCACTTATTTCAAATAGTACGTTCAGTGTGTGCCTCTCAGTTTCACATATACACTTACATGCAAATATTACAAATTTTCCTTTTTTAAAAACTTGTGAAATTCTTCCAATGTTTATAAAAAGTAGTTGTAACATTACACCACCATGCGATGACTCCGAGTGCATGAGTGTATTTGACCCCATTTATTGGACCCATCGGTACTCCTTGTCTCGATGAGATAAATGTTGAGCTCTGTCTTTCTGTTGATGTTTAACTTTGTAGTTCCTGTTCTACTTTTTGCATTAAAGTTGCCTCATAATTTGCAGCTTTTGTTAATCTACTTTCTTTGAGTTTTGTGTAAATCACTTCACCATTTTTCTTGTGCAGTATTTTGTATTTTTTACTCTAGCTTAATGGTGGCCTGTCATTTTTAATCCAATAATTTGTAACATCATTTTAATATAAAAATCCCAAATTTTACAGGTGCTTATAATTCAGTACTGATTAAACCCACACATCAGAAGAAAATATCAAAATTAACACAACTGAAGTTAATTGATATGAAAGGAAATGTGGTACAGGAGATCAATCTTGAGCCTGTATCTAAAAAGAAACATCTGTACCGTGGGTTTTTCATGCCACCGAATGAATTATTTTATCTTGAGGTAAATTCTGATGTGTGTGTCTGTGTGTGTGTGTGTGTGTGTGTGTATGTATGTGTGTGTGTGTGTGTGTGTGTGTGTGTGTGTGTGTGTTTGTTTGCTTTAAAATGTCTACATTTGTCTGTGTGAATTGCCTTATAATATATACAATCATGAGTAATTGGATTTGAAGGAACTGCTCCGTCTTGTGAGTGTGTCATGTCACCTTGATGAATGGAGCAGTTCAACACAGCATATGACTGATATGTAATCACCCATTTCAATGGCAGTATGGATACAATGCACAATATCTGCCTATTTGATTGTCCACTGAACATGGATGCATGATACATGGGACACCATCTTCCAACCTGTACCACTATCATACACAAAACTAGTTCAAAACACACACGATCTAAAACTGTCACCTTAAAGTATTCACATTATACCAGCTTTTGTTCTTTAGCTAGCAGGCAAATAAATGTTTCTTTGTTGTAAGATACTAGGTTCCACTGCCTGGTCCTATGTTGCTAAATGCAGCACGTATCTTATGGAGACCATTTAACTGCTCACTGTTTATATTGCACCAGAGCATAACTTATGAGTGCAATAATACTGATAAATTGTTGCTTTAATGCCCAGGCGAGGTTTTCCTTTCGCAAATGAATTCTTACATACATTTTCTTTTCAAACTGATCTTCACCAGATATTTTGAGATACCAGTAACTGGAAACTCATTACATTTTCATTATTTATTTGCAGAAAAAAGCTATTTCAAACTGTCTCTGATAAAATACTTCATCTGGGTCCAAATAACATCTGTTAGGTAATTCTGAGTTTTCACACATTGAGGCAGATTTCACACCTGTATTCACATTTATTACAAATATGAATTTCTCATGTATCTCCATCTAAGTGCACTGTCTGACCAAAAAAGTTAAACACAACGAAGATGTTGTTGGATGTCAATATAACTTCGTACACATACACTGTTGGTGAGTATGTAAATGATTAATGTTGCAGTGCTCTGTGTCAGACAGAATGCCAACCAGATTGTATTAGTTTAGTGTCGTAACCAAGGCCTTGTAAGGTTAATGAGAGGGTACCCCCACCCCCCCCCCCCACCCCCACCCCGCCCCCCAGTCTGGGGGCGGGGGGAGTATCATATATATTAAAAGCTATATATTTTCAAATTGTTTACAAAACAACCATATCCCCTTCAAAATACTCTCCATTACAGCTAATACAATTGTACTCCAGTGAGACAGTGTTAGCAGCACCACTGGTTGAAGACTAGCAGTATCCGGGCCACAGAATTACCACCCCAGTGTAGGTTTCCATTAACAACACAATACAAATGGCTGTGTTTTGAGTGACGCTGTGACTAGAAAGCACAGACTGCTGATGAATGTCATCACATTGTATTCAGTGATGAATCATGGTCCTTAACCAGCCTAGATGACCATTATTGGCTGGTATGGCAGCAGTGATGTTATTCCTAGTGTCGTGGTGTGGGGATCGTTGGATGCGAGTTCAGTTCATGGCTGGTAGTGATTGAGGGAACTTTGACAGCACAACTTCACATACAACATTATTGTGGTGCCATTTTTCAAGAGGATAATGCTTGTCCATACATATGACATGTGTCTATGAACTGTGTGAAATTGAGGTACTCCCATGGCCAGCAAGATTGCCAGACCTATCCCTCATAGAACGTGTTGGGACCAGCTCAGACATCTACTACACCCCGGGTACAGTACTGAATATATCAAGGATCTGTTTGGTGCCACAATGGGTTTATGAAAACCTACTCAAATGAATCACTGGGTGCATCCAGGACAGAGGGGTTGCAACATCATGCTGATAAGTGAGCTTATTCTGCCAAATTCTTTGTAAATTTGACTTGATTGTGTAATCACTGAAATAACTTTACATACTCCACCTTTCTGGGAGCTTCACATTTTTAGCCAGTCATAATAGTTTGAATTGGGAAAACTGCTGCCGCTTTAGGCACTGGCATGGCCAGCAATGCATGGGCGATGATAATTGTGGATTGTAACAGTGGGTAAAGGGAGCATGGTGCAACAAATCCCTTGCCATTTCAATACTGGGCCACAAAAGTGATGAGCAGTCATTTCATATAGCAACATTTGTTTCATACTGGGTACAGAAGCCATTACATATGCCTCTGCTCATGATGTATCACAGGGCACAGAGATAAGCAAAACACCACCGTTGGATTCTTAAATTGTGATGGAAGATCACTGGGCTGATTCTTAATCATACACAATGGTACACATTAATATTAGATGTACCTAACACCACATGATGTGCTACTTTCTGCATGCCAATAAGGCCTTTTTCAGGCAAGTGCTGAAGGTATTTTGGTGTCAGAGGTGTTTACAAAGGATATGTCTGCACTATCGTCTCTTACCAATGCAACAATCTGCTGTCTGATTCAGTTCACCTGTTAGCCCACAGAACACTGCAGAAAACCTATACCTTCATCGATTTCATGGGTATGAGAGTACTTGTATGACCTGGTTACCTGGTCCCAGTGCTATTCAGCACAATATGTACACAAAACCTGCCAATCTCAATCAATTATAAGTGATAGTTGAGCAGGATTTTAGTGTCTTAAGGAGCCCATCCCATGAAGTGTTGCCACCATCTTCAGTGGTAAAGAGGGTGCTTCATACTACTAGGGTGGTGCATGTGATTCAGTTGTTCGTGATTGGTTGTAATGTGTGGAGTGAATTAAAGAATAAAATTTTACAAAACAATTTTATTATTGATATAGGAATCTTGATCTCTACATAAATCATTTATGTTGTAAGTGTATTTTATTTTCAGATAAATGGTATCGACAAAGATGGATTCCCCATAAAGCGAATAACACCGACAGCAATAGAGGGGCAAGAGCCAGGTATGCAGCTCATAAGTGTCATAAACTCTCTTAATATTATTTCTTCCCTTATAACAACAGTCACCATTTTTACTGTTGTAATTCAACTACAGATTTCCAATATTAGTCTGCTCTGGCAGTTGGTTTCATTTTCCAATTGATTACCTGTTTTCTTGCCATTGATTGGACCTTTTTGATGAGGTACAGTTCCACAGGTTTCATGATAAATTATCCAGTTGGCTAAAATGGTTGTGAAGAACAAAATAATTGTAATTTGTTTGTATAAACATGCGTGTTTGGTTTCAATCTACAGTAAGGCCATTTTCAAGATGTAACATTACCTGAAAAATGAGTGGATATCGGCATTGTGAAAACAATGATCAACATACTGAAAATTTTTTCAATGATTTTATGCTTTTGGTTTATGCATGTTATTAATATTCTACTGATTGTTATTTTAAATAGCATATTTGAAGGGCGCAGACAGTGAAATAAGGTAAAACAGACCACTTTGAACAAGAGCAGTTTTGTTCACCATTTTTATCCTGTAGTTACGGAGTAACTCACTTTCTAACTATGGATAAACTGATACATAGTAGCATATCTTCTGTGTGTGTGTGTGTGTGTGTGTGTGTGTGTGTGTGTGTGTGTGTGTGTGTGTGTGTGTGTTTGGGAAGCACTCCTCCTTATATATTACCTGACTAAAAAATAATGAACGAAGTACAAGATTCTTATGATTATGAAGAATGAATATTGGATGAACATTGAAGTCATTTCAGTTAAGCAAACATTGACCACAAGAGTTTTAACTTTTTCCTTCTGCATAGTTTGATTATGTACATGACACTACTTCATGGCACATTATACACTCCTGGAAATTGAAATAAGAACACCGTGAATTCATTGTCCCAGGAAGGGGAAACTTTATTGACACATTCCTGGGGTCAGATACATCACATGATCACACTGACAGAACCACAGGCACATAGACACAGGCAACAGAGCATGCACAATGTCGGCACTAGTACAGTGTATATCCACCTTTCGCAGCAATGCAGGCTGCTATTCTCCCATGGAGACGATCGTAGAGATGCTGGATGTAGTCCTGTGGAACGGCTTGCCGTGCCATTTCCACCTGGCGCCTCAGTTGGACCAGCGTTCGTGCTGGACGTGCAGACCACGTGAGACGACACTTCATCCAGTCCCAAACATGCTCAATGGGGGACAGATCCGGAGATCTTGCTAGCCAGGGTAGTTGACTTACACCTTCTAGAGCACGTTGGGTGGCACGGGATACATGCAGACGTGCATTGTCCTGTTGGAACAGCAAGTTCCCTTGCCGGTCTAGGAATGGTAGAACGATGGGTTCGATGACGGTTTGGATGTACCGTGCACTATTCAGTGTCCCCTCGACGATCACCAGTGGTGTACGGCCAGTGTAGGAGATCGCTCCCCACACCATGATGCCGGGTGTTGGTCCTGTGTGCCTCGGTCGTATGCAGTCCTGATTGTGGCGCTCACCTGCACGGCGCCAAACACGCATACGACCATCATTGGCACCAAGGCAGAAGCGACTCTCATCGCTGAAGACGACACATCTCCATTCGTCCCTCCATTCACGCCTGTCGCGACACCACTGGAGGTGGGCTGCACGATGTTGGGGCGTGAGCGGAAGACGGCCTAATGGTGTGCGGGACGGTAGCCCAGCTTCATGGAGACGGTTGCGAATGGTCCTCGCCGATACCCCAGGAGCAACAGTGTCCCTAATTTGCTGGGAAGTGGCGGTGCGGTCCCCTACGGCACTGCGTAGGATCCTACGGTCTTGGCGTGCATCCGTGCGTCGCTGCGGTCCGGTCCCAGGTCAACGGGCACGTGCACCTTCCGCCGACCACTGGCGACAACATCGATGTACTGTGGAGACCTCACGCCCCACGTGTTGAGCAATTCGGCGGTACGTCCACCCGGCCTCCCGCATGCCCACTATATGCCCTCGCTCAAAGTCCATCAACTGCACATACGGTTCACGTCCACGCTGTCGCGGCATGCTACCAGTGTTAAAGACTGCGATGGAGCTCCGTATGCCATGGCAAACTGGCTGACACTGACGGCGGCGGTGCACAAATGCTGCGCAGCTAGCGCCATTCGACGGCCAACACCGCGGTTCCTGGTGGGTCCGCTGTGCCGTGCGTGTGATCATTGCTTGTACAGCCCTCTCGCAATGTCCGGAGCAAGTATGGTGGGTCTGACACACTGGTGTCAAAGTGTTCTTTTTTCCATTTCCAGGAGTGTATATGTATGTGAAATCACCATGAGAGTATGCACATTCAATTCAAAGATATTCTATGTAACTCTTTGACAGCTGCTGATATTGTAGGTTACGCTTTTTATTTACACTGTGAATAGCAACAGGCCATTCACCCTTCTAGATGTCTCATACACAAACACTTTATCTATAAAATATCAACAGATATTAGTGCCTAACGTTCCTTGGAGGCAACAAATTCATCATCTAACTTTCAATATGCTGTTTACATTTTCCTGCATACTTTAGTTGGAGAGAACAAAAAATATTTCACCTGATTATATATGTGTTTGTTTTTACAATAAGATGGTGAGAATCGGAAAAAACATTATAGGCGGAAGGTTAGGTCACAAAAGAAACACTAAGTGTATGGCAGTAGCTTGAAGTAGTAAAGGTAAATCAAAACTGCAGTTCTAATTCCAGGTATTGAACTGAAGGCAGTTGGCTCTTGAAAGAAATATCACAAGAACCAGGACAGTGACAAAACAGTGAAGTCTCATAAGTGGTTAGAGTTGGCGGTGAAATTAATACTTGTCCAAGGCCTTTAATTGTGTATGTCAAGACACTCTTTCAGGAAAGCTTAAGTTGTATATAGAATATGGAATAAAACACCAGTTTTAAGAACAGGATCTTCAACAAGAGCCAATTCTCCCTGGAAGCACATATGTTGAGCACACACAAATGTAGACATTGAGTTGAATGACCTGTCTCAGATGAGACTGCTTCTGTTTGTGCATACATAGCATGTTTTACCAAGTTCAAATATTTCATAAATAAATGAGTTACAGGACCTTCCAAAAATTACAAATATTAAATGATGAGTAATTATAGGAGACAGGTATCAAACCAGAGACACACACCTCATCAGACACTGACAACTTCCCATACACAATGATGGATGATACACAACATACAACATTGCGCCCCATCCATGAAAACAGTTGCCCACTGTTTCAGAGTTTACTATAACTTCTTGAATCCAGATCTAGTCAGTGGTCCTTCATGTGGTGGTGCTGTTACATCCTAGTGTTCTTCATGTTTTCATGCCCATATGATCCCAGCAACATTCAGATGAAGTTACTTCCATCAATTGCAATCATTGGGTAGGTCTTGATATACCTTGTACCATTTACTGGCACTTCAGGGCAATGGTAGGTCCTTGTGCATAAATGATATCTCTGCATTTCTGTCTCATTGATGTAGAATCCTCATTCTCAACTTTGTAAGTGATGTCTGACAAGTGACATAGGATTCAATATGTGCTAATGTAGCCCTTTGATAATGTTTCTGATATCCTGACCTTTCACATAGATGTAAAAATCTCTAAAAGGTTGTGGCAGTCTCTCCTCCTTTATTTATTCTTTGTTTGCTGATTGTTGTACTCGGTGTCAGTGTACTGCATTGCTAAACTGGCTGAAAAATGGGTTGTGAACTCTGACACTGACTACTTTAAATGATGTAGCTGACAGATGCACAGTTACATTTTACAGTACCTTAATTTTCAATTTTCACTTTGCACAGCCCCCAATGATACACAGTTATATGGCCAGTGTGCTTTTATTTAACCTTCAATTAGCCTCATTAATAGTTTGCAGGCAAAACTCTATGTACTGCTGTAACAGTTTGCTGTTGAACATCTACGAGCAGTAAAAACATAACCACAAAGTTCACAGTTCTTGAAGAATAATCAGGTACATATGGAGCAGATACTGTCATCATTTTCACACATGCCCTAATTGTTTGACAGTTATTCCACAGTTAATTTCAAGCATTTTTGTTGTTATAACCAGTACAGGTTACTCGTCAGAAACTCATGGGCTGACTGTCTTGTGACCAAAAATCTAACCCTTATCTATATCATCACTGAAACTACACATTGTTCGAAGTTAAATTTACAGAAATTACATTTAGGACTTAACTCATTAAATTAACTGAATAAATCGAAAAATTGGTTCTTTTTAGCAGTTTCTTCTACTATGAGGTTTAGGCCAAATTATTTGTTTAAATCATGAAATTAACAAATATAGTTATGAAAAAAATACTTTTGACAAAATTGTTAATTGCTTTGGAATCAATGAAGGGCTGGTTTTGCCAACATGTTTTTGAATAGAGCCAATAGATCCTTTAAAATTACTATTAGTTTTTCCTCCAAATGTTTATACTTAGTGCAGAATTTACATTTGTTTTTATGTCAACAATAGAATTTATGTTATGAAACAATTACTGATTTTGCCCTATAATGAAAGATATTAACCAGTAATAGACAAAATAAATTAGAAAACCAATTACATACATAAAACTAAGCACAAAATTAGATCTGGTGTTATATTCTTTAAATCTGAGGGCCAACCTTTCTCTTTTATGAAAATACAGTTTATATTCATTTATGTCAATGGTAAATTGTAAAAAGTGAAAAAACGAATTTAAGGAGGCAGATGGCAAAACAAGAAGGGAATTAAAATTATCCCAGCTTGCTTCGTCACAAGGTCACCTCAGTTGTTTTTTGACATCCCTTTTAGTAGCAGCTTCTCAGCTGTGGATGAGGGAAATATCAAGCAATTTGTAGTGTCTTTTTTTCTGTGTTGCTTGTGAATTTCATGATAGGCAGTATCATGTCCTGGTGTGTCTGTTTATCACTATGCATCAAAAATATATTTGCCAATATGTTATTAAAATGTTCCATGAGGCCACTCGTGTGTGGGTGGTAGGGTGTATACACTCTGGGACAATCAGGAAAAACCTGGGTATTTTCTAACCTTTGAGAAAACTGGGAAAACATGGGAATTTTTTTAGAATTCCAGGAATTTTTCATCATTTTAGTTTTCAGTGTATTTTTTGTAATTTTCAGTGGTAAGAACTGATGATCTAACAATGAATTTTAATTTAGCTCACTACTGCAGAATAGTATTCAGCAATAAAACATAAATGAGAGAAAAATGCCAAAATAAAACTTAAGTTGCAAAGAAAATGCTCCATTTACAACAATAAAACACAGTGCATACACAAACGTCTACTGACAGCAACATGTGTCAAATGCTTTAAGACAAAGACTATGCAATACTTCATAAAAACAAACTGCTTTCGATAAGTGTGACTTCACAACTGTTTACATTTCTAACAGGCTGCAGGGAAATATTGCGAATGGAGGTATGAGGAGCATTACTTTCAAAATAAATTTCCTTTTACACTAGGTTGAATTATGTTAGATGTTAGTATGTGTGATGGATTTCTTAAATCGTGGAGTGTTCTACTCTCATTCAACGATTAATGGTTTGAGGAGCATTCACTTAGAAAAATTTTGGACCAAAAAGACCTGACATTTATGTCCTTATTTAAAATTTTACTGCACATTTGTGTTTTATATATCTTAAATGATAACACATGCATAAAGAGATCTCTGCTATATTTGAAGCTTAGCTTTTCTTGCAGCTAGACTCTATGTATATTAATTTAAACCATTACCTTTTCCTATTTTTGCATTTGCACAGCTTAACAGTGATGTTGCTGTGGGCTGACTACATCATATGTCCTATCCTCCAAATATCAGCTGTCATTGGCTGGTGAGATCATGTGATGTGAGCTGTCATTGGCTGAAAGAACACATTGCTATCTCAATTTCAGTGCTTCAGAAGCTAAGGTGCTGTTATTTTTGTATTTATACTTTTTTCATATGAAAATGCAGTGTACATGTTACAGCACATCAAAGGTCTTTTTTCTAAGGTGCCTGAATGTTCTGCACTAGTGTATAAAACAATTACCATTCAAAGGACTGAGAAGTATCCCAGTTCTGAGGGAAAGTATACTGTCACTTGACACAAAAAAAGTATATTTTCACCTGGTAAAAAGTGTCCTATTAACTGGGATATCAGGAAAAAAATCTGGGAATTTTTTTTCCTTGTCCATGTGTACACCCTGAAATGTCATCCTCCCATTTTTATGATCTACAGTTGATAGGCTACAGCTATTTAGTTTGTTCAATATTGATTGACCTTGTCAGGGGACACCACCTTATCGAAGGCACTGTCAGTGCCAGATGGAAGGGTCACGTGCCCTGACAAAGTCAAGGACTGTGTTGGTGGTTGCATAGCTGTTGGTAGGGTCACCTAAGCTGGAATTATCTTGACATAGGAACCAAAAAATGTGTGTCCCATAATGTAGTGCAGGCAGTGCTCTAGATGCGTGATGAAGCCAGGTTCCCTAAAGGAGTGAACCTGATACAAGTCCTGTCCTCCAGGCTGGGTTTGGGCTTGGGGCTGATAACCCCATACTAACTAAATTCAGTAAAAGAAAGGGTATTTTTAAAACTAAACAGAAGCCTCAAATACTGGATGGGAAATACATATCATGACCCTGGCAAAGGAAATGGAGGAAGGATTTGACAGTAGTAATATGGAATGTGAGGATGGTGCTTCAGCCTGGAAAAATTAAAGACATAGCCAATGAAATCTTAATATTTCAGCATGATGTTGTAGGGCTACAGGAAACTGGCCAATTTGAAACATGGCTTATAATAACCAGGAAAGCTAGAGAAAGCTTATTAGAATTTGAAACCACTCATGAAAGAATGTGCAGATTTAGAATAGGAGGAAAATTTAGGAACATACCAGTTGTAAGTGCACATGTGCCAACAGTGGAAAAGGCAAATATAATAAAAGAACAGCTCTATGAAGATCTGGGAAAAGTATGTTTTGCAGTATGTAGGTATGACTGGATGTTATTTATGAGATTTGAATGCAAAAATTCAGAGGAGTGAGCATCAACACCAAGTCTCTGGACAACAGTGCATGAAGAAAACAATGAGGATGGAGATCTTGCTGTGACAGTTCGCAGTGAGGAATAATATGATAATTTAGAGCAACTGCTTCCCACACAGAAGGATTCACTGATTGCATGGAAGTTGGCAGTCAATGGAATAGTCAACCAGATTTACTATATTTTAATGAATGCCCACCACTCCAGCTCAGTTGTAGACCTACAAAGCTGTAGAGGACCAAATTGTGACTCAGATCACTATGTGGTAAAATCAACATTGAGAGAGAAACTGTTGTTAGGGAATTGCAATAGAACTTAAAAGAGGATGAATTGGAATTTAGAAAAACCTAAAATTTTTGATGGAAAAAATACCAACTAATGCCAAGTGGGAAATTGAGTACTGAAGAGCCATGGGCAGGTGTAGGCAAAAGATGGAGCAGTATTGAATAAGCCATTATGCTGCAAAAGAAATAGCAGGCATGAGAAGAAACAGAAGAACCCTGGAATGGTCTCATGAAGAATTCAGGTTAGCAAGAGAGGAAAAGAATAGGGCAAGAATGAGATTGCTATAAGGAGAAACCAGAAGTAATGTGGAATAATATAGAGAATTAAGGAGAAGAGCTAACAGATTGTGCAAGAGAAAGAAAAGAGAGTGGACTCAGAAGAAATTTGAAGAACTAAAGAAATCAAAGAACTAATGGAGCTGAGGAAAGAGAGTGAAATAAGGAAGTTCTATCATGCTATAGGCAAAATAAAGAGTAGTAAAGCTAAAAATAAAGCCATGGTCAAGTAAAGATGGGAAAATAATAAGGGAGGAAGAACAGATAGTGGGCAGATGGGCAGAATACTTCAAAGACACAGTAAATAAAAGCATAGACAAGGAACAGACAGTGCCACAGAAAGAAATAGGGGAACTAAAGGCAGGCAATGATATGAAACAGCCAGTGCTGCAACATGTTCTTGTGGTTGCCCACAAGATGAAAAACAGTTGAGCTCCCGTTGAAGATGGTATAATCTCTGCATTAATAATAATTGGTGGAGGTGCTGTAATAAAGGACACTTTAGTGTCAGACATATGGGAAATTGAAACTATGCCAGATAACTGGAAAACTGGAGTAATTATCCCCATTTATAAGAAAGAAGATAGAACAGCATATGAAAAGTACAGACATATAACATTACTAAGCTGACTTATAAGATCTTCACAAGTATTCTAAACAAAAACAAAAGTTTGCAGAAGGCATACTTGGGGAATATCAATGTGGCTTTTGATCAGATGAGCTGCAGCTGATAAAATACTTGTGATCAGACACACAGGACAAAATTCTGTGAACATGATATATATCTGCACTTCCTATTCATTGATTTCAAACAAGTCTTTGACAGCATAAATGCGCAAGAACTCTGAAATTGGTATATGTGTTAAACTAATGAATCTTATCAAATGATAATGATAAAGACAAGAGCTAAAGTAAAAATATTTACCAAATTATGTGAAAGGAGTGAAGCAATGTGACAGTCTCTCCACTGCCTTATTCAATGCAGCCCTGCACAGCATAATAAATAAGGTCGATAAAACATGGACTATGTTTGTGAAGATAGATATGTGCATATGGTGATGACTTCACAATAGCTGGAAGAAATATCAACACAATTAAAGGAACATACCTGGCAATAGGAAAAGAAGTATTAGAAATCAACATAATAGTAAATGAAAATAAAATATATATTAATGCCACACTCTGAGGCCAGAAGAACACCTAAAGATCTAAATAAAAATGGGAAGCATTTCAAAGGAGTGTCCTCCTGAACAGAGCTTATTTTACGAATTAACAAATCTTCAAACAACCTTGTTACAAGGACAAAAGAACTCCTATTACATAACTCCCTAGTTCTCCCAGTTGTCATATATGGGTTAGAGATACAGATGCTGACAGAAGATGATGAAAATGCCTTAATCACCTTTGAGTGAAAAGTGCCATGTAAAATTTATGGCCAAATAAGGGAAGAAGAAAGCTGGAGGATATGCAATAACAACAAGCTGCAGGCATTAACACAAGGAAGAGATATAGAATGTTGAAAGAACAGATAAATTGCAGAGCAGGAGGCAAAAATTTGTGCCCTTAGGGATGAATTATAAAACACAAACTTGGAATTATGTAGGTTAAGGGAGGGAAAAGAGACTGGTAACTGGGAAAAGGTAGCAAGCAATGGCCGAAAAAGGGAAACAGTTGAAAAATCCCCAGAAATTCAATTAGTATATAAGTTTGGCTTGCTATCTGAAGTGAAGGAAGGGCCTCATCCAGATTTAGCTGAAAGTAGGTTGAAGCAGAATGTTAGCTTAAAGAAGAAAAGACAGGTCGGGATCAAACCAGAATAGGAAAAGAAGAATTCTGCTTATAGGCAGCAGTCATGGGAGGGGTGTGGGCCAGCAGCTTCAGGAGAAATTAGGTGCAGGGTAACAGGTCACAAGTTTTGTGAAACCAAGTGCTAGCCCTAGCCAGGTGACAGAAAACTTAGGTCAGCTATGCAGGGACTTTGAGAAGGAAGATCAGGTAATTATAGTTGGGCGAGCAAGAAACAGCCTGGCTATGAATCCAAGATACAGTATTATGAGTTACCTGGATAAAATAGGAGCAGAAACTGAGAACACAAATGTGGGGTTTGTGGAGGTCTTTCAGCACCATGATCAGCCCTGGGTAAACACTGCTGTAAGGCATGTTAACATTGAGCTGAACAGGATGCTCCAGACACCGGCAAAATCTCACATAAGTGTTGTTCCAGTAAATGCTATTGGTAGGTGGGGATACACTACACATGACCTGCACCTAGATAGGATGGGGAAAAGTAAGTTAGCTTCTCTATTAGCAGAAATTGTACCGGGGCCCACAGTCACAGAAGGGGTGATCCCTGTGGTTAATGGGTCCAGGCAGACAGGTTTTTTAGGTTAGATCCAAAGTCCAGACAGATGACAATCATGATAAATAGAATAAAAGAAACTTCACGTACAGTTGATAGGGGTAAAGCTAAGGGCAATATCAACATACTCCATCAAAATATCAGGGGAATAAAAAATTAAGTAGATGAGCTATTAGTGTGTTTAGATGATCTCAAAAATAAGAATGAGATTGATATACTCTGTCTGTCTTAACACCATGTAACTGTGGGCATGGATAGTGTTAGTATAAGTGGGTATAATTTAGCATCTTAGACTTGTAGATCTAGGATGGATAAAGGAGGAGTTGCCATTTTCATAAAACAAGGGTATAAATGCAAAACTGTAGAAGTAAGGAAATTTTATGTTGATCAGCACTTTGAGGTTTGTGCATGTGAACTTCAGCTGGATAATGTAGTACTGATATTAGCAACAGTGTACAGGTCCCCCATTAGGAGACTGGGAGCTGTTCATAAAAAAGTTTGACTCCCTATTATGCTATCTGTCAGACAAAAAGAAGAAGTTATTAATCTGTGGTGATTTCAATGTAAACTTTCTAAGTAATTCTGATAGGAAAAGTGAGCTAGAAGTGTTATTAACAACATATAACTCAGAATCAGTGATCAATTTCCCTATACGTATAGCTCAGGACAGTAGCACACTAATAGATAATGTATTTGTACAGAAAGAGGATGTAAAACAAACATGTGCTTTCCCTGTGGTAAATGGATTGTCAAACCATGATGCACAACTGATCAACTTACAATACCTAACATGGTGTACAGTTCAGAAACCATTTTGTAAAAGTGTGAGGTCGCTCAACCCGGTATCTAAAAAGCTCTTCAGAGAAAGCTTAAGAAATGTTAATTGGGGAGATGTATATAATGAGCCAAATGCTAATGATAAGTGCAGCATATTTCTTGATAAATTTATATCCCTCTTTCAACATTGTTTCCCAAAGAAAATTATGAAATGTAATATCACAGACTTTTCAAAGAAACCTTGGATTACTACAGGTATTAAAGTGTCTTCAGAAAGAAAAAGAAAACTCTATGAGACAGCAAGAACTAGTAAAGATCCAGAAGTAGTTTTACCCTATAAAAATTATTGTAACATACTGAGAAAAGTTGTAAGAAAATCAAGAAACATGTATGTTAGAGAAGAAATTAACAACTCTGGCAATAAAATCAAATCAATATGGAATGTTGTTAGAAGGGAGACAGGAAAAATAACCACTGGGGTAGGTTGTATTACTGTTAAAGAGAAAGAGACCATCCTAACCAACAGTACACAAGTAGCTAATGCATTTAACAACCATTTCTTAAGTGTAGGAGAAAAAATTGGTGAGAACAGTTCAAAAGAAATAACTAGGCAGTACATGGAAGAGTCTGTTTTGAAAAAATTTAGTCAGATTAAGTTTCAATGAACAACCTCTTGTGAAATAAGTAAAATTATTAAATCTCTGAAAAATAAATGTTCTGTTGGAGTAGATGACATCTCTAATAAGATATTAAAACAATGTGGAGCAATTACAGCTGATGTTCTGAGTCACATATGTAAAGCATCACTAACTCAAGGTATTTTCCCAGACAGGTTAAAATATGCCAGTGTTATGCCTCTCTATAAAATGGGGGACACCACAGATGTCAATAATTATTGCCCAGTATCCTTACTTACAGTATTCTCAAAAATCTTCGAGAAAGTAATGTACTCAAGAGAGGTTAGCCATCTCAACAGTAATGGAATACTTAGTAAATCACAGTTCAGATTTCAAAAATGCTGTTCCACTGACACAGCAATATACACTTTCACTGTCCACATAATAGAGTCTTTAAATAGTAAAATGTCACCAATAGGAATTTTCCATGACTTGTCCAAAGCATTTGATTGTGTGAACCATGACATTATGTTACAGAAATTACAATTCTATGGTATAAATGGAATAGCATATGAGTGGTTTAGGTCATACCTACAGAACAGGAAGCAAAAACTTTCCTTATATGGGTCAAGTGATTTAAATAAGTTTGCCACCTCATCTAACTGGGGTGAAATTACATTAGGTGTTCCACAGGGTACAATCATAGGTCCCCTTCTGTTCTTGACATATGTGAATGACCTCCCTTCCTATCTGAAACAGGAAGCTGAACTGACTGGGCTTGCTCTAAACTTTGAAAAAACACAGTACATGCAATTTTCTGCTGCAAAAAGTACAATTCCTTCAATAAATATAACACATCAACAGAAGTCAGTAGAAAGGGTAGAGCAACTAAGTTTTTGGGTGTACATATAGATGAGAATCTTAATTGGAAAATTCATATTTTTGATCTCCTAAAGCAACTAGTTTCAGCAACTTTTGCGATCAGAATAATTGCCAATTTTGAGGATATAGAAATTAGTAAGCTAACATACTTTGCATACTTTCACCCTCTGATGTCATACGGAATAATATTTTGGGGTAACTCAACATTTAGACAAAAAGTATTCATTGCTCAAAAAAAAGTGGTTATAATAATGTGTGGGGTTCATAGTCGCACATCTTGTAGGCATCTTTTTAAAAGATTGGGAATTCTTACAAGAGCCTCACAATACATCTACTCACTAATGAAATTTGTTCTCAACAACATTTACCAGTTTAAAAACAACAGTGACATTCATGAGTATAATACCAGAAAAAGGAAAGACTTACACTATCCTTTGATGAACCTATCTTTGGCACAAAATGGGATAAAATATGCTGCTATAAAAATTTTGAACAAATTACCAGATGAAGTAAGGTGTCTGACAGATAGCAGTAATAGCTTCAAGAATAAATTGAAATCATATCTCCATGACAACTCCTTCTATACCATAGATGAATTCTTGAATAGGAATAAGTAAATCTATAAATATAGTATATGCATTTTGTGCCATTTAAGGAAATGGGATAAATAATATAAATAGTAATCTTCAACTCTGTATTGTAATATATATATTAAAAAATTTTGTTTCGTATGTGCATTTCTTGTGCCCTTGACACATTCCACATCATAACGGCTACCATACCGTGTGACTGATCAATGGAACACGTAACCAACTAACTAACTAACTATCAAATCACAGCAAGTATGATGTCTAGGGAATGTGAAGAGAGTAGTGGAGGATAGAATATGAAAGAAAATGATGCCAGGTATGATCCATGCTGCTAGATGGAAAGGGAGACCTAGAAGTAGGTGGATTGATGATGTGACAGAAGATCTCAATGGCATGGGAGTCGGGGGCTGGAAAAGAGTTGCATAACCCAAGAAGCATGGAGGAAAATAGTTGAAGAAGCCAAGGCTCAGCAAGGGCTTTAGTAGTGCTACACAAGAAGAAGAATATTGATTGGCACTCCCCCTATAACACTTGCAAGTTATCAGTTTGAAATATGTGCCAAAATATCGATAGACTATAGTACTGTCTACCACAACTAAATGGTGTTGCTGCTTCCCGGAGGTGGCCAGCACTTGTTCTGGCTTGCAAGTATGCTGGTGGAAATGGGTAAGACAACATGGAAGCAGACAAGCATTGGCATCAGTGGGCAGTGTGTTTATCTGGAGGGAAGGAGTTACTGCTTCAGACAACCAAGGAGGTTAGCAGCCATATGTAGGAAAACAGCACAAAGGCACAGATCCATTTTTTATTGGGTATCAAAGTTCAGAGACAGCAGGGACTATGCTGAAAAGTGCAAAAACCTGGGGTGCCAGCAACTGTACACAAAACAAACAATGCCCAGCGTGTCAATGACTTGATAATGGGGTAAGGCAAATCACATTTGATGAACTAATGAAAGCAACAGGTCTATCATGAGAGATCCTCCACACCATCATCCACAAGGATTTGAAGATGAAGAAGGTGTGTGCACAATGGATGCCCCATTCCCTCACCATTGCACAGAAACAGAAACATGTGGAAATATACCAACAGTTGGTGCAACAGTACAGGGCAGATACAGCCAAGTTCTTTGAGCATTTGGTCACCATTGACAGGTCATGGTTCTTCCACGAGACTACAGAAAAGAAGCAATGGTCTATTGAGTGAAAGCATATGGGAACCCTGAACCCAAGAAGTCTTGGCTGGAACCATTCCTACAGTGTTCTGTGATCAGAAATGGGTACTGCTTGTAGATTGGCTCCCTCCAAGTATGACCCTTATGAGCCATGGGTACTACTGTTCAGTGCACTAGTTCTGCCGACACATTCAAAAATGCCACCATGAAAAATGGGGCCAAGGCATTCTGCTCCAACACAACAATGTGTGGCAACATGCCATTCACCGGACTATTGCCACCACTCATGAATTAGGGTTTATTGTGCTGCCCCATCCTACATACTCACTGGATCTGGCTCCTAGTGACTGTGATCTATTTGATGCAATGAAAGAGGTCAAGTGGTATAAGAAGTTCACCACTAATGATGAACTGCATGCAGCTGTCCACCAGTGGCACCCATAGAATGGTTTGCTATGCAAATACGGAAGCTGCCAGAATAATGACACAAGCACCTAGACATTGGCATGGAATACGTGCAGTATAATCCGTATTCATTTATTCAGTAAACTAATTCTGTGAACACAAAAGAAATGTAGGTCCAATCATTTTTTTAATACCCCAAGTACAATGGCTACTTTGTCTCTGCTGCAACAATGTTCTATTGTGAAATTATTCCTGACACCAGTTTTGACTGAAACACTTTTCTGCAATCAGAGATCAATTCATTTGGTGTCCCATGCTTCAGAATGATCACTTCTACGAGAAATATGGTTAGTTTTGGAGCTTTGGCAGAGTGTACTATCTTGGAGACAGTGTAGCAGAAGAGATAATCAGTGCACACTATTACCCATTTATCTTCATTTTTCAGCTTGGCAAACCTCCCCCCCCTCCCTCCGCAAACAGATCAGTTTCAGTCAGGTGAAACAAGGCAATCGCCAGAGGAATTGATATCAGATGTCCTACTGTGGCTTTCATAATATCCGACACATTGGAAGAGACCTGACAAGTGATAGCTGCCTCTGATTCTCTCAAGGGTCTTCATAAAACCCTGATTACCTGATGCTATTATAATAATACTTCAGTATGGCTGGCTGTAAATGAGCTGGGAAGATGAGCAATCATTTCTGTTTCATTGGGTCACAATTTATTTTAGACACTGTTGGAAGGGTTAATCTGAATTCTCCATTGACATCTTCTTCCTTCTTTGATGCCTCTGTGGTCTCCAGTAATGCTGTACCTTCCCTTTTTCAGCTGCAGTGTTCATTACCACAGCCTCTGTGCCCTCCAATAATGCTGTACCTTCCCTTTCTTCAACTGCAGTGTTCATTACCACAGCAGTCATTGGGGTATCACATGTGCTGTTATGTTCCTCCAATGTATATCAAGAAAAACAATTGGTGTTCTTGTGTTTGCCTCCACTTTTGAATACTGTTTTGGCATTGTATGTTTGATGCATCTTGCCAATTATCCAAATAAATCCTTCAGGGTTGTCAGCCAGCATAAAGAATGAGGATCAGTCACGATAGTGAATAGTCTGCCATATAAATAGGAATCTAAACTTAACTACTCACCCAAACAACAAGAAACCCATTTCTCAATCAAAGAGTGTCAGGCCTGGTAGTCTAGTGGCAAAGTCATGAAATCAAATCCCAATGGGACCAAAGAATATTTCAGCCTGCCTTTAAACTAGCATTCATCTCTCAGTGATGTGAAGATTCACCAGGAATGACGTGTGGTTCAGATTTCACATTAAACAGAAAGCCCCTATCCTCAGAAGGGTTGCTTGGGTATGTTGGGGACACACAAGCTACTGAACTGGCATTGAATTGAAAGACTCTCACCAGGCGATTGAGGCCCATGGAATTGGATTATTCTTAGTGAAATAGTAATTCTTCTCAAACTTGAAGAATACTCTGGAAGCATAAGCAATGACGTGCCTTCTTGGATTTGCACTAGAACTGCACCTATCCCTTAAAACCTAGCATCATTTCAGTATTCACATCAGAAAGTGCTTGGACTGGTGAAGATATCAGCACATTCGTAAGAACACAGAAAGAGTTTTCTTGCTCCTGGCTTCAAAAAAGTTTGGTGTCTCTCTACAGCAGTTCTTATTGTGACTGAGCCTTGCAATTGAAATCCTTTATAAAGCATCTGTTGTAGGATCACATTCTGATGATGATTCTCATACCGCAAATGTGTCAAAGATTAATACTTCCACAATGGCTCTAATTTTTCTGTATTGGCTTGGACTCAGTTTCTGTTTACTAGGTGACCCAATATTTTTATTTTTTTGGTTGGGAAAAACACTTCTTTTCAGATTCAGGCAGAGGCCTTTGTAATGGACACATTACAGCAGAGTTTTCATTTTGTTTAGATGTATTCTAAATGTTCTTGAGAAAACAACAATGCCATTCTAGTAGCAAAAAGATGTCATCCATTTGAGATGTCAAAGCAGTTTGTCCATCACACTTTAAAAGCCAGCTGCAGCATTGCAGAGCCGAAACAACATAACTTTGAGCTCATAGAGGCAAACAGCTGTTACAAAAGCAGTCCACTCCCAGTAGCTAGTCTGCATATCCATAGAGGAAAAATACTTCACTCCTCTCAGACAGCCTAAGGTCTCATCGGTTTCTGGCACTCGGTATAGAACCTTTTTGGTGTTTTGGCAGACACTTATTGATGACATTTAGGCTGGTAATAAAAGTTGTTTGCACACAAACTGAGCTATACTTAACTGACAGCATGTTCTGCAAATGATTCCTGATGTTGTGGTATGAGTAACAAACAATGAGTTGTCTAGCCAGGTTCATGACTACTTTCTAAACACAACATTTTGATGTCTGTAAGTAGTTTTCTTCCATTTTGTCAATATAGATTCTGCATAAAATATTCTTCACACACATCTTTCATATTTTAGTGATACTAATAGTTAATTATCACCACAGCTGGTAAGGTGTTACGCTACTATTGATAAAGTATAATCAGTGCCTGTCCTTGTTTATGAGCAGTGTTATATCCCAATGTACAAAATTATATTCCATTCTGGATGTCACATTGTTTATCAGTACACTTCTGTACCTGTTATGTATGATTGATAGATACTGAAAAATATTAGAGATAAAATTTGCTACTCTTTGGCAAAATATTCATTGTGTTGTATGTTTATGCCAAACAGAATCTTTGAGCCAGAGTATTTGTGAGTATTTGATCTCAGCCACCTACTCTTCCACTTGAACATATCTGACAGACAGACTCTAATCTTCTATTTTTCCAGCTTCTTTCCATTTAACCATACCCAAAAAGCAGATTTTTTTTCAAAATAGTGGCTTTTCTGCTAATTATGATGAGCCTTTATAAGTACACTGCCTGACAAAAAACAGTGATTCACCCAGAATGATGGTCAGATGTCACTGTTACTTCGTACACATACTCATCGGCAGTGGGTATCTGAATGATTACAACTGCAATTCTCTGTGAAAGATAGAATGGCCACTAGAGCACATTAATATTGTCTGTGTTCAGTGTTGTTAACAGTCCTGATAGAGTATATAAAAAGTATGAACAATGTTAGATGTTGAGTGATGACTGTGAAGGCCACAGAAATGCCACATCCTTGTGTGAGGCAGTACCTCACAGAGTTTGAAGGGCCTCATTGTGGATCTTCATTCAGCTGGCTAGTTGAATCATACAATATCGAGATTTGTGAGGCATTCTGATATTAAGGTGGCTCAATGACGGACTGCATGGGAGCATGAGGTCAGGCATACTCGTTGTCAAGGTTCGGTTGACCAAGTCTAACACCACTTCATGTCTGTGCCTGCCAGCTCTGAACATGTAATGGGCTCTCTACAACATTCTATGTCATACCAAACCATTTCTTTATGAGTATCAGCAGCTGTACTGGAGGATTACCATCCCATGCATAACCTGCTGTTAACACAATAACACAAGTGGCTGTGTTTGGAGTCGTCCTGTGACTGAAAAGCACAGTTCTGCGCTAACCTTGATAACAAATGTCGGCGAGTATGGTGGTGACCTTAGGAGAGGTCCCATACTTCCAGTGTTTTGGAGAGGCACAGCAGTGTTGCTCCTGGTATCATGGTGTGCGGAGCCATTGGACATGACTTCAGATTTTGGCTGGTAGTAAATGAAAGAAATTTGTTGGCACAGTGTTGTGTCATGGATATCCTATGACCTCATGTGTTATCTGTCATGTGGTAGTATCATGGTGCCATTTCTCAACTCATAATTCTCATCTACAAGTGGCACTTGCCTCTATGAAGTGCCCACAAGATGCTGAGGTATTCCGGTGGCCATCAAGATCTCAAAATTTGTCTGCGTTAGAACAAGTGTGGCAACATTTCCAACATGAACTTGTGGTATCAAGGATCAGTTGCAACAGTTGTGGACCAATTTGCTACAGGAGAGGGTACAACAGCTTTATGACACCCTTCCCAACTGGATCAGTGCATACATCTAGGTCAGAGAGAGTGAAGTGTGGTACTGATAAGTGGGTCCATACTCCCAAGGTCTTTTAATTGGTGAAATAACATCATATATCATCTCAACCTGTGAAGTTTCAATTTTTTCCCTCTTCCCCATGTGGGTGCTTAACATTTTTTGGCAGGCAATGTATTTAAGCAGCATTACATTACAGTTAATGAATCTTGTTAATACCATAAGTAGGCTAAGTGTTTTAATAACAAGCTGTAACTACCTCTAGGATCAGTTTAAAATACAGTCCTCTCTACTACTGTACTCATTAACTTGTTCATAACCCCTTAAGTTTGTCCTTCATCATGGTATCAATGGAACATGAGTTAGTAATTCACTAAAGAAACACCTCTGACAGTGTTTAGTGTATATCGTTATTGGACATTAATCTGGGCTGCCAGTGCAAGCACTTTTTTCAACTTTTTCTCTACCTGAAGCTTGAAAGACTCTAAACATTCATCAGAATGACCTAGGGTCACTTCAGTTACAAACATTATATGCCTAATGTCACTGTGAGAGCATAATTAAAAAGAGAATATACTTAATTCTGTTGATAAATTGGAGTATGGTAACTACTGCCTTACATGTGATGATGATTTAGAACTGTAGAAAAATAAAGGAAAATGACATTTCTTCCTAGTTGTGTGTACTTTAGCAGAAGTGCTAACAAATGACTGTTTTAGAGATGATGGTGTATTACAAGTATTTTGAAGAGGTTCAAAACAGTGTTATATTGTTGTTCTTTAGGCATACATGTGAGAAATTCTGCAATTCTCACATTTACCACTTCTAGAAAAGCAAGTCAACATATTGAATTGCAAGTTTGTTTGAACATTTTCCACAATAAGTATAAAATATTCATTTTATATCATCAAAACTACTTTTACTTGCTGCATAATAATACTTATTTATGTTCCAGATGCATTTCACATTTTATTTTCAAGGCATCTTCAGTTAATTTATTATTTCTTCATCTGTCTTACAGAATGTGATGGGAGGAAATGAAAGAGAGATGAGAAAGAGAGATGAATAACTAATAAATCCACTGAAGAAGCCTTTAAAATTAAAGAAGGAGCATGCCCGGAATGTAAATAAACATTATATTGCAGCAATAAAAAGGCATTTTGAACTTATAAAAGTATGTTGAATTATATCTCACTAATATGTTGTAGCACTATACTCTGGTATAACGTCCCACAGAGAGAAAAAAAATACTGTACAGAAAATAGTTATTTAAATAATTATTTGCATTCTCTGTACATCATCTCTCACTGTGAGGTGGATTAAGTCAGTTTCTGTAGTACACTTTTTCAATGAAAAATGTGACAACTTCCATGATGACAACTTATATGATTTCTTAGGTTACTGTTTTTTCTTATCTTCATGTGCATACATCAATTTGTAATTAACTATGTTCAATGTCTCTTACCCTCTTTTAAAGAAACACACACACTTTACTACTACACATTGACAAATTCTTCTACAGTGTAGAAGAATTTCTCCAGCTGATGTGATTTCAGTATGTGGTTATAATTTATTATATTACTATGATTAGAGTTTTATACCTGAACACTGCACTGATTTCTGTGGCACAGTTAGGTTGAATGATAGTGTAAATAATTTTTCCCTCTATTATTATATTTATGAATGTTACTGTAGTTTTCAAGCTGTGATTAATCCATCAACTGTGCACTGTCTGATAGAGAAAATAAATGAGGGTTACGAAATGGCAGGAGTGTTTTTAGATCTTTCCAAAGCGTTTGACAGAGTCCATCATGGCGCTCTTTTAAGTAAACTTGCTTGTAATGGTGTCAGTGGGAAACTGTTGCTCTTAATAGAATCTTACCAATAAAGATAGACAACAATGCACAGAAGTTGTGTATGATAATGGAGAGGTAATTGAAAAAAGAAGGTCAAAGATAAGGAATATAAATTTTGGTGTGCCGCAAGGCTCTATCTTGGGCCCCTTCTTGTTTATTTGCTACGTGAATGATTTCCCAAAAGTATTAGACACCGGTCATCATATTACTATGTATGCTGATGACACCTCTGGGGTTTGCTGGGCATGTAGTAATGATGACCTAAATTCAGTGGTACAGAATTTTGTTGAAAAAGCCCAAACACATTTGGAAAAAGAAAACCTGAGGGTCAATATTGACAAAACTAATTTAATTTATTTTAAGACAAGTAGTTCAAATAAAAATACTGTTGTAAATGAGGACATTCAGGAAAATACGTGTTCAGAATGTAAATTTCTGGGGATATATATAGATGACAGACTTTCGTGGAATCAGCAAATAGATCATGTCTGTGGTAAAATAACATCTAGTCTGTATTTACTAAGGAGATTAGTTCAATATTTAGATATTGAAGCAATAAAAATAGCGTATTTTGGGTTGGTGTATCCCCATCTATCTTATGGAATTGTATTGTGGGGTGGGTGTAGCCAATACAATATAAAAAGGGTATTTGTATTGCAGAAAAAAGTAATAAGAACTATGGCAAAAGTAAGACCCAGAACTTCATGTAAAAATCTGTTTATTAAGTTTAATATTATGACTATCTATGCAGTATATAAGTTTCAATCAATATTATTAGTGAAAAAAGACAAAAAAGTGACTAACAGGAATATGGAAATCCATGATTACAATACAAGACAAAAATCAGACTTTCATATGGTGAGCAGACGATTGAATCTAACAACAAATACCCCATTCATTAAGGGAGCAATATTTTATAATTCTCTGGCAAACAACCTGAAACAGCTTTCTGGTAGAATTTTTAAAAATGAGTTAAAAAATGGCTTATATTGAAGTGCCCATACAGTATGGTGGTGACATGATTTGACCTCAGGAATGCTATGTTAAATATACTTAAATGATATTTTACTTAGTAGCATGTAATCTATTTATATTGTGTATCAGTAATCTAAATGTAATTATTATAACATTGCCCATGCATGTTAAATACATGTTTCGAGCTGTAAGATAAATAAACTTTGGCTACATACCATTCTTGTTGACCATTCAGATTTCTTTGCAGAATTCTTCTCCATGTAGTTCCTCTGAAATCATTACCTATAAATTAATGCATAATAATACACTAAAGAATTAAAGTAAAAATCAAGATTAATTTCTACATCTACATCTACATCTACGTGATTACTCTGCAATTCACATTTAAGTGCTTGGCAGAGGGTTCATCGAACCACAATCATACTATCTCCCTACCATTCCACTCCCGAACAGCGCGTGGGAAAAACGAACACCTAAACCTTTCTGTTCAATTTCTCTTATTTTATTTTGATGATCATTCCTACCTATGTAGGTTGGGCTCAACAAAATGTTTTTGCATTAGGAAGAGAAAGTTGGTGACTGAAATTTCGTAAATAGATCTCGCCGCGACGAAAAATGTCTTTGCTTTAATGACTTCCATCCAAACACGCGTATCATATCTGCCACACTCTCTCCCCTATTACGCGATAATACAAAACGAGCTGCCCTTTATTGCACCCTTTCGATGTCCTCGGTCAATCCCACCTGGTAAGGATCCCACACCGCGCACCAATATTCTAACAGAGGACGGACGAGTGTAGTGTAAACTGTCTCTTTAGTGGACTTGTTGCATCTTCTAAGTGCCCTGCCAATGAAACGCAACCTTTGGCTCACCTTCCCCACAATATTATCTATGTGGTCTTTCCAACTGAAGTTGTTTGTAATTTTTACACCCAGGTACTTAGTTGAGTTGACAGCCTTGAGAATTGTACTATTTATCGAGTAATCGAATTCCAACGGATTTCTTTTGGAACTCATGTGGATCACCTCACACTTATCATTATTTAGCGTCAACTGCCACCTGCCACACCATACAGCAATCTTTTCTAAATCGCTTTGCAACTGATACTGGTCTTTGGATGACCTTACTAGATGGTAAATTACAGCATCATCTGCGAACAACCTAAGAGAACTGCTCAGATTGTCACCCAGGTCATTTATATAGATCAGGTACAGCAGAGGTCCCAGGAGGATTCCCTGGGGAACACCTGATATCACTTCAGTTTTACTTGATGATTTACCATCTATTACTATGAACTGCGACCTTCCTGACAGGAAATCACAAATCCAGTCGCACAACTGAGACGATACCCCATAGGCCCGCAGCTTGATTAGAAGTCGCTTGTGAGGAACGGTGTCAAAAGCTTTACTCTACATCATATCACAGCGAAGACACAGTCAGTGGAAAAGTGTTCAACAAATACATTTTAAGTGTGCAGAAATTGATCTCCAAGGTCTTCAGTACAGATTTTCACAGAGTCAGTCCATCACAAATTCACAGTTAATACTTGGAAAAATTAAAGTTTATGTCAGTAGAGTACTTTACTTAAAGCGAAAACTTTAATGAAAATTATTGATCAAATATTGACTAATTCACTAAGAAAAATAGTTCAGTTGTGGCAAGTAATCTTACATATAGTGTACAATAACAGCAAACATGTTTTTAAAATAAAACAATTCACTTGTGAAACTTGAAAGACATTTCTGTTGTATGGCTCTATACAAATTCATCCAAAGAAGAGGAAGAAATTTTTTCAGTGTGACTGCATTATGATGTACTTGCTGACCTAGTACTTCTTTGTCAGTTTTTACTGCAGATTGTGACGTGTTATATAGATCACATACACATTTGTGTTCTGCAGGAATTGCTAATCTTGGCATCCATTTTGGAGTCTGCTCTGGAATTTCTGTTTCTAATTGTGGTCAGTTCACCATAGCACACAGGATAAATCTTTCATCTCCATAGGCATTTCTGTTGAATGGCTATATAACCGTTGATCAAAGGCCAGCAAGGAGGTTTTTTGGCATGGGTGCAATATACTGCACATGCTGGTTGATTGTTGGGGTATTGTTTATGACCAGAATTATTTTTCATCCAAGAATCAGTCACCAAACTGTAGAATTTTTGTGAAAGGGCTATCCAGTAGTTGAAGAATATGGTGTCAGATGGGAAGGATATTAGCACTATATGATCGTCATGCCATTAGTTTATCCCTTAATTTTGTACGAGGTGCGGCTAGAAAAAAACCGGACTGATGCTGGAAAAAACATTTATTTACAATTATATGTTATCTCCTTCAATGTACTCTCCTCCTCGGTCTCTACACCGCTCCATACGAATTTTCCACTGTTCATAGCAATGCTGCAGATCATTTTCGGTAAGTCCATACATTACTTCCATCGCTTTTTCTTTTACTGCTTCAACAGTCTCAAATCTAGTTCCTTTCAAAGCTGACTTGACTTTAGGGAAAAGAAAAAAGTCACAGGGGGCCAAATCAGGTGAGTAGGGTGGATGATCTAAGATGGGAATGTTGTGTTTTGCCAAAAACGTCTTCACTGACAACGCACTGTGAGCTGGGGCATTGTCTTGGTGAAGGATCCATGACTTTTTTCTCCACAAATCGTTCCGTTTTCTCCGTACTCGCTCACGTAGGGTAGCCAGGACGCTACTGTAGTAATGCTGATTCACTGTTAGTCCCTCTGGTACCCAATCAATGTGCACAATCCCTTTGATGTCAAAAAAAACAATCATCATTGCCTTGAATTTCGATTTTGACATTCATGCTTTTTTTTGTTGTGGAGAACCAGGAGTTTTCCAATGCATCGATTGGCGTTTAGTTTCAGGATCGTAAGTAAAAAATCACGATTCATCGCAAGTAATAACATTTTGTAAGAAGGTGGGATCACTTTCAATGTTTTCCAGGATGTCAGAACAAATCATTCTTCGGTGTTCCTTCTGTTCAATTGTGAGACACTTTGGAACCATTTTTGAACACAGTTTGTTCATGTTGAAACTTTCATGAAGAATCTGCCTAACACTTTCCTTGTCAACTCCTGTTAACTCAGACACTGCTCTGATTGTTAAACGGCGATCTTGTTGAACAAGTTTACCTATTTTTTCAATGTTTGCATCAGTTTTTGCTGACAATGGTTTGCCAGTGCGAGTGTCATCACTGGTGTCTTCGCGGCCATCTTTAAATCATTTAAACCACTCAAACGCTTGTGTTCGCGATAAACAATCATCGCCGTACACTTGTTGTAACATTACAAACGTTTCACTTGCAGATTTTCCTAGTTTGAAACAAAATTTGATGTTAACACGCTGTTCTTTGTGTACACTCAACATTTTCCGACGCACAGACAAAACGTCAATTACTTAAAACAGACGCCACAGGCAGACTGAGTGCAGGAGGCAGATGAAGCTCGAGCAGTAGGCGGAGTGAGAGTCACGTGACAGGCCCCGCGACTTTCAGCCTTATTGCATTCGTTTTATTGTTTCACCAGTACTAGTCCGGTTTTTTTCCAGCCACACCTCGTATATGGGAAGCATGATTCTTGAGGACAATTAGTACTGGATAATCCTGTTAACTCGCTACATGGCTTATAAAGTATGTCTAGAACATTACAAATTCAGTGACCCATCCAATTGGTTAGCACTGGTATTCCACACAGAGGGAGGGGGGATTGTTAAAATGCTGCTTAAAATATTTATTTGGAGATAGCAGCAAAGATGGGAAACTAATTCCACTAGCATTAACAGTGAAAACAGCTGTTATTAAGATTCCTCACTTAGTCTCTCTGCCGAAGTGGCATACCCCACTTACCTGATGTCCTTCATGGTTTTACTGGGTTGCTCTACAATTGTGATGATGTTCTTTCTGTGTTGTCATCTGAAGATATACTTTTGTGAGATAAGACGAGTTAGTGAAACATGCACCAATATCTTGCCTATTAAAGCTTGTCATACTTATCAAGTTGGATGGATCTAGGATCCATATGGATATGAAAGATTGTTTTTTATAATATGTTTGAACCATTTCTTTGAATCTTTCTGCTCTCATGCCATTTTGTGGCATAATAATATTTAAATTTATAGGCAAGAGATTTTGACTTTATTGTTCTAAGACTGAAAAGTATTCCTAAAAACTGTTTTAAATAATTTGTGAATTGCTTGTTTTGCTCATCATGCAGCAGTTAGATGTATCGTATTCACTGTGTAATTTAGTGACAACTGCCACTTCTTTCTTAGCAGTTTTTAAATTTCTTAATTTCCCAATGCAGTCTCATGAAATTTCCATTCAATGTGTCTGCTGCTTTGCTCAGTGACAGTGCTCAAAGCATTACACTTCCTGTGGCTGTATCTAGGTCACTTTTTGTTGCATTGCCTTAGACAATATGCACCTGTATGTTTGCATGTCTCCTAAACAAGTAAATTATTTATTTGCTACTGCACCATGCAGAAGTGAACTGTGGGGAGAATTGTTATAGTGTTACAGTGTGTTCCCACACTCATATAACAACAAGCTGCAGTGCACATCATGATAACAAAGAGTCTACAGAAGTATTTAGGGACTTCAGAAAGTAAGTTACACATGGTACCATATGCTAAGACAATTCCACAACAATAGTGGCACATTGGCAGAAGAGTACATATTCCTAGTTTCCTGGAGACACAATTCTGCTGCGGTATGGATAACATGTCCATCACAATATGTGATAGAAATGATGTGGCAACTGGAAATGTGCTCCAAAGTTTATGAACACAAGACAGTATGATTTGTCTGGGCAAAATGTCTAAATTACAGACAGATTCACCATAAAGTTCTAATAATGTGTAGATCAAATGCAATCTCATGTCCAGCTGTAGTGAAATTCAACCAACAAATTGATGAAGGATGTACATATGTGGGTGATGCTGATCAGGTAGTCCTGATCTAGCACCACGTGATTTCCATCTTTTCGGCAAGCAGAAACAGCATCTGGGGGAGGAAATTTTCCAACAATGGTGACATTTATATAGCTGTTCTTGAATAACTCTGTCATTAAGGAGCAGATTTCTGTCATTGAAGAAACGAATAATTGGCTGAACATTGTGACTGTTGTTAGAGAGACTCAATTGCTGTGTTAAAACACAGTGTCATTTGTCTGTGTTACTTTGAGGTCTGGTGCAACATTCAATAAAAGTTACTCGACATACCATAATAATGTGTGACTTATTTTCTGACATCTCCTCAATAATACATCACATTGTAGCATTTTTATTATTACAAAAACACTCTCAGCACACAATTTCACTCTACACTGCTCACCTGTAACGGTTGTGGGGCTACAGGATTCTCTGCAAAATAAAATATCTAACTCCAATATCACAATTTTTAACATTGCTGTATAGGAATTGGACACACAGTCATAGCAGAGTGGGAACTGGGGAGGTTGGTGACAATGACAATCACATGAGTCTATCTTGTTGCAAAAGTGCTACTCTCAGCAGCCTTTATTTGGAGCAGTGTCTCTAAGGTAAGGAGCAGACACATTCAATGGAAATTTCTTGAGGCTGCATTGAGGGTTTAAGAAATTAAAAGTGCTTGAAAAGGAACTGAAATATATCACTAAATTTACATATAAAAGTATTGTCTTGAATTAACAGCTATCTGCAAAATTTCACATCCCTAACAATGAAACTTAGTATGTGGAAAGATTGCAAAACTGTTTATTTTGATCAACTGCTTGTCCTTCTGTACTTTACTATTGAATGTTTTAAGCAACGTAATGTAGTCTGTATCTTAATTATAGTGTGGGTTGCTGCACAAATTTTTAACAGACCATGTACAAGTGACACACATGCACATAGAAGCATCTCAAGCAGGGAACTGTCTATGGAGATTGTGGGGAACCCACACTTGCAATGCCTCACCATGTTTCAACAGAATTAGAGGGTTTATGACACTATGGATGTAAAAAAATGTAAATGGAAGGAGCATAGTTACATTATGTAGATTTCAGTAATGTATACATTATGTTGTATTATGGGAACAATGTTTACACATAATTTTTGGAACAAAGAAAAAAGAATGCACTCAAACAGCCATATTCCAAGTGAAGATAGTGAAAAGAACTTTCTTTTTGCTGCAGTACATTGTGTTAAAATTTGCAATTCTTTTCTTGTTTTACATTTACATACGTCACAAAACATGAAATACAATAACTGTGATATAATGAGTATATGGGAAGAAATAATTTTAAGTTATTGAGATCAATCATTAAATCAAAGGATAGTAAAATAAAAACTAGTATGAAAGTATAAAAGTAGTTCTCATTAATATTGTTGATTGGATACAGTTATTCTTTATTCAAGCAATGGTGTAAAATCATACTACATGAGACTATCAATATTTGCATGCCATAACATCAGCATGAGAAAAAAAAGGTAGAAATAAAGAACAAAAGAAATATAAGAGTATCTGCATTAAATATGCTCTGTATTTCAGATGGACCTGTTGTTACTGCTGAAAAGGAGATAACAGCTGTTATTAACAAGCCTATCACTTTGCGATGTCAAGTTGAATCCCTTGTACCATTTAGCATCAAATGGATCAAGAATGGACAGCTAATCAAAAAGACGGAGAAATATGAGTATGTGTCAATGTTCAAGCCAATTAACTGTCTGAAAGGTATTTTAGAATGACTATAACAATTTGTTGACATGTTTTTTATTGTTTTTATTATTGCTGGGCGTTATAATTTGCACAATCAATGCAGAAGATAGGAATCAGTTTGCTTTAGAACTATTTCCATTTTTAAGAACTGTAATATGACTTGTGTAAATTATTATGGTTGTGCTGCAGGTGTTATGCTTCACAATTCACAAATTAAACAGTATTAAACATCAATCACACTTTTGTTAGAAATAGTATGTGTTTAAGTGGTCAGACCATCATCATCATCATCATCATCAAGTTTATTTTCTTGCTTTTTATAACTCACAAATATGTAGCCAGTGATATGTCAAAGGCATAAGACGGAAAAATCCTGTGTGCGGTTGAATTTGAACTCCACTGACAAAATTTTGGTGACCATTCTGGTGTATTGTCAGAGTATTTTTGGTATAAGTGTCCTGTGTTGTCCAGTGGCTCATTACAGAGTTATTGTTCTTCATTTGATTTCTTTTTCCCATTTATATTTGTGTTGGTAATGAAGGGAAAATATCTTTGCAACAGAGTGTGTGTTAGTGCTTGAAGTTGAAAACCTACTTAAACCCCTACCCTCCCCCAAACTTTTATTCTGTTAACTGATGAAAAGTTGGCCAATATACATCTCAGATATGCATTCACTGAAAGCAACGCAAGCACAGCACAATGGCACAATGCTGAGTTGTTGTTGCAGTGATGGCAATCACATCATTTTTATATACATACACATCCTTCAATGTGGTGATCCAATGGCAGGGTGTGGGTATGGCAAATGCCCGGTGAACGTCATCTGCCAACAGTACAATCATATAGAACATGTTTGGGATGTTTTGGAATGCTGACTTCATGCCAGGCTTCACCGACCAACATCGATACCTCTCCTCAGTGCAGCACTCCTTGAAGAATGGGCTGCCATTCCCCAAAAAACCTTCTAGCATGACTGAACGTATGCTTGTGAGAGCGGAAGCTGTTATCAAGGATAAGGGTGGGCCAACACCATACTGAATTCCAGCATTACCGATGGAGGGCACCACGAACTTATAAGTAATTTTCAGGCAGGTATCGGGATACTTTTGATCGCATAATGTATTACACAAATTTGATACTTATGACAGAAGAGTTAACTGGAAGGAGTGGTTACATTCCTATCCCAGGCCAGTATGAGAACATTTTTTTCCACAAGCAACTTACCATTTGGTGTGCAGGCAAGTATCGGGATACTTTTGATCGCATAATGTATTACACAAATTTGATACTTATGACAGAAGAGGTAACTGGAAGGAGTGGTTACATTCCTATCCCGGGCCAGTATGAGAACATTTTTTTCCACAAGCAACTTATCATTTGGTGTGCACCCCTCCACTTTTTCCTCATACACTTTCACCCATGTGATTTTTCACTGTTAACTGGGATACACTCTGTATGCAAGCCTTGCGTTTGGGTTGCCCCTTGCACTGCTACTAATTTCGATACATCCTGCATAGAAATCTTACAGATGTGGCACATTTGGCTCCCCTCTCAGCTTGATGACCCAAGTGGCAGCTTGTGTTGCTTGTGCCTTAAACCAGTCCTGGTCCTATCTACCAAACAAAAACAGCTCATAGACATAGCATGAGAAAACAGCTCATTTGGATAAGATATCATATATCCACTTCTTTTAATTCTGTTTATTAAGGATCTTCCTAAAAACCTGTCATCATCTGTAATTATGATATTAACTGATAATGGAAACCTAGTTAACTTCTCCTAACATTTCTCTGCACGACATGAGTGTTGACCTAGCCAACAACAGTAAAGGGCAATGAGCCTGACCCTTGTGTGACAGGAATAAAACAGCTCATATGAGCATCATACCATCAAAGAACCATTCACATATCTAGAATCAAGAGTTATTGAAAATAAAGCTATTTAATGTGTCAGTGAAATAAATTCCTTGTCCGCTCTGTAACTAATGCTCTACAGTAGAATACACACAGCAATATAAAGCTGAGCAGTTTGAGTAGCCCTTGATATGGATTTGATGACTCAGGCAGACATGTGATCTGATTACCATTAAAACAGTCTACCTTGTTCTTGTCAACTCAGTAACTTCACATAGCCTTCATTTTTAGGCATCAGAATGCAGGCGACTATTGGTATAAAAAATATGTATCCAATGACCGTGATGTGATTATGATGTGATTAACACTGCACACAGTTACAAAGCCAATTCATTAAAGAAAATCCTCTCTTATGCATTCATGTTTCTGAGATAGTTTCATTTGTTAGTAAGAATATACAGTGGCTTGAACAAAATAATAATGTGCATGCTCACCGTAGTCTTAATAGTGGTATGTTCATCTCACAACCCAGAGTCAGTAAATGCCATAACAGTGTGAGAAATGTATGCAGCATGTAATAATTGTCATATCTGGTAAAAGCAAAATAAGAACTCATTTAGTGAGTTCACAGTATCCTGGTTGAGCATTTTTCCATCCAGTTGATGAATTTTTTCAGACAAAGTTATTCTCAATATCTCTTTAACACAGAGTACTGCACTGCCATTTTTTGTCATATGGAACTTAGGTATGACTCTCAGTTTTAAATTCTCAATAACATTCTGCTGCATTCTGGATTCACATATTACATAAAAAAAATTGATAAGTGGAGTGGAAAAACATAAATTTTGTAGCCTCTTGTCATAATTTTTTGTCTCTATTGTTATGGTCAGTTAAGAAAAATTAAGAAAATGTTACAAGAAGCCATGATTTTATAATTATAAAAAGACAGCTCTTTGGTAAGTGGATGAAAATGTGATCAACACAAGCATAGTGGTGTGAAAGTTCCAAAAATCAGTGGCCTCATGAAGTCAATCCACATAAAAACAATAGATGTTTGGTTGCAGGAACACACATTCACTCTCATTGCTGCTTTTGCTTCTCACATTTATCCCACCACCTTTGTTCATCGACATATTTTCCATACAATCTCAAGTGGCAGAATTACAAAGGAGTACATCATTAATTACATATACTGTAATGGGCTGCAATGAATCTTTGAACATATCTATGAGGATTAGGAGTTTCTAAATTTGTGTGCTGGGTAAATCTCAACAAAATCAGTACACTCTTGTACAATCCAGGGTAGCTTTCCATTACTTATTTTTATTAATTTCCACGTCATTTTGGTTATAGTCTGTTGGACTTACTCAATATCTACTACACCCAAACAAGTTGTTTTGTGACCTCCAGGTTTGTATATGAACTTATTGGCCTCACAGCACTTCATTGTACACTATTGGCCATTCAAATTGCTACACCACAAAGATGACGTGCTACAGATGCGAAAGTTAACCAACAGGAAGGAGATGCTTTGATATGCAAATGATTAGCTTTTTCAGAGAATTCACACAAGGTTGGCGACACCTACAATGTGCTGACATCAGGAAAGTTTCCAACCGATTTCTCATACACAAACAGCACTTGACCGGTGTTGCCTGGTGAAACCTAGTTGTGATGCCTCGTGTAAGGAGAAATGCATACCATCACATTTCCGACTTTGATAAAGGTCGGATTGTAGCCTATCGCAATTGCGGTTTATCATACCACGACACTGCTGCTCGTGTTGGTCAAGATCCAATGACTCTTAGCAGAATATGGAATCGGTGGGTTCAGGAGGGTAATACGGATTGCCGTGCTGGATTCCAATGGCCTTGTATCACTAGCACTCGAGATGACAGGCATCTTATCCGCATGGCTGTAACAGATCGTGCAGCCACGTCTTGATCCCTGAGTCAACAGATGGGGCCATTTGCAGGACAATAAACATCTGCATGAACAGTTCGGAGACGTTTGCAGCAGCATGGACTATCAGCTCGGAGACCATGGCTGCGGTTACCCTTGATGCAGACAGGAGCACCTGCAATGGTGTACTCAACGACGAACCTGGGTGCATGAATGGCAAAACGTCAATTTTTTGGATGAATCCAGGCTCTGTTTACAGCATCATGATGGTCGCATCCGTGTTTGGCAACATCGCGGTGAACGCACATTGGAAGCTTGTATTCGTCATTGCCATACTGGCGTATCACCCAGTATAATGGTATGGTGTGCCATTGGCTACACATCTCAGTCACCTCTTGTTTGCACTGACAGCACTTTAAACAGTGAATGTTACATTTCAGATGTGTTACAACCCGTGGCTCTACCCTTCATTCAATCCCTGCGAAACCCTACATTTCAGCAGGATAATGCACGACCGCATGTTGCAGGTCCTGTACGGGCCTTTCTGGGTACAGAAAATGTTTGACTGCTGCCGTAGCCAGCACATTCTCCAGATCTCTCACCAATTGAGAACGTCTGGTTGATGGTGGCTCATAACAATACGCCAGTCACTACTCTTGATGAACTGTGGTATCATGTTGAAGCTGCATCGGCAGCTGTAACTGTACACGCCATCCAAGCTCTGTTTGACTCAGTGCCCAGGCGTATCAAGGCCGTTATTATGGCCAGAGGTGGTTGTTCTGGGTATTGATTTCTCAGGATCTATGCACCCAAATTGAGTGAAAATGTAATCACATGTCAGTTCTAGTATAATATATTTGTCCAATGAATACCCGCTTATGACCTGCATTTCTTCTTGGTGTAGCAATTTTAATGGCCAGTAGTGTATATAATGTGAGATAGTATTCAGTTCACTCACATTAGTCAGCTACTTTCTCTCTGATAAAACTTTTTGAGTTGCAAATGAAAATACATTTATGTACAATACATTCACATATGTTATACTATGCCAAAATTTTCATCCATATGTTATAATGGGACAAAAACATGTGCAACTGATGTTATTGATTTAATGTAATCTGGTGGTACTATGAGGTACTGTCTATTGCATCCTTTGTATACACTGTTGTCCATGAGTATTTATATGATAGTTTTCTTTCAGAAGTGATGTATGTCTCTCTCCACCTGAAGCAATGGTGACAACAAGACATATACCTATTTTAGTGACCAGCATGTGCAGCGTACTACTATAAGTAATCTTGCATCATGCAAAGTTTTGTTTTTGAATCAACAGCTTCTGTATCAATTTCTTTGCTTCAGGGACAAACCAAAATAAAAATTCTGATTTACTGTACAGTCATTTTATTGCACAGAATTACTGCCACTCTTTACAAATGAAGAACACAGTTTAAATATGTTTTTAAATTTATCAAAAATTTATAAGTATTACCTAATAATTGAGAGACTGAGAAAAGTGGTTCAGTTGTTAAGGTACTATAAGGTTCAAATATGCATCCTGCAGTCCAGATCTAGGTTTCTCATGGGTCCCATAAATCATTTTAGACAAATCCTGTGATAGTTGTGTGAAAAATGCCTTGAATGTTTTTCTGCACATACCTTGTCCAGGCAGAGTTGCACTCCATCTGTAATGGTCTCATAACCAGTGGACTATGTAACTTTAACCTCACACCCCATATATCATGGGATATTTAATGAACTGTTAAATGAGTAGTCAATGTTTAGATGCTGATGCCCCCTCTATTCATTCTCAGCCTTATTAACAACCATCCTTTCAGTGAGGTGAGACAGAGCCCTTCTTCAGCATTTCTATTTTTGTACAGCACAGTCTGCCACTCTCTACTTGTAATATGAAAATTAAAAAAATAGCATCACTCTTCCTCTAAAAGTTGTTATCTTTTGAATACACTTCTTTTTTATGTAATACATTACTTACATCTTGTTGTGTGTGTTTTACTCACATGGTATTCTACATGTCCTTGAACGCAGAGAGTTTTTTCTCGCTATAGAAGATAACATCCAGCTGAACTTTTATATGTAGCAATTTACAAATCCAACAGATGGGAAGCAAACATTAAATTTCAATGTGCATTGGAAATAATGAAACTGCTATACTTACTACAGTGACATGTGAAAATATGGCAGGCAGCAAAGGCTCATGAATGGAATCTTCCAGTTCCTTTGTCAACTAAGAAAAACTGCATAGTAAGGGAAAATCAGAAATGTAACAAAATGAAACAGAAGTCACTTGAGGCCTGATATTGTAGATTTTTCAACCCATATCTTCTGCATAATCTTCAATGTTTCTGAAAATTCCAGTTTCTGTTCTTTTCTGTAATTTTTTTCAAATTTAATGAAAGATGCAGGTAGTTGCAGTAGCTTGAGATTGTGTACTTCTTTTTGTGATGTTGCCTGCTCCAATGAGCATCTGCTACCTGTAATCCAGCTTGTACAAAATGGAAGGTACATAATTCTTATGTAATCAATATTGTCTGTTGTGAAGGCAGTGGTCTGCAGAGAAATATGAAATATTCTGTGTCCTTTTTTAATGGAAAGTCTTTGGTATACTTATGCACTGTCACTTAGTAAGAAAAACACTTGGTTATGGAATATCAGGCCAGGTATGTGGCTGGATTGACAGTTATCACTGAAAGAGCCAAAAGTGTCATTGGGCATACTGCAAGAAAATGTTAGAGGAAAATTACTATTCACTGTACATACAAACTGTGTGATAAATGACAACAGTAGATATCTAATAAGTGATGCTGTTGTGTACATGGATGTCACATTGTAGCAAAACTGCTTTATAAATAGTTCCTAGTGTAAAAACTTGAAGCTGATTCTAAACATAAGAAAGTGTGCATGTAAATAGGTGAAAGTATCCAATATGCCTTAATTGCTCCAATCTGAGCAGTCAGAACAGCCATCAAATATCTATGCGGAGGTACCAGGAGTGATTTAAGGTGGAATAGACATCAAAATTCACTTGGGGGAGGAGGGACTAAAACCACGTTGAGAGTATTAAATAAGACTAACTGATACAAAAAGTGGTATCCTACAAAAAGATTCATTTGACCTGTTATAGGGTACTGTTTATCAATATGGCACATTAAGTTCAGGCAGTGGAACAGTTAAAATGTAGCAAAAATATGATGCCGTTTGTCATCGGTTTGTTTAGTCAGTACAAAAATATATTACAGGAAAATCTTGTATCACATAAAATTTATTTCTTAAATTCTGAGATCATAATTTCCAAGTTGACTGGGAAATATATTACTTCTTCCTTTTTGTACAGCACAGTCTGCCACTCTCTACTTGTAATATATGGAGGGGCATGTGGTCAGCACATCATTCTCCCATGCTTTGCCAGATTTTGGGGCTGGAACTTTCTCCTACTTTGTGCTTACATTGATCTGTTTGTGCACCTTCTGCAAATGAAATAGGAAGGAGTCAAAAGATAATCATACACTTCATAGTGTTCTCCATACACTGTTGTGGCTTTCAGAGAACTGAAGTAGCTGTGGAACATAATTTTTAAGGCTGCTGTAAAATAATAATGTATATTAATGTTTTATTGGAATTGGACATTATTTATAAAAAATATTATAATTTTTTATGTTCTAGATCCATAATAACAATAATTCTTAATGTCATTTTGCATATATCTTTGTATATATGGTATTGCACTTGCATAAAATATGGAAATTTCCAAAACCATTTAACAGATAAAGAACCTTGCCAGATTCTAGAGAATATTTTTGGGCATTGCATTCTTCCAATTTATATTTTTACAGGCAAAGTGGGGTATCAGTTCTGCATATTGATAGTGTTACCATCCAGTCACAAGGAGATTACAAATGCTTTGCAATTAATACTGCTGGAAGAGCCTCGCAAATTACAACTCTGAAAGTAACTGGTAAGTTTGTATTAATAATGCATGCATTATCATGTAACTTGTTTTCTGTATCGCAGGCTGATGTCCTTGATCTAATTATTTTGCACTAGGACCTCCACCACAGGTGACAACTCTGGATTCAGTTATCTCTCCACTACACACAGACACTATACTAAATTGTGTGATTCAGAGTGAGCTACCTTATAACTGGAGCTGGGTGCGTGGAGATGAAGGTACTGATAATTTTTTAGAAGGTAAGATTATTTATTTACAAGCATGCATTGCTTTTGCTGTTTGTTTTATAAAATGCGTTGTGTGCAATAATAAGTAAAAATAATTCATGCCACATTATCAGTTGTAAACTGCATTTGTACTTTCAACAAATTTTGGCAATAGTGTTCTCATTCAGACAATCATTTCTCCTAACTTTATTCCATATCTGATTTATAAATTGTATGTCTTTTAAGTAATGGAAACTCAAGGCTACAATATCAGAATTTTAAGGAAAAGATAGATTAATACTTACCTTAAAGAGTGCATGTTAATTTGCAGACAGGGACAGTTAAAAGACACTTACACATTAGCATTTGGCCACAGTCTTCATCGAAAAAAGAAAGAAACACACACACATTAATTCACACAAGCAAGCACACCTCACTCACGTCACCATTTCTGGCAGCTCGGATAAGAATGCAGCTGTCATGTGGAAGGGAATCAGCAATCTGAAGGGGGCAGGGAAGGGGAAGGATAGCAGTGTACAGGTGGGGGGACAGAGGAACACTGTTTAGCATAGTGCACAGGACTGGACTGTCAACAGACACAGCATCAGGAGGCTGTGGGGCAGGGAGAGGGGGAAGGGGAATGATAAAGGAGAGGTGAGGGGAAAGATGGGCAGGTGAGTTGGAACACAGAGAGGATGGGAGGTGAGAATAGGGAGGAGGTGATAGGACAGAGGGGGTAGAAATGATGGGTGGAGGGTATGGGGACAGTATGTTATCGTAGTTTTGGGCCAGGATAATTTTGGGAGCAGAGAATGTGTTGTAAGGATAACTCCCCTCTGCACAGCTCAGAAAAGCTGGTAGTGGAGGGGAGAATCCTGCTTCACTACCCAAGCCATCTGGATGCTCCCCTTCACCCTCTTTTGCTTACATTGATGTGTATCTTTTAAGAATTATCTAAAGCTGATCAGTCTAGTGCATAATATATTTTGTAGTAAATTGATAGTTCTTACCTATAGTTGCTCATTACAGAATTTTTGGACATTATTTGGTTGTGAAAATTGTTTTCCCTTAATAGAAGTGTAGGTTGTTACTAACAAAGTATTACTAACAAAGTATTAAAAAATTAACACTAATAATGTAAATATAGCTCTTATAAAGTAGTATGATGTGGCATAATATTTTGTTCCATACATATTATAACTGTATAACAGTAATGGAAATTCCTGGATGCAGATAATGTAAAATAAGGCAAAGACAACCACTCACCTATACCAGACTGATGCATAGAGCTCAAAATGCACTTGAGAAAACAGCATTCACTCTAGCTTTCAAGAACTAGCTCTTTTTTTATAGCAAAAGTACACTAATTCATGCACACACACACACACACACACACACACACACACACACATACACACACACACACACACACACACATACACACATGTGTGTGTGTGTGTGTGTGTGTGTGTGTGTGTGTGTGTGTGTGTGTGTGTGCATGTGTGCATGAACACAGGTAACTGCTTTCGAGTATCAGCAGTGACCATGGGAGTGTGCATTTGGGTGTCTGGTTGTGTGTGTTACTGTGTTTTCTTCTGCTAGAAAAAGAGCTAGTGCTCATATTATAACTGTGATATATTGTCAGCATTTATTGTACATTTTCACAATTTTTTTAAAGTTTGTTATTGAGTATAACCTCAACAAAACAAAAGTTGAGACACAAAGTTTCAAGCAGTTCCAGGGAAGCAGTTAATTTTATTCCACATTCTTCTTTTCTTGTAATGTAAAATCACTTTCTGTCTAATAGGTTACTTCTTATTCTATGTTGGAACATTTACTGTTGTGCTATAGAAGCTCCATTATGGCGAGTTTATAGTTAACATGTGGTTTCCCATGTCAGTATTTGTAATGACATGAGAGTAATATTAAACTTCTCTCATACTGCAAGCATGGTATTTTTCTAAAACCAGTAGTAACAATACACATTAATACAGCTTTGTGTCATGAATCTTCTCAAGCATTAACTTCTGACTGATTTCTTTAGTCAAGCACCAGACCTGCCTGCATATGTGATCAAAAACTTAAGGGAATCCTTCACCCTCTTAGTACATATGTTCTTCAGTCATATTTTCAGTAATGTAGGAGATTTCAATCATTCAGCAATTAGTTGGGGTGGTTAAGCAAGTGGTGGGTGTAACAAGACATCCTGAAAAACAGTACTAAATGCCTTCTCTGAAAACTGCTTAGAATGGTGAGTCAGGAGCCCAGTCATGGTGGACAGCAACATGAGGTGGTTTACCAACAATGACAATGAGAAAATAAAACAAACAGAATGATTCTCATGTTAAGTGCATTAAGTAAATTCAACAGTAGTGTCATATATCAAAGAGGGACTTGAATTATTTATATCCAAGCATGAATTTATAAAAGAAATGTTGCTCAAGTTTAGAAGAATAGTTGACCAAGTACTGGGTAGATATGTACCAACTAAAACAGTTGATTGGAGGAACTTTATTTGGTATCCAGTGTCTTTAAAGAAACTTCTAAGGAAACAAAAGCAACTGCACAATAGGTTTGAAATGAAGCTTACAGCCAAAGATCAACATTTGCTAAATTAAACATATTTGGTTTATGAAACACAATATGTGAAGACTTTAACAAATGGCAGAATTTTATCAAAAGCGCTTTCACAAAACCCCCATCAATTTTGATCATGTATAATGATACCAAAATTAGTGCCCACGCACTTATGGATGCCACAGAAAAAAAAAAAAATTGATGGTGGCAAAGTAAAAACAGAAATGCTGATCCCTGCTTTCAGAAGTGCCTTTACAAAGAAAAATCCAGGAGAACTTCCCCAGTTTAAACCTCACACCACTCTCTAGATGAGTGATAGTGTTAACAGATTTGAGAAACAGTAGAAATTATTAAAATTGATTAAAGTTCCCGTGCCCAATGGAATCTGTATCAAATTCCATACAGAATTTGTGGCTGACATAACCCTTTTTATAACTACAATATGCTTTAGGTCTCTCAAACAAAGAAATGTGTCCTGTAGTTGAAAGAAAGCTCATCACACATGTCTACAGGAAGAGGGGCAGATGTGATCCACAAAATTAATGTCCAATATCATTGATATCAGTTGTAGGATCTTAGAAATGCTGTATCCTTCTACTTGTACGTGTGAGCATGAGTGTGCCTAGTGTAGTGCTGTCATGTGTGTACTAAAACCAGCCACCAAATGTATCAGCACACAGGCCAGCCACTAGAGGCTGTGTGCACTCCGTGTGCATACCGGGTGGAGTCATTCCAGTTGTGTAAAGGGTCCTCCCGGATGCCATGAAGTGCACAGGGTGCAGCCAACTGCAGGTGGTTTCTCATGTTGCTACCAAAGATGTGTGTCGCTTAGGATCAGAAGAGATTCTCTCTGGTTTCGAGCGGCTAACAGAAGTGGTAAACGCTGTCAGCCTTGCTGACCATTTGCAGCATAGTCGACAGGACCGACTGCAGACCTCTGGTACAGAGCCAAGTGGAGGGTCTGAATCAGAGGCTCAGATGGTTCTGTGACCGTGTAGGCTGCAGATTCCTTGACTTCCGCCAAAGGGTGGTTGGATTTCGGGTTCCGCTGAATTGGTCAGGTGTCCACTATGCGCTGGAGGTGACTACATGGGTAGCAGGGGCTGTGTGGCGTGGACTGGGCAGTTTTATAGGTTAGAGGGTCTCGGGAAAACACAAGATGGGCTTCAGTCACAAAGAGTGCGGGCTGAACACAGGAAGAACATAGATACAGGAACCATTGGTATAGCAGTTGTAAATCGTCATAGCTGTGTTGGGAAAGTACCAGAGCTCCAAACGCTAGTAGAAGGCACTGATGCTCAAATCATTATAGGCACAGAAAGCTTGTCATGAAATTGAAGTGGATACTTCCTGTGAGTTAGTATGGGCAGAGGTCATTGTTGGCAACCGCAATAAAATAGTAATTTGATCCTTTTACCGACCTCCCAGTTCAAATGATACAGTTGCTGAAAGGTTCAAAGAAAACTTGAGTTTGATTTCAAACACGTACCAGACTCATACAATAATAGTTGGTGGTGACTGTAATTTACCCTTGATATGTTGGCGAAAATACATGCATAAAATATCATCCGAAATTATGCTAAATGCATTCTCTGAAAATTATTTTGAGCAGTTAGTTCATGAACCCACACGAATAGTAAACGGTTGTGAAAACACACTTGACCTCTTAGCAACAAATAATCCTCAGTTAATAACTAGCATCAAAACCGATATAGGGATTAGTGAACACAGGGTTGTTGTAGCGAGATTGAATATTGTAATCCCCAAATCCTCGTAAAATAAGGAAAAAGTATACTTATTCAAAAAAGCAGATAAAAAATCACTTGGCGCCTTCCTGAGAGACAATCTCCACTCATTCCAAATTAATAATATAAGTGTAGACCAGATGTGGCTTCAATTCAAAGAAATAGTAATGGCAGCAATTGAGAGGTTTATATCAAATAAACTAACAAACGATGGAGCTGATCCTCTTTGTTACTCAAAATGAGTTAGAACACTGTTGCAGAAACAATGAAACAAACATGCCAAATTTAAACAGATGCAAAATACCCAAGATTGGCGATCCTTTACAGAAGCTCAAAACTTAGCGTGGACTTCAATGTGAGATGCCGATAACAGTTTCCACAATGAAACTTTGTCTCAAAACCTGGTAGAAAATCCAAAGAGATTCTGGTCATATGTAAAGTAAGTTAGCGGCAAGAAACAATCAATGCCTTCTCTGCATGATAACAATGGAGATACTATCAAAGACAGTGCTGCCAAAAACAGATTTACTAAACACAGGCTTCTGAAATGCCTTCACAAAAGAAGACTAAGTAAATATTCCAGAATTCGAATCGAGAACAGCTGCCAACATGAGTAACGTAGAAGTAAATATCCTCGGAGTAGTGAAGCAACTTAATCACTTAATAAAAGCAAGTCTTCTGGTCCAGACTGTATACCAATTAGGTTCCTTTCGGAGTATGCTGATGCATTAGCTCCATACTTAACAATCACAACCATTCGCTCGACAAAAGATCCGTACCCAAAGACTGGAAAGTTGCACAGGTCACACCAATATTCAAGAAAGGTAGTAGGAGTAATCCACTAAATTACAGGCCCATATCATTAAAGTTGATATGCAGCAGGATTTTAGAGCATATACTGTGTTTGAACATTATGAATTACCTTGAACGAAATGGTCTATTGACACACAGTCACAATTGGTTTAGAAAACATCATTCCAGTGAAACACAACTAGCTCATTATTCACATGAAGTGCTGAGTGCTATTGACAAGGGATTTCAGATCGATTCCGTATTCCTGGATTTCCGGAACGCTTTTGACACTGTACCACACAAGTGGCTCATAGTAAAATTGTGTGCTTATGGAATATCATCTCAGTTATGTGACTGGATCTGTGATTTCCTGTCAGAGAGGTCACAGTTCATAGTAATTGATGGAACGTCATCGAGTAAAACAGAAGTGATTTCACGCGTTCCCCACGGTAGTGTTATAGGCCCTTTGCTGTTCCTTATCTATATAAACGATTTGGCAGACAATCTGAGCAGCCGTCTTTGGATATTTTCAGATGATGCTGTCATTTATCGACTAATAGAGTCATCAGAAGGTCAAAACAAACTGCAAAACGATTTATAAAAAATATCTGAATGGTGCGAAAAGTGGCAGTTGACCCTAAATAACGAAAAGTGTGAGGTCATTCACATGAGTGCTAAAAGGAACTCATTAAACTTCGGTTACATGATAAATCAGTGTAATCTAAAAGCCGTAAATTCAACTAAATACCTAGGTATTACAATTGTGATTTTTTTGCTTTTCGAAATTTTGGTTAAAATGGACGAAATGATTTTATGTGCAGTGAAGGAAGGAAATAGGATTTAACTGACCACGAAGTTATTTCTTTTATTTAATTGTTGAGAGGCATACTCATCTTCACTAGATGGAATTAGTTACATAAATATTGATATATTTGCTGAATTAGAAAAAAAAGACGACTTATTGGCCACAACCGAATCTTCTGCATTCTACTCGTAAACTGCATTTTTTAGTGACAAAAGCTCTCGCATACAAAACATTCACTAATTATGTGCGCAGTATCTTTACTTATTCGGAAGTTGTATAGCCATTCCAAACCTCCAAGATGTTGTAGTACAACAACATCCTAACTGTGGTCATCTCGCACTGTGTTCTATAACCACCCGTGGTTTAGGTGGATTCATTGCAGGTGGTACAGACAGACAGTCTTGCGACGAAGTTTTGGACGCTTTCTCCATAAGCTGTTCTGAGCAACTGGCGTGACAGTATCGTAGCAATGGAAGTATCGTAGACCTCATAGCTACAAACTGGCCTGTCCTTCTTGACAGTGTTAGTATAGAGACATGGATTAGCAATCATGTTGTCATCACAGCCACGATGGGTAACAAATCTTAATAAATCCATCAAGCACGCTTGGAGAGTAGATAAACAGTTGCTAGCATCCTGCTTGGACAATGGATGGACATCTTTTAGTTACAATATGGTGGACGTCGAGGAATTAGGGCAGAAGTCTAAACTGATTGTAAATCATGATCTGGAGAAGTATGTGCCAATTAAGCTGATCAAGGACGGAAAAGACCCACCATGGTTTAATAGCGAAATTGGAAAAATGCTGAGAAATCAAAGACTTTTGTTGTACTCTAGATTCAAAAAAGAGTGCAGAAACATCAAGGGGCAAAAGTTAGTATAGATTTGCATGTCCATAAAAAGCTCGATACATGAAGCGTACAACTTTCGCAGTTGTATGTGATCTTGCCGAGAATTCCAAGAAAATTCTTGTCCTGTGTAAAATCACTAAGTGAACTGAAGGCTTCTATTCAGTCACTCATAGACCAACCTGGTATGACAATAGAAGGCAGCACTAGGAATGCTAAAATTTTGATTTTGCGTTTAAAAAATGATTCATGTTGGAGGATCATACACACATACCATCGTTGGGCCTCTACACAAATGTCCGTATGCAGGGTATAGAAATATTCATCCCTGGAGCTGAATAGCAGCTGAAAAAGTTGAAAACAAATAAGTCACCTGGTCTAGATGTAATCCGAAATGGTTCAAATGGCTCTGAGCACTATGGGACTTAACTTCTGAGGTCATCAGTCCCCTAGAACTCAGAACTACTTAAACCTAACCAACCTAAGGACATCACAAACATCCATGCCCAAGGCAGGATTCAAACCTGTGACCGTGATGTAATCCCAATTCAGTTTTACAGAGAGTACTCTTCAGCTTTGGTCCCATGATCAGCCTGCATTTGTCACGAATCTTTCACCCAGCAGGAAGTTCCATGTGTAACATTACAAGTATGTGAGCAAGTTATTTGTCCACCTAGGCCTGATTTGAGGGGAGATTAATTTGTTGCACAGGTGAACGCTAGCAGGCCCAGGGCACAGGGCATGCTGTGGCCAACCTGGTTAGTTGTCCGTTCCTGCCCAGGCAAGCTCAGGTGCAGAGACAATGAGCACACCACCGGAAATGGATAAACAGCAGAGCTAGGAATTTGGACGGCTAATGCTCGCATTCCCTTTGTGCAGAATATGCTCCAGGAAATTGTGGAGTGTCAGACACTCTTAAAGCTGACCAAGATACAGCTCTTTGGGATTCGATAATAGCTCACATCAAATATTAATGCAAATCTGAATACACCTGCAATCTCTGAAAAATGAGGCACATCCAGTGACGCAGTAATATCTCAGCATCTTTAAAACTACATAAGTTAACATCTCACAGCAAATAAACATTTTCACAATGGCCCTCTGAATTAACAACTTTTAATCTCTTCATGCGATTTCAACAAATGTTATCTCAGATGACAGCATTTCAGTATAACTGTCATCCCAGTATCTATTTTATTTATTTATACGACGTCTTATACATCTTTTTCATTATGTGATCACAGCTAGAGGTTACTTATTTGCAGTGAATTAGCTGCGGGGCATGAAAACAGACGTGTTTGACTCGACCCTATGACAGCGTTGAGCTATTCTTTTTTAAAAGAGCCGTGCATAGCTGCAGTACCTAAAGATCGAGCAGTATCAGGCAAATTCACCACTAGTTTGCTCGTATGGACTGCTGTTTAGAAGAGCAACTACTCAACAGCAGTAAGCGTTAGGTACTGTCACACAGGAGAATGGAAAAACAAGAAGGTGACTCCTGTATATAAAAACGTGAGAGAATGGATCCGCAAAGTTACAGTCTTACAACTTTAATGTCAGTTTGGAGCAGAAACCTTGATCATGGTCTCAGTTCGAATAAAACACATTTCCTTAAACCAAGAAACATATCCTAGCTGGCCATGGCACTGGAGTTGGCATGGCTTCACATCTCTGTTGGTACCTTCCAGAACCTCATTGACTCTCATAGTGCACCTCTTGCAGTAGTCTACACTACAAAGGGTGGTTATTCAGCCTTTTGACATGTGGTCACATTAGTGTGACTGGACAGTGTAATAAGAGACTGTGATCTGATAAATTATTTCTCTAGATCAAAACATAAAGTTGGAGTGTTGCTATATACAAGGAGGAAATGGGTAGTCTACAAGATACTGAATACTCTAAATGTATAAGTCTTCCATCATACATTGAAAAAATTTAAAAATTTCTGGCATAGTGACTGAAGACCTAAGAATTTATTTGTGTATATAGGTCCCTAAGCAGTAATATTTCAACATTTATGAAATAACTAGAGAAATTATTACTGAAGTTTAAAATGAAAGCTGTTGTAATATTTGAAGACTACAGTATAACCATGGGTAAAGAATCAAATCCAAAATAAGAATTAAACGAAATATTATTATGGTGTAATATGAAAATAATAATAAACGTACCTATGAGAAAGATTCATCAAAGCCAGACCATCATTTAAGACAATATCCCTAATATTGAAAATAGTGAATGTAAAGCAAACTTTTTGCAACCAACAACCTCTGATCATCATTGGCTAATGTTTTGAATTACAAAACTTGGAGCTCAAAAACAGAAGTAAAGCAAGACAAGAGAGAAGTCAGGATTATCAATCTACAAAAAATGGACAGTTATCGAATAACACTGAGGAAAATAAGATTGGACTGAAACAATGCAGGCACAAAACACAAATTGGGAGTATGATCCATTTCTTAACACATGCATCAACACATTGTCAATGCATGTGCGAACATTACGGAAGACGAACTACTCACTGTTGAGAGGAATGTCGTTACAAGTATTGCCAAATGAATTGAGGTGGTATTTACAGGTAATCACACTGTAACAGCATGTGTTCTCAGAAATGATAAGTTCACAGATGTACATGTATCACATTGGAACAACCGAAATAAAATGTTCAAATGAACCTAAGTTCTGTATTTTAATTTAAAAAACCTACCTGTTACCAACTGTTCATCTAAAATTGTGAGCCATATGTTCGTGAGTATTACAGCGCCATCTATCACAAAGCGAAAAAAAAACGCAGTTGATATCTGTTTGACCTACGGCAGCGCCACCTAGGGGCCAACCATAGTGCCATCTGGTTTCCCCCTTCAAGCTAGATGAGTTTCTTTCTTTATAGTTTTTTCATTTGATTCTTATTTCATGAGATATTTGGCCCGGTCACTATCAATGGACCACCCTGTATAATCAATACCAAAAAATGTAGACAAAGATGTATAGATAACATAACTTTTACTAAGTAAATGAAAACTGAGAACACTGTAATTACAGATGAAACAAAAATTGGAAATATACCCAACAACAATTTTATAGTTGTTGTATAAAATTTGTAAGGGAAATAAACCGTCAGGGTCAAAGCATCCTAGAACACTGAGACAACCATGTCATTCAATGTTCCCTGGATCAGTGGCAAAAACAGATCTCACTTGCCCGCGAAAGGCAAAGGTCCCAAATTTGAGTCTCGGTCGGGCACACAGTTTTAATCTGCCAGGAAGTTTCATATCAGCGCACACTCTGCTGAAGAGTGAAAATCTCATTCTGGAAACATCCCTCAGGCTATGGCTAAGCCATGTCTCTGCAATATCCTTTCTTTCAGGAGTGCTAGTTCTGCAAGGTTCGCAGGAGAGCTTCTGTAAAGTTTGGAAGGTAGGAGACAACGTACTGGCAGAAGTAAAGCTGTGAGTACTGGGCGTGAGTTGTGCTTCAGTAGCTCAGTTGGTAGAGCACTTGCCCGTGAAAGGCAAAGGTCCCGAGTTCGAGTCTCGGTTGGACACACAGTTTTAATCTGCCAGGAAGTTTCATATCAGCGCACACTCCGCTGCAGAGTGAAAATCTCATTCTGGAAACATCCCCCAGGCTGTGGCTAAGCCATGTCTCTGCAATATCCTTTCTTTCAGGAGTGCTAGTTCTGCAATGTTCACAGGAGAGCTTCTGTTAAGTTTGGAAGTTAGGAGACGAGGTACTGGCAGTAGTAAAGCTGTGAGTACCGGGCGTGAGTTGTGCTTCGGTAGCTCAGTTGGTAGAGCACTTGCCCACGAAAGGCAAAGGTCCCGAGTTCGAGTCTCGGTCGGGCACACAGTTTTAATCTGCCAGGAAGTTTCAGATCTCATAAATATAATTTACAAATTAAAATCCAAGGAGTCTGCAGAAATGATGAAATATCATATTATCTAATAAAGTATGTGAATGGAGACACAACTGAATCTTTTTTGCATATAGCAGATTGCTCATTCAGAGAAGTAATATGTCCATAAAAATTGAAAATAAGCAAAGTAGCTGTAATATATAAGAAAAGTGACAAATATGACCCAAATAACTAAAGAAACAGTATGTTTACTCTTTGATTTCTCAAAAATACTAGAGATGCTCCTGCATAGTAGGATGGCAACATTCCTAACGAAACATAGCATTCTGATTTTGGCACAATCTTGTTTCCAAAAAGGGAAATCTACAGAGATTGCCATCTGGAGCCTGACAAAATATGTTATAGATGTAGTAGACAAAAGAAACTCTGTATCTGCTATGTATCGGGAAGAGAAAGAAAGATGTACACTGTGTTTGAATAGAGAAGTGGAGGGTCAAGTAGATATAATCATAAATGAAACTAGACTGGAGGAAGTTACCTCTACAAAATTTTTGCTAATTGCAGTTGACAATAAGCTCCAATGAAGACAGCAAAAGACAAGTGTGCTGTAAATTAAGCACCATACTATCTGTTGTGAAACAGCTTGCACGGTATGCTAACAGCCAACTTCTATGTACAATGTACAATGCTTTATTTGAACCATGCTTACAATATGGAATTACTGTTAAAGGAAACTCCAGTAGTAATATTACAAAAACAATATTTGTAGTGAAAGAAAAAAAGGCCATTAGAACTATCTTGAGTCAAAAACAAACGGTCTCATGCAGAACAGGCTTCCATAATATAAAAATCTTGACATTTTCATCCATGTATGTATATACAAATATAATTTCATTAATCAAAGGCAATTAATTACTAGAAAAATTCAATTGTTCACTCATATGACCCAAGAAATCAAAGGTCAGCTGAAATGGATACCACACAGACTGAAAACTGCTTAAAAAAGGTCCTTACTACTCAGACGTACAACCGGTAAAGCATCTTCCTAAGAGTTTACACGACAGTTGAGTGAAAAGATCACTCCACATGGTTATAGTTAAATATGGAATTAAACATTGTTAGATTGAGCTGAACATTATTTAGTTACTTGCATATACAAATTCATATATATAAGCCATGAAAAAGATTTCTCCACTTGATAGATAATTAAATATGTGACTAGACATCGTTAAGTTACTAAATTTCACACAATAAAAGAATAGAGAGCTTACACAGAAACAGCATTTTCAACAGTTTTAACTGTTGATAACTTAGATCTGAAACCATGCTAAGGCTTAATCAGTATTTTGTTTGTGAGAAATGAATCCAAATTTGCTTTTATATATAATATTCAATTATTTTTTAGAAATTAGGTACCAGAAAAGCTGGACAATAATTGTGTGGGATTTATCACTGTTCTGTGTAATTGAAAGACTACAGTCTGTTTTTTTAGATATTCTGGAAAAATACCACTAACAAACATCCAGTTTATAAGTGTACAGAGAGGAACTGATATTAAGTCCATTATTTTTTTAATCATTGCATCTGAATTATGGTATCAGTCAGTGTTCCTCAGGAATAGGTTAATGAAAATGAAAGAAAGCTAATTTGAAGTAACTTTCTTTTAGGTAAAATTCATCAAATTGAAGAAAATGAAAGAGTTCACAAACTGTCCAATGGGAGTCTTCTTATAAAACAAGTAAAGGAAGATGACAGAGGCTCATATTTTTGTGTTGCAGAAAACAAAGGTATGATGTTTATATTTTATTCAAAGGTACTGTTTTTAATAGTTTCTTTATATACAAATATGATGTTAATTTAGCAGTGGCTAATTTGGTACCTAAATACATGTCTTAATTCAAAAGTGCAGGCTTAATGCATTACATGTAGTCTCACATTAGTATAATCTTTTACATACTGTGTCAGAGTTTATTGTAATTTTGTATCCAGTATTTTTCTCTAAGTCAGTATAAATTATTGGAAAATTGAGGATGAAATATTGTTATTTGTATTAGGAGCTGTAGAAGTGCTGAGCCAAAGAACTGCTTGTAATTAATACATGTTACCTGCCAATATCAATCGATAAAGAGAAAAAAATCATAAGTGATAAATTCTGTATACATGCCATCTTCTTAATGTAGGAACAGTGACTGATGAACTGCATAACGTACATTGAGATAAGATGGTTATTTGCCTTGGAATGAGAGAGCGGGATGACTGTATTCCCATAATTTGCTTGTGCAATTTTTTATCTTCCTTATGATTTCATTTGAGTGTAAGATTGTAAATTATTTTCATCATATCAGTACAGTACAGTTCAAACACACACACACAAACATACACACACACACACACACACACACACACACACACACACACACACACACATGTGCGCAAAACTCTATTTGTAACCACTTCCTAAGATTATATCTGAGAAACTTTGAAAGGAAAATAAGTAACTTTGTGTAATTAGGTAGAATTCCAGCAAGCACTAAGGTGTAATTTGTTTTGCAGCTGCCATCATATGTATCTGTGCATGCACTAACAAATTTTTGAGAAATTTTAAATCTTTATTCAACACTGTTGTGTGTATGTAACTAACAAAAAATAAACCATTGTAGCTAATCAATATGTACAATAGGAGGAAAGCAGTGTCAGTCATAGATTTTTAATGTGTTTATTGAAGACTGATTTCAGCTACTGAGTAGCTATCTTCAGTACATTATGTCGAAGTCATAATAACTTATGAAAAATATAATATCACATGGTACCACTTAACATTATGTTACCAGTTAAACATCAGTTGAACTGATATTCATTATCTGTTATGTCAAGTGGTACCATGTGTTATTACATTTACAATAAGTCATCCTGACATGGCTATAATCTGCTGAAGATAGCTGCTCTGTAGTTGAATCGATCGGCAGTAAACAGATTAAAAATTTATGATCGATGATGCCAAACCTTCTGGATCAGATTAATATAACTGTGGAACATACTGTTCCTGATGTAAAAACACTTGAAGAATTTAACTAACATCTGCTGCAAGAGGCTTATGTTCAGCAACATTTTCTTTGTGCAAGAAGTACTCTTCACAATTTGTAATTCATTAGTCTGCAGAGAGACATCACGATCTTACATACCTGTATTATGCATATACCTCTTCTGACTTGCAGACAGTATAGATGATAGTGGCTTGAGTGACTGTAGAACTGGTCCAAGAAATTGCAGAAGATCATGTGAAAGCTGGAGAGAACATAAAAATTCATGGATTTGCTTTAAGTGCAGTATAATGCTATTCATAATGTTATTACCCATGTAGTCTTTAATCTAGAATGTGCCGGTATGTGATAGTGAATGATTTCAATATGAAACAAATTGGGATAAATAATTTCCTGTGGCTCTTTAATGATTAAAGGTCATTGATTTTATTCTTTATTAAGTATGTTGTTGCATTCATTATTTACAATAATAACCAAATTCATTTTTATTCTGAACATCTTTAGATCTGTTAAAACAAATAAATACATGATAAACCTGATGTTATATAGGTAGTGTGAAAGACTCATATGATAAATATGTGCAGCAGAGCTGATTGCGTGATGTGTCTGTGCTTAATCCACAAGAAATGATGACCTCTGTTGGAATACTCACAGAAAGAAGTACAAGAAAGTTGCAACACTGAAGAAAATGTGTTCAGAATGTGAACTGCGGGATTCTGTTGTATTCTACTCTGAAGCACCAAAGAAACTGGTCTAGGCATGGGTATTCAAATACAGAGATATATAAACAGGCAGAATACGGCACTGCTGTTAGCAATGACTACATAAGGCAGCAAGTGTCTGGCACAGTTTCTAGTTTGGTTACTGCTGCTACAATGGCAGGTTATCAAGATATAAGTGAGTTTGAATGTGATGTTATAGTCAGTGCATGAGCGATGGGACAGAGCATCTCTGAGGTAGCAATGAAATGGGGATTTTCCCATATGACCATTTCAGGAGTGTACTGTAACTATCAGAAATACAGTATAACATCAGATCTCCGACATCACTGCAGACAGAAAAAGATCCTGCAAGAACGGGAGCAACAACAATTGAAGAAAATCATTCTACATGACAGAAGTACAACCCTTCTGCAAATTGTTGCAGATTTCAATGCTGGGTCACCAAAAGTGTCACCATTCAATGAAACATCATTGATATGTGCTTTCAGAGCTGAAGGCCCACTCGTGTACCCTTAATGACTACACAACACAAAGCTTTACACATTGCCTGGGCCTGTTAACAATGACATTGGACTGCTGATGACTGGAAACATGTTGCCTGGTCAGATGAGTCTCATTTCAAATTGTATTGAGCAGATGGACATATACAGTTATGGAGACAAGCTCATGAATCCAGCACCCTGCATGTCTGCTGGGGACTGATCAAGCTGGTGGAGGCACTGTAATGGTGTGGGGCAAGTGCCATGGGACTGATATGTGACTGCTGATATGTCTAGATATGACTCTGACAGGTGACACGTACGTAAGCATTCTGTCTGATCACCTGCATCCATTCATGTCCATTGTGCATTCTGACGGACTTGGGCAATTCCCACAGGACAATGTGAGAACCCACACATCCAGAATTGCTACAGAGTGGCTCCAGGAACACTCTTCTGAGTTTAAACACTTCTGCTGACCACCAGACTCCCCAGACATGAACAATATTGAGCATATCTGGGATGCCTTACAACGTGCTGTTCAGAAGAGATCTTCACCCCCTCTCACTCTTATGGATTTATGGACTGCCCTGCAGGATTCATGGTGTCAGTTCCCTCTAGCACTACTTCAGACATTAGTCGAGTCCATGCCACATCATGTTGCAGCATGTCTTTGTGCTTTAGAGTGTCCTACACAATATTAGGCGGGTGTACCAGTTTCTTCGGCTCTTCAATGTAGTTTGAACTTTGTATACTGGTTTGTTTTAACGCAATTACTTTATAGAGAATGGCACCTTCCAATTTATGTGTGTTGTTGGCTTATGGAGCCTGTGCACTGCATGTAAAAGTGATGGGTGTGTCTGCAACTATGATAGATATTGTATACACTGTAATATATGTCATATGTATGTTTCAAACTACTTGTGTAAGATCCAACTTAGCACGTCTTATTTGTTTTAACAGATCAGAAAATATTATTGTAATGATAAATATGACCACAAATATGGATATAGATAAAAAAATTTTTGACTTATACTTGAACTCTCACAGATTTATTTCCAGTTGATGTTACATCGAGCTTTCGTACAGGGTGTTACAAAAAGGTACGGCCAGTTACAAAAAGGTACAGCCAAACTTTCAGGAAACATTCCTCACACACAAATAACGAAAAGGTGTTATGTGGACATGTGTCCAGAAACGCTTAATTTCCATGTTAGAGCTCATTTTAGTTTTGTCAGTATGTACTGTGCTTCCTCGATTCACCGCCAGTTGGCCCAATTGAAGGAAGGTAATGTTGACTTCGGTGCTTTTGTTGACATGCGACTCATTGCTCTACAGTACTAGCATCAAGCACATCAGTACGTAGCATCAACATGTTAGTGTTCATCATGAATGTGGTTTTGCAGTCAGTGCAATGTTTACAAATGCGGAGTTGGCAAATGCCCATTTGAGGTATGGATTAGCACGGGGCAATAGCCGTGGCGTGGGACGATTGTATCGAGACAGATTTCCAGAACGAAGGTGTCCCGACAGGAAGACGTTCGAAGCAATTGATCGGTGTCTTAGGGAGCACGGAACATTCCAGCCTATGACTCGCAGCTGGGGAATACTTAGAACGACGAGGACACCTGCAATGGCTGAGGCAATTCTTCATGCGGTTGACGATAAGCCTGATATCAGCGTCAGAGAAGTTGCTGCAGTACAAGGTAATGTTGACCATGTCACTGTATGGAGATTGCTATGGGAGAACCAGTTGTTTCCATACCATGTACAGCATGTGCAGGCACTATCAGCAGCTGATTGGCCTCCACGGGTACACTTCTGCGAATGGTTCATCCAACAATGTGTCAATCCTCATTTCAGTGCAAATGTTCTCTTTACGGATGAGGCTTCATTCCAATGTGATCAAATTGTAAATTTTCACAATCAACATGTGTGGGCTGATGAGAATCTGCATGCAATTGTGCAATCACGTCATCAACACAGATTCTGTGAACGTTTGGGCAGGCATTGTTGGTGATGTCTTGATTGGGCCCCATGTTCTTCCACCTACACTCAATGGAGCACGTTATCATGATTTCGTATGGGATACTCTACCTGTGCTGCTAGAACATGTGCCTTTACAAGTACGACACAACATGTGGTTCACGCACGATGGAGCTCCTGCACATTTCAGTGAAAGTGTTCGTATGCTTTTCAACAACAGATTCGGTGACCGATGGATTGGTAGAGGCGGACCAATTCCATGGCCTCCATGCTCTCCTGGCCTCAATCCTCTTGACTTTCATTTATGGGGGCATTTGAAAGCTCTTGTCTACACAACCCTGGTACTCTTCGTGCTCGTATTGTGGACGGCTGTGATACAATACGCCATTCTCCAGGGCTGCATCAGCGCATCAGAGATTCCATGTGACGGAGGGTGGATGCATGTATCCTCACTAACAGAGGACATTTTGAACATTTCCTGTAACAAAGTGTTTGAAGTCACGCTGGTACATTCTGTTGCTGTGTGTTCCCATTCCATGATTAATGTGATTTGAAGCAAAGTAATAAAATGAGCTCCAACATGGAAAGTAAGCGTTTCCGGACACATGTCCACATAACATATTTTCTTGCTTTGTGTGTGAGGAATGTTTCCTGAAAGTTTGGCCATACCTTTTTGTAACAAAGATGATGTGACTTACCGAAAGAAAGCACTGGCAGGTCGATAGACACACAAACAAACACAAACATACCCACAAAATACAAGCTTTCGCAACCAACAGTTGCTTCGTCAGGAAAGAGGGAAGGAGAGGGAAAGACGAAAGGATGTGGGTTTTAAGGGAGAGGGTAACGAGTCATTCCAATCCCGGGAGCGGAAAGACTCACCTTAGGGGGAAAAAAAGGATGGGTATACACTCGCACACACACACATATCCATCCACACATATACAGACACAAGCAGACATATTCAAAGGCCTTTGTCGGTTGACTGTCAACATAAACAGATGTAACATATTGTATATAAATAGTCCAAAAGACCCATTATTGTTTGGTTACTTTTGAGTTGTTGCTGAAGTATACATCTCTTATGATTGTTGTAACACTGTCAACATCTTGTGTTAGAAGGTTTCTGCTAATTATAAGAAATCTGAATCTGCCATTAAGCTATTATTCATCTGACAAGTAGAAAAAGTTAATGGTTTATTGAAATTCCAGTGTAACTTTCTTAAAAGTTTCTAGCAGAGAAATTAGCTGGAAATGGAACTTTAATTTGCAAAAATAATAAGAAATGTCATCATGAAACTTCCCAGCAGATTAAAACTGTGTTCAAGACGGTATTTTGGAGAGGTGCACTGGCTCTGGATTGAATACACCTGGTGGATTAATGATGAGGGCCAGTATGCCAGCCAGCTTGGATATGCTTTTCAGGCTGTTTCCCATATCCAACTAGATGAATACTGGGCTGATACATCCTACCTTAATTACACAACTCAAACATCTAGAAAATATTCCCACACCTTCACCTGGGATAACACTAGATGTAGACACATGGGGTTCACAGACTTCATCGAGGTGGGGGTGGACGGGGGGGGGAGGTGGGAAGGGGACCGGGTTTATGGTGACAGGAAGGGTATCTGGCCACCCTGTACGAATCCAATAAGTACCTTGCTGATCCCATGAAATAGGGATATAAAGGCCATGAGAAGGAAGAAGGTCTACATGTTCTGTAAAACTGATGAGTAGGTGATCTCTTTTCTGAGACAGTGGCTGGACACATATTGCCAGGACAGACACTGGAATAGATAATACCAAAACAGAGAAACAAAATTTTGAGATCTCTTTCTTCAAATTCTACTCCACAAAATAAAACTATTGGTGAAGCTTGCTGAAAGCTAATGCCTTCAATTTTTTATGTGAAAGCTCTTAAACCATTTTAAATAAAACAAACCTTATTAACATTCTACACCTTTATCCTTCATGTATATACATTTGCAGTTCTCTGCCACTAGAGGGCTCCAAATTGTAGCATGTGTCATGCTGGTGTATAACATAAATATGTCAGAGCTTGAGAAACAGAGTATTGTAATTGAGTTATGAATCCAAAGAGTTCATCAACACATGGAGCACCGTCTCCTTCAGCATGATGGTGCTAGACCTCATATGAGTGATGTGACATTTGCGACAATCTGTTGCCTTGAGTTCACTGCCATTGATCATCCTCCACACACATGGGTGATGTGACATCTGCAACAATCTGTCACCTTGAGTTCACTGTCATTGATCATCCTCCATACACTCCTGATTTTGCCCCATCCATTTTTCATTTGTTTCCAATACGTAAAGAGTGCCTTCGAAAACTTCTCTTTGATATTGATGAAGTGGTGCAAGCAGAGGTGAGGTTGTGTCTCTCTCAACAAAGTGACAGTATCAATGAATTGGTATCTCATTGTGAGAAATATGTTAGTTGCCAGGGTGACTATATTGCGAAATCAATAAAGAATAGTATTTGTTTTATTGCCTCTACATTCTTGAGACTCCAATGTTTTTCAGAAACCACATAGTGCCAACTGACCCCAGAGTCATAAAAAATAATGAAATACATGAACACAACACCAGGAAAAATGCAAATCTGCATGTTATATGTACAAACACTCAACTGTGTAAAGAGGGAGCTTTCCACTTGGGCCTCCAACTGTTCAACAATCCTCCCACTAGTGTTAAGTCCATCGAAGACAACATAAAATTTAGCAAAGCCGTGAAGTCATATTTGTTATGTCACTGTTTTTACTCTGTAAATGAATACTTCGAACAGTAATCTTGTTAAATTGAAAACATTGAGCAATATAATACATTAGGATACTATAGGCCTATGTTAATATATGTTAACAATGTTAACTGATATTTTCCGACGTCTGCAACACACTGTGTACCATCAGATCACATGGAATAAATAAATAAATAAATAAATAAAAATCATTAAGAGTTTTCACATCAAAAATCCTGAGGCATTATGTTCCAGCACACCCAAAGAATTTTCCCATGCTACAAAGATGTGTGACAAAATGAGTAGTTCTTCTAGTGCTGAAAGAGATTTGCAATCACTAGAACTCAGTAAATATCCTAGGCTCGATGAAATCCTTGGCAGATTCTATGCAGTATTTGCAACTGAATTAGTGCCACTCTCATTTATAATTTACTAAAGTTCCCTCAAACAAGGAACATTTCCTTGTGATTTGTAATGAAATCAATAAATTGAAAATGGCACATGTCATACCCATGTACAAAAAGCCAGCATAGCTAATCCAAAAAACTGCCATCAGTATCAGTCATTGCATTTGAAAAAAAATTGTATAACATATTATGAACTCAAACCAAATAGCAACCAACAACAAGGAGAGATGGTCTGGGGTGCCATTTCATTTTACAGCAGAACCCATTTGGTTGTCATCTGTGGTACTCTCACAGAACAGTAGTACTCCAACAGTATTCTACAGCCCATTTTGTTGCTCTTCATGGCAAACCATCCTGGGCTTATATTTCAGCAAGATAATGCCTGCCTAAACATGGCAGGAGTTTCTAATGCTTGTTTTTGTGCTTGTCAAACCCTACCTTGCCCAGCAAGGTCACCAAATCCCTCCTCAATTGAGAACATTATGGGCAGAGCCCTCCAACCAGCTTAGGACCTTGATGATATAACATGCCAATTGGATAGAATTTTGCATGATATCCATCATGACAACATCTACAACTCTACCAATCATTGCCAAGCCAAATAACTGTTTGCATAATGGCCAGAGGTCAACCAGCACATTATCGATTTGCTCAATTTGTGAAGCTATTTCTCTTGAATAAATCATCCAATTTTTTTGAGATTGTAATCATTTGTTTGTTTGTACATATACATCGTATCTACAAATTTCTGTCCCATTCGGATAACTCCTTTGTTGTGCAACATTTTTTTGTCTTAACGTGTAAATTTCCAACTATGTAAAATTATATAAATTTAGGAAAAACATGTGTTAACCAAAGCAATTATACTAACTAATAAAATAAAAGCAAACAATAGCAAGTAATCAAACTGCAGCTTGTGATGATGCAGGCAGCAAAATTTACATCACTAAAATTATGACAGAGACAAAATGTAGTCAAGAGAAATAAAAAAATAGCCCTGGAGTCTCTCAGATAGTGCTGAAGTTGGTACTATTAAAAAAAAGTCACAGAAATTGAAATTACAAAGTGATCAAAAGCACTAATCACTGCAAACAACCACAGAGCATTTAGGAAGACTGAAATAAATTCACTGACTGTGAATAACTTGGCATCATCTGTATTAGCTTCAGATGTTCTGCCTGTGGGTGATATGTGAAAATTTTTGCCAGACTGGGACTCAGACCCAGATTTCTCACTTATCATGAGCAATCACCTTACCATTAGCCTATCTGTGAATGCCTCTCAGACCATCCATGGGTCTGGCAAAAATTTTCATACGTCACCAACAGTTAGAACATCTGCACCTACCTATAATACAGCTGACACCAATTACTAATATTCAGTAAGTTTATTTGGATGTAATTTTGAATGGCTCTCAATCATCATCAGTGAAATTATTCCATGTAGAGGCTGGTACTAGGTGATAATTCCCATATGTCTCAATTCCTCGCCTTAGTCTCACTGATGTGGGAATACAGGATTAAGCTGCAAACATTCAGTGATGAATGTAGGAGATTGTGGTACATGGATGTAGACAGTGTGACAAACAGAAGTTTGGATCAGTTCGGGAGGCATGCGTAGATAGCTTCATGATAGTGCAACGTCATGATGAACAGAAACAGGTAGAACATCTACAGCTAATATAGCTCACACCAAGTTTTTCGCATTCAGCAAATTTATTTCAATATACACACATCAATAAAAGTTTTGCATCACCCCAGTTCCCAGAACTCCTGAAGATAGACGTTTACTGTGGATGTTGTAACACAGGCACAGTCCCTTTGACAGTTCAGAGACGTCACTAAACCCACCCAAAGATGTAAAGAACCATGCATGAGCAGCACCTATTAGATGGAGGGGATGCGACAGCCAATCAGTTCCAGTCATTCCACCAACATGCTACTTGGTATTAGAGGTACCGGTGTGTACAGCAATCTGGACCACCACCCCTGAAGGTCTAGCTGTAGGTGGTACAACATGCAGTGTGTGATTTTCATGAGCAATGAAAAGGGCAGAAATGATGTTTATGTTGATCTCTACTCCAATTTTCTGTACAGGTTCCGGAACTCTCCGAACCAAGGTGATGCAAAACATTTTTTGACGTGTATAGTTTCAAACAGCGGTCAATCATCATCAATGCTAAATGGTTTTGATGGTGTTGAGTCATAGTTGTGCAATACTTTCTAAATGACACATGACTTAAAAAGGGTCTAACAAGTTTTAGCGTTGTATTTGACAATGGCTTAAAAGCCAAAATTTGGATGATAAAAAAGGTTAAATATAATAATATACAGTCAAAACATCAGTGTAAAATTTAGGAATACAATGAAATGTAAATACTGACTGGCTGTTTCGCAGTATTCAGATTACCTGATTGCATTGATGCAGAAAGTTTAAATCAACATTTGTGTTAAGAACTCTACTGGAAAATTTTTAAGTTTTTCTTAGCCAACCACATTTGCCCATGCATTTTAGTAATGGTGCTAAATATGCCTGTGTCAAGCACACTAGAGCCTATCATCATCATTTTTTTTTCTCTTCTTCTTCTTCTTCTTCTTTTTCTTCTATTCTGCATTAATTTGCAGCACAATTTTCTTCAGTCAGTTGGTGATAAATCTCAACAAAATTCTCATTAGTGTATGGAGTAGCTGCTTGCAAGTGATGTGTAAGTCCTTTCCTCCATGTCATGTAACCATCCAAGGTCTAACAAGCATTCATACCATTGGAACCCTTTGTATTACATTTTTTAAATTTCTGCACACTCTAATGCAAATTTTGGGAACACTGAAAAAATTGTTTTCCGGTAATGAAAGAGAGCACTAAAAGTGTTTTGTGGGCAAAGAAGAATAAATATGCCTGAAAATGTGCAACATTGGAATGTTTAATAATACAATTTGTCTTTTTTTTCCAAGTGCATATAGTTAGTTATGTCAGATGTCAGTGTATATGAATTCTTGCCACCCCCTTTAATAGTTTTACAAGAATTGGAGATTTGTATAGGTCTGTTGTGGCAGGATGTTGGGCACTGTAAAAGTCTTTCGCTGTGCTCATTCTTGTTCTATTGCATGGTCACTCATTTGATGCATTTATAAGACATACCTGTGCTATTTAGTTTACTTTGAATTACATTAACTGCTTTCTCTTTGATGCTTACATATACATGTATATTTCAATTTTTTTCTAGGTGGCATGGGCTATGGAAAAACACACCTTGGTATAGTAAATCCTATCAAAGTTTACATTAGTCCAAGTTTATTTGAGTTCACCAGATCACAAACAGTTAGACTTCTCTGCAATACAGATGACAATTCCACAGCAGAGTTCCTTTGGATGAAAGATGGAGATGTTTTAACTGTAAGTGTTCCTGTTGTTTTAGATTAAGAAGATACCTTTTAAAGCATAATTCAGTAACTATGACTATTGTTTAGTTCCTTATTCCTCAGTTGATTTAAGCTAGAAAGTTTTCTCATCAGGCAGCAAACAGCCCTCTGTCTGAGTTTGGTCTTTATCAGCTTAGGAGCATTCTGTATCAGCACAGCAGTGTGCTAAGTGTTGAGGGTATATCTTTTCATTATCAGGCAAGGTAGCACAGCAATTCAGGTGCTGGACTCACATTTGAGAAGACAGTTGTTCTAAATCCTGCCTGGCCATCCACATTTACAATTTTTGTGATTTCCCTAAATCACTTAAGGCAAAATCTGGAATGGTTCCTTAGAAAAGGAAGAGGCCAGTTTCTTTCCCACTTTGTCCCAAATCCTCAGCCTGACGTTTTATGTACCCTCTCTTGCATGACTGCATTGCTGATGGGATGTTAAACTCTAGGGCCTAATTGTTCTTACTTCTCTTGTTCTACAAACATTGGAAGGAGAAAATATAGCCATGCACTGTATAGTTGAGGAATTGGTTGGTAGATGGGCATATAAATAATTCTGAACTACAGCTATTCCTTGGGTTAATAAAAACACACACAGCACATCACTGCATTGTGTAAGTACTGCAGCCTGACTCTTCACTTTGTACAGTTCTCCAGGTCTGAGTCAACATTATGGACGAAACTATCCTGTCTTTCCTGTTATGTATCTGTTGGTTCCATTACAAACTTATTTTCTGGAAACCTATCACCATGCCCCATTAAAACTCATTCATGTGATAGCATTATGCACCTTGAATTGATGATGTTCTTCCAATTACATTCGTGTTTCCAGTTTCATTGACAAGAGGGGGGGGGGGGGGGGGGTAATCCTCACTGCACTCATAGCATCTGGCATTTGATAAGCTACACGTGTATCCTGGGTTGTGATAAAAGGTGAGTGCATCATGGTAATCAGTCAAATCAGTCAATCTTGGCTGGGTATGGTTTTTGTAAACCACGAAATCCTGAGTTTCTGGCTAGCAAGTGCTGTCAATCCTCTATAACTGTAAGCTCTGGCCATCCTTTGCTGACCACTGTGTGAGACAACAGTGGAACATTATGTCTTGAATGTCATGGATTTTGACTAAACAGTTTGCATACTGAGTATGGTTCAAACTGTATATATGACAAACCTCAACCTAAAGGTAAGCTGTACGCAAATAAGATTGAGGACTGTTGTGGTAAACAGTTATTAGTGTGCAACATGTAGGGTACCTGTTATTTACCAGTGGTATTAAGCTCACTTAGGTATGCTCGGCTCTGCCTGAATAACTTTCAATTAGACAGCAGTTTTTGAAAATTGTGTGGACTCTACATTTTCTAACACATTCATCCTCCAGTACTCAATCTCGCAATTCAGAAGCTGATTAAAATGATATGTTATAATAAAATTTTGGATGAACTGTTCAGTTGCAGTATTAATTAAAATGTAAGCAATTTTCACATATTGACAATGCATTCATTGTTAACTAAGACTAGCAAAACTGTGAAAAAATCTAATCAGTTAAACAAAACTAGCAATTAAGCACTGAAAACTTACAGTCTGTGGTGTACATGATGTGATTATATTTTTCAACACATACTGTAATGCTGCTTGTGTACATCACACTTGAATGCTGGTGAAACAGCCAGGAGCACCTGGGCCACCTTCGATGTCTTTCCAGTCTGTCATGTCACAATATGCCACACTGAAATGCTATGCTTGCTTTGAACTGGTATATTTATAGGCAACTATACACTAGTGGATGTGCCTATGTCACACGGTACGTGTGCTCCCTGGGGTGCTGTTGGACAACGGTATTAGTATAGCTCTTGAGTGTGTCCATTACTGGATCTGTATTGATAATCAAGCCATCTGGAGATGTGGACATGTGTACAAAACAACTCTTCCCTTTAATAAGAACATAGGGCTGAAAATGGCCATGTCTGTGGCTGGCTTGATGAAGTAGTGGAGAGAGTGGTATTGGGATCTCCATCAATGGGTCCAGTGGCAAATCTTAATCAGAGCTGGACAGTCCAGTGCTACCAGTGCAGTTGGTATCAACTGTTGCTCCAGCAGCTGAGATGTACAGCTCAAGCATACCTGTGGGAGAGTTGGTTTTATAAGCAGCTGGAAATTGGGGAGGGTTTCTGCCTCCACAAGATCCTCACTCTGTTGCCTTGTGACCTATAGCACAGCATCTGGAAGAGGAAGTGTAGGCACTTGTCAAGTTTCTGCAAGCCTTCACTTAGCACTGGCGAAGAACGTTGCAATATATGTGCTAGTCATTTCTCACACAATTTTAAAACACTGTATTTTATAAGATTAAAACAACATAAGTGGACTGTGCCATCTGCATTGAAAATGTAAGATGTTGATGTCCTTTAAGGCAATAATGAAGCATTGGGTCACAAGCAAATAAAATATACTGATGAGGATCAAAATACAGCTTAAGAAAAAAGAAAAAAAAATATCTATAGGGGCACATACCAATCAGTAATACAGACTAAAACATAGGAGATAAAAGATAATATAAACTCTTCAATGTAATTTATAGCTGTTAGATGTCAGTAATTTTGGGAAGCTTGTGTGATGACTTTGCTGATTTCTTTCATTTGAAAGAAAAAACAGCACTTCATGAAATGGAAAACTAATTTACTGGCAAGGTCAAAATTACACTCAACACAACATCCTAAATCACCTATTCCTAAAACAATTTTGTCAGTGGTGTCTAAACACTCATAAAATATATCAGACCATAGATTTCAGATGAAAGACAGTTTCTTGTCAAGAACTACTTCAACCTGTAAACAAATGTTTGAAATGCTTTCAGATGGGTAAGTCTAATAAGAAAGACCTTTTATTGAGCTGAAGTCTTTTATGGCAGTGACGGTTGCAGCTGTTGTGTCAGATGGCATTTCACTCACAAGGGCTGGAGCCCACGTCACACAGCTTTTCTGTTTATTAAGCTTTTGGATGATGCAACCTGCTGTGTGATGAACTAAACATTGTTTTGGAATGTAATCTATGTACGGAATATGAAGATCTTTTTCCCTATCTGCTTTCACCATTTTGTCCTTAATTTTGTCCTCAGCATATAAGTTAATGCATTTGTTTCATACATCCATTTCTTTATCACATAAAGACATCTGATTAACAAATGATGCAAGAGATGGTTCTGAATTTGATTCACAGATCCCAGATGCACTTATAGCCATCTTAATGGGGGCATACACACACTGTAATATATGTAATAGCAGAAAATCTACAGTTGATGGATCGTCGTCTCAACTTATAGACCTCAAAATTCCAAAATGATATTCCAGAGGATCTTGGTTGAATTTTCCTGTCATTATGTACTTAAAACCTTTGGATCGTAAATACTGAGAAACTTCCAATGTACTCTTTAACATGACTATGTCTGAGGAAAATGTGTTGTTTTCTCAGAAAATGTTTTCATAAAAGTCAGTTAATATTTTGTGTAAAGGAGAACCTTTGTAGAGTGAATTATTTGGCATTGTAGAGTTCTGTGCATCTGATACATTATTCCTATCCCTCGCGAATAGTTCCATGTTTTCACTGCCGCTAAAATTAATTTGATTAGTTTTGCGGAAAATTTTAATTGCATTTGCTATTGAATTGCTGAATAATTAAAAAACCAGCGTCAGATTCATTCTTTGGAAAGACTTAGGGTCAATATGGGAAGACGTCAATTTTGGACAAGCTCTGAGGTCTGAAAATTCGTGGGAGTTGAGACCATACACCTGTCTATAGAAATTAAAATCTGTTTCTTGATTTTTGTACAGCAACCTACCTTTGTCATGAAAATAGTTCCTTATACAGTTTAATATGTGTACATACTCTGAAATGGCCTTACGTTTTCTGTCCTGGTTAACTGGATTTTGGATATGACATTTAACATTTCCTGGTTTGCCGGTAATTCTTAGATTGATGGAAGTCTTTTTATTTGATTGACTTCCATCACTTGTGAAATCTATCACTCTTGCTCCAGTTTGTTCGAACTGTATGATTATCTGTATCAATGTTTTAGTGAGAATTTACCAAAAATGGCCTTTTTTCTCACAGAAATGGCAACCAGTTAGATCCAGCTATAAAGGAGAGGATTAAACGTGAATACCAAAGTATGGTTCTCCAAAGTATTCTTTTTTTCTCTGGAGTCAAATCACCAAGTCTACAAAACCATCCATTTTGGGTGAGGAGGAATTAAACCAAATGTCTTCCCTTAATTTAACTTCATTGAAAATTACAATGCCTAAATGTTTATTTTTGCCCTGTTAGTTTTTAAATACTTCTCTGGTAGCATTTGTGGCATGCATGTTGACACCATATGAGCATTTAAATCCCTTGCAGAGCTTTCTCAAATGATCTTCAAAAGGAATAGGAAGTAAGTCGTGCTTTCAACAGTGCCTATAGGCTTTAGTTGATTTAATTTTGAGAAACAAGCTTTTCAGAATAAACTCATCACTATATCAAATACCATTTGGGATTGTTTTTCACTTCTTAAGCATATTGTATGTGAATAACTTCTGTATTTTTACTCAGGAAATTCAACATACTACATACACAGGACATGGATTGTATAATATTAGACACTGTCTTTTCTAACAAAAGTGCTCTCTCCCTCTCTTTCAATAGCTGATTCTGTATTCTCACTAGCATTCTTTTAAGATTTTTGACTTTCCATTTCAGACAGTTGGTAATATTTCTGGCATCATCTTCATTATCTGCTACATTGGAAGCACTAGGTACTGCAAAAAATTGTTGAAGTTATTGGTGCATAATCGGACTGCTTTTTCTACTATTCTCTGTGGAGGAGATAAGCCTACTTTCAAGTGAGTTGATAAATAGCTTGGCAAGTTTGTAAAAATATGAGGCACTGACCATGGCTTTAAATTCATCTTGTTCTCAGTACTTCAGTCCTTTTTCCTTCTGTAAGAAATGAGTCCATTTTAACAATCAAATCATCAGTGAAATGTTTGTCATATATGTATGATTTACTTGTTAATTGAATATCCTTCCTCAGAATAGTTTTAGCCCATTTAGCAAAATCACTAGTGGTCTTTGGGGGTCTAAAAATGTGCCTACCTGTTGCAGTTGACTTGTATCTTGATCGGCACCCAGGAACAGAACAACATGGCGTATTCACTAATTCAGTTTGCTGTGTTGGATAGCAATAATTCAATATGCCACACAAATTATCAGTAAATGCACGAAAAAATCTACAAACACACACATAAATATTAATCCATTGTTACCTTTTGATAAAAAAAATTCTTTGATATCACGAAACACAAGTGAACACAACAACAATTCTACATGTATCTTATGAGCTGCACTGTTAGAAATCTACTTCAGACAATTACAAGTAACTGCTGTTGGAGAGTGCAGCAACTACTGTTGTAAAAGATGTGACAAAAACAGAAATAACAAATCTTCTCCTTCCAAACACTATGCCTGTAGTGTGGTCAGAGGATTCGTGAGAGGCCAGGCTGTAAGTGATGCAGAAGGATACAAAGACTCCACCTCCATAGGCTTCCATTTCTGTTTATCAACAACCTTCCCCACTGGGAATGAATCTTTGTGGCAGCAGTGATCATGGTGGTAATGCTGTGGAGGGCAGGGTGGCCTATGGTGCAGAAATCCTAAGCTGGCAGGCAGTCTGAAAGAGGAGTTCATTTTCCTCATGGCATGTGCAAATTTGCACAACCTTCAAAGTATTTCTTTCTTTCTGCAATGCTGCATCATCAGCAAACAGTCTTAAGTTTTAAACAGTCTTATGTTTTTACTTCATTCTCAGTATCATTGAAATAAATCAGGAATAACAATGTCTTTAATTTATTTTCATGTGAATAAACCTCTCTCTTATCATCACTACCTTTGATGTGGACTCTTCAACCCTTGATGTGGAGTCTCCATCACTTTCTGTGGTCTACATACACTAACAGCCATCTCACTACCCTTCTACAGCCTGATTAGTTTTGTTAGAAGTACCATGTGATCTAACCTATCAAAAGCTTTGTACACATCAGTAACACTATTGTCAAGTTACCCTCTCATGTCAATTACTTCTTGTCTCCATAATGAAACTTTTGCTTTGCAAGGGCTGTGTGCTGTTTTGAGACTTCCGAGCTGGTTAAAACTGTGGCAGACTGAGAGTCAAACCCGAAGTTTTGCCTTTTGTTGGTAATGCTCTTACCAACTCCAGCATGACTCATAACCTACTCTCAAACTTCTGCCAGTACCACAATCCTACTTTTCTATGCTGCCTTGAATCCATTCTGGCACCTATACCACCACCCATTTTCTGCAAACATGTTTTTGTATATCTCCCAATGAGCTCTTCATATAGCATATCTAAAACAAAAGTAGGACTACAGTCTGTCAGTAAACTGAAGAGCAAGCAGTGCTTGTGGAGGATGAAATGGCCAGAAGAATGTTACAACTGCTGTACAGGAAACCTAAGAATCAGTTTTCTGTCCAGTAGGACACTGCAGTGTGTATTGATATGTGTAGATTCTGTTGAAGTGCATTTCATGTATTGGTTATGCTAGTTACTACTGTCTGTATTCTGTATCTTGTTAACACATTCAGTGGAAAATATACACTCCCAAACCTGTCTGAGTACCATGTGGCCACGCTTTTGACAGGCACTTTGTGAAAGTGCCAATGTAAAATTGGAAAACAGCCTGTAGGTGCTGCCACTTGCTCACTCTTCAGTTTACAGAGTATAATTGGTCCAACAACAACATTTTGACGAGTTTTGATGTAATTTCATTGTTCACTCAAGTTCCTACCCAAGAAAATCTGACGTTTTGAAACAATTCGTTGTTGAACTTCAGCATACATTCATCTTGATAATTACGGCTCTGGGGATGTAAATAGAGATCTAATAGATCCTTTACTACTAGCTGTAGTTATGAACTTCTACATATAGGATACTGAAGTAGGATACTGAAGGTATTACACTATGGATTGCAACACATCCACAGAAACATGTTTAGAGAAATTTTTGTTATGTAATAATATGGTAGGACTTTCAAGATGAATGATTCAACTATCAAAACAAGATGTCTTAAAGTATCAAATTTATTACAGAATTTGAACTGAACATCTACCTTCTGTTTCTCTTTTTCAAAGTGGAGAGGACCTGATAATATTCTGAGACATGAACCAGAAAGAAAACCTACTCACACAGACATGTATCTTCCACAAAATAATTGTCATCATGTGAGACAGTAATATTCTGTTTTGACAGCACTTGTACACAGAGTAAGAATTACCTCTCACAATCACAAATTACCAATTAAGCGGTTTTATCCAAAGGATGCTATAGCCTCCAATGAGTACACAGAAGACCATACCAAGATGGCATTAGGAGGACCCAGATGTACAAAGATTCCTGTCACAAAAGTGTAGAAGACTGTTTTTTCTATTTTATTCTGATTTGACATTGAGAAGGATCAGCTGCCCTTGGGATACTAAGTCCATCTTCCAATCAGGCTGCAAAAAGTAAACAGCTTCTCTGTAGTGCGAAAGAAAACTATTATTGAATTTCTTGCAGATGTGCCAGATCTTACATTGACCAGCCACTGTGTTCCCTTATGTTGCATAGAACATGTAAGCAGCATCAGACATGGCAGAAAGAAAAATACGTTCCTGCAAATTATAGCTTAACAAAGAACTGCATTTGCCATTAAAGATGTTTAAAGTGTTGGTTATCCATTTAGCTGTGGGTTTTAGGATTACTAAACCAAGGAGGCAATAGAAATGTGGGAGCAGTCAAACTTCATTCATATGGATGAAGTGCCTGCTCACAGTGCAGACTGGCAGCCTGCTTTGCAGATTACAGTTTGGGTAGAAATTTACACTGCACCTGAAGCAGCAGCAGCAGACAAATGCATAAATGGGGTTGAACTGCCAGCTGAACTGTTTCTGGGTGGCAGCTACCAGCCACCCCACCACTAACTCCTGTAAAAGGCTTTTTGGAAAATTGCTCTATAGAGAAATATATTTTTGTTAGGAGAGGCATTGACCATTAAAGAATAAATGAGTTAAAAAATAACATTAATTTTGTTCACAGATTCATAGAATCTTTTGTAACAATCAGAAGTACAAAGAAAGTCTAGGTGACTCTTCTCCATACCAAAATACTGCCACCACCAACCATCATGTAGACTTTCTTTATTAACCTGTTCAAAAGATTTTAACAAGTCAAAAATAGTCTCAGTCTTTGTTTAAACTAATTTTATCTTGCTTAACGTATGACAGTTTGTGATGATTTCATACTTCTAAACAACCCAATATGTGGGTTTGCTAGCATGAAACATTTAAAGTTCCTACTAAAATAAATGAACAGATTTTCTTAAAATTTGTGATTCTTGCCTGCCCCCTTTCCTTCTCTCTCTCTCTCTCTCTCTCTCTCAGACACACACACATACACACACAATTTTGGACTATCATAGACAGTTGTGGATAATTCACAATAATTCAAAATTCGTACAACTCTCATCCCACCATCAACCTGAACAGACGTTAGTTCTCCCTTAAATCTTGTGCTTCTCTCTTGTAACTACATAAAACACTCACTATTCAAATATAGTATGCAGAAAAGTGTATGCCACATGCACCACAAACATTTCTCACTGGACTAGAAAGTCACACATCAGAAGGTCAGTAGATAATGCCCTGCATGAAAATGGTCAGTAGTACAACTTTGCCCTGTGCCTTTTACCACACAGAAGAATATTTGTGGCTTCACAGCAAGATTTCCCTGATCACAGATTACTGTCTGTTACAATTGACCAGTCTTCCCCCAAATCCTTCCTAACCTTCTGACTCAACAGTGTCATAGTATTTTGCAGGGAGCAGCACATTGCAATGTAGTGCATCCCAGACAAAGTTCCTTGATAACATTGTCTAACTGCTCATCTTCCGGGATCTCGCCATACCTTGGTATCCAGCAAACTGCTACAACCTTTACACTACTGAGAAAATTTAGAGAACCAGCATTTGAACCTGAGTTCTGTAACAATTCTACTGCTGCCAAATACATTGTGCATAAGGATCACAATGATAAGAGACAAGAAATTAGGCCTCATACGAAGGGATATAGGCAGTCGTTTTTCCCTCACTCTATTTGTGAGTGGAATAGGAAAGGAAACGACTAGTAGTGGTCCACGGTACCCTCCATCATCCAACGTACAATGGCTTGCAGGGTATTGATGTAGATGTAGAACCTTCCACCATGTCTGTATCAAGAGAATGAGGTCTTCTATCCTCTAAATCGGTAGTTCCCAAACTTATTTGTAACGTGGCCCACTATTTTTCTGGAAACATTTTTGCGACCCCATATATACATATGTATCCTCTACTAGTAAAGTCACTACACAGTAGTTAATGGTATTATAAAAATTGTGTCTAATATGAAACTGAACTCAGTATTGTATGAAAATATGCTTTTCTGAGTAATAATTTTGAGAATGGTGAAGGGCCCATAATTCAAAAAAAGGACTTACCAAACGAAAGTGCTGGCAGGTCGATAGACACACAACCAAACACAAACATACGCACAGAATTCAAGCTTTCGCAACCAATGGTTGCTTCATCAGAAAAGAGGGAAGGAGAGGGAAAGACGAAAGGATGTGGGTTTTAAGGGAGAGGGTAAGGAGTCATTCCAATCCCGGGAGCGGAAAGACTTACCTTAGGGAGAAAAATGGACAGGTATACACTCGCACACACACACATATCCATCCGTACATACACAGACACATGTCTACTTGGTGCACGAGCAATGGGACATAGCATCTCCAAGGTACAGGTGGAGTTGGGATTTTCCATTACAACCATTTCATGAGCCTACCCTGAATATCAGGAATCTGGTAAAACATCAAATCTCTGACATTGCTGTAGTCAGAAAAAGATTCTGCAAGAACAGTACCAATGACAACTGAAGAGAATCGGTCAACGTGACAGAAGGCAACATTTCCACAAATTGCTGCAGATTTCAATGCTGGGCCATCAACAAGTGTCAGCGTGTGAACCGTTCAATGAAACATCTTCGAAATGGGCTTTCGGAGCTGATGACAGTACGGCGCAAAGCTTTACGCCTCACCTGGGCCTGTCAACACCAACACTGAACAGTTGATGACTGGGAACATGTTGCCTGGTCAGATGAGTCTTGTTTCAAATTGTATCAAGTGGACGGATGTGTATGGGTATGGAGACAACCTCATGGATCCATGGACACATCATGTCAGCAGGGGACTGTTCAAGCTGATCGAGGCTCTGTAATAGTGTAGGGCATGTGCATTTAGAGTGATATGGGATGCCTGATACTTCTAGATATGACTCTGTCAGGTGACACATATGTAAGCATGCTGTCTGATCACCTGCATCCATTCACATCCATTGTGCATTCTGACAGACTTGGGAAATTCCAGCAGGACAATGCAACACCCCACACATCCAGAATTGCTACAGAGTAGCTTGAGGAACACTGTTCTGAGTTTAAATTCTTGCGCTGTTTGCCAAACTCCCCAGACATGAACATTATTGAGCATATCTGGGATGCCTTGCAATGTGCTGTAAAGAAGAGATCTCCACCCCATCATACTGTTAGGGATTTATGGACAGTCCTGCAGGATTCATGGCATCAGTTCCCTCCAGCACTACTTCAGGCATTAGTTGAGTCCATGCCACGTCGTGTTGCTGCACTTCTGCATGCTTGCAAGGGTCCTACACGATTTTTAGGCAGGTGTACCAGTTTCTTTGGCTCTTCAGTGTATTATGCAGCTGATTTTTGAAGAAAAATTTATCTGTGTAAATACAGAGTAAGCCTGCATTCGCTTATCTATAAACCTGATCAGATTAGTTGGGCCTGTAGCCTGTGTCCTGTAACTGAGGTGCTTGAAAATGTCAAGTATCTCATTAACGGGATTGACCAAAAGATAGCAAAGTTTTCATTCTTTTATGTGTGCCTGTCAACAACCCAATGCTTCTTCTATTTGGTGAGTGGTCTCCTTTACTCTTAAATTATTTACATTCTGTTGGATAGTTATTTAAAATATGTATGTATACTAATACTAGAGATTTGATGCAAGAATGTCATATTTACCACCAACCATATTTATGAATGAAAAAATTACCTTTATTTTCACACTGCTGTGTGGTTCTTATGATGTCTGCAAAATGTGTTAATTTTCAAACATGAAAGTTACAGTGATCTACAAAGACACCTAACAAATAGATGAGATATTTAGTGAACACTTACAAATGTGAGCCTGGCATGTCTTCATCATGTGTATACCTTTCGGGAAACTGTGTATATAGATGAAATGGTGCAGGTGATCATAATTTAAACCAGTTTTTGAGGTCTTGTGGTATTACAGAGGAACTTAGAAGTTTAGTCACCTCCTTTAAACTGTATGTTTTATCCCTGTCATTTAACTTGTAAACTGAAGACAGCAGACACTTTCTACATGCATTCAGTTTTGTGAAGTAGCATCCCCCTTATCGGGAAAGAGAATGATCTATTCTTGTTCTGTTACAAATATTCTTTGGCCTGCCCTCTCAGATATGAAGATGATAGGCTTTGGGTGGATCTGAACTGGTGCGCCAGTTGGAAACTCTCTGGTTGCTGAGGACTTCAGTCTGAAGCCGCCAAGGAAACCCATGGAATGGTGGATAGTGATGTTCAGTTTTGATAAAATTGTCCACATACGCATATTGAGAACTGAGTGATGGTAGAAATCTACTGGTAGTACTCAATTATCCAAAGAACACTCTCACTTCCAACAGTTATAGAATAGATCATATTAAGAAGGTACTGAAAGGTTCCAAATGCAGTGAGAAGACCAAAGCAAGAAAACAGAAGAATGTTATTCTACTTTATGCTGCCACAAGAAGTGACTGAGCTTCATTTAAGCAAGCAAATCTTCCAACCACTTGCAAAACTGTAATATCTTCTGGGATTGTTGCCAAAATTTTCCCAGGCAGCATCAATGTAGAACTGTTGTGACCCGCCAATCTTTCAAAGTGCCGCCGCACAGTTACACGCGTACTCTACATGCGGCGCTGTCTGCCAGCCATGCAGCAGCAGCGCCACCTAAGCGGCCAGCCAGCCAGCGGCCGATAGACTTGGACTCAGTTATGATTTGACTGTTAAAGTGTACACACGTCTTACTCTGTTTACTTGATCTGTGACTTTCATGTATTGCGTCTTCCTTGAAATATATTTGTTCAACTTGAAGTTATTACAATTGGCAACGAGGATGGGGTTTTTCTTTTCCATCGTTGACCCACATGTTTCCATGGCAACTATTGCAACATCTCATAGAACAGCAAACGCTTCTCACAAATACGATTCGTGATTTCATCACGGCATCAAATGTGGGGTGTCTCTCGTCGTTGTCTGTACCTACTTTTCCTCCTTATGACGAGACGGTGGAAGACTGGCCTGATTACGAAAAATGTCTTCGACAGCACTTCTTGGCATTTTATGTCACGGACGAACAAACATGTAAGTCTCTGTTCCTTTCATGGATTTCACCTCAAATGTATTGGTTGTTGTCGCAATTGGCTCCTTTGCAGATCCTGCAACTTTGTCCTTTGCTGAAATGTGCTCACTTCTGTCCATCTATTTTCAAAAGCAAACGCATGTGGTAGCCTCTCTTTTTGCCTTTTATTGTTGTCAAAAACAACCAAATCAATCCTATTGTGCTTGGGCTGCTGAACTTCACGGCCTCAGTAGAAAGTGTCAATTTGTTACTGAAGTTCACAAAGAATCCTATGCCGATTCCATGGTACGGGATGCTATTATCCGATCAGCACCCGACAAAGAAGTTAGGCAACATGCCCTTCAGTTGGCAAATCTGACTCTAGATGAAGTCATATCCATCGCTCAGTCTTTTGAAATTTTTCGCACCACTGGAGTGCAAATAGAGGCATGGGGCGACATCGGGGAAATACAACTTCTGTGCGATGTTGACGAAGCGTGTGGCATGTCCCCGCCGGCCGACGTGGCCACAGTATGCTCCCAAGCGCAGCCTCGGCCTAACCGTAAACAAACCTCTAAGAAACTGCAGCAAAACCCATGGCAACTTCCTTCATGTCCGTGGTGTTTTATGAAACATTCACAAGAAGATTGTCCACAACATTGGGCCATGTATCACAAATGCAAAAAAAAGGGGGTCATGTGTCATCCATTTGCAAATCCGACCGCATACATGATGTTCGTGAACATGACGCTGATTCTGATTCTGTGTTGTCTGTCAATTGTACTTCTTCCCTTTAAGGGAAGTTATTCCTCATTGTTCCAATACTTGGTCGAGATGTTCCCATGCAGGTGGATACTGGTTCTGCTGCCACTATCATCAGTTCTCAGACGTATCTTCAGTTGGGTTCTCCAATCCTGTCACCTGTCACTAGGCAATTATGGACTTATAATAAACAGAAGATTTCTCTCTTGGGACAATTTGATGCTGAGGTATCTTACAAATCTGTCATTCGCGCTGTTCCCATATTTGTGGTCAACCATAGTAACGCGGAGAATCCTTTTGGTTTCAATGCCTTTCACGTTTTTGGGTTCTCCATAGATGACACCGTCAATTGGATTCCTTGTCGACAACAATATCGTCCCCCTTTTCCTCCTGGGTTAGGCCGTGCAAACGACTTTGAAGCTCATATCATGCTCAAACCCACTGCTCGGCCTAAGTTTTTTTGGGCTCAGCCCGTTCCTGTGGCACTTCGTGATCAGGTCAAACAGGAGCTGGATAGTCTCATTGCTTCAGGGGTCTTGCTGCATGTCACTTCCAATGAGTGGTCCTCTCCTGTTATTGCTAAGCCAAATGGTGATATTCATCTCTGTGGCAATTTCAAAGCCACTGTAAATGCTCAATGCCTTATCGACACTTACCCTATGCCTCGACCTGAAGAATTATTCACTAAACTTGTTGGAGGCCAGTATTTTTCTAAATTTGACCTGTCAGAAGCTTATCATCAACGTCCTCACTACACTGCTTCCCGGTAGTTTCTGGCCCTTAACACGCCTTTCGGTCTCTATCAATACCAACGATCGCCATTCAAGGTTGCCAGCACCCCTGCTCTCTTTCAGCGATTCTTAGAAAAATTATTGCTCACTGTCCCTGGGTGTATAAATTACCAGGTTGACATTGTTGTCACTGGCTCCACCACTGACAAACATCTTCAAAATCTCCGCACACTTTTTCATGTCTTACAGACTGCCGGTGTTAAGTATAAACTTCAGAAATCAAAATTTTTTCAGGCACCTATCACGTACTTGGGGTTTCAACTCTCTCAGGATGGTATTCGTCCACTTCAGCAAACTGTCGCTGCAATTGGTGCTCTTCCTTGCCCTACATCTGTTAAGGAACTGCAGGCCTTCTTGGGGAAAATAGCATACTGTCACATGTTTTTACCATCTGCTGCTTCGGTAGCTCAGCCATTGCATTGCCTGTTGCATAAAAACGTGACTGGTCCACGTCATGCAATGCAGCTTTCCAGAAATTGAAGACTATGCTGAAACAGGCCCCGTGCCTGGCCACTTATCAGCCAACGCCTTGTTCTTGTCACAGACACTTCTCAGTATGGGGTAGGTGCAGTCCTTGCGCACCGTTTTTCTGACAGTTCTGAACAACCCATTGCTTATGCCTCCAAAATGCTCACGGATGCCCAACAAAGGTATTCTCAAATTGAAAAAGAAGCTTTGGCCATTATTTATGCTCTTCATAAGTTTGGTGTTTTTCTCTATGGATCCAAATTTCATCTTGTTACGGATCACAAATCACTTGTTTCCTTGTTTCATCCATCAACGTCACTTCCCGACAAGGCTGCACACCGTCTCCAGTGTTGGGCTCTTTACTTGTCTCATATCGATTATGAGATTCATTTCCGGCTGACGGTTCAACATGCGAATGTTGATGCACTGTCTCGCCTTCCCATGGGTCCTGATCTGGCATTTGATAGGGACGAACTTTTGTGTTTCCACCTGGATAGTGCCAAGCAGCGGGTTGTGGACGGGTTCCCCATCACCGGGGACCAGCTGGCGGCTGCTACGGGTTCTGCCCCTATGCTCTCCCAGGTTTTACACTGTATTCAGAAGGGCTGGCCAGATCGTCCGTCTGCTAAGACTTCTGATCCATTGCGGAACTACTACGCTTTGCATTACCGCCTCACAGCTAGGGATGGTGTTATCCTCCTTTCCACCGAAAATGCTTCGCCGCGTGTTGTGGTACCTGTGTCTTTGCGTGCTTCGGTCTTGTGCCTCCTTCACCAAGGGCACTGGGGTGTCTCTCGCACAAAATCTCTGGTGCACTGTCATGTGTACTGGCCTGGCACCAACTCTGAAATCGCACACATGTTCCCTGCCTGCGGCTCTTGTGTGTCACAGGCCGCCGCCCCGTAGTCATCTTTGTCACCGTGGCCTTCGCCTGAGAAGCCCTGGGAGCGTATTCATGCTGACCTCATGGGACCTTTTTCAGGTACTTATTGGCTTCTTGTGATTGACGCCTACTCTAACTTTCCTTTCATTGTCCGTTGCACGTCGCCTCCTACCTCAGCAACCACCAATGCTCTAGCTCGCATTTTCTCTTTGGAAGGCCTTCCCTCTACTCTTGTTACTGATAATGGTCCACAATTTGCCTCTTCTGATTTTGCAGATTTTTGTGCCCGTCACGGTGTCATGCATATCACAGCTCCTCCGTTCCATCCACAGTCAAACGGTGAGGCTGAACGACTGGTCCGCACATTTAAGGCTCAGATGAGGAAACTCTTGACTTCTTCTGCTGCTCATGATGTGCTTCTCCAATTTCTGGCTTCTTACCATTTCACCCCCATGGACTTCCACAGCCCGGCTGAGCTCTTACATGACCGACAGCCCCGCACACTACTTCATCTTCTGCGGCCTTCCACCGCACGGCCGCGGGTGCCTTCGCTTGGCGGGTTCACCGACGACGACCTTGTATGGGTACGGGGATATCGCAGGTGGCCAAAATGGAGTCCTGGCCGCATCTTATGACACCATGGCTGACGCCTGTATGAAATCCAGATGGACACGGGTGTTGCAGTGTATCATTTGGACCAGCTTCAGCCTCGTCTGCCGGCAACACCTGTTCCAGATGCCACTACACCACCTTTGGCTCTACCAGGCTCTCAGGATACTGGAATCTCTTATTACTCACAATGCAGTCCTCTCACCATCATATCGGTGCCAGCACAAGAACTGGCGCCACCAGGAGATGTGCCCATGCAGGAACCAGATGATCAGCATCTGTCGGAGCAAATCTACTCGCCTCCTTCTCCTACGGACGCGGACACATCGCCCATGTCTCCTGTTATAACAACCAGACTTGCCACAACGGGCAGATTGGTGCACGGGGCCCCAGCAGATTCGACCCCCATGTCTGCTGTCATCTTGACCCATTATCATCGGGGACACTTCCGTCCATACGGGAAGCCACCTCCTCGAGACTTTACGGCCCATCAAGCAACACCTATGGATGTTAGCAATCTACAGGCCACCTCCATCAAGGCCTGTGCAAAAAATTCAAAGGGGGGAAAAGTGTTGTGACTCGCCAATCTTTCAAAGTGCTTCCACGCAGTTACACGCGTCCTCTACATGTAGCGCTGTCTGCCAGCCATGCAGCAGCAGCGCCACTTAAGTGGCCAGCCAGCCAGCGGCCACTAGACTTGGACTCAGTTATGATTTAACTGTTAAAGTGTACACATGTCTTACTCTGTTTACATGATCTGTGACTTTCATGTATTGCGTCTTCCTTGAAGTATGTTTGTTCAACTTGAAGTTATTACAAGAACATTCATTGTTTAAGCCACATTACACCTGAGGAAAACTTCAGCTTTTACAGGTCACCAGCAGATGGCTAACTGCCTGTGATATAGTGATGGTATGACTTATTACAGATAGACTGACATCTACTGGATGGGGGATTTTTTTTTTAAAAAAAAAAAAAAAAAAAAAAAATATTCAATGGAAGAAGTCCAAAACCCATTCCCTGTCTGGGCCAAAATTAGGGAACAGAAGGTGAATGCAGGACAGCCCTAGAAATACATCTCCCATCTGACATTAAATATTTTAATTTTTGCTGTTTGTGAATGTTCCATCTCTAGTATCTATCCCCAGGATCTATTTACATTACACTAACTGTCTCTATTAAATTATGGTTGCTGTATATATTAAATATATTTGTTGACATGCCAATTTCTGCTGCTTATTTCACCTTAGGACCCCAATAAGGTGATGTATGAGATATTTATAAAGTATCTTCAAAGCCAATTATGTGCCTTTTCATGAAGCTATATGCTGGTATTGCTGACTGCATGCAGGTTGTCTGCCATGTGCATAGCATACATTTGGTACTCTCAAACCATGGCTGTCATTCACTTAGTGCAGGTTTATAATTTCTCAGAGAGATTGGAACATTTGTCCAATGCTATATTTACTGAGAAAATGTCCAGTTTTGCTTGATGTGGCACCTCATCAATTCTGTGAGACCAGATCAAAATTGAGACCCCCACACATTGATAAAACAATTTGGATGGAGGGCATTCAACATATTCCATGAAGGAGCTACCAATGGCTTGTTAGAATGTCTGTGACTCTGTTGGCTTTTTCAGCTCAGCTTCACTGGGAATGGGTAAATATGACAAACATTGCCCAAATGTACACCAGTCTAATCAAAATAATGACAAGTACACAAGTTTGAATTACTCACTCATAGATGCGGAATTGCTACAAAAACAGATTCTGGGTGTCAGTAATCAATCTTTCTGACCAACTTTAGGATGACAGTGCCATTTTGTCTCTGAATAAAAGTGGGAACATCACTTTGAGTCCACAACAGCTACCAGTCATGAAAATTACCAGTGGAACAAGATGTTAAATAATTGAATGGTTGTGGGCATTGCATCGGATGATGTTATGTAAACCTTCACAATGTCCATGAGATATCTGCTAAGCATCTATAGGTATTACTGATACATTGCCAATGTGGCTCACCAATTTATGCACTTTTCTAGCAAGCAAGTGCATAAATTACCAAGTAACAACAGCAGCGCATCAGTAGCATCTCAGATGACAAGCAACAGACTCATGGAAGTATTGTGCAGTTTGAACATCACCATTGAATGCAACCCTTGTGAAGAGATCAAGCATTTATTACACTGAGGAAGCCTCAAACAGCACCATATATCAGATACCTCCAGCAAGACACTACAGCAGTAGACTTTTTCTGCTGTCAGTTTCAAATGCCAGTTTTCTGAATTTTCTCAATAGTATGCCTCAAAATCGATGCTACCTTCCTTCCAGGGATTCTCATTTGAAATCCCAAAGCATCTCCGTAACACTTGCATATTTCTTGAACATAATGGTAGCAAATCTAGCAGCCTGCCCCACAGTTGCTTTGATATCTTCCCATAAACAGCAGCATTGGCGGCAAACAACTATGGATTACTGCCTGCCATGTCTGCCAGATGATGTGTGTATACAGAGCAAGAAATTTGAAACAGAGCTGGTCTTCAAACTTATTTTGTATGCAAACAGTACAGTTCTGGATGTGGGTTTCTTTTCAAAACTTTACTTACTAAGTCTGCACTACTACCCCAACACCTCTGTAATATGAATTGTTGAACACCCTGTGTAACCATCGTAGCTGAAACTCTAAGGTACTCCCTAGTACAATCAAACAAATGCAGTTAGCTGTAAATTGCATTTTGGTTTATCTAGATACATTATTTTTATTTACAAAGATGTTGACAGCAAATGCAGTGTTTTTTTTAGTTGACCACTTTACACATAGCACTGAGTGAGGTGACACATTGGTTAACATTGGACTTGCATTCAGGAGCATGGTGGTTCAAACCCACATCTGGCCATCCTGATTTAGGTTTTCTGTGATTTCTCTGAATTGCTTCAGGCAAATTCCAGGACAGTTCCCTTGAAAGGTCATGGCCAGTTTCCTTCCCCATCCTTCCCTAATCTTAGCACACTGGACTCGCATTCGGGAGGACGACGGTTCAATCCCGTCTCCGGCCATCCTGATTTAGGTTTTCCGTGATTCCCTAAGTAGCTTCAGGCAAATGCCGGGATGGTTCCTTTGAAAGGGCACGGCCGATTTCCTTCCCCATCCTTCCCTCACCCGAGCTTGCGCTCCGTCTCTAATGACCTCGTTTTCGACGGGACGTTAAACACTAATCTCCTCCTCCTCCTCCTCCTTCCCTAATCCAAGCTTGTGTTCTGTCTCTAATGACCTTGTCGATGTGATGTTGAACACTAACCTAATCTCCTCTTTAGATGTGGCATTACCAAACTTTTCCCACATGTTTGAATGTCCACTTACTTTCTGTAAAGTGGGCACAAAAAGACCAATGTCACAGACATGGGCTCTCCATTTTCACCAAGTATTTCTAAGTTCTTATTGAAATTGTTGATGAAGAACAAGTTTTTAACTCTACTCCTCTCATCCACTCTTTTGCTGCCTGTATGAGGATAACATATATATTTTTTAAATTTTGGCTCCATGACTGGATGAATTGTATCAGTTCTTCCTCCACATGATTCCAGACAAGCAAACTTCGTGTGTACAAAGGAAGTAGCATGGGAAAGCAAATTACCATTTATCAACATGTTGGTTCAACTGAAATTGAGTGGTCAGCTGGGGTGTTCTGTGGATAAGCAGGTATCACATACAGATCTTTATCTAAATGAATATGTTGGTGAGTCCATGGTGTTCATGGAGAAGAGTGCTGCACTGAGAAATTGCACAAACTATCAGTGTCACATGTGTCATAAAACTTTTATCCTCATCAGCAATTTTATGTCTGTGAGCACAAGGGGAGAGCACATAATTGATGTGCCACCAATAATTATTAAGACAGTAATAAAGAACATGAGTTTTAGGAAAAAAAGATTTGCTGCATGATGACAAGAATGTAATTAAGAGTCACTTCTAAACAGCAAGAAATAAGATCACCCTGTGTAACAAGTTTCAGTCAGAGTCTAGGTTTGATCACTGAAGTAGGATTGTCACGCAGCATTCACAACTGTTGATCCGATGAGGCAGGGGCCTGTAGTGAGCAATGGCAGCATGTGGTGACAGCTGAGCAGATCAAGGACACAAGGCAGGTGGTGTCCAGCAAGCACTGGACTCACAAGGCAGTGGTCAATGACAGCTCATGGTGAGAGTGAGATGACTCGGGAGTGTGCTGCAGCCAATGTCCTTCTGGTTGCAAATGGCTGTGCTGCTGGTTTGGCTACTTGCAGATACAGCCAGTACTGGAAATTGCAGAAAAACTCTTGTTGGAACTTGCATAACTGCTGGCTGTGGCCCCCGCATGGCTGCTTAAGTACACACCTAGCAGAAGCATACTTGAGCTGTCTCCAGTGTAGGAAATAAGTTTGTAATTGTGGCACTGCCTGGAGTGATACTGACACTGTGGTGTTGTGCCGTACTTTCTGTAAGTCTGCCAGTAAATACCCTTATATTTACTGGCTACAGATGTGAAATCTTGTGTTTATTTTCCAGCAGCCGAGTTGTGACAAGGCAGCCGCCAGAAGGCTGAATGTGATGCAGTAGAGCTGAATTGTGGTGGGGTACCACACCAGGATACTGTAGGAACCATAACCTATATGTCTCAGAATAATTAAAATAACCCAGGAAATATTACAGCAATAAACATTTAATTACAAGAAAAGAGCAAAAATGAAAGGAAGGAAGTGATGCCCCATGACACAGAGACCACTACAGAAAGAAATAGTAAAAGCAAATGATGCAAGACCAGAATAGTTACAGTCAAAAAGTAAATGGCAGTGTTCCTGGCCATTAAAAATAAAATCTAATATCTTTGAAAGAAAAGAAAGCATACAGATAGATAGATTACTTAGAACTGATGCAGATAAATTATGGTGGATGAGTATAGGTTGGAGGCTGGGAGAGACGGGTTCACAAGAAACAGCAAACATTAGTCCCAGCAGACTTAAACAGAAACCAGATGTTATCTTTAAAAATACCAGTTTATATATGACATATATGAAAATGGGATAAGCAGGAGTATTTAGGGGTTAAGTGGGTAAATTATTCAGGACTATACTTCAAGGGAGGCACAACAGGGCATGATGGAAAGTAAGTCATCAGTGAAATGCTAAGAATAGGCAACATCAGCTTTATATTTGATTTTAGTTTTGTTCTGTGATTTTTTTCTTTATAAAGACACCCCTATGTGTGAATAAATGTTTTAGATGTGAAAACAAAGTATCACCCACAAAGTACAGAAAAAATATTGTTTGAAGCAAAATTAAGACAGCATATTAACATGTAACATATGATGAAATCTTGAACGTTCTAACATGTGACATACTCAGCTAGCAGGATGGCTTTAATCAATGAAGAGTGTGTTCGTACAGAATTTAAAATGTTTTACTTTTCCATTGGCCATTCTGATTTAGCTTTACTGTAGTTTTCCTAAGTCACTTATGATTTATGGGGGGATGGTTTCTTCTGGTATGCCATGGCCAATTTTTCATGCGTTATCATTGTCCACCTGAGTTACCCAGTAGTGTTGTATCTCTAATGATTATAATGCCATCAATACATTAAAATCTTACCTTCCTTATTTCATTTTTTGCCCTCTTTCACTCCTTCCAGTCCCAAGTCCTGGATGCTTTGTCCTATCTTCTGTTTAGGTTTTTCTGTTGATTTCTTTACTCACCTCTATTTAAATTTTAATGTAGTTCAAAATGCTTCCAAATTTTTCCTCTTTCTTTTTTACATAGTTCACATCTCACATCCATACAAGTATCCAATATACACATAGAGTCTTCTGTAGTCCTATTATGATGTCTGACATATTAGATACATTTTGCTGATGGAAGATTTCTTTGTTTGCGCCAGTATGTTTCTGATGCATTCCTGTATATCATGACAAAAATAGAGTAAGTGACTGTTCTAATATCATAATGCTTAATATGCATGGTAACATAATAACAAAAAACTGAGCAGTTTCTTCAGACACTTCTGAAATTTTGGTGCTGAGAGTGGTACCAAATTTTGTTGCTGACTGTGGTACCTACATTTCCACATATTTGGCTGTTGGTTTCCACTTACTATCAACATACATTTATCTTTCCAGACTGTGTTCTTAAAGTGAAGGTTGTTTCTTCCTTGCTAACTGTAAGAGCTTAAGATATTATTTGTAATCAACATTGCTCTTTTGTTAACCAGATAAATATGTGCCCCTGTATGACTTCTAGATTTAATTTTGGGATCATGATACACAAAAGTTATTTTTAAATATTTCATGAGTTTTCTCTGAAATGTTTCATTGCAGAGTGATTACTTTAGCAGTACAGTCATTGTATTGTGCAAACCACGTGGGGGATATCAGAGAAGGCAATTGACATTTTAATCTCAGAAATGTAATGCATTGAAAAAATATTAAGTAGAAATTCATGAGTTTGTGTGAGAACTAACAATAACTGAAAACTTTAAATGTTCCTCTGAAAAATCATAAAACAACACACACACAAATGCCATACTAACAAATGTAAATACACCTGATGATGAAGGTTTAAACCTTTGAAATCATGGAGATATATAAACAGTGACTGGTAACAGTAAACTTGTTGTTTCATTTAATAACTGAAAAGCAAAACAAAAACAAACCAAATTCTCTTTATCTCTTTTCAATAACTGTTCTACATTTCTAAGGATGGTGTTGTGTTTTTCTTTTCTTTTCTTTTCTTCTTTTACTTTCAGTGAATGACCTGTTATTAGCTATATCACCTCAATTTTGTTTGTAGTTGTGCTGTTGTCATTGTGTTCTCTACTGGTGGTGCTATCTGCCAACTAAATTTTTAAATATTACTGTCTATGAAATTATCCTACGAATATTTGGAATCACAGTGATGACTACCCTCTGAATAATTGTCTTAAAGTATGCCTTCATGGTTACCTTAACTTTGTAAATTTTACACACCGTATGATCCATGTAATAGACATAACTTTCAAAAAATTTTTGACAGTAGAACTTGCCATTCTAAGATAATCCTTAGGAACTGTTGATAGTCCTGAGAATAAGTAAGAGTGTTATATCATTAGAAATGTTTATAGAGAGATTGGAAGAGTCAGACTGGACAATTTAGAGGCATTAAATCTCAGTTCCTACAGTCAGTGCTGAACTTATGTTGAATATTTCCGTAACCATGTTTGAATAAAACTGTGATTATATTTACTTCATCCACAGCCATTTTGATCCTACTTCATTATTACAATAACATGGTGCTTAAAGAAGTATGATCAATAAAAATTTTTAATAACACAAATCTAACAAGTAACTGGATTTCCAGAATTTCACTGCAATAAGCAGAAAACCAGTAACTGTTCATAAGGACATGGGCGTATAAATGAATGTATTTCTTTTCATTATTACATTTAGAAACACAGTAATAGAGCATATGGTATAAGATGTAAGTTGTAGCAGTGTGAATGTTGTCCCAGTATTTTTTTTCTGGGAGTATTTCATGCATGTAAACATTATATAAAGAATGTGTACTGTAATATTCTAGGAAGGTGAGTTAAACTGTATTAGACCTCAAAACAGTGTGACTTAAACCTTATGACAATGGACATTGATAAATAACTAATTTTGGATTTATATTTTAGGGTCACAACACAAGAACAAATATGACAAATCATTACAGTCACTCAGTCTTGCATATTGACAATGCAACACATTCTGATGAAGGCATCTACAAGTGTGAAGGCACAAGAGGAGAACAGAAAGGTAGTATTTTCATCACGACACTTGTTTCATGGCAATTAAAAGAGAATACTATTTCATTTAAGGGATGTATTTGACCAAACCATCCACTTCCAGTTCATAAATTCCCTTTATTTTTACAGATATAGCTCAATCTGTTGTAAAATATGTTGAAGCTCCCACTGTAACACCACTTGAAAGAGAGCTGTTCATAGAAAAAGGTAATGCAGTCACACTCAAGTGCTTAATTACAGGAATTCCTACTCCAACAGTACATTGGTACCACAATGGAAATGAATTGATTTATTCTGAATCTGAGGTAAGTCTGTAATGTGTAGTTTTGTCATCTGTGATTGGCTTAACAAAAGAAATACTACTGAAGTTCATTAGTTTAATCACTGTAGACTTCCATTAGTTTGGCATCCAACAGTCTGGAATGCCTGATGGTCTGTCACCATCCCAGGTTTGGAACCACTTAGAAGTGTGCACTATGCCTCTGCTACTGTTCTAGACTGCATCACATAGGAAGGTGCTTCCACACATAGAGATGGAGTGATAGGGTAGTGTACATTGTATGAGTTCTGCACATGTATGGTGGCAGAGAAAGGGCAAACAAAAGTCCCCATTGCCAAATTGTGTTCCTGCAGACAACAATCGGGTTCATTTGCCTATGTTGCAACATATTATACTGTCAAATCTATGAGGGGAAAAATAAATTTTAAAACTGATTTTGAGCAACTGTCTACATGAGAGAAATTTTACTTCATACCTTGTCATTGCATCCAGTGCTCCATAGCAATAGTCCGCATGATGTCAAGAAGCTTGAACAGCTGACACAGCTTTATGAAGATATTAGATACATTTTTCCTCAAAATAGCTATTGTCTAATGACTGGTTGAAATAATTCTCATTTACTGTGATTTGGACTGTATTATAAGTAAATAACTAATGCACACCAACATTAACTTCAAACTGACAACTGCTTCTGCTCCATATAATTTTTTAAAAATGTATATGATGCATGTATGTAGTTGTGTTTGACTATAGTTAAATGTAAATCACTGTGCATAGAAATGAATTACTGGTAGCAAAGACTAGTGCAAAAGGCTATTGTAAAAATTATCAGTATGTATCATATTTTTCACTGTCAATGAGCATTATGAGTGCAAACTAACTTGGTCAACGTTACAATGAGGGACAGCATTTGTGATGCATTGAACAAGGAAACAATTAACTGTTTTCTGTGAATAACTAGGGGTAACGCTGACTGATAAAGTAAAAAATCAGTGATATCTTTACAGTTAACCGTCTCTGTCATTTTAAGGCATTTTCCAATTTGTGGCTTGAAAATGACAGGGAAAAAATTGTCAAAATATTGGAGTTTTTGACTATTTTATCCAGCTGCATTCTCATAAGTAATTAGAGCATCCAACATGCAAGGAAAAGCTTAATTTCTTCTCAGTCAATATGTAGAATCCCAAGTCTGCAAAAGTCATAGGATACAGATTCATAACCAATGAAGGCAATTTATGTGTTGACAAACACATTTATTAAATCATGAGTCTTTAAAACCAAGAAGTATTATTACTATACTTTCTTCCAAAGTCTACGTCACTGCTATCTGGGTCGATGTTCAAACCATCTGCTAGTAAATTTAGGATGAGAGGTTCAAGCTTATATTCATCTTCATCTCCCTATCAAAGTCTTGTTTCTGAAGATTTTCAGTGTGCTGCACAGTGTGTGCCCATGCTGAAAGAAGATGTTATCTATTGCTTCATGAACTAGCCTTTCAGTGTTATCAGGAGTGATTTTGTTTTTCACCTACATAGCCTTTAACTTGTGCCCAATTTAATTGTGTCAGAGTATACTGACAGTGGTACATGGGTAAACACAAAACTGTGTAACCATATTTAATTAACGAACTGCAGGAGTTTAACATGAGGCTGGCATTTACAGTGCTGACTGTTTTTAATTTTGAACCAGAGCACAATATCTGTGTTCCTGGCGTTTTGTTTTCTCTGTAACAGCTGAATGATAACTGGCATGGTATATACAATGACTGACTTCGAAGCAAGATATGGCAAGAACTGTTCAGTGAACCACTTCTTGAAACTGACAATGTTCATTCTGAATGGTAGTCACTGCTGCTTTTCTCACACCTAAATACAAGTTTACTTTCAGTAACAAAACCAGAATAAGAGCCAGCATGCAGAATAATTTTCCCGGAATCTTTTCCTAAGACAAACATTAAAAAACCAATATTGCAACAATTAGTTAGCATATTGTAAAAATGGTTTAGTGGAGTATGCTCAAAAGGAAAGCTCCTAATGTGGCCAGTGATTAATTAAAAGGGAAAGAAATTCAGACAAGATTCAACTGTTGCAGAAAGTGATGCAATTTTTGTGATGGTTTGTTCAGAAATTTTTAAGTTTTGGCATAGAGTTAAAATACTGATGTAACTAGAGAAACACTTTCAGCAAACCAGGACTCCGCAGAAAAATACAAATACAAATTTGAAGAAATAATCACAGATAATAACCTAGCAACTGATCAGCTTAATAATGCTGATGAAACAGGACCACTATGGCAGTGTGATTACCAACATCTACTCTAACTGGTGGAGGTGAAAAGATGGCTAAAGGGTTTAAAAAGAAAACGAAAGACCGAGTGACAGTTTCGCTATGTACTAGTGCACCTGGAAGTGACTGAATGATTCCTTTTGTAATTGGTAAATCTGAAAAATGTGTCAGACATTTAAGAATGTTACAAACTTGCCTGTTCATTATGATGCTCAGTCAAATGTGTGGATGGCTACCATCCTTTGCAAAAACTGGTTTTTTATTATTTTGTGCCATGGCGCAAGAAAGCTTCAAAATAGTTTACCAATAGACAGCAAAGCCAACCTTCTTTTGGACAATTGTAAAGCACATCCACCAGTAGCTGAGTTAGTTTCTGGAAACTTATTTGCTATACTTCTCCCACATAATGTTACAGTACTGATTCAACCAATGGATCAAGTGGTAATCCAGAACTTTTAACATTTTCATAGAACCTCTTTCATTCATGGCCTGTTAAATACTGAATGTGATGTAACTGAGTTTCAAAAAATGTTTAGTGTATAAGATGCCATCTATGCTGTTGCACTGTCCTGGCCTCAAGTACAAAAAGTTACTTTACAATCAGTGATTGTATAGATACCAGCATTCTGGAATATTCAACATTTGTATAAAAAGCGGCACTCTCTATCCAAGAGGTCATTTCTGTTGTGCCTCTGTGTTGGTGTCAGCAATAAATGTGCTTTCAGTTCTAACAATAGGATCATCAGAGCTTCTAATGATGGATTTTGATGACACTTAAATATGTTGTAGAGGGACCTGTCCTCAGTACCTGGTTAGGAGATCATGGATTTTGATGACACTTAAATATGTTGTAGAGGGACCTGTCCTGAGTACCTGGTTAGGAGTAGATTGTCAGATGGTCCCTAGCTCCCAAGAGAATTGATGCTGAAGTTTTATGTGTATCTCACATGGCTCGACCAACCAAGTATAGCACAGTGGCTAAAATAGTCATTTTTTCCATTGACATTTTACTAATAAATCAAGCATTACAGCAAACTTCCTTCAAATGTCTTCCATTTGTTACACAATAGATTACAAAATCATCTTACCTGCTATCACTTTCTGTGTTAGAACAGAATTTCAGGTCATAGTTATTGTAGAAGCAACCGAAATACAAATTTTAGAACACCATGCACATTTACGAAAGCTACTCCCTTGCAGGCAGCTGGATGTTTCAGAAGAGGTACCAGAAAAAACACAGTTCATTTGAAATGAAAAAGATTTTCTTTCTTTGATCAACTTCAGTGCAAACCATGCATATTTGATCATCCCTGTGAAAGCATATGCACTAAATTGATGCAAAATATTGCCTCAAAGTGATTTCTCTGTTAGTCTAGCAAGTTGGAAAAATTTTGAACTTTTCCATGAAAATTTTAACCTGAGTGTAAAAGTAAATATCAGAGGGTGGGATAATTGCCACTGATGTGAGTCCATACTGCAAGCTTTTTAGCCATGAACCTTAGCCACTACACTGGCTTTGTCAGAATGCAACTAAAATTACAGGCATAAGAAGTGTGCAAAAAACTTCATCATCGATTTTTTTTAGAAAGTATTGGCTGTTGTGTGAAAAACTGCTGGCCAGGAAAGCATAACATGTCCTTCTACACCATACCTTAGACTCATCAAAATCCATGATTAACAAGTCAAATGGTCCCCTTGTAAGTATTGTACTTCATTGACAAAACTGTGTATGGATTTGGACATGATTGTAATTTTGACATGATATTGTTTGGTGTAGATGCCAGGTACTTAAAAACACCATAATGGCTCCAATCAGGCAATATAAAAGCTGTTGGCTACATGGACATAAACTGGAATACAAGCAGCACATAATTCCTAAGATTCCTTTATTCAGCAGACAGATAGATTCCAAAACAGCAATAAGTCAGCTGCACATCAGGCACTCATCAGTGTTTCCCAGATACACCAGTCAGGAGCTGACAAAATGCCTGATTGACTGAGTGATTGAGTGACCAAATACAACAGTTGGAATGACATGATGTGTGTGGCAAATGTGTACTTTTACTTGGATGGCGCAGCCGAGCAATGGTTTGATAATAATAAACAGAACCTCAATAACTAGGAAAAAGCCAGACTGAACTGCAGGAAATATTCAATGACAATAAGTAACAAGTCCACTTAGTGGAAAAACAATTGAAGGACAGAGCATAATGTTGGAGGGAATGACACAGTCATACGTAATGTTTTGGCTTTATGGTAGGCTACATCATAATTCTGAATATGACAGAAGCCAACAAAATCTTACAATTGATGTTGCAGAATACATGTACCAAGCACTTTTGGTAAAGCCTGTCACAATAATGGAGGAATTCATCAAAGGGTGCAACTGAATGAAGGAAATGCAACAGAAAGTAGTATAACAGAAAGATGAAAGAGATATAACCAAATGTGGTCCCTATGGCAACTATGGAAGACCAACATAAGCTCACCTCTCGCATATGCTGGATAATAATGGAAGAAATACAGCTGTATATGGCAGCCAGAAATGTCATGGGTACACAAGTACACAAAAAACAGCGGTCATGAATGTTGAACCATATTTTTGGAGATAACTTTGAATTTTGAAGAAGAGTTGTATCAATATTGGGGACCAAGTCCACCACCAATTGGACAAGCCATGAAGAACAGGCTTGGCCAACTCACATTTATGCCATAACCATCAGATGACAACCCAGCCTCTGACCAGTGCTGGTAAAACCAACTCCTCCACCAACTTCAGCATACCGTAGAAAAATGGACATTTGGGGGTTGGAGAACAACATGCTGGGATGTTTCCACTGTGGGAACCTTGGACACATATACTACTGTGGAGATAGAGAAGACAAGTATTTGACACCAATTACATCAAAAGGTGTCAACCAATACAGCAGTCTTATTCATGCCGGTTGACAGCAGACAATTATAGCTGACCTGTGGGATGAAGTCCATTGATGTACTATGGATGTGATAACTCCTCAACATGCTGTAGCTGTTCCTTGACACCACAAAGAGATACCAGCCACTCAGCCAGTCATGGCATTCAGGAAAATTAGGTGAGGCAACCATCTATGGAGGTGAGGCTGTGATGGATGAAAATTCTCCATGGACGACTGACACCAGAATTTCAGGAAAGCTCATTGGGACATCATTGACAGCCATCCTGTCTGAGCACTAGTCAATTCATGGGCTTCTTTTTCTGTATTATCAGAAGCTTATCATCAGCATCTATGGAAGACAGATGTTTCACCACACATAAAAAATTGTGCTGAAGGTTGCAAAAAGTAAATATGTCCAGCCAACAGGAACATATTTTGCAAGAATAACTATCAATGTCAGAACACTGCCTTTCAAATTTGTCGTTTCAGCAGGAATGTAGTCACGATGTTATTCTAGTACGCAACTTCCTACAGTTATTAGTAACACAAATTACAGTCATCAGTAGAGTCTCAGTTAAACTATGATGCTTTTGTTGATTGCAGAAAAACTATTCAGGCTCACAAAAAATGTACATTCCAGCAACGACTGTAAGAATTGTAGGTGGTCAAGGAGAACTTCGGATCACTAATTTTCTCAGGAAGCCACAACTCATTCCTAAAGGTCTTTGCATCAGGACAGCTTACCCAGTGTAGGAAAGGACAGTGCCATACACAAAGGATTGTGCTCCATTACCACACCAAACAAAGCAGGGGAGGAAGTGACTGTCAAACTGTCAATAAGATCTAGCCTGACTGAGTAACAACATCAGTGAATGATAGCCATTCTATGTGAATTTTTGGAAGCTTTTTTTAAGGCAGGGCTGGAGAAAAGACAGACCAAGCACTCCATAGTAGAACACAGTATCAACACTAGCGATCATTCAACAATTAGCCAGCACTCGTATAGGTTGTCACCAGCTGAATAATGGATAATCCAGAAGAAAGTGGAGAAGATACTGCAAGATGACATCACTGAACCTTCAGAGAATGCTTGGTCCTCTCCTGTGGTCCTTGTGAAGAAGAATGATGGCACTGACTACCAATGACTGAATAAAATCATGAAGAAAGGTGTCTATCCACTGTTGCATATTGACAACACCCAAGACTGCTTGAAAGGAGGAAAGGATTTCTCAACTATGGACATGCAGACAGGGCACTGGCATGTCAAGGTTGATGAAGCTGACGAAGAAAAGACAGCCTTCGTAACTCCTAATGGCCTCTATGAGTTTACAGTTATGCTATTTGGACTGTGCAATGCTCCAGCTGGCTTTGAACACATGATGGACAGCCTTAATTACTGCAGGAAGACTGCAAATTTTTCTGGAACAAGATGCAAGGAAGATCTTTGCTTGTCCTTAAGGCGGCACTGATACTTTCTCTATTTCTAGCACTGTATGATGAAAATGCTGAGATGGAAGAAATGCTTTGGATTTTGAGCAAGAGCAGTTCTGCTCAAACAGTCCAAGGGTATACTGCCAGTTCATTGTGTCCAACGGGCACAATATTTCAGCAATCAGACATGTCGCCATCATCAGGTGCACTGATGAACTATTTGAGCAACAAATACGCCAGGAGAAACTGAAGAATCACAAGAGCAGTTCTAATACAAACTCAGGAAGGTGCTGAAATGCTGATGGCTTATGGTTCCATAATACTCTCCACGTCTGAGAGAAACCACCCTACAACCAAGAAAAAGTCCCTTCTTTGGGCCATCAACAAGTTCCAGGCATATTTATGTAGCAAACCATTCACTATTGTGACAGATAATCATTCTCTCTCCTGGCTGAGTAACCCAATGCATCCATGAAGTCAACTGGCACAATGGTTACTGAGGGATCGGGAGTGTGACATCACAGTGGTATACAAAAGCAGATGAAAATACAAACACCAAATTTCAAGGAATCATTTGACAGAATACAGCAATGTGCATGAAATCTCAATCATCACTGCATTAAATGACATTGCTACTGTTCAGAGGGAAGATCCAGCACTTTTGAAAACTTTGACCTCCGCCACACACCGTTGGGTGGCTTGCGGAGTATAAATGTAGATGTAGAAGCTATGAAGAAAGAGGAACTGACCAAAGGAGAATTCTGATTATTTAACAAAGCAGTTTACAAGAAGAACTATGATCCAGTGGGCAGAAATGGTTCCTTATCATCCTAGCAAACTTATGCTGAGCCTCCCTGAAGTTTTTCTATGGCACTCCAACACCTACTCACCTGGGATTTGTGAAGCACATACCCCAATTACCTTCAGGGCATGTACTGTCAATCCTGCCTGCAGTAGCACTGTTCCATCAAATTGAAGTTGGCCTCTTCTGGAGCTTCTCAAAACCAACAAATGGGAATTAATCTATACTAGTCTGCACTGCATATTTTATCTGCTACACTCTGACTAAAGTTGTGCTGAGTGCTGAAGATCAGTATTAGAGGTAGTTTCATGTTGCGACATCCACTACAGAATGACAACTGCCCACCATCCACACACAAATGGCCTAACAGAATGTTTTAATATGAGGGCATGTTGAAAAATAATGCCTCCAAATTTTTTATCTGATAACTCTTAAAGTTTTTTTAAATGAAAGAAAATTTATAAACATCCTACATCATTATTCTCTGTGTCTACATATTTATTTCTCAACATAGTAACCTGATGATTAACACATTTCTCCCACGGAGAGAGGCCAGTTTGTTGATACTACCACTGTAGAATGTTTGACTTTTTTGATCACAGTCTCACCTCTGCTTCTACTGCTTCATCAATACCAAAGTGAAATCCTCAAAGCCATTCTTTGAGTTTTCAAATTGACTGGGACCAAGTGGGGACCATATGGAGGCTGATTGATAACAGTGAACCTGAAGTGTCAAAATGTTGCTGATGTCATAGCACTCATGAGTGATCTAGCATTGTCATGCTGAAGCAGAGAGTGTTCCATGTGTGGACAAATTTTGTGAGTTCATAACTCTATTATAGCAAGCTGTTTCTCACACATTAACATCAATACATTACACACTGCCATGTTACACACTATAGTTCGGACCTCTGTAGTGGCAGAGGGTTGCAATTTGTGTCAGCGGAGCAAGAAAGTAAGCTGAGTAATATGTATAACATGTAATACCTCTACCGATTTTGATAACAGAATGACAAATTTGGAGACATTACTTTCAGCACACCCTTTTAAGACACTGGCGGATATACTCTTGATATATGTTGATGTTGGAACAGAGAGAATGGGATACAATACTGCCCATCATGATTTTCACATACAAAACAGTGAAGCAATGCACTACAGGCTTCACACCAATCTTGCTGCTTCATCATTTCTTTTGAACTGGATGATACTCACAACAACTATGTGAAACACCTAATCACCAGGATCAAAGAAGCAAGACAGCTGGCTCACATACGAACTGTGGATGCCCAGGAGAATTAATGAAAGTGCTACAATGCTAAGCACCAATCAGTGATATATAGCTTGGAAGACATGGTTTGAATTTGTACTCCTGTGTGGAAACTAGAACTATTAGAAATGTTACTCAAGTGCTACTTTGGTTCTTACCTTCTTTGTTGCTTGTTGGACATCATATATAAAATTGAGGATTATGACCCTTCATGAAGGAGACAAGAGCACAGAGACATTGTGCGTGTCTTTTGTATGAAGCTCCACTCCAGTCCAGAGGCACAGGTTGATGATGGGGGTTTCAAGGAAACTAAAAACCACTTGGCTGTCATGAAGCATTGAGAGTAGGGGCTGTCTTCAATTCTCATCATACTGAAGAGGATTTAACAACATAACCGGAACATGAAGATCTGCCAGCTCCACCATACAGAAGGCCATTGACAAGAACTAGATGCTGAGTGCTATAGCTGGGGCTCCAATGAGAATTTTTGAAACAATGGGACACTGTTGCTCCAGGAGAGGGACCAGTGCCCCAAGATATGGTCTATGCTGTGTGGTGTTGTGGTTAGACTTACTAGTCAGTATGCTTTGGGTTGGCAGTTCTTACCTGAGCATCAACAACTTTTTGTTATTCAGTATTTATCATATTTAGAACATTTTTTTACTGTCTTGTGTTTGTAATTTTAGTTAATTTGGAATACTCAATGTTTGTGTAAATACCAGCATTCTGGATTATTTTATGTTTGTATGAATAGCTGAACTCCCCACCCAGGAAGTTAGTTCTATTATGTCTGTTCATTGGTGTCAGTAATAAATGTGCTTTCAGTTCTAAGTTTTGTAGTTCATTGATGATCCTGCCTTCAGATTTGGTCTTGACTATGGTTTTGACATGACAATATCTACCCGGTGTTCATATTTATGGCATGTGACAAAATACATTTTGCAAATTCTATGCTATTTCATTTATTTGCTAATCAGCTGATGTGGACCTTCAAATTTAATTTTTTTTTCAAGATTTGGGTCTAAACATTGTTTGCCTCTGTGATCTATTCATTGCAAGTTGTTTTCTATTTCCCCATTTTGATAATTTATGTCCAGATTGCATCACCTGGGTTTTAGAGACATTAAGTTTTAGTTGATTTTGATGGAGCCAACATTCAGGTTCTTCTAAATTATTTCTGACATTTTCTGTAATTTTTGGGGATTTCATTTTCATCTGCAAATAAGACTGAATTAACATTAATAATTACATATAACAGGGACAATGTTGAACCATGTACAACTCCTTACGAATTATTTTCTGATAGACTAATAATTTGCATAAGGTGTCTTCACAACAAGCTTCTTGTAAGATCTCTGATTTCTCTTGTGAAACATTATCAGAGTACATGATTCCTTTACGCACAGCATTGGCCACTAAAAGTGTGAGAGAATTCCTCTTTAAAACACCATCCACCACTCCAGTGGGGAAGATTTTCTCTTCCCCCCCCCCCCCCCCCCCCCCCCATTTTTCCATTTCATCCTGTATGTTACATGTGTGTTGACTAAGAGATATGACTGCATAATTATAAATTCCATGTTCTACCAAAGTCATCATCAGCTCTCCAAGCTGTTGACAGCTTTTGAGATCTTTGAGCTGATACTTCTAATTCAGCAACTTCACAGTGATCCGGAAACAGTATGCACCCGGTTCCAGTCCTCACTCCAAAGGAAAATCTCTGGTGATTTGAGAAACTGGCTCCAGGCTCTGCACATGGCAGTCAGACCAGCTGACTTCTCAATTGCAAAGGCACACAAGAAACAATACAGCTGTTTTTATACTTTAAAAAAAAAATAAAAAAAATGCTGCTTCAACTACTTTGTATTTCATGACAAAGAAGCAGTTTGTGATTTGTCCAAGGCATTTGATTTTGTGGAGCATGATATTCTCTTAGAAAACATTAAATTTTATGAAACTGATAGTTTTACATAGATTTGAGTTATGTTTAACAAAAATTTTATTTCGTTAATGCTGTAATTTTAGTTACTCAGAGGAAATCATGAACCATCAAACAAAACTGATTTCAAATCCAGTTCTGACCTGGTGCAGCTAGCTTCCTTGCTCACTTGCAAGCTCATTATTTACCCATTTTGTGTCAAGTGGAGATGGAGTTAGCACAGCAGCAAAAGGCATTCTGTGTTCTACATTTCATGTTTCGCAGCAACATTTGTTTTTTAAACCATGCAAGATTCCATTGGTACAAGCCCTTCATGCATCTATGCAGTACTCTGTGCTACGCCTACCTCCACCCGTGCCCTAGAATTTTAATTTCCCTCATCCTGCACCTACACCCTCTTCTCTGCAGTCTCCCCTACCTCTGCTGCACAAATTTTTGGTGAAGCAAATAAAGTTGATGAAGAAAGTATGAACAGCTGGTTGTATGAACTCAACCGAGTGAGGGAAAAGTATGCCTCATGTGATGCATTTAACATGGATGAAACTGGATTTTTCTACAATCATTTTCCAAATCACACCCTGGGGATCAAAGGTGATAAGTGTCACGTGTCATGTGTGACTGTTGCACTGTCCTGTAATGCTGATGGCAGTGAGAAGTTTCACCCCTGGGTTATTGGTAAATCTGAGAAACCACATTGTTTTAAAAACATAAATATGGACACTTTACCTTGCATCTACTCTCACCACAAGAAAGCTTGGATCGATGGCACATCATTTCGCATGTGACTTCTTCGTTTCAACATCGAATGGTTGCTCAAAATAGACACGCTCTTCTTACATTGGACAGATGTACTGCCCATAACATTCATGATATGAACCTATCCAACATAAAGGTTCAGTTTTTTCCACCCAACGCCACAAGCCGCTTTCAGCCTTTGGACCGAGGCATAATCTCTTTCATAAAGATAGCTTATCATAAGTGACTTGTAAGAGCTGCAATTTGTGCTGCTGAAAACAATAGTACAACCCCAAATTGGCATCTGCTTGACGCAATAAAACTCATCGCAGCAGCCTGGAACTCAGTATCGTCACATCATATAGGGAAGTGCTTTAACAGAGCTTGGAGACATAGCAACACTGAAGATGTCCATGAGTTAGAAGATGCCACTTCACCTGATGAATGGACAGTTCTGCAGGATGTTGCGAACCCTGGGATTAGTTTTGAAGAATTCATTAGTGTTAGACGATGATGTTGCCATATGTGCTTCTGTGGAATCGGGTGTGCCAAGAGCTGTGAACGAGGTGCAAGAAGGGCCATTAGAAGAAAGTGAAGAGGAAGAGAATACAGATACCATTCCACTTACCCATCAGGAGGTGTTTACAGCCCTGGACTGTTTAGAACATTTCACTTCAACATCTGAAGTCACTGCTGGGTGTAGGGATGCTATCATTACAACTGGTCGTGAAATTACAAAATATTATCGTTCCCATGAACGTCAGTGAACCATGACCAAATTTTTTCCAAAAAAGTAACGTACATAATTTGTGAGTACTTGTAATTTTACAATCACTTTATAGTGTTATAAGTCTACAATAATGAGATTGACAGTGTAGTGTATTACACATTAGTGTACTGCTGTACATGTATACTTATTAAAATCTGTGTTTTTCACTTAACATGAATTTTTTTAACATGAACTCCTGATTTTTCGGTCCATTTGGATTCTTGTTAATGAGGTTTTACTGTGTATGATGTGATCAGTTCATGCTGCAATCAGTTATGACACCCAAGAACTTTTTCTATTGCCTGTGTTTCACATTGAATGGTTAGTGCTCATCTACACTAACACATCTCACTAAATCCATGAGAATTTGATAATAAATCCTTGAAGATTTTTCCTGGGTATGACCATCAATCAGAATGTTGGCATCATTTGCAGAAATGGTAAAATTTCAGTGTATGTTTCTGCATTGTGGTATGTCATTTATAAATATCAGGAACAGTAAAGGACCAGGAACTAATCCTCAAAGCACTGCACAGTTGATGATTTTCAACTCTGATGAAGTGAAGCTACTACAAAAATCGTCTACACAATCTAATAACACTTTCTGCTTCCTATTTTTGAAGTGTGACGGAAGCTATCTATTTGATGTATCGCTTATTTCTAAAAGGTTAGTTTTCTGTGATAGTATTTGATGATCTACAGTGTCAAAGGCTTTTGACAAGACACAAATCAATTCTGTTGTCACCATTTTGCCATTTGGGGATACCAAGACTTTATTTATAAAAGCATAGAGTGATTGTTCAGTTGACAGGCCTTTTCAGAAATGAAATTGGCATTTCCTGAGAATATTAAATCTCTCTAGATGTTACAAAATCACTTCTCACATGAGCTTTGTCCAATATATTTGAAAAATCTGTCAGAGGGGATTTTGGTTGTTAATTTGAAACATCAATTTTGGTCACATTTCTTCGTGAAGGGTTTCACAAGAGTAATTTAAGTCTGTCAGGGATAGTTCCTTGTTGTAAGGATGCACTGAAAGTATGATTCAGCACATCAGTTATAGAATTAATTTCAAGAGATTGTTAGAAATGTAATCTACTTCAGTGGAATTTTTATTTTTCAGAGAAATGATTGTTCTTTCAGTTTAAAATATTGTGACAGTGCTAATATGCATTTCACAGATATTTACTGATTTATTTATTTATTATCTGCTCATAACAAGTAATTTTACATGTATGTCATAATTAACTATGTATAATTTTTTATAGTTACAAATGACAAATATTTTACAATATACTACAATTACTATACTTGTTTCTAGCACAGGACTGTCTCCTACATTATTATTCATGTTAGATCTAAGTTATAGGGGCATTTTTTTGATAAGCCAACAAATTATTAAAAACAGCTCCTTTGACACAGGGACTTTTTGTTGTTAAAGTTAATCTTCCATTAAACAGGTAAAAGGCTTTTTTGTACCTTGTATCTTGGTTGTGAATTCCCATGTTTGTGTTTATGACCTTAGTAGCTTCTTTCACTAGGATAATGTTTTCCAGTGTAAGACTCAAATTTTCATTAACAGAGCCCTATTGGTTCTGACACTGACGAAAAGTGTTTGCTGAAAAATGAATGTATCATTCTTCCACTTAAGCTGTTATTTACTTAATTTCTTTTAGGTTCTTTTAGGTTAGGTTAGGTTAGTTTTTTTCATTTCACAAATAGTTTTGGCATTTTAAGCCATTATCCAGAGTTTGAGTTAGAAAAAGATACCTTATGTATGGCAGTGTATTTACCTGTAAACTACTTGTGAGACGAAGGAAAAATTAAAATAAATAACAGCTCAAGTGGAAAAATGATGCATTCATCTAATAATTGAAGAAGATGGTTGTTAAAATATTGGCTTTTCTTTCATGCCTGCATACAAGATCACCTTCATGTTTGCTTTTGAAGTCTTCTGAAGTTCTTTTATTCTTGCTTGTCTTCCTTCTAACTACATGCTAAATTTAATGATTAATAAAAACCATCACAGGAGTTTTGTTTCTAAAAAATTTTATAGAAAAACTTCTTAAAAGAGGGAAGAGAATTCATTTATAAATGTATTACATTCACCATGTAGACCAGCTCCAATCCATTTACAACAGTTTATGTGTAAGGATTTCCAGTGAGTCTCCATTCATTAGATACATACTGTCACGCAGGGCGAGGAGTTACTCATCATGATCAGATAGCTCACTGAAAACTGAGGTGACACTAAAGCTATGGCACATACTTACACTTCTAAACATGCTGTCTGTCAATGTCTGACTCTCAGAATTGATACCAGTGGCAAGTCAACTACTGATATAAGATTATACCAATTCATTGTATATTGAAACTCTACTTTGTTGTCACTCAAAAAGATTACATTAAAATCCCTATGGAAATAAAGCAAATAATAGTAATTCTATTTGAGTCAGAAAGACTAAGTTAGCCCCAGATTCCCTGTAAATTGTCACCACTATTACTGTGGCAGTCCATGTTGTCTCTACTGCACAAAATTAAAACTGTTGCTCTAAACAGTTATTCTTCACATTTATAGATCTAAATATTACATTGTTTTTAAGAAATATAATTACATTGCCTCTTTCCTTGCTGTCCTGAAAGTAATGGCTAGGAATGTTATAATTCTCTAAATGGAACATTTCATTTCCATGTGTAATATCGTGTTTTGAAAAGCCTTATATGTAAGCATTATTTATACAGGGTTTTTTTTTTTTTCATTTAAGTAACTCCTAACCAATCCACATTAATCCTAAGTCTTCTTATATCCTAATGAAAGGTAGGCATGTTGTGCTGGCTGATTATCATGTTACTCATCTTGTGGGCTTTTACTTCTTCCTGCCAGTGATTAAAAAATTCTTAAGATCAAAGAGGTATATTACTTTCCATGTTACTGCCATTCCATGTGCTTTCTATATGATTGCTGCATTTTCTTCTGCTTTTGCTTCTTCTGTTAGAGATGATGTAGTTGTTGAGCTCCCAGTAGTTGGTGGACAAACTGACTACTGTGGGTTCAGCTGATGACACAGTAGCTTTTTCTGTTGTTGCTGCTACTGTCACTTTCACCATTGCAGATGTAGCTATTACACTCTGATTGTTTGATGTAGTTGTTGAGTTCTGTATCGCAGGTTGAAAAACTTGATTCTAATGTGAGATCAGAAGATAATGCTCTTACCCTTTCTGCTGTTGCTGTAACTGTCACTTCCACTTGTCCAGATATAGCTATTATGTCCTCATTATTCGATGGTACAAGTGATTTTTCTGTGCACCCAGTAGATGACATTTGGAAATGCTCAGGTTTCTTTCTATTCTGTTTCTAGCTTTGCTGACAGTGGAACTGTTGCACGGTCCTCCACTGAGATAAGGTTCATAGAATCTAATACTAATTTGCACATAGCTGCATTTCCTTGGGTATTCCCATGTTTTCCATGCCTTGTAAAATATACTCTGAGTGTGCTGTTTGTCTCAATGAATGTAGCCTATGGAAAGTTTCAACAGATTTTTCTTAATTTCCTGTTCATTGGATTTATTTATAACTTAACACGTGAGTGATTGTAAGATAATCCCTACAAGGAACACTCGGGACATTTACTGTGTTGAATTCGCCTTTTATAGCATTAAATTGATTAGTACATAGATGTGCTGAAAAGTAATGCCCCAAATTTTTTATATTAAAATTCTTAAATGTTTTTAAATAAAACAAATGTCATTAACATTATACATCTTTATTCTTCATGCTTACATATTTATTTTACAACATAGTCACCCTGGTGATGAATACATTTCTCCCAACATGAGACCAGTTTTTTGATGTCGTCACTGTAGAATGTTTGACTTCGTTGATGGAGATACAACCTCCCCTCAGCATTTACTGCTTCATTACTATCAAAGTGAACTCCTTAAAAGTGTTCTTTAAATTTTGGAAACAGATGAATATCAGATGGGACCAAGTTGGGACTGTGTGATTGATACCCTATGATCGATTACAGTGAACCCAATGCGTTGGGTTGTTGCAGATATCACAGCACTTGTGTGGTCCGGCATTGCCACATTGAAGGAGAGGTGCTGCATGTGTGGATAAACTCCTTGAATTCGAATCTTGATTACAGCAAGCAGTTTGTCATGCACCGAAATAGTTACATTACAAAAAATAAAGATGTATAATGTTAATAACATTTGTTTTATTTAAGAAGGTTTAAGAGTTTTCACATAATAAATTCAGAGACATTACTTTTCAGCATGCCCTCAATGCTATTAGCTTCTTAGATTGATAGTTATAATTCCATAAGTTTTCATACTTTTTGCAGACAATGACTCTTTGTGTTTTTCACTTTCATGTTGTCTGTTTTGTTGTTGTAGTTTATATTATAACGCATCTAACTCTTCTAGCAGTGGAGTAATAATTTCATCTCTACATTCCTTTTTGTTTAGTTTTGTACATAAACTGCTGATGTTACATTTTGTGCAGAGCCTCATTTTTTTATGTTGAACTTCTTTCTATGCAGTTTTAGGTGATACACAGTTTTATAGTTTGCACACATTATTCTCACAGTCACACAGGTTGCAGTAGCAGCAATCTGAGTTGTCTGTTTCATATTACTTCTAAGCTGAAGTCCTTGGTTCATGTCCAATTTCATATTCCATTTATGTGATGTCACATTTCCTTTTTCTAGTGTTGTTGACATATTATAGCATGACATACACAATTTGCTGCAATAAACACGCAAAAATACTCCATTTTTACACTTTGCCTTGATTGTAAATCTTTTTGGGGAACTATCTTACTTATAATCTTCACTTCGCATTATCTTAAATACCATTCTACTCTCTCGTCTGAAAATATTGTACTATTTCAAACAAAATGCGTGTAATATTTTAATTAACTAATAATCCAATAAATTAAACAATTTATAAAAAAAAATTGATGTCCAAGAATTAAAAAACAGTAATGGAATGCATATATTAGTAGGCTAATCTGTAACTTTAATTTGGTATTACAAATATTTAGATGTTCTTGTGTTATCCTGCAGACAAATGTACTAGTGCACATTGTGTGATTCACTTCTTGTTGTCTTGTAAATATCTTTCGTGTTAATACAGCAGTGACCAGTGAACTATTTTTTCAGAAACACAAATATTAAGACTGTTGTGTAAAGTGAGTAACTGACCATCATAGAGAGATGTAGTCCAGTATCTTAGAGTTTTGTACTCAGATGATAGTATAGATTCAGTATGGAGTTCTGTATTTAGAGTAAAAAATGTTGACAGTTTTCTTACAGAATTTCAAGAATCAAATAACAGCAGTAAAAATTATCTCTATAACAGGATCACAAATCCCTATTAGTACTGAAAACAATAAAATAGAGTTATATTTCTGGAGTGCCTATGTAGCTGCCTTTCTCAGTGATTATCAGTGTACTTGCATAAAAGAAGTGGAAATCTGTTGATGAGTACTGAACAGTAATTTCCTTCAAAGTAGCAGTTTCTCCACAAATTACGATTCTTTATCTATTTTTACAACTATGTAGGCATCACAGAGTAAAAGTAATTCCCTCTCTTGAACAACACAGGCATCACTGCAAGTGTTTAGTTGTCTTTGTGGCATATATAGACAGTGTAATAGCTATATCTGTTTGCTAATGTAGTTCTTGACTTGATATACGTCATTGAAACTTCCCCTTTCTGTTAGAATTTTTCAAATTCACTAAGTGTGAGTTGGAAATGTGATGGTCAGATTAATAAACTGTACATATCATTTTTGTTTGCTGTAGATAGTTATGCTAAGTGTACACTTTTCCAGTAAATTATTTATTAAGTGAGCTTGGTGTGTGTTGGTTAGTTGACTGTTTAGTAATGAATACATTAGTGATTTAATTTATAATTGGAGGTTATACCTGTCAGTTTGACTCCAGTTATTATTTTGTATGTGTAAAATTTCCAAGCATACATTACTTTTGTTTCAATGATAAATTATAACTGATGGAGCTAACTAATTCCCTGGTCAGATGATAACTGAGAAATACTGCATCCTATGGTGCCATGTCAAGTAGCATTACATAATGGCAGTTTTGTTTAAGTGAAAAGTTTCATGACAATTTCAGCAATTCTGTGGTGTTATTAATATGAATAAGATGTATTTCTGTATCACTCAGAAAATGTTGAAACAGAAAGTTAGAGATAAATGTGGGTGCATTTTTTATTTGTGTAGAATGTTGAGTCTTATCGTTAATGACTGGTTTACAAGCATGCAGGGATTATCTGATTAAACAGCTTTGCACAATATGCGTGAAAAAAAAGACTTATTTATTTACTTATTTATGTTTAATATAGTGATAATCAATTCTATAACTGAGTCATAAGGATCATAAAATGCTTTTCAAAAACCTGTTACAATTCATAGCTGAGGTGGCCCATAATTTATTTCTCTTTTTTAGATTTATGAATTTTTTACTACTCATGGGTTGAATAGTTTATGATAAAGTAATTTTGATGTTACAGGAGAAAAATTTTGGAATGTTAAAAATTTTGAGTGTTGACATTGCTGATTCTGGGGAGTACATTTGCAGTGCTGAGAATCATTTGGCATCAGCTGAAGGATCTCTATGGTTGAATGTTGGAGTTCCACCACAAGTATTACAGCCATCGGAAGGTAATCTTAGAGCAATTCTCTGTCCAGATAGTGTTTAATGCTGATTGTAATTTCATGATTATTTTGTAAATATGCTTTACAACCATTTCTTTATTTAGTTTTATAAAAATTCCAAGTTTGTTTTATGAGATAGAAACATCTTACTAGCAAACAAAGAACCAATTGTTTCAAATGACTGAGATGATAATAAGTAGAAAGGGGAAGAAAATAACATTCTCCCCTTCATTTTGAAATATCAGTTTGTTTGGAGAGACACTGTATGAGCACTGGCTGTTGGGGAATGAACCGCCACAGTTGATATATGCTTCATATTAGGTTGTATCATCTGCATAATCTCCTCTGGATTTGAATACTCTTGAAAATTGGAACAGTATGGTCAACACTCACTGAAGTTGTTTGTTTGTCAAAAAGAGATGGGTTGACTGGTGGACAGAAGATTCATCCATTGGTTAGTAATGGTTGGGTAACTTGATTCATTATTGATTTTACAGAGGTGAAAACCAAAATGAAGATTCTAAAAAAGAGAATGTTAAATTAATGCAAATAAAACAGTCCTGTGTGTGTGAACACCAGAAAAGAATTCCATAGCTAAGAATTCAGTATATCAATAGTGTGTAACTAAAAGAACTAGATGTTACACACTGAAGGGAGGACTCAAAGGGCATAACAAACTGATGACACTCTGTTTGCAAGTATCTGTGTGTTCACACCAGTTTAGCTGAGAATCAGCATTCATTCCTACAAATTTCATGTCTATTATGGAGTCACACAGTGTCACCTCAAAAAACCTCTCCAACCTGTTCACTTCCTACTCCCATGTTGGACTACCACTGTCCACCACCTCTCCAACAACCTCCAAACATCCCCCACATCCCCTCATAGCTGACTGACCCTACTGTATTTACTCCACCCTCAAAACTCCCTCCCACCAGCATAGAGAATACAGAACTTAAACAGACTCAAAACACAGCCATGAACCTTTCCCCCAAAAGCCTTAGCCCCACAGAAATATCAGTCCTTTCCAAAGGCCTGACATTTTGCCCCACTTCCAAATTAAATCACGCAGGACTTATTAATGGCTGTCTCTCTCCTTCTTCCAGTCCCTACAGTGGAAATACTTTCTTTCCACTAACCCTACCAACCGGACTCAACAAAAGACCAATGGTGAACCCTGCCTGACTCTGTTCACTCCTCCATCCAACTGTGATCCACCCCCACTGCCCCCTAGTCACTCCCTGTTAACTCTCCAGAGTTTCTTAACCTCGAACCTGATCTCACCATTCCCAAAATCCCTCAACATGCAAGCTAACCTTACAACCGCAGAAAGAACCACAATCATCTAGAGGAATCCTTCCTAACCATCCAGAATACCAAACCCCTCGCCTGGTTCAGATTCATTGATGACATCTTTGTGATCTGGATCCACATTCATCCAGAACCTCAACACCTTCTTTCCATCTGCTTCACCAGGTCCTCCTCAAACCAATAAGCCACCTTCCTCAATGTTAACCTCCACTTCAAAGATGACTGCATCAGGACCTCTCTCTGTATCAAACCTACCGACCACCAGCAATACCTCAACATTGACAACTACCATCCATTCACCCATTCCATTCCAAGAATTCCCAGCCTAGCCACCCATGCCTGTCACATCAGTAGTGATGAGCAGTCCCTCTCAAAATAAACCAAGGGTCTCAATGAGGCCTTCACAGGTTGTAATTACCCTCCCAACCTAGTATAGAAACATAACTCCTATGCCTTACCTCTATAGTCACCCCCATCTCTCAAAGTTCCACCATCTGGCCACAGAGGAGCATTAGCAACTGAATAACATTCTCTGCCAGGTTTTTGGCTACCTCACATCATGCCCTCAAACAAGGAATGTCATACCCACTGTCCTTCCCACCCCTCCCACAATGCTATTATGCCACCCACTTAATCTACACAATATCCTTGTCCATCCCTACACAACCCCCACTTCCAACCCCTTGCCTTATGGATCATATCCCTGTAATAGACCTAGATGCAAGAGCTGTCCCATACATCTTTCCGGGACCACCCAGTTGCTGAGCGCACTGTCCAACACATTGTTCTTCATTTTAATAGCTGCTTTACAGCCAGCGCCATCTACATCCTTCCTACCAACACCAGCTTTTCTGGATTACGCAGGTGGGAACCTCCCCACGGTATATTCTATGTTCCCGTAACCTTCCTGGTGTCAAACTTTGTCAGTCATTGTCCTATATCCACCTATACCCTTCCCTGTTCCAACTCCAGCATTACACAACCCTCTGTTCCATCTCCTCCCCTTTGCTCTCCGTCTAACCTCCTGACTGCACCTAGCTGCCCTACCCTCTCTCCACCTTGTGCTGTATATGCCCACAAGCAGCACTTTATCATCTCCCACCCCTACCCCACTATCCCTCCCCATCCCTGCTCCAGTCTCCTCCTTACCCCCACCACCCAGATTGCTTCTCCCATCATGCACTGCTGCTCGCAGTCTGACTTTGGCAACAAGAGACTTGGTCATGTGTATGTGAGTTGTGTTTGCATAAGTGAGTTAGTGTATGTTGTCTAATTCTGATTAAAGTCCTTTCGGCAGAAAGATCACTTGTTTGACAGTCTTTTCATTGGGCTTGTCTGTGACTCAGCATCTCCACAATATAGTGAGTAGCAATCTACCCATTTCATAATATTGTATTCAATTTAAGTGTTATTTTATCTCTTCATGTGGAAATTCAAGGCATTTTTTGCTTTATGTTCATTGTCACTTTATTGCACATTGACTGATTTTAAACTTCCTTGAGCATTTCATTTTCTTTCTTTGCAAGGAGCTCTATCGTATTTTTGACGCTATAATATTGTTGTCACCAGCAAACAGAATTTAGTCCCTAAGACTAAAGCTATCATGAAAGTGGTTGATGTATATTAGGAATAGTATTGACGTTAACATACTACCTGTCAGCACATCTCAACAAAGTGTACATTGGTGCCACGAGTCAGGGAAGCTTATCATGTCCAGGGCATCTCCTATCTCATACACCCAATTCCTATTCAAACTGTTTCTGGCCCCACCCACTGTCATTTGAAAAATCCTTACAAAATTATCCTATCTCTTCACTTACTCTTGCATTTGGTTTGAAAAAGCTGGTGAACTAGTACCTCGCCCCAAAGTTTTCCTGCAATTGAGGGCCTACACCTCATCCATGTCTGCTAGCTAGCAGCCGCACTTTCTTCTTCCTAACATTTAGCACATTCTTAGGCTTCTTTATTTTGGTAGAAGTGTGCTGCATATCCTGCTCCAAATGCTGTTTCAGATTGTGTATGGCTGTCATTCCTTCTGCCAAAAGGTTAATGCTCTGAGGATGGGACTTGGGGAAAGATAGTAGGTCCAAGTTTGAGGTAAGGAATTCCTGGAATCTGACTGGGGGTTGGGCAGGAGGTAGGGGGGTGGAGGATCATGGCTGTATGGTGGTATGAAATGGGAGAGCCAAGGTTCAATGTTGGGATGAGGATGGCTTTGGTTGGAAGGATTGGTGACAAAGAAGTGTTTCCAGTGTAGGCATTGGGAGAAAGAGAGTACATCTTTGACAAGTCCAACATAGTTAAATTTGGAGTAGGTCGGAAGGATGGACCTTTGAATAGGACTGAAAATTCTATAGGACTGAGGTTTTCAGTAGGGATGTTAATAACAGTCTTTTGGGTTTGCTTGGTTTTTGGGTTTTGTGGAGTGTTGGAAGGGAGCTTTTGAGGACTTGGTAATTTGAACGGGTCAGCTTGGCTGGGCTGGAATGCTCGTCCAGGTGTTGGAGTGCAAGGGTTTCTTTTTTAGAGATGTTTGGCATTTAGTGAGGATTGCACAGTAACAGTATGTTCCAGAGGAAATACAGGTGGTTCTGGGACATCTGTCCTATGGAGATGAGTTCTTGCAGTAATTGGTTTATGCAGTCCTTTCCATGGTACAGACATCTCCGATTACCTGTATTCCTTTTGCAACATACTGCTACTGTGCATTCCTCACTACATACACAACACCTCTAAAACAGAAACACTTGCACTCCAATACCTAAAGGAGCATTCCAGACACCACCTACATAAATTGTCCAACCTGTCAACATCCTAGTTCCACCTTGGGGCACCACCAATCCCTCCAACAAAAGTCTACTTAATCCCAAAATTGAATCTTGTCTCTCTCAGTTCATACCTCCATCCAACAATTAGCCGCCACCCCCCCCCCCCCCCCCCCCCCCTCTTCCCAGCTAACTACTCAATAGTCAGCTTTCAGGAATTCCTTACCTCCAACTTGGCCCCTGTATTCTTCCTCAAGTCCCTTCCTCAGAGCACTAACCTTTTGACAGAAGGAAAGACAGCCATACACAACCTGAAAACAGATCCAGACCTAATATTTCTCCCTGCAGACAAAGGCTCCACCACTGTTGTGATGAGTAGCAATGAATACCTGATGGAAGGCCTCCACGAGCTGGCTGACTCCTTCACCTACAAGCTCCGCCAGAGGGATCCCGTCCCAGAAGTCCCACATAACCTCCAATCCTTACTGAAATCCATAAGCTGTACCCAGACCCTCTCACCTGAGGCCATCTCCCACCTCACGCTAACAACACCCCGTGCACCCACTTTCTACATGCTCCCCAAAATCCACAAACCTAAAAATCCTGGATGCCCCATTGTAGCTGGCTATTATGCTCTCACTGAAAGAATTTCTTTTCTTGCTGAACAAAACCTCCATCAAATTGCCTGAAACCTAGCCTCCCACACTGAAGATACTAACCACGTCCTTCACCGACTTTCCACCATTCCCATCTGTTTACCTCCTGAGTCCCTACACAACACTGTGGACAGCACCTCCCTGTAAACCAGCATCCCTCATGCCCATGGCCTTGCTGTTATCAAATACTACCTCTCCCAACGTCCTTCAAACTCCAAACCCACCACCTAATTGCTTATACACCTTACCAACTATATCCTGACCCACAACTACTTTTTCTTTGTGAAGGGAAGGTTTACAAACAAATTTGCAGCATAACCATGGGCACCCACATGTAAGTGCATCCATACCTGGGGGCAATGGGGTGGCATTCTCTAGCTCACAGGGAATCGAAAAAGATATAGTATAGTCAGGTGTTTCTCTTCTGAGAAAATGATTGAAAAGTAGCTATTATACAGATTTTTAACGGTGCTGGAAATGGAAATTTTTTATGACTACTTACAAGTCACCATTTCTCTTCAAAAATATTAAGAATACTCCACACCCCCAGGTCTAGCCCCCACTGCTGCCCCCTCCCCCCACCCCCTCCCCTTCAAACTATCATATGGGTGCCCTTGCTTGAGTTCTAGGTTGAGTTGGAAGGTGATATTTTGGTTGTGAGTTACTGAAGACAAGAATGTGAATGCTACATAAGGATTCTGGTAATTGACTGACCTGTGTAGCATAACCTAGTGTTTATGTTTGAGCTATATTCTACACATTTTATTATATTTGAGGAATGTTTCATTATAAAAACTAAAACTACAAACGAAATTCAGGGAACCTACATTAGGTGATGGACAAGTCTATGGCGAGTGTTTTGATGCATATTACATACAAATACACACTTGAAAATCACAGCATACTCAGAAATAAACAGCCACTATTTGTCACAAGGAAGACTATAAATTATCACTGCTGTTTGTCACTTGTAACAATGTAATCTTTTGTTTTTTTAATTGGGATGATGTCACAAAGTCCAACACAGTTCTCCTGAGAGAGAGCTATCTTATATGGAAACAACATCTAATATTGCAGAACTTACTTTTATCAAATCAATATGAAGTTCCAAGAATCTTTTACAACTGGGAAAAAAAAATAGCACATAGATTAGACACTACATCCTTCTGCTTCTGAACTGCCTCACTCATAGGATTATGTTATGCTGTAGTTTAACCAAATTAGTCATTAACATTCATTCATCTTACTATGAGGTGACAGAAGTCATGGATACCCCCTAACATTGTGTCGGACCTTTTCTTGCCCTGCATAGTACAGTAACTTGACATGGAATGGACTCAAAAAGTCATTGGAAGTCTCTTGCCGAAATACTGAGCCTTGCTGCCTCTCTAGCCAACCATGATTACTAAAGTGTTGCTGATGCAGGATGTTGTGCATGAACTGACCTCTCAATTATGCCCCATAAATGTTCAATGGGATTCATGTCATGTGATCTGCATGGCCAAATCATTTGCTTGAACTGTCCAGAATGTTCTTCAAATTCGTCATGAATGATCATGGCCTGGTGACATGACATTGTTGTTTGGGAACATGAAGTTCATGAATGGCTGCAAATGTTCTTCAGTAGCCAAACATAACCAATTCCAGCCAATTATTGGTTTAGTTAGACCAGAGGGCACAATCCATTCCATGAAAGCACAGCCCACACTATTATGTAGCCACCACCACCTTCCACAGTGCCTTGTTGACAACTTGGGTCCATGGCTTGGTGAGGTCTGCGGCACACTCAAATCTTACCTTCACTTGCTTTCAACTGAAATTGGGACTCAGCCAATCAGGCCACAGTCCTCCATTTACCTTGGGTCGAACCAAAATGGTCACAAGCTCAGGAGAGGTGCTGTGGGTGATGAAATGCTGTTAGCAAAGCCATTTGCATCGGTTGTCTGCTGCCACAGCCCATTAATTCCAAAATTTGATGCACTGCCCTAGCAGGTACATTGATTTCTGTGGTTATTTTGCACAGTGTTGCTTGTCTGTTAGCATTGACAACTCTACAAATGCCGCTGCTCTTGATAGTTGAGTGAAGGCTTTGGCCACTTCGTTCTTTGTGATGAAATTTAATGCCAGACATGTGGTATTCTCAGCTCACTCTTGACACTGTGGATCTCAGAAAACTGAATTCTCTAAAGATTTCTGAAATGAAATGTTCCCTGCATCTATGCCCAACCTCCATTCCACATTCAAAGCCTGTTGTTTCCCATTGTGCAGCCATAATCATGTCGGAAACCTATTCGCATGAATCACCTGAATACAAATGACAGCTCCAACAATGCACTGTCGATCTGGATATTGTGTATGCAATATGACCTGTTGTGTCTGACTTCTTGGACACTGTGGTGGCTAGTGATAACACAGTTAATTAAAACACATTGAATAAATAATACTTTTGTGGCGCCAATGAGGTTGATACCAATATCGATCTGAGTATCGTCTTTGAACTAAGCTAAACATTATCTTTGTGCAGTTCCACCATCCAGTTCTTTGTAAGCCTTGCTTGTGTAAAGAGGTGAATAAATGAACTACTGCAAGATGGGAGTATTGTTTGGTGTAACTGACCCGAACTTTCCCCTCACTTTATTAACTACAGCAAAACTTATCTTTGTTTACCAGGCACAGTAGTGGCTATGAAACTGCACACATGAACTTGCAGTTCAGAAAACACTTTCAGAACACACTAAATGAGCCATGACTACTGAGTGGCTAATTGATATAAGTTCAGAAAGGCTGTACTGTGGTTTCACTACAGTCACTAGAAAACACAAGTTTGTAGACATTTGTTGATACAATTCTGATAGCATTGGCATGTAGGCGCAGTACACAGAGCACGAAAGTCTTCACTCCTAGATGGTTGACACTGGCTGTGTCACAGTGAATAGAGAGCACAAGGATGTTACTCTGAAAGGAACTTCCTGGCAGTGGGCGGGATCCGACCTCAAACAGTACTTCCCTCCTGGCATCTGGCAATGCTATTTCAGGACAGAGGCGCAGCGGTGTGCCTCAGGACTATGGGAGGCATGGCTTCTTCCTAGTATCTCACTGGCACCTCATGATATTGCTTTGCTATGCAGTATCTTTGCAGTAGTGGATACTTCTTGTACCGAACTTGATACTCAACAACACCACACTACCACCATCTTTATATGTGCATATCACTATCCCATACCTTCTGTCACCTCACTGTAAAATTAATGTGAAAGCATTTAATGCTGCTATGACATTTAATTTTAACAAACTGTAAAAAAGAGTGAAATGTTTGTGAGTCATCAATGTGCCATTGTCTTGAATTGGCTTCTCCTGAGCTAAACAGCAGAATTAGGCTCCACAGAAGAGCAAACATTAAGTCCTGTGTGGCTCTCTTCACTCATCACCTGCTAGTATTCTCCAAGCCTAGTACTGCAAGCATGCAGTAGTCTACCCAGGTGGCACTGCACACACTTAATCACATCTGCTCCAACTGGATTACTTTTCTGTTGATCAGCTTGTTATTTAAATATTTCACCCTTTCAAAATTTTAAGTCATTTTGCCTCCAATTCTTTTTTACATGACTCATATAACAGTTTTTCAGATCACTTGGCCTAATTTCTCAGAATGATCTGAAGTCTCCCTTCATTTGCATTGTAACACCTTTGAAGTGCACAAAATATTGATAACTGACTTAGCTAAAATTGTGCAAGCTTGGGTACTGACAAATTTGGCACTTCACTCATGAAATCATATACAGTGTTTATTAGCCACACCAGTAATTCTAAAGGATAAAAGAAAGCATTACACTGATCTTATTTAAAAATAATGTCCATTGAGGAATAACCACATTTTTCATTTTGAATTGGACTATGACATGATTTGCAAGTAACGTCTTTTGTAATTTCCTTCACAGTCAAACCAGAGAGGAAAGCAACCAATTATAATTTAATTCATACCCTATCTCCAGGTCTGTAACAATATAAAGACATTAGATTTACTTTTTAATGAAAATATCATTATTATTTATAACACTATCATCAAACAACTACCAGTAAAGAAATTTTTGAGGAGACTATACACACCTTGGGACCCATTAAGTTTCTGCAGGGTTTTAGTCACTGTTTCTGAGATGTTACATATCTCTTAAAATGAAACTGGCTCAGGTGGCTTGTCACAGACAATAACATTCATGTTGTGAGCATTAAGATTTTGTTGTTGCTAAGAAATACCTGTTTTTGATATTCTGTTAAGGGCAAGTACTACAGCTCTTGAATCCAGCATGTCAGCACTGCCTTTATCTAAACAGCTGTATTGCATCCATCTGCCCAATATTGCTGAAATTCAGATTCAGATTCTTTATTGGCCATTGAACACATGTAGTGGAATGGGATTTATATTAATATACAATAGCAATCACTATATTAATTGCTGTTCACATTGAATGTACAAATATTGAGTTAACGCAGAACAGGGAATCAGCGATCATAAAGCGGTTACTGCATCGATGATTTCAGCCATAAATAGAAATATTAAAAAAGGTAGGAAGATTTTTCTGTTTAGTAAAAGTGAAAAAAAGCGGATTTCAGAGTACCTGACAGCTCAACACAAAAGTTTTATTTTAAGTACAGATAGTGTTGAGGATCATTGGACAGAGTTCAAAACCATCGTACAATATGCGTTAGATGACTATGTGCCAAGCAAGATCATAAGAGAGGGGAAAGAGCCACTGTGGTACAACAGCTGAGTTAGAAAACTTCTGCGGAAGCAAAGGCAACTTCACAGCAAACATAAACATAGCCAATGCCTTGCAGACAAACAAAAATTACGTGAAGCAAAATGTAATGTGAGGAGGGCCATGCGAGAGGCATTCAATGAATTCGAAAGTAAAGTTCTATGTAATGACTTGGCAGAAAATCCTAAGAAATTTTGGTCTTATGTCAAAGCGGTAGGTGGATCAAAACAAAATGTCCAGACACTGTGTGACCAAAATGGTACTGAAACAGAGGATGAGAGACTAAAGGCTGAAATACTAAATGTCTTTTTCCAAAGCTGTTTCACAGAGGAAGACTGCACTGTAGTTCCTTCTCTAGATTGTCACACAGATGACAAAATGGTAGATATTGAAATAGACGACAGATGGATAGAGAAACAATTAAAATCGCTCAAAAGAGGAAAGGCCGCTGGACCTGATGGGATACCAGTTCGATTTAACACAGAGTACGCGAAGGAACTTGCCCCCCTTCTTGCAGCAGTGTACTGTAGGTCTCTAGAGAAGCATAGCATTCCAAAGGATTGGAAAAGGGCACAGGTCATCCCCATTTTCAAGAAGGGATGTCGAACAGATGTGCAGAGCTATAGACATATATCTCTAACGTCGATCAGTTGTAGAATTTTGGAACACATATTATGTTCGAGTATAATGACTTTTCTGGAAACTAGAAATCTACTCTGTAGGAATCAGCACGGGTTTCGAAAAAGACGATCGTGTGAAACCCAGCTCACGCTATTCGTCCACGAGACTCAGAGGGCCATGGACACGGGTTCCCACATAGATGCCATGTTTTTTGACTTCCGCAAGGCGTTCGATACAGTTCCCCACAGTTGTTTAATGAACAAAGTAAGAGCATATGGACTATCAGACCAATTGTGTGATTGGATTGAAGAGTTCCTAGATAACAGAATGCAGCATGTCATTCTCAATGGAGAGAAGCCTTCCGAAGCAAGATTGAATTCAGGTGTGCCGCAGGGGAGTGTCGTAGGACCGTTGCTATTCACAATATACATAAATGACCTTGTGGATGACATCGGAAGTTCACTGAGGCTTTTTGTGGATGATGCTGTGGTATATCGAGAGGTTGTAACAATGGAAAATTGTACTGAAATGCAGGAGGATCTGCAGTGAATTGATGCATGGTGCAGGAAATGTAATTGAATCTCAATGTAGACAAGTGTAATGTGCTGCAAATACATAGAAAGGAAAATGCCATATCATTTGGCTACAAAATAGCAGGTCAGCAACTGGAAGCAGTCAATTCCATAAATTATCTGGGAGTAGGCATTAGGAGTGATTTAAAATGGAATGATCATATAAAGTTGATCGTCGGTAAAGCAGATGCCAGACTGAGATTCATTGGAAGAATCCTAAGGAAATGCAATCCGAAAACAAAGAAAGTAGGTTACAGTATGCTTGTTCTCCCAACGCTTGAATACTGCTCAGCAGTGTGGGATCCGTACCAGATAGGGTTGATAGAAGAGATAGAGAAGATCCAACGGAGAGCAGCGCGCTTCGTTACAGGATCATTTATTAATCGTGAAAGCGTTACGGAGATGAGTCCAGTGGAAGACTCTGCAGGAGAGATGCTCAGTAGCTCGGTACGGGCTTTTGTTGAAGTTTTGAGAACATACCTTCACCGAGGAGTCAAGCAGTATATTGCTCCCTCCTAGTTATATCTCGCGAAGAGACCATGAGGATAAAATCAGAGAGATTAGAGCCCACACAGAGGCATGCCGACAATCCTTCTTTCCACGAACAATACGAGACTGGAATAGAAGGGAGAACCGATAGAGGTAATCAAGGTACCCTCTGCCACACACCGTCAGGGGGCTTGTGGAGTATGGATGTAAATGTAGATGCAGATCCTGTACTAACCAGTTTTACAGAATTGTAATGCTAATCCTATAACTTAATTTATACATTCCTAGAATGCAAAAATTCTCTTAAATGTAGAATTTAATGATGAATATCAATCATTTTTACAACTTACTTTTAAAATTACTCAAAGGTGTATTCATTACCGAATGTGGCAAATAATTTAAAAAAATTTTAAACAGTTTATTTTCTGAGCGTTTCTTATTTTTGTCAGCCAGTGTCGAGGAACATCAATATTCGTCTTATTTCAGGTGTCATGACACTGTATGTCCTCTCTGGTGTCAAACACTACTATGTTGCTTTTTGCATATATCAGTGATGCATAGATAACAAGATTTATCACTGTCATTATTTTGGTCTTAATGGATATAGGCAGCAGTGTTCTCTTGGACCAATCTTACACATTATTCTTAGCACCTTTTTTTTAAAAAAAAAAAAATCAGTGATACATCACTGACATGACATGAGTGACTCCATAACAACAGCCTATAGAATATGTGAGAATGAAAAAGTCCAAAGTATGCTATCCTAAGATATTCATTTCTCACTAGATCAGATAGTTTCCATGTATGACTAAATAGGGTAAGCCTGTGAGAGGACTGGAGTAGGAAGTGCTCGCTGGGTGAAATGGGCAGATCTTGTAGTTGGTTTCCACAGGGGGTTTGGAGTGGGAGTGGCATAGAGATGGGCTAGGATGTTGTATAGGTTGGGTGAGTGACACAACACCACTTTAGGAGTGATGGAAACAATCGGGGTAGGATGTCCCTCATTTCAGGGCAGGATGAGGGATAATCAATGCCCTGGTGAAGATATGGTTCAGTTACAGTCCAGGGTGATATTGTGGGACGAGGTGGACATTCCTTTGTAGCTGAGTCTTGAGGGTGGTGGGAGGGTGGGGGGTGTGTGAGAATATGGCATGGGAAATCCATTTTTGGTCTAGATTGAGAGGTATTGCCTGTCTGCGAAGGCTTTTGTGAGGGTCTTGGCATACTAGGCAAGGGAGTTCTCATCACTGCAGATACATCAACCACAGGTGGCTAGCCTGTACAATACGGATTTTTTGGTGCGGAAGGGGCAGCAGATGTCAAAATGCAGGTGCTGTTGGTGGTTAGTGGGTTTAATGTGGGCAGAGGTGTGGATGTAGCCATCAGAGGGGTGTTAGTCAGTGTCCAAAAAGGGGCACGTTGGGTACAGGAGGACCAGGTAAAGCAGATGGGACAAAATGTGTTGATGTTGTGAAGGCATGTCAGTAGGATGTCTTGGCCCCGAGTGCAGATTAGGGTGATATCATCTGTGAACCTGAACCATGCTAGGTTTTGGGAGCTTTGGAAGGCTAGGAAGGTTTCTTCTAGATAGCCCATAAACAGGTGAGCATACAAGGGTGTCATGTGGACAAGCGCACCCGTACCATATTTTGTGGGAGGGGGGCGTGGCAGTGAGGGGGGGGGGGGGGGGAAGGGCAAACCTGAGCATATGACGTATTTTTAATATTCTGGAAGACAAATGGAGACTTATAAGTAGCCATAAAAGATTCTACTTCTACCCTCATAAAAACCAATGTAATACCAACTTTTTCTTGGAAGAGAAACTACCTGATTACACTATATTTTTTCCCTTCACCAAGAGCTGGATGAGGGAGTGGGGGGGGGGGGGGAGGGGGGGTTCTGCGGCCCCCTCTTGCCCTGGCATATGGGAATCCTTGGCAGAAAATAAAATTCATTGGTTGAAAAATAAAAGGCTGATTTGTTGCTTGTTTAACATATCTATGCAAAGAGAAATGAAGGGATGAGTTTATGTAGACAGCCAGGTTTTTGGGCGATGTGTAGTATGGGTGTTATGAGGGTGGATATTTGCTTTCACTGTGATAAGTTTGGTGTGGTATTGGGGGAGGGGAGGGGGGGAGTGGAGGGGCTGCCAGTAGTACTGTCAACGAGCACTTTAGCCAAATGACAACAAAAATTAACTGTGAAGAGAAACAAGAAACAGAAAGGTGAGATATTTACAGTGAATTTAAATTTCTTATAGGTGAAAATAAAACAGACGTTTTTATCTATACAAAAGATTTGACTTCTTGCACTTGTAAGTTAAAAATGGTAATAATAAAAGGTAAAATGAAACACAATTAGTGCACATTTAAAACATGATCCCATAACACTGATGTTGAAAAGAAGCACTTTCCTGGCACTAAGACTGGAAGGACCTGCCCTGAGATTGAGTCTGGTGTTGAAGGGGAGCCGGCCGGTGTGGCCGTGCGGTTCTAGGCACTTCAGTCTGGAACCGTGTGACCGCTACAGTCGCAGGTTCAAATCCTGCCTCGGGCATGGCTGTGTGTGATGTCCTTAGGTTGGTTAGGGTCAAGTAGTTCTAAGTTCTAGGGGACTGATGACCACAGACGTTAAGTCCCAAAGTGCTCAGAGCCATTTGAACCTTATTTTTGTTGATGGGGAAAACATTGGACAGTGAGGATGGTAGGAATGTGTAATATAAGGATGGAGGACTAGTGCATAGAATTGATGGGGTAGGAGTGTTGTTATGTTGGTAATATGGCTCCTTATTTCTTCTTTGTCCTTGATGTCTATGAGGTATGGATTATCTTTGAGAATTAGTTTCTGTTTCTGTGTATACCATGTAATATGTTCTCTGTGAATACAAGTATTATCAACAGAGTAATTATTTATCTTTGTCACCACAAACCTCACTGTGCTAACAGGTTCTGGGATCAGAATGGTAAATCTGTGCATTGAACTACGTATGTTGTGCAGGTAGGAAGATTAATAACTGAACAAGCATTTTGGCTTATGTGACGACTTTGTCAGTGATACTTGTTTTGATTTGTGTTTTGTCAAAAGTCTTTGGTGTTTGAACCCTAGGTGGTTCTAAAAAAAAAAAATCAGTTACGTGATTTAGTGCCAGCGAATTTGGGTTTCCAGAAATGTCTTCAAATGAAAGTTTGACCAAAACCACTACTCCAGTGACAGAAAAACTTAGAAACAAGGATGATTACAACACAGGAAGATTGGAATGAAACTCATTCTAATGTCTGAAAAATTGTGGGATTATGCAAAAGGTGCAAGTACTGCTGCGAATGCAGAGAAGGACAGGTATGTTTTGTACGTAGATAAATCTCTGTATGCACATGTGGAAAATACAACAAAGGCAAAGGAAGCTTGAGGTAACCTGGAAAACCAGCTTGCCGGTAAGAATAAAACTAGATGGATGGATCTCTGGGATGCTCTGTTCAATACTGCATTACCCAAATTTGAAGGAAATATTTAGAGGTATGTCACTCATGTACTGGATGTAGCCAAGAGACTTCAGAGCATGGAGAAACTAGGTGATGATAGACTAATAGCACTCATTACACTTAGATGTCTACAAAAAGCTTATCAGCCTTACTACTTGGGTATAGAGTCCAGCACAATGATGAAAATTTCACATCATAAAATATCAAAGCAAAGTTGCTAATTGGAGGTATGGAAAAATACCTCAAGTTGTACAAAGATAGAGGTGGTAGTGCCTTATTTACAAAACACTGTAAGAAATCACAGCAGGGTTTCTCCAAAGACAAGTGAGAAAAGAAGAAAATAAAATGTTTCAATTGTTGGAAGTATGGTCACTTCAAGTCTGACTATCCTTAGAAGCAAGAATCATCAAAGGATGGTTCCAAGGGAGCAGACAAGACATTGCTTTGTTTACTTGGTATGTCAGATTTCAACCAGAATGAGTGGATCATTGATTCTGGAGCATCATCACATACGACTTCAAGAACGAAATGGCTTCAGGATTATGCACCAGGAAACTGCAAACAAAAAATTGTGAAACATGCAGATAATGTTCAATGTTGATAGTAGAGTGTATATAAGCAATGTAAACAGTCCCTCATGTTTCATTGTAAAAGACCGTGGAGATCAGTCATGTAGTGAAGATAGCAGCATTCAGTTCCTGCATAAAGATCTTGCACATGATACTTCTACATAAGCATTCCAGCTACCCTCAGTTCTAAGGATTTAAAGTGGTTAGCATCAAAGACTGTTTGACAGACTTAGGACAGTGAGATTGTGCTTCACAAGAGTTTCATGTCAGAAAGAGTATATATTTCATTTTGTTGCTGTTAAATGTCAATCCATTCTCTGAAAGCCACAAGCTGATGTTAATGACCACCCCGCTAATCACATCACACAAATTACATTCCACCTCTTTCACAATAGCATTTGTCTCAACTGCAAAGAAAAATTTTTCTAGTGCTCTTTCATGATTAGTGGAAGCATAAATTCCATGTTCAGTGGATACTGGGAACTGAAATGTGCCACATTGCTTTCTCAAAAACATTTGAAAACATTGGTAGCAAAGAAATTGTTAAGTAATCTATACAATTTCTTTCACACTTTTTATAAAGAAAGCTTCCTTATCATCACAGATTAAAGCTAAATTTGACCTCTTTCTTTTAATAATTACACTGAAACTATTGTCTCATACTTTCAGATGTCGAAGTGGAGTTTGGAAGTGATGCAACTATTCCCTGTGTGACTGCCGGAATACCACATCCAAAAGTCATATGGCAGAGAAAGGATGGAAAACAACTAGATTCCAAAAGATTCATCCAAACAGAGACTGGATTACTAAAAATAATGAGTATGTATAACATGGTATGACACTTTCCTGTTGCATTTGAACCATCTCAGCTTTTAAATATCTATGCATTGCTTTCCAGATTCTACTTTGGATGATGAAGCTGTTTATATATGCACAGCTGAAAATAGTTATGGATCAGTAAAGAAAGATTTTCCCATAAAAATAACTGGAATTGGTAAGTATTTCTAGTGCTACTGTATTATCAGATTAATAGTAGCACAATAATGGAAAATTCTGGCTGGAACACACAGGATAGTATGAGGAAAGATGGCCATTCACAGAACAGTATGTATGTTGATCCACAGATGGCCAGATAAACAAACTAATGATGGCTACCTGACAGCTGAGCTGCAGTCTCAGATGTGACAGTCTGTTCCCCAACACTGCTTCTGATCAATGTTTGTCATCTATCATACCATTTTGTAAAGTAACATTTCATTTGGTGTTCTGCTATCAGAATGATGTTTCATATTTTCAGTCATTCCATTTTCGGAATGAATGAGACATTGCCGTGATAACAACATTTTCACTTTTTGCAATTGCTGTTAACATTTAAAGTAGAGTAATGAGCAATGTTAACTCTCATTGACATGAATACTTAATGTGCCATGTTTAGGTTATGGAATTGCATTTTGCTATTACAAGTTTTTTGAACAGTCATCAAGTGTTGGATGTACGAATTTCTTTTAATTGCTCATAAATAGATCAGATTTGCTGGACACTGTTTCAGGTGTGGTGCACATTTTACAGCACACAGGTTGTAGACTAGTATAAGATTGCTATGCAGATCACAAATATCACAATAAATTGAAGAGAAACAAACTTATAACTAATGCAGTTAGGGTATGTTGCAGACTGTGTGTGTTTTGAAATGGTGCACGGGTCTCTGCCAATACTCAGTTGTTTGATACAGTGCGAAATAATCATTTTAGTTCAGCACCAGTGCTCAGATCTTTCATTCACGATGGTGAAGTTAAATAATAAATGGGGAAGAATGCAACAAATTTGCATACCTGCCCACACAATGCCTGACCTTCAGTGCTAAAAATCCCAAATAAGCTACAACTGTGCAAATTATTCTGGGCTTTTGCAGCTCAACTCAGTGTTTCTCATGAGGAAATCTGCATACAACAGTGCATTTCACAACTGCAGTGAGTTACATTGATTGTTACATCTGTGAACCTCGCATGTGAACTTGTGTAAATGTGGATGTACTAAAGCTGTGCTTGCCATCTAACCATGGCCATGAAAATATGACTATTTTTAACTTGTGCAGCTTGAAAATTGTACTTATTGCCTTGGATCTTGGAACTGTATTCAGTGGCTGCTGAAGGAACCTAGTGTATCCTACAGGAGAGCCTTCTCAAAGGGATTTCTTTCTCTTGATTATAAAATACACGATAATGATTATGCCATCTCTGGTGAAGACCAGACTAGAGACATGCAATCTTCAGTGACAACTAGACATTTTACATGCTGAGAGCTAAATTAGTATGTCAGTATAGATGTCAAGGAGCAAAATTCTACCTATGTTGCATTGCCACCTGAACATTAAGCAATTGTATTGCTCTGTTACACTGCAGATGGTTAATGATGCTGATGTGCATCATTGTTTTTCTGACCAAAGAACACTGTAATTTCTTGCTTGAGAAGTACACACACATGGAAGAGAATGTACAACACAATTAGCAATACAGAAGTGGTTGGCAGAGTCTAGTGCTCTGGCCTATATAGACATTATATCCAACAGGGGCACAGCCAGCAGGCTGCACATGCAACTGCTGTTGTACTAGCAGGCTGTTGGCCTCTACTGGCTGAATCAAGCACAAACTTCATGCATTTAGTGTGAAGCAGCACACACATAAAATTGCAAGTTACAGCACTCCTCTTCCTTTACGAAGAAGTGAGCACTGTGCACACGTCCATTTCCTCTGTGGTCAGTGTAGCTTGTTGAGTCATGTGACATGCTGCCACCACAGCGAAGCATCAGGAGTGGCACCAGCATGGACGTGTGCATCACCTGCTCCCCCTGTGAGAGGCCATATGGTAAGAGAGGCGATGCTGTCACAGTTTTCATCATGTCTGGATCCAACCCTGGTGAAGGAGGTGAAGGCGGTGGAATAGGCGACACTGGCTGTCATAGCAGCAGCAGTGGTGGCAGAGAGGATGAGTGCACCAGCCACGGTTTAGGTGACGGCTGGGCAGATGGAGGACGTGAGGGCAGTAGAGATGCACTGGTGCACAACTGCCCACGTAAGATCATAGCTGGTCGAAGTGTCATGATGCCCTCCCCTCAGTCATGTGGACAATGCAGAGACTTTGGGCATGGGTTCTTTCTATAACCGCCAGGACCCGTTTTGGCCTGGGGCTTAACTCATGATCCCTAACAGCTGTGCCAGGCTGGAAGTGTTGCAGCACTGGTGCCGTCAGAAGGTGTGGCATCAACCAAAGCAGATGGAGCTGAGTCTGGGGCTGATGACCCTGCAACAATTCCATCAACCTCCTATCACCAACGGTGGTGAACCTATAAGAAATGTGGAACTGCTGAAGAGTGGTTGTGCCACAATAGCAACATCCAGTGTGAATTTGTGGTAGTATGCAATGTTGCCTAAAAATGACTGTAATTTTTTGATGGACATGGGGTGTGGCAATAGCATCAATATGCTGGCGCAATGGGTTAATGCTAGCACATGACACTTCAAAACCCAAATAAATAATGGGTGGTTGAAGAAACTGTATCTTGACCAAATTGCAGATTAACCCTGCAGACTGTAAAACAGAAAACAGAGGACAAAGATTGAGCAAATGTTTCTCTGCAGAGGCACCAGATGCTACTATGTCATCCAAATAGTTGATGCACCCTGTAATTGATGCAATAAGTTGTTCTAAGAAGCACTGAAAAATAGCTGCTACACTTGCCACACCAAAAGGCAAAGCTGGTACCGATAAAGCCCAAATGGGGTATTCACAAGTAGAAGGCATTTAGATTCCTTGTCAAGCAACAGCTGTAACTATGCCTCTGCAAATTCAGTCTTTGTAAAATAATGCGCCCCCCCCTCGCCCCCACTAATTTTGCTAACAACTTGTCAGGATATGGCAAAGGGTAGGTATTAATGATTGACAGTGCATTAATCTATTATTTAAAATCACCACAGAGTCATAACTTACTGGTAGGTTTTTGAAAATCATGAGTGTTGCTGACCACTTACTGGTAGAAAGAGGTCGAATAATGCCAAGGGATTAAAGACGATCTGATTCTGCTTCTACTTGATCCTGTAAGGTTACCTGTGCCACGTGGACCTGGAAAAAATGGGGGTAGCAGGACTGTTTCATCATAATATGAGCCTCAAATTCAGTTGCACAACCCAGTCCTAGAAAAATTGAAAGGTAAATCTGGCACAGAGAGCATCTAACTGTTGCTATGGAACTTGATCAGAAACGAAATGCACTTCATCATCGATGGAGAATACAAACAGTTTAAAAGCATCCAAACCAAACAGATTTTCAGCATAAACATTGTCCACAACTATGAATGTCATTGAATGAACCATAGCCTTGTAAGTCATAGGTGCAGAAAACTGTCAAAGAATGGGAATCCATTGTTTGTTATCACTCATCAGCCTCTGTCACACTTAAGTCAGCATGGAAGAAACCAATTCCACATAAGTCTGAGCATTCACCAATGTTGCTGCTTTATCTGTGTCCACCTGTATTCTCAATAGTTTGTTAAACACACACTCTTCACTGTATAACTTGCTTTGAGACACTGTCATTGCTGACACACTGTTCACACCCATGTTCATTTCATCCTCACTCAGGTTTGGAAAGGAGTTACAAACAGAAGCAATGTGTCCCAATGTTTGGGACATGCAGTCTGTTCATGATGAATGAAACAGTATGGGCATGAAGGCAGCAGAGCATGAGGCTGTCAGTGTTGTGATACAGACTGTTATTGTCACGAATGACAATTACCTGTATGCTTACAATCTGACTGAAAGCTGGGAGCAGTGAGAGAAACTGATTTCTGAAACTTTGGATCAGGCTTCTGTCTGACTACCTGCAGCCTGTAGAACTTTAAAATGACTGAGCTACATTCAATACTTCTAAGCATAGGATTTTCACACTGCAGAGCTCACTCTTGAACTTTCCTATCAGGAGCAAAACATATGATTTCATCACAAACCATTTGATCTGCATAGGATTCCTTATGAACATTTGTCACAGAAATACAAATATAGCTGAGTCCATGTAGTTCTGCTGTCCATGCCCTGCATCACTGTTTTGGCTGCTTTTAGCAGTGGTAAAACTCCACACAAGCAGCAATAATGGAGTATGTTTATATTGAAAGGTAGAAAATAACTCACACTTCTGACTGAAAGATAGACTTGAGGGTTTTTTTAGGGGGCAAGTTGACACAGCGACTGATGCACACAAGGTGAAATCAAAGAAAAGAACAGAGCCATGCACAAGTTTACGTCTTTTACTCCAAATGCTTGGAAATGTTGCCACAGGCACTTTATTTAAGTGTCCCAGTCTTCTGCTGCATCGCCGTACGCAAGGAACAGCAACAGATACATTGTTGGTGGGGCCACAGGTTGTTCCAGTGTAATCGTTAAACTGGAAATAACAACTGTCAGCATCTGCTGTTGCTCAAGAAGAGATTTAAACACTACCTCCGTGGAAATTAAACTCAAAAGACTAATGACTGAAGTTTAACACATGGAGTCAAATACCGTAGTCATCAGCAAAAAGTGTTCTCACCCAAGGACACTGTAATTTATCGCTTGAACAGTACACACACATGCAAGACAAGGTACACACACTTAGCAATACACAAGCAGCTGGTGGATCCTAGCACTCTGGCGTGTAGAGACACTAGTTCCATCAGGGGGATCAACCAGCAGGCTGTCCATGCAACTGCTGCCATATTAGCAGGCCGGGTGGCCTCTAGTGGCTGAATCAAGCACAAACTTCATGCGTGAACTATGAAGCGATGCACACACAAAATTACTAGTTACAGCAATTGCATGAATGGAACTCTTAAGTACTGATTAGTGCTTTTATATGTATTATGTAGCATGGATCCAAAGAGGATTACTGCAATGTCCACTAATGTGTTCACCAGCCCATCTATATCAGTATGTGAATTATGACTTGGTTTTCTAAACAATCCAAAATTGAGGCACTCAGGTGGCCCACAAATACATCAGACTTAAATTTTGTTGGTGACTTGTGACATACAGTTGGCCATGAGATTTCTAGTGGAGAGAAGATGCATTCCAGAAATGTGTATGCTATGCTTGTGCAACTTAGCATTGAATATTATCTACAATGTATCCATAATTAAAGTTCCAATTTTAAAACACTGTAGAAATAGAACCACTGTCCACAATTATGTCAAATTTTAACAGTATATGATTGACACAGGGGGAAATGTCATGGGGAAAAATTAATGGAAATTTTGCCAATAGATGATGCTGTAAGTGTCTTAACATAAATGGGGTCATCTACAAATGACAGATGAATTGTAATTTGATGACTATGACTTGAGTTGCACATTAAAGCATCCATACTGTTCAATGGGCATGACTTCACAACTTCAGCAGTCAACAGTTGTGGCACTGTTAGTTAGGTAAGCCCTTCCAACATGGCAAGGCCATACCAGCCTGGATGGGAAAAATTGGTTTTTAATTGTCCTGGGGTCAAAAACTGCATAAAATTAACAATGATGCTTGTTTTTAATTTTCCTTGTATCAGAAACCACATAAAGATCAAAATGACAACAGTCTCTACTTCTCGTGAGACTTGCACAAGACATGTTCAATATGCTGTCCACTGCTTTCTGCCACAAGTTGAAATCAAGAAACAGCATGCTCCACAGCAGAGTAGAATGTCTCTGATCACATCTTTCCATTAACCTCACAGCTGGTAGTCACGTGGATTAAGATCAGGTGATCTGGACAGCTGGGTTGTAAGAAAATGATGCCTGATAGTTCTAGCATTTCTGAAATGGCTCTGCAGTTGCTGCTTCACTGGCTGTGAAATGTGCGGAGGAGCCCCATCTTGCATAACAATGATCTTACACACACACTTACTGTTGAAACGTTGGAATGATCTTGGTGTTCATAAGACTCTCATGGTGTTTACCAATGATGATGTAGATAAGGGGATGTGCAATACTCATCTCTTTGAAAAGATACTGGCCTATGATAAACAATGCTATCAACCTGCACCACACAGTCACCTTTGCAGAATGAAGTGGTGGTACTGATTGATGTGCATGTGAATTTTCCATTGTCCATATTCAGCAGTTCTGCCTGTTGATGTCATTGCAGATGAAAATGCTCCTCATCTGCCCACAGAATCTTCCATGGCCATTAACTGACCACTTCCATGTGAGCAAGAAATTCCAGAGGAAATGCCTGTTTTGCTAGCAGTCAGGAGGAAGCAACTCCAGAACATGGATGATTTTGTATGGATAGCAATGTAGGATGCAGAATGTTTCATAGGATTTTATCCACTGTGCTTCCTGGCATATCCAGTGTTCAGGCAATTCACTGTCACTGCACGTTTGCACAGTACCACTCGACCCCTCCTGCAATGCTTTGCCCACATCTTTGACAGGCGTCAGTCAACTGCCTTCCTCCCTCTGCCACACTGCATTTCAAAGGAATGCTTATGTTTTTGAATTTTGTAATCATTTTCTCCAGATTCTTGGCAGACATCAGACCAATGCCTTTTTTTTTCATATCCTTAAGTGTCCAGAACTTCTGCAGGGGTACTGGTGCCCAGTTACCTTTCTTGTAAAAGAGCTTTACCAGCAGCGCATGAGCCTTCTTGGTGACAGTCATGTTAGGTGTCTCATATGTAAACAGAGCAATGACTGCATGCTGCATTTCTGTTGATTTGCATATTCTGACACTTACAGTGCCATCTATTGTTCAAATTTTCATGTTTTTTCTCTTTTTTCATTATTTATTTTATCCCCATGATGTTTCCCCCTGCATCAAAAATATACTGTTCAGAGTTGATATTCTGAGCAATGGTTCTCTTTCTATACCATTTTGAAACTGGGACTTTAACTATGGACACTCTGTAATTTGTTAGACTACATTTGAATCTACATACATACTCCTCGAGCCACTGTGCAGTGCATGGCAGATGGCACTTCATATCAGTATTACTTATTTTCTGTTCAGTTCCATTCTACTCTAACTCTAAATGTTACCCTTCAATACATGCCATAGTGTCAGGCCACCAGTGTGGTACACTTCAAATATTCCTCCAACAGCATTTGTATGGGCCAGCCCACAGAGGCTGCCTGCAGTGAGCCACATGATTTGTGCATGTGGTACAGCAGCTAATGCACCATATGCCAGAGCCTTCCTCTTCATAAGCCCAATGCAGCTGGCCGTGCTCTCATATTGTGTTGATATTTACTATCAGCAGCTGCTTGTATCAGCATCTGGATTGTTTCTATGTTGTCAACTGTTGTTTATTTGTGTGTGGAAGAAGATTAAACTTCGGTTCATTGTGTCCATGCTGTTGTTTGGGTCTTACAGTACAATACAATTGGCGATGAGTGTAGTGTTCGCTTTCATGTGCTCAGTTTATTTGGTTGTTCCTTCAGTTCTTCTGTCCTTGGAGGCAGCACTCCAATCTCTCTGTGAGCAGCAGCAGGCTCTTATGGTTGCTATCATGAACTTGTCACCCACATTGGCTGTGCAGGTTTCCACATGATCAGTATATTTGCCATCCTTTTCCCCTTACAATGATGCGACCAAAGACTGGAAGACTTCTGAGGAATGTCTTGCAAAACTTCTTGCTTTTGGTGTCACTGATACAAACATGTGTAAGGCTTTGTTCTTTTCATGGATTTCTCCTTAGATCTACCAGCTGTGCCAGTTAGCCCCACTCCAGGAACCTGCATCCCTTTCATTCAACATAATGAGTAAGTTGTTGCCAAGTTATCACTGTAAATGCTTGCATGTCATTGCAGTGTGTATAGAGTTCGATTGTTCTCATTAACAGCTCCACAGGTCCTGTGGGCCTTGGGCAGCCAGACCCCATAGCCTCAGTCATAAATGTCCATTTGTTACTAATATTTGTGATGATTCATAGACTGTCTGTGGTGTCATCGTTCAGCTGAATCCTGAGAGGGAGGCATGACAACATGCACTACAGCATGAGGATCCAACATTGGCTGGAGTGTTAAATATTGCTCAATCTCACAAGGTTATGTGTGCTACTGGTGATCACATTAAGGCTTGATGTGACATCACTGGGGTGACTCCTGTTCCTGGTCACTGGGCATCAGTCAGTTCTCTGGGGAGGACAACATGGCAGCTGTACAAAGGTGGCCCCTACATCACACTGTACCATGACATGCCAAAAAACAACAACAACAACCACCACAGCAACGGCAGTCACACTCCCCTCTTGCCCATACTATTTTGTGCAACATAACAGGGCCAAATGCCCTGAGTGCTGGGGGACTTGCGACAACTGTAGGATAAAAGGATATATATTGTCTGTGTGTTGTTCCAGCTCCCTCCTACGGACATGGATGTGGTTGTTAATTGTGTGTCTCTAGTGCTTAAGAATCATAACAAGCTATTTATTGAAGTGTGGCTGATGGACAAAGTGCTTAAACTACAAGTGGATATAGGTGCAGTCATAAAATTACTGAACTCATAAACTTAAGTGGATTTGGGATCTCTGGCATTATCTCTTTTACAGATCCTGCTATACATAAATCTGTGGCTTGTTCCTTGAATTTTCTGGTAGTAGATGATGTGGGCACCAGAAATCTGTTCTGTCTGGATACTTTCAATGCTTTTGGTTTTTACATTTTGGATATGGTGCACCTAGTTTCCAACCAGGTCCCTTACCAGCAGTGAGATTCTCTGTGGTCTGAGTTCTCTCTTTTCTTGGGTGGATTAGGTTGTGCCTCTAATTTTGTGGCCCACATTACCCCGAAACCTATGACACAGCTGCACTTTTTCCATGCACACCCTATTCCAGTAGCTTTGCATGATAAAATGAAACCAGAATTGGTCATTGGATGTCATACAACCTATTATATTGAGTGGTGTATGTCCATTGTGAATGTTAGAAAACTGTCTGGTCAGCTTCACCTCAATGGCAACTGAAAGTTTCAGTTAACACTCAATCTATCACTGACACCTACCCATTACACCATATGGATGGGTTATTGGCTAAACTCACTGTGGGCCAGTTTTTCCCCAAAACTGATTTATCTGAAGCCTATTTACAAGATCCATTGGATGAGGATTCTAAACGGTTCCACATGATTAACATGCTTTTTGGATTGTACTAATATCAACACTCCTGTTCTGCTGTTTTGTGTGGCTAGCACCCAGGCATTTTTCAGCATTGATTGGAACAACTAGGTGCATCCACAGAAGAGCATTTATGTAACTTATGCACCTTGTACACAGTCTTACATACTGCAGGATTGAAATTCAACTTGCCAAGTCACACTTTTTTCAGTCATGCAATGTGTATTTGGATTCAAAGTTTCTTGGGATGGTGTTAAGCCTTTACATCATCATATTGCTGCGATCACAACTCTACCTCTCCTTAAAATGTTAAAGAACTCCAAGCATTTTTAGGTAAAATTGCTTACTATCACAAATTTTTTTCCAGGTGCAGCTGTATTGGCCTATCCTCTCTATGCGTTGCTCCACGAGAACATTCCTTTTCAGTAGATGCTGGCCTGTGAGTGTTCATTCACAGTTTTGAAATGTAAATTGCATTATGCTCCTTGTTTGGCTACTTTTCATCCTGGCCACCACCTGGTTTTGGCTACAGACACCTCTCATTATGGACTAGAGGCTATTCTCGCACATCGATGTGAGAATGGTTCTGAGTGTCCACCAGCTGACATGTCAAAATGCTCACCTCTAGTTAGCAGTGGTAGTCTTAAGTTGAAAAGGAAGTGCTTGCTATTGTCTTCACCATCAAAAAGTTTCATGTGTTCTTTTATGAGTCTAAGTTTCATGTCATTACTGACCTTAAGTCCTTAGTTTTGTCATTGAATTATTCTGCTTCACTACCAGACAAAGCAGCACATTGTCTCCTGCATTGAGCCTTGTTTCTGCCTCACTACAACTATGAAATACATTTTAAGCCCACCGCACAGCATGCCAACACCAATGCAGTGTCCCAGCTTCTAATGGGGCTGGATCCTACTTTAGATCAGGATGAACTCCACTGTTTTCCTTAGATGTTGAGGGGCAATGCACAGTGAAAGGGTTCCCTATTATGGACTCCCAGATTGCAGTGGTTGTCACTACCAATCTGGTTTAGCGTCAAGTTGTTCACCTCGTTCAGCCTGGCTGGCCAGACTGCCCTCTGGATAGGGCTCCTGATCCTTTGCATAACTGTTTTGCCCTCTCTGACCATCTTTTGGTATTTGATGATGTTGTTATTTTAGCTACAGGCACATTGTCATCTAGGGTTGTGATTTTGGCTGCCCAGTGGTGTGACGTGCCTCAGATCCTACATCAGGAACATTGATGGAGTCTTGCATACCAAGTTATTGGCCCATTGGCACATGTTTTGACCCAGCATCAACAATGAGATTGTACATCTTGTTGTGGCCTGCTCTCAGTGTGCTACCCAACAGGTGCCACAGTCAATACTCTCTGTGGCCACTGCAGAGCATCTATGGGTCTATGGGCACATGTCCATGTTTATTTTGTGGAACCCTTCCTGAATTAATAATGGTTGTTGGTTGATTATTCTTTCTCTTAGTTTCTGTATGTTATCTGCTGTCATTTGACATAAGCTGCAGCTATGATTTTTTTTCTATTGAGGGATTGCCTTTGATGTACTGGGTGACACAGAAAAACAGGAACATTTCCACAATAGAGTGAATAGAAGCAAACACAACTGAATTCACAGTACTAGAACAAACATCAACCATGATTGTGTTATTGGTTTTAAGCACCAGGATTTTGGTTAGAGCCAGGATACAAAGATCATGATTTTCAGAAATAATTATTTTGTGGGGTGAGTGCACAGTTTTCAATGAAGTAAGCAAAATGACAAAGGAAAGAAAGAATTTAGATTTCTCACATTCTACATAAATGTGTAATGTGTAGAGGTAGTGCACTTAACCATCAGTTGCATACCCTGCTTTCCTTAGGGTTAGTTGAAAACTATGCACATATATTTGTTGACACTTTTTGCTGGCTACTCACTAGACTTGAAGAAATTTAAAAGCAGAACACTTTTACTGACATTGTGCATATAACCAAATAAGAAAGGATAACACATACACTCTGCTTTTTAGTAGCCAGAGAAATGCACTCGTTTTGGTTCTCTATGCTGCTATATATTTGATAATTTGCCTGCTGTGAAATATAAAGCATTCAGAGGATTTTATTAATCTATGTATAGGGAAGATGTCAAAATACAGTTACTGAAATGTGAAGTACAGGGTGTTACAAAAAGGTACAGCCAAACTTTCAGGAAACATTCCTCACACACAAATAAAGAAAAGGTGTTATGTGGACATGTGTCCAGAAACGCTTAATTTCCATGTTAGAGCTCATTTTAGTTTTGTCAGTATGTACTGTACTTCCTCAATTCACCACCAGTTGGCACAATTGAAGGAAGGTAATGTTGACTTCGGTGCTTGTGTTGACATGCGACTCATTGCTCTACAGTACTAGCATCAAGCACATCAGTACGTAGCATCAACAGGTTAGTGTTCATCACGAACGTGGTTTTGCAGTCCGTGCAATGTTTACAAATGCGGAGTTGGTAGATGCCCATTTGATGTATGGATTAGCATGGGGCAATAGCCGTGGTGCGGTATGTTTGTATCGAGACATATTTCCAGAACGAAGGTGTCCCAACAGGAAGACGTTCGAAGCAATTGATCGGCATCTTAGGGAGCACAGAACATTCCAGCCTATGACTTGCGACTGGGGAAGACCTAGAACGATGAAGACACCTGCAATGGATGAGGCAATTCTTCATGCAGTTGACGATAACCCTGATGTCAGCATCAGCGAAGTTGCTGCTGTACAAGGTAACGTTGACCACGTCACTGTATGGAGAGTGCTACGGGAGAACCAGTTGTTTCCATACCATGTACAGCGTGTGCAGGCACTATCAACAGCTGATTGGCCTCCACGGGTACACTTCTGCGAATGGTTCATCCAACAGTGTGTCAATCCTCATTTCAGTGCAAATGTTCTCTTTACGGATGAGGCTTCATTTCAACGTGATCAAATTGTAAATTTTCACAATCAACATGTGTGGGCTGACGAGAATCCGCACGCAATTGTGCAATCACGTCATCAACACAGATTTTCTGTGAAAGTTTGGGCAGGCATTGTTGGTGATGTCTTGATTGGGTCCCATGTTCTTCCACCTATGCTCAATGGAGCACGTTATCATGATTTCATACGGACATTCTACCTGTGCTGCTAGAACATGCGCGTTTACAAGTACGACACAACATGTGGTTCATGCACGATGCAGCTCCTGCACATTTCAATCGAAGTGTTTGTACGCTTCTCAACAACAGATTTGGTGACTGATGGATTGGTAGAGGTGGACCAATTCCATGGCCTCCACACTCTCCTTACCTCAACCCTCTTGACTTTCATTTATGGGGACATTTGAAAGCTCTTGTCTACGCAACCCCGGTACCAAATGTAGAGACTCTTCGTGCTCGTATTGTGGACGGCTGTGATACAATACGCCGTTCTCCAGGGCTGCATCAGTACGGAGTTGTACGCTTCTCAACAACAGATTTGGTGACTGATGGATTGGTAGAGGCGGACCAATTCCATGGCCTCCACACTCTCCTTACCTCAACCCTCTTGACTTTCATTTATGGGGACATTTGAAAGCTCTTGTCTACGCAACCCCGGTACCAAATGTAGAGACTCTTCGTGCTCGTATTGTGGACGGCTGTGATACAATACGCCGTTCTCCAGGGCTGCATCAGCGCATCAGGGATTCCATGCGATGGAGGGTGGATGCATGTATCCTCGCTAATGGAGGACATTTTGAACTTTTCCTGTAACAAAGTGTTTGAAGTCACGCTGGTACGTTCTGTTGCTGTGACTTTTCATTCCATGATTAATGTGATTTGAAGAGAAGTAATAAAATGAGCTCTAACATGGAAAGTAAGCGTTTCCAGACACATGTCCTTATAACATATTTTCTTTCTTTGTGTGTGAGCAATGTTTCCTGAAAGTTTGGCCGTACCTTTTTGTAACACCCTGTAGATGTATGTCGCACAATCTGTTTGACAAAATCTGGTATAGTATATAGAAAACAGCATTATTGCAGTTAAACCATTCTTATCAAAAAATGCTACAGAAAAGTGTTACATCAACCATCTATGTAAGCCAAGAGAATGAGGCCTTGTATATTTAATTTTAAAAAGCATAAGAAATTTGTACATATTCCCACTTGTTACTTTTAAGCAAATTGTATGCTTATTCATTCTGTTCATCTGATGGAAACATCTGATGAATTTTTCTCATGTACACAGTAGGGCCTTTTTGAGTGTTTCTACAGTTTTCTATCAATCATATTTTGTTTTCATGAGAATTTTTGCTGTGGATATGTGTTCTGAGAAGCTGTTATATGTATTCTGATGAACTCTTCTTGGATGATCAGCAGAGTGCTGGTGCCTTGTCATAGTTACTGAAACCTTATGACGTTGCCATTTATGAAATATTGATGGCATTTATCATTTTTTTAAAAATCACGTCGTTAGATGGCATCCTCCACAAACGGAAAATTCTGGTGATCTAGGGTGCCAGGGAATGTTGCCGAATCATGAGATCACATGGTTGCCAAACAATTCTCACACATATGCCATTGATTGCCATGTAGTGCATGATGCTCTGTTCTGTTGAAACCAGGCTTCTTGAACATTTGGAAAGTTGTTCAATACAGGTGTAACAAAAGTTTGTATCATCTCCACATAACAATCAGCATTGACATTTACTGTATTTCCCTATTCATTTGCGAAAAAAATATGGTCTCATAATTCCATGTGATGAAACATCACACCATACTGTCACTTTACTAGCGTGTAAAGGGTGCTCATGAACGTCATTGAGGATTTGTGTTTCCCAGTAACGGTAGTTCTGTTTATTCACATAACCTGTGAGATCAAGATGTGCCTCATCTGACATCCACAACTTGTTTAGATATTCATCGTCATTATTTTTGTTATCATTTGTTGACAGAATCCTAATCGTAATCAGTAATTGTCCTTCAATTGTTGCCCCATCTGTAGTTTGTATGGATGAAATTTTAAATCAAGATGAAGAATTCTGCAAACACTCTCCCGGGACATTCCAATCACTGCTGCTTGCTTAAATTGAATGCTGCGAGCTGCATAAGATAAACTTGCTTACAATGTCAATGTTTGCTGGAGAATGCACACTTCTTGGTCATCCTGTTGGTTTCTCCTTGAGGGTAGATCCAGTCTCTTCAAAGTTATTAATCCAATATTTTGTTGCATGTATCGATGGAATGGCATCATGACGTCCTAAATTATAAAAATGTCGAAACTCCCTCTGTGCAACTACCAAACTATCATTGTTTTTATAAAACATTTTTAATGCTGACATATGCTGTTGTCTATTACACTGATCCATGATAACTGAAATGGCGAACTATTTACTCGCTGTCACAGACCTGCAGTACTGCCACCTGCCCATGGCTACCACTACTCATTTCAAACACTCCCGTTATTCTGTGTCACCCTGTTTAACAGTCCACAGTTTATGTCTCAGGCCTTCCACAATTTCTGTGCCCATCAAGGCATTGACCGTGTGACTGCTTCTCTTTTCACTCCGAATGTAATGGTGAGGCGGAATGCCTCGTCTGCACATCCAAGGTTCAAATGAAGAAGTACGACATGGACTCCTCCATGGACGTCACATTGACATGTTTCTGGATTTCCCAAAGGTTTACACTGCTGGGGCTCAGAGTCTGGCTGAGATGCTCCATGGTCACCACCCATGCACCCTCCTGCATCAGCTCATGTTGCCCCACTATTGCCCATCAGTGTGACTCTTGTTATGGTTTCATGGTATGGGCTCAGGGGATTGGCTGCTGCCTAAAGTACCTTCCAGGCACAATCCACAGCTGCCAAGGCCAACACCTCTGTACAGTGCACACCAGTGAATTCCTGGTGGCACACCAACATGACCAGCTGCATCCTCGAGCCATGACAAGGGCCACGGGTCTGCTGTTGCCATCTCTTCCTCCCACGTCAGTACCTGTCCTGGCCTCAAGGGGCATTCCTGCTGCAGGGGCAGACTCACATACCTTGGGAATGTTGTTTCAACTGCCTCTCCACTTGGGTTTGACCTCCAGCACCTACTACTGGACCTTCCATCATGCTTCGTTGCCACCAACAATTCTGCCATCAGCACTTTCAGATCCTTCAATACTGACACACCCAACCAAGCGACTGGTGCCCTCACTGCCAGCACAGTTCCACATCATGGAACTGAATGCTGAGATGCAACCACTGCCCTTATCACCTGTCTTCTCTTCTGATCCTGCGTGGGGGAGCAGACGTCACGCATGTGAATGTCCATGCCGCTTCCACCCAAATTCACTGGTTCCAGGCTGGAATATTCTTCTGTCACCACTGCCACCTTTTGTTGGATCTGCCGCAGAAGCCACTGATGTTTCAACTGTCATCTGACACCTGCATTGGTGGAGCACCCTTTCCCCAAGAAGGGAGGCATGCTATAACCCTGTATGTAATACTTGTTAATGCACTGTGGCCCATACCACTGGCATGCTACACTTCGAATATTCTGCCACTGGCATCTGTGTGAGCCGGCCACCAGAGGCCACCTTTGTTAGGCCACATGACTTGTGCACATGGCACAGCACCTGCCACACTGTCTACCAGAAGCCTCCTCTTCACAAATGCAGTACAGGTGGCACTCATTTTCATATTGTGTTCCTAGTCATTGTCAGCATCTGCTTGTATCAGTAACTGGATTGTTTCTATGTTTGTGTCTATGTCCTTAACTGTTGTTAGATTGAATGTGGAAGAAGGGTAAACTTTTGTTAACTGTGGCCATGCTGTTGTTTGTGTCTTACTGTACGATACACATTCACATATGGAACAAGGGACAAATTAGTCTACATATGTTTCAAAATACGCCTTAACCTCTCTTAACTTATTCTCATGATCATCCACGGTTACTGTGTCAACACTGATGCCACATTGGATGCTGGACACAGCTTGCACTGGTAGCACCAACCAGTAACCCATACCGAAATACAGTATTAGGACTAACTACTAACCTATAGAAAAATCCAGTTCTGTTTTGGACTAATAGCACTAACTAAATCAGTAGGAGTAAATTTAGAACTGTTGTAGTACCTAGTGTTATTGAAATGTATGAGGATGCTGTAATGAATAAAAATTCTGTCCTCCAGACAACTGGAAGAAGGCATAAGCCTCCTCTCTTCTGAAGGCATCACTTCTGGCCCTGTCTTGGGAACTGGAGTAGTGTCCTACGTCTGCTTGGGCCATCTTAAGATGCATTTTCTTTCCATTCATAAGCCAGATCCCTCATGTGGGTTAGACTAGTTAAAGATAATTTTTTCATGATGTGAGCCCATGATGAGGACACCCTAGAACATCAAGAAATAAGTTAATCACACTTTGGGTTGATAACCTCCTTCTCACTTACAGCTTCTTACCACTAATCACAATCAATACCTTCACCTTGACAGCTGTTACCCATTTGATGCCAATAAATGACTACCCAAAAATGAATCATTTGCAGTGAGAATTAGTCCCCCTCACAGTATGCTGATGGTTTTTTGGGGCATTCTGAGACTGTAACTTTCCTCCTAATAGGGCATTTGTTTATTTATGTATAAGTAGTATAGTACTAATTAGTATACAATAATATGCTATAAATATTATAGTATGGTATTTATTTAGGTAGAAATGAATAAATAAATAAAACAAATAAATAAATACTTTCATAGTCATTTGAAAAAATGAATGTACCATGCAATATCTCCAGCCAAATTGTATATTCATTTCAAACATGTTATCCTATCACTTATTACCATCCAGAGCTGGAACAATCAAATCACATTTACTGTCAGGACTTTCACTACCTCTCATCTTGTTTTGAAATGACAAATATCCTCCCAAAAATCCTTCACAACACTCCCAAATTGGTATTCTATCTCCCATCCAACTGTGACAGTATCCCTGTCGGTCCTTAAATGCCTTCTTGTACCCAGCCCCCTGTCTGCTTTGTCAGATTCCTGTGTATGACACACTTGAAAGACATGTACAATACATCCACCCACTGCCACCTGTACCATCCGTGCCATGTTATTTATTATCACGTCAAAGGCAAAGCCACATGTAAAACCAGTCACATAATATATCAGTTTTACTGCAACCACTGCAAACACCCTGTTGGGTTGGTGCATAAGTTTATAATATTTTTGTTTTGTTTGTCAGTATTCCAGTTGCTATGGGTTTATTTATTGATTCTCAATTTTTTATTTGTAGCTCACTTTTGCTCTCTGGTGTATATAATATCATTTTGTCGTTTGGAGATAGTGAGTGGAACAGTGGATGCTAGAAAATCGAGTGATATTTAGAGAAATCAGAACATTTCCAACATATTCTTCTGTATGAGTTCAGTGTAAGGGTGATAGCAACCAGAAACATTTGCGTCATGTATGGGGATAATGTCAATGAACTCAGAATGGCAAGAAAATGCTCATTTTAAGGAGGATTGTTTTGACATTAGTGATTTTCCACATTCAGGAAGACCTACGGAGTTTGATGAAGATCATTTAAACACATTAATCCACAATTATCCTCATCAGTGTATTTTAGATCTGGTAAATGTGATGAACTGTGATCATTTCACCATCATGTGGCATTTTCATGCAATGGGGTAGTTTCAAATTTGGGTGTATGGATACTATGTGCCCATACAAAGACCTGTGTGCATTCAGAAAAGATAATGTTATGCACCTGGAGGAACAGCGACACTGTGGTGTACTACAAATTGCTTTCCCAAGTTGTAACTGTCACTGCTGTTCTTTATTGTCAACAACTGAGACATCTTGCAGATGCAATCCAAGAACAATGATGAGAAAGACTGTGTAAAGTTATGCTGCTCCATGATAATGCCCTCCCTCATTCTACTAGACTGACAAAAATACTACACAGGAATTGGATTTGGAAGTCATCCCACACAAACCTTATTCACTTGATCTTGCACTCTCAGATTTTCACCTTTTTCACTCTCTATCAAACAGCCTTCAAGGAACTTCCTTTTCAGATAAAAATGCACTCTGAATATGGCTTGACAAGTTCTTCATCTCAAACCATGTGATTTCTACAGTCACAGAGTCAAAAACTTAGCATTGGCAGACTGTTGTAAATAGTGAAGGAGAATATATTACACTCCTGGAAATGGAAAAAAGAACACATTGACACCGGTGTGTCAGACCCACCATACTTGCTCCGGACACTGCGAGAGGGCTGTACAAGCAATGATCACACGCACGGCACAGCGGACACACCAGGAACCGCGGTGTTGGCCGTCGAATGGCGCTAGCTGCGCAGCATTTGTGCACTGCCGCCGTCAGTGTCAGCCAGTTTGCCGTGGCATACGGAGCTCCATCGCAGTCTTCAACACTGGTAGCATGCCGCGACAGCGTGGACGTGAACCGTATGTGCAGTTGACGGACTTTGAGCGAGGGCATATAGTGGGCATGCGGGAGGCCGGGTGGACGTACCGCCGAATTGCTCAACACGTGGGGCAATGAAGTCTCCACAGTACATCGATGTTGTCGCCAGTGGTCGGCGGAAGGTGCACGTGCCCGTCGACCTGGGACCGGACCGCAGCGACGCACGGATGCACGTCAAGACCGTAGGATCCTACGCAGTGCCGTAGGGGACCGCACCGCCACTTCCCAGCAAATTAGGGACACTGTTGCTCCTGGGGTATCGGCGAGGACCATTCGCAACCGTCTCCATGAAGCTGGGCTATGGTCCCACACACCGTTAGGCCGTCTTCCACTCACGCCCCAACATCGTGCAGCCCGCCTCCAGTGGTGTCGCGACAGGCGTGAATGGAGGGACGAATGGAGACTTGCCGTCTTCAGCGATGAGAGTCGCTTCTGCCTTGGTGCCAATGATGGTCGTATGCGTGTTTGGCGCCGTGCAGGTGAGCGCCACAATCAGGACTGCATACGACCGAGGCACACAGGGCCAACACCCGGCATCATGGTGTGGGGAGCGATCTCCTACACTGGCCGTACACCACTGGTGATCGTCGAGGGGACACTGAATAGTGCACGGTACATCCAAACCGTCATCGAACCCATCGTTCTACCATTCCTAGACCGGCAAGAGAACTTGCTGTTCCAACAGGACAATGCACGTCCGCATGTATCCCGTGCCACCCAACGTGCTCTAGAAGGTGTAAGTCAACTACCCTGGCCAGCAAGATCTCCAGATCTGTCCCCCATTGAGCATGTTTGGGACTGGATGAAGCGTCGTCTCACGCGGTCTGCACGTCCAGCACGAACGCTGGTCCAACTGAGGCGCCAGGTGGAAATGGCATGGCAAGCCGTTCCACAGGACTACATCCAGCATCTCTACGATCATCTCCATGGGAGAATAGCAGCCTGCATTGCTGCGAAAGGTGGATATACACTGTACTAGTGCCGACATTGTGCATGCTCTGTTGCCTGTGTCTATGTGCCTGTGGTTCTGTCAGTGTGATCATGTGATGTATCTGACCCCAGGAATGTGTCAATAAAGTTTCCCCTTCCTGGGACAATGAATTCACGGTGTTCTTATTTCAATTTCCAGGAGTGTATTAATGACTAAAGTCTCTGTTAAGTGTGTCTGTTGTGTTTGTTAAACTTATGGAAAAATGCTATGAATTTATGCACGAACCCAATACATGGGTGATACCACTAAGACATTTTAATCTACATGAATGCTTACCACAAAACAGAGAGCAAAGACCAATGACATTGTCCTGTTTTGCAAACCCAAGCCATTTGATCCCAACTTTCCTAAATTGTACAGGTAGGAGTCTTACCTGCAAAGTATCCTTTGTTTCCATAAACCTGTGTTCAATATCCTTTAGGCACTCTCCTCTACTCACACATTCCCACTTTACCTGCTCCTCTATTCATATGGGATTTCACCCTATTGTCCCCACCTCAGTCGTGACTCTTCCTCTTCCTCTTCCTTATACCTTTTACCCCATTCCAGCTCCCACCATGAAACCTTTCCTATCTCTTTCTCCTACTCTGTTTTTTCTCCTATACTTTGCCCTCATTTTTTCATGCTATATATCTTCCAGCACATTTGTCCTCTAACTAGCTGCTGCATGCAGTTATACATTCCACCCCAGTGTGACTCTTCCTAACACCAAGGTAGTTGTCCCATTTGTCCCACTTCCAAATCCATGCTGTCCTTCCATTTCCTCACCTGCAATACCTTTATAGATACGGACTTTTCCCAGTCAGACAGGACCGTTTAGAAGTAACAGTGTGTGTGTGTGTGTGTGTGTTTGTGTGTGTGTGTGTGTGTGTGTGTGTGTGTGTGTGTGTGTGTGTATGAGCCATGAATAAGGATGGTATCCAAAACCTAAGCATTTTCTGCCTCTTTTTTTATCTGCCTATGTACTTTTTAGTGCCTCTTATAATAAGTAGCAATTTATCCTCTATCCATGTGGTCTTCACCCAGGAATTTATAATTTTAAAATTATACAGCTGTAAAATAAACCTTGCAAATAATACTGGTTTATTTCTTAAGAAAAATTCCGTTTGTGAGATACAGACACAGAAGAATCTTTTCTATCAGTAGAGTGGTTAAATGTTTGTGATGAAGCTACATTTGGCAAAAAATAAACATTGTCATCTGGCTTTAGTTAAAACCTCTGAGTTAGAGGCAGTGTTCAATGCATAAACTGTTCCGTGATTTTTGTCTCTGACTGCAGGAGACATCTTTGAAGATAAAATGGCAACTCAAAGGCTCTATGGACCCCCAAATTTATAAAGCTCCATAGAGGACATCTCAGTTTGTCACATGATACTGAATATTTGATTATCTCTGGTGGGCAATATTATTCTTGATTAAAAGCAATTGATTATCACACACACTTGTGTAGAGATGTCATAGAGATTTATGAACACCATGACAATTTTAACAGAAAAGACGGGAAAGTTATGTTCGATAACTATGGATGCTGATTTTAAGCCATCAGAATGATGATCGATTGCTTTTAATTGAGAATGATGAAGCCAGCCAGAGATAATCACACATTCTATCTACATCTACAGTCTACATTTATACTCCGCAAGCCACCCAAAGGTGTGTGGCAGAGGGCATTTTACGTGCCACTGTCATTACCTCCCTTTCCTGTTCCAGTCGCGTATGGTTCGCGGGAAGAACGACTGTCTGAAAGCCTCCGTGCGCGCTCTAATCTCTCTAATTTTACATTCGTGATCTCCTCGGGAGGTATAAGTAGGGGGAAGCAATATATTCGATACCTCATCCAGAAATGCACACTCTCAAAACCTGGCGAGCAATCTACACCGCGATGCAGAGCGCCTCTCTTGCAGAGTCTGCCACTTGAGTTTATTAAACATCTCCGTAACACTATCATGGTTACCAAATAACCCTGTGACGAAACGCGCCGCTCTTCTTTGGATCTTCTCTATCTCCTCCGTCAAACCGATCTGGTACGGATCCCACACTGATGAGCAATACTCAAGTATAGGTCGAACGAGAGTTTTGTAAGCCACCTCCTTTGTTGATGGACTACATTTTCTAAGCACTCTCCCAATGAATCTCAACCTGGTACCCACCTTACCAACAATTAATTTTATATGATCATTCCACTTCAAATCGTTCTGCACGCATACTCCCAGATATTTTACAGAAGTAACTGCTACCAGTGTTTGTTCCGCTATCATATGATCATACAATAAAGGATCCTTCTTTCTATGTATTCGCAATACATTACATTTGTCTATGTTAAGGGACAGTTGCCACTCCCTGCACCAAGTGCCTATCCGCTGCAGATCTTCCTGCATTTCGCTACAATTTTCTAATGCTGCAACTTCTCTGTATACTACAGCATCATCCGCGAAAAGCCGCATGGAACTTCCGACACATTCAGGATTATGTAAGAATTGTAGTGCTGTCTATACAGCTCTATAAATTTTGGGGACCCCTCATGTCTTTGGTGCAGTTGCCATTTTATTTCCAAAAATGTCTTCTGCAGTTGAAGAAGAAACATCAAGGGATAGTTTTATGTATTGACCATCGTCTCTCAGCCCAGAAATTTTAACTGAAGTAAACACTGGCGTGAAATCCTGTATTGTATGATTCCCAACTGATGTTTCATTAGTTATTATGAAGCAGACTCTAACACCACTATGGCACAGGATTTACCTTGTAAGAAATTTTACATTTTACCAACTTCAGTCATAGTCCATTATACACCATGAACACATGAGAATACTCAAAATAGCTACATTGTTATTTGACTCAAAGTTAAAACCATGCATATGTTTTAGTGGAGCCTACCATAGAAGATGCTGGTGAGCATCCAATTGTAATTACATTTGGACAACCTATTGAATTTAAATGTGAAGCACATCGAGGAATACCTGCACCAACTATTACATGGTACAAGGATGGTAAAATTTTGGATGATAAACAGGCACATCGGGAAAATGTGTCATTACATTCAAATGGCTCTCTGATAATACCAAATGTCAGCCATGAACATGAGGGAACCTATGAATGCAAAGCACAAAATGCTGTAGGAACTGCAGCTAAAAGTTTTCTAGTCACAGTGAATGGTAAGACAATATAAGGCTCTCCTGTGTTTATATTTGTATAGATTAAGCAGTAGAATTCATGTAAAGCTGAGAAACAAAAAGAAATTTTTTATAGCTGAAGATGTTTAATTATAATTTCATTGTTTTGAAATACACTGAAAATACTGTAATGCAGCCCTGGCTGGAATAATTCAAAATATATTTTCTGGTGATTTTCAGAACCACCCAGTTTCAAATCAGGTGATCATCTAGAACAAAATGTTAATTTGGGTGAAGAACTTATTCTCCATTGTGAACCTGAAGGTGATCCAAAGCCTGTGATATCATGGAAGAAAGAAAGAATGCCTTTACAAGAAAGTAAAGACATGTAAGTTTGAGAACAGAAAGTTCTTGGTGGAATGTAAATAATGGAAGCAATAAAGTTAACTTTTTACTTTGCAGTTGACATGTTGGGAGGATGGTAGGCACGTAACCAAGCTATGGTTTCAGATGATACCTTTCTTCAAACTAGTACAGAATACACCCATAAACACACACATACACGCAGACTTGCATGGCTACATTGTCCCAGCTGACTACATTACACTGGAAGTGCAGCTCGGTCAAATTGTTACCTTATGTCCTTTCCTTACAAATGTGTAACTTTGATTTATGTGGCAAGTGATAATGATGACCAAAGGCAAATATGTATGCCATATTTACCTGAATGTAAGATACCCTGAACATAAGATGACCCCCCATTTTTAAAAGGCTCCTTGAGAAAAATATATTTTTAACATATTGTGACTAATCAAAAATACAAACTGTTTTTTTGACAAAGTATCTACTAAAAAGTTTACATTATATAGATTCTAAACTTATGGTATTTATTGATTTTGAACATTTTGCTAATAGTAGGAGAAATAACATAAACACAAATAAATGGTTTATATTAATTTTCAGACCAGTTTCTTTTCTACCTCCTTTGCTTACTAACCCTCTACTCTGCAGGATCACTATTTTTAATCATAATCATCATCATCATAATAGCACAGCTATGAAATATGTATCTTGGTTGTCACAAATATTTATATTTACATTGAATTTAGAACTTTTTTAAAGGTGAAAAATAGAACGGAAGTTTTTGATATACAGCAGATATAACCTCTTGCACTGGTAGTTAAAACCAGTAATAACAAAAGGTAAGACAATAAATAAACATTTGAAACTTGATGCTGAAATGCTGATATTTGAAAGAAGCATTCTCCTGTCACTAAGAACTGGAAGGACTTACAATGTGATAGAGAGTCTCTTGTTGAATGTAAAAGGATGGCTAGTGAGGAAGATAGGAATGTGGTGGTATAAAGATAGAGGACTGTTGCATAACAGTGATGGGGTAGGAGTGGCTGTTGGGACAGAAGAAGAGGTGAAGTAGAGGGGGAAATTGTTGACACTATTAGCTTTTGACAAAAGGGGGATGAGGAAAGAAAGGCTGATGGCGAAAAAGGGGAGGGGAAAGAAATGTGGGGAGGGGAAAGAGAGGAAGCCCTGATGAGATGGAATGAGTGGGGTAGACTTATAGCTGGCAGGATGGGTAAATGTCAGGGCAGAATTCACAACATGAGAGGGTAAGATGATTGAAGTTTATTTGGGAGAGTATGTGGAGGATGTGTAGGTGTAGAGTTGGTGGAATGTGTTGGTAAAGGTGGGGCAGCGTATGAGGATTGGACAGTAGAGGGGAAACAATGGTGCTATTGGAGTTGAGTTTGCAAATGGTGTAAATTCTACATCTACATTTACATAGATGTACTACTACTAATCATTTCCTTTCCTGTTACACACACGAATAGAGCAAGGGAAAAATAGCTGTATATATGTCTCTGTATATGCCCTAATTTCTTGTATCTTATCTTCATGGTCCTTACGCATAATGTATGTTGGCTGCATTAGAATCATTCAGCAGTCAGCTTCAAATGCCAGTCCTCTACATTTTCTCAATAGTGTTCTCAAAAAAAAAAGAAAATTGCCTTCCCTCCAGGATTTCCATTTGAGTTCCCAAAGCATCTTCATAACACTTACACATTGTTCAAACCTACCGGTAACAAATCTAGCAACCTGCCTCTGAATTGCTTCAATGTCTTCCTTTAGTGTGACCTGGTATGAATCCTAAACATTGAAGCAGTACTCAAGAATAGGTCACACCAGCAGGTGAACCATTCTTTCCTAAAATTCTCCCATTAAAGCAGTCAACAATTTGTCTTCCCTGCCATAGTTCTCACATGCTGGTTCCATCTCATATTGCTTTGCAACCTTACGCCCAGATATTTAAACTACTTGACAGAGTCAAGCAGGACACTAGCAATACTGTATCTGAACATTACAGGTTTGATCTTCCTACTCATCCACATTAACTTACATTTTTCCACATTTAAGGCTAGCTGCCATTCATCACCCCAACTGGAAATTTGGTCTAAGTCCCCTTGTATCTTCCTACAAGCACTCAATTTCAACACATTACCATACAGTATATAGGAAACAACAGCAGTTCTGTCACACTTCCCTAGGGCACTTCTGCTGATACCCTTGTCTCTGGTGAACACTCGCTGGCAAGGACAACATACTGGGTTCTATAATTTAAGAAGTCTTTGAGCCACTTACATGTCTGTGAACTTATTCCATATGCACGTATTTTTGTTAACAGCCTGCAATGGGGCACTGTGTAAAATGCTTTCCGGAAATCTAGAAATATACAACCTGCCTGTTGCCCTTCATCTGGTTCCCAGTATGTCATGTTGTCATGTCCTGATACAGGTTAGAGGAAAGACAGGGGGTTTAAGGTCTGTCTGCAATTCCCAAGCAGTAAGGAGCAAATGCAGAAAGGCAAATTCCCGGTGAAGGAAGGATGATGACTTGGATCAGTGCCAAACACTGTCACAGGACACCTACAAGAGATGCAGATTCTGGGACTCAATGGGATGCTTGTAGCAGGAGACTCATGGACTTCAGGGGTCTGGTTAGCACTATTTATTTGTGACCAGACTAACTATCTACACTGAAGGCTAATTTTAAACATTAGAAAAAGCAAAGAACACAACTGGTTGCACAACAGAAGTCAGTGTCTGAAGCCACGGGGGAGGTGCTAACAGAAGTAGCAAACTCTAGCAGCATGATAGGTACAAACTTGGGAGTAGCACTCCAAGTGAGGAAAACAGACATGTCGGATCTTACCAAGGCTGGCAATGAGTGGCATGGAGTCAGCGCCCTAGGGAACTGACTGAGAATCCCTTCTGAATACAAAACCACAGTTCTTTGAAGAAACTCTGGCCAACCACATTTAGATTCCTCCCCTACTCCTACTTGGTAGGTAGGAATGCTTCTGGATTCTACATTAACAAACTCCAAGTTTGGTATCAACAGCATTCAGCTGAAAGCTAAACGTCACTGTCACTCCTATCACGGCCAGCAAAAACAGTGTTTTACATCACTTGGCTCCACCCTACACCCTTGTGTGGGTGGGGTCTGCTGTAGAAGCACTTTAACCTGTGTAAACCCACAGTTCTTAGGAGCAGGTATCAAGCTTGCTGCCTTTTCCAAGACATGTCTTTTTGTGGCCACCTTCTACAGTGACACCTTATGACAGTGTCTAGATGGTGGATAGAGTTAACAGTTAATTCTCTGAAGTGAAACTTCTCCCCTGGGACAGCTGAACAGAGCTTACGCAATTTACCCAGCTCTAGTGTTACTATTTATCTCTGGTAACCTAAATGCTACCACTTTTGGCTGCTCTCTGCATTGTGTCTCTGATTTCCTAGCTTGGAGTGTCCTTAATGGCTCCAAATAGCCTAACATGTAATAACATACAAGTCATTATGTCATCAATATATGGCAATGTGAGAAAAGGGAAAGCTGTGTTTTGCACAAATGATGCTTTCTAGAACCATACTGGTTCATCCACATAAGCTTCTCAGTCTCAACAAAGTTTGTTATATTAGAACTGAGAATATGTTCAAGGATTCTGCAGCAAACCAGAGTTAGGAAGATTGCTCTGTACTTTTGTGGGTCTGTTCTTTTGCCCTCCTTATATACTGGGGTCATCTGTGCCTTTTTCCAATTGCTTGGTACTTTGTGCTGTGCGAGATATTCACAATAAGTGCAAGCTAGCTAAGGAGCCAGCGCCTTAAAGTATTCTTTGTAAAATCAATCTGGGATTCCATTTGGATCTGGTGATTTATTTATTTTCAAATCTTTCAGTTGTTTCTCTATGCTAGGGATGCTTATTACTATGTCATCCATGCAGGAGTCTGTACGAAGGCCAAATGACAGTATGTTTGTAAGATTCTCTTATGCGAACAATTTCTTGAATAAGAAATTTTAAACTTCAGCTTTCATTTTGCTATCTTCCACTGCTACACCAGACTGTTCTGGTGACTGAATGGAAGTCTGAGACCTGCTTAGTGATTTTACATAAGACCAGAATTTCCTTAGGTTCTCAGCCAGATCTTTTGCTAAGGTGAGACGGTGATAGTTTTTGTATGCTTCACACTTAGATCTTTTTTCGGATGCCCAAATCTCTACTAATCTTTGTTTGTCACCATTTGTGAATTCCCTTTGAAAGCGAGAGTGCAACAGCCTCTGCTTCCTCAGTATCCCCTGAATTTAATTATTAAACTGCGGTGGATCTCTTCCATCCTTTATCCACTTACTGGGCACATAACTACACAGACCTCAATTTACAATCTGCTTGTACTTTGCCCATAATTCCTCTAAATACATCTTAATGGAACTAAGTGATGCCAGTTCACTGTATAAGTGAGATGCTAATAACAGGTCATCTGCTGTATCTATCAGAAACAGTCTCCTAACCTTCTTGACTGATTTATTAACTTTTGTAATCATCGTTGCTATAATGACATCATGATCACTAATCTCATTTTGTATACTGACATTGTTGATAAGGTCCAGTCTATTTATAGCTACAAGCTCTAAGATATTTCCATTGAGTGTGGGCTGCCAAGCTAGCTTCGAAAGATAGTTTTCAGAAAACATGTTAAAAACTATTTCACATGACTGTCTGTCTGTATCTCCTGCAATGAACCATAGAAATCCCAGTCTATACTTGGTAGGTAAAAGTCGCCTCCAACTAGTATTACATGAGCTGGGTATTTATGCTCTGTTGACTCTAGGCTTTCTTTGAATGACACTGGAACTGTCATAGCAGAATTGGGTGGCTGGTAAAAACACCCAACAATTAACTCGGTTTCACCTACATTTGTTATGCGCAACCAGATAACTTCGCTGTCAACCCAACCTCGATCTCACTAGAGACAATATTTCTGTCAACTGCAGTGAAAATTCCCTCTCCTATGGCATGTAAGCTCTCTTTCTGATAAACATTCCATGACTCAGATCTTTCCACTTTGGGTTTCAGCCAGCTCTTAGTCCCAAGAATAATTTGACCATCAAACTTTCCTGGAGGGCAGTAAATTCAGAAACTTTATTACAAATATTTCGACAGTTAACTGATAAAATTATTACAGTCAAAGGGTCTTTATTCTGAACGCCATTTTACTTGCCTTGCTGTGTACTGACTGGCAAGTGTTCATCAGAGCACCTTAAACTACTGCCTAGCTTAAAAAACCCTCATGCCCACTCCATAAGTACTCTGCTACCTGAGTAGCCACTTCCTTTGTGTGGTGCATCCTGACCTACCAAGGGGAATCCTTCAAATCCCCACACAATAACACAAGCCTAGAAATCTGCAGCCAAGACCATCACAGATTTGATGAAGCCTTTGGTTGAGACCCTCCACTCGGCTCCAATCCAAAGGATCCTGATCAAGTCTGGGAACAGTGCTGAACATTGTGAGCTCTGCTTGCACCCCACACACAAGGTCAGCGATCTTCACTACCTCCACCAGCTGCCTGTATGAACTGAGGATCGCCTCAGAACCCAAGCGACAGGTGTCATTGTTGCCGTCATGACCCACACCATGCAGACGACTGCACCCTGCATGCTAAATAGCCACAGGCAAGGCCCCCTTCACATTTCAGATGAGGCCCTCTGGCAGACATACCAAGTGCACATTGGCTTTCTTTCTGGCCCTGAATGCTATTTGCAATAAACACCTGCCTCCTTGCTCCTGTTCGGACCATCCTGAAGGAGCAGTCATCCATTCACTCAAAGCGTGAATGGGCAAGGCCAGGTGTCCAAATGAGCAACTACTGAACTACTGACTGATGAATTTACAATTACAAAAATGTGAGATTATACCTCTTAAACAAAAAAACATGCATGAAATTTAATAAACATACTATGACAAAAATCACAAAAAAATGTAAATGTCATGTGACTAGGGCCTCCTGTCGGGTAGACCATTCACCAGGTGCAAGTCTTTCAATGTGACACCAATTCAGAGACTTGTGCTTTGATGGGGTTGAAATGATAATGATTAGGACAACACAACACCCAGTCCCTGAGCGGAGAAAATCTTTGGCCCAGCCAGGAATTGAACGTTGGCCCTTAGGACTGACATTCTGTCGCGCTGACCACTCAGCTACCGAGGGCAGACACAAAAATCACAGAAAGGGATGAACACTTACATTGCCTCCCTGTAGTTGTGCATCAGCTGAGAGCTGGAGGTGTTAAATGTGAGTGAGGAGAGGTGGTAATTTTATGAGTTGGTAAAGGATCTTTGTGGGAGAAGTGGAGTGCTTGGTGTTCCAGGATCTGTCGGGACTGATAGAACCTGTGAGGGGCAAAGATCCATGCAACATTCACATAGCAAAGAACTGGTCTGATCAAGGTTTTATAGGTGTGGAGGACAATGAAGGGGTGCAATCCTCAAGTCCAGCCAGTTTGTAGTTTTAGTTTATTGTGTGCTTCCCGTTGAATGGGTTAGTAGATGAGATTTCCACATTAGTTGCCTGTTGAAGGTTAGTCCAAGGTATTTTAGGGCATTAGCTGGATAGGACAGTCATAAATGGTGAGGTTGAAGTCATGGAGATGGAGGGTGTGGGTGATGCTCCTATAATTATTGCCTCGGAAGGGTTAATTTTAAGAAGCCATGGGTTACACCAGGAGGTTAACTGACTGAGGTGGATTTGGAGGGATCATTGGGATTTCTGGAGCATACATAGAGGGCAAGGAAAGTGGTGTCATCAGCGTATTGAAGGAGGTGGGCTGGAGGAGGTGGTTTGGACATACTGGTGGGTAAAGAGATAAAGGAGAGGGAAAGAACAGAACCTTGGGGCACTTCTGCAGTGGGGTGGAAGGTACAGTTACTGATGTTGTTAATGACGTAGGATGTCTGATTAGAGAGAAAGGATGAAATAAGGCACACATAGTTGATTGGAAGTGCATAATTCTGAAGTTTAAAGAGAATACCGGAATGCCGTATGCAGTTGTATGCTTTCTCTAGGTCAAGGGAGACAAAATACGCAGATTTATGAATGTTGAGCTGTTGGGATAGGAGATGGGTGAGGTTCAGGAGTTGATCATCAGCAGATACAGAGGGATGGAAGCCACACAGGGTAATAGGAACCAGATGTTGTTGGTGCAGATGTTGGTGGATGCATTAGGTGTAGATGGGTGTAAAAACCTTGCTAAACACAGAGATGGGGTGGTACAAGGAAGTGTCAGTGGGGGGTGTGTTCAGTTTGAGGAAAATTAAGATTTTGGAGGTTTTCCACAGGTTGGGATAGCAGCCTGTGGGGATGATAGTGGTATATAGTGTTGCGAGAATGATGAGAAAGGAGAGAGAGCATTGTTTGAAGTGTCAATATGTAATGCAGACATGACCAGGGGATGTGTTGTTTCCTGTGAAGTATTTGTTTTATGTCCTGTGCTGTGACAGGGGTGCTTCATTCTGTTTCTGGTATGTTGTTCTAGTACCAGAATTGGGAGCCAGTGGTAGGACTGAGTAGTCTGTGCATTCGTTGACAATAGGGAATTGGGAATAGTCAATGTGGGGATCATCACGGATGGATACGATGTTCTACATCTACATCTACATCTACATCCACACTCCGCAAACTACCTGACGGTGTGTGGCGGAGGGTACCTTGAGTACCTCTATCGGTTCTCCCTTCTATTCCAGTCTCGTATTGTTCGTGAAAAGAAGGATTGTCGGTATGCCTCTGTGCGGGCTCTAATCTCTCTGATTTTATCCTCATGGTGTCTTCGCGAGATATACGCAGGAGGGAGCAATATACTGCTTGACTCTTCGGTGAAGGTATGTTCTTGAAACTTTAACAAAAGCCCGTACCGAGCTACTGAGCATCTCTCCTGCAGAGTCTTCCACTGGAGTTTATCTATCATCTCCGTAACGCTTTTGCGATTACTAAGTGATCCTGTAACAAAGCGCGCTGCTCTCTGTTGGATCTTCTCTATCTCTTCTATCAACCCTATCTGGTACGGATCCCACACTGCTGAGCAGTATTCAAGCAGTGGGCGAACAAGCGTACTGTAACCTACTTCGGTTTGCATTTCCTTAGGATTCTTCCAATGAATCTCAGTCTGGCATCTGCTTTACCGACAATCAACTTTATATGATCATTCCATTTTAAATCACTCCTAATGTGTACTCCCAGATAATTTATGGAATTAACTGCTTCCAGTTGCTGACCTGCTATTTTGTAGCTAAATGATAAGGGATCTATCTTTCTATGTATTCGCAGCACATTACACTTGACGACATTGATATTCAATTGCCATTCCCTGCACCATGTGTCAATTCGCTGCAGATCCTTCTGCATTTCAGTACAATTTTCCATTGTTACAACCTCTCAATACACCACAGCATCATCTGCAAAAAGCCTCAGTGAACTTCCGATGTCATCCACAAGGTCATTTATGTATATAGTGAATAGCAACGGTCCTATGACACTCCCCTGCGGCACACCTGAAATCACTCTTACTTCGGAAGACTTCTCTCCATTGAGAATTACATGCTGCGTTCTGTTACCTAGGAACTCCTCAATCCAATCACACAATTGGTCTGATAGTCCATATGCTCTTACTTTGTTCATTAAACGACTGTGGGAAACTGTGTCGAACACCTTGCGGAAGTCAAGAAACATGGCATCTACCTGTGAACCTGTGTCTATGGCCCTCTGAGTCCCGTGGACGAATAGCGCGAGCTGGGTTTCACATGACCGTCTTTTTCGAAACCCATGCTGATTCCTACAGAGTAGATTTCTAGTCTCCAGAAAAGACATTACACTTGAACATAATATGTGTTCCAAAATTCTACAACTGATCGATGTTAGAGATATAGGTCTATAGTTCTGCACATCTGTTCGACGTCCCTTCTTGAAAACGGAGATGACCTGTGCCCTTTTCCAATCCTTTGGAATGCTACGCTCTTCTAGAGACCTACGGTACACTGCTGCAAGAAGGGGGGCAAGTTCCTTCACGTACTCTGTGTAAAATCGAACTGGTATCCCATCAGGTCCAGAGGCCTTTCCTCTTTTGAGTGATTTTAATTGTTTCTCTATCCCTCTGTCGTCTATTTCAATATCTACCATTTTGTCATCTGTGTGACAATCTAGAGAAGGAACTACAGTGCAGTCTTCCTCTGTGAAACAACTTTGGAAAAAGACATTTAGTATTTCGGCCTTTGGTCTGTCATCCTCTGTTTCAGTACCATTTTGGTCACAGAGTGTCTGGACATTTTGTTTTGATCCACCTACCGCTTTGACATAAGACCAAAATTTCTTAGATTTTCTGCCAAGTCAGTACATAGAACTTTACTTTCGAAATCATTGAACGCCTCTCGTGTAGCCCTCCTCACACTACATTTCGCTTCCTGTAATTTTTGTTTGTATGCAAGGCTTTGGCTATATTTATGTTTGTTGTGAAGTTCTCTTTGTTTCTGCAGCAGTTTTCTAACTCGGTTGTTGTACCACGGTGGCTCTTTTCCATCTCTTACGATCTTGCTTGGCACATACTCATCTAACGCATAATGTACGATGGTTTTGAACTTTGTCCACTGATCCTCAACACTATCTGTACTTGAGACAAAACTTTTGTGTTGAGCCATCAGGTACTCTGAAATCTGCTTTTTGTCACTTTTGCTAAACAGAAAAATCTTCTTACCCTTTTTAATATTTCTATTTACAGCTGAAATCATCGATGCCGTAACCGCTTTATGATCGCTGATTCCCTGTTCTGCGTTAACTGTTTCAAATAGTTCAGGTCTGTTTGTCACCAGAAGGTCTAATATGTTATCGCCACGAGTCGGTTCTCTGTTTAACTGCTCAAGGTAGTTTTCAGATAAAGCACTTTAAAAAATTTCACTGGATTCTTTGTCCCTGCCACCCGTTATGAACGTTTCAGTCTCCCAGTCTATATCCGGCAAATTAAAATCTCCACCCAGAACTATAACATGGTGGGGAAATCTACTCTAAATATTTTCCAAATTATCCTTCAGGTGCTCAGCCACAACAGCTGCTGAGCCAGGGGGCCTATAGAGACATCCAGTTACCATGTCTGAGCCTGCTTTAACCGTGACCTTCACCCAAATCATTTCACATTTTGGATCTCCGTCAATTTCCTTCAATACTATTGCACTTCTTATCGCTATAAACACGCCTCCCCCTTCACTGTCCAGCTTGTCTCTGCGGTATACATTCCAGAGTAGTTTTCAGATAAAGTACTTAAAAAAATTTCACTGGATTCTTTGTCCCTGCCACCCGTTATGAACGTTTGAGTCTCCCAGTCTATATCTGGCAAATTAAAATCTCCACCCAGAACTATAACATGGTGGGGAAATCTACTCTAAATATTTTCCAAATTATCCTTCAGGTGCTCAGCCACAACAGCTGCTGAGCCAGGAGGCCTATAGAGACATCCAATTATCATGTCTGAGCCTGCTTTAACCGTGACCTTCACCCAAATCATTTCACATTTTGGATCTCTGTCAATTTCCTTCGATACTATTGCACTTCTTATCGCTATAAACATGCCTCCCCCTTCACTGTCCAGCCTGTCTCTGTGGTATACATTCCAATCTGAGTTTATTATTTCATTACTGTTTACGTCTGGTTTCAGCCAACTTCCTGTCCCTATTACTTCATGGGCGTTGTGACCGTTTATTAATGAGAGCAGTTCTGGGACCTTTCTATAGATGCTCCCGCAGTTTACTATTAGCACATTAATATTGTTATTCCCTGTTGCATTTTGCCTACTCCTACCTTGCCGTGTCTCATGAGGCATCTTGTCGGGCCTAGGGAGGGAATTCTCTAACCTAAGAAACCCCCATGTGCACTCCACACATACTCCGCTACCCTTGTAGCCGCTTCCGGCGTGTAGTGCACGCCTGACCTATTCAGGGGGACCCTACATTTCTCCACCCGATAGCGGAGGTCGAGAAATTTGCACTCCAGATCTTCGCAGAATTGTCTCATTCTCTAATTTAAGCCTTCCACTTGGCTCCAAACCAGAGGGCCGCGATCGGTTCTGGGAACGATACTACAAATAGTTAGCTCTGATTCCACCCCACGAGCAAGGCTTTCCGCCTTCACCAATTCCGCCAATTGCCTGTACGAACTGAGGATGACCTCTGAACCCAGATGGCAGGAGTCATTGGTGCCGACATGAGCAACAATTTGCAGTCGGGTGCACCCAGTGCTCTCTATCACCGCCGGTAGGGCCTCCTCCACATCTCGGATGAGATCCCCCGGCAAGCAGACAGAGTGAACACTGGCCTTCTTCCCTGACCTTTCCGCTATTTCCCTAAGGGGCTCCATCACCCGCCTAACGTTGGAGCTCCCAATAACTAATAAACCTCTCCCCCCATGTGCCTGCTCGGACCTTGCTGAAGGAGGAGCCACATGTCCACTCACAGGCAGAGCGGGCGATGCCACACGGCCAGCCTCCACATTGACCCTCCGCCTCATGCGCCGCGAATGCCACTGAACCCGCCACTCCCCTTGGGGAGAGGGTGGCCCAACCGCACCCGGTACCCGCGAAGATGTCTCGACAACAGGGACAGTGGGTGAAGCATGTAACACCTGGGGTGTACCTTGCGACGCACCAGACTCCCCACTGCCACTACGCTCCGAGGCAGCAGCCTGAAGATGGCTGACCGCGGCCATCAACAAGCTCAGCTGTACGCGAACAGTGGCCAGCTCCTCCTGCGTCCGTACACAGCAGTCACACGTCCTATCCATCCTAAGGAATCAATTTACTGAAGAGAGTTAATCAACTTTTAACTAGACTGCTAATTCACTAAAGGTGGCTGTTTATTGACTAAACTGTGGTTGCTAGCCACTTCTTGTAGAAAACAATGAAAATAGCACTACCTGTCTCTGGACTGTATTGAAAACAAACACTAGCACTAATGGCACTATGGTTGACTAAAGGGACTCTCTCTGACTGTATTCAAAACAAACACGAAATCTATGGAACACTATTAATAGCACTCGACAATTAAAGCTTCCTAAAAGCAAAAACATACGAAAGAAGAAGTGACAAGTAAGAAAAATACAGTTTATACTTAAATTAAGGTAGCTTGCTGCACAGCAGACGTGAAGCAGACGGAGGTTAGGAGATAGAATGCAAAGTGGTTGGTTTTGTGCAGGTCATCAGAAAAGGGAAAGTTGTTGTGAAGAATCTGGTAGTGTGGGAGGGGGTGGGTGCCACTAAGTAAGTGGAATACTTTCCAGTACTTGGAGTTAACTGGAACTGTAGCTTTGAGTCTGGTGCATGTCTGATGCCAGTCCTGGCATTTTTTGCATAGAGTAAATTTCTAACATGTCACTGTATTTGCGGGTGGCTTGTGAATGTATCCTGGTCATGAGTCCATAGGAAACAGTAATATAGACTACAGGATTCATGGAGAAGGAGTATGGCTTGTGGTGGAAGAGTGGGGCAGTGAGGATATATGGCTTCAGTAAAAGTCTGGGCAGAGATAGCATCTGACAAAGTCTGCTGCAGGAAGATTGTGGCATAGGGGATATCCACTGGTGGTGGAAGGTTTGGGGTGTGGCTCTCTATATGGACATCTATGGATTCCTGGTAGGCATTCCAGTTGACACGAGAGTAATCGTGGGCAACTTTTGGATGGAGATTGAGATGGGGTGTGTGGGATTTGGTGAGGAGGACAGGTAGGTGCTCACTTTCCACTGGGTTGAGCATTTCTACACTGAGGTGTCAAAAGGTGTTGGAAGATTCTAGGATGACATCTGAAGTGGTGTTCCTTTCAGGACAGGCATGCTGTGGGATGGGATCAGTGTCAGCTTGGAGGGAGTCTGTAAATTGACTCAACTGCTGAAGTTCTGCAGCGGATCTACTGTGGGTGCTGAGGTCAGTGGCAATAATATAGGTGGTAAATGTATGGTCGATGTGGGTGAGGAAATTGTATGAGATCAAATTATTAGGTCGGATGTAGATAGTAGCACAGGTAACAGTTAGGGTTTTGAAGAAGAGGCTAAGGATAAGGTGTTTGGTGGGATTATTGAGTAAGGATTGAGATTGAGTAGGGACATTTTTGTGATGGCAGATTGCAACTCCACTTCTGGCCAGTGGAAGGGTTTATCTGTATGGTGGAAGATATACAGATAAATTCAGATGGTATGATATGATTGGAGGTATGTTTCATTAAGGATGAAGGTATCGCCATTGTGCTGGGGCTGAGTATGAATGAAAAGGGGCTTGTTCGTGAGTAGGGAGCGGATTTTGTGGAATAGGACGCTGTATTGCTGTTGCACCATTATGGGGGCCTAGGGAGGGGATTTTGAGCATGAGAGGTCAAGAAGTTTAAACGGGGGAGCTGCTGCAGATGAAAGTGAAGTGGACTTGGTTTTTGGAGTAGATGGCCTGGGTATTGAGGTAGAAAACAGAGCAGGCAGTAAGAGAAATTTTTTATAGGGTATGAGGCCATTGGAAGGGGTGAATATTTTGGAGCACAATGGTGAGGACTCTGATGATGTCTTTAGTAGTCTGAGTTTGGCTTAGTGAGTTATTGGGATGGATTGGATGATCAATACGGTGGACGGCTACTGTTAATTCTGGTCTTACTAGTGAGGGTTTAGTCTTGCACTTGGAAGAATAGGTAGGGTGGTCATCATTGTAGGTGGGAGGGGAGATGAGATTGGGACATCATTTGAGGAAGAGGAAGTCTTTATAGCGAGGACAGGTGGGGGAATTTTTACAAATAGGAGTGAGGGGGTCATTATAAACAAGGCGTTTTTGGCAACATTAGGATTGGGGTGGTGATTTGGAGCATTTGCCTGTATAACAGCAGTTGTAAATTAGGGCTCCCTCTCTGAGCTGGTGATCAATGGAGGGACAGACTCTGGGAAGACTCACATGAGGTAGGCAGAGCCTGAATCATTGTAGATACAGCAAGCTGTATGGATTTCTAAAGCAGGATTGGAATTCAGTTCAGAAGCCACTTCCTCTGCCATGATCTCTTGGTCAGTCTTCATTATCTCAACAGTGAAGGTGGGGGATGGTGAGGAAGCTGGAGTTGTTTGGCTGTGGGAGTGGTGCTGAAGGAAATGAGGGAGGCATGAGGGCCAAAGGTAACTTATGGGATTTTGAGGAGGAAATTGGAGTGGAAGTTTGGATTCATGGGTTTGATGAAGACAGAATCTTTGCAGGGATGATTTGAGTGATGAGAATGTGAGGAATGCATTTTATTATTTCTAGAGTGAGGGTTTTGCCATTTAGGAATTCTGGGTCAGGATTGGAGAGAAGGAAAGTGGAAACAGCCGAGGGAAAAGGTGCATGAGGAGGGAGTGGCACCTATGTGTTCATTAGGATTGGGTATTGCTTGTGATTCTTTGGTTTGGTCCTAGGTGTGAACCTGTGTTAGGGTTCTTATGTGGCTTTTTGGTAATTGTGAGAAGGGGGGGGGGGGGGAATTGTAGGAGGTGGGATGTGGTGTGTTGCAAATCATTTCAAAAGGCAGGAATTGGTTCTGTCACATGTTGATTGTAGTGTGGCTTCAGGCATTGTGATGATAGCTTGAGAAGCTGTTATTTTGGCTGGAGTTGGAGACGAAGTGGTTGGTGAAGGAAAAGTTGGAAGTGGCTTATAGGAAGACTGTTTGAAGGGGAGCGTGGATGTATTGTGGTGGGCCAGAGGAATCTCTCCACATAGTGATAATGGGAGTAGAGAAGGGTGTGGTGTAAATGGGGGAGGTGACTGGAGTATCCATTGTGAGTCAAAGGAAAACAGTAGGATAGAAGGTTGATAATAATTACCAGCAACGGAGCACCACCAAGGTAACTACTGCTGCGGCAGCAGCTGCTATGATGGGAAGGTGGCTGAAAACGATGGTGATGCCTACAATAAAACAATGACACACAAGCAGATGATGATGAACACACACAGATGAAAGTACCAACAACACAAGCAAACTATGTAGATGAACAAATAAAGATGCAAAACATAAAGGATTGGCCCTACTAGTATATGCACAACAGTAGTAGCAACAAACCAAACTAGAGTCAGAGACTTATAGTCAGTTGGTGTTGATGCTGTTTCTTTTGATTATGTTGCTGTTTATGAGGTGGTCATTATGGTGGGACCTGAGAACACAGCTGTTTTTTTTTTTTTTTTTTTTTTTTTTGTATACATACCGCATGTCACTTCTGTACTGATGTTAGAATAGTACAGTCTCCCTTGCTTCGGAATTCTAGCTCTGAGCCAAGCTGGTATCACTATATGCAATATCTTCTAGTGTGCAGGTAGTGTGCAAAAACTCCAAGTAATACATAAATATGAGATCACAATTATGATTCAATCACATTTTAGAACTTCTGCTCATCCTGCGATTGAGTGATGTCTGTTGGTACTATCTCCACGGCAGGTCTTGCTGCTGTAATTTATTCTTGCAATAACAATTACAATCAGTTAAATATGATTTATTATTTCCTTTGTTAGACACTTCATTTTGGATTAATTTTCATTCATGTTTCAACTGAATGTCACCATTATGTTCTAAAGCTGATTTAGAGCTGGTAACATTTTCATCCATTATACTAATTCATGAACAGCGACCAAATTTCTCATTTGCAATCCACTTAGTAAATCATTACAGTCCCTCATAACCAAATAAAATATTAGTCTGGGTTCTAAATCATATAATGGTTTTTTTTTGGAGGACAACATTTCCTGTTGTTAATTACCTATACTTTTAGAAAAGGCATTATGGTATCTGTACATGAATGAGAAAGTTTATTGCAAACTTGTTCAAATAAAATAAAAGTTTGTAAGATTTTAAAATTTGACCATATTTCCTGTGATGTTTCACAAAATTGTCAAATTTTAATCAGACCAACAGACTGTTACAGTTATCTTATGCATTAGTGCCATGTAAGTCAGTGTAACATGATCATTTGAGCAATGTCATGAATCACTTCAATGTATCAGATAATCTTGAGCCTATTGGAATGCAAGTATCATTTGCCATGCCCTGCCCTTTGGAATTCTTCAAAATAAATCTGCATGTGACATGAACGGTCAAAGATTCATCTCTGAATGTAAGACAACCCCTATAAATGTAAGATGACCCCTACATACTGCACTAAAAAATGTAAAAATGTTGATCTCAGCAGCAATAGTTTCATCTGTGAATATAAGGTGACCCCATATTTTTCAAATGACTCCCCACCAACTTTTCTCTCCCTAAATCATGGCACAACAGCAGTATAATGAATGAAACCTTCCTCCAACCTCATAATACTATTCCCATTTTGCCATACATCCCTCACTGAACAGATAACATGCTCCCCATTGCGGAGTAGCTATTAGCCACCACAAGAAACTCCCTGTCTGGCCACAACTCTTCTACAACAGTCCTAACGAACAATTTATTCTCATCCTCTTCCTCAAAACCCTAACTGTTACCTGTGCCACTATCTGTAGCCAACCACATCATCCCATTCCATACAACTTCCTCACCCACATAGACCATACCTTTTCAACCTATATTATTGCCACTGACAGTAACATCTATATCCTGTCATGTGCTGGACTCCAGTGATGGCATTGGTTTACTGACTCCCTCCATAGTGATACAGTACCTTTCCTACTGCATACTCACCTTGAAAGTATTTCCACTCCTGATGTTATCTTTCCCTCTCCTAATCTACTCGGGCGCATTACTGCAACAGTACTTGACCCCATCAGAAGCTACCATCTCCCTGTCCTACACACTGTCCTCTACACTTCAAACACTGCCTGTGCACCCACTCCTCCTGCCTCTCCCAAACACATCTGGGACTAGTCCTGTACCTCCTAAACACAACCTTCTGAAATTCCTTCACCGAAGAAGATGAAGTAAATATTCCAGAATTCAAATCAAGAACAGCTGCCAGCATGAGTAATGTAGAAGTAGATATCCTCAGAGTAGTGAAATAACTTAAATCACTCAATAAAAGCGAGTCTTCTGGTCCAGACTATATACCAGTTAGGTTCCTTTCAGAATATGCTGATACAATAGCTCCAAACTTAACAATCATATTCATATACAACCATTTGCTCAACAAAAGATCCTTACCCAAAGACTGGAAAGTTGCACAGGTCACACCAATATTTCAGAAAGGTAATAGGAGCAATCCATTAAATTACAGGCCCATATCATTAATGTTGATATGCAGCAGGATTTTGGAACATATATTGTGTTCAAAAATATGAATTACCTCAAAGAAAATGGTCTATTGACACACAGTCAAACTGGATTTAGAAAATATCGTTCTTGTTCAACACAGTATGCTGATGACTCTGCCTTCCTCACCCTCTACCCTACCCTCCAGAAATCTCATAGATCCCTCTTGCCCATCTCATTCAGTTCATCTCCTGGTGCAACCAATGGCTCTTCAAAATCAAACCTACCAAAACCCAGGCAATAATTACACAGGCCAATGAAAAATTTTTTTTGAAAAACTTTATTTACTTTGATAGCTGATCTTTATGGATTTTTATGAGTTGAATCCAAATCTAGCCTTAGTTTTTTTTTGTATCATCCATAGTTTTCGAGCAGTATGCTTTTTATGATATGGTATAAAAATCCTATGCTACACGGTAAACGGGGAAATTAATGAAATGATTTGTTACAACATAAGCATGGTTTGTATTTACAGTAAGCTACTTAAATCAATGATATGTGTTAATAGAGGTTTCACTTGTCAGCTGGAATTGGTTTGTATTTTCTTTCTATTTTTTCTTTGAAGCTTCTTGTGTAGCTTTTTCTATGATGAGTCGCTTGCTGAACTTCTCGTTGAAGTGACCAACAGTAGTCTCCCATCATGTTGGTGTTCCAGTGGCCTCGGTAGCGTTTTTCCATCACTAGTTTTGGATGAATTCCCCATTGACGCGCAAGTTGCCAAAGTGGCATCAAATCGAAAGACTTGCACCAGGCAAACGGTCTGCCCGATGGGAGGCCCTAGTCGCACAACATATTTTTTTAATATTTTTTATTTATTTATTTATTTTTTTGGATGAATCTATAAACAGCCTCCAGTCTTACTTTTTGTATTCAATACCAAACTCATTCATCAGACTGGGAATGTCTGAGCAGTACACTAAATCACCTTCTTGTTGGAAAAACTTGGAAAATTGCTTCTCTCACTTTCTATTCATGTATATGCTGTTTCCAACTGCCAATAAGTTCCTTTCTTTTAATCAAGAGCCAAGCAATTCAGCTTTTTCTTTCGTTAAGCCCAGATCCCTAACCAAATTGTTAAGCTCGATCTGAGTAAACAGTTTAGGCTCTAGACTTTCTGTATTACAATGAAATTCATCATCATCTGGTTCATCTAAATCACATTGTACATCAGAAAATACTTCTGTTGGAATAGAATTTAAATTATCTTGTGGTTCAGGAACCGGCAAATCTACACCATGCCCTACTTGTTAGATGGCGGACAGAAGGTTAGGGTAGCTTATTATCTTCTTGTTTTTCGAAGTATGATTGGTAATATCAACACTGCAAAAGTAGCAACCATTGGAATGATTTCTTGGCTCCCTCCATATCATAGGAACAGCAAATCTAAAGGCTTTTTTCTCCTTTTTGGACAATTTTCTCATTCAACACGCACATAACATACTTAATGTGGCACCCAAGATTTATCTTGATCACCAAGTTTAGATTCAAAGTATGATAGATAAACCTTTTTCACAAAGTCTGTAATGTTTCTTTGGTGTTTTTTAATCACAGCTTCACTACAAATATAAAAAAAAACTGTCACCAGAGTTTTTACAACCACAGTTAGACATTGTACTGAGCACATGTACAGGAAATGGGAAAGTGTGGTTAGGTTGACAGTAAACAAAACACCATCTGTTAACAAAAATTATAGAATTGACCTTTTTTGCCAGCAAATGTTTTTCAGCAGTGCTACCAATGTCATCTACATTCATTACACCTCCTTTTTCAATTATTTTAGCTATATAAAAGCTGTTAAATTCTTTAAAAAATCGCTTAATTTAATAAATTTAACTGTAAAATGTGAAGAAATGGTGGGTGATACAGTTTTTTAAGTATCATATTTGGATTTTCCACACTGAAAATCTTAAGAATAAGGTATTTTCAGAAAAATGTTTTTTCCATCGTTGACCTGTGTTACAGGCTGAACTACCCACAGCTTCTCCACTCATGACTTTCACTTTATCAGTCATGACCATCCTATCCAAACACTGAAATACTTTGGATTAACACTTGATCACCAATTAACATGGAAGTCTCATCTAATAACCATTCAACAGAAAGTCCTCAATAGACTAAAACATACAAAAAATTACTAACCGGCCGAACATGGGGATTGCACCCTTCCACAATCCTCCACACCTTTAAAGCTCTAATCTGACCTATTCTCTGCTATGCCCATGTGGCATGGATTTCCACTCCTCCCTCCTTTTATCATGCCAAAGAGGTCCTCGAATGCCACATATTCTGTATAGTCTTTCAGATCATTACCTTCCCCCACCTACATCCTCTAACAACGTACAAAATTCCCCACCCTACTCTTCCATCTTGAACACCTGTGAATATCCTACTTTACCCATAAACTCAGCACTACCCACCCTCTAGTTTCCCCCAGAGCTGCTCACTGATTCTTGTACTCTGCTCTGCCTCTACCACAACATTCCACCAATACTACACCTCCACACCCTCTACATCCCCTTCCACTGAAATTTTAATCACCTTCTCCTACACAACCATGAAGTACACCTTGGTATATACCCATCCTACCAGGTCTAGGACCCTACCACCTTCCCCTTGTCAGGACACCCTTCCCCTCCAGCCTTCTGTCTGTTTTTATATATTCATGTATGACACTCATTTTCTGTTGATCCGTGTTTATATTTTAATTACTTACCAAATTATCCATTTGTATCCTAACTTATGCAGTTGACACTCTGCTCTTTTACTGTACAAAATGCTTATTTTTGTCCACCATGATGTCCAGCTTTTATATTGTGTTTTTAAAATTTTACTTTCATGTGGCTGAAGAACAGCAAATTGTATTTGCTGATAGCCCACCCATTGCCCGTATGGGGTGGGGGTGGAGGGTGGTGGGCATGATATAACAATAAAGAAAAAAAAAATTCAAGTGACCTAACATGGAAACCCCCCCATGAACCATGGACCTTGCCGTTGGTGGGGAGGCTTGCATGCCTCAGCGATACAGATGGCCGTACTGTAGGTGCAACCGCAATGGAGGGGTATCTGTTGAGAGGCCAGACAAACATGTGGTTCCTGAAGAGGGGCAACAGCCTTTTCAGTAGTTGCAGGGGCAACAGTCTGGATGATTGACTGATCTGGCCTTGTAACATTAACCAAAACGGCCTTGCTGTGCTGGTACTGCGAACGGCTGAAAGCAAGGGGAAACTACAGCCGTAATTTTTCCCGAGGACATGCAGCTTTACTGTATGATTAAATGATGATGGCGTCCTCTCGGGTAAAATATTCTGGAGGTAAAATAGTCCCCCATTCGGATCTCCGGGCGGGGACTACTCAAGAGGACGTCGTTATCAGGAGAAAGAAAACTGGCGTTCTACGGATTGGAGCTTGGAATGTCAGATCCCTTAATCGGGCAGGTAGATTAGAAAATCTAAAAAGGGAAATGGATAGGTTAAAGTTAGATATAGTGGGAATTAGTGAAGTTCGGTGGCAGCAGGAACAAGATTTTTGGTCAGGTGATTACAGGGTTATAAATACAAAATCAAATAGGGGTAATGCAGGAGTAGGTTTAATAATGAATAAAAAAATAGGAGTGCGGGTTACCTACTACAAACAGCATAGTGAAAGCATTATTGTGACCAAGATAGACACAAAGCCCATGCCTACTACAGTAGTACAAGTTTATATGCCAACTAGCTCTGCAGATGATGAAGAAATTGATGAAATGTATGACGAGATAAAAGAAATTATTCAGATAGTGAAGGGAGACGAAAATTTAATAGTCATGGGTGACTGGAATTTGTCAGTAGGAAAAGGGAGAGAAGGAAACATAGTAGGTGAATATGGATTGGGGGGAAGAAATGAAAGAGAAAGCCGCCTAGTAGAATTTTGCACAGAGCATAAGTTAATCATAGCTAACACTTGGTTCAAGAATCATAAAAGAAGGTCGTATACCTGGAAGAATCCTGGAGATACTAAAAGGTATCAGATAGATTATATAATGGTAAGACAGAGATTTAGGAACCAGGTTTTAAATTGTAAGACATTTCCAGGGGCAGATGCGGATTCTGACCACAATCTATTGGTTATGAACTGCAGATTGAAACTGAAGAAACTGCAAAAAGATGAGAATTTAAGGAGATGGGACCTGGATAAACTGAAAGAACCAGAAGTTGTAGAGAGTTTCAGGGAGAGCATAAGGGAACAATTGACAGGAATGGGGGAAAGAAATACAGTAGAAGAAGAATGGGTAGCTCTGAGGGATGAAGGCAGCAGAGGATCAAGTAGGTAAAAAGACGAGGGCTAATAGAAATCTTTGGGTAACAGAAGAAATACTGAATTTCATTGATGAAAGGAGAAAATATAAAAATGCAGTAAATGAAGCAGGCAAAAAGGAATACAAACGTCTCAAAAATGAGATCGACAGGAAGTGCAAAATGGCTAATCAGGGATGGCTAGAGGACAAATGTAAGGATGTAGAAGCCTGTCTCACTAGGGGTAAGATAGATACTGCCTACAGGAAAATTAAAGAGACCTTTGGAGAGAAGAGAACCACTTGTATGAATATCAAGAGCTCAGATGGCAACCCAGTGCTAAGCAAAGAAGGGAAGGCAGAAAGGTGGAAGGAGTATATAGAGGGTTTATACAAGGGCGATGTACTTGAGGACAATATTATGGAAATGGAAGAGGATGTAGATGAAGACGAAATGGGAGATAAGATACTGCGTGAAGAGTTTGACAGAGCACTGAAAGACCTGAGTCGAAACAAGGCCCCGGGAGTAGACAAAATTCCATTAGAACTACTGATGGCCTTGGGATAGCCAGTCATGACAAAACTCTACCATCTGGTGAGCAAGATGTATGAGACAGGCAAAATACCCTCAGACTTCAAGAAGAATATAATAATTCCAATCCCAAAGAAAGCAGGTGTTGACAGATGTGAAAATTACCGAACTATCAGTTTAATAAGTCACAGTTGCAAAATACTAACGTGAATTCTTTACAGACGAATGGAAAAACTGGTAGAAGCGGACCTCGGGGAAGATCAGTTTGGATTCCGTAGAAATGTTGGCACACGTGAGGCAATACTAACCTTACGACTTATCTTAGAAGAAAGATTAAGAAAAGGCAAACCTACGTTTCTAGCATTTGTAGACTTAGAGAAAGCTTTTGACAATGTTAACTGGAATACTCTCTTTCAAATTCTGAAGGTGGCAGGGGTAAAATACAGGGAGCAGAAGGCTATTTACAATTTGTACAGAAACCAGATGGCAGTTATAAGAGTCGAGGGGCATGAAAGGGAAGCAGTGGTTGGGAAAGGAGTGAGACAGGGTTGTAGCCTCTCCCCGATGTTATTCAATCTGTATATTGAGCAAGCAGTAAAGGAAACAAAAGAAAAATTTGGAGTAGGTATTAAAATTCATGGAGAAGAAGTAAAAACTTTGAGGTTTGCCAATGACATTGTAATTCTATCAGAGACAGCAAAGGACTTGGAAGAGCAGTAGAATGGAATGGACAGTGTCTTGAAAGGAGGATATAAGATGAACATCAACAAAAGCAAAATGAGGATAATGGAATGTAGTCAAATTAAATCTGGTGATGCTGAGGGAATTAGATTAGGAAATGAGACACTTAAAGTAGTAAAGGAGTTTTGCTATTTAGGGAGTAAAATAACTGATGATGGTCGAAGTAGCGAGGATATAAAATGTAGACTGGCAATGGCAAGGAAATCGTTTCTGAAGAAGAGAAATTTGTTAACATCGAGTATAGATTTAAGTGTCAGGAAGTCGTTTCTGAAAGTATTTGTATGGAGTGTAGCCATGTACGGAAGTGAAACATGGACGATAACTAGTTTGGACAAGAAGAGAATAGAAACTTTCGAAATGTGGTGCTGAAGATAAGGTGGGTAGATCACATAACTAATGAGGAGGTACTGAATAGGATTGGGGAGAAGAGAAGTTTGTGGCACAACTTGACTAGAAGAAGGGATCCTTTGATAGGACATGTTTTGAGGCATCAAGGGAACACAAATTTAGCATTGGAGGGCAGCGTGGAGGGTAAAAATCGTAGAGGGAGACCAATAGATGAATACACTAAGCAGATTCAGAAGGATGTAGGTTGCAGTAGGTACTGGGAGATGAAGAAGCTTGCACATGATAGAGTAGCATGGAGAGCTGCATCAAACCAGTCTCAGGACTGAAGACCACAACAACAACATGGAAACCTCACCTACTAACCATCCAACATAAAGCCCACCACAGACTAGAACTACTGACTGACCAGACTTGGGGATTGCACCCATTCACTGTCTTTCATATGTATAAAACCTTGATCAGACCCATCCTTTGCAATGTGAATTTTGTGTGGATCTATACCCCCGACACAAGTTCTTTAAGTCCTGTCAGATCCTCAAACACCATGCACTCTGCCTCACTTTCAACATCTTTTTCCTTTCCTCACAAGGATCCTTTACCAACTCATCAAATTGCCACCTCTCCTTACTCACATTGAACACCTCTGAACACTCTACAGCATCCACAAACACAACTCCAATAATCCTGTTGTTTCCACCCTACTGTCCAATCCTCGTATGCTGCCATGCCTTTACCAACACATTTCATGAACCCTACACCTACACACCCTCCACATACTCTTCCAAAAAAACTTCAATTATCTTCCCCTTCCAGGTCATGAACCCTGCCTTACATTTATCCATCTTGCCAACTGAAAGTCCACTCCACCCATTGCACCTCATCAGGGCTTCCCACTCCACACATTTTCCTCCCCCCCTTTTCCCCATCTGTCCTTCTGAGACCCCTTTTTCCGAAAACTATTAGTGTCACCTATTGCCCCTTCTACTGCAACCTCTCTTCTGTCTCAACAGTCACTCCTGCCCCATCTTTGCTATACATCAATCGTCCATCCTTATACCACCACATTCCTTCCTTCCTCACCAGCCAACCTTCCCCCTTCAACAACAGACTCCTATCCCAGGACTGGTCCTTCTAGTTCTTAGTGACAGGAAGGTGGTTCTTTTAAATATCAATGTTTCGGCATCAAGTTTTAAATGTGCACTTCTTATGTTTTGTTTTATCATTTATTATTGCTGTTTTTATGTACCAGTCCCAGACGTCATATCCCTCATAAACAAACATAGACAGACGTTGACTGTGGATATTGTATCACTGACACAGTCCCTTTGACTGTTCAGAGATGTCACTAAACCCACCCAAAGATGTAAACAATCATGCATGAGCAGCACCTATTAGATGGAGGGGGTACGACAGCCGATCAGTTCCTGTCATTCCACCAGAAAGGAGGTACACAGCCTGTGTTGTTTGTTGTTCAACCATGGCTAGATGGTCAATACTGTGGTGGATCCCATACACATTATTACTTTGTGCCAGGAAAAGCTCTCAACAAGGGAAGTGTCCAGGCATCTCAGAGTGAACCAAAACAATGTTGTTCAGATATGGAGGAGATAAAGAGAGACAAGAACTCTCAATGACATGCCTCGCTCAGGATGCCCAAGGGCTACTACTGCAGTGGATGACCGCTAGCTATGGATTATGGCTTGGAGGAAGCCTGACAGCAATGCCACCTTGTTGAATAATGCTTTTCGTGCAGCCACAGGACATCAAGTTACAACTCAAACTGAATGCAATAGGCTGCATGATGCGCAACTTTACTCCTGATGTCCATGGTGAGGTCCATCTTTGCAACCACAAAACCATGCATTGCAGCCAGCCGTGGTGGCCATGCGGTTCTAGGTGCTTCAGTCCGGAACCACGTGTTTACTATGGTCGCAGGTTCAAATCCTGCCTTGGGCATGGATGTGTGTGATGTCCTTAGGTTAGTTAAGTTTAAGTAGTTCTAAGGTTAGGGGACTGATGACCTCAGGTGTTAAGTCCCATAGTGCTTAGAGCCATCTGAACCATGCAGCACAGTACAGATGGGCCCAACAACATGCCAAATGGACCGCTCAGGATTGGCATCACATTCTCTTCACTGATGAGTGTTGCACATGCCTTCAATCAGACAATCATTGGAGATGTGTTTGGAGGCAATCTGGTCAGGCTGAATGCCTTCAACACACTGTCCAGTGAGTGCAGTAAGGTGGAGGTTCCCTGCTGTTTTGGGGTGGCATTATATGGGTCCGACGTATGCTACTGGTGGTCATGGAAGGCACCGTAATGGCTGTACGATATGTACGTGCCATTGTCCGACCATAGGGCAACCATATCAGCAGCATATTGGCAAGGAATTCGTGTTCATGGATGACAATTCGCACCCCAATCTTGCACATCTTGTGAATGACTTCCTTCAGGATAACATCACTCGAGTAGAGTGGCCAACATGTTCTCCTGACAAGAACCCTATCAAACATGCCTGGGATAGATTGAAAAGGGCTGTTTATGGACATGTTTCACGAACCACTCTGAGGGATGTATGCCAAATCGCCATTGAGGAGTGGGACAATCTGGACCAACAGTGCCCTGATGAACTTGTGGATAGTATGCCATGATGAATACAGCCTTGCAGCAATGTAAGAGGACGTGCTACAGGGTATTAGAGGTGCCGGTGTTTACAGCAGTCTGGACCACCACCTCTGAAGGTCTCGCTGTATGGTGGCACAACATGGGAATGTGTGGTTTTCATGAGCAATAAAAAGGGCAGAAATGATGTTTATGTTGATCTCTATTCCAGTTTTCTGTATAGCTTCCAGAACTCTTGGAAACGAGGTGATGCAAAACTTTTTTATGATGTGTGTATTTAAAAATCTCCATTCTATTTTTCAGCTCTAAAAAGTTTTAAATTCATTCTAAATATCTCCCCTATTTATTTCTTGTTTCTTTTAAATCTCTTTAATTTCTATTGTTAATCTGCTGAAGAGTGGTTTGCCTGTACTGCTGATGGCTTCCCCTCTCCCCCTCCAACGAACCCTTCACCCAAATGAGGTGCAGTGGGGTAAAATAACAATAAAGAAAAAAAGGAGGGAAAAAAGAATTGAATGACAAATTTGGGAAAAAACGTCATCTTATAACTGGGTAAATATTCCCAGAATGAGATTTTCACTCTGCAGCAGTGTGTGTGCTGATATGAAACTTCCCGGCAGATTGAGACCGTGTGTGCCAGACCGAAACTTGAATTCAGGACCTTTGCCTTTCACAGGCAAGTGCTCTACCAAAGGTCCCAAGTTCAAGTCTCAGTCTGGCACACAGTTTTAATCTGCCAGAAAGTTTCATGGTAAATATTAAAGAAGAATTTGTTGTGTTGTGGACTTCCCTGCAGACTGGCTTGACATGGGTCTCCTCATTATCTTTTGCTGTGCAAGCCTCACCATATCCACCTAAGAACTGCAATTTACATCCATTTGAACCTGGTCTCTCTCTACAATTTTTAACCCTCTGTCCCTCCCCCAACCTTTCCCCATTCTTCTCTCCATTACCTAATTGACTATTCCTTGAGTCCTTGATACCTCATGATGTGTTCTATTGACCAACCCCTTCATTCTGTCAAATTGTGCCATAAATTTAGTGCCTCTCCAATTCAGATCAGTACCTTTTCAATAGTTATGAAATCTACCCATCTAATCTTCAGATGGAGCTTTTGGCCTTAGTTTACTAAGTGAAGGACATGGGACTTTGGCTGGTAGCTGTGGCCTTTGTTCAGTACATACTCAGCACATGTGGAGTCAGAAATCTGCAATATCAAGTTGCTATCATGTTGCAGAATTCTGAAACAACATTTGCTGTGCATGTACTGAGTGGGAGCCACAACTGCCATCCAGAGTCCCATGTCCACTTAGCATACAAAGGCCAAAAACTTCATTACTTCCCACACTGTCTGTTCCTTCATATTCCTACATTTCCCTTCTTCATTGAGTTCTTTTATTTTGTTGCAACTCGCTGTGTAATCAATATAGTCTGTAGCTACAGTTGTTAAGCCTTTCTTTTAACTGGTGCATTTTATTATTTTCCATGTTTAATACCTTTTGAAGTTGTCTCATCAAGTATGTTTTTTATTTTACTTGATTCATTTATTTAATGCAAGCTGTTACATAGGCAAAGTTTTGAGTATAGTGTTCATGTTTTTCCAGTTTGCCCCTTTTATGTTTGTATACTGTTCAATTTTCTACTTTTTAAAATGCAGTACTACCACACTCTCAAAGACGGCATTTACTGTATGTTCCCTCACTCCCCAGTTTTCCTGAATTAATTCATTTCTGCTTATCTTATTGATACTGCTTAAGTTCTTCACATATTCTGTGGTTACATTGATAATTCTTTGTTTTAATTTGTTTGTGTATCACTTTCCATGTTCTCTACCTCCTGAAGTAGTCTTGTCTAGTACTAATTTTATTGGTTTTGTTTATTAGTATAAACTATTGTAGGTTTGCTGTTTCAGTTTTCTGTTAAAGCTTTTTCCTGTTTACTCCATTTATATTTATTTACTGTTCAAGTTTTCACTTTTTACTTTGCATTCCTACCACTCTGTCAAAGATGTTATTTATTGTACATTTCGGCTTCAGTCTAGATGTGTAACTTCTTTTTGCAGTGTTGTTTACAAATATTGTAATTACTTTGGCAAATATAGTCAGTAAATGTCTCAAGATGGCCTTGTAAGGCAAAAACCAGTTAATACAACAAAGTAATACTATAGAACAAAAGTAAAATAATGCTTTTCATTTATTATAATGTTGTTTTACTGACAAAAGATTCAGTTTGGATGATAAATATATTCTATTCACATTCATAAATTTTCTGTTGTGTATTCCTCACATAAAAGCCTCAGAATCTGGTGGGCTATAGTGTAGTACTTTGATATATATATGTAGTTAATTGCCATCAGCTATCTAATCTTGTTCAAAGATTTTTACATGCTCACTTGATTAAACTGCTGACAAAGAAATTTTGCTGTTTGTATTAAATTATCTCAATTTTTGTGGTACTGTTGTATCTTAAGAAGATTATATTATTTTTACAGGTTTATTAGAGCAGATGATGATGCACTTATTATTAGACAAGTGAGCCTTGATGATTCTGGAACATATACCTGCACAGCCATCAATTCTGTAGGTTCAGCTGATAGACATATGGTAGTGAATGTGCAAGGTATGTTCTCACCATGATATAGTACCCAGACAGAACATTTCCATGAGTTGTATATTCATATGTGTATTAGTGTTGGTTTAGCTAGGAATGTCAAAGAAAAGTATTTATGTAATTGCATTGTGAAGATGAAGCACCCACATTTATTTAGACATTAATGTCTTTTTGTGATTCATTTTTTTTAAGTTATTGTAAATAGTGTATATAGTGTGCTTTGTTTAGACATGATCAGTCTGTTCACATTCTAGATATCCCTAAACTTTTTCATTATAGCTAATTGCATTCTATTTACTTATGAGTAGTTAGAAACATTGATTTAGCTCCTTCTTTCATTTCTCCACAACTCCTTAACTACCCAACTGCTGGAAATTGCTTATTGATTTTCTCAACTGTTTTGGTTTGCTGTGGAAACTATTTAGACCACTCATGTTGTTTGTTTGTATTCCAGTTTTATTAGAGGGTATTATTGTGTTTGACTATGTGATATGCAGCAGCAGTCAATACATTGGAGTTGTGTATATTAGGAAAAGATTTTAAATCAATAATTTTTACAAGGTTTTGACATTTTGCATATAACCCTCCTCTTCATTCACTCTTGCATCTCTCCAGAATATCTTCTCATTTTCTATTGTACTCCATTCACCTGTTTTTGCCAGTCATTGCCTAATGCTCCCTCCAAAACTCTCTCTACAACCACTGGTTCTTACATGTGTGCTACCAATCAAAGTGTTAGTTAGTTAGTTTAATTTCCATGGCTCATTTTGCACTATGAATCATAATGATGTGGATGGAAACATTTTACACTCAAACACAAATTAATTTGTAATATGGGTACATACTGAACATTTATAACTTGATTTAAAATTTGTTATGTATTTCTTTAAACATACAGATGTGAGTTAGTAATTACTACCCATCACCCTTTATAATGATAGACACTTTTCTATGGAATAGAAGAGCTGTCAGTGTGAAACTTTGTTGTCTGTCAGACATTTTACGTTGGTGGGTAAGTGATCAAAAATTTTAGTTGCACCATTTTTGTGCTAAAGAGACCTTCTGGTATTGTAGTTATGTTCATCATTGTTTCTTTGGAACTACAGTGGATTATTTACAACAAACTTAATGGGGAAATAAATATAGTTTAAAGCAGTGGTCAGAATGTACAACTCCTTAAATAGATGCCTGCAAATTGATCATGAGTGAGCACAACATATTATTCTTGCAGCTCGTTTTTGATCTATGAAGACTTTCTATGACATTATTAAATGAAAATATGCAGACTATGCCATCTTACTTGTTTGTCTCTCCCCAAGATTTGTGATAATTGTAAGTGCATATGTAACCAAGCTAAGTTGTTAAGCTCCCACCTTATTTATTATTTCCTTATTTCCTCACCATGTGTTACACATATCATTGATGATATATGTAAAAAAACTGACAGTGAAACCCTTCACAGAAAACTAGTCAGTCATACTTTTAAGAACATCGTTTCCCATTCCTTCTGCATCTGTACATGTGCTTGGATTGATTGCAATCTACATCTACATCCATACTCTGCAAGCCACCTGACGGTGTGTGGCAGAGGGTACCTTGAGTACCTCTATCAGTTCTCCCTTCTATTCCAGTCTCGTATTGTTCGTGGAAAGAAGGATTGTCGGTATGCCTCTGTGTGGGCTCTAATCTCTCTGATTTTATCCTCATGGTCTCTTTGCGAGATATACATAGGAGGGAGCAATATACTGCTTGACTCCTCGGTGAAGGTATGTTCTCGAAACTTCAACAAAAGCCTGTACCGAGCTACCGAGCGTCTCTCCTGCAGAGTCTTCCACTGGAGTTTATCTATCATTTCCGTAACGCTTTTGCGATTACTAAATGATCCTGTAATGAAGCGCGCTGCTCTCCGTTGGATCTTCTCTATCTCTTCTATCAGCCCTATCTGGTACGGATCCCACACTGCTGAGCAGTATTCAAGCAGTGGGCGAACAAGCGTACTGTAACCTACTTTCTTTGTTTTTGGATTGCATTTCCTTAGGATTCTTCCAATGAATCTCAGTCTGGCATCTGCTTTACCGACGATCAACTTTATATGATCATTCCATTTTAAATCACTCCTAATGTGTACTCCCAGATAATTTATGGAATTAACTGCTTCCAGTTGCTGACCTGATATATTGTAGCTAAATGATAAAGGAGCTTTCTTTCTATGTATTCGCAGCACATTACACTTGTCTACATTGAGATTCAATTGCCATTCTCGGCACCAAGCGTCAATTCACTGCAGATCCTCCTGCATTCCAGTACAATTTTCCATCATTGCAACCTCTCGATATACCACAGCATCATCTGCAAAAAGCCTCAGTGAACTTCCGATGCCATCCACAAAGTCATTTATGTATATATGTCATCTGCAAAAAGAAGCAGCTCTGCTTGCTGTATATTAGACAGAATACCATTTAAATACACACTGATCTGCCAGGACAGTATGTCCACCAACCTACTATTGATGTAAACCTGTCCAGGTGACAGCAGCATTTTAGTTTGAATTTCTTTGATTATTATATAGCAGTGATCTACACAAGTACTCAATATGTGTGTTTTGTTTGTGTTTGAGAGTCAGTTATTTTTATAAAATTTCAGTCTGTAGGAGTGAGATGTCACTAATACAAATGTATATTTTCAGGAGAAATCCCTGTCTTCAAATATCATGACTAAATGCAAACTTTTTTCAGTGAAGCCTGTTATAGATGATGCAGGAGAACATCGAGCAGTTGTTTCACTTGGACAAGTTGCAGAGTTGCCTTGTAAAATAAGAATGGGGATACCATCACCAAACATGACTTGGTATAAAGATGGTGAAATACTGGATGAGGAACAGATGTTACAGGAAGGTATCACACTGCATTCAAATGGTTCTCTTATAATACCATATGTCAGCCATGAACATGAAGGAGCATATGAATGCGAAGCACAAAATCCAGCAGGATTTTCAACAAAAAGCATTTTGGTTACAATTATCGGTGAGTAGATATTTCACATCTCCATATTAAATTTAACTTGCATCGTCAACATAAATTTATGTGGTGAAAAGTGAGAACTCTTAGTAGTATAGGCATATTAATAAAGGTAACTGATTTTTTTGTTTGTATTTTCAATAAAATTATTGTCAGCTAGTTCAAGTGAAATCTGTATCAATTTTTTTTTTGTTGGTTTATAGAACCTCCCAGATTCAAGTCTGTTGCTCCACTAGAACTAAAGGTGGCCTTGGGAGACGAGGTTGTTCTTCCATGTGAACCTACAGGTGATCCAAAACCATTGATATCATGGAAGAAAGACCGAATGCCTTTGCAGCAGAGTGAAGACGTGTGAGTGTGCTTTATATGATAATTGAGAATGAGCTCATCCATCACTAAGATTAGTACATCTTAAAATGGAAATGATATATTTATATGCCAGCCTGAATAAGTGCAATTACACAAGCACTATCCCATCTAAAAATTACAGATATTTTCTTTGCAAAGTTTATGAAGACTCATGAGTTTCATGCTTGAATTTAATAATTTTGACAACAGAACTTGATTTGAATGGTGTATAGTGAATAAAGAGATGGAACAGCCATTCACACTTAGCATCTTTAAAAGATTGCTAATTATTATTTATAGGCTGTTAAAATTTTTAATAGCCAGTTCATAATTACAAACTAAACCATGCATATTGAAAGACCAAACAAAGCCCTGCTGAGTACCGATACCAAAGATGTACTACACAGATTTCAACTTTCTCCTCTCAAATTATCAAAATAAAGAGTCTCCTAAATGAAGTAATATGTTAATTTACAGAATAGACCAATTGAAATTTATTCCTACTTGAAGAATAATATCAATGCTAACATGTATATTGTATTGTTAATTCATAAATTTTGACCTACAGTTTAAATATGTTCATATTAAGCCACTTTATTGAGAAAATAACATGTCTGGTGTGAGTAATTACTGTCCAGTTTTGTGATTAATATTGTTTCTCAAAATATTTGGAGACAAAAACAGCTCAGATAATTATACAACTTATTCTTTATTTTCTAATACCAACAAAACCAATGTATACACAGTGAAGATATCTGGCTACCTATGTCGCAAACAGATGGCCAGAAAACAGATTTCTTTTCATGTCAGTGACAAGAGAAAATCAGTATAGTGTGAATGATGCAATATTGTTTCTGAAAATAACAGTAATAAGGAATATTATCTCCCGATTATTATACATTTCATATCAAAGATTTTTTTAATGAGAAAAATGGCAACCATAGTGTCAAGAAACTTTGATTGTTCAAAGTATCAGCCACTCTTTCCTGAGATTGTACTTACATCACTTTATTTGATAGGTACTTCCCATAAAAATATTGTAAGCAGAAAGACAGTATTAATAAGCCTTCTGGATAACTCATGACATGAGGATATAATGTAGGAGGAAAATGCAGCTTTATCATAACATGAAACACAGTCATAACTCAGTTGGAACTTTAGCTGCAGATAGTATGGCAAAGTTTTGAACACTGCCTGCATATGGGCTAAAAATATTTATTGCATGAACAGAGTGAGGATGTCTCAGAACAAAATTGGAGCGATATATCATGTTTTGGAAGAAATATCAAGGCATGAAGACAGCACTCAAGATACTGCATGTCTGTAGTGAGAAAATGAAAGTGTTAGTGGTGACCAGCAATATACCAAATATTTAATAACAATTTTCGTTCAGTAGATAGCAGTCTGTATGAAAAACACCATCATCATCAGTAACATCAGTGAATTCATTTGGTGATGTGACCTCTTTAAGTTCCTGTGCCTATCTTGAGCTTCCAGTTGCCAATTCAATCCAGCTGTTTTTCCCAAGTCTCTGTCCCATATGTCTAGTGATCTTCTCCTTGATCTTTTTTGGTAAATTGCTTTTCAATCTAGTACTTTTTATCACTACCTGTCATTTTTTCTTTGAGTGACGTGGTTAACCCACTGCCATTTCAAGGAATATTGGAGCTGATATATTTATAGAACTTTTACCATTTGTCATGCAGTAGCAGTTACTGAGTAAAAGTACAGAAAGTCCATTGAGGGCAATAAGCCACTGAGTTCTTCACAAATTTTAAGTGAAACATGTTGAGTTCAGTTAGTCTGCAAACTAAATCAAATCCAGTTTTTTATGGATTGTCATAAACAAGTGAAATAACAGGACACTTTGCATACAAAAAAAAAAAAAAAGAGAGAGAGAGAGAGTCAGTCACTGATACAACAGAAAGGTCATTATCATTAATGTTAACGGTGAATTACTAGAGATATCATGAAAAACAGGCTGTAGCTTGCTATGTGAAGTGGTCCTCAAGGATGTAGAATATGTCACAAAAATCAAAACACATTATGTTTATTTATAAAAGAAGAGCTATGCTAATAATCCTTCCACTAATCCTAAAAATATGGCTAGGGACTGATGGAATCCCTACCAGACTCTATACAGAATCTGCAGCTGAGCTATCTCCTCCTTTGATAATAATATACCATAGAACTCAAAGTATCAAGGAACTCTGCCCGGTTGTTGGAAAAAAGCAGAAAGGTAACAGAAATGATCCACAAAACTATCATCCAATATTGTTGACATACAACTGTTGTAGAATCTTAGATTATATTCTGAGGTAAAACATAAAGAGTTGTTGAAATCAAACAGTGGAGAACTCATCTCCTCCATGCCAAGCAGTATGAATTCCAAAAACAGTGATCATGTGAAACCCAGATCTCACTTTTCTCACATGACATCCTGAAGGCCGTGAATCAGGACAGTTAAGTGGATGCAGTATTGCTTGACTTCCAAAATGCGTTTGAATAACTTCCATGTGAAATTTGTGATTACATTTTGGATTTTTTTCATGTGGAGAATGCATGTTGTTATCTTGGATAGAGAGTCATTGGTAGATGTAGAAGTTACTTCAGATGCGTCTCATGGAAATTTGTCGGATCCTCACTGTTCATGTTACATTACTAGTTATCTCAGATTTTTTTTTTTTTTTTTCAGTTCTCTATAGTGAAGTTCTGTCTGAAAAAATCTGTGCAAACATTCTGTCAGATCTTGATAAGATTTCAAAGTGGTGCAAGGATTGGCAGCTTGATTTATGTGTTCAGAAACAATGCATGCAATGACAACAGTTCCCATGTGGCACAATTGGAATCAGTCAACTACTGCATATAACAATCTTTTTAATGAAAAAGTCATTCATAGACCCAGTCATAGATAAAGCAGATGCCAGACTTGATTCTGGAAAAATACAATCAATCTATAAAGGAAACTGCTTAGGAGAATAAAGCTGACCCATCTTAAAATAATGCTAAAATGTGCAATAAACTACCCATAGGAGATAAACAGCAACTGATCAGTGTAGTTGAATGGGTACACTTTCTTCAGTGTAGAACTTGATTTGTAATTTACTGGTTTAATGTCAACTAACATAAGCTTGAATAACATTGTGCACTATAGATGATAGTTTATAATTAATACAGAGTACAGCTCAAGTTTCTATGATGTAACTGTTTTTTTGTAAATGAATTCCTTTACTTGTTGCACATTCCTGAAGGTTCACTTTCTTTCATGTATGATTTCAGTTAGTCTTCAACATCACTGGCAGTAATATACAATTCTTTGCATGTTTTCATTTGTAAAGTAACGTTTGGAGACGTAATTCAGCATTTTCACTCTTTCTTTGCTTAGAGATGTTTTCTACCAAAACTACGGTTGGTAGTTTTGGTGCAGTATATAAAGGATGTAGTGAACTGTAGGATTACTTGTAGTATTGGTAGCACTGGTAGGGAAAGAAACATAAATGAATGTTTGAGAGAGGAACAGGGAGCGGACAGCTTTTCTTTTTTTTTTCTTTTTTTTCCCACATGATTAGAACCATACATTTTTTCAGTAATAGTCCATTGTGTATTTTACTCAATCAGAAAATGTAAATTGCACTGCATAAGTAATAAAAATCAACTTCTTCCAGGATCTCTGCACTTTTATGTAGACAAAGCAATTACTTTTGATACAAGTGCAGTTAACATGCACAAACACAAAAGAAATCTATATAATTATGGTTGTCATTATGTACTCCATAGAAAGTTCTTCATCATGATCAAAGGCTTTCATTAATGATTAGTGCAAACATTATTTAGCAATAATGGAAATGTGTTATTTAATTTTGACAAACTGTTGATCTTTTGGCAATCACTTTCTCTACAGCTATATGATATATCTGTAATTTTTTATTTGTTTTGATTACTATATGCCTTTGTTTGATGTTACAATGCAACAATTTTTGAATAAAACCTGAATTAATATCTGACAGTTGCAGTTTTGCTGTAAATACTGCATATTTTTAAGCAGCAGGCTGGAGGATAACTATGTAGAACAAAAATGTTCTGTAGGGTATGCAGCCTTTTGTATATCCTCACTCAGTTTCTAGATGGTTCACTGCTTCCAGTTTGAATGAGAATCTAGTAAGACACTGATCATATACAAAAACAAAGTGATTGAAATGAGGTAACACCCAATAGGAATGTAACACACTTAAAGTACAGGTGATGCAGTTATGATCTTAACTGACCAATGCTACTAGGAAATCTACCACAGTCCATGCTCACTTGCAGTAGTCTACAGTAGCCTACAGTAGTTTTAAACTCTGGCTTTGCTTCATTAATCTAATTTCCTGTGTCTACCACTAACAACATTTACCTATAACAGGCTTTCTTTGGGTTTGAGAGAGGTATTTAATAACATTCTGCTACAGTTGTCATTAAAAGCTACTTGCACTGCTCTCTTGATAGCTAAAGATGATTCATTAAGCATCTCTCTCTCTATCTCTCTCTCTCAAACACACACACACACACACACACACACACACACACACACAGCCAGCCGGGGTGGCCGAGCAGTTCTAGGCACTACACACACACACACACACACACACACACACACACACACACACATGGTGAAAGGAGTTTCAAGCAGATATGATTTCACTTTTTGTTTGGAGGTTAATTTCATAGTCCATTAGATTCTTTACATTACTGAGTAAATAATCAAAGATATTTTGGCTGAGTATCTTTCCTTTCTGTCCCACACTAAGTGCAAGGCAGTGTAAATCACTTCTTCTTTTAGTGTTATGTTCATGATTATTACTGAGAGGTTTTTTAAGATTTGTAAGATGTGGGATCCACTTCATGTTATTCATTTTGTTATGTCCATGTTAGAATTTACACTTATTTATGGAGTTCAAACCACTTTGAAAAGTAAAGTTGAAGCTGTAGTTGCCACTTATGTCAAGAATGAATATAAATATAAAAACATTTAAACACTCTCAGATTTTACATTTTTAAGTGTGTGCTGTAGAAGTACATGGAACTAGAAATTCATGGAAGTTCCTAGTTGTAATCACAATATAGGCCTCTATCTGGTGATTTTATTTAATTTATGAAACAACTAGACACATTATTAAAGTTTTAAATTTATGAATAGAAAGAGGTAATATGAAGTGGACATTTCAATTTAAATGCTTATGGCATTCATATGCTACAACTGTGTTTAAGTCTCTTGTTATTTCATATAATCTAACCCTCCCTAATGTAAGTAACAATAAGAGCTATGTAAACCAGCAATTCTGTATTTTATAACAGTTCTTTAGACACATCAAACTTGCAGTTAAACCAAGAAATTAATAAATGAAAAAGAAACTGCTGACTTAATAAAGCATTTGCAAAATACGGGCAGGACAGATGTACATATCGCACTAGGTCTCAACAAAAAATGTATGTATTGTGTATCATGGCCTACAGCCCCCAATAAAAGCATTTAAAAATGAGTTTAATAAGTTACAAGTTAATTAATGTGTTGGCTAGTGTTAGTGGACAAATGGAGATCAACTGCCACTGCTGCTGAACATAGCAGTTCATTTTTCACAGCAGACATTCACAAGAGTGGCATTTGAAATACTGGATGAAATTGCTTGGTAAATTGCTCATGTGTGGCAGGCATGGAACAAGTGACCAATTAAAAATGATATCCCTAGCAATCCATTACTCATTTGTGGCACTCTAAACTCCTTGTTTGTTTACACACTTGACTGACAGGCACGTTATAGTGTCTGTACTCTAGAGACGATAAAACAGAACTGCTCAACATATTCTGATCATTCTGAAAGTCTTACTCTGTTGTCTGAATAGAGTTTTTTTTTTTTTTTTAGTTCTACTTCTAGTCTAAATACCTTGTTCATTCTATCGGCAGCATTGTCAAGTATAGGTCACATGGCTATGAATGCTGATGAAAGGGCTCTGAAATATGCTGAGCAGGGCCTGTATCCTACATGTTAAAAATCAAATTCCTACAGCTACTGTAATTATCAAACTGGGTGCGAAAACAAAAACAATGTCAGGCGATACCTTAAATCAGAGAAGCTCTATGTTCACCAGCAGAAAAGTGCTGTTGTTTTTCAATAGAAACAGTCATTTGCTGAAAGCTTAAATAGAGCCAAAAGAGAATAATGAGCAGATACCATTTCGAAAAAAACTGTTACAGTTTTTGGAAAAGCAAACATTCCAGTCAAAAAGCTCTTATTATGAACAATAAAAGCTATTTGTTCCCTTTTTATTATTTTTATCTCCAATCACCATTTTTTTTTTACAATTATTTTCAAAGTGCTAAAACTTTGTCTTCAGATGTTTAGTGTGGAAACCTTTTAAATCTGTATGCCTAATAATTAACCAATGTAGATGCTACTTTGGTGAAAAATATATGTTACATTTTTAGGTCCTGAATTACACTATGTGATCAAAGGTATCCAGACACCTGGCTGCAAATGACTTAAAAGTTCATGGTGCCGTCCATCGGTAAAGCTGGAATTCAATATGGTGTTGGCCCACCCTTACCCTTGATGGTAGCTTCCGCCCTCAGAGGCATTCATTTAATCAGATGCTGTAAGGTTCACTCCGCCACAGACTGTGCATTATGAACAGGTGCTTGATCACGTTGAAAGATGCAATCACCATCCCCGAATTGCTCTTCAACAGGGAGAAGCAAGAAGGTGCTTAAAACATCAATGTAGGCCTGTGCTGTTATAGTGCCATGCAAAACAATGAGGGGTGCAAGCCCCCTACATGAAAAACACGAGCACGCCATAACACCACTGACTCCAAATTTTACTGTTGGCACTACACACGCTGGCAGATGATGTTAACTGGGCATTTGTCATGTCCACACCCTGCCATCAGATCACCACGTTGTTTACTGTGATTCATCACTCCACACAACTTTTTTCCACTGTTCAATTGTCCAATGTTTATGCTCCTCAAACCAAGCGAGGCGTCGTTTGACATTTACCGGGATGATGTGTGGCTTATGAGCAGCTGTTTGATCATGAAGTACAAGTTTTCTCACCACCCGCGTAACTGTCATAGGACTTGCAGTGGATGCCGATGCAGTTTAGAATTCCTGTGCGATGGTGTGGAGAGATGTCTGTCTATTACACATTATGACCCTCTTCAACTGTCGGCACTCTCTGTCATTCAACAGACAAGGTCACCTGTATGCTTTTGTGCTGTATGTGTTCCTTTATGTTTCCACTATACTATCACATTGGACACAGTGGACCTGTTTAGGAGTGTGGAAATCTCACATAAAGACGTATGACACAAGTGACACCCAATCACCTGACCAAGTTCAAAGTCTGTGAGTTCCACAGAGTGCCCCATTCTGCTCTCTCACAATGTCTAATGACTACTGAGGTCACTGATATGGAGTGCCTGGCAGCAAGTGGCAGCACAATGCACCTAATATGAAAAACATACGTTTTTGGGGGTATCGAGATACTTTTGATCACATAGTGTATTTTTAATGATATGGTCAAACCCTTTGCCGTACTGAATGCATGCATTTTGTTTTATCTAAGTTTACTGGTAGTACATTTGTAGAGAACCAGTCATTAATGTTCAAGAAAATAGTAATTACATTTCCAGGCGTTGAAGTTTCTCTCTTGGAGTTGATTATAACACTTGCACTGTCTGTAAAGAGGCCTGATTGTGCTTCTTGGATATATGATCACATGATGTTGATCTTTGTGGTACATCTCTAGTGATTATTTTCCCATCTGTAATTGCCATTTCATTATGTAAACTCACGGAGTTTCTTCATGTGACACTGCATCCTTAGGCAGGATGAAAACCAATTGTCAGCAAGATATGTAATACTATAATGTCTGAGCTTATCTATGGGAATAACCATGAACTGCAGACTGAGATGCATTTTGTGAGTGAGAAATATTAACAGTTGGTAATATTTTATCATTTAAAAATTGTATTTCTGTTTAGAAATAACTTTGAAATATGTATTGGGATTGACCAAGTATTTTATTTTGTGTTGGATGTATCACTGGTTTTGTGTATACAATGTTTCCCAGTACCTTTGTGAAGGGTATAAGCAATGAGACTGGGCAGTAATTATTAATATTTTTTACTGCTTTTCTTGTAAAAGGTATGAGAATAGCATAAATTCTTTTGTTAGTTGACAGTTCAGATCAAATACCATATCAATGTTATCTTAAAAACTTTGAAATGCTGTAGTTTGGCATTTGGGATACACTCTCTTTTCCATTACTGTCCACAGTAAAAACCTTTTGAAAGTCTGCAGTGCATATTCATCTGAAACACTCTGTTTTTCTATTTTCCTGTTTCAAAATGAGTGCTTGATCTTTATTACCTATACTCAATCAACCCATTTCTTTTTCCATGGGAAGCTCTCTGTTATAGTTTTGAGTCTGTTGTTTGAAACTGTAACAGTGTTTAGTCATGGATTACAACTAATGATCTACCATTTTATTTCGGTCATGATGCAAGAGTATTTTTACAAATATTACTACTATTGTTGACAACCATAGCAAAAAAATATCAGCAAATAAAGCAGAAAATGATGTTTCTGTGAAAGTTATGTGATGGTTTTACACAATTGAGTTAAAAAATCACAGTACATCTATTTTTGTACTGTTAAAAATCTTTTTACCTCCAGTAGATGTACTGTATCAACAGTAAAAAAGTTGATAATTTAAATGCCTGGATGTATTTCTAAATGAAACTTGAACTGGAGGAAAATGTGTAGTAGACCTGCTAAAATACTGAGGCTCAGCTAACATTTGCCCAATTAATAATTTGCCAATTTTTGTTAATTACTTTAAAGTAATGCAGATATTCACATACACAATAGTAAACACTGTGACAATCTAGCCAAAAAATAAAATGGCTGACAGAAATTAATTGTGCTCTCAAATGCAAATTTGCAAATCTTTCTATTCTTTAGAGCAATTGCCAAGTTGAAATAAGTAGCCAGTTAGAAAACTGACTATTTTTTTCTATAAAATGCTTTGTTGGTTGAAAGCCCATTATGTGGCAGTCTTTTTGTTGTGTCTATGTGTGACTCAGCATTTAAAAATGCATCAGCAGATTTGCTTATATCAGTATTACCAATCAGTTATGCAACAGTTGTTACCTGAAACCATGTTGAACATAAACTTTCATTAATAATACTAAAATAAAATAATGGATGTGTACTTATATGCACTTTTATTTCTTTATCTGATTTGAAGAATCTGCCCAAAAGTTTTGTGAAAGTATTTCTTATACCCCTTCATATTACTAGAACCTTGTCTCCTAACTTAAGTTCTTGGAAAACTGATATGAGCAATAATGGTCATTCACACATACACCATTATGTAATGAATATGCAGAGACAATAGAAAATCTGCCAGACTGTACTCAAACACAGATATGATGTTTATCATAAGTAGTTAGCTTAACCATTAGGCAATTGAGCACACCTGAATGCCTGACTCAAACTTTCATCACTGATGTTTCCACATATTATTTCTGAACACGACTACTGCAGATTCTACCAAATACTCCATGAGTACTGTTGCAAACTATGTGCTGGGAACTAGAGTGGGTGAAGGTGAGAAATAATGCCACATAATTTATCAAATGTTTGATAACATTTTAAAGTAATTTTCAAGTTGTTAGCACTCAACCATACAGTTGAACACAAAGTGCAGTTTTATAATTTAATTTAATGGAATTATTATTTATTTATTTAGATTCCATAGATCTAATACAGTGAGACATTCATATGGATACGGGACGTATCAGATTATTACAAATTATACAAAAGGAACACATAAAAAACCCTCTTGCAAGAAGAGATACAAGATGCGACAATAAAGTAATGAGACTGATGTGGTGGGAAGGGGGGGGGGGGGGGGAAGGTTGCCTACCGTTTTAGTCAAGTTTAGTGTTGTCTCGTTAACATTCCTGGGACTCATCTTCTGTAATATCCTCCAAGACCCTCATCACAACCTTTCTGTCATCTTGTGTTGTATGAAAATGGTGCCCTTTGACCGCCATTTTGACTCCTGTAGATAGAAAAAATTCGCATGGAGTGATATCTGGTGAATAACGTGGCTGTGGTAGTACTGAAATTTGTTTTGAGGTTAAAAATTGCTGTACTGACAGAGCAGTATTGAAAGGCACATTATCATGATGCAGAATCCAATTATCAGCATTGTTGACACAGACACGAAGGACTCTTCTACGAAGTCTTTCTAAAATTTCTTTGTAGTATTATTGATTAACTGTTTGTCCAGGAGGCACCCACTTATTATGAACAATTCCCTTTGAATCAAAGAAGCACATAAGCATGCATTTCACTTTTAACTTTGACATGCAAGCTTTTTTTGGTCTGGGTGATCCCTTTGAGCACCATTGCGAACTTTGGTGTTTTGTCTCTTGATCATACTGAAAAAACCAACTTCCATCACCAGTGATAACATGCCTCAACAATTCTGGATTGATTTCCATTTGCTCTAACAGGTTGGCTGCCACATTTATCCATGTTTCCCGGTGTGAGATTTTGTGGGTCCATTTTTGCACAAATCATCCTCTTCAGTTATTATTAGACAAACCATTTTTAAATTGATGTTCAGTTCTTCTGCAATCATTTTCATGGATAATCTTTGATCAGATCATACGAGTTCACACAGCCTGGCCAAGTTGCTATCTGTCCGTGAGATTGATGGTCATCCACTGCGGTCTTCATCTTCAACATTCTTCCGCCTTCACTAAACATTTTATGACAACGAAAAACTTGAGCTCTTGACATAACCTCCACTCCAAAAGCCTTCAGAAGTTGTTGTCCTGTTTTCACCCAATTTGACGCAAAAAGAAATGGCATACTGTTGCGCAATATTATGCGGTTCAATTTCCACGATGAGACACACAAACACGTGTTAACTTATTACAGCACAACTCACGACTGAGCAGTTGCATCAATGTGCTGTTTGGACTAGGAGCAGCTTATAGACCAAGATCAAAGACATTGTGCCTACGCAAGCCTGCAGGATTGCCACATCTTGCAAAGAAAATCAGGCTCATTACTTTATTGTCGCACCTCGTATAAGACAAAATACACATTAATGGGTATAGACAAAATTACACTTAAAAAAGTTAAAATAAAGGTAGATCTTAATAGCTACATAAAAGACATATTAATGTTAACAATGATTCCAACTACTGTAGTGCATAAGAGTACATTGTATTTAATTAAAAGAAAAATCAATTAGGGTTAACACAATTGAAGTAGTCTTCTACTGGTTGAAAGGAATTATCTATTATGAGGGTTGTTTCAAAAATAAGGTTCCCACATTTTTTTAGACACAAGTAATATTTTATTTGAAAAAACAATTACACCATTGGAAACGTTGATCCTTAAGCTATTTTTTCACATAGTCCCCATTTTTTCTATGCATTTTTTTCTTTCGAGTAATCCACTTTTGCATTCCCACCTCAAAGAAGTCTGCCACCAACCCATTGAGAAACTTGGAAACTTTTTCTTGCTACTCCTCGTCCGTCTGGAATCATAGATCGCTTAGGTGCTCCTTCAATTTCGAAAACAGATGGAAATCGCTGGATGCCAAGTCGGGGCTGTAAGGGGGGTGGTCAATGACATCCCAGCCAAATTTGTCAATTAACTCCTTCATTTGTTGTGACACATGTGGACGGGCATTGTCATGGTGCAGCCTTACGCCTTTGCTGAGTTTTCCCCTATGACGATTTTGGATTGCCCGTCCAAGCTACTTCATGGTCTTGCAATAATCACCTGCCGAGTTTATGGTGGTCCCTCTAGGCATAAAATCAATGAGCAGTACACCACTCTGGTCCCAAAACACCAATGCCATGATTTTTCCTGCTGACAGCTGCTACTTAAACTTCTTTGGTGATGTTGATCCGGCATGGTTCCTTTGGCGCGATTGTTGTTTTGTTTCTGGAGTAACATAATGGCACCATGATTCATCCCCCATAACAATGGAATCAAGGAAGTCTTCCTTATTCTCATCGCATTCACTCCAGAACTTGTAGGCACAGTTGATGCGCTGCGCTTTATAGACTTCTGAAAGTATGTGCAGCACCGAGCCCATGCACACCTTGTGGGAACCTAGCTTCTCATTCAATATCCTGTCAATTGAAGCTTCAGAAGCCTCAGGAATTTGAGCAGCCAGTGGCCAGATAGTGATTCGCCAATCTTCGAGCAGAATTTGCTCAACTTTCACCAAAACTTTGTCAGATATTGACGGCCTCCCACTTCGTTGTTCATCATGGACGTCTGTACGGCTGTTGGCAAACTGTATTTCTACAGGTGGTAACTTTCTTGCGTGCAAAAATCGAATGACCACACAAATTTCACACCTGGCGGTGATGGCGATAATGGGCTCAATCGATTATGGTTGTCAGGCCGGTACTGAGCGTTGCAGAGCCATGGTGGTTGTTGGAATTGGTGGTGGGGAATCTGGCGAACACAGTGGTGTTGCCAGATTTTGCATTGCACCATGCACGATGAGGGTACAGAGTTGGGAACCTTACTTTTGAAACAACCCTCGTAGATAGTGTTGAGCTGTTGTTTAAATTTGAGGAGCTCATGGACAAGTGATTTTGGTGATGGTGGGAGAGCATTGAACACCTTGCAGCTCATGTAATGGACTCATTTTTGTGCAGTACTAAGTTTTTTTAATTCATAATAGATGTCCATCATCCTCCTGTTATTATGGGTATGTTATTAATCATTGGTTTTGTGTAGTTTGACATTTTTACCAATGAAATGTAAGAGGGGGTAGATGTATTGACATGCAGTTGTAAGTATCCCCAATTTTCTAAAAATGTTTCTACAAGGATGTCTAGGCTGGACTCTGCTCATTATCCTAATAACCCTCTTTTGGGCAATGAACATTTTTTAGAAAGTGGCTGATTACCCAGGAAACTATGTTCACGGAAGTAACTAAAATAAGCAGTTTTTGTGGTGTCTCATTCAGAGACAGCCGAAATAATATGAATAGCAAATGATGCTCAGCTGAGTTTTTTGAGTTGTAAAATAGGTTCAGACCACTTTAGATTGCTGTCAGTGTGTATGCCCAGGAACTTGGATGACACAAATTGTAGTAACTCATTACCATTACATTTAATACTTAATTGATCCTCCACTTTTTTACTTACTTGGAAATGAACAAACTGGGTCTTGTTAACATTTAGTGATAACTCATTATTTTCAAACCAATTGAGTACTTCATTAAAGACTATATTGGCCAATTCCTCAAGATTGTGGTTGGTAGTTTTGTTGATGAGGCTGGAGGTGTCATCTGCAAAAAGAGTAAAATGAGTTTTAAAGCCAGTACACAAGGTAAGGTCATTGATGAAGATGAGGAAGAGCAGGTGGCCAAATACAGAGCCCCTAGGAACACCACAGCCAATAGAGCCCCAGCTAGATAATGCAGAGTGCCCCTCAGAGTTGTTCAAGATGACCTTCCACTTTCTTCCAGGTAGGTAGGATTTAATCCATGACCCAGCTGATCCGCTTATACCATAACATACAGCCTTTGCTAAGAGTATTTCATGGTTAACACTATCAAAGGCCTTAGAAATGCCACAGAAGATACCAACAGGAGATAAGTTATTATTAAAAGACTCTAAGATTTGATGGGTGAAGGAGAAAATAGCTGTTTCTGTTGATACACTATCTTGAAATCCAGACTGGCTACTCTTTAATACCCTATAATGAATGAGGTGGTCAATAAGTCTTCTGTGAACCAATTTCTCAAGAATTTTAGATAAGTTTGTTAAAAGGGAGATAAGCCAATAGCTGGTAATGTCTGTTTTATCACCTTTTTCAAAGAGAGCTGTGACAATAGCATACATTAGTCTCTCAGGAATGATCCCACACTGGGTGGATTCATTGGATATATGGCACAGTACTTTGCTTATTGGCTTATAGCATTTTTCCAATAATCTTGAAGAGATACCATCAATTCCAGCAGAATTCTTGCTATTCATCTCTCAAATTATATTCTCAATTTCAAGTACTTTGACAGGAGACATTTTAATCTGCTTGGTTTTTTTATTAATAGCTTTTTGAAGGGACAGCATGGCTTCATTAACAGAACATGTTTCTTTTTCCAGTTTGGGCCACTGATGACCAAAGAGGCCAGTAATTATTGCAACCTTTTCGTGAATGGTATCATTTGTTTTAATTTCTATGGTGTTTTCTGCAGCAGGGATTTTATCTGTTTCCCTTTTTATTGTGTCCCAATGGTTTTAATTTTGTTATTAGAGACATCAATTTCTGATTTTATAGGAATACTCTTTGCCCTTCTTAGAACCTTTTTTGAGGATATAGCAGTACACATTTGTAATGTTTTTCCTTTTCTAGACTATAACTGGATTTGAGTAAGGCATACAGATTCCTTTTCCTCCTGCAGGAAGTTTTAATGCCTAAGGTTAACCAGTTTTTATTAGAATAGGTTTCACATTTGGATTTGGCAGTCCTTTTAGGAAAGGCCACTTTGAATAGGCAGATAAATTCATTTAGAAAAGCATTATACTTGTCATTAACATTGTCAAAGAGCTCAAACAGGTGCCAATCAAAGGGAATTACAGAAGGTATTGATAAATGCATGTTAAATACTCTGAAAGTTTTACTGCAGGAATAGTTCTTATTAAGAGCGCTAATACCTTCAAGTAAGTAACCAACCATCATGGTCTTAGAGCCCATTTAATATATGTTATACAGTTGTGTTTATATTTCTGCTTCTGTCAAATAAGGTGTTGTCAATTTGACTCACATGACTCCAGTGGGAAAATCCACAGTGCTGTTAAATTGAAAGAGTTCATTAAATGTGATCCCCTGATCTTTTTCTGAAGTTGTTTGTAGATCTATTCTGGATACTGAAGTAATTTCTTGAATGACCATTGCAGCAGCATCAGTTGTTGATGCTTGTACTACTGTTGCAGCTGGTTCTGAGGAGAGTGATTTTCCTTCAGTTGATTCAGGTTTTGCTGCCCTTGGTGAAGGCTCTGTTGTATTAGCAATTAATTCCTACATTGCTGCCACAGGTGTTGGCTCTGTTGGATCCCATGATAGTGGTTAATTTACTAATACTAGTAATATTTGGTCCACTGTTGGGTGTTGAGTTGTAGTAATTTTGGAAAGTTGAGTTGCTGCATATGGTGGTGGTTGCTGAGGTACTGAAGGTTGGAATGGTCTTGGTGATTTACTTCTGTTTTTGGTAATTACAGAAAGAATTTCCACAATTTTGCTGCAGAGAAGTTGCTGTGTAGGTCTTTAGCGGAATTATGTGAGGACAAGATATTGTTATACTTGGAACTGCAGAAATGGCAATACACAGCAAGGTAGTTTTTAATGTGTGAGCAAACCTTGGAAGGGGTAAGATGATCTTTTGATAAGAATGTTGTAAGTTGAGTTTTGGAAGGAAGAGGTGAATCTAATAACACTTTATTACTTAGTTCCTAATAAATATTTAAATGATGAAAAAATTACAAGAAAAACTGTAATATTGTTCATGAAGAGCATGCTATATGGCAGTTTGCAAAAACAGATGAAGAGATAACATAACATAAAAAAATATCGCTTGTGGGAGAGAAAACCAATGAAAAGCATACGTGTTATGGCAAGGCATACCAAAAATGTAAAGGTAACTGCAATATTTGAACAAGGGGTATCTGAAACAGCAGGCAATGAAAGTTCTACATTGAAACTTTGTTTTTCATTAATGAAAATATAAAACTCATAAAGGTAAAAAAAAAAAAAAAAAAAAAAGAAGAAGAAAGAAAGTTTCTACAGACTTCATCCAGTTGATTGCCATTTAAGATTGTAGTTTAGATATACCTAAACAACTCATGTATTACACATAAATAAATGATATGAATAGTCTTGAAATGGAAAATAACAAATTTTGTAATAGCAAATATGGGAATTAAGTGACAGTTTGACAAAAAATGAAATATTCTGTATATTTTACTTGCAGAAATAGAAATTAACTTACACATCATTTTTGTGAAATTCTTTTATTTTTGGGTATAATGTAACCTATATTGGAGATAAATGACAGACACTTATTTTTAAAAGTGTGTCATCTCAAATAACTTCTGTGTTACCATTCTCATATTGACTGAAACATATCTGGTGTCTGCCCCTTAATCTTATTCACAGGCAAGTTTGTACATATGTCATTCAGTTTCATATCTTTTGTTTGAAACCACAGTTAAACGTACACTGCCCGATAAAAGAAAGTAAAACACCCAGAAGACGGGCAGATGTCAATGTAACTTTGTACTCATACACACCATCAACACGTATGTAAACAAATGGAGTTGTCATTCCCTCTGACATATAGAATGGCCGTCATACTGTGTTAATGTTATTTGTGTTAAGTGTTGCTTCCAGCTTCAGTATGGTATATAAGGGGTGTGAACAGTGTCAGATATTGAGTGAACACTGTGAAGGGCATGGACGTGGTCCAACTACTCATGTCAGACAGCATTACCAACTTGTGACAAGAGTTTGAAAGGGTACCCATTGCAGGTCTCCATTTGACCAGCTGGTCGAATTGTGCAATATGCAGATTTTTGGGGCATTCTTATGCAAGAGTGACACAATATTGGACTGCATGGAGATGTAGAATGTGACATATTCATTATTAAGGTTCCAGCCAGAAGGGGCTACCACCGTATTGTGCACCAAGCACATTGTAACCTCTTCACATCTATGTGTGCCATCTGAGATTAAGTAAAGGACTGTTATTACATTCTGTGTCATCCCACACCATTCGTCGAAGACTAGCAGCAGCTGAATTAGGGGATTACTGCCCCATGCGTAGGCAACTGTTCACATCACTACACCAACCACTCTGTCTGAAATGGGCTGTTACTGGGAAGCCAGGATTACAGAGGAAAAAAGTCACATTGTGTTGAGTGGTGATCAGGGTTATGCACTACCCCATATGATCCAAGTTAGCAACTGTGGCAGCAGCCTCAGGAGAGGTCCGATTCTTCCTGTTTTGAAGAGGCAGACCAGTGTTACTCATGGCATCATGGCGTGGATAGCCCCTCAATGTGACTTCAGGTCATGACCAGTAGCTACAGAGGGATCTCTGAAGACACATAAGTATCTCATGGACATACTGCATCCTCATGTGTTGTTTCTCATGTGACATTATATGGTCCCATTTTTCAACAGGACAGTGCTCATCCACACATGCTGAATGTCTCTGTGCACTGTCTGTGCAATGTTGAGGTACTCCCATGGTCATCAAGATACTCAGATCTGTCCCAAATATAACATATCTGGAACTATGTCAGACGCCTACTCTGTCCCAGTGCCAATATCCAAGATATCAAGGAAAAGTCACAAAATTTGTGGGACAGCTTGCCCTAAGGTTGGGTACAATGGCTTTATGTCACCCTCCATAACTGTATCAGTGCATGCACATAGGCCAAAGTGGATGTTGGTTCATACTGCCAACTTCTTTGTAAATTTGACTAGATTTTCTAATAACTGAATTGACATCGCATACCTTTTCAACCCATGAAGCTTCATTTCGTTTCCATCTCTTCTTCTCAGCACTTCACTTTTTTGTTGGGCAGTATGTATTCTTTCTTGTTGAACAGATTGACAGATTGAACTATGTCAGATGCCAACTCTGTCCCTGTGCCAATATCCAAGATATCAAGGAAAAGTTGCAAAATTTGTGGGACAGCTTGCCCTAAGATTGGGTACAATGGCTTTATGACACCCTCCCTAACTGAATCGGAGGAGGAGGAGGATATTAGTGTTTAACGTCCCGTCGACAACGAGGTCGTTAGAGACGGAGCGCAAGCTCAGGTGAGGGAAGGATGGGGAAGGAAATCGGCCGTGCCCTTTCAAAGGAACCATCCCGGCATTTGCCTGAAGCGATTTAGGGAAATCACGGAAAACCTAAATCAGGATGGCCGGAGACGGGATTGAACCGTCGTCCTCCCGAATGCGAGTCCAGTGTGCTAACCACTGCGCCACCTCGCTCGGTCTAACTGAATCGGTGCATGCACATAGGCCAAAGTGGAAGTCGGTTCATACTTCCAAGTTCTTTATAAATTTGACTAGATTTTCTAATAACTGAATTGACGTCGCATACCTTCTCAACCCATGAAGCTTCATTTCGTTTCCATCTCTCCTCCTCAGCACTTCACTTTTTTGTTGGGCAGTATGTATTCTTTCTTTTTTAACAGATTGACACATTTGCTAATGATGATCAGCTATTTACTATATATGTGATATTCTAAAAATCAGTTGAATATGTCAAGTATGTATAATAAACAACTAAGTAAATTAAAGAGGAAACAGTACTGTGGATGATGATTAGATATCATAACTGGAGTGAATAGCTATTGTGTCTATCAGGAATGTCAGTTATTAATTAAAATTAATCTGCACAAGTCTGCAGACTACTGTCAGTAATACTCTTGATATAGAATACTTTTTTCCTCTTATTTTTGTAATGAAAGTTAGTGTTGTGAAGTAACTTTTTTTTCCTTTCTTTCAGATTTATTAGATCAGAAGATAATGCCATCATTATTAAAAAAGCCACTCCTGAGAGTTCTGGAACATATGTCTGCACAGCTGTCAATTCTGCAGGCTCAGCAGAAAAACAGATGGATGTATTTGTACAAGGTAGGTTCTTGATGTTATATATGTAATTTTGGTGATTTATTTGTTAATGTGAATTTCACAAATCTGAAACAGACTAGGACTCAGACCAAAATCATTTATAGCCCACTGTTTTCTCATGCAGTTCTTTATAAATAATTGTTATTGGTAAATAGAGAATGTATCTTTCTAGATCTTTTAACAGTGTTTAACATGGTCATTAATCAGCCGCATGGTATCATGACACAATCAGAGTATCTTCTTAAATAAGTCATTGGCTCAAAGAATTTTTGGCTAATAGAAGCTTGTACATTATGAAAGACAGAAAATACTGAATAGAAATGGAAGTCTTGTTGGATGTGCACCAAGGAAGCATAACAGGACTGAAATAGTTTCTCAGTACACATATGGGTTAATTGTATAATGCTTTTAATCTGAGATTAGTGCAGAAAATCATCTTAGATCAAGATGAAACTGAATGCATTGACTACACACCAGACTCAGAGTATAGAACTATTCACTAGGGCCATCCTTGAGTAGCCAAATTTTGCAGATCAATTCAAGATCAAATGCAAATGTCAGTTCACAAACTAGTGACATTAGAAGAACAAAAAACACAAGTTGAAAATGAGCTGATAATAATGGAGTTGCTATCAACACTAAAATGGCAAGTAAATATTTGTATATGCTGCTCCTACACAACTGACACTCAAAATATTTTTGTTGACCTGTAAGGTTAGGTTAAGGAGATTATCAAGTTTGTAAGTAATGAGTGCAGATAATAATTGATCTCAAAATAATTCTTGAAGTAGACTCACAATTAGTGTGATAAGTTTGAAGGCAGTTTATGGACTATTAGTGGCAGATTAATAAAGGGAAATTCAAAATATTTTCAGTGAACTGTTAAGTACATAGAGCTCAAAAGCAGCCAGTAATAACTGGACAGCTCTTACATAAATGCTGTGTACTCTTGAGTAGCAATATCTAAATAATTTTTATTGAATTTTTTACTGCCACTACTGAACATGTGCTTAAGCTGCTATCACCGCTGCATACACATTGATGAACAGAGTTATTAGAGAGAATATGTAGGCCTCGGTCAATTAGGTAACTGATATATATCAGCCAGTGAACAATGGAAAATCGTTTCATTGGCTGTATCCATGAGTACAGTCATGTTTGATCATTTGTCAGCTCTCGGGATTTTTTTCTGCTTGCCACTTCTTTCTCCTTTGGTATTCTATGTTATTGTTCAAAATGCCAATTGCTTAATTTAGGATTCAGAATAAAACTAAATCCCACAGTTACAGTTGCAGCATGTGTCCTCCACAATAAACAGTTAGTGCAGCAGATGAGGAGCCTGAAACTGATGACACTGTATTTATTTGGAATGTAGAATTAATTTTATTTGTCTCATAACATACAGTAACAAATCAAAGATTTTCGTACTGGAGACACATCAAATTATTTAAAAAAAAGTAAGATTATAATAATTAACATATTTAAGCAGGCATTTCTGAATTTTTAGACATGAATAATTTAACAAGAACATATATAACACTTATGGTCATTTTGCAGCTTGCAATACAATTTATACAATATATTAACATTTTATTAAACAATACACAATCTTTATTGTTTCTTTTATTTTCAAATTGCCAAACTGTGCTGCACGAATTCTTCAATTGAATAATAACATTTTTCCAATAGTGGATGAAATAAAAATCTTTTTAATGGGTCAGACTCCACATTTAACAGATTTGTGTTATTTAATTTACTGTAAATTTTTAATCCTGTATACAATGGTGTCTGAGTGTAAAGTTTTAAATTATGAGAGGGAAGTTTGAAACTGTTTTTGTGATGAGTACTGTAATTGTGGTTGAAATGAAAATTATCAAGTGAGTTTTGATTTTTGTATATGAAAAGAAACATTTTGTAGATGTTCAAAGAGGGAATGGTTAGTATTTTTAATTTTTTAAATAATGAGGGACATGATGTTCTTTTTTGGACTAAACACATGTTTCTTATGATTCTCTTTTGAAGTGTAAGTAGTCTCGGGCTGTCTGTGAAGCTATGGTCTGTGAAGCAGTTCCAGTACCTATAGAAAATGAAGTGATCAGTAATCAAAGTACAAAAAGTGTGGTATATATTAACAATGTATTGACATAAAAAAACAGTTAAAATTGGAGTAATCTTATGAAATGTCAATTACCAAACTTGATTTTCTTCAGACATTGCAAACAATTTCATCTGTAAGCAATAAATGGCAAACAGAGTAGTATATATGTATATTTTCTTGTTTTTGACACTGCCACAATGTGCAAAACATAACCTTGGAAGAAGTTTAATATCAATAATGTCTTTTAGTCATCGATAACATCTATAAGTTGATGTGACCCATGAAAGATAATCAGATCTGTGCATGCTTTCTGTCTTCAAAATTTATTACAAAAGCATAAAGAGCTGTAACAGATAAACAACTGGATTGGAGTGTTTTTCTTTTGGGCCAATGCTTGTCTTTGGCTTGGCTGTCCCACTCACCAATAAAATACAACGTTTTTGTGTAGCCAGATTTTTAGCCAAGTAACATGGCAGCTACTTTCAAATCTCCACATGTTGTCCAAGAATGCTTTTCATAGTTCATGTATTTCAACATTGCTTTGAGATTTTCATGCATCTCTTTATGGTGTACTGAATTGACACAAACAAATTTCCATTATGTAAAAGTACACCTTTTAGACCATGTTTTGGTGAATCAATAAACAACCTACACTGACTTGGTTCATAAGTAATGTTAAGACAAATCAATAAACCCTTGATATCACAACAAAAAATTATATGACCTTCTTCTTTAAAGAATTGTGCTAATTCATTTTCTCTCTTTCTGTACCAAGAGAATGACACTTCAAGTAGGAGAAGACTTTTTGCTTTCAGTTGTGACCCAAGCTATTTGGCGGCATCTTCTGTCAGATTGAATTTATGAGTTAAATCATTAAGTCCATTTTGTCTAAATAGTTCTGGCTTGTTAATGTCAGCATTGTTGCATTCATTTTCTGAGCTGCTGTCCTGTAGCAAATCATCAAGAATGGTAGGCAGAATTGGAATATGGAGTGATTCATCATAATTGATGTTAAGACATTTTATATCCTTTTTACTTCTTGTGTTATGACTTCCATAAATAACAATCATATTCATGATTTTGCAACTCCCTCCAAACCATGGGAGCTGCAGAGGTCATTGATTTTCTCTTCACATTTTTCCGTAGTCTCAGTGCCTCAATACGTGTGCACCAAAGTATGCATAGCAGACATTTTACACAAAACTATTAATGTCCTTAGAAATTATGTAGCTTCCACAAATGTAACACAATATGTTTTGGTTACTACATTTAACAGTGCAAATATAACCTCAGGACACTATAGCATGTCAACAATGAACTAGTTTCCCACCTAACAGTGAGTACAGCCAACTAGATTCAGATTCAGATTCTTTATTAGTCATTCAGCATTGTTACATGCAATAGACTTCGTCAGTTCACTTAACCTATTAATTTTACAAAATAAATTTTTACGTATTTAAGTTGATATTGGGCATTTCTAAAAATTCTCCTAATGAATAGAATGGATTAGTTAACAAGAAGTTATGAACATTATCTTTAAATAATTTGTCAGGCTTGATTGACCCATTTTTAGACAATTTGTTATATATTTTAACTGCCATATACTTATGACTATTGTTAGTTTTAGCTAATCTATTTTGTGGCAACAGCAGAGAAGTACATGTTCTTGTATAGTAGCCATGCCTTTCATTTGTTACACTTAAATTAGGTAGTTCAGCAAGTATGTAGTTAACACTGTCAAGAATATATAAATTAATTACTGTTAAAATTCTATATTTAATGAACAATGGTTTACAATGTGTTCTATTATCTACCTTAGCCATTACTCTGATAGCTTTCTTCTGGATCACCATAATTTCATTTATTTTTCTGCTGTTTCCCCAGAGTATTAACCCATACCTTAAAGCAGATTGAAAAAAGGCGAAGTATGCTGTCCTTACATACTCAAATGTCACACAACACGTCAGTCTCTTCAACAAATACATAACTCTTGACAACCTAACCACTATGTGATCAACATGAGAGTTCCATGTTAGACTGTTGTCAAGTACAATACCTAAAAACTTTGCCTTTTGTTTTTCTATTTTTGTAGTCTTTGATAGACTGAACCACATATTCTGGGTCTTTTCCTCATTTAATAGCAGACCATTGGCATTAAACCATGATGTTGCATTTTCTTTTGCCAATTTCATATAACTTACAAGGTTATCAAGTACATGGTTTACAGATAGAAAAGTTGTGTCATCTGCGTACATATGTCTTTACATCTATATTTCCTGGTAAGTCATTTATGTGTACAAGGAAAAGAAGTGGTCCCAATTTAGATCCCTGTGGCACTCCATGTTGAACCTCGAGTATGTTCGACAGATGACTTCCTGAACTCACCACCTGGTTCCGTTTATTGAGGTATGATTTGATGAGTTTTAAACTTTTATCACATATTCCATAGTACTCAAGTTTAGAGAGCAGAAGTGAGTGGTCAACACAGTCAAAAGCTTTGCTCAGATCACATAAGGTTACCTGTGCGTGCGCATGGTCCTCAAATGCTGCTGAAATGTCTCTGACTAAGAGCTCTATGGCATGTATAGCTGACCTTCCTTTTCTGTAACCAAACTGTGATGTACTTAACATACCATTTAGTTCTAGGTACTCATACATCTGCTTATATATTATGCCTTCAAACACTTTTCCTAGTACTGGAATTAGTGAAATTGGTCTGTAGTTTGCAGGATCTGATTTGACACCCTTCTTAAAGACTGGAGTTACCTTGGATAGTTTGAGAGGATCAGGAAAAAACCCTTCTATCAGACACAGGTTTATAGAATATGTTAATGGTGCTGCAATGTAATGTATGATTTCTTTCAATAGATTGTTTGACATATTAAAAATATCTGTACTGTATGAATTTTTCATTTCTTTGACTATTTTAAGAACTTCATGTTGGCATACCTCTTTGAAGTGTTTCAATGATGATCTGGCCCTATTATGATTTAGGTTTGCTCTCTTCAGATAATCTATACATGTTACATTGGGTTTACTGATCAGCTTTTTGATATCATCAGCACAGCTTACAAAATATTTATTGAATGTATCTGCTGGTATTGGGACTGTCTTGTCGAAGTTTCTGACTTCACCTTTAACAGTATTAATTACTGACCAGACTGTTTTGAATTGGTTTTTACTATTTTTTATGAAATTTGTGTTGTATCTTAGTTTCGCCAATCGCAACTCTTTCTTATACTGTTTCTTAGTGATTTTTTCGAGATCCTTAATTTCATTAGAATTGTTTACTTTGGCAAGACGCTTCAACAGCAGTAGCTTATTTTTTAGATTCTCCAGTTCTTTGGTGTACCAAAATTTACCCTTTCTTGTTTTATGGTATTTCTTTTGAACAAGATGGGCTTTTAAAATATCTGCTAAGTAATTGTGGAATGTTTCATAAACTGTTTGGGCACTGGAATCACAGTTTTGAAATAATTTGTCCCAGTTTGTTATGCTCAGCTGGTGTGTTAGTTTTATGAGATTGTGTTTTGTTAATATTAAGGTATTAGATTTTGTTAACTTTTGTGCAGCCTTGCTCTCATCCCCTTTTATAAAATGTCTTAACTCTACCGTTAACATGGAGTCGTCTGAGAAAACAAATTCCTTTACCTTGGTGGAGTACATATCACGAGCACAGTTGACAAAAGCATTATCCAAGCACGCTTGTAGTCTTGTTGGTTCTGAATTTACATGATGGAAGTTGTGCTGCCTTAGTATATTCAGTAACTTATTTACACTGGGTTTGTTACATGTTACATCAAAGCTTGAATTAAAGTCTCCCCCAATTACAGTTACATACTGTTTCCATTTCGTTATGTAGCAGAGTACACTGTCTAAATTATCTAAAAAAGTTTTATCATCTGAGTCAGGGGAATGGTAGATACATACTATGATAAGTTTCATCATATCACATATGATCCCGGTAATTTCAAAGTGTTTCTCTACACATGCCCAACTAAGATCTAGTTCTCTACACTCTATTTCATTTGAAACATAGATACCAGTACCACCATTACGGTACTGAGATCTGCAAAAACTGTTTCCATATTTATAACCTTCTGGTACATAGTATTGTATTTGTTCTGGTTTAAGCCAATGTTCTGATAGACATAAGAAAGAATACTTATTCTGTGGCAATGACTCCTCCAGAATTTCAACTTTATTTTCAAGACCCTGAATGTTTAAAAATAGGATGTTGTTGTGACTTATCTGTGAGTTAGCAGGCTGGTTTTTCACATTTTTATTTTCTTCTTGGCTTGAAACCATAAAAAATTATCACTGAATGACACAGATGTATTTTTCCTTTGGCTCCTCCTTAAGCATTGCTGTGTTGCTGCTCCAGTCGTTGTTGGTTCTGCTGCTGTTGCTGCTTCTGCTGATAATGATGGTGCTGCTGCTGTTTCACTTATTTCTGGTGTTTGTTGTTCTATAACTGCTGTGCCTTTCTGTGAATTATTAACATTTGGAGTGTTCACTTGCATTAATAAAATTTCACATTTGTCTTGGAGGGGTGTAGCTTCACTGACATCAGATTTCACATTGGATTCTACTGGATAAACACACTTCCTGTCCATGAGAGGTATGACTTTTCTATCTTCACACTGCACATTTGAGATTTTATTTACAAGTTCTAAAATTTTTGTTACTATTACTTTTTTTCCAAGTACATTTAGATGGGAACCATGTGCTGTGTGAAATCTTTTCCCTAAATTGCTGATGTTCACAAATGTTACATTTTCAAACCGCTTGCAAATATTTTGCATCTCTTTATTTGCAGTTTCAATTTCTTTATTTACACAGGACCATTCCATCAAGTCGTAACGGTGTGGCACTGAAAAAACAATAACATTTGTTCCTCTCAGCTCATACAGTTTTCTTTTCAGCGAGATTAAGAGATGGTTTTTTTCGTTCCTAGCTATATCATTTGATCCCGCCAGGAAGATGGAAAAGTCCTTTTTGCTCAATGAGGAAATTTTTTCTTGACTCATTGACGTAGCAGCACTGAATTTTGCTCCTGGTTTTATTGTACAGTTAAAACTAAAATTCTGACTACTTGTACGCCGAAATTCAGCGGCTGTATTTCATCCTTGGCTGTCGGCATACAGTTCAATTTTACCGGTACTTGCTCTTCCGAGATTGCCTGTTTCCTGCCTACCTTTGCAGTAAGCGAAGTCTTGTTTGGCACTATTTATTGTGTCTTGTTTGCTAACACATGTCGATATTGTCTCAGTAGAGCAGCTTAGCGGTGGAAGATTTTTTGTGAGCACTTTTGCATATGATCTTTTACTTAACTGCTGCTGAAATATTCCATGTTTTCCCTTATTCACAAAGTCGTTTGGTTTTCCACATGGTACACTCGCACTGTTAACTTCACTTTCACAATCCGTAGTCGAAAGTGCTTGAAAGTAATTTTCGTTCACTATATTTATGTTTCTTTCACCGTTTTCTTTATCTTGTATTATCTGTTTGCGTCTTTTGTACTTCACTTCCGTCCAATTCTCCGACATATTCGTACTTTCATGGCGCGAGTTTTTCATGTTCCGTTCACTTTTTTCTTCTTTAAGTTTCTTGATATCCATCTTCAAGGAACTGATAATAAATTGTAAACTAGACACCCATTTGCTGAGCTTTGTAATTTCATCCTTACAACTGTCACAATTTTTCTTTTTCACGGCAAAATTCACACTTTTTCTCGGACAAGCACAACGAATTTTTACACTAGCCGCCATCTTACTAAAATAAAATTTTCTTTACTTGTAATAAGTTTACTTGATTTGTGAAAAACTGTACATGATAGGAAAAAAACTAGTAACAGATCTGAAATAAGTAAAAAACAAAAAAAGTACTTCCAGAATGGTGAAATTTGTGTAAACATCAAAAATTATATTGCGTAGCTGTAATATATCTCTTTTTAAAGTCAGTGTCTCAGTTCCTGGAATCAATACAAGAAATAAGAACAGTCCTCACAAAGATTTAAAGAGACTATTTGGTCCAGAAGGTTCCTATTATTCTGGAACATATGTTTTCAATAAATTGCAGCCATAAAAAGTTTAACTATGTATAAAGACCAGTGCAAGATGTGCTTAAAGGATTAATTGGTAGCCATCTCCTTCTGTTTCACTGATGAATTTCTAAGTAAAACTGGCTGATGTGTATATATTATTTATAATGACAAGTAATGTACTACTGTCCATCTTAAGTGCAGTAATTTGATCAAGCTAAATAAGTTTTGCAGCTGGTTTTCCCTTTGATGATTCATGTCTACAATAGCCTACAATTATCATACACACCTCAGTGGATAGTAAATTTAAATGTTTTGCAGCCAGTTTCTTATTTACATTTTAAATGGAAAATGTGCTTGAGATTTTTTACTTATTCCACATCCATGAGGACCATTTCATTAGGGATCTGGGGAAGATACAGGAGCAAAGGCTTTTTTCTTTGTAAATATATTTTATGTATCCTTTCTTCTATGACATGTTCTACAACCTTGAAGACCTCCTCACTCTGGATCTTTGGAACAAAAAGTACATCTAATCTAATCTTGCCCTTGTAAATACTGTAATTTTTACACTTCCCTAATTTAATGAAATTGACTCTGATTGACTGTATGAAGTAATTTCTATAATCTACCAGAGGTGTGGTATGACACTACTTCTCTCATCAAGATTTCTTCTTCATCTGTTATTTGATACTGCTGATTATGTACATTACTCATCTCTAAATGTGTTCACCTATTTTTGCCATGCTATTTCATTTCATGCATAATCTTTTCAGCATCTGTCTTGGTACACTTAAACATGCTGCAGTTATTATGAATCTGTGTTATTTTAGATTTCACCTTTTTTCTGGTCAGTAGGCCCAAAATATAAACGTTGGAAGCAATTACATCACATTTTAATAATTTATCTCCATCCACTTTCCTCCTAAAAAATAGAGGACATTCTCTGAGGGAACTAAAGGCTAAGTGAGACAGTCATACAGTACCATATTTGTGAGTATGAACAGCAGAACAGGAGTCGCCTATAGGAAAATCAGCACTGAGACTGTAGCAAAAGTTCAGATGTCAGTTTTCAAACTTTCTAAGTGTTTGAGGCCTTCCTGCTTAGCCCTTGACTGATCTACATTCCATAAGTTCATTCCTCTACATGCCAGAAAAATGCAATTCTGTTCATGAAAGGTACCATATATCTGGCACCAGATAAGTTTTTCTTATTTGCTTGTAATTCATTCTGGTATCATTTTCTCCTCAAAACATGATATGTGTTGTCTTATATAAGATTTTGTGTGTGATCTCAAGCTGACATTTCATTTTCTGGTGAAAATGAAATGAATGACAAGATAAGTAGCCATAGCACACCTGCTCTTACATAGTGGTTTTGCATAGTGAAATTTTAACATGAATGTGTGTCATTATAGCAGTTTCCTCAGATCTGAGAAGTTCTATATACTGATCAACTCATAAACCTGCAGCTTACTGATTTCATATATCCACTGGTTAAAGTGCTTTTTGATTTAATGTTTAGTTAATCTCAGAATTAATTCCAAAACAGTTTTACTCAATTTAATTTACAGTTTCACCTGTGATCAGCAATATGCCAACAAAAATTAGTGCAGTTGATGGCCAAATAGTAACATTAAATTGCAAGGCAGAGGGTATACCAAGCCCAGTAATTACATGGCTTAAGAATGAACAACCAATTACCCTCTACAAGAAAGATATAATTTTCCTTGATAATAACTCAACAGTGAGGTAAGCTTTCAGGTAAACAAATATATGTGTGGACTTCCATTTCTTTGTTAACACATTACAGCCCTCTTTATGCCAAATCCAGTATTTTAGTAGTAGTAGTTGTTGTAGTAGGAGTAGGAGTAGCTTTATTCACCCATAGATCTCTTTTTACAAGGATATAGGACATGTCAAAGTATTTGTAAGTTCAGATCAATTTAAAATAAGCTAATTTGTATACATATATATTTACAGATTTCTAGTTAGAGGCAATCATTAGATTTACGCCTGGTATACAATACTTTTTTACAAATAACTTACTAAATAATGTAATGCTACACTGTTCACTCATATCTCACTGTCAGTCACTGCACACACTATACACACATTGTTTCATAACTCTTCACACACACACACACACACACACACACACACACACACACACACACACTGGTGATCTCTGGGCCATTTTCTGTACCACAACTTCCTATTTGCTATCCTGAAAAACTGAGTCAGCATCCATCATCCATCCATAATGAGTGAGATGTTGAGCTCAGAAAGAGGAGAAGGTGTTAGTATTGTGCTATGCGTAGCTTGAGGGGAAGTATTTCTTGAAAGGAAAAAAAGGAAGAAAAACGTAAACTGAAGGTGTTACGTGGAATTTTTTATGTTTTATAATCATCATTATTATTATTATTTATTTGTATAACATTTTTTTATCAAACCTCTACTCTTTTTTATCTAAGTAATCCTTCAATGTATGAAATGTATTGCATAACAGGTACTTCTTAGCTGCCTTTTTAAATAAGTGTATTTTTGCAATTTTAACACTACACCACTCTTTATGATGTCTTTGTAGGTGAAGAAACCTTGGGTTTTCAAAGTTGGTGTCTTTGCCAAGTTCATAACTTTGTTTATCTGCAGTTGTCTGATGCTAAAAAATTGGAAACTTGAGGCAAGAATGAGGTCATTTAGACTACAGAACAAGATTATTAGACTAATGGAGTGGGTGAACCAGTGATCATCATGCAGACAGCTATTTAGGACAAATAAAATACTACCTCTTCCATGTTTTGATTTATTATAAAATGCCATTATTTTGAAAGAAAAATTAAACAGTAACAAACCATTCATCACCTATAATGAATCTGTACACAGTTACCACACAAGACAAATAAATGCTGTACATCTACAACAAAGAAATACAGCATTGTTACAGAAAGGCAAACTCCATGCTAGCTTCAAACTTTATAATGCATTGCCCAAATCCACAAAAATAATAATGGATGGAAATAATTTCAAATCAGCCTTTAAGGGTTATTGGGTCAAGAGTAACAGTTCACTAAGAGTATTTAGAAAAACAAAACTGTAGCATCAATTAATTTTGTGTTTGTAAAGTGTATAGTTAATAACTAATCAAATAGTCTGTGATATTACTTGTGCATGCTAAAAAAAAAGTTTCAGGAAACATGTGTAGTAATTAAGGAACAATTCAATTTCTTTTGTACATTGTACATTCCTAGGTTCAAAGGGCCAATAAGTAAAGCAAGTTTTATCTATATTTATTTGATTGTAATTTCATTTAGAGACCATCAGCTACTCAGAAATTTCCGAAAGCTTCCTTTGGTGACTACTCTATGTTCTTTATCTTTTCCAGGTTCCTTGCTAACAATTTTGATTCTGGTTCATACAAATGTGTCGCTAGAAATATAGCTGGACTGAGTTCTAAAGAAATTAAGCTATCAGTATTTGGTAAGTTACGTATTTCATTTTACAGTATGCTGAGAGACTTTGTAATGAAGTCAGTAAATGGTAGAAAGCATATTTACTCTTACCTGATAGCATAGAAATCTTACTCAGGTGTATTAACAGAGGCCTTCTCTAGTGATAGGAAAAGGTGGCTACACACAGAATGTAAGTAAATTAGATATATTACTTTTATTGAATGTGTAGGGCATTATAAAATCACGTTTAATAATGTTATAAATGTATCAAAAGAAATGTCAAATAGTGACTCAGCATAAAAATAAATCAAAGGTAGTACGCAGCAGGGTTAAATGTGAATTGGATGTTTCTGTCTGTAACCATAACATTTCTAATATTAAGCCTGAAAGTAACTTCACCAGATCCAGCAAAAATATTTCAGTGCTTCAATTACTTTTTCATAAATGTTGTGAAATCTGATTTCAGTGTAGCAGATTACCAGAAGAAAAACAAATCTGTGTTGGTCTGGTACAAATTTCAGTTGCCTTCAAAAGTTTAGAAATGTTTTTCAGTGGCATAGAAAATATTATATTATATATACCAAGAAAGGTAATTAAATCTGTGCATAAAAGAATAGATCATCCACTGGCTGCATCATTTCCGCAATATACACCTTCCAGGCATATTAGAGTGAGAACCTGTTGAAAGTCTCAATAATCATCTTTTGGAGCATGGACCAGTGTGAGAATGGCAAGAAGAGAGCCATTGAGCCTCTGGCAGGTACCAAAGGGAATGTGAAGCAATGCTGACTTCAGTGCCATGGCTGGCTGTGCTAGGTTTCTCAGTTGAAGATCTTTGGCACGAACATACCAATCTAGGTAGTCCCATAGATTCTTAATTGGGTTAAAATGTGGGAAGGTTGGTGGCCTGTGGCATACAGTAAACTAATGCTGGTTCTCTTTGAACCATGCACTTACTCTGTGAGCTGTGTGACATGTTGTATTGTCCTGCTGGTAGATGTCATTGTGCCAAGGAAAAACATGTAGTGATGGACAAGGTCTGCAAAGATAGATGCATACTTCTATTGATCCACTGTGCCTTCCAGAATGATGAGATCACCCAGGGAAGCCACAAAAACATTTCCCAGATCATAACGCTGTGTCCTCCAGTCTGGAACCTTCCAACGATTGTTGCAGGATGATTTGTTTCTGATATTTCACACTGTACACTCCAAAAGTCATCATTCATGTGAAAAGGCCACCTGTTGCCACTCAGTTGATGACCAGTTGCAGTATTGGTCTGAAAATCCCAGTCTTTATCACCAGTGAACAGCAGTCAGCATGTGTGCATGAAGCAGGTGCCTGCTGTGGAGGTGCATATGTTCTCTGAATGGTTATTGAGGAGATGCTGTTGTTAGCCCCTTGGTTTATCTGGTTGGCCAGTTGCTCAACAGTTGCACATTTATTCAACTATACACATCTCCACAGCCATTGCAAAGTATGAGTTTATTTTGCACAACCAGTTTGGCTTCTTCCAAGAAAAATTCACTATAGGGACTGTAAGTGACATTGTTAACATGATATGTGCTTCTCAAGACAAAAATAGTAAAGTGAGGGGTCATATGATCTCACCAAGACATTCAGCTAGGTAAACAACTTGTTACCAATCCATGAAATAAAATAAACAATAAGGACATTGCTCTGCAGCCTATTGCTTCATATCTATCTCACAGAAGACAGAGTGTAATTATCTCCTCATAGGCAGCAAATTATTCTTCAGAAGAGAAAACAGCAACACAGAGTGTCTGTCATGTCTCTGTATTCAGTCCTATTTTCTTTTGTTCTCTGTTAATGACTTTTTCATTGGTGTTTATGTGCCTTCAGTTCTTATCCCTGATGATACATCTGTTTTAATTGAGAAAAGACTGACTCTGAACATCTCAAAAATCCTTGTGGTACAATTAACCTTTAAACTCCAGAAGATAACTGTAAACATTAAAAATGGGATTGGTCAAAAAGGGACCATGTAGGGAAATTTTTGAAGAATTGAAAATTGTTAGCTTTTGCAGCCATTTAGATTTTTGAGTGCATATGCTACTTGAAGTCTCAGCATTATTAAACAAAGTCTTCATAAGTATGAAACAAGAAACAAAGATAGAAAGTTTACTATATGAACATTAACTTTTATCCAAGGCTTTGCCTCAAAAGCGCAAGAGGATTTCACAACTATGTTGGTAAAAAAAAGATCTTACAATCAACAGTATCTATAGCATTGATGAATTTTATGAAATGTTAGCCTTAAATTAAATACACTCCTGGAAATTGAAATAAGAACACCGTGAATTCATTGTCCCAGGAAGGGGAAACTTTATTGACACATTCCTGGGGTCAGATACATCACATGATCACACTGACAGAACCACAGGCACATAGACACAGGCAACAGAGCATGCACAATGTCGGCACTAGTAGAGTGTATATCCACCTTTCGCAGCAATGCAGGCTGCTATTCTCCCATGGAGATGATCGTAGAGATGCTGGATGTAGTCCTGTGGAACGGCTTGCCATGCCATTTCCACCTGGCGCCTTAGTTGGACCAGCGTTCATGCTGGACGTGCAGACCGCGTGAGACGACGCTTCTTCCAGTCCCAAACATGCTCAATGGGGGACAGATCCAGAGATCTTGCTGGCCAGGGTAGTTGACTTACACCTTCTAGAGCACGTTGGGTGGCACGGGATACATGCGGACGTGCATTGTCCTGTTGGAACAGCAAGTTCCCTTGCCGGTCTAGGAATGGTAGAACGATGGGTTCGATGACGGTTTGGATGTACCGTGCACTATTCAGTGTCCCCTCGACGATCACCAGTGGTGTACGGCCAGTGTAGGAGATCGCTCCCCACACCATGATGCCGGGTGTTGGCCCTGTGTGCCTCGGTTGTATGCAGTCCTGACTGTGGCGCTCACCTGCACGGCGCCAAACACGCATACGACCATCATTGGCACCAAGCCAGAAGCGACTCTCATCGCTGAAGACGACACATCTCCATTCGTCCCTCCATTCACGCCTGTTGCGACACCACTGGAGGCGGGCTGCACGATGTTGGGGCGTGAGCGGAAGACGGCCTAACGGTGTGCGGGACCGTAGCCCAGCTTCATGGAGACGGTTGCGAATGGTCCTCGCCGATACCCCAGGAGCAACAGTGTCCCTAATTTGCTGGGAAGTGGTGGTGCGGTCCCCTACGGCACTGCGTAGGATCCTACGGTCTTGGCGTGCATCCGTGCGTCGCTGCGGTCCGGTCCCAGGTCGACGGGCACGTGCACCTTCCGCTGACCACTGGCGACAACATCGATGTACTGTGGAGACCTCACGCCCCACGTGTTGAGCAATTCGGCGGTACGTCCACCCGGCCTCCCGCATGCCCACTATACGCCCTCGCTCAAAGTCCGTCAACTGCACATACGGTTCACGTCCACGCTGTCGCGGCATGCTACCAGTGTTAAAGACTGCGATGGAGCTCCGTATGCCACGGCAAACTGGCTGACACTGACGGCGGCGGTGCACAAATGCTGCGCAGCTAGCGCCATTCGACGGCCAACACCGCGGTTCCTGGTGTGTCCGCTGTGCCGTGCGTGTGATCATTGCTTGTACAGCCCTCTCGCAGTGTCCGTAGCAAGTATGGTGGGTCTGACACACCGGTGTCAATGTGTTCTTTTTTCCATTTCCAGGAGTGTATAAGCCAAGACATTGTTTGCAGTTATTTCCCAGTGTTAGATGATATAATGGTATTAGTGATAGTACAGTGTCGTGACTGAGAGTGACACACATTTATTTTCCGAATGCTCTGTATAGAGATGGTAAATAAACACAATGCAGTAAGAACAAGAGACAGTTTACAACATTTGCAATGGAATAAAGTTATATACTGTGCAAACATGTAATAAAGAAAATAATGAAAACTGCCTGTAGATATTTGTGTTTAGCTAGACTATGTGTATGGTACTTATGTGTATTTAAACTTTATGCATTTGTGTATATTTAATTAGTGAACACACTCAAATGACATCCATTCATTTCATATTGTGTACAAGTGGAGAAATAAATAAATAAATCAGTATCTCCTTGATATATAGGTCAGGCAATTCTTGAACTCTAATCCATACCAGTGATTTAGAACATCCTACTTTAGGATATGATTGATTACTTGCAGCACAGAGTCGAATGAAATGGCAACGTTGACTAATGCCTTGGAACTCAGTAGCAATGCATATGATTAGTTTGATAGAAGAGCTGAAACCAGTGAGAAACGTCTTGCACCTGACATTTGTAATAGTGGACCAGCAGGTCTGCCAGTTTGTCAGTACTGGGTAAAGAGGGATCATGCTGGGAAGAAAGATTTTACAATAGTCAAGAACTTTGCAGCCACACAATGCAAAAATGTGATTACAGCATTTATTGACACTCCAGGTTTGAACTGTCACAAAACAATGTTTCAAATGTGGGATAAAATACAGAATGAATCATGCACTCTGCAAGGGAGTGTGAACTTTCTTCCAGGTCTGCTAGTGCCAAAAGTTATGCACATCTTCCAGAAGTTTGGAAGGAAGGAGAGAGGTACTGACAGAAATAAACTGTGAGGGCTGATATGAGTCATGGCTGAATAGCTCACACGGCAAGAGCATTGCCCATGAAAAGCAAAGTTTCAAGTTTGAGTCATGGACTGCTTATAACTTTAATCTACCAGGAAGTTACATAGACTGTAGTTTTCCTAAATTCACAGATGCTGTTGAATTGTGGCAATAGGAAAGACTCAATCAGACATAAGTATAAGGACAACAGTGAGAGGTGCTGTGTTATTTTATGAGTTATTGGTGTTATTGCTGTTGTTGTTGTTGGTGGTGTTAATGTTGGTTGTTGGTTTGGTGGTGGTGGTGGCAGTGGTGGTGGTGTTTTGTGCAGCTTTCAAGAGTTCTATTTACAATCAAGTTCATAGTTTGAAAAAGAATCTGCAGTCTTCACCTTACTGGATTCTAAATAATACAACTAATTAATGAAAGAAGAAAATATCTGAACCCCACTGCCTAAGAACAACCTCAGTACTTCAACTTCAACAAATTAAGAAGTCTGATCATGCAGAACACAATTTATAACAATGACCACAATAAACACATATGGAGACACTGTGTGTGTGAGAAAGAGAAAGAGAGAGAGGGAGAGAGAGAGAGATACGGTTAAAGAGGCTGATCATGCAGAACACAATTTATAACAATAATCACAATAAACACATATGGAGACTCTGTGTGTGTGAGAGTGTGAGAAAAAGAGAGAGAGAGAGAGAGACAGACAGACAGACAGTAGGCACATAGCAGCTTTGACACGGGCTGAATAATGAATTAGTGTAACACATGTTGTTGTGGCTGACAACATGACATCATCTTGCTGACTGTGAAGAAACTCACTGATTGCCAAAAGTGAGAATCCTATGCATTGTTCTTTTGGCTGCAAAGGAGCTATTGTAGATGTTAAGCAAACTAATTATTACTAATTTCTACTGCTACGAACTGCTGGATTTTTATTTAAACAGATAGTGAACGTAACTGTTTTTATACAACTGTCTAGAGCACTCATTTAATTGCAGGGAGCCAGCGGTGTGTGATGATTTGATACTTCTGGGGATGAAAACAGTCTGTCAGACTGGGATTGAGATTTGGAACCTTTTCCCTTTTGTAGGCAAATGGTCTGCCCACTGAGCTGTGCAAGCACATCTCAAAACTGGTTCCCACAGCTTCACTTCTAGCATTATCTCTCTGCTGTTGCAAGGTATGCAGGTGCACTTCACTTAAGTTTTGAAGGTAGGAGAGAGATACTAGTGGATATGAAGCTGTGAGGGAGGCTCATGCATCATGCCTAGATAGCTCAGTCACCAGAAGATTTTCCCATGAAATGCAAAGGTTGCAGGTTTGAGTCCTGATCCAGGATTTATAATCTGCCAAGAAGATTCAAACCTGGTTTTGCTTAGTTTTTTCTATATCATGTGCACTGGTAACTTGAAAGATCTAGATTACAGTAAAGTTTATATCTTTTGCCAATTAAGTAAGGTAAATTGTGCATTGCAGATATTTGTGTCACTATGTCTAATATTAACATTCCATTAGTATATGCATGTTTTGTGGAAATAATCTTGAAACTGTGTTTTATATTTGCAGTTTTAAAATTGAAGCAGGAAATTAGAAGAGTTAACAAGACACTAGCTGAGAATATTTTTCATTCATTGTGTCTCTATATCATTTTACTTATCTCAGTGCTTATGATTTCAGTGCCTCCAAAGATCCATCCACCTTCTGAAGAACTCATTCATTCATCCCTGGGCCAAGTAATAATTCTAAACTGCCATGTAACAGGATCACCAGAGCCAACTGTTATTTGGAGAAAAAATGAGGATCTCATTTACAACACCACAAATCTAAGGTAATACTCTCCAGTCATTTCTTCATTTTTGAAACTCTTTAAGTTAAATATGTTATTCAGTATAGCATCATACTTGCAGACTGATATTTTATTATGCTTCTCATTTATTACTATGAATTAAAGTTGAATGCAGGGAAATGTTTTCTTCTGAGCACAATATGTGACATTTATCTTGATGCATTTCCAATAGTAGTTGCTTGGATTGATTCCACAACTATATAAGCCACTTTCTAGGGGAAGAAGATTGACTTAACAGCTATAGTTCTCCCTTGAGCTTTATTCACTTACCAGTTTTGGAAACTTATTTCTGTGTCAGTACTGTATGATATGCCCCATTGACTTAATATGATCTATATAAGAGCAACCACTGTGAATTTCATGGGGGGAGGGGAGCAACAAATGCAGAGACAGACAGAGAGAGAGAGAGAGAGAGAGAGAGAGAGAGAGAGAGAGAGAGGTACTTAGCTATGATGTGACTGTAACTACATCATGGTTGAGCACTGACCACAGCATGGAGTGTTTTCTTTCTTTCTTTTCTTCTCCGTCCTTTTTTTCCCAGAAATTTATACCAGTGGTCTTGTGATACAAAATTAATCTGATATGCAGCACTGAGAATGGAGAGATAAGTGCCCAAAACCAGTCAACAATTGAAATTTGAAGAAAAATTGTAGCCTTTCAGTAAATCTTCCTCAAAAAAAAAAAAAAAAAAAAAATTCGGGCCTACGTCAAAACAGTTGAGCAGCAGCTTGTAGCAATTTCTGACAAATAAGTAGTCTTTCATTCATACCATGAAAAATTAAAATAAACTCATGAGCAATTGAATGAGAAACAAGGGTTGTGTTACTACAAAGGATGAAATAATTTAGTGTGTAATGTTCATTCATACTTTCACACTTGTGAGATACTCGTACCATCAGAATTTGCACTAGCTGTCAGCAACCACAATTTATTTCAGAATGGTAAAATGTGCCGTGTCACTGCATTTGATTGCAGCCACATCATAAGTGACTGGCCTTCGGAAATCAATTTCCAAGGTCATGCTTGCACTGGTCATTTCTCATGCTACCATGTCAAGAGTGTGCTGTGAACACTTGATTTGAGGATAACTGCCATATCCAGAACTTCCATGGACAATCACATCTAGACAATATGAATACTATAAGGGCCAAAATTTATGGCGAACAAAATAAAGTTACATATAACAAATGGAGCAGTTTTTCATTAATTAATCTAGATGAATGGTCTTGTTAGTCTGTCACAGATTTTTACAATTGAAAGATGGACCACAGTGCAATAAGCCTCTTGTCTATTACATATTAGAATATAATAACTGGTTGGCAGCCATAGCATCCAGTATTATCTCCTTGCTATGGGGCATAAAAATTACAGCCCACTCTTGTACCTATACTCACCAGTCTTCTCATGACAAACAGACTGTCTCTGGACAGTCAAAGTGTGGCAAAAGGATGCCTCGATATATGTTGGTACAAGCCAGAGACTGGGTATGAGGGTATTGAAAACCACCATCAGAGCACTATTAATGGTGCGCTCTTGTGTGGAATGTTTACATAGGGTGAAAGGGGTCCCTGGTATTGCTGTAATTGTGTCGCTATGGCAAATGGTACAGGAACGTACTGTCTGATCATATGCTTCTGTTTATCTGTCTGCAGCTCTCACTACCCCATTACTTTTGAATAGTGTCATATTGGTAAAGGAACATTCCTTTAACATACAGTCATTCCACAGTAACCTTAAGCTCAATTATAATTAGCACATCTGCAGATCACTATCAGAAGGTATGTATATGGCTTGAATCCAGCTGCAAGTTTTGTCTGCAACTTCTGTGTGGCAGTTGTATAGTCAGGGATCTACATCTACACTCCACAAACCACCATAGGGTATGCAGTAGAGGGTACTTCTTGTACCACTACCTTTTCCTCCCTTTCTGTTCCACATACAAATGGTGTGTGGGAAGAGTGATTGTCAGTAAACCTCTGTATTAGCTCTATTTTTTCCATTGTGGGCATTTTCAAAGAACTATATGGGAGGAAGTAATATGTTGCCTATATCATCTTGGGATGTACTCTTATAACACTCTTGTACTGACAAAATGATCATGTGGCAAAATTTGTCAGTCTTCATTGGATCTTTTCTGTCTCTTGTTTAATCCAACTGGGTATGGGTCCCATTATTTGTAAGCCACTTCTTTCATGGATGAATTACAATTATTTATTCTTTGGACTACCACTAGGATGAGTAACCATACAGTCTGCTGAACACTGTTGGCAAGCAGGTTGTACTCAGCCATTGTGGGGTGAACTAAGGAGCTACTCAATTGAGAAGTAGTGGTTCCAGTCTCGTAAACTGACATATGGCCAGGAGAGCAGTGTGCTGACCACATGCCCCTCCATATTCAAATACAGTGATGCCTTGGGCTAAGGATGACATGGTGGCTGATCAGTTCCAGTGGGCCTTCATGATCTGTTCAGGCAGAGTTAAGGTCTTTCTTTTTTTTGTTAGACATATGCAACATTCCTTTTGAATTGATGACATATTTTAAACTTCCTGTCATAACTTTCTGACAACAATTACAAACAATAACAATCCACTCTCTTTATTACTGGTACTTATAAATGATAGAGTAATATTGGTACAAATGAAAGTATTCTACTCCTGTGAAAGTATTTCTTAATACTATAAAGGCATTTATTGGTAAGAAACTCCTTCAAGGCTGTTTCAAAGTAGCTTCCACTTTAATTCATTTTTAAGTGTTATAAAATCTGACCCCCTTGTAATAGGGGCTGTTGTCTGCAGTCTTTGTTCTATGACTTTCTAGTTGATAATCACAGTTACCCTAGTGTTATGAATGTGTACATCTTGATTTAGACTAATGTACTGCTTGTATATTAAAATTAATTGAACATATTTATAAAAGTATATTAATGGCAGTGTTAGTTATTTTTGAGCATATCTTTGCAAGATTTATTATAACTAAGCTTGCGCAGAATCTTTTACTGCCTTTTTTTTTTTTTTAAGAAAGGATGAATGCCATAATTATATGCATATTACGTGCCCATACTTCGATTCCGTATGTGAGCTGAGGATACACTAAAGCATAGTATAGCATAGTTATTTCCTCGTAATTCAGAATTTGTGACATTTCTTCATTGTGTAAATTGATTTCCATAATTTTTTGGCATAAAGATCAATGTGATATTCACAGGAGAGTTGTCTGTCTAACATTATGTCAAAAAAGGCAGTTGTATCATCCAGTTTTATTTCTATACCATCATCAGACACTATGTTCCACTGGACTGCATCAAGTTCGTAATGTGTATGAAAGTCAATTGGAATTGTTTTACTAAGGTTTAACCTTAAACAATAATCTTGGAAGTAGTTCTCCAGCCAAATAAGACACCAGAACAATTCAGGGCCAGATCATTCTCACTGGGTCCCTAGTTAATAACTGTCATGTCATCTGCTTAATTAAATATCTTGATATTGTGCACTGTGTGTAGACAGTTAATATATAATAATGAGCAATAAAGGCCCCAAAACTGACCCTTGCAGCACATCACATTTTAATATAACTGGACTTGAGCTTCTTAATAATATTATCCACTTTGTGTGTGACTTGTTTAACCTAATGTCTGTCTTGTAGACATGATTGTAATAGACTTTTAGCTATTCCTCTGATACCATAAGTTTCCAGTTCATCAAGTAGCAGCCCACAAGATACTGTGCCAGATGGTTGTGACAGATCTAGGAATAAAATAGGTAACCTTTCTTTCTCATCTAATTTCATTAATATTGTATACACTAGATTTCATATGGCAGTTGATGTTGTTTAGCCTTTTGTAAAACCATGTTGGGTTGCTTGTAGCACTTTTTCCATGTCAGGAAATAGACCATCTTCCATATGAGAATTGATAACAGTTGATAAAGGTGATGCAATTTTATGTATGCATTTCTTAAGAGTGTCCAGACTAAGACCATCATATCCTGCTGCATGGGAATTCTTTAAGCTACTCACAATTATAATTATTTCTTCTTTACTTGTTGGCCTCAAAAATATACTTCCTGACACTGGTGTTCCTCTGAATTTGTATTTATGATTTCTAAGCTGATTGTTGATGCTGGAGCCAACAGAAGCAAAGTAATCGTTAAATAGATCTGCTATCTTATTCTGATCAGTTTCTATTGTGCCATTTATCAGCAAGTGATTTTCAGTTGTATGGTTCCCAGATTTACCTATTTCTCTATTTACTATTGACCTAGATGTTTTGGAGATATTATTTGAGTTCTGAATGACACTTTCAAAATGTTTCTGTTTTTCTGAATATTGATAAATTGTGTGAGTGACTTGTATGCACCTTTAAAGTTTGCGGTGTCTTGATGACTATCAACATTATTTCATGACAGTTAATATTATAATCTGTGTAGTTAGGTATGTCTTCAGATTTTTGCGTATGTGTGGTTAAAAATAGTTGTTCTGCTGGATAGCCATATCTGTAATGTTGCTACATCCTCACCCCAGGGTATATCATTGCCACACCACTGAATTACACACAGTCTAGCTTTTGTACGCAGTTAATGTTGATGAAGAGTAGCAGTTGGCACAGCCAAAACTCTCATGAGCCAGCGATAATCTTTCTATTGCTAAATTATCAGCAGTGATGAATGCTTCATGTGCAATCAGGATTGAGTATTGCCTTAAATTTGTGAGACTGACTCTGGAAACAACCATATGCATTACAGTATGTTGTAAGAGCTACAGTACAAACAGGAAGAATGCCTCCTGCCTTGTTTGAATAAAATCTGTCTTACTGGAGACTTTCCCAACTCAAGAAGGGAAATAATCTTGGCTAGCCTTTACAACACAGAGAATGTCCATAAATTTATGAGTAGTTGTTTTACTGGTTGTCTTACAAGCTTGTAAGGAAGACCCTAAAGTACATTATCATCAAACAGCACCTGACCACCCTCTTCAAATTCAGAAAGTTCTCCGTCACTTCCAGTGTCAGTTTCATGTGGTATCCCTGTAAGCAGCAATACCAGAGAATGTCTCACACAGGCATCTCATGGGTATTCCATTCAGTTGTGAGCAGGCATTTGGATACTGATGGAGTCTACACTCTAAAAACTGAGCTTGCAGTGGAATCTTCCTACATTCATATTGTACTTCTTTTCTAGAACTTTTTCAAATCATGCCCATTGTCCATCCAGTATAATACCCAGACATGATGCTAAACTGTAATTCTTCAAGTTCAGGAGTACAGCAACAGCTAACATTTTTTATTAGACTTCTCATTGTTTTGTGTTACAACAGTGACTACAAGCGCAAAAGTTGACTGCTGTCTTTGTGCATGTGTTTTGGTATAGATCAAAGGCAGATGTTATGCTGTGCCTTAAGTATCATTAGTATTAGTGTCAAATCCTACACAGCAAAGCAGATAATGTTTATATTTTGACTTGCCAGTTGGACTAGAACATTACCAACTCAAAACATGGTGACAACATATTGTTGTCTTTATTAAGTAGTGATTCTTTGAATAGCCATTTGTCATTTAGAAAACTAGTCAGTGTTCACAGACAAGAAGGGGAATGTGGCATGGAACACATGATGTAGTTTAGTGGTAGGAACCATAAAATTCACAATAGCAACGTAATCACAATGATTTCTGTTGTGGATCTTATTCATACTGGGACTATTTTAACTTCAAAAGATTGGGTCATTTTCCTAGTTTTGGTAAAACTTATGGTGTTATTTTCATTTATTATGTGATATGTGATTTATTCATCTCATTATGTACAATTTTCAAATCATTCGATTTGATGTACTGGAGACATGTCAAGGTTTACAAAAAGAAACTTTTTTCTCTTTTTTAAGAGAAGTACAAAAGTTTACATTATATTTTACATTTCTGAGTTACAGCTACACAAGTACATACAATAATACATGTAATAAAATCCCTGTGTTCAGTCTGTGAAGCTGTCCTCAATGCATTCTTCGACAGAGTAATAACACTTTTCCACCAGAAGAGTAAAGAGCAATATTTTCAGTGAACCAAGCTCCATCCCAAATATATTACTGCCTTTTATTTTATTGAAAATTTTAACCCCATATACTCTGGCAATTGGGCATAAAGTTGAAAACAATCTGTTGGAAGTTTGAAATTATCTCTGTGGTGGGTGCTGTAATTGTTGTCAAAATGGAAAGTGTCCAGTGTATGTTGATTTTTATATAAGAGCACCACCACCTCATATATGTAAAATGAGGGGGTAGATAGTATTTTTAAATTTTTTAACAGTGGTCAACAGGATTCCCATTTTTTTTGCAACACACATGTTTCTAATTACTTTCTTTTGTAATACTAGGAGGCTAGTGACATTTGTTGAATTTCCTTATAAGATTATGCCATAACAAATAACTGACTCAAAGTAGCAGTGATAAACTATCTTTCTGGTATCCATGTTTGTGGCACCTGACAACATGCACATTGCAAATGCCAAGCTGTTCAGTTTATTTGATAAGTAATCTTTGTGTACCTTCCAATTTAAATTTTTATGATTTAGGCCTAAAAACTTCACATGATTTGCTTCTGTGATATCCCTATCATTGCACGTAATCTTTATTTCAGACCTTTCTACTGATTTAGCTTCTAATTGCATCATTTTGGTTTTAGTTACTTTTAGTTTTAGTCCATTTTGATGGAATGAAGATTCAAATTTTTCTAAAGTATTTTTAGCTTTTTCTGGAATACTTTCATATACCTCATTTTCAATTAGGACTGATGTATCATCAGCAAATAAGACTGAATGAACATCAATAGCAAGTGATAGGTCATTTACGTGAAAAAGAAACAGATAGGAGCCCAATATCGAACCTTGAGGGACTCCTTGTTGAACTGCTTTCCATTCTGAGGAATAATTGGTTCCATTTCAAGTTAAAATTTCTCTTTGTTTCCTATCAGACAGGTAAGAGCTAAACCATTTTAAAGCAGTGTCCCCGATTCCATACATCTGTAATTTGTGGAGTAGTAATGCATGGTTCACTGAATGGAAAGCTTTAGTTAGATCACAGAATATTCCTGTGACCTCTCTACGATTATCTAAGGTGGAGAATTTTTTTATTTTATTTTATTTTATTTATTTATTTTTTTCTAAACACATTTATAGCATTCATAGTGCTTTTACCCTGTTGGAGTCCAAACTGGTTTTTAAAAATTATATCATTTACTGTAAGAAATTTACTAATTTGTTTTGCTGCAATCTTTTCAAACACTTGTAGAGAAGACCAGCAAAAGAGAGATAGGGTGGAAATTCCCCATATCTTCTGTCAATCCTTTTTTGAATAGAGGTTTGATCTCAGCATATTTCATTAAATTTTGGAAGCATCCCTGTTCAAAAGATTGATTTATAATAATTGACAGTGGTTGAGAAATAATATCGCACACACACTTGATTACAGATGTGGTTATTTCATCCCACCCATGTGAGGTTTTGTTTTTTAGAGACAATATTTCCTTTTCCACATCCCTTTGGGTGATTTTTTCAAATTGTTTAAAAGATGGGTTCTGGCTGTTTTCCAAATTTGTGATGCCTTGATAGAATGTCATATCCACATCTGATCTTACTACATTTAGGAAGAATTCATTGAAACAACTTGACATCTGAACAAGGTTTACTATAATTTCATTTTCATGTTTAATTTTCAAAATCACATGAATCTTAACTTTGGCTCCTAATTCAGAGTGAACAACTGACCAAACTGTTTTTGTCTTATTTCTGTGTTCTCATATGAATTTATTATTTGCCATTTTTTTAGCTGCCACTACAACTTTCCTAAATACAGCTTTATACTGTTTGACATAAGTAAGAAAATACAGATTTCTGTTTGATTTTAACTCATTGTGGAGCTCTCTCTTCCTGGCACTAGAAATTTTTATTCCTGTTGTAATCTATTTGAGTTTACCATTTACTTTCTTTTGCTTAGAGCTGCAAGGAAATGATTCATTAAATGCCTCTAGGAAACGATTTAAGAATTTGTCATAGTTTATTGAACTTGAACTATTGTGGTCTACAGGCCAGCTCATTATACTTAGTTTACTGCAGAATAAATAAATTTTACTTTTACTGTGATCCCTTTTTATATACACTTCTGGAGGCTTTAGGCTATTTGCTTTTGGGAGCTCAATAAACAGAACTGAGTGATCTGAAATACCCAAGTCTAAGCAGTATTTGTGCTTATTTCCATTGTCAAATTTGTCGTTGGTAATAATATTATCAATGCAGGTCACTGATCTACTGTTTTCCATAGTGCCTTCAGAAAAGTTTAGCTCGAAACTAGATTTCTGAATTAAGTCATGAAATTTTGCGGTATCATCACTTGCAATTAAGACATTTAAGATGATGTATGCTGCTATAACAACTTTTTTCTTACTTTCTTTCTGGAGATTTTCTAGGAGGCATTGGAATTTGGCTAAGAACCCTTTTGTTACCACACATCCAGGAATTCTGTAGATTGCTATAACCAGTGTGTTCAGATCACTTAGTTCTACAGAGCAACTTTCCAACATGCTCTCTTCATTTAAATACTTAAAACTGTCTCTTATTTTATAACTTACAGAAGAATTGACAAGAATGAAGGAGCCTCCATGAGATTTGCTTATTCTACAAAAGCTAGAAGCTACCTTAAAAATAATAATGTTTAATACTTTTATACACTCTTCTGTTAACCATTGTTCATTTAGGCAGATTATTTTAATATATACAGATTCTGAAAGCAGAATTTTTAGTTCATCGATTTTTGAGCATTTACAATTTGGTAATTCTGCCCCTAAGCCATTTATATTCCAGTGCATCAATAGATCACTTTTGTTTTTGGTTATTTCACGTGCATCCTTTGTTGGGTATGTAAACTCTTTATTTTCAGTTTGAGTCTTTTCTTTTACCACCCCTTTCAGAATGAATTAGTTTCCCTTGCTCATTGGGATTTTACACGCATCTATGAACATTTTACTAAGGTTCACAGAGCCTAATCTATTCAAGTGCAGGCCATCTTTTCCCAGACACTTAACATTTAAGAACTTGTTTGGGTCAATGAATACTGCACCAAGTCTGTTAGACTGTTCCCTAATGCCGGTATTTATCCTGTTGATGTCAGGATCACTTACCGATCTTCAGTGAATAATTCCACTAATTATGAGCCTGGATGTTGGGTATACAGTTTTCGCCGATCTAATCAGATTTCGTGTTTCATTCATGATTTCTTCCTCACTGTTACTGCAGATGGAGTTTGTTCCAACATGGATTAAGACACCTCTGTAATCGTCAGTACTTAAAGTTTTGTTACCAGTTTCGCAGTGTTTGTTTTCATGCACAATACATTCTTAAAATGTTTGTTGAGTTGATGCGATCGAATTCCAGGTTGAACATCAATCTTACAGTCCGGGACAATAAAATTTTTAATATAGCATCACCTATAAACAGAAAATCATTTTTGTCATCTTCTTTGTTCATTGCACTTTTACATTTGTCCTTCTTATTATAGGGAACCGTTTTCCATTTATACTTATCACTTGTTTCCCTGACGGAGTTCTCTGTGGTATTATTCGCCATATTACACATAAGCGGATTTTTGCCACTTTGTTCAGTAATGGGTTGGCTTCTACACACACAGGATTTTCTTTCAGTAACTAGTTCAGAATTTTCTTGTTTCAGTGCTAAAATTTCTGCTTTCCGCACTTCAATGTCACTTTGAAGCAGTTTAATAATTTCTTCTTTTATGTTCACAGTACTTAGGGTTTCAGCCATCTCAGTACATAAACAATGTAGACATGACCATGGAAAATAGTCTTTTATGAGTTTTAAATTCACTTTCGCACATTTTTCGTGAAGCCATTAGTTACATTTCACACAAAATATGCCTTTGATGATGTGTTTCGAACATTCGTTACACGATGAACTATTTTATTTAACCTTTTTTGGGGACTGATATGTGTCACAGCACTTCAGATAAGCTGATAAGATTATTTTGACATTATTTTCTCCTTTTCAAGGTACAAATAGAAATGTGCATCTTAGTGACACTGTGAGGGACTTGCAACCACATTTTTTGGACACCAGGTGTCTATTTATTTTATTTATTTATTTATTGTTCCATGGGACCAAATGAAGGAGAAGTCTCCATGGTCATGGAACGAGTCAATACATGAAATTATAACACGATAGTAGAAACAGATAAAATGAAATACAAGAAACATATTCAGGCGACAATTCGTAAGTTTAAATAAAGAAAATCAACAATGTAACACTGGAATTTGCTTAATTTTTCAGCTCTTCCAGGAGCTCCTCGACAGAATAGAAGGAGTGAGCCAAGAGGAAACTCTTCAGTTTAGACTTAAAAGAGTTTGGGCTACTGCTAAGATTTTTGAGTTCTTGTGGTAGCTTCTTGAAAATGGATGCAGCAGAATAGTGCACTCCTTTCTGCACAAGAGTCAAGGAAGTGCATTCCACATGCAGATTTGATTTCTGCTAGTATTAACTGAGTGAAAGCTGCTAACTCTTGGGAATAAGCTAATATTGCTAACAACAAACGGCATTAAAGAAAATATATACTGTGAGGGCAATGTCAAAATTCCCAGACTATTGAATAGGGGTCGACAAGAGGTTGTCAAACTTACACCACACATAGCTCGAACAGCCCGTGTTTGAGCCAAAAATACCCTTTCTGAATCAGAAGAATTACCCCAAAAAATTATACCATATGACATAAGCGTATGAAAATATGCGAAGTAGACTACTTTTTGTGTTGAACCGTGACTTATTTCAGATACTGTTCTAATGGTAAATAAAGCAACATTTAGTTTCTGAACAAGATCCTGAACATCGGCTTTCCACAACAGCTTACTATCTATCCGAACGCCTAGGAACTTGAACTGTTCCGTCTCACTTATAATATGCCCATTCTGTCTGATCAAAATATCAGTTCTTGTTGAATTGTGAGTTAGAAACTGTAAAAACTGAGTCTTACTGTGATTTAGCATCAAATTATTTTCCACAAGCCATGAACTTATTTAATGAACTACATTATTGGATAACGTTTCAATATTACACACAAGATCCTTCACTACCAAGCTGGTGTCATCAGCAAACAGAAATATTTTTGAATCACCTGTAATACTAGAAGGCATATCATTTATATAAATAAGAAACAGCAGTGGCCCCAGCACCGACCCTTGGGGAACGCCCCACTTAACAGTGCCCCATTGGGACTGAACATGACTACCACTCTCAATATTGCGGAGAATGACCTTCTGCTTTCTGTTCTTAAAGTAAGAGCCGAACCAATTGTAAGCTACTCCCCTTACTCCATAATGGTCCAACTTCTGCAGTAATATTTTGTGGTCAACACAGTCAAAAGCCTTCTTTAAATCAAAGAAAACACCTAGCATTCACAACCTTTTATTTAATCTGTCCAAAACCTCACAGAGGAAAGAGAATGTAGCATTTTCAGTTGTTAAACCACTTCTAAAACAAAACTGTACATTTGACAGCAAATTATGTGAATTTAAATGCTCCAGTAACCTTGTATATACAAACTTCTCGATAGCTTTAGCAAACACTGATGGCATAGAAATAGGTCTATAATTGTCAGCATTATCCCTGTCTCCCTTTTTATAAAGTGGCTTCACTACTGAGTACTTTAATTGGTCAGGAAACCGACCACTCCTAAAGGAAAAGTTATAGATATGGCTAAGTACTGGGCTAACATACATAGAACAATACTTCAGTATTCTGCTAGATACCCCGTCATATCCATGAGAGTTCTTGGGCTTTAGTGATTTAATTATTAACTCAATCTCCCTCTTGCCAGTATCATGGATGAGCATTTCAGGTAACAGTCTCAGAACACTTTTTTCTACGAGCGCTATATGATTCCCTGTTGGGACTAGGTTTCTATTTAGTGCCCCTGTTATATTCAGAAAGTGATGATTAAATACTGTACATATATGTGACTTATCAGTAACACGGATATTCCCACTATGCACTGATTCTATATCCTTGACCTGTCTCTGCAGACCAGTAACAGAGTAACAGATGGCAGCTGCAACTTTTAAAAATCCCATTGAAGCACAACAAGATTATGAATCTCTGGACAGTGGTATCTTAATGATCACAAAGGCCTTCATGAGTGATATGAAATAATTATCAAGACATTTAAGACATGTTTTCAGAGATGTGTGTTTCAAACTGCCATTAAGCAATCGTGATTTGCGTTTGTCATAGCTTACACAAACTACTGCATATTCTAAGATGGTTCCCACAGCAGTAAGGCCATGGCTGAATTAATTGTCCAACTTAGCTAGTCCTCCTTTTCTAATTACAAGAATATCAACAGAATTTTAAAGTCCAATGTTTCTCATGTACAAAAAAAAAAAAAAAAATGGCTCTAAGCACTATGGGACTTAACAGCTGAGGTCATCAGTCCCCTGGACTTAGAACAATTTAAACCTAACTAATGTAAGTAAATCACATACTGCCCAATGCAGGATTCGAACCTGTGACCACGGAAGCAGCATGGTTCTGGACTGAAGTGCCTAGAACCGCTGGGCCATAGTGGCTGGCTTCTCATGAATAACCTTCAAGTTGACACATAGTTAATACAGTACTCTTCCTTACAACTTCCACTTATTGTGAGTCATTCTATTTTGTGTAGGCCTTTTTCTTATGGGACCTTAGACACTAATATATTCATTTATGTGTATGACATAATGTTTCTTGAAAAGTAATTACCTTTTTTTCTTATTCACTACAGTATATCTCGTGATGGTAACTTGCACATACATCAAGCTGATTTAGACTCTGCTGGAATTTATGCATGTGATGCAGAGAATGATGCTGGTATTACAGAAAAACTCTTTTATGTTATAGTGCATGGTAAGTCAAATCAAATCAAATCAAATTTTTATCACATAACATGCCTCATACAATCAAAGATTGTGACATAGGTCACTTGGCAATTTTAAGACTAACATACAGACTAATAAACTAATCTAAGGTGACAATACATATGTACTACTTTACATAGTAATCATTTTTTTTAAATCTATGGTTATAATCTATATGGTGTTACATTTTAGAGAGATACTATATTACATGATTATCATTCAAGAAATCTTCCACACAATAGTAGCATTTCCTTTTAAATATTTTCCCATGTCTCCTTCAGATCTGCGTCACTTTTCCCCTTATGGATTTTATTTACAAGTTTCATGCCAATTTAGTGTGGAGGTTTTTCATATAATTTGAGTCTGTGGGCAGGTAGTGCATAACTTGCACTATGTGTAGTGTCATACTGATGCAGGAAGCAATTGTCCTCAAAAAGTTGTGCGTTTCTCTTTGTGAAAATGAGAATCTCATATACATACATGCTCGGAATGGACATTAAATCTAGTTTTTCAAATAAAAGTTTGCAGTCTTCATTCTTTGTAGCTCCTACCATTGCTCAGATGATCTTTTTTTGTAGTCTAAAGGTTTTGAGCAGATGAGATTTCTCAGACCCCCAGAAAATGACGCTACACTTAACTACTGAAACAAAATATGCACAATATACAGTTTTTTTTAACTGCCATATCAGTAATTCTATGTAAGACATTCACAAAATACACAAGATTCAGTTGGCTAAGGATGCTGTATACATGACTGCTCCACAACATATTTTTATTTATTAATACACCAAGGAATTTGACGTAGTGTGCAGTGTCCAATTTTTTTTTGTCAATATAGCTAATTTCATATATACGTCTTGTTGACTGTTTCATGGTGAAATGAACAGTTTCTGTTTTAGCAACATTTAATTTCAAATTATTATATTTTACCCTTGCCTCAACTTCCCCAAGTGTCAGCTCAGTATGATTGCTGTTGAATCAACTGCAGAAGAATGGTATTTGACTCAGCCTGGCATGGCATATCATTGATGTAATACAAAAATAGTAGTGGCCCTGATATTGAGCCTTAGGTGACACATAATTGTATGTGTTTACTGTCAGAAAGGTATTTCTTGTCACTGTTGTTAACAGGTACTCTTTGTTTTCTGTTTGCCAAGTATGATGACATCCAGCTAAGAGAAGTTCCTTGAAAACCATTGCTAGTCACTTTTTGAAGAAGCCCTCATGGTTTGCAGTGTTGAAGGGTTTGGTAAGGTTGCAAAAGATGCCAGATACACACATTCTACACACTTCAAAAAACGTTTTGCATCACCTCACTTCCGAGAGTTCTGGAACCTGTACAGAAAATTGGAATAGAGATCAATGTAAATATCATTTCTGCCCTTTTTATTGCTCATGAAAATTACACATTGCATGTTGTACCATCATACAGTGAGATCTTCAGAGGTGTTGGTCCACACTGGTACCTCTAATAGCCAGTAGCATATCATATTGAATTAGTGCATGCCTGTATTCATTGTGGCATACTGTCCACAAGTTCATCACGGCACTGTCCCACTCCTCAATGGCGATTCAGTGTAGATCCCTCAGAGTGGCTGGTGGGTCATGTCCTCCATAAACAGCCTTTTTCAATCTATCTCAGGCATGTTCGATAGGCTTCATGTCTGGAGAACATGCTGGCCACTCTAGGCTAGCGATGTCGTTATCCTGAAGGAAGTCATTCACAAGATTTGCGTGATGGGGGCATCAATTGTCGTCCATGAAGTTGAATGCCTTGCCGATATGGTTGCACTATCGGTCAAACGATGGCATTTACGTATCGTACAGTCGATACATCTACATCTACATCTACATCTACATCTACATCCATACTCCGCAAGCCACCTGACGGTGTGTGGCGGAGGGTACCCTGAGTACCTCTATCGGTTCTCCCTTCTATTCCAGTCTCGTATTGTTCATGGAAAGAAGGATTGTCGGTACGTAGGAGGGAGCAATGTACTCCTTGACTCTTCGGTGAAGGTATGTTCTCGAAACTTTAACAAAAGCCCATACCAAGCTACTGAGCGTCTCTCCTGCAGAGTCTTCCACTGGAGTTTATCTATCATCTCCGTAACGCTTTCGCGATTACTAAATGATCCTGTAACAAAGCGCGCTGCTCTCCGTTGGATCTTCTCTATCTCTTCCATCAACCCTATCTGGTACAGATCCCACACTGCTGAGCAGTATTCAAGCAGTGGGCGAACAAGCATACTGGAACCTACTTCCTTTGTTTTCGGATTGCATTTTCTTAGGATTCTTCCAATGAATCTCAGTCTGGCATCTGCTTTACCGACGATCAACTTTATATGATCATTCCGTTTAAATCACTCCTAATGCATACTCCCAGATAATTTATGGAATTAACTGCTTCCAGTTGCTGACCTGCTGTTTTTAGCTAAATGATAAGGGATCTATCTTTCTATGTATTTGCAGCACATTACACTTGTCTACATTGAGAATCAATTGCCATTCCCTGCACCATGCATCCATTCGCTGCAGATCCTCCTGCATTTCAGTACAATTTTCCATTGTTACAACCTCTTGATACACCACAGCATCATCTGCAAAAAGCCTCAGTGAACTTCCAATGTCACCCACCACGTCATTTATGTATATTGTGAATAGCAATGGTCCTATGACACTCCCCTTACTTCGGAAGACTGCTCTCCATTGAGAATGACATGCTGCGTTCTGTTATCTAGGAACTCCTCAATCCAATCACACAATTGGTGTGATAGTCCGTATGCTCTTACTTTGTTCATTAAACGACTGTGGGAAACTGTGTTGAACACCTTGCGGAAGTCAAGAAACACGGCATCTACCTGTGAACCCGTGTCTATGGCCCTCTGAGTCTTGTGGACGAATAGCGCAAGCTGGGCTTCACACGACCGTCTTTTTCGAAACCCATGCTGATTCCTACAGAGTAGAGTTCTAGTCTCCAGAAAAGTCATTATACTCAAACATAATACGTGTTCCAAAATTCTACAACTGATTGATGTTAGAGATATAGGTCTATAGTTCTGCACATCTGTTCGACGTCCCTTCTTGAGAATGGGGATGAACTGTGCCCTTTTCCAATCCTTTGGAATGCTACGCTCTTCTAGAGACCTACGGAACACCGCTGCAACAAGGGGGCAAGTTCCTTCACGTACTCTGTGTAAAATCGAACTGGTATCCCATCAGGTCCAGCGGCCTTTCCTCTTTTGAGCAATTTTAATTGTTTCAGTGTCGTCTATTTCGATATCTACCATTTTGTCACCTGTGCAACAATCTAGAGAAGGGACTACAGTGCAGTCTTCCTCTGTGAAACAGCTTTCGAGAAAGACATTTAGTGTTTCGGCCTTTAATCTGTCATCCTCTGTTTCAGTACCATTTTGGTCACTGAGTGCCTGGACATGTTGTTTTGATACACCTACCGCTTTGACATAAGACCAAAATTTCTTAGATTTTCTGCCAAGTCAGTACATAGAACTTTACTTTCGAATTCATTGAACGCCTCTCGCATAGCCCTCCTCACACTACATTTCACTTCCCATAATTTTTATTTGTCTGCAAGGCTTTGGCTATGTTTATGTTTGCTGTGAAGTTCCCTTTGCTTCCGCAGCAGTTTTCTAACTCGGTTGTTGTACCACGGTGGCTCTTTTCCATCTCTTACGATCTTGTTTGGCACATACTCATCTAACACATATTGTACGATGGTTTTGAACTTTGTCCACTGATCCACAACACTATCTGTACTTGAGAAAAACTTTTGGTGTTGAGCCATCAGGTACTCTGTAATCTGCTTTTTGTCACTTTTTCTAAACAGAAAAATCTTCCTACCTTTTATAATATTTCTGTTTACGGCTGAAATCATCGATGCCGTAACCACTTTATGATCGCTGATTCCCTGTTCTGCATTAACTGTTTCAAATAGTTCGGGTCTGTTTGTCACCAGAAGGTCTAATATGTTATCGCCACGGGTCGGTTCTCTGTTTAACTGCTCAAGGTAGTTTTCAGATAAAGAACTTTAAAAAATTTCACTGGATTCTTTGTTCCTGCCACCCGTTATGAACGTTTGAGTCTCCCAGTCTATATCCGGCAAATTAAAATCTCCACCCAGGACTATAACATGGTGGGGAAATCTACTCGAAATATTTTCCAAATTATCCTTCAGGTGCTCAGCCACAACAGCTGCTGAGCCCGGGGGCCTATAGAGACATCCAATTACCATGTCTGATACTGCTTTAACTGTGACCATCACCCAAATCATTTAACATTTCGGATCTCCGTCAATTCCCTTCAATACTATTGCACTTATTATCACTATAAACATGCCTCCCCCTTCACTGTCCAGCCTGTCTCTGTGGTATACATTCCAATCTGAATTTAGGATTTCACTACTGTTTGCGTCTGGTTTCAGCCAACTTTCGGTCCCTAGTACTGTATGGGCATTGTGACCATTTATTAATGAGAGCAGTTCTGGGACCTTTCTATAGATGCTCCTGCAATTTACTATTAGCACATTAATACTGTTATTCCCGTTGCATTTTGCCTACTCCTACCTTGCCGTGTCTCAGGAGACGTCTTGTCGTGCCTAAGGAGGGAATTCTCTAACCTAAAAAACCCCCATGTGCACTCCACACATACTGCGCTACCCTTTTAGCCGCTTCTGGTGTGTAGTGCACGCCTGACCTATTCAGGGGGACCCTACATTTCTCCACCCGATAGCGGAGGTCGAGAAATTTGCACCCCATATCTCCGCACAATCGTCTGAGCCTCTGGTTTAAGCCTTCCACTCGGCTCCAAACCAGAGCACCGCGATCGGTTCTGGGAATGATACTACAAATAGTTAGCTCTGATTCCACCCCGCGAGCAAGGCTTTCCACCTTCACCAATTCCGCCAACCACCTGTACGAACTGAGGATGACCTCTGAACCCAGACGGCAGGAGTCATTGGTGCCGACATGAGCAACAATTTGCAGTCGGGTGCACCCAGTGCTCTCAATCGCCGCCGGTAGGGCCTCCTCCACATTTCAAATGAGACCCCCCCAGCAAGCAGACAGAGTGAATGCTGGCCTTCTTCCCCGACCTTTCCGCTATTTCCCTAAGGGGCTCCATCACCTGTCTAACGATGGAGCTCCCAATAACTAATAAACCCCTCCCCCCATGTGCCTCCTCGGGCCTTGCTGAACGAGCAGCCACATGTCCACTCACAGACAGAGCAGGCGATGCCACACGGCCAGCCTCCACATTGACCCTCCGCCTCGTGCACCGCGAATGCCGCTGAACCCGCCACTCCCTCGGGGAGAGGATGGCCCAACCGCGCCCGATACCCGCGAAGATGTCTCGACAGCAGGGACAGCGGGTGAAGCATGTAGCACCTGGGGTGTACCTTGCGACACACCAGACTCCCCACTGCCGCTACAATCCGAGGCAGTGGTCTGAAGATGGCTGACCGCGGCCATCAACACGTTCAGCTGTTCGCGACCAGTGGCCAGCTCCTCCTGCGTCCGTACACAGCAGTCACACATCCTATCCATCCTAAGGATTCAATTTACTGAAGAGAGTTAATCAACTTTTAACTAGACTGCTAATTCACTAAGTCGGCTGATTATTGACTAAACTCTGTTTGCTAGCCACTTCTTGTAGAAAACAATGAAAATAACACTACCTGTCTCTGGACTGTATTGAAAACAAACACTAGTACTACTGACACTATGGTTGACTAAAGGGACTCTCTCTGACTGTATTCAAAACAAACACGAAATCTATGGAACACTATTAATAGCACTCGACAATTAAAGCTTCCTAAAAGCAAAAACACACGGAAGAAGTAGCCTTCCATGACCACCAGCTGCATACATTGGCCCTACATAAGGCCACCCACAACTTTAGGGAACCTCCACCTTGCTGCACTCGCTGGACAGTGTGTCTAAGGCGTTTAAAGTGACTGGGTTGCCTCCAAACACATCTCCGATGATTGTCTGGTTGAAGGCATATGCAACACTCATGTGTGAAGAGAATGTGATGCCAATTCTGAGCGTTTCATTCAGCATGTTGTTGGGCCCATCTGTACCACACTGCATGGTGTCATGGTTGCATAGATGGACCTCGGCATAGATGTTTGGAGTGAAGGTGCGTGTCATGCAGCCTGTTGCACACAGTTTGAGTCATAACATGACATCCTGTGGCTGCACGAAAAGCATTATTCAACATGGTGGTGCTGCTGGCAAGTTTCCTCCAAGCCATAACCCATAGATAGCTGTCATCCACTGCAGTAGTATCCCTTGGGCAACCTGAGCGAGGCATGTCATTAGCAGTTCCTGTCTCTTTGTATCTCCTCCATGTCCAAAGAACATTGCTTTTTGTTCACTCCGAGACGCCTGGACACTTCCCTTGTTGAGAGCCCTTCCTGGCACAAAGTAACAATACGGATGTGATCCAACTTTGGTATTGAATGTCTAGGCATGGTTGAACTACAGACAACAAGAGCCATGTACCTCCTTCCTGGTGGAATGACTGGAACTGATTGGCTGTCAGACCCCTCCGTCTAATAGGCACTGCTCGTGCATGGTTATTTACATCTTTGGGTGGGTTTAGTGACATCTCTGAACAGTCAGTGGGACTGTGTCTATGATACAATATCCGCAGTCAATGCCTGTCTTCAGGAGTTCTGGGAACCGGGTTGTTGCAAAACTTTTTTGGATGTGTGTATTATCAGGACAATTGCTAACTTTTGTGACCAGTTGATTTATTGCATTGGTTGTGCTGTGGCCTTTCCTGAAACCATGCTGATTGTATTTTCTATTTGGTCACATGCAGCTTTCATCTTATATATATATATATATATATATATATATATATATATATATATATATATATATATATATATATATATATATATATATAGACACACACTCCTGGAAATGGAAAAAAGAACACATTGACACCGGTGTGTCAGACCCACCATACTTGCTCCGGACACTGCGAGAGGGCTGTACAAGCAATGATCACACGTACGGCACAGCGGACACACCAGGAACCGCGGTGTTGGCCGTCGAATGGCGCTAGCTGCGCAGCATTTGTGCACCGCCGCCGTCAGTGTCAGCCAGTTTGCCGTGGCATACGGAGCTCCATCGCAGTCTTTAACACTGGTAGCATGCCACGACAGCGTGGACGTGAACCGTATGTGCAGTTGACGGACTTTGAGCGAGGGCGTATAGTGGGCATGCGGGAGGCCGGGTGGACGTACCGCCGAATTGCTCAACACGTGGGGCGTGAGGTCTCCACAGTACATCGATGTTGTCGCCAGTGGTCGGCGGAAGGTGCACGTGCCCGTCGACCTGAGACCGGACCGCAGCGACGCACGGATGCACGCTAAGACCGTAGGATCCTACGCAGTGCCGTAGGGGACCGCACCGCCACTTCCCAGCAAATTAGGGACACTGTTGCTCCTGGGGTATTGGCGAGGACCATTCGCAACCGTCTCCATGAAGCTGGGCTACAGTCCCGCACACCGTTAGGCCGTCTTCCGCTCACGCCCCAACATCGTGCAGCCCGCCTCCAGTGGTGTCGCGACAGGCGTGAATGGAGGGACGAATGGAGACGTGTCGTCTTCAGCGATGAGATTCGCTTCTGCCTTGGTGCCAATGATGGTCGTATGCGTGTTTGGCGCCGTGCAGGTGAGCGCCACAATCACGACTGCATACGACCGAGGCACACAGGGCCAACACCCGGCATCATGATGTGGGGAGCGATCTCCTACACTGGCCGTACACCACTGGTGATCGTCGAGGGGACACTGAATAGTCCACGGTACATCCAAACCGTCATCGAACCCATCGTTCTACCATTCCTAGACCGGCAATGGAACTTGCTGTTCCAACAGGACAATGCACGTCCGCATGTATCCCGTGCCACCCAACGTGCTCTAGAAGGTGTAAGTCAACTACCCTGGCCAGCAAGCTCTCCTGATCTGTCCCCCATGGAGCATGTTCGGGACTGGATGAAGCGTCGTCTCACGCGGTCTGCACGTCCAGCACGAACGCTGGTCCAACTGAGGCGCCAGGTGGAAATGGCATGGCAAGCCGTTCCACAGGACTACATCCAGCATCTCTACGATCGTCTCCATGGGAGAATGGCAGCCTGCATTGCTGCGAAAGGTGGATATACACTGTACTAGTGCCGACATTGTGCATGCTCTGTTGCCTGTGTCTATGTGCCTGTGGTTCTGTCAGTGTGATCATGTGATGTATCTGACCCCAGGAATGTGTCAATAAAGTTTCCCCTTCCTGGGATAATGAATTCACGGTGTTCTTATTTCAATTTCCAGGAGTGTGTGTGTGTGTGTCTATATATATATATATATATATATATATATATATATATATATATATATATATATATATATATATGAATTGGCAGGACTTCAGCATATTTTAACTGATCTGGAAAACACCTCTCTTTGAAAGATTGGTTGATTAGGAGAGAGAGTGGATGTGCAATGCTGTACATACTGATTCTATTATTCTAGTGGGAACTTCATCCCAACCCACTGAGTTTAAATTTTTACGGACATTATGATTTTAATGACACCAGAGATTCAAACAAGTGAAAATTTAAATCCCGTGCAATTTCTCTCTACCATACTGGGAATTATTACAATTAATGCAGAAATTATTGGAGGATTCACATATGGCACTGGGATCTGTAAGTGTCCTACCATTAATCATTAGTTCAGAGGGACACTTTCTCTCCATTTAACTGCCGAACTCACTTCTTATAACAGACCAAAGACATTTTTTTTTTTAATGAATGTATTGTTTGCAGTTCACTTTGCTAGTTTAACTATCTTTGTCAAATGTTTTCTTGAATGTGATTACATATTTAAAAAATATGCACTGATAGTGCAACCATATCAGCAGCATATTGGCAAGGCATTCATCTTCATGGACAACAATTCATGCCCCCATCGTGTACATCTTGTGAGTGACTTCCTTCAGGATAATGACATCGCTAACCTAGGGTGGCCAGCATGTTCTTAATGCTAGTCACTCTAATTCCTTTTGTTACCCATGACCTACTTTTGTGAGACTCAGTCCATACTCTAGGAGTAGGAAAGCATTCATTGTATATGCTCATGAATTTTGTTGAAAAGTTATTGTAGTTGTCACTTGTTGGAGTATCTTTGCTGATTGACCAAATGGTGAGGCTCAGATTTTTAATAAATACTTCCACATTTTCTTGGCTGAAGTTCTTACATCTGTTTGTTGTGCAACCTAAATTTAATTGTGGTAATGATGCAAATAGTGCTGCATGGTTTGATATTCTTAGATCAAAACTGCATTTTTCTTTGACACAGTAATTGTAACTATGTAAAATATTATGAATACATATGAAGTAGGTGCTGTAACTCTTGTGCATTGATCAAAATTTAGATTTAGTCCATTTGTGGCTATCAGATTCTTTAAATGTGAAACAAATTTGTCATCAATTCTTACATATATGTTGAACTCAGCACATATAACTAGCTTGTTATGCAGTTTTTCAGTTTTTAATTTGTGTAACAGAGTTTCAAATTTATATAAGAACACAGAGTTTGTATGGTACCCAGGGATGTGTTATAAACTGATGATTAATATGATAATAATTATTGTAGATAATTAATAAAAAGAGACTTAAATGTTTCAGGGAAACATTTAAGTATAAGATGATGATTAATATGTTTCACTCTTTATGTTCTATACAACAACTTTCAAAAATATGCTCTTCATTTAAATGACTAAAATTCTGTCTGATTTCATAGATTACTAAGGAATAAACTGCTATGCAAGAGCCTCCGTGCCCATCAATTCTACAAAGACCTGGTGGGCATTTGTAGCCTGGAAGTTTATTGAGAAGACTGATATTTTCAGTCTTATTTATTGATATATTTAATTTATACAGATATAGAACAAGTCAATGTTTATTTGGACATATTACCTTTACTGATTGTTTCATACTTTCTAACAGAATTTGCACGTCATTAAGCTCGCTGATTATTCCTTCAGACAAACCTCCAATGTTCAGATGCATAATGAAATTACTACTGCATACTGGTACATTATCAGCTAAAGCATCTTTTAAAAACTAGTTTGTTTACAAGGTAAAGGAATTACCTCTGTGTATTGACTATTCTTCTGCCTTGTCAGAGTTGGGCCAGATCCAATTGGAATTAGCCCCTTTCACTAGTTTCCATGCTTGTAGGTACTTTAGGTGTGGCTTGTTCACTTTTGCAGCTGTTTTTGTGCATTAATTTGTCATTGCAGGAAACACCATTTGATCCTGCTGTCAGAGCAACACAATCACTTTTAGTAGAAATGGCATTTTCTTGTTCTACACAGCTAATCACATTTTCAAACTTCACTCCAGGCTTTACAAAAGCCGAGGCACTCATATTTTCCTTTGCAGCATCTGATACAAAGTTTGAAACATTGCATTCATAGCTATCTTCATATATTTTGACTATCATTCCATGATGCATTTCTTTTTGTGTTGCTGCAGAACTGTTCTCCACTTTTGCATGTGATTTTAAGCACATCAGTGGTATCTTCTACATTTTCAGATGCAAGCTTCTTATTGGTTGCATATTGAGTATGTGTAGAACTTTGTTCCTCATCTACTTTTGTTACACAGTATTTTTCTAAGTTTTCCTTTCTTATCATTTTAGACGTAGCACGTGTCTTGATTAGAATGGAGCTAAATGTTTCGAAACACTAATTTTCGTCCACTTTTAAACTATTGCTCTTCCCCAGATTTTTGCATCTGTGCTCTAAACCAGCACATTTCATCTGTAATGCCTCAATATCACTTTGCAGAACTTGAATTATTGAATCCTTGTCTCTGATAATGTTATATACTCTTTCCACATGTTTCCATTACACAGACATCACATGACCATAAGTAGTCCACAGTCACCAATTTTATGTTTATTTTGCAACAGTTTTTGTGAAAACATCATTTACAACATTTGCACTGAATACCTTTCCTGACTTTCCCATCACACAGATTACAAATACTACCAATTTTTAATTTAGTTTTATCAGAGCAATTTGCACCTACTAGTCCGATTGGTTCCACCTTTGTTTTTTCATGTTTCATTAATCTGCCTAGCAAGTAAGCAATGGTAAATTAATTTTAAAGATTTTTTAAAAAATATTTCCTCTTTCTGATGATTTACTCATAAAAATTTACTTAAGCAAACAGTTCCTTTAAATTAATCTTCAAAAGTAAACTGAAATTAGAAAATGTCATAGTGCTACTTGTTACAGCAGAAATGTCCGTTCTCTCTCTCCCTTCCCATACTATTCTTCACCAATAGCTCATCATGGAATAATCTCATGTTGGTATGTTAGATGTGTGTCTGATAAAGTTATGGAGTGATTTAATTATGCATGGAAACACATAAGAATAACCTGTGAATCAAAAAGCATGCATAATGCAAAAATCCTCAGCAAAATATGTCCACTTTTTCTATAGTACTGTATGGCATCTTTTCTGTTATGTTGGTGACTGCTCCCTTAGAAGTGTGGTTGCTAAACCATTCAACATTATGACAGACAGGTGGCAGTGGATCATGGACTGATACGTGTGATGAAGCATTGCAGTGGAGTACCATACAACTTCAGTGGTTGTAACAGTTGTTGCAACCACATCCCTATAAGTTTAGAGTGAAGTTTGATAAACTTTGTTGTTCACATGGGTTTATAAGAAATCTGTTAGTGTCATGTTTAGTCAGTGCCCAAGACTGTGCATTGAAGTAGTCCTTAGAAATGCATGGAAAAGGTATTGGTTTCTTATTATATTGAAACAAGCTTGCTAATTATCAGCAGCACATCTTACAGATAGGGAGAGAAAATGTAAAAGGAAAGTTTTGTAGAAATCTTCATTCAAACTTCAAAGAAAATTAAAGGAAAAATGGACACTGAACTTTGATACACTTTTTTCAAAGATAAAACACATTCTGGATTAACAACACAAGCATAAAGCATATAATTAAAAATAAGCACTAGTATACATGCTCCCCACATCAACTCACTCACCAGATAGAAGTAATAGTGGGGAAACTTTTGGCTTACATAAACATCGCCATTATCATCATCATCATCATCATCATCCATCATCATCATCATCATCATCATCAGTTTATGCATCCAAGTATGTCCTGTCACTTTCCTTGTGCGCATGTATTTTCCATTATGTTCTTTTATCATAAAGTATCAAGCAACAAATTTCATTTGCTCAAAAACTAAAACCAAATTAGGTTGCTCTTAGCCCTCCACGTTGAAAGTTTAGTAGTTCAGAAATGTACACAATGACACACATTAACTTAATCAAATACTTAGACCTTTTGTATACATAGTTACAATGATTTATTTATTTAGCATATAGTAATACAAAGAAGTGAAATATATGTAAATTACATAATTTACAAACTAAATATAACTAAAACACTAAATCTACAAATTATATCTAAATTATCAATCCACTCAAGCACTGCCTCTGTCACTTCGAAGAAGTCTTATAGATATCCATGGTAAGCTCATCTGCTATAGCTTGTTATAATTTTTTTTGACGGTCTGATGTTCACTGCCACTGTCCCATTGAGAAGATGGAGCCTTTCCCCATTAGTGGAGGCTTTTGCATAGATGCCTGGCCTGTATAAATCCTGTTAATTGCCGCCAAAGCTTGTCACACTAATTCTGTGCTGGTTGGTCTTATGACAATCTGATATTCCTCATGGGCAATGCTGTTCTAGAGGTTTCACCACTTCATATTGAAATCCACTGCTTGCAGGGGTTCTGTCAATATGATGGATAAGTGGCTGGATATTAATAGGGTCAGTTTAAATGCAAGCACATGAGAGAGGGTTGGGAGTAAGGGTTTTTAATTAATTTTTCATACAACTTGAGAAGAGCATTCTGTCTTCACAGATCTAGTGGTGCAATGTGGCTTAGAAAAGGTAACCAGTAATGGGAAGTAGACTTATGCATCCTGTTATTGTCCAAATTGTTGCATGTGGCTGAACATTAATTTTTCTCATATGTGAACTGTTAAATCATGCTGGAGCACAATATACACCATCAGAGTAGACAATTCTTAAGGAAGAATGTTATAGTGTGTTAGCTCTTGTATCACATGAGGTACCATTGCATGGCCTCAACTTTCCTGTGATGTTTTCTATGTGTTTTTTGTAGGACAAGAGTCAATCAAGAGCTACACTATCGATACAATTATATATGAGAGCAAGGTTCACATGACCGTATGAAGTTTTACAATTGGTGCATCTGTAACTGGAAAGTCATGTATCATGCTCTAGTGTCATAGAGACAATGGCAAGAGGAGCAGTGGGAGAATATTTTTGATGTAATTGCCATGAAAAGCAATTCGGATTATTATAGTCTCTGCAAAAGTGCTTAAGTATATACATTTGCTCTCGTAACACATAATGAGTAATTCAGAATATTATTGAATGCAAGAAATATAAGAGTTTAGTTGTAGTTTAAAAAGACATTTCACTCAAGATTACTGCAGTTACGATTTAAATGTAGCATTTCGTATCTGTGAAGCCTTTTGAATTTCAAACCAAAATTATTTGTCCGTACCATAAAATAAGAAGATAAATTAAATTTGTTGCACATTTCATGTTTTATCCTGCAAGTTATCGCTTTGATTTATTCCTTGTCAGTCTTTATTTTTTAATATACCTTGAATGATGATAACTGCATAATAAAAGATATCTTAAAGTATTTCCTATAACAGTCACATACTTGTACACCACATAAGAGGAAAACATTTAATCTGTTTATTGGTCCTAATGTGATTATATGTTTTCTTTTTATTTTAATAGCACCTCCTCAAATTGTTGATGCCATACCATCAAAGATTGAACTAATGGCTGGTGAAAGCCTTTCTGTCGCATGTAGTGCTTATGGAAGTCCAATGCCACACTTAAGTTGGAGGAGGAATGGCTATACAATCCTAAGAGGGGAAGGTATGTTGTTCTGTAAACCACCCTGTGTGTCTAACTTTGCTGCAATATGGTCAGTTCTGTTGTATAAATTACATTCGTTGTACTAGAGTAAGTGTACATATTTGTTATTAGTATACTATGACACCTCATTGTGCCTCATATGGTGTTTGTATCATCTTCTGCTCATGGTGAGGGGGGGGGGGGGCATAGCACACACATGATCACTCAATTTACTGCTTCCTACCACATAAACAAAAGGGAAACATTTCTGGATAAACTTAGAGCATATTGAATTTAAATTTTCTGGTAATGTTATAGTATTAGTCAGAGATTACAAATATAGACTGAGAGACTCGTGGTTAAGGGCGGAAAACAGGAACAGTGAAATTGTTCCAAATATCTTATCTGAAAATTAAGCTGAGCAATTGATCAGAGAGTGGACTCATGAGTGTAGCACTGTTGTTCTCCTGGATACAAATGACTCCTGAGCACAGAATCTGCAATCATAATGCTGTAATAGCATTGTTGACTACATTTGTAAGTAAGAATACAAAGAATGATAGAAAGATATGGTAGAACAGTCCACAGGTGCACTGCCAGGTCATAGCATCCGGTGGGACACTATGAACCAGCAGTACACCTGTGGACTATTCTCTCAGCTAATACACTGGAAGAAACTGAAGAATCACAAGGTAGGAAGATTCTTTCTTTGTTAATATTCTGTAGGGAGTACCCTATGTACTGTTACATGTTGACTTTGAACACATTGCTTCCAATGCCTTTTCTTGGTGGTATATATGAGAGCTTTGTATTCAGTTTTCAGTGTTCTATACAACAATAGCCTAGCCTGATCCTAAAGCTCTTTGATAAAATGTGTGCTTCTGTAGTAAAAATGTTTTCAGCTTAGTAAGCTCTGCACACCAAGGTGTATTGAAATGTCTAGCAATTTTCTGTATTGGAATGGCCACACTTTGAGTGTCTTGTAAGACAGTTGTTGGTGTCTGTGCCATGTAGTCTATGCTGTGTTTAGCATCTCCTCATATTTAAAGCGCAATTTCTGCACTTAACTTTTCCCCTTTAGCCTTTCTGAAATGAATGTCAAATAAAAACACCTTTCAGCTGACTAACTTTCCAATTGTTATTTTATTGAATACCTAGTTTCGTTAATATATTACGCCATCTTCTGGCTCTCTGACCCCTGACTGAAGTGTAGCAAGATTCCCGCCTCTGGTCCAGTCAAAGTAGGAGCCACCATTGAATGACTGCCATCCATAGATTATTGACAAAGTGATCCTTTTGATCATCACTTGCCAACTCCTTTGATCATCACTTGCTGATTTGACAGTCTTTACCGAATGGGTGGAGTCCCAAAACCATCTGTATACAAATGGACGTACAGGGACTTGATGTGATGTACCTGATAATGGGACATTGCTAATGAAATCAACTTAAGGAACGTAACAGTAGTGATTGATTTCAATAAGTGTTTTGATTCAACATTCTGTACTGAACAGCCAAGGTCTCACAACCATCTGTATAGAGATGGACATACAGAGAATTTTTGAAATAGTATTAAAGATGATTGTGTTCCCATTCCATATTCCTTCATTGTAAACCAGGATCCAACAAATCTATCATAACCACTTTGTGGTCACCTCCAGTATTGTGCTTAAAGACTCTCCAAGAGTTCATTTTGCTGCAGCACCAGCATAGTTTTCATATGTGGCTGGCTGTGCGGCACATGGAAGTTTAATTAATTAATTACTTCCCGCATTTGTATTTGAGGATTTTGTGTCAGTGTCCGTTACTATTATATGTGCTGAACCCTGAGCATAATGAACTGCATCTCTCAGCCCATAGATGCACAATTCACTGTAGTGTGAATATTGTATGTAAATCCTCATTAGTGTTAGTTTACCAAGTGAGGACTTGAAAGTTACTATTGCAGTGTGTGTGTCACAAAGTTGGGGTATTTTTGGTACTTGAACAAATTTTTGGAAAAGTGCTATTGTAGCTCTCCCATTTGCATAACCTACAATTTTCATTATGTTAACTGCAAACTGAAGAATCTTATTTTGTTTTATGTATGGCTCTTGAATATACACATCATAGATGTCGCCATCTTCAACTAATTTATGTATTTCAGTCATTACTATCACACAGGACATCACATTTGTTTGTAACACGTGCATTGTCAAGGATGTTTAGTAAACCATAATGTTTCAGGAAACATTAGGAGAAATCAAACTAGATCCATCGATACATTTTGGCAAAGTCTTTGCAAGTTTGATCCAGGTCAGGAATCTCTTGCATCATTTTGAACACTTGCCTCGGGAGGTTGCAGAGCTGTACATTTGTTGGTAGGTTGTTCACTTTGAACTGAATTTGGTCAGTTGCTTCAGCAGTCAGAAAGACCACTGAGCCACCTCTTGTATGTGCCATGTGTGTAATGTGGCACAAGGATATTTGAAATGTGTTGATGTCCTCCAGTCTATTTACCCATAAATTGTGTTAGAGATTTTTATGCATGTCTTTCAGTTTCTGTTGCATGCCTGCAGCTGATGTAATGCCCATTGAGGGCAGTTTCAGATTCTGGACAGATTGTGGCTTATCAGGTGTAACAGCTTCTGATGATTCTGCAGAATCACTGTCAGTCCCACTAGATAAGACTCAAGGGAATGTTAAGAGTCTCCAAAAGGGTAGCACTATCTGTATGACCATGTCTAGTATCAAACTATATGGTTAAAACCGTCCTAGTTGATGTCCTGTTACTTATGTAATGAGTCTCTTATCCAGACAGACATAGTCAGATGTAAATTGTCTGTTGTAAAGTCACTTCATAAAAGGAGACAAAATTTCTCTACCACAAGGACAACAACTAACAAGATGTCTGCCCTTGTATGTCTATACTCTGCAAGTGGAGGGTACTTCTGGTATGACTAGCATTTCCCTCTTCCGTGTTCTGTTTGCAATTGACGCATGAGAAGAATGACTTTGTATGAACCTCCATATGAGGTCTAATTTCTGCGAGCTTCTCATTGTTGTCATATCACAAGACAAATGAGGGAGGAAGTAATACATTTCCCAACTCTTCTTCAAATGTATGCTGTCAGAATTTCAATGGTAAACAACTCTGAGATACACAATACCTCTCTTGAAATGTCAGCCAGTGGAGTTTGTTTAGCATCTTCATAATCCTCTTGCACTTCCTAAATGATCCCATGACAGAATGGTCTCTTTGTCATTGTATATTCTTTATGTTTTTTATTAATTTGAATTCTTAAGTTTCCAAAATTGTTGTGTAATGCTGAAGAATGGTTGTACATGTGTTTGTAAGTCACTTCTTTGATGTGTGCAATACATTACATTAAGATGATGAATCTTAGCCTGACATTTGCTTCTCCTACAAGTAATGTTATGTCATTATTCCACTTTAGGTCACTCTGGAGCATTAATCCTAGGTATTTGATGATTTTTGCTACTTGTGACTTATTGTCAATAGTAATATTGAACAGTTATGGATCTCTTCATCTATTTATGCACAATATGTTACATTTATTTGCATTAAATTTCTGATGTCAGTTAGTTAGTTTTTTAGATTTTCATATCAAAAATTGTAATAATGTTTGAGCATAAAACATATTCCAGTATTTTATAACAGTCCGACATCAGCAATATAGGCCTACAATTTTAATACATTTAGCAGCTGTGAGTAAAAATATGATACACTAGTGGCCATTAAAATTGCTACACCAAGAAGAAATGCAGATGATAAATGGGTATTCAGTGGACAAATATATTATACTAGAACTGACATGGGATTACATTTTCACACAATTTGGGTGCATAGCTCCTGAGAAATCAGTACCCAGAACAACCACCTCTGGCCGTAATAACGGCCTTGATATGCCTGGGCATTGAGTCAAACAGAGCTTGGATGGCGTGTACAGGTACAGCTGCTCATGAAGCTTCAACATGGTACCACAGTTCATCAAGACTGGCGTATTGTGACGATCCAGTTGCTCGGCCACCATTGACCAGATGTTTTCAATTGGCGAGAGATCTGGAGAATGTGCTGGCCAGAGCAGCAGTTGAACATTTTCTGTATCCAGAAAGGCCCGTACAGGACTTGCAATATGTGGCCATGCATTAAGCCTGCTGAAATGTAGGGTTTCGCAGGGATTGAATGAAGGGTAGAGCCACAGCTCATAACACATCTGAAATGTAACATACATTGTTCAAAGTGCCGCCAATTCGAACAAGAGGTGACCGAGACGTGTAATCAATGGTACCCCATACCATCACGCCAGCTGATAAGCCAGTATGGCGATGATGAATACACGCTTCCAATGTGCGTTCGCTGCGATATCACCAAACATAGATGTGACCATCATGATGCTGTAAACAGAACCTGGATTCATAAAGAGAAAATGATGTTTTGCAATTTGTGCACCCAGGTTCGTCACTGAGTACATCATCGCAGGTGCTTCTTTCTGTGATGCAGTGTCAAGGGTAACAACAGCCATGGTCTCTGAGCTGATAGTCCATGCTGCTGCAAATGTCATCGAACTGTTCATGCAGATGGTTGTTGTCTTGCAAACGTTCCCATCTGTTGACTCAGGGATCGAGACATGGCTGCAAGATGTGTTACAGCCATGTGGATAAGATGCCTGTCATCTCAACTGCTAGTGATACGAGGCTTTTGGGATCCAGCACAGCATTCTGTATTACCCTCCTCAACACACCGATTCCATATTCTGCTAACAGTCATTAGATCTCGACCAACGCGAGCAGCAATGTCGCGATACGATAAACCGCAATCACCTTTATCAAAGTCAGAAACGTGATGGTATGCATTTCTCCACCTTACACGAGGCATCACAACAACTTTTCACCAGGCAACGCCGGTCAACTTTTAACACTTCTAATTAATTATTATCTACTTGTCAGTAAGGAAATCCTCAAGACTTCGAAGACAGATGAACTGACTTATCAAAAGTGCATGTCATCTGATGTTATCTAGAATCATAAGTAGAAGATTAAAACGAAATTTTTCTCAACATAACTGAAATATTCATAGATTGCCTGGATCTTCATGAAGTGAAAGTGATCAGTTCCAGTTTTAAAACATTTATTCTTCCATTCGTAACCGCTGATCAAATTCATCATGACTCATTGCAAAAAGGCCGAGTTGTACTGTATGTCTTCGTAAAACAACTGACTGGTTCACAAGTCAATAAAAATACTTTTTCACATTTTTAAATCTTAGTGAAATAATACTCAAGTAACTAACACAGGTTACACTTCGAGATATCAGGTCAAAACTGCCCGTCCCAGCAGCCTCGCTGCTTCCCTATTTATATATTCTAAATAATGAATGGTCACTTGGACCATTATTACTTAATAATGACAACATATTTTTAATTGTATTTACAATTGAACATTCCAAAGCTAAGATGTTCTGATTACACAGAATAATACGTCTAAAATTACAGAATTGAATAATATGTGAAATTTATAATGTAAAAATGTTTTTAAATGTGAAAATTCCATCTAAATAGAGTACAATAGTGAACTTCACAAAATTAATTAATACATGCTAATTACACAACGACTCACATTCCTGACAATAATTGAAGCTAAGAGGGTAAAACGAAACAGGTTTTGACTGACAGAATTTGTAACAGATGCCTAGAATTTTATAATTAGGCATATATCTGGTTACAACAATATGAGTTTAATTAATAAAGTCATTAAGATGGAATGTTCTTTACAGCTTTCATCCTAAATTTACATTTTACAATATGTGCCTTCATTTGCAAGCAACAGAATAACTTCTTGAATGAGTGAACTACATTCGTAAAAGTCCAATTATTTGAAAAATTACAGTTTGTGATTAATACCATAGATTTTATTCCTACCATTTTCACTAATTCAAGCCTTTCCCATTACTACAATGAATGCCACAGTTTGTTAAAATACATTGTTGTTTGTTTTATTTTGTAATAGTGTCTGCTAATTAGTCTCCAATTTAGTGTCATTTTTATGAAATACACGAATCACCATAATACCAATCATTTTAAAGTGAGGTATTGTACTACACGATGTCAGGGAATTGAAGTTTTCATTAAGTCTTTGTATTCTAGGTATATTAAAAACTGCTGTTTGTGTATGAAAAATCAGTTGGAAACTTTCCTCATATCAGCACATTGTAGATGTCGCCAGTGGCGCCAACCTTGTGTGAATGCTCTGAAAAGCTAATCATTTGCATATCACAGCATCTTCTTCCTGTCGAATAAATTTTGCGTCGCACGTCATTTTCGTGGTGTAGCAATTTTAATTGCCAGTAGTTTGCTTTTACATAATTATCAAGGTTGTGACTCCAAAATATAAGAAGAACTGTATAACTCTGTTGAGAAATTTTAGCTGTTTTTTAAAATCCATAGTCATGTATCTCAAATCTGCCATTTCAGTGTCCATACAATGATTGAAAGTAGGAACCATATTACAGTCTTCCCCAATGAAACAATTCAGTAGTTAAGCCTTCTCCCATTCAAAAGCATATGAGGACAGGATTAGGCAACTTTTACTTTTGAGTGGTTTGCCTGTATACAAGGATCCTTGAGTGGAAGACACTGAACTATTAGATTTTTGAAACTTTATTATAACAACTCAAAAAAAGACATCACAGGTATATTGTATCCTGATTAATTCATAATAAACTTGTTTTTACCAAAAAAAGAAAATTCTTGTAACACATACAGGGTTGTACACATGAACAGTTTGTGTCTATATAACAACCATTTTAAATAACAGTAATAGTTTCAGGAACAGAAACTACTATACTTCTTAGATCGGCAAACTTTAAATAATCCGTAGGATAACCATTATCACTGCAGTGGTATACTGCATTCAGTAACTTAAATTTGACTGCAAAAAGTTTTACACTTATACATAACATTGAATGCTACCTCAAACTGGCAAGCTGGAGGTACCAACACACATAATTTAGCAACCAATAGAAGTTTTTAAACATTAACCATTAGTCAATGAAATGGGGAACATGGTTCACAGCAATTTATCAGACTGACTAGTCAGTTAACAGAAAAGGTACATTGCGCTAGGAAAAAACAAATGGGTTCTTGAGCTAAGAAGACTTGCCCATTAAAGTTAGCAATTGAAAGTCAGTTAAGAGTGCTTAATCACATGAATTAACAAATATAAAAAGCAATTTATAAAGCAGTAAATTTTCATCAATAAAATCACAGATCTAGTCTTCCACAAGTAATTAGGGTGGCTTAATAAGAAACAGCAACCATATTTAGTGCTACTAAAAGAAAGTATTAAGTATTCAAGGTAAGGGCCCTAGCCTACTAAAATTGGCAAATGGAAAAATGACCATTAGAAGCACAGTAAGCTCAGTTCTATGGAATAGTGTATGAAGTCCTTAGCAACTAATTGGGGCACTCTGGTGGATAACAGTAGCCCAATTTAGTAGTAGGAAAATGTTGAAAAAGCTACTCAAGCTAAGAGCGATGGCTTACCTACATTAACAAATGAAAATAACTCCTTTTTAAAAGAAACAGTAACCTTAAATCCATAGTAGGAACACTAGCTCCCACAAATTAACCAATTCAGAAGTCAATTTTTAGAAAGTAAAATCTAACCCAAATAATAGTGGATGTTGCAACTTAACAATTAGTTAGGGCAATCTGACAGGTAACTCTAGCCCATTTTATTGTAGCAAGATTTTTAAACAGTTGCTCAGAGCAAGAATGCAAGCCCACTAAAATTAACTGATTGAAATAACAATTTTTTTTTGTTTAAACAGTTATAATAAATTAGTTAGTGATGGACTTAGTACTGAACAACTAGTTAGACAATCTTGGCAACAAATACCTTAACCAGAAAAAAATGACAAAATCTCTCTGGCTGAACCAATAGTTTCTAGCAAATAAACATTTCAATAAACATATTCTTCATGTGCCGAGCATTCTTAGACAAGATGCATCATCTTATTACAACAAGTACACACAACTTACAGTTTACTGCACCAACAGCCGTGACAAGCATTGACAATAATGAACAGTCGTGAGATAAAGATTCTACCATCAGCAGAGTAATGAGCGGCATGAGTGTGAGTTCAAATCAAATGGCTCTGAGCACTATGGGACTTAACATCTGAGGTCATCAGTCCCCTAGAACTTATAACTACTTAAGCCTAACTAACCTAAGGACATCACACACATCCATGCCTGAGACAGGATTCGAACCTGCGACCGCAGCAGTCGCATGGTTCCAGACTGAAGCGCCTAGAACTGCTCAGCCACCGCGGCCAGCATGTGAGTTCACCAAACCTACAAGTTTCAATAAGAAAACAAAGCAAGTTCATTAGTTCACAGAAGTAGAACAGGGCCCAAACATTTAGAAAGCATGCTCCGAAGAAGGTAGTTGACAGACAAGCAAATCAGCTGGCAAGCACTAGTTGGCACAAAACTCAGAGCATGAAATGCTTACTAAGCAACTCTCCTCGTGATCATTTCCCACACTGGCTACAGCCACTTGTGCCCAAACACTCAACTTCACGCTGTCGCTAGCCCTGGTGCAGCACAAACAGGATGAACTACAAATACTTTCCAGAAAGGGAACTTTGGACCGACATGTACACAGAAAGTAATTCTGACTAGAGAACTGTCTACAGGATTCACTTCTGGCACAGCACTCATCTGTTAATCAGAGGAAAGAGTGTAGTTGATATAAACATATCAATCTCACCTCCCCCCCCCCCCCCCAAAAAAAAAAAAAAAATATTATGCGTGGGGTGGGGGAGGAACCCTCCAGGCACCAAACAACTCATGATTTCAGCACTGCCTTTTCCTACCACTCAGCTTCAGTTGGTTAAGATGGTCACAGATCCTATGGTGGGTCTGAAGTTCCTGAACTAGGAAATTGACCAGAGATAGGACTTGCATGACAGTAAAAGGTCCATCACACTGCAACAGCAACTTCTTGGTCACTCCCTGCACCTTCTTACCTGCAGCCACTGATACCACATGCCTGCCCCAGTTGTAAAGACAAGCTTCCCTCTGGTTGTTGAGAATGAAATTATTTCTTGCAGCCTTCAATTTGGCCTTTAGGTCATCTGTATCTACACACTCTGACAAAAGGTCATTGAGGGACTGAAAATTGTTCAGCAGGTGTATTGAATTGATAGGAAAACAAAGCTTGGCAGACATCATTTTATGGGTCTCATGGCAAACGGTATTGAATACCAAGGACAACCAATAAAGCAAGTGATACCATCTCCTGTGAGCCCCCATATGATATATAATGAGAGCAGACATGCTTTATCCCATGGCTAAAGAGAAACCCATGAAACTGACATGATGGGAAGACTGGAGTGTTGTCACTGACTATTGTCCGAGGTGGACCAAAACTCGTGAACTTGGTAGACTGAAGCCTAATACTTGTTTCTGAAGTAGTTTGCTTACTTGGGCTCAGTTGAATGAAATGCGTAAAGATGTCCGTGATCACCAGGACAAAGCCTACAGCAGCGGGCCAAGGAATTTGATGAAAAGCTTATACAGATGCTGGTGGTCTGTAGAAAGCCCTTTACCCTGCTTGTACTGGGTTTGCCCCACATGCACTCTTGACAGTTACTGGGTCCTTAATTTCAGTGACTATCACCTTCCATGTGATGTGTTTGCCAATTTTCATCTGTGCCTTGTGCGCACCGAGATGGCCTCCACATAGTAACTGATGAAAATAGTGAAAGCTTAAACAATATGTATCTGAGCTGGACAGTACGAAGATGAAACAAAATTGTTTTTCATAAAGTAAAAAGTGTGTGGTCACATTGACTAGAAAATATCTTTTTGGATGTGATATGTTTGAACAGCTACTGCAAATTTAAGTGCATGTAAATGCCAAGGAAAACAACAACAATACACTGTTTCTAATCGGTGTGGTAAAGTTTTGTAGTTGTGATTTGGTTTTCAAATGGACGGACTGTCGATTTGTTTTACATATTAGTTGAAATATTGTTGCAGGCTAGATACAAAGCAGAAACCTGTGGATACCATCTTATAATGATACCATCTTATGATATTCAGCATTCCACCTCTCTACCAACCAAGCTACCGAATGCTGTGTAAGGAAGTGGGTATAACGATAATTTTTACTAAGAGTTTAATTTCATTGACTGACACTATCCTCCCTACAACAGTGGAAAAGCATATCTAGGAGGTAAATTAATATTAACTCCAGAGTGCAAGACATTTTTAATTAAGTAAGTTAACTTGGGCATCAACCAGGTGGCATTTTGCCAATGTAACTACTTTTTACAAACCTTCTCATTCTTTGAATCATTCAGAGAATTGGATTGATATTACAAGAAATACCCAGCTGTGTTAATGAAAGTAAATTAAAAATAATCAGAATATTTCTATATAATATTTGATTTTTAATTTTTAAGATTACAAAATTAAATCTGTATAGGTAAAGGTGGAACTATTAGACTACAGAAGAAATCCAAAGCTGTAGACCCCTGAATGACTTCAGCAAACTGTTATGAAAACTAAAGAAACATCTGAATAGAAGGAAAACAGCTCTATGAACATTAAGAGCTCAGAGGGCAAGGAAGAGAAGGCTTAAACATGGAAGGAATATGTAAAAGAGCTATTTCAAGAAAAAAAACTTGAAGCCATAATTATGGGAAGGGATGAGGAAATGTGTGAAGATAATATGAGTGAAGCATTTGACAGATCACTGAAGAGAAAAGTGTGTAAATGTAAAACTATCAACAAAGAGGGCCGTTTGATCATCACAGTGCTTCACCTGGCATGTTCTTCTGGGAGATGGTTTACCAGTCCCTTCCACTGTCTTTTTAAGTAACTTATACCAGCAGCTATAGGGGGACCTACAGTTTAACATTGACTCAGAACCAAGGTGCAACTCAGAATTTTTAATTTTAGTAAACATTATCAGATGCAAAAAAATGGTTCAAATGGCTCTGAGCATTATAGGACTTAACATCTGAGGTCATCAGTCCCCTAGAACTTAGAACTACTTAACTAACTTAAGGACATCACACACAATCATGCCCGAGGCAGGATTCAAACCTGTGACTGTAGTGGTCGCACAGTTCCAGACTGAAGTGCCTAGAACTGCTCGGCCACACCCGCCGGCTATCAGACGCAAATTAAGTTTTAAGTGACATATAAAAATCCTAGGACAAGATGAAAATCAAACCTGAGAGTTTGTATTTATAGTCTGATAGTTGGTCACTGAGTTTTCAACCCACAATAAAGAAAAATGTGATAGTCTCAATACCAAGAAAGGCAGGTATTGATATATGTGATTATTACCAAACCATCTTTTCAATCAGTAATGGTTGTAAAGTATGTAAATTATCTACAGAAATATGGAACGACTGGTAGAAACAGATCTGGGAGAGGACAGTTTGGTTTCAGGAGAAATTTAAGAACCTTTGAGGCAATATTGACCCAGAAAGTAGTTTGAAGAAAGATAAACCAACATGAATAGAATTTGTAGCTTTAGAAAATGCTTCTAAAATAGTAGGAATGAAGAGATATCCACACCTTGTATAGAAGCCAGACTGCAACTACACTAAAAAGTAGTATACACTTTCAGAAGTTTCCAGTTCATTCTAGATTTATTTTTGTGAAAGTGAACATGGAGTACATGAAATGATTACATTTACATGTTAGTAGCGTAAGCCGTTCTGTGGTAGCAGGTATTGACCCATGCTGAAACACCCATATTAGTACATGGTGTGGCATGCATGGACAGCACTGCAGACACTGACTCTGGCATCCAGTCAATCATACATTTGGTGAAACTGTCCTAGGATACATTATTCCATGCCTACTCAACCTGTTCATGTAGTTCTGCAAGAGTTGTTAGTTGAAAAGTCACACGAGTCACTTCTCTTCCCATCATATCCCATATGTGCTCAACTGGAGCCAAGTCCAGAGATTGTTATGTCCATGGAAATTGCTGCACATCTTGCAGGGCACATCATGTTTCACGGTCAGTGTGCGGAAGAGCATTATCCTCTTGGAACAACACATAACCTTCCCCTTGCAAGAATGGCAAAAGAACGTCTCTAACAACATTCTGTATGCACTGGTTACCATTCCCTCCAGAAACACCAAAGTTGAATGAGAGTTGTAGCTTATCACATCCCAGACCATAAGGCCAGCAGAGGGGCCAATGCAATTTGGGCTAATGCACTCTATGAGGGAGCACTCACTAGGTCTACATTGTACATGCAAATGACCATCACTTGCATGCAAGCAGATTCTGCTTTCATCACTGAAGACCACACAGCATGCCATTCCACCTTCCAAGTGACCCCCTGAAGGCACCAGTCGAGTTGTGCACATCAGTGCTATAGCATGAGCGGAAGACAAGCTAGAGATTTGCGGGCAGTAATTCCACTGCTAATAACTGGTTTGCAATAGTTTGTATTGACACATCTGGGCTCACAAGCCCTCTTATCTGTGCTGTGGTTGCTATATGATCTGCCACTGCTGTCCTTACAATACGAAGGTCCTGGTGGGCATCTGTGAGGCTTGGATGTTCAGAACCTCATCTGTGGGTGTGACAATGTTCACACAACCATTGATAGGACCATCATTACACAATTTACACAGTGTGCTGAATTTGTATGGTAATTCTTCAAAAAGGATCATACCACCACTCAGAAAGCGACAATTTGACACCTTTCAAACTCACTGAGTTGGCTATAGAAAGCACAAGTGTACCTACATGGCACTGTTGCCTGCTTGATTCACACATTTACACCACACTGAGCCTTCTGGCTGTGACCATTCCCTATTAAAGGGTAGACTTAAGTGGCTGTCTGGTAACTATGCCACTACTCTATCTGTTTTCAGACAACATTGAAACCATCTCAGTGCATCTACTGTCCCTCAGGTGATATATGCCATCACTGGATCAAAATTGGTGTCCTCTTTCCAGGTATACTATTTTTTTTATGGTAGTGTATAAAAACTGACGGACATGAAAGGGAAGCACTAATGGAGAAGGGAGTGGGAGCTGCGGCCTATGCCCTATATTGGGAATCTGTATGGAGAGCAGTCAGTAAAGTGAAGTCAGGAGAAATTTGGTAATGGAATTCCAGATCTGGGAGAAGAAATAGAACTTTAAGTTTCGCTGATGACATTGTAATTCTGTGAGAGATGGCAAAGGATGTGGAAGACTGTACTGGCTATTGTACATGTGAAACTTTAATAAAATGATAATTCATTCTGACCACACTTCAAGATGACATTGATTTAAAGCCAAACATTGCAAAACACGGTAAAAAGATGTGTGTATTTTGAATTGCTAATCACAAATCTTTCACAATATTGCATGATCTTTTAAAAAATAAATAATTATTTTTTTCTTTAAATGTTTATATACTTATTGTATGGTGTTAGTAAAGAGAATTCTGTGGAGTTGTGGGAGTGTCAGTTGAAGACAACATAAAATAATACATTTCCTGTTTCAGATGATGTTACAGTATCTGATGATAACAGTTTGACAATAATTGCTGCCTCACATCAGAATTCTGGTCTTTACTCATGTGTTGCAGAAAATTCAGAAGGATCTGATCAGAAAAATGTGGTAATTGATGTTCTGGGTAAGTGAATGTATAATTTATTTCCATAGCAGTTCATACATTGAGTATTAGTAAGGTTGCCACGTGAAACATGAACATTGGGCATAATGATATCATGTATATTAGCAAGCTGATGTGTCATAATGTAGAAGCAAAATGTGAGTACCTTACTCACATACCTGAAGGCAGACGAGGACCTGTAAACAACCATGAAAAAACTAATATTACAAACATTATAAAGTTTCTTTCTTGAGAGTAGGGTAAGTTTTAGTATTACAGAAGTGAATGAATTAACAAAATAACTGTGAAAAATAGCATTTCAAATATTATGTAGAAGAGTGGTGATATGAGAACAGAGTTACAGTGGACATTTGAACTGATACAATATTCAAGGCGCTTTCATGTTAGCCATTATTCTCAGTCCAGTAGATTCAACTGAATTTATAAATCCTGTTAATCCACTGAGCAGTAAGTATTAAGGTGGTATTAATGAAATTCTGTATTATGTTTGTAGTTCCACTGTTTGGATTAGGTAAATGGAACATAAATTACACTGGGTGCTAAGTGTACATGATACTTTATTGCTCATTAATGCACATGGTACAAAGAAAACCTGACATGTTGACAAGCTAGAAGCCAACTGCCACAACCAAAGAGTTCAACTCACTGATTGCTGCCTCCAGGTGTTATTAAAGTATCAGCAGGGCATGTACTTCCTCCTTTGTTAGATATTTGTAATTCATCATTATCAGGTTGTATCTTCCCACAGCAGATATAAGCAATGGAAGTATTACCTCTATATAAAAAGATGATCAACAATGTGTGAGGAACTATAGGCTTGAGTCACTGGTATCTGGTTTTTCAAAAATTATTGAAAAGTATTCACACAATAGCTGACTACATAATTCAATAAAAATAATATTGTTCCTGGATATCAACATGGTTGATGCTAAAGTGCTTTATCATAACAGCTACTTTCACCTCGATAAACTATATCGTGCAAGCAGTTGGCAACCACACAGAAATATCTGGGTTACCCTTAGATGTAACGAAACATTTGATGTAGTTGATCATTCTCCTGAGTAAGCTTGGACAATATGATTTAAGAGGCATGCTGAATGGTTGGATGAAATTATATTTGGATTATCATTCTCAGGTGTCTGGTGGTAGGAAAAAAACTCCAAGTTCACCTTTCAGCACCATGTGTATAAATAAAGTCATGGTATTGTGTAGGGAACAATTTTAGACTGATTTCTTTTTTTGTTATACAGAAATGATTTGCCATAGCATGTCAAGGATTCAGAGCCAGTGCTATAAGTGGAAAACATCATTCTATTGATCTAAGGTAACAACAAAGAGGAATGGAAAAGTTACGGCCAAGGATATTATGTAGATTGGGTGGGCAGTGGAATCCTACTGCCGTGGGCGAGGGGGGGGGGGGGGGGGAGGGAGGTGGGTGAAGAGTATAGTAGGGACCCTGTTTTTCATTTCATCAGTGCAAAAGACGGAGCCAAAACTGGCATAGAATGTGAATCAGTTGCTACAGTTCTGGATGGTACTGAATCAAAAGAGGGGTTCCACTTTGTGGCTGGAAAGGTGTGTGTGTGTGTGTGTTGGAAGGTGACTGGGGAGACAAGGCACATGGTATCTGTTTCTGGACAAGGTGGAGAGGGTAATTTCAGTCTGTGAGAACCTTATTATATTTGGAGTGGGAATCAGAATCAGAATTTTACTGTCTCATGACATAGATGTTGAATCATTGCACTGGATAAGGTTTGAAAACCTGAGAGCTAAAAGATGGGAGACAGGGTAATATGCAAGACTGAGGTTACTGCTAAAACATCATGTATGAGTTAATAAGGGCAAAAAGCTAAGTGCATTGTGTGCAACAGAGGTGGGAGGAGGAAGGCAAAAAATAGACAATTCAGAAAATGAAAGATGTAGGAAACTAAAATGGGTGAAGAAATGGTGACACAGAAGAAAGTAATGGAAATTAAGGCCAGGTGGGTGGTGAGAACCAAGGACATCTTGTAGCGCTAGTTCTCACCTGCAGAGTTCTGAGAAACTGGTTCTGGCGGAAGAATCCAGATGGCACATGTGGTGAAACTGGCACTGAGGTCATGTCTACCACATTGTAGAGCATGCTCTGCAAAAGGATATTTTGTGTTGCCAGTATACACCTTCTGCCTATGCCCGTTCATCCTAAATTATAATTTGGTGGTAGTGTTGCCAATGTAAAAGGCTGAACAGTGTTTACAGAACAGCTGGTAAACAACATGTATCATTTAACATATAATTGTATATGTTTTTCCAGTTACAGGGCTGGCAAAGATGGTGGTAGGAGAGTGCATAGGGCAAGTCTTGCAGTGTGGTTGATCACAGGGGTAGGGGAGCCATAGGATATGGAGATGGATGCAGAAAGAGCATAGGACTAAGAGGCATATTGTGGAGATTGGGAGGGCAACAAAAAGCTGTTCTTGGTTGTTATACAGGCGCGCGCACACACACACACACACACACACACACACACACACACACACACACACACACACACACATTGGGTGTCCATAATTAAAGATCAAGTTTGAAAATGCTGTAGAAGCAGAACCACTGCTCAAAATGATGTTATATTTGAACATCATATTATTGATGCAGGGTGAAATGCCATGGAACAAAAAAAATGTTAATAAAAATTTGACCAATAGATTATGTTTACAGCATAAGCATCAAAATATGCATATCAACGGATGCATGGCCCATGGCATTTCCTCAGTTTGCATTCAAGATGCCCAACATGACTGTCCCTTGAAATGTAGTGCACTGCTGCTAAAGCTCTCTAACAAGAACAGTGACTGTGTGCCGGTAGCCCTGCAGAAGTCCTACTCAAGGGTATGAAACAAGGCGTTGGTCTCCTGTCTGCTAATGGTCTGGAGAAAATGATTCAAAATTGGAAAAGCCAGTTTCCTGTGAAGTGCAATGTGCCAGAAAGACAAACATTCACTCTGGAATTTCTTGCTCACATGGAAGAGAACAATGAATGGCCACAGAACATTCTGTGGACGTATGAAGCCCATTAACATCTTCAAGAACATGTCAATATGCACAACTGCAAAATATGTGCAACAGAAAATCTACCCACACATCAACCAGTGCTACTTCATTCAGCAAATGAGACTGTATGGTGCTGTGTGTTGACAGCAGGGCTGTATTTTGAGGTTAGTGCTGTGGGTCCTGTTACCCATATCATTTCTGATAAACGCTCTGAGAGTCTTTTTCATATCAATGTCATTCCAATTCTTCAGCAGCATGGTTGTGTGGGTAGGTTTTATGTAAGATGGCACTCCTCTACACATTGTATAGCCAGTGATATGGCTGCTTCAGAGGCATTTCAGAAATGTTAAAATTATCAGCAATCATTTCCCTATAGCCTGGCTATCCAAATCACCTGATCATAATCTGTGTTAAATTCTGGCTGTGGGGTTACCTGAAAGATGTTGTGATCAGTGCTCCAATTACAAATGTAGCTGAACTGATGGCATGCATTGTGCAATGCATTCTGAACACTACCCATGAGACACTCCAATCTGTCATGGAACATTCTGTTTCTTGATTTCAGCTTTTGGCACAAAATTATGGACAGCATATTGAACATGTCTTGCACCAGTCTCATGACAACTACAAACTGATGTCATTTTGCATTTCATACATCTTTTGGCTTCATGAAAATTAAAAACATATTGTTCCCATCTGATGTTGTACAACCTAACCTTGGCTGATGGGCTTAGCTAACTAACACTCCCAAAACTATTGAAAGGGAAACTTATGCAGTCATGCACATTGAACAGTACGAATGGTGTAATACGCAACTCAAACCATAGGAACCGAATTGTGGTTCATCTGTGATTTGTAGATGACCTCATTTACATTAAGATGCTTACGGTGCCATCCATTTGTAATATTTCTTTTTCCATGACATTCCCCCTGCATCAATAATATGCTGTTCAAATTTGACATTCTGAGTAGTGCTTCTCTTTCTATAGTGTTTTAAAACTAGGACACATTTTCTGTAGTGTTTTGGCAGATATTTACAGTTTCTTTTTTGCAACATGTAGCTGAAGTCAGCCCAAAGAAATCCAGCTCATTGTGTCTTTTGTATGTCACCCATCATCACTAGAAAGAATTGGTTTGTGTCCCATTACAAACTAACTTATTTTTAAAGTGGAATTTTACATGCCTATTCGGTAGTGTGTATTATTGATTTTATCAGTATGTATTAACAGGAACAGTAAAACTTGAGGAATAATCTGTACTCCAGCAGTGACTGAACAGCACTTGTGCATGTTGGTAGTAGTCAGCACGGGAAAGAGTGGTGCATTCACTGCTGGAGTAGTGATTATTCTTCATGTTTTACTGTCCTACTTTAAAAATCTTTTTGGTTTACCTGGAAACAAACCAACATTTTCTGTTGCCACTGGGAATCATATGAAAGATGTGATGAGCAGGATTTCTTTGGGCTGACTTCAGGTACATATTGCAAAAAAACAAATAAATTGCAAACATCTGCTAAAACAGGAGAGAAAATGTGACTGATGACTGTTAGGAGAGACACTCATATTATCCTGCTCAAATGTTAAGATTGTGATTAAAATATTCATCAGCAAAGTAATAGCATTTATGTACCAGAGTGCTTTATCATTTCCTTTTTATTGACTCTGTTTCGATCTTTCAAAAATATGTCTTTTTTAGCTTATTGCATATTTTTGTTCATATATATTGTGGGGTCCATGCAGAAAGACTGAGTCTGTATGTAGGAAGCATGAAAATTTCTGTGTTTCTATTTTCACACCTGTGATGAAAGTTATTTGATTATCACTACAGATCTGATGACCATGAGTGGCTAGACTTTATGGGAGGGACATCTTGGTGTGGAATGGGTGACAGCTGTTGAAGTGGAGGTACTGTTGGTGGTTGGTAGGTTTGATGTGGATGGCTATGTCAGTACCTCGGAACACATAAGACCTACCAGCCATCCACACTTTGACAGCTGCCACCCATTCCACACCAAGAATTATCTTCCACACTAGCCAACCATGGTCATTTTATCTGTAGTAATGAGGTGTCACTCTCCAAATATGCCAAGAGTCTTACTGAAGCCTTCACAGATTTCATAGACTTGAATTCAATGACTGTTTCACAGCCTGTATCATGTGGATTTTTCCCACAGACACCAGCTTTTCTGAATTGTGTAAGTGAGAGCTTTCCCTGTTCCTTCCCTTTGGTCCTGTATCCCCCTTTCCTGTTCCCCATCCTTTTCTGCCTATCCCCTTCTATGCTCACACTCCAGCCTTACACATGCCATCACAGCAGTGCAACTGCTTAGTTCTTTCCCCTTCTCTGCTTCTCCCTCCCCCCCCCCCCCCCTTAAAAAAAATCCCTATCTCCCTCCTCATTTGTACCTCACTACCCATCACTGTTTACATCAGATGCAGTCACTGATGGGCTATTTCATTGCTCCTATCTGTCAACCAACACCTCTTGTTTATGGTTGGTAGTAATCTATCCTTTTCATATTGTTGTTATTCCATTCCAGATTTTCTGTTGTTTGATTTTGTCAAAAAATATATTCATATGAAATAAAAAAATTGTGCAGAATTAATGGATGATCAAACTTTAACCATCACTATTAAATTAAAAGAGAACTTTAAACAAATTTTGACTCAAAATATATTTTACTAAGTGCTGTCATGTAAAAACCAGTCTACTAGTACTCCTTATTCTTCAAATAATTCATGTCCATCTTATTAATCTGCAGCAAATTTAAGATGATTTGAAAAAATTATAATCTGTGTCATTAACCTATTGATACCACAAATGCAAAATTTAGTGGAACCTCAAAACTGTGTTATATTATGTATGCACTTATGTTAACTGTATTTATAATATTAAAAAGGAAAACACTTACAAGCTTCTGCAATATTATATTTATTTGGTCACAGATCAACTTTTTGCTCCTTAGGCCATCTTCAGGCAACAACTGAATGTTATAAACACAGATGAACGTGATGTGTGATTTACACAGGTATTGTTTGTACGGAAGATACAAATATAACATATTGTTCACATAGGAAAACATTACATTTTTGTCTCATAGAAATAATTACATTAACTAAAAAGTGGAGAAGTAAACAAAGTTTTTATATGGAGAAACATTTAACAAGTGATGAAAAATAAGATGAATCTATAGTCTGAATCTAGCATTTGTAACAAAAACTTAATTTAACTTAGGGGAGGAAAAGACATCGAGTCTGATCATTTAATACTAAGCTGGCATTCTGTTTCATGTGTTTGTTGGTTTCCAGTATTTCCAGCAGGGCCATCTTTCTGCTTTTCTTAACAGACTGTAAAACTTCACATCTTACATCATATGAATGGTTTCCGGTTAAAAGGTGATCTGCAAAAGTTGAATCTTTCTTCTTTAATCTCCAGCTTCTCTCATGCTCAGATAACCTTATTGGCACAGCTCTGCCTGATAGATGTTTTGAAACTGATTGCAAATGATTTTATGCACACCATTCTGTGCCAAGTATTCCACTTCACTTTTATTATCGAATAATTTTTTACGCATCTTCGTATTATAAAAAGCAGGTCCGTATTTGTGAGACTAACTTTTTTGCAAGATTACCTGTAATGTTGCCAATATATGGGATTTTGCACAAGGTTTAGTAACTACTGACTGACTGCTGTTGGCCCATGAACAGAAGTGATGTAATTTTACAGATATTCTTTTTTTTTTGTAGTACAATATCAGTCATGGTAAAACTATAACCATTGCTGGAAGTGATATGTTTGATGGTCTGTGGTTCTGTTTGGAAGGCTGATTCAGGTAATGGAACAGATGTGAGGTGATGTACCATTGAATGGAAAGCTGCATGTTTCTTGCTGTGTGGATACTGGGAGCTTACAGGGCTTACCATACCTGTAGTTGCATTGTTTCTGTAAATGCTGAGTAAGTACCTTCTTGTAATAATACCCAGATTAAGGTTGAACAAATTTATAGAAGAGCCTCACAGCTTCATTGTAAAGAGAATTTTTGTATGTTGCCAGCTTAAATGTTGTAGTAAAGTATCTAATTCGCTTGTGGTACTGGTTCACAAACACAGCATGTCATCCACATATCTGAATAGGTGCTTGATTTTGAAATTCAGTGTCTCTTCCTGTAAGAAAATTTGTTGAAGATTGTCCATGAAAATTTCAGATAATATAGGATTAAGTGGTGAACACACAGCTAGGCCATTAGACAGACTTAATACTTGTCCTCGAACTGGATGTAATGCTGTTTTACACACATTTGAGTAGCATTGATCACGTCATGTAATTCTGCATGATTCACTTTGGATTTGCACTAAAGATCTGTTAATATGTTTATACATTCATCAGTAAGAACTTTTCTAAACATGCAAGTGAAACTGAATGGTATTAGTTTAGAGCTGGATGGGATTTGTATGTATTTAATTTTATCAACAATAGAAGTAGAGCTTTTGATACAAAACTTGGGTTTCAATTTGGTTCTCTTTAATGATACAATCTAGCTTTTTCACTAGTAGATAACAAGGAGCAGAAAAAGATGATGCTACTGGGAGTATTGGAAGATCATCTTTCTGTGATTTAGGTAAGCCATATAATCTAGGAGCCGTAGGATTTCATATTAAGTACCATATGGCTGTTGATTTCGTATATAATTTTTTCACATGATTTGGTCATGGTTTTTATTTGTACGTTGAAATCTGCAGTTAAATCTTTTTGTAGATGTTAACCTGACATGGAATTGGTTTGATAATGTAATCACCTTTGTTCAAAAGAACTAAATTGTTTGATTTATTAACTTTGGTAGCAATGATATTGTTGTAGACTATTTTCTACTTAAACTTGCTTAACATATTAATTTCATTTTGTGAGAGTTTACTAACAGCAGCATCACCTAATATCTTTTCCATTATCTGAATCAGCCTTCCAGCCATAACTACAGACCATCAAACATTGCTTCCTGTAATGGCCATAGCTCTACTCTGATTGATAATATACTATGAAAATTGGAAATGCCTAAAATTACACCACTTCTGTATGCTGGTCAACAAGAATCAGTCAGTAGCTAGAAAGTGTGATACAAAATCCCATATATTGGTAACATTTCAGATAACCTTGCAAAAAAGTTAAAAAAGTTAAAAAAAATTTATTCAATAGAACAGACTATTTGCAATGCTCGTCACAGGGTGGTGTGTATAAAATCACATGCAAGCACTATGAAAAAGTATATGTTGGTCAGTCAGGCAGAGCTGTGGCAATTAGCCTATCTGAACATGAGAGTGTAGTAATGCTTACAAGTAAGTATGCCAATAATTACACAGTCACTTTAATACTGGTACCATGAACACATTCAATACATCATCCTTTACACAGCTAAGTTGGTACAAATAAGACATACAGTGTTCCATGAGCAGAGTGAAGTTAACAAGAGCATAAACCATTCCAAAATGAGAGAGAAGCCACTCTGCTGTTGGATTACATAGAATGACATGTGACACATTTCCAAATGGTGGTGTTGGGTGGCAGCTGTGTGCACCATTCTTGCAGTACTGTCTGAATATGCCTTCTTCTAGCAGTGGAGCTTAGCCGCCATGTGCCTACATGAGCTAGTTGAATTAATGTGTGACAGGCTGGCACCTAGCTTCTTGCTGACCTAAGGGATGGCAAGGCTCTAGAGCGATCGAGGCGGTAATCTCAGATTACCAAAGTCCTCTCCCTTCATCTGGGTGACTGTGAGGTGGTACCAACCCTCCCCTGTAGCCTGGGAAATTTCTTGGCACTCAGGGAGGCAACATATGTGTCCTCTGATGTGTTGCTAGTTGTCATTCCCCATGGAGCACAAATCTATCAGCTGGCACTTAAAAGTAGAGCCAGAAGTGACCCAGGTATTGATGGAATCATCGCAGCCGGACATCCAGGGATGTGATCCTGGGTGCTGAGGATGCCAATGCTGGAACTGGATCCATGGGGGCATCGTGGGGTTTGAGAGTGGGAGATAGATGTGATGGATGTGGCACTTGCTGTGCATGCAGTGCCTCCAGCTGCTGTGTGTAATTGTCCACGCGTGGACCCTGATGTACTTGCAGAGGGCTGGAAACAAGAATGGAGGAAGGTAAGAAAGACAGAATATCATCCTGAGGTGAAGGTGGAGACAGAATCAGTGGAGGGGACGCCAAGGTCAGAGTTGAAGGAGGAGGACCAGATGCGTGAAGAGAGGGAAGCAGTGTAGGTGTGCATATAAGCTGCGAATGCTGGTCCGCCATTCAGTGGAAGAGTTAATTTCAGTGGAGGGTCGCCAGCCTGTTCTCCATCTGCAGTGTAAAGACCTTCCACCTGCACTGGTCACAGATTCTTGCCAGAATTCAGAGCTGAAAATGACCTAGTGCATGCACCCAGGCTGGCATCCCAGATGCATAGCAACACCCCGGGAAGGTGAAGGGTGAGTATCAGTAAATTCAGCACCATGTACAGCTGTCACCTATGCAGCAGTTCTGCCAGACCCTTCTCACCAATGGACATGGACCTGTACTGAACTGAGAAAATGTGTAAGTGTCTCTTTCACCAACTCGTTGCCACTGTGATTTTTCATTTGAGTCTTTAAATTGCATATGAGGTGATCTGCCTGCCCATTTGACTGAGGGTGGAAGAGGGGTGTATGGACATGGTGGATACCATGCTGTGCACAAAAATCTTGAGAAGACTGAAAATTGAATTGTGGGCCATTGTCAGTTACCAGGCTGTGGGGCATGCCTTTGATGCAAAAAATGTGAGTGGGAGCCCCCACCATGCATCCACTGTGGTGGAGCGGCAGTTGAAAAAGTACAGAAATGGGAAGTGAGCACCAATGACCTCTAGACAATAAGCATCAAAGAAGGTCCCCGCAAAGTTGATGTGAATGTGTTCTCAAAGTGATGAAGGCTCAGGCGGCAGTGAATAACATTGCTGGGTAGTGGCCTGATGACCTGCACACTTAGGGCAAGCAGTGATTAAATGGTCAGTCTTATGATCGATCCCAGGCCAGCTGATATGTCGGTGAGCCAGCATCTTCATCCACAAGATGCCCCAGTGACTACAGTGCAGGAAGTGCAGAATGTCTCCAGAGAGATGCCAGAATGACCACCTGTTGCACAGAATTTTCTGTAGACAACAAATAACACTATTGAACAAGTGTGAGTCTATGCCATACCCCAAAAGAGTTGCATCGGAATGTTGAGCCGTTGTGCAGAAATGAATTTGATATTTATACCTACTAAGGAACATAGCCCACTGTTGAAGTCTAATGGCTTTCTTATCCATAAAGTGTGCTACTGGACTAAAGAGAGGATCTAATGGCTTGTGAACAATCACCTAGTGAAATTTAACCTATATAGATACACATGAAATTTCTTGACAGCATAAATAATTGTGAGGAGATCTTTTTGAACCATCAGCATATCAACATTATGTTGAGCCAACATGACCCCCATGTCATACTGTGATGCTTCTGTAGCAACCATAAGCTGACACCATAGCTGATGTGTGGCTAGACATATGGCAGAATAAAACCATCTTTCAGATTCCAAAATGCATGGTTGCAGGCAGGAATCCAATCAAGTGATGCACCCTTCTTAAGTAGTTGATTTATGGGACGTGGAACTATAGCCACCTGAAGAAAGAACTTGTGGTAATATGCATCTTTGCTGAAAAATGCTTGGAGCTCCTTCACATTTTTTGGGTGTGGAAGGGCTTCAATAGCTGCAATGTGACTACTGGTGGGCTGAATCCCTTGGTGAGAAATGGAAGTTGGAAAAAATATAACCTATCTAAATTATATTTAAGACTTGTGTTACATAATATCTGAAACTCTGAAACAAAAGACAGAGGTTACAAAGATGGTTCTCAGTGGTGGGAATGGTGATAACAGTGTCATTAAGATAATACATACAACAAGAAATCTTGTGTGTAAGTTGCTCTAAATAACATTGAAAAATGGCTGGAGCTCTACCAACTCCAAAATCCAACCAGTTTTATATGTAGAAGCCATATGGTGTATTGATGCCAAGAAGCTGACATGATTCTTCATCAAGCAAAAATTCAATCAGTTTTATATGGAGAAGCCATGTGGTGTATTGATGACAAGAAGCTGACATGATTCTTCATCAAGCAACAACTGTAAATATGCTTCTGACAAGTCCAGTTTAGAAAAATACTGTCCACTCACCAATTTCACCTCACGTTTGTCCAGCCGAGAAATAGGGTATGCACTGACTGCTGATTTGGAATCAGCTGTCACCTGTCACCTTAAAAGCATCATAGAGACAGAGCTTTCCCACTTGTTTCTTGATAACAGCTAGCAGCGTAGCCCATTGGTTGGAGGAGATATGTTCCATGACACCTGAGGTTATCAGCTGATCGAGTTCTTCCCTCACTTGAGCATAAAGTGAGAGCAGCATTGCACTGTGTCCCAAATCTCATCTATAGTTGTAGATTAGTACTTCCTGTATATTATTTGTTCATTGTTGGTCTTGTTTTCTTCCATGGAGTTGGTTGCTGGACCCATGTCACTGTCCTTGTATCAAGAAATACTGAATGGTCAAAGGGTTGTTATTCAGGTTACTTTCAATACATATTCCAATAAATGCAGTTACTAGTCCTTAAAATAGATACATTCGTCAGTATTTCCACACTCAGCACTAATAACATATAATATTTCTGCCTTTGTCAATACTATGAAACAGTGTCACATCCCTTTGCAACAACTATTCTGCTAAGAGCATCAATTCCACCACACATTCCCATCAAGTTTCGGTATCTCCCTTTCAGTAAACAAGAATAGCAATCTTGTGTAGATGTGTGAGTATTGATAATAGTTGATGGTACAACTTTGAAACAATTAATAAAATGTAGTTACATGAATTCTAATGAAATGCTTCAACAACAATTTAAATGTGCAGTCTATGTGGAATAATCATTTCTAAGAATGTGTATATATGAAGATTATTTTTATCAAACTGAAAAGATCGATACTCGCTGGTATCACATGTTTCTTATTATATTATTAGCTTGATTGCATTACGTAGGGCAACAGATCAAACACTAAATGCACTGAGTCAGTGATTATAAACCCAAATGCCATAAAAGCATCCAAGCCAAACAAATTTTCTATAAATGCACTGGCCACTACAAGACATTTCACTGGCCAGACCCGGGGTTGCTTCCTGTATTGATAAAATGACTCTCTCCCAGAAATCACATGGTTATGTGTGAGATAATTTGAGGTCAGTAAGTGACACATGTCATCAAATGACAGAGACACCTGATCCTGAATGGGGGCTAAATTCTCTAAGAAGAGGTAAATTTGGGGAGAGGTCCATGACAGGGGTTGGTATCTGTTACCTTGATGGCTGTGAAGTGTTGCTGTAGATGTTCCTCATAAAATTCCCAGTCCTTGGCTGCTTTGTTGTAGGCCTGTGAATTTTTAAGCAATGTTACCAGGTCCATTAACACTCTCTCCAACAGGGCCATGTGTTCCTGCAGCTGTCACAGGAAACTCTGAAGGACAGCCTCCAAGGCTGCCTCTGTAAACATTGTTATTTCAGTGACAACACATGTGAATAACGAACCTTATGAGCTGCCACTTGTCTTGTAACACATACGACTATGTATACCAATAATTATACAGTCACTGTAATTCTGACACTATGAACACATTCAATACACTGTCCTTTACATAGCCAGCTTAGAATCAATAAGACATACAGTCATTCCATAAACAGAGTGAAGTTAACATGAGCATTAACCATTATAGAATGAAAGAGAAGCTCCCACTCCAGGATTATACAGATTGACATGTGACACATTTCCTAGTAGTGGTGCTGGGTGGTGGCTATGCGAGTTGCTCTTGATGAATGGCTGTCAGTGCTGTCTGAATGTGCCACTTCCTGGTGGTTGAGCTTAGGCACCATTTGCCAGCATGTGCTAGTTGAATTAATACATGATGGGCTGGTGCCTCGCAACGGTGCCCATAGGATAGCTGGAAGACAAATGGTGACTTGTAAGTAGCCGTAAAAACTTTTCAGCTCTGACCATGTTAAAAACCTGCATAATACTGACTTAAATCATTTTCTTGAAAGAAAAACACATGAATGCACTTTATTTTTTCCATTCCCAGAGAGCTAGGGGCTGGGTGGAGTATTAAATGTTCAGACTGAATCTCCTTTCTCCCACTATCTTAAATTAAGTTTTTGTTACAAATACTAGATGCAAACTGTAAATTCATCTTATTTTTCATCAGTGTTAAATATATCTTCATATAAAAACTTTGCTTCCCTCCTCATTTTTAGTTACTGTAATTATTTCTATGTAACAAAAAATGTAATGTTTCCCTACCTAAACAATGTATGTTATTTTTGAATTTTCTGTATAAATAATATCTGTGTAAGTCACTCATAATGTTTATCTGTGTTTGTGACATTCGGTTGTCACCTGAAGATGGCCTAAAATGCCAAAAGCCAGTTCATGAATAAATAAGCATAATTTTACAGAACATTATGAAGTAATCCCTTTTTAATATTATTATCAAGGCTTGTTGAGCCAACAGTACCACCTTATATCATTCATTAGGATTATCAGTATGAAGCTTAGCATTTATCATAGTGAAGGTAGAATTTATTGTGTCAATCTGTCCATTTTCTCTAGGGAGTACACATGTTATTAAAATGTGTTCAATTCCTTTTGTAATACATTACTCCTTGAAAGCTTCTGAAGTGTAGCTAGTCCATCTCTTGGCAATTATTTCTACTGGATTCTCAAAATTAGTTTTTGTGTAATTCTGTCTTACTAATTGCTTCTGCTGATTTTGTAGTCTTTACAGGATATATCCAGATAAACTTGGTAAATGCATTGATAATATGTAGAATATAGTTTTATACTTTGTGAGTTGGTGGAAGTGGTCCAATATGATCCATGTGATAAGCACATAATGGCTCATTTTCATTGAATAAGAGATGAAGGAAACCTTTCTTCTTTCCTGATTTCTTATTCACAATTAAATATTTTACACAAATGGAGATAACTCTTTTCACCTTCTTAGTGAAATCTAGTATATAATAATCTTCCTATCCAGTTCAAGTAACCACATAATATAATTTCTCATGCACAAGCTTGATGATTTCATGTTGCATAATGTGTGGAACCACGAAATTCTCTCTTTTATCTTAGAATTTGAAAAGAATTTCAACGCTCATTAAAAAGTCTTCCTAAAGCCATTCTTTGAGAATGCTTTTGATCACTGCCAAACCATCACCCTCCTCTTCAGCTTTGCTGATTCTAGCTGTTAAACCATCTGCAAAACCAAGCAGTATATTTACATCATGACCTAAGGCATCTGAATATTTCACCCTAGATCAGTTTTTGACAGTGTAGGAATGTTCTTCCAAGACTATTTTGCTATACTTGGTGAGAAGTATTTCTAATACTTAGCTTTTCGGAATGCAACACAGTCTATTACAATTTTAAAACATATTCCTAATAAATACATTTGGAGTTCCTTTAAGGCATTAACAGCAGCTAAAACTTCAAACTCATTACTATTGTATTTTTTCTCTTGAGGTGTTGTCTTTTTACTCATATATGAGACTGGATGCAACTTGTCATCATCTAGAGATTTTTGTAATAACATGGTCCCAAAATATTGTTTGCTTGAGTCTGAGTGTAATTCAGTTTTGCATTTTAGGCTGTAGAGCTGTAAAATTGGATATGGTGAAAGGATATCTTTCAGCATCTTGCTCTGCTCTCCTCTTCTTCAGACCTATGTTCTTGATGATTCCTCAGTGTATCACTCAGAGGTTTGGCAGCTGTAGAGTGATTTGAGATATACTTCCTGACCTAGGAAACTTTGTATTGCTATAACATATTTTGGTTCTGGAAAGTTTTTAACAGATGTCATATTCTCAGAAGTATGTCAGAGTTGTCCACACTGTATAACATAGCCAAAAAATTCAACAGTTTTCTTCAAGAAATGACTTGCAAAATTAATTTCCAAAACTTATTCTGCTGCAGTTTTTAATATAAGCCAAGTCATTGTAGAGGCTCATCATCACTCTTTGTTGGTATTATAATATTGTCCATATAAATAAATAAATGTCCCAAAAACAGAGGTTATAATGTACTGGATCACTGCAGGTGACTTTGATAATCCAAATGCAACTTTACTGAACTGGAGCTGCTATGAGAGTGTCTCAAATCAGGTATATTTTTGGCTTTCCTCTTCAGCATCAATATTATTCAGATATAGTGTGCAAAACACCCAGGCATTTTGTGGTTTATCTAAAAGATCTTCCATGAAAAACAATGGGTAACAATCTTTCACAGTGATTTTGGATGATCTTCCGTAGTCTTTGAGGATGCAGTACTCTCCATTTCTCTTTGCTACAACTACAGCCTAACTAGCATATGCAGATGAAATTGGTTCCATTATTCCTTGATCAAGCCACATCTGAACTTGGTTTTTCAACAATCTCATTCCCTTCTGGTGACAATATTGTGTGTAGATTACATGTTGACTTGTATTTAGCCACTAAATCTTTAGTATATTCCTTTGTTTCATCACTAATAGAGCTTTCAATATCTACTTCTGCTTTTTCTGCTGTATGGATACACATAAGATGAGCTTCTCATTCTGGCTTCCTAATCGTAACTCCGCCCTTGTTTGTTAAAACTACACTTCGGTCTAGAAGACAATTCTTAGCTGCCATTTCTAAGTTCATAGTGTCTGTAGAAACCACAAAAATGTCTATTTCAGTTTTCATGTCATCAATCACAACAATGCCTGTAAAATACCCTTGTGGAGAGACAAAGTTTTTCGCAAATCCTATCAGACTTCATCTGTACCTTGCAAACTTGGAGAATTAATAATCTAATTAACATTTAGTCATAATAAATTAAGTTGACTGCCACAGTCAGTTAGTTACTTCACCTCTTGGTTAGTCATTTGTACATTTTTAAATTTTAAGCTCTTAACACTCATCTTAACTGTGTTTGCATTCATTGTCACCTTTTGACTACTATTCTGCTTTGTACATTTGGATGAGACATGGTCAGACTTACTGCAACTGAAACGTCTCTTTCTCTTGAATAAAAACTTCTCCAGTGTCCAGCCACATCAAGCAGTTAAAACTAAACAAATTGTTGACCAAGCACTCTTTGGCCATTCTCAAGTAATATGACTTCCAGTGGGCTGCTGGTACGCCCTTGTATACACCAGCTGCTGGCTGTAATGTCAGTGGCACTCATGACATTGCCATGTGTAGTATACATCCACAATGACATAGACACTCTGAAAATCACACTTCAGTGCCTGGCAGAGGGTTCATCAAACCACCTTCACAATAATTCTCTATCATTCCAGGCTCAAACAGTGCTCGGAAAAACAAACACCTATACCTTTCCGTGTGAGCTCTGAATTACCTTATTTTATTATGATGATCATTTTTTCCTATGTAATTCAGCGTCAACAAAATATTTTCACATTCAGTGGAGAAAGTTGGTGATTAAAATTTTGTGAGAAGATTCTGCTGCCTTTGTTTTAATGATGTCCATCCTAAATCGTGTATCATGTCAGTGATAGTCTCTCCCATATTTCTTGATAATACAAAATGTGCTGTTCTTTCATGTACTTTCTTGATATATTCCATTAATCCTGTCTGGTAAGGATCCTGCATTATGCAGCAGTACTCCAAAAGAGGATGGACAGGTATAGTGTAGGCAGTCTCTTTAGAAACATCTGTTGATTCTTCTAAGTGCTCTGCCAATAAAACACAGTCTTCAGTTCACCTTACCCACAATATTTTTGTGTGTTCTTTCCTGTTTAAGTTGCTTGTAATTGTAACTCCTAGGCATTTAGTTGAATTTATAGCCTTTAGATTTGACTGATTTATAGTGTAACTGAAGTTTAACAGATTCCTTTTAGTACTAATGTGGATGACACTTTTCATTATTTAGGGCCAATTGCCAATTTTCACGCTATACAGATATATTTTCTAAATCATTTTGCAACTTGTTTTGATCTTCTGATGACTTTACTAGATGATGAATGACAGCATTGTCTGCAATCAACCTAAAATGACTGCTCAGATTCACTCCTAAATCATTTATCTAGATAAGAAACAGCAAAGGGATGAGAACACTACCTTGGGGAATGGCAGAAATCACTGTTGTTTTGCTCAATGACTTTCCGTCATTGACTTGACTTTCAATATGCTCACTCCAACCTTGTGATCACTGGATCCCATGCTGTGCTGAGCTGCAGACCACCATCTCTATTAAGGGTGTTATTGCTAATTTTTGTTTCAAGGGCTTCTTTAATTGCAGAGTCCCAGAAGCCGTTAGTGCAAACCACAACAGAGGATTCATCTGATATGATCAGATATGACCCCAAATGTTCTTAGACATACTGCATCTTTAACTGATCTCAGAAATTGCCAGATTTTTGTCAGAGGCCTGAGTATCAATTTGATCTTGTGCCTTTTCAGCAGGCATCTTATTTTGCTCAACACAGAGTCACATAAGGGCAAGAAAACAAGTTTCTCTTCCTGCCCCTTGTCAGTGGTCTTATTGTGATTCTTGGTTTTGATCACTTCATTTATTTGCTGAAGATTGTAGTCATTGTTCCTGAAAACCCTGCATAGGTGGCACAGCTAACGGGGCAGGTTATCCGCCCCTGATATCATTCTTGCATGATGCACCAATGTTTGTAACATGGTGCGGTTTTGTGCTGGAGAGCTTCTGTGAAGTTTGGAAGGTAGGAGACAAGGTACTGGTGGAATTTAATCTGTGAGGATGGGGCATGAGTCGTGCTTGGGTAGCTCAGTTGGTAGAGCACTTGCCCATGAAAGGCAAAGGTCCCGATTTCAAGTCTCGGTCCAGCACACAGTTTTAATCTGCCAGGAAGTTTCAAAAAGAAATATCACTGATGTAGTAGACTGATGTCTGAGGAACATAGTGGGGTTGTGTTCACTCAAAACTTGCAGGGAAAAACTCTGCTGACAGCTTATATATCAGCAGTCTTAACCAGTATGAAGCACAAAATCTTCTTTGAATATTAACCCGTAATGTTAACTGCATGTGTACCATCATGAGTAAATAACAGCTATTCATATGAACCGTTCATTATTTCTCACTAGAAGGAAGCCATGCTACAAGCTGTTGGGAAATATTTATTTAAAACCTTAGGAGGAGGTGGGATAAAGTGAACAACTCATTTACCTGCATGAAGAGTGTTATTGGCATCTACTAAACATCAAAAATCAAACAGTGGAAACTCCAGATTGGAATACCAACAATATAAGGAAATGCACAGACTGATACTCACCCTGAAGATGACTCATTGGGTTACAGACAGGCACAAACAAAAGATTGTTACACATTATAGCTTTGGTCTAAAGCCTTCTTCAGCAAAGAAAACACACATACTTCATACATTCATGTCATGAAAAACACACACACACACACACACACACACACACACACACACACACATGCTCACAAGCAATCACCCTTCATGCACACATTGTGTGTGTGTGTGTGTGTGTGTGTGTGTGTGTGTGTGTGTGTGTGTGTGGTCTGCTTGCTTGTCTGAATGTGTGTGTGTGTATTATTGCAAAATATGGGAGAAAGTGGCACTGAAATGATACAGGATTTGGGCTGGACATTCAAGAACTGGTCAAACAAGGGTTTTGTAAGCATATTAAAATGAATGAATTTCTATTAATTTTCCAACTGAGCTACACTATTTATTTATTAACACAGTGTAGTAATCCAGCATGTGATCACTTCCCCAATCTGAACAGTGCCTGTCATGAAAATCATATTAAGAGACCATATCAAGCGCCCTGTACTATTTCACACACATTTAATCAATATTTATTTCATTTATTCATTTCATGTTCTGGTGACTCATTTTGTAAATACATCACAGGATATGGAACATTCCAGTTTTACAAACTTGTTGTGGTTACATTCTATGGTATTATGTTTCATATAAAGTATCTACAACTTAGGTACTACTGCAGAAAAATAATTTTTTTTAATTTTGCAGATAAATAAATATTACAGGAAAAGTAAAAATTATAGAAAAATAATAGTTATCTAATTGGAGAATTTGCCCTTATCTGTAGTAAACTATTCAAAACATAGAACATGATGACACAGTATTCCAGATTATCCAAATGAATAAAAACTGTGCAAGAAAGCCCTGTATACTTAGCCCAAGTAGAGAGATATTGAGAATAATTTTCATGTGTTCATTCAGTCTACTGAGCATCAGCCTGCCACCTCTTGGTATTTTGCCCCATGACCAGTAAATCTCACCCATAGGACAGAGTCCATGTGGTTGACATTGGTGAAGACTTTAGACTAAGTATGCAGTCTACCAGTGCAAAAGCCACATTAGGAGTCTCAACAGAAATTGTGGCAACCAACAGCCCTCGAACCAGCATCATTCTTCCATTAATCTACAGCCAAGCAGAAAAGTTGTGTACATCTTCATATAAAAGATTACAAAGACCATGAGAAGAATTTCAACTGACCTTGAGTTTTGTCAAGTTGACATTTAATTTACGTTATTGTCTAAGATGTATCAACATAACCAAAATAAGATCTTACTGATATTGATGTTATCTCTTTACTAGGCTGATGAATGCTTTCTTGACTCTTCTATCACTTTTTGGAAATTGTATTTTTTATAATATAGCACACCCTTGACTAATATTATCCTTTTGTGTAATTTATTCCTTATAAATTGACATTGTTTGTATATTTGATCGATAATTTTTCATTTCAGTACCACCTTCCATGATAGAGCCAGAAGATGGAGTACTTGAAGTCAACGAAGGTGATTCCCTGGTAATTACATGCCCAGCTATTGATGCAAGTCCTCCGCCAAAGATTCAGTGGTTGAAAGTGAGTTTTGTGCATTAATTTTTGTATTCATAGAAATTCCTAACCTCCCCACTAGTAGTTGTCTACAGTAAAGCAACCATATTTATTTCTGTATGTGTAAAGCCAAACAACTTCTATTGTAAAGAAGAAAAAAATAATTTTGAACAGTTGCAATATTTGTGAATTAGATTTACAACAACTAGATTCTGCATTGGAGTTACTAGTCACCGTAAGAAATAAGTAGCTGTCTGTGTACTCTGAGGTGGAATGCAAGTATGTAAGCTAAGCTAAATTGCTCTGGCAGGAAGGTTCATTTCCTCACACAGTTTACTTCACAGTGACAGATTCAGTGTAGGCTATATTGACTGTTAGCCTGTACTTAAAAGTACAATAACAAATACTTCATTTTCTGTTACCTAAGTACTTTTCTGTGATGCAGTCTAGTTAGTGTTCTTAAGAATTCTCACAGTTTGTATTTATTGCAGACATTGTAATTTTTGTTCTGTTGCTTGAGGTCTATGTGTATTGTTTCTCATCTAATGTAATTAATATTTCCTTATGTTACCTGTCAGATAAACTAACATTTTAATTTACCTTAATTGCAATGCTGCTTTCAAAATGTCTAAGCATTACTATCTATATTTTACAAATTATTAGCCTGTTTTGAGCAAATAATTTGTCAGGGTTTTATGCATTAACATTGGTATGTCTACATTTACATCTACGTACATACATACCTCTGTAATGCACCATATGGTGCTTGGTAGAGGGTACCTTGTACCATAATAATTTTTCCCTTTCCTGTTCTGCTCACAAGTGGAACAACGGGAAAATTACTGCCTCCATACAATCCCTAATTTCTCTTACCTTGTCTTCATAGTTTTTAAGAAAAATGTACATTGACAGCAGCAGAACCATTTTGCAGTCAGCCTGAAGTGCTGCTTCTCTAAATTTTCTGAATAGTCTTTCATGAAAAGAGTGTTGACTTCCCTACTGGTCCTCTCATTTAATTTCATAGAGAATTTCTGTAATCCTTACATACTGACCGAATTACTGGTAACAAACTGAACAGCCTGACTCTAAATTTCTTTGATGTCTTCCTTTAACCTTAACTGGTGGGCATTAAAAACACTCAAACAGTGCTCATGAATAAGTCACACTAGTATGATAGAATGATATTTTCACTCTGCAGCAGAGTGTGTGCTGATATGAAACTTCCTGGCAGATTAAAAGTGTGTGCTGCACCGAGACTCGAACTCGGGACCTTTGCCTTTTGCGGGCAAGTGCTCTACCATCTGAGCTACACAAGCACGACTCACACTCCATCCTCACAGCTTTACTTGTGCCAGTACCTTGTCTCCTATAGATAAACTAAACTTTCCTAGAATTCTCACAATAAACCAAAGTTGATCATTTGCATTCCCTACAAACTATATTACATGCTCATTCCTTTTCATATCACTTCACAGCATCACACCTAGAGACTGTAATCATCATGACTGTGTCAAGAATCACACTACTAACACTGTAGTCAAACATTCGAGAATTGTTTTTCTGACTCATCTGCATTCAGTTACATATTTCTACATTTAGAGCAAGTTACCATTCATCACACCAAATTGAATTTCTGTCTAAATCATCTTGTATCCTTCTGCAGTTACTCAGTGATGACATTTTCCCATATACTACAGCATCATTAGCAAACAGTCACAGATTTCTGCTCACACTTATCCATCAGACCATTTATGTATGTGGAGAACAAGAGCAGTCCTATCATAAGTCCCTGGGGCCCTCCCGACAATACTCTTGTCTCTGATGAACTCTGGCCATCCACAACAACATACCGAGAAGTCTTCAAGCTACTCACATATCTGATAACCTATTCTTGTTTTGTACATTCATTAACAGTCTGCAGCGAAGCACTATATCAGATGCTTTCCAGAAATGTAAAGCTTTACCTTCTAATTCCACAGATAATACTTTCCAGGATGATAGCTTCATTTGCTTGATTGTAAGGTTGTATTTGACAAAGACCTCCCAATATTTACCCCATTGTCTTTTCTTTCTTGCAGGGTAGATCAGTCTTCTTACGTACTTCCTCTGCATTTCTAGATTGTTGTTGCACAAAGGTAGAATCTGTATGTGCACTTTTTGGTGACTGGTTAGTTTCTAAATTTGAAGGCAGATTTTACTGCATCTACTATTTTCTCAAAATCTACTGGGTTCCTTATTGAAGTTCTGACTTCTAATAAGTCCAATATCAGTCCCGGTATGTTTTCCTAGGATTCCTATATGCCATGGGATGTTTAACACCCACTTCAACCTCAAACTTAATATACACGTGGTCAGATAAGGATGGCTACAGCACCATGCCCTATTGTGTGACATAACTAACCATAGAGTGGACCCAAAAGTTATGTCAGTAACTTCTTCTCCTCTTCTGTTCGTCAAGGTAGGTTCCCTAGCCCTCTTTAATATTTCCAATTACTCTCCAATAGATTTTCAAGTAGGTACTCATTTCTGCTGTTCATCTTACTGCTTCCTCGCACAAGGTTGTGGGCACTGACATCACAACCAACCAACAGTTATTCATTCTGCAGTGAGCAGCTATCAATCTCCTCACTTCCTGGGAAGTAGGAGTACTGTCTTCATGAGAAAGGGAAGCTAAGACCAATACAATTTTCCTTGCACTTCCTTCCTCACGTTGTTTCATCTTGATGGGTGCTAAGTCCCTGGAACGGAAGTCCACCATAGGCGTGAATGAAATTCCATTCTTAACAGAAATGCATGTTCAGTGTTCTTTAGATTTCTAGCATAAATTAACTTACCTCCATTTCCTCCAAGGCCTAACCTGAAATGCACCCTTTGTGTTGACAGGGTTTCTGGATCAGGGCGACATCCATCTCCTGCCCTCCCATAAAATGACTCAGTGTGGCTGTTACCCCTTTATTGTGTTGCAGGTTTACCTGCAACATTTGCAGCCTCCATCTTGTCACCACTGTTGCTTTTGATGTTTTTGAATATTCTACAAGATTCTTAAGTGCAATTTTAGGTCCTGTTCTCAGCATTGCTGTCAGGGTTTTTTTGCCGACTTCCAACACAGGGGTCTGAACATTTGATACAACCTTTTGATTAATTACCCTCCAATCCTCTTTTGAGACCTTCTGGTTCTGTGCCCATACTTCCTCAAACAGAGTCTTTGGAGAAGTATCCTTAACAAATACCAGTACCTACATAGATATTTTTGTGGTCTTGAAGTGCTCAGATGCTGTCCTCACCAACAGCTTCAGCTTGTCCCACAGAGATATCTTGAGCACTTCCTTAAGCCAATCCATCGCTACCATCCCCTCACTGACAAAGATATGAGCACCATGTTCCAGATAGACCCTTCCGAGTTTCAGACTTCTTGAAGAGAGCCATCTGAACAAGTTCTATCTGCTGCGAGGCTATGTTGACCAGTGGATAGCTCTATTGAATGACTACCATCCTGAAAATTGAGATAGCCACACTGTAGGTCTGTTTTCCTATTTCTTGCCTCAGGTTTTTCTGGACCAATTTGTACTGGGAAGTGGGAGTATTAGCCTCTTCCTTTGTTCCTTGTTCCCTGTCTTAGAGGTAGAATGGATGTGATTACCCACTTCACTTTGAGACTGTCTTTTTCTGAAGATCTTAGTTGCAAAACCTTTTAATTCTCTCCATTTGTGTTTAAATATATAATGAAGTGTAATAAAGATGGACAGTTGTTAATAAAGTGTAAAATATGATCACTGTCTCAAATAGGCTTTATGACTTAGTTTGATAAATCATAGAGGCTTATGATAAAACTTGCAACATAAGAAGTAATGATGATAATAATTTATTAATAATGAGTTTTGTCTTGATCTAACAGGAGGTTGATAAATATTAAAAACTCATTATTCAGACTAAACTAGAGTAATAATATGATTGCATGGGTTTTCTAATGGCTTTGTTGTTGTGTGTCATCTCAGCCCTTGCAACTGACTTAAAAAGTATTAATTTGTCAGTGAGATTTAAACAAAAGTATTCTTCGCCAAAGGAGACAAGTACTGTACTACAAAGCTTATCAGATGCTACTGATCTAAACACTTTTATCACACCCCTTGACTAACACAGAAAACTCATGTCATGAAAGGTAACAGGCATTGCAGAAAACGCTTTGGAAAACCATCGAGTCAAAAAACTAAATTTTGTAAGTCACTGACACTTTTTATGTGAGAATTATTTAGAATATTGCATTAAGGTGACAAATTAATATCAAGTCAAGTTAGCTGGATGATTCATTGCCACATTTCGAAATCAGTAGATAAGACACAACATTCAAACATTTACCACAGTGTTGGGAAGTCCCAACTACACTACCAGCAGGAATAACACAATTCTATATCCGATCTCTTTTTCTAGCATATTTGAACATATCCCACCTCTAAGTACAGCCTGCTGTGTCCAGTCTACAGAGGTGATTTATGATTGGAGCCTAAGTCAAACAGCACGAAAATAACAAAAAGTTACTGTATGACATATTATTTCCATTTTTATAAGCAAAGTAAGTGACTAAAGCAAATGTAGGAATAATATTTTAGAAATTATACCTTTCAGGTTGTCAAGACATGTATAAGAAAATTAGTAAGATGTAATTGTTATCACAAACTCTTACATGAAGTAGTACCTGGTCTGAGACTGAATATGACTTAGTACACAAAACTAATTTCATTTTCAGTCCATTCATGGATAACAAATTCCAAATTACTCTGAGTGTTGCTTGTCTCATAAATTTTATTAGTTGTTATGTTGGATAACTGTTGGAGGTGAATGAGGGAAAAAATATAAAGATATTCAGTATTGTAGGTGTGGGAATCATCTCTTAGCTTTGTGTTACTCAGTACAGTAATTAATAAAATAAACAAGTGTTACCACACACAGAGAAATTTCCTTTTCTGAAATACAATTTTTAGTAGGCTTCAGAAGTCTACTAACAACTGTGATTGAGTACAATGCAGTGGTATTAACAGGTATATGGTTCCAGAATGCCTAGCCACTTCCATCAGCCAATATAACTTTGATTGTGTGTTTCAGTCTGGCTCCAGCCACTAGTGAATGTGGTCATGTATGTGTGAGTTGTGTTTGCATGAGTGTGCATGTGTATGTTTGTTGTCTTCTTTTGGACAAAAGCTTTGATGGCCAAAAGCTAACTTTCTAGCAATCTTTTTGTTGTGCCTTTCTGCGACTCAGTATCTCTGTTATATGGTGAGTAGCAGCTATCCCTTTCATTACATTGTTAAATCCCATGCTGGATTTTCCATTGTTTGATTGCTTGTTTCTATGATTACACAGTTTGATTGACTATTGAGCAATATCGGATAATTTGTTAAACACAGTTTGTCAAATTTTTACAACTACCTCCTCCACCATATTTCCAGTTTTGTGGAGGTCCTAATAACTACTCACACAGACTGCACATAAACACCATTGTTTTGAGGTCAATAGTGCCGTTTCCATATGATTGCATGATGTTTCATGTAAGTTTATTTTATAGTTACTTTTTATTTTGTTAAAATATGAATTTTCATAAGCCAATAATGGAGTGTGTGTAATTAATTTCAAATCAAGTTAAAATTTAAATGTGATGGCAAAGTGCATACTGATTATATGATGCTCACTTTCACAGCCAGTATTTATATCCTTGATGACATTAATTTTATAGGCACTAGGCTGTGGTCTAAGCCAAGTTGCCATACTTAACTTACAGGCTTGGTAGAAGTCATCAGAGTTAGATATGTGATAACTTGTCCCACTGCGACACCTGGGAGCAATTCCTGCTGTGTCAGCAGTGCTCAGTTGTATCTTCTTGCAGAAGTATACCTTGCCTGCTTCCATCTACTCCACCTCTCTAGAGCTTCTTGCTTCCACCTTTGGTGACATTTCTGTTAACCTGGCTAGTGGTTTTCAACTGCCAGGTAAAGAATCCATTGTGCAGCAGATGAGTGAGCTTGCAATTTGTGAATTAATGTCTGTCTGAGTAGATCTGAACACAGCAACAGAATGTTGAAAATGTTGCTGAATCTCAGTGAAGTAATATGATTCCCTTAAAAAAGATGAGAGCACCATCACGTATAGTGAGGGTCTCTCACTGGGGAAACATATTTCCCTTAATCCCTTGAATCTGGTCTAGCCCCAATACAACCTCCATCTTACATTCATGTCTATTTGTCTGTCTTTGCAGAGGTTTAGCATTTCAGTTAACCATGATCATTTTAGTGTGGCTTAATAGCAGGATGGCATAGAGAAGTAGATAAGGAAAATAAAAAAGTCCAGGGTGCCCCTTTTGCAATTATTAGGGCATTTAGGACTACCTCAAAACACACAGTATAACTTTACTATCCAGACAAGAAACTTACAAGATGTTTCCATGCAAATTAGTTGTGAATTATTCATAGTGATAATGTGTGTGTGACTCCACAAGTTCCAAGGTCTAGTTACATTTTAGTGTGCACTTTTACATTCATAGCCTTCTTGTGTGACATAAACCATCTCAGCTGCATCTCTCTTGATCATTGCTGCGCTTGTTGCTGCTGAGGGTGGATCCCTCTCATCTTGGGGTTTAAGTGACATCTTCTTAATTTTTAATCTTCCCAAACCAATCCCTCTCTCTTCCCAGAGGAAAGAACTAATAGTTCAGAAAGCTAGGATAGTGTCATCACTTTTATTTTTGTATGTCTCTGGTGACAGTACTAAACACTTCACCACCTGAAAGTAAGTACTGGCCATTAGCTCTGTCTTGAAATATAATAGGCTACTGTTTTTGATGCTACTAACAAAAAATTCAGAATAATATAAGAAATAAAATTAATGTATTAAGTAGCATTCCCATGCATCCACATAGAGGCTGCTTCCACTTATCACAGAAATTTTTCTTTATAACAGCATGAGTTTGGCACATAATCTTTCATACTTTAGGGTTCTTTAGCAGTAGGAGTGAGGATGGGGGTAAGCATTCTCACAAAACAAACTGGTCCCATCCAGCTTCAGCATGTTCGGGCTGTGGCAGGTTCTCAAATGTGGTCACCAAGTCCTGAGAGCAGATGTCTTTCAGTACTTAACCTCTGATGAAATACTGAATAACTTTCTTCACTGTATAAGCTTTTAAAAAAAAAAAAAAAAAAAAAAAAAAAAAAAAAAAAAAAAAAAAAAAAAAAAAAATATTTTTCCATCTGAGGTGAGCTATTGTCACAAACCAGTGTTAGATTCATGGTTCATCCTGTGAATCTAATCCTGTAACATGCATCATTTTCACTAACATCAACAAACAATTTTGAGTGGTTTTTCTCATACGTGATTAGCATACACAAATAAAATCTTGGTCATTGTGACTTTTGTAATTTTAAGAAGTTTTTATTTTAGAAAATTTGTCACTTTATTTGAAATCATCATCAGTGATCTTTGTAACAAGTATGATTTCACTTATAATTTGGTTACATGAGAGTAAAAAGTGTTATTATTCATAACTGAGATGATATTCATAAAACTGTGACTGCCATTGTAAGATCATAAATCTCAACATGAGTTATTACATATTTTGAAGACAGTGTCATTCATCCATGAAGAGATTGTTCTATGGTCCACAAATACAATGAAAAAGTAGTATCTGAATTCTATCTCATAGCTATTGTGTGCTCTTGAACATGATTCATCGTAGACTTTGTAAATCCTGTATTGAGGACATGACCTGATCTTGATGACTGTAATCTTAATGTCTATGTCAATCACTGTCTGTTTGCTGGGGTTGCTGGTAACCCATATAAAATATTTCATAGTGATATCAGTGTAGCATTTTTATGATGTGTGTTGCAATCATTGGACTTTTGTGTAATTTTGATTGTGTGTGTGTGTGTGTGTGTGTGTGTGTGTGTGTGTGTGTGTGGAACAACAGCATTGTAAAATGGATCATCACACTAGACTAATTTGGGACTGCTTTATGTAATGATTATTTAAAACTCAGGTTTAAACAACAATTTATGTACAACAAGAAACAAACTAACATTTTCCACTGACTCTGCCCATAACATGAAACATGATGAGGGTATTTGTTTAGTCTCATTCCATTTGCTTATTTCAAAAACAAAATTGCAAATATCTAACAAAACACCAGAAAAAAATCTGCCCGATGACACTTAGAAGAGACACCAAGTATGTAAGGCATTAACAACATGTGACATTACAAATCCACTTGTAATAAAGAGTAGAGAAAGAGAGAGAGAGAGGGAGAAGAGAGAGAGAGAGAGAGAGAGACAGCTGTTTCACTTATTCTCTGGATTATTTTTGCAGGATGGCCACATAATTGACTTCTCAGATGAAGATCACTACTCACTGCGTGATTTAGGACGATCCTTGGAACTTCAAGAGGTAGCTCTGTCAGACAGAGGAACTTACTCTTGTTTAGCATATAATATTGTCGGCCGCACAACAGCAACATTCACTGTAGACATACTGAGGAAACCACAGTTCCCAGCTTCAGAAAACCAAGTGCAACAGATGCAATACACTGTTGTTGCTTCCTCAGACATCAAACTCGAGTGCCCCGTAACAGGTCATCCAAGGCCACAGGTATGTAATACTCTCTTAAAACTGAAAATATTTGTTTTTCTGTCTTCAGATTGGTCTATATCAGAAGTACATATGGAAATTTGTCTGGTGTTACACAGAATGACATCATCTCCAGAATGGATATGGAGCCAATTAGGAAATTTGTTAATTGATTTCAACAGCTTTCCTAATCACACTTCAACTTAACTTTATAATGTAGTTTACAGCTCATTGACAAATTTTACTTTGGGTTACACTCTATAGGGAGGATACTTGCACCTCCCTATCAAAGTCTGTCCCTATTTGAGGTTTCCATTATTCATATGTACTAGAGGATGAAGGATATCACACTAGAAACATCACAATTAATTATCTCTGATTTCATCCTTTGTGAACTCTGAACCAAATAACCATTTCAGTCTTTCAGTGGTGATTGAAGCAATTTATTTTATTGACTGTGAATCAGACATCTGCTGTTGTACCTAAATTTATCTTAAGAAAGGAAGATTAGGGTTTAAAATCACATCAACTGTGAGGTCATTAGAGACAGAACACATGCTTAGGTTGGTTAAGAATGGGGAAGGAAATCAGTCATGCCCTCTCAGAGGAACTTTTCTGGAATTTGCTTTAAATTATGTAGAGTGGTTGATGGGCCACATCATCCATAAACTGCCCTTTTCAATCTATCACAGGCGTGTTCAATAGGGTTCATGTCAGGAGAACATGCTGGCCACTCTAGTCAAGCGATGTCATTATCCTGAAGGAAGTCATCCACAAGATGTGCATGATGGGAAAGCCTCAATCTGGATGGTCAGCTGCAGATTTGAGTTGTTGGTCTGACAAGTGGATAAATGAGTACTGTATAGAAATGAAACATTAATTGAGTGTATGCCCTAAAATGTCATTTAAAGATGAATATTTTATTTTTCATATTGCAGTTATTTAATAGAATGCCATTTTTTTATTTTTTGTCTTACTTGCTCAGTCTTTAGGTGCACCAGGCCACACAAGAGCATATTTTACTAGTACTGGAGTGAACCAATGACTTTAAATATGTTTGAGAGATTGTGCAGCTGAAAACTATTGAACAATAGTGCAATTGTAACAGAATAGACAGAATCATTGCTTCTTTTCATCAATAGACAGTTTTTTTACACATAAGAGTCTATATCCAGATGTGATAAACATAGACATTACAGTTATTAAAACAAACTCCAAGCCTCCCTCATAAAGGAAAAGGCAATGGTGGCTGTTGTGTATGAGCGCAAGAGCATGTGAACACCCTAACTTTTGACAACTCGTGGATTTGTTAATTATTTTTCTTTGAACACCGTAAAACTTAATATAGATGTAGTAATCTGAAATACATACCATTAAATCTACTGCACTATGCTACATTGCTACTCCTCTAGACTTCATGAAACCTGGTATCAGGGTCAAAAGCACACCTTCAGTTGTGCACGTTGTAAGGAGCTTTTGCACATTTGCAACTGGTGTGATGTAATTGCCTTATGCGTCAAATCCATAGGGATTTGACAAAAATGTGCACTGTTCATGGTATGCACAGCTAGTATTTGCCAGTAAACTGCAAGTTTACATCAATGCCACTAGGTTGTAGCACAGTGTTGCACTGTTCATGGTATGCACAGCTAGTATTTGCCAGTAAACTGCAAGTTTACATCAATGCCACTAGGTGCTAGCACAGTGTTGCACTGTTCATGGTATGCACAGCTAGTATTTGCCAGTAAATTGCACACATCAAAAAAAGTTTTACATCACCTCGGTTCTGAGAGTTCTGGAACCTTTACCGAAAACTGGAATAGCGATCAACATAAACACCATTTTCACCCTTTTATTGCTCATAAATACCACACATTGCACGTTGTACTACCATACATTGAGACCTTCAGAGGTGGTGGTCCAGATTGCTGTACACACTGGTACCTCTAATATCTAGTAGCATGTCCTTGTGCATTGATGCATGCCTGTACCCATCATGGCATACTATCCACAAGTTTATCAAGGCACTGTTGGTCCAGATTGTTCCACTCCTGAACAGCGATTTGGCATAGATCACTCAGAGTGGTTGATGGGCCACATCATCCATAAACTGCCCTTTTCAATCTATCACAGCCGTGTTCAATAGGGTTCATGTCAGGAGAACATGCTGGCCACTCTAGTCAAGCAATGTCATTATCCTGAAGGAAGTCATCCACAAGATGTGCATGATGGGGGTTCGAATTGTTGTCCATGAAGACGAATGCCTCACCAATATGCTGCTGATATGGTTGCACTATCGGTCAGAAGATGGCATTCACATATCGTACAGCCGTTATGGCGTCTTCCGTGACCACCAGTGGCATACATGGGCCCAACATAATGCTGCCCCAAAACATCAGTGAATCTCCACCTTGCTGCACTCGCTGGACAGTGTGTCTAAGGCATGAAACCTGACTGGGTTGCCTCCAAACTCATCATCCACCGAGCGAGGTGGCACAGTGGTTAGCACACTGGACTCGCATTCGGGAGGTCTACGGTTCAATCCCGCGTCCGGACATCCTGATTTAGGTTTTCCGTGATTTCCCTAAATCACTTCAGGCAAATACCGGGATGGTTCCTTAGAAAGGGCACGGCTGATTTCCTTCCCCATCCTTCCCTAATCCGAGCTTGTGCTCCGTCTCTAATGACCTCGTTGTCGACAGGACGTTAAACAGTAATCTCCTCCTCCTCCTCCTCCTCCAAACTCATCTCCGATAATTGTCTGGTTGAAGGCATATGCGCCACTCATCAGTGAAGAGAACATGATGCCAATCCTGAGCGGTCCATTTGGCATGTGGTTGGGCCCATCTGCACCGCACTGCATGGTGTTGTTGTTGCAAAGACGGACCTCACCATGGACTTTGTGAGTGAAGTCGCGCATCAAGCAGCCTATTGTGCACGGTTTGAGTTGTAACATGACGTCCTGTGACTGCGAAAAAGCATTATTCAACATGGTGGCGTTGCTGTCAGGATTCCTCCGAGCCATAATCCATAGGTAGTGGTCATCCACTGCAGTAGTAGCACTTGAGTGGCCTGAGCGATGCATGTCATCGACAGTTCCTGTCTCTCTGTATCTCCTCCATGTCCAAACAACATTGCTTTTGTTCACTCTGAGACACCTGGACACGTCCCTTGTTGAGAGCCCTTCCTGGCACAGAGTAACAATATGGACATGATCAAATGCCAGTATTGACCGTCTAGGCATGGTTGAACTACAGACGACATGAGTCGTGTACCTCTTTCCTGGTGGAATGGCGGGAACTGATCGGCTGTCAGACCCCTACTGTCTAATAGTCACTGATCATGCATGGTTGTTTACATCTTTGGGTGGGTTTAGTGACATCTCTGAACAGTCAAAGGTACTGTTTCTGTGATACAATATCCACAGTCAACGTCTATCTTCAGGAGTTCTGGTAACCGGGGTGATGCAAAACTTTTTTTGATGTGTGTATTATCCCTGTTTTGGTTGGCATAAACCTCACTTGGCAGTAGCACACTCCTTCGACATGCCAATTCACTCACTATATAGTAATAGTAGACTGTACTTCAGTATGTGTTATAGTTACACTGACAGAAAACCCTATTTTGTGGGATTGTGAATGAGATGCCATATATTTATCATGCATTAATCTATTTGAGGCACTGAGAACAATAAAACACATCCTCATCAATTGTGAAACTGCCATTTATTCATGCTTCTGACATATGTCGATCTTATGATGGGTCAGGTTTATTCACACTGTATATATGAACATTTACGAAAATCTGTCTGACTGGTTTCTCTGGTATTCATTTAAATATGGACATGAAGGCAGTTTCATTTTGACCCTCATGGTTCTCAGTGTCTCATTTGTATTCTAGTCAAGTGACCGTGTTAGTAGACAGTACTACTTGAATTTAATAAATTCCACAAACGGCAGTTTGTGATTGGAGTTGCTTGTTTCCTATGCAAGAATCAACTTTCATGTGTAGTGTCAGTATGAACTCTGTTGAATCTGTTTTAAGTGCTAACAGAAAAGAAAATTAATAGGAAAAGTTAGCTGCAAGGGAACTAGGGCCTCCCAGACCAGACCTGTTGACTGTTAACATGATGAAACCAAATAAGTATGACTAAAAGCAAAAACTTAATAAAGAAGTGTATAATAAGCGTAAGTTGTTGTGTGGGTGCAACATAAGAATGTCTGATTCTCAGCACAGAAGTTAACTAATTAACTAATACATGTGATACAGATCTTGTCCCTTTGTCCAAAAAATATATATAAATGCATGTAAACTCCCACTTACACTAAATGTGAAATGGAGAGTAACGAAAGCTTAAACATTATTTTGTTCTCCCCTTAAACTGTACTTAATTATGTATAACACAACAAAATTCCACAAAAACAATTTTCCTTTTCTTAGAAAAGTTATGCATATTATTATTATTATTACTGGCAGTCACTGCAGTTGTATAAATATATTGATAAGCGTAACTGTTATACAGCAGATTCTCTTAATTTCTTACTCTCATATTTATATGAATCTAAAAATTTGTGAACAACCAGAATGTATACCCACTAGCCGCTACTGAGAAAAGGCAAGCCTAAGATGAGTAAGTTTCACAAAGTAATGGATCCAAAGATTAAACATGGCTAGCACAGACTAAGAGAAAGAGAAGAATTGTACCATAAGTATGAATAATTACTCAAATGAATGTGATAATGGAAGCTTAAATTCCATGGATATCTTTGTAAAAATTTTGAGTGTGTTTTTGTGCTCTGGTGGAGGATGGTGGGTTAGGGTCACTCAGAAGCTTTTCAAGGCAGTACAATCCCCATATTATCCAATACTTCATATGATAAGCTGAAGCCCACATCTGGTGGCTCTAGATGATGGGCCTTGACACACAGACCTAGTAGCGAAGGATTGTACTAGGTCACCAGCAGCTGCTATTCTCAACGCAATCCAGGTGTTACGTGACCTTGGGTAGTTAACATCCCCAGCTGGCAGTTGAATGAAGTTGGGCTCATGTGGCAGACAACACAGGCTGCCACGTATGAGGTGTCTTACTGGGAATCACTGATGCTGGCAGTGCACTCTAGTAGCTCGGTGACTGGGAAGGCCTCAGTTTGATCCTCAGCCCATCGAGCGGCAGACGGAACTCCTGGAAGATGGTCCTATCAAGATGACAGGGGCAGAGCTACTTCACTGTGGAAACTGACACTATGGCAGGCACCAAATCAGTGACTCACAATTCAGTGACCTGACTGGATGGATGGCCAATGTTTATACACACAAAATGAGTCTGTTGTGGTGTTGCTGCTGCAAGTGTCACATATTCTATGTGCTGAAGTGTCCCTGGTTTTGGTAAGTAGCCAGGCACTGGCTGAGAGGTATGTGGTGGTAAACAGCAGGTGCTGTGGTGCAATGTTGTGCCAGAATATTGCTGTAAGTTGGCCTCTATTCAATTCTGAGCCCTCTTGCATACGCCTGTGCCATTAAGAACATATGAGAAGTGTAACAAAAGTTGTTTTTCAAATATAGAATATCAGACCATATATTTTTGACAAAGTGATTATGAGAAATTGGAAAATACTCTAACAAGGCTAAATTAAAACAATATGACATTTTAAGCTGAATGGAGTACATATGCCTTGTTCACACTTTCAATGGTTTCTGTGAAAAAAGTCAGTGATAACATTATCTGATTCAATGCCCATGAACCATTGAAGTAGTTATTATGCATGAAAAGTCACAAACAGCACATCTGCATTATCCGATGTGACACCCATGACCTACTCGAACAATTTATAAGTGCTTCTTAATCAGCTTCTAAAGTGATTTTGTATAGGGGAAAATCTTTTAATCATTCAAGTAAATTTTTCTAGGGCCATTAGCATTACTGCGTGTTCAGATATACTAAACATATTGTGACTATTTTGGAGCCCAAAAATTTCTTCTGTAGTTATCAAATGAATCCTACAACCAGCAATTGTGTGAAAATGGAGTAATAGTGGGACTAATGTGACAGATAGTGACACTAATGTGATAGTGGCACTAACGAAGTAACAGTAGTGCTGAATTCGATACCATGTAGTTTGAATTCAAGAAGACATCCATTACAATTCTTTACTGATACCTATTGAATATAATATAAAAATATTGGATTATTTTCGTCATAGGACTGAAGGAGTCCCAATAAAATGAAATCAAGTACATCATTCTCAGTGAGGAGAAATCATAAAATGTGAATATAGCTTCAGATCTACATCTACATCTAAATCTACATCTACATCAATACTCTGCCTGGCAGAGGGTTCATCAAACCACCTTCACAATTTTCTATTATTCCAATCTTGTATAGCACACAGAAAGAACGAACACCTATATCTTTCCATACAAGCTCTTATTTCCCTAATTTTATCGTGGTGATCATTCCTCCCTATGTAGGTCAGTGTCAACAAAATATTTTCACATTTGAAGTAGAAAGTTGGTGATTTGAATTTTGTGAGAAAATTCCATTGCAATGAAAACGCCTTTCTTTTAATGATGTCCAGCCCAAATCCTGTATCATTTCAGTGCCACTTTCTCCCATATTTCGCAATAATACAAAATGTGCTGCCCTTCTTTGTACTCTTTCAATGTACTCTGTCAGTCCTATCTGCTAAGGATCCCACACCATGCAGCAGTATTCTAAAAGAGAATGGACAAGCATAGTGTAGGCAGTCTTCTTAGTAGATCTGTTGCATCTACTACGTGTTCTGCCAGGAAAGGGCAGTTTTTGGTTATCATTCTCCACAACATTTTCTACGTGTTCCTTCCAATTGAAGTTGTTTGTAATTGTAATTCCTAGTTATTTACTTGAATTTACAGCCTTTAGATTTGACTGATTTATCGTGTAACTGAAGTGTAATGAATTCCTCAGCACTCATGTGGATGACCTCGCACTTTTCATTATTTAGGATCAACTGCTAATTTTCGCGCTATTCAGATATATTTTCTAAATCTTTTTTCAATTTGATTTGCTCTTCTCATTACTTTATTAGTTGATAAATTACAGAATCATCTGCAAACAACCTAAGACAGCTGCTCAGATTGTCTCCCAGTTCATTTACATAGATGAGGAACAGCAAAAGGCCTATAACACTATCTTGGTGAACACCAAAAATCACTTCTGTTTTACTCAATGACTTTCCATCAATTACTACAAACTGTGACCTCTCTGATAGGAAGTCACAAATCCAGACACATAACTGAGATGATATTCCATAACCATGCAATTTCACGAAAAGCTGCTTCTGTGGTACAGTGTCAAAAGCCTTCCAGAAATCCAGAAGTATGGAAACGATCTGAAATCACTTGTCAATAGCACTCAACACTTCATGTGAATAAAGGGCTAGTTGTGTTTCACAAGAATGATGTTTTCCAAATCCATGTTGACTGAGTGTCAATAGACTGTTTTCTTCAATGTAATTCATAATGTTTGAACACGATATATGTTCCAGAAACCTGCTGCATATTGACGTTAATGATATGGGCTTGTAATTAAGTGGACTACTCTTACTACCTTCCTTAAATATTGGTGTGGCCTGTGTAACTTCCAGTCTTTGACACAGATCTTTCCTCGAGTGAATGATTGTATATGGTTGTTCAATATGGAGCTAATGCATCAGTGTACATCGAAAGGAACCTACTTCGTATGCAGTCTGGACCATAAGACTTGCTTTTATTAATTGATTTAAGTTGCTACACTACTCTGAGGATATTTACTTCAACATTACTCATGTTGGCAGCTGTTCTTCATTCGAATTCTGGAATATTTACTTCATCTTCTTTTGTGAAGGCATTTCAGAAAGCTGTGATTCATAACTCTGCTTTGGCAGCACTGTCTTTGATAGTATCTCCATTGCTATCATGCAGAGAAGGCATTGATTGTTTCTTGCCGCTAACATACCTCATATACCAGCAGAATCTCTTTGGATTATCTGCTGGGTTTCGAGACAAAGTTTTGTTTTGGAAACTGTTATAAGCATCTCGCATTGAAGTCTGCACTAAATTTCGAGCTTTTGTAAAAAATCACCAATCTTGGGGATTTTGCATCTAGTTTTTTTTTTCCATTGTTTCTGCAACAGTGTTCTGACCCATTTTGTGTACCAGGGAGGATCAGCTCCGTCATTTGTTAATTTATTTGGTATAAATCTCTCAATTGCTGCCGGTACTGTTTCTTTGAATTCAAGCCATATCTGGTCTGCACTTATATTATTAATTTGGAAGGAGTGATGATTGTCTCTCAGGAAGGCATCAAATAAATTTTTATCATCTTTTTTGAATAGGTATATTTTTTGTTTAGTTTTGGAGGATTTGGGGATTACAATATTCAGTCTCACTGTGACAACCCTATGTTCACTAATCCTTGTTATCCATTTTGATGCTCATTATTAACTCAGGATTATTTGTTGCTAAGAGGTCAAGTGGGTTTTCACAACCATTTTCTATTTGCATGGGCTCATGAACTAACTGCTGGAAATAATTTTCAGAGAATGCATTTAGCAAAATTTTGGATGATGTTTTATGCGTACCTCCAGAATGAAACGTGTATTTCTGCTAACATATCGAGGGTAAATTAAAGTCACCACCAACTATAATTGTATGAGTCGGCTACATGTTTGAAAACAAACTCAAGTTTACTTTGAACCTTTCAGCAACTGTATCATCTGAATTGGGAGGTCAGTAAAAGGATCCAATTATTATTTTATTCCGGTTGCCAACATTGACTTCTTCCCATACTAACTCAATGGAACTATCTACTTCAGTTTCGCAACAAGGTAAACTACTTCTAACAGCAACATACATGCCACTACCTACATCTACATCTACATCTACATTTAAACCGCTCAAGCCACCCAACGGTGTGTGGTGGAGGGCACTTTATGTGCCACTGCATTACCTCCCTTTCCTGTTCCAGTCGCATATGGTTCACGGGAAGAACAACTGCCGGAAAGCCTCCACATGTGCTCAAATCTCTCTAATTTTACATTCATTATCTCCTTGAGAGGTATAAGAAGGGGGAAGCAATATATTCAATACCTCATACAGAAATGCACCTTCTTGAAACCTGGACAGCAAGCTACACCATGATGCAGAGTGCCTCTCTTGCAGAGTCTGCCACTTGGGTTTGCTAAACATCTCCGTAATGCTATCACACTTACCAAATAACCCTGTGACGAAATGCACCACTCTTCTTTGGATCTTCTCTATCTCTTCTGTCAACCCGACCTGGTATGGATCCCACACTGATTAGCAATACTCAAGTATAAATCAGACGAGTGCTTTGTAAGTCACCTCCTTTGTTGATGGACTACACTTTCTAAGGACTCTCCCAATGAATCTCAACCTGGCACCTGCCTTACCAACAATTAATTTTATATGATCATTCCACTTCAAATCGTTCCTTACGCGTACTGCCAGATATTTCACAGAAGTAACTGCTCTACCAGTGTTTGTTCTGCTATCATATAATCATACAATAAAGGATCCTTCTTTCTATGTATTCGCAATACATTACATTTGTCTATGTTAAGGGTCAGTTGCCACTCCCTGCACCAAGTGCCTATCCGCTGCACATCTTCCTGCATTTTGCTGCAATTTTCTAATGCTGCAACTTCTTTGTATACTTCAGCATCATCCACGAAAAGCCACATGGAACTTACAACACTATCTACTAGGTCATTTATATATATTGTGAAAAGCAATGGTTCTACAACTCTCCCCTGTGGCATGCCACAGGTCACTTTAACATCTGTAGACGTCTCTCCATTGAGAACAACATGCTGTATTCTGTTTGCTAAAAACTCTTCAATCCAGCCACACAGCTGGTCTGATATTCTGTAGGCTCTTACTTTGTTTATCAGGTGACAGTGCAGAACTGTATCGAACGCCTTCTGGAAGTCAAGCCTACTGTCTTTAGCCTATCCTTTCGGAACACCATTAGGTTCTTCACAAAAATTCCAGCTGAGCTTATCTCTGTCTTTAGCCAGCTTTCAGTGCATGGTTGCAGAACTGTCTGAGCCTCTGATTCAGACCCTCCACTCGGCTTTGTTCCAGAGGTCCGCAGACAGTCCTGTCGACTATGCTGCAAATGGTCATCTCTGCTTTCATCTTGCAAGCAAGATTGGCAGCCTTTACCACTTCTGTTAGCTGCTCGAAACCAGAGAGAATCTCTTCTGATCCAAAGTGACACACGTCATTGGTGCCAACATGAGTAACCACCTGCAGTTGGCATCTGGAAGGAACTGTTCCACATCAGGAATAACTTCACCCGGTATGCACATGGAGTGCACATTGGTTTTCTTTCCCTTCTTGGCAGCCATGTCCCTAAGGGCCCCCATAATGTACATAACATTGAAGCTCACAACTATCAATAATCCCACCCTCTGTGATTGTCCAGATTTTGCAGGCTGAGAGGTTTCCTCTGAAATAGGACAGGCAACAGCATCTGGCTCAGTGACAGTGTCAGCCACAGACAGCACTTTGAACCTGTTCGTCAGACAAACCGGGGAGGACTTACATGCTGCTGCCAGGGAACTCTTTCACCACCTGCTATGCACTGGTTGATCTCCCACTCGACCAAAGGTGAGGGTTCAACCTCAGTGCGAGCAGTAACTGGGCTGGCCACTGGTGAGGGCCGATCGGATGACTCAGACATGCTGGACATCTGTTGGATCCCCACAGCTGGCCCATATCAGTGGTGCCCATCCACTGCAGCCTCAAGTTGTGCAGCCAAAGCCATCACATCCTGAAGCTGAGAGAAAAATGTCACCAACTCGGCTCGCATCTGCACACAATAATCGCAATCCCTGTCCATACTAAAGACCATGGAAAACTAAACTATGCAGATAAATGGACTATCATCACGTGCTGCACAATTCTACTGTAGACCCTGATGAAAATGCAGGAACTGTGTCTAATAAATTAGATTAATATGCAGAGAGTCAAAAACCTAATTACCAAAGCACTCAAGTGAAACTAAATAATTTGCCCCGATTAGGAACTTGTAATATGTCACAAAATTGCTTTACTTTCCAACATAGATGAAAACATTGTTAAAAATAAATAAAATTTGTTAACAACTCAAGTTTAGAGTAATGTGGGAAGACCAGCAGTAGAAGGCACAAGAAAGAATATTATACTTTTTTTGCTAGTAGACCAAGGCAAAGATCTTGATTTTATATTATTCAGTCTTGACATATTTGCAACAGTCTTCTTCAACCTGCAGTCTTGCTGAATATTCCACCATCCTGCCTCCACACATTCTGAAGGTCAAAATTGGGTATGACATTCTTGCATTTGTGTGTCAAATCTCTGCCTTTGCAATTTTTTTCCTCTGGCTATATATCTCAACCTTCTTTTAACATCAGATTAATTTTACAGTTATTAGCCAAGGCTTTGTATTGCTGATACTGATTGTCCAACCCACTTGTTCCTGAAACTATCCACTGCACTTGCTTCCATACATACACTTACAACCTGCATTAGCAGGTTTCTGTGTCTTCCATTTCATTTGCTGCTACACCAAATATACACAAGTTATTTTGCCTTGATACTTTTCTAGTTTGTCAGTCACAACAGACAGATTCTTTCCAAATTGAGCTTAATTTTTTCCATACCTATACACAGACCTTTTTAGAGTACTAAATTCTTCAGTAGGGCTTGTTCTGTATCAGACTTCTGCCATTACTGTGACTATTGTAGTGCACACAATCAGGTTGACGGTGTGTTTCTTGTGGAGCATGGCACTTATTTTAGAACACATCAGTTCTGGTATACGTGGAACTGAGACCTAAGCTTCTACCACTGGCCAGTCTGTCCCATGGTTCATCACTTTTTGCAGTGAAGTATTTGTAGCTCTCAGGGAGTATAGAGTTATTACAAAGAACACAATTGTTGACACAAGCTCCACTTGTACTAAACAACAACAGTCATGGGAACACCTTTAATTTTGACAAAAATTTGTGATTTTCAGATCCATTGTCAGACTATGTCCAACATTACAATTTTCTGCTATGGCTCTTAGGTTGGACAATGTCTGACACATTTCCATTATTTTGCTTACCATCTGTCCCATATTTGTAATTCGCTAGGCACATAAAAGCATTTAGTACAAAGGTGTGGCAACTCAAAGCATATTGTATTCACTTGCTTCTAGTAGGGCAATGGCCAGTAAAAAATGTTTAAGTGATTATATTGCCAGGTGGCTCCTCGAAAACATTGAGGACGAAGGAGAATTTACTGTTGAAACTGATCAGGAACAAACTTCCACCGTGTGCAATGGTATATGTTCTAGTGAATTAGAATCTGTTTATGGAATTGAAAGTGATGAAGAGATACAACCTGTAGCAAATAGTTGGAAGGTTCATCATGATGGTGATGATGATCTCATGAAGTTTTCTTTTTCTGTCACACCCAAGGTCTCACCATTTCTCATGGCATTCAATCAAAACCTGAAATTGAATATTTCCAACTCTTCTACACTGACAATCTGATTAGTGAAATTGTGAATGCTACAAAAAGATACAGAAAGTCACTCCACTTACAAAAACTCAATATGGCACTCTTGGAGGGATGTGTCATCAAAGAATGTGAAAGCTTTTCTTGGTGTAGTATTAGACATGGTCTTAAATTTGAAGGCAGAAACATTAGTGAGGACATTAACAGTAAATGCAAAGAACTTTATGTACCAAAAAGAAATTTGGCTGTTGATGAGGGCACAGTAGGATTCAAAGGAATAGTTCAATTGATGTGCTACAATCCAAAGATGCCTACAAAGTGGGGTTTGTGAATTTTCTGTCTGTTTGATTCTGGAAATGGTTATGTTCTTTTTCACATTCCATATTTTGGAAAGAAAACTACAGAAAGTGTAATTGATTCTGATTTACCTTTTGCAAACTGAATAGTGGTTCATTTGGCACAGGGATTGCTAACTTGAGCAAGTGGTTCAGGCTATCACAACTTTACTGGTATGTTCTACACAAATCCTCAACTTGATCAGTAATTGCACAAAATGAAATTTGATCTAACATCTACAGTTATGCATTCTAGGAAGAACTTTCCATGCAATTTGAATCATCTGTTTTTGTTTCCCTGACAAGAGGTTAGTGACAATTTTGAGTACATTCTTTGGTCCTCAAACCCAGTTGATCACATGCTACAGACAAAAAGAGCCTGTGCAGTTCCTGAATGTCACCATTATTTTGGAATACATGAAGTTTATGGGAGGAGTGGACAGGGCTGATTTGTGTGGTTGGTATGGTTTTACAAAATGATCAAACAAGTGGTAGAGAAAATGCTTCTAGCTGATTGAAGTTGCTGTAGTGAAGAATTATATTCCTTACTCAATAGACAAACATGAGTGTGGAGAACAGCAGCAGACCAATCTTCCCTACCAAAGAACTCTAATCAGACAGCTAGTCAACAAAGTGAGAAATACAGATGCAAAGAAGAGACAAAAACCATCACTGTCTGGCATGGGGAGACTAAATGGGGAGATGCATTTCATAATGCATAATGAGACAATTAAACAAGGATTGCATGATTTGCAGCCAGCACAAGAAGAAAAAAGAGAACCAATTTTTTTCTGTGAAACATGCAAGAGGAATGTGGGTTTCTCCTGGGAGAATATTTTAAGAAGTTCCCTACAGAAAAACTTATAAACAGCCATAAACAAAAACACCATATTTAGTTTGAGAAACTAGTATAAAAGAAAATACAGTTGTCAATTGGCATCATATTGCATTTTATGTTCTTAAAATAGTAGCATAATGACCTGTAATCATGTAGATCCTTGTCTTCATAAAAATTGGGGAGTATGCAGTGAGTAGGAAAATTGGATTGGAAAGGGTTAACACACATTACACATGTTGTACTGGGTCTTTATCTCAGTCTTTCTCCATTGCTTGGAAAGTAACAAAGAAATTTCTTTGTCCATCTTTCATCTTTTTGTATGAGGACAGGTTCTGCTCACCTCAATTTAATTTTCAGGTATAATTATGTCTTTGTCTCCAGTCTGCTCTCTGATCTAGACTGAGGTGACAAAAGTCATGAGATAGTTATATGCTCATACACAGATGGCGATAGTATCATGTACACAAGGTATAAAAGGTCAGAGTACTGGTGGAGCTGTGAGTTGTACTCAGGTAATTCATATGAAAACGTTCCCGATGTGATTATGGCAGCACAGCAGAAATTAACAGACTTTGAACATGGAATGGTAGTTGGAGCTGTGTTTACATGAAACAGATTTGGTCCTCTGGTGCAACTGAACCAGCTGAGACCATTTTCATTTACAATGAATGTATCCATTTGGACAGTGTGGTGAAATTTGACATTAATGGGCTATGGCAGCAGACAATCAATGCGGGTGCCTTTGCTAACAGCACAGCATTGCCTGTTTATGAATGACATTGTGCCGGGCCACAATGGTTCACAATTGGTTTGAATAACATAGTGGACAGTTTGAATGAATGACCAACCATCATGAATCCCATCAAACATTTATAAGGACATAAATGAGAGTTCAGTTCATGCACAAAATCCTTCACCAGCAACACTTTTGAAGGGGACTTCCAACAACTTGTTGAGTCCATGCCATGCTGCGTTTCTGCACTATGCCATGCAAAAAGAGGTCTGACACAATATTAGGAGGTATCCTATGTCACCTCAGTTTAGTAATTTGTTTTGCTGTCTCTCCAAAATGGATCTCTCTGCTGCTCATTGATGTACTACCAAGTTTTGAATGAGTTTTACATAAAAAATCCATGTCTCAATGTTGTAATTTAAAATTTGTAGCTTAGTTTATAAAACTGTATTTAGTTTATCGTAAGAACTCCAGGCTTCTCGTATGTTTACATATTTTCCTAATCACCCAGTTGTTGCTATCAGCTCCCATGAATATCAAAACTTGTCAACTGGCTCCATGGCTTTATTGTTAATTTGCACAAATTGTCATAAATAAAAATTGATAACTACATCAGAAGCTTAATTTTGAAAAATCTTTTTAGTTTACTAAAATCACTACTGACAATTTTTACTCTTTTCTTCATTTCTTTTGCAATCCAACCAGACATTATCTTCAACTTACCTAAATACAAAAATGTGCCAACTGATTCTGTGATAAAATTGTTAATTTATACAATTTCCTTTTCAATGTATTGATGGTACTTTACCTTAGTGTTATTATCATGCTTACTTTCACCCCTTCTCTGTTAATACATGCTGTTTTGTACATAGGGCAGCAATAGCTAAAAAAAAGTACATTGTTAATATCTGAGAACCTTCAATCCATTTTTACTAACAAAAGTTGTTATGGATTGATGGTATTCACAGTAAAAGAGGTCTCTTCAAGCCTCTTTAGTTGTTATGTAGTCTTTTATTGGGAACACAAGTGGTTTCACATCATTGCAGGTGCATACTTAGGTGATGCAATTGGGAAGCTGCGATGCCCCTTAGTTCAGTTGCAAATAAAAAATGTTGAGCCATTGTAAGCTGTTGTCAATAGTAAAACATTCATTAAACACCAGTAGGTAAATGTCAAACTGAACACTTGGGTGATAAGTCCATAAGTAAATGTGAAAAAGGCGACTGTTTATTATGCCATTGCTATGGACTGGTAATTTATTTATTTATTTTTTTATTTATTTATTGAGTCCTTTGATAATATGTAGTACAGTGTACATGATGATATTGGACTAATTACTAAGTTCAAAAGATACATATTTAAATAATCATTTTTCGACATGCTACCAGTTTCAATAGTTGTAGTTCTTACAATGATACAATGTTACAAATTACAGTAGCTTTAGTTCTTAACAGTTATTCTGGTCCAAGTATTCCTTTACTGAGTAGAAACAGTGGTACTGTAGATATTCTCTGACAGATCTTTCAAAAGCACTAATATTTTGTAAGCATTTTATACTATTTGATAGTCTATTATAGAGTTTAATACCCAGATAGCATGTACCTTTCTGATACAAACTGGTACTGGCTGAGGGTACATGCAAGTTATATTTCATTCGAGTATTATAATCATGTATATCTTTGTTTTTTAAAAGTATTATCATCATTTCCAATCATATACTTTTTTATGTACATTAGTGTGTCAACAATAAACATAGATGGTAGAGGTAGTATATTCAGTGCTTTAAATATTGGTTTGCAGGACTGTCGAGCACCTTGGTGGTGTTGTACTTGAAGCTCATATTAGCAAACATCCTGAATCACTTGATTCATGGTATCAAACTCAGGATGAATGTTTGCCAATATGAGCTTCTAGGAAGACACCACCAATTACCAGTCTATAGCATTGGCATAACAATCGGTCACTATTTTCACATTTTCTTATGGTCTTATCACTCCATGGGTTCAGTCTGACATTCACCTACTGGTGCTCAGTGCGAATTTTGCAGTTGACAACAACCCATAATGTATCAACATTTTCAATTTGCAACTGATCTATGGAACATAGCTTCCCAATTCTTTGAGGGCTGATCATTGTATCACCTGAAGATGCCCCAGTAATGGTGTGAAACCAGCAGTTTTCCCAATAAAAGACTACATAACAGCTAAAGTGGCTTGAAGAGTTTTTATCCACTGTGAATTCCATCAATTCATAAGAACATTTTTAGTAAAAAATGGTTTGAAGATGCTTAAATATTAACGATGGACTTCACTGTTAAATTCTTCAGTCTATGCTTGAGGTTTGTCTGCACTATGTACAAACAGCAAACATAAGCAAAATGAAAGTGCTTCAGATATGTTTTATTAGTGATACACCTGTTTCATTTTCACAATTAAAGAATTTGAAAACTTTGTGGGCTACCAAGAACTGTTTTAGTTACATGAAGTTTCATTGTCTAACTCCTCTTCAAATTTTAAATTTCCTACCATGCATATGAAGTCATAACAGTTATAACATGTATAAATAAACTCTCATCCATTTATTCCTTTGTTAACACATTATCTCATGAATGTTTAAGCAGTCCATGTTTCATCCTGTTGCAGATTTCATGGCAAAAGAATGGGCATCCAATTACACCAAGCACAGTACCAAGTGCAGTGCTTTCAAAGAACAAGCAGTTTCTGCTAATTAATAATGCTAAACCTCATGATGGAGGAACATACACATGCATTGCAACTAACAAAGTTGGTCAAAATGAGAGAAGTTTTGAGGTGACTGTTATGGGTAAGCATTTAATAACTTAAATCTGTCATGAGATTTCTGGACAGTTGACAAGGCTGTAATTAAGTATTCCAGAGTATAAAGCAAAATATGTAAATTATATGTGGAATATATTTTCTTTTAAAAATATATTAAAGAGATAATATTGTTTATTTTATATTGTGCATGTTCAGAACTTCACTAAAAGTGAAGTGGAAATTATAAATAGAACTCTAAAAACCTCAGAAAAACTGAATGAAAAGAATCCTTATAGAAATCCTCATCAAACTGATAGAATCCTCTCAGGATTCTAGCTTCATTTCATGGTTTTATATCCAGAAGCTTGCAGCTGAGCACTCCTCAGCCTTTTTGAAGTGGCGACTGTTGTCTGGATGTTGCTTCCATCCTTATATAACACTGCTACCTGTAACATCACTGGTACCTAGTTCAATACAATATAAGGTAATGTTTTCATCACAAGACCAACATCCCCACTCCAGCTTTGCGATGGCTGGATCTCAAGCCATGCTTAACTGCAGACAGCCATGTTTAACAAGTCCATTGTCAGAAATTTTTGTGTTGATCTCTTCTTTTATGATGCTGTCCTAGCAACTATTTGTCCATTTAATAATATATGTTTTACCAAATGCAATTTGGTGTCTGTTTTTAAGAGCATATTTGGGTACCGCTGATTTCTCTGCATACAATAGGCAGAAACATGTATTATATTCCACATGACACTTTTCATTCTGAGGGCTACATCATCTTTGATGGGCCACACAAGTAGTCCGATTTTTCCTGGAAACATGTAGACTGAATCTAGATTATGCCTATTTAGTAGCTGGGAAATCTTTCCTGCTGCTGAGCTATGGAATGGTAAAAATGCAAGCTTCTTTTTGTCCACATCTCAGGGACATGGTCTTTGGTGAAATAGCTGGTGAAATCTGTTTATTGTTGCAGCCATTTCCTTAACTTCTGCAAGTTACTGAGTTTTTTTGACCAGTTTCCAACATCTGAAACAGCTTCCGTTCAATGTAGTAAGGTCCTCAGAATAGAAAGTTTCTGTGCTGCATGGTGGTAGCTGGTAGTGTGCAGATATCAGTCCATATGGGTGGGTCTTTGTTGAACTGTAGTTGAGACACTGATCTGCTTTCCAGCAGATAATGATGTCAAGGAATAGCAAGACACTGTCTGTCTCTTCCTCCATTACAAACTTAATGTGGTCATGGATATTGTTGACATGGTCCAAGAACTCTTTGAGCTCTGCATGTCCATCACGCCAAACAAAAAATGTCATCAACATAACAATAAAATAAATTAGTCTTTGAAGGAGCCTTGTCCAGGTCAGTGTCCTCAAAGTATTCCATAAACGGGTTGACTATAACTCAGGCTGATGGACTTATTGAGATACTTTCTGTATGGTTAAAATATTCTGAAACATAAAAAAAAACTATGATGACAACAGAATGTTCTTAAATAAATCCACAAGTTTAGTCAAACAACTGGGAGAGCAGATCCATATAGTCTTTGATGGGAGCATGCATGAATAATGAGATTACTGGCCATCATATCTTCTTCAGGGTGCAGGCATATAATTCACTGGTGAAGTCAGTCATATTCTTTATTCCGCATCAAAAATGTATAGTAAGGAGGCTTGCCAGAGGTTTTGTGAGTTTGTAAGTTGGCAACCTAGTGGCAATCACAAAGCAAAATAGAGCTGTGTCCTTGTGAATTTTTGGAAGGCCGTAAAACATATCTGGTCATGGTGTCTGAGCATGGAGACTTTTAATGACAGTAACTTCAGTGAAGACTGTTTGTAATGCCCCAATGTGTTCCTCATTCAATGTGTTCCTCATTATTGGGTCCCGTGATAATTTTTGGTTATCTCCTCCACCATAATTGAATCTTTGCATCATACTAGGCTTGTTCCACTGTGATGGCTTCATTGCCCTCATCAGTTGTCAGGACTGCAGTGAGAGCTGTCTCACAGAGCTCATGAAGGCCATTATGCTCAGTGATTTTTTACATTCAGCATTGTCAGATGCGTTTCAGAAGAATGCAGCTCATTTCTTGAGGAACTGCTTCTGCAGTTTCACTGGGAATCTTGCGAACTGCTTGTTCCGCACCACATATTATGTAAGTGAAGAGAATACCCTGTGGCAAGTCCCTTCTTAACTGCTGACATGGCACTCATTTTGGTGTTTCTGGCTGTTTTGTTGACAACAGTGCATTTTTTTGTTTTACATTCTGCCTCATGTGATGTGAAAGCCAGCTGAATTTCTTTGTCTTTTTGTATGGTGGAGAATGTTTTAACCAGATGTAAAGTGCCACAATGGGAAGCCCATTAGCTCCTATTATAGCCAATCTATTTATGGGTACTTTGAGGACATTTTCCTGACACAGCTCTTTCAAAGACTAGTTGCTTTTATCATTATGTCAATGACACATTCATTGTATGGTCTCATGGACATGAAAAGTTGGAATAGTTCTCGGACCACATCAACAATATCAATAACCATATCAAGTTCACAGAGGAGGTAGAGATGGTCAGTGTCTTGTCATTCATTGATACTTGTCCACCTAAAAGCAAATCAGTGTCTCAGTCACAGTGTTTACTGAAAATGTACCCACACAGTCCACTATCTGCACACTACCAGCTACTGCTACCCAGTAGAGAAATGTTCTACTCTGCAAATCTTGGTACCTGTCGAAAGAAGTGAGACACTTACAGAATGTTTACAAAGGAAACAGCTACAAAACCCAACAAAATCTGCAAGTTATTTTACCAATGACTTGTAACCAGAACAGCTCAAGTAGGACATGAAGAAGACTGCATTTTTTGCCATTCTGAAGCTAAGTACTAGAACATATTCCCTATCTTCTAAAGAAGCATATAGCCAATGCAATCATAAGGCCTCCAAGAAAAATTTGACAGCTCATGAGGCCTATGAAAGGTGATGTAGGCCTCAGAATGCCAAGAATATATAGAAAACCATGTGGGTGTTGACAGTTTTATGTTGGACAGATTGTGTGCACTATGGAACAGTCACATATACAACATGCACCTATGGTATCGGGAAAAGTCAGCAGTAGCAGAGCATGGCCTGGAAAACAGACACTTAGTTGCATTTCACAAAATATCTATTTTTAAACAGACAAACAGTTTCCATGACAGCATCATAAAAGAATTGACTGAGATAAAATTTTCTGAAAAAACCCCAATTAAAGACAGCTGTCTACAGTTAAGCCCAGCTTGGGGCCTGGCCTTCTGAATGTTGATGTGAACACACCACTCTTGCGACCAAAACATTAATTTATCTGGCACTGGACTCAGCACCAGCAAAGTCACAGCTGATATCACCACTGTAGAAGGATGACAGCAGCAACCACATGACAGTGGCCACTGGACAATGGCTGAGGAGTTCTCAGTCAAAAGCTTGTGTACTTTAAACTGCTTAACATAGCTGGAAACCTTAGAGAATTTTTTCAGTATATATCACCACCAAACCATACATACCTACTGAAATTATTCTAGGGTTTTGTCCATAAATACATTCATTAGACACTGATGGTGCCATGAAAACAAGTCCCATATGAGCATGAGATGACCTGTTCTTTGAGACAGCATACTTTCGTGGACTGGAATCTGTAAATCAGTTTTTCAGCCAAGGCTGAGATTATAATCATACTGGAGCTTATTTTTGCATTATCTCTCATACATTTTGTGCCAAACTCTCACAAACCAGAAACTGGTTTGGTGAGTTCCACTTCAACATGCACACTCCAAAACAATCCAAGTTGCTGCAGATAGTGGTCAGGTGAGCATGAGGTATGCTTGCTTGTGTGAATGAATGTGTGTATGTTTCCTTTTGTGAAGAGGGCTTTGACTGAAAGCTAAATGTGTAGCAATTGTTTTTGTTGTGCCTGTCTGCAGCTCAATGTGTGTTCTTTTTCAGTGAGTAGCAGTCTATCCTTTCCCTTATATTGTTGATATTCCAACCTGGAATTTTCTTGTTGTGTTGACTTGAATATTAGGATTAGAGTACTGGTTTATTTTGCTTATGTTTACTCCATGTTGTCTTATCATACAATCTTCTGGGGGAATATAGCCAAAGTAATAAGCATATTTTTTACCGGATGTCAGATTACAAATACTAATTTAACCATGAAGATTTTCATGATGGATTTAAAACAATATGGAAAGGATAGATTGGTACTAACCACATAGAGGAGCTGTTGAGTTGCTGACAGACATAATGAGAAAGAATGCTAGAAGTATTTCAGCTTTTGGAAAAAAAAAAAAATTCTGCTTCAGAGCTGGAACACACACACAGATTCATAGAAACACAACTGACATGCACACACACATAGACACACAGTTTTTCAACCAAGGCTGTGATTATAACCATACAGGAGCTTTATTATCTCCCATATATTTTCTGCCGATCTCTCGCAAACCAAAAACTCGTTTACACATCAGGTCTGTTTCTCAGTGAGTAACAGTTTTGCTGGGGTGGGTAGTGGGGGTATGGAAGAGGCACAGGGCTGTGACAGGTAGTGATAGCTAGGTAGGGATGGGGGAAGATGCTAGTGCTGCCTGTGCGAGTGTGCAGGGACATGGTAGAGACAAGAAAGGGCTGCTACATGCAGTATTGGAAGGCTGTGCTGCAGTGCGGGAAATGTGGAGGGGAAGGTGAAAAGGAGAGGAGAGAAGAGAAAATTAGAGAAGGGGAAACGACTTTGTAGATGTATTGGCAGGATACGAAGCATGTGTAGTACTGGAGTATGAGCAGAGAAGGATATAGGCAGGGACTAGTGAAGTTCAAGGTCAAGGGTACTGGAATAAAGGATATGTTGGAAGGTAAGTTCCCATTTGCACAGTTCAGAAAAGCTGTTGTTCGTAAGAGGAATCCAGATGGCACAATCTGTTAGGCAGTCATTAGAAGGAAGCATATCATGTTGGGTGGCATATTCAGTAGCTGAGTGGTCCAGCCGCCACTTTTCCACAGTTTGGTGGTAGCCATTTACGCAGACTGGCAGCTTGTTAGTTGTCATGCCAATATATAATGCAACACAATGGGTGTAGGTTTATGTTGGTAGATCACATCAGTGCTTTCAGAGGTGGTTCTGCCTTGAATGGTGTAAGATGACAGGGCTGGAGTAGCTGGTAGTGGGAGGATGTGTATGGTACAGGTCTTGTGTATAGGTCTTTTGCAGGGATGTGGGCCATGAGGCAAGGAACTGAGGTCATAGGTGGAGTTGGAACAGACAAGGTATTGTGTAGGTTTGGTGAGTGGTGGAATACCGCCATGGGAGGGGTGGGGAGGATAGTGGTGAGGCCCCATGTAGATTGCTACTTATGTCAGACACAGTCGCAGTCCAGCCTTAGCACCCAGAGACAATGGTCATGTGTGTGATTTGTGCTTGTGTGAATGTGTCTAAGTTTTCTGCTTCTGAAGAAGGACTTTGTCCAACAGGTAAAATATTTCTAGCAATCTTTTTTATTGAACCAGTCTGTGACTCAATGCCTCCTCTGTGTGGTGAGTAGCCATCTATTATTTCCATATTGTTATTATTGCATCCTGGACTTTCCATTATTTCATGAGAGATATGTTACGTAAGATGTCAGTGAACTTGCCACATTAAATCTGTTTAGAATTCTAAGGTTTTGACAGTACCTGTCACTGTCTTTATCAGGAAAGAAACTAATTAATTTGAAATAGAACTGCTTGGGAGTACTTAACTTCAAGAGGCAAAAGATATAGAACTGCAGATAGACACATGTAAAGGTGATGCAGTACTTAGCTTTTCGAACTAATAGACCCTTCCTTGGGGAATAGAGAGGGAGAGATTTGGGAAGGTTAAAAAGCAAGAGGAGGTCACTCAGACCCCAGAATCAGAGGGATCCAACTGTCATGACAATAATGGTAGTTTAGAACTCGTAAGTCATCTGCTCAGTAGTGTAAAAATTTTGAGAGATAGCACAGATAATGTCCACATAAAATAATTCTTTTTATCTTTTGTAAGACAGTCTGTTCCTCTAGTTGCCTCACCCATTGTGCTGATCTGCTTATTAGTGGGCTCCTTATTTGTTACAACGCTCATCATTGAAAGCATGTGACGATGAACTTTTCCTTTGATCTATTAATTGTGTGAACTGTAATTTTTTCAACCTCCTACAGTAACCCAGTACTTAGTAATTCCTATTTGGACAAATTAACTATGATGTTGGTCAGTATTCTGTTACTTCCCTGCAATTATATTTTAGTTTCAACAGAGGGTATTCTGCCCATATGTTTATTAGTTCTAACACGAGAGCATGACTATTTTATAGTATTTTTTACATTGCAGTGAAAGAAGCTTTTCAACTAATTCAAAAATGTGATGGAATACAAGTCTCCTTGATAGTGCTATATATTATACAAAAAAGTAATTTAGATAAGGCTGAGAAAAAATTTTTGCTTTCATAATCATCATTAATTCCTTTGCAGTTCCACCTACTATAGATGGCCCTTCTGAAGAAGATCTGGGACCCGTAAAAGGAGATATTGTGCTACTGCAGTGTCCAGCATCAGGAGATCCTGAACCAGATATTCGTTGGTCAAAAGATGGTGACAGAACTCTCTTCATGTAAGTAACATGTGCACACTGGTTTAAAACTTGTAATATCAACTTAAAAACAATTTGCTACCTGTCAAGAAAACCTTATGAATACCTGTAAATTGGCACTGCCTAAATGTGTGTAGTTGTTACATCTGTGTTGTCTCAGTTGCTGAAGATTTTAAATGAGCATTCAAAATGTATTTTCATAAATGGTGTAATGTAATTCATATTCATTCATTAGTTCTGCAACTACCTAAATGTACATTACCTCATAGATGCATTTGCCTGTGTATGTTACATGTGTTTCTTAGACTAAATGCTGTTGTTAATGATAGGTGGTTTCTACTATATATTAGGCATGCAAGCTGGAAATTACTGATACTTTCATGAACTAGAAGTTAGCATCTTCCACACTTGGTAGAAATTTGTAACCCTGAAGAAGTATGCTTCTTTTCAGTTATCCTCTTAAGCTGTTGTTACATGTGTTTCTTAGACTAAATGCTGTTGTTAATGATAGGTGGTTTCTACTATATATTAGGCATGCAAGCTGGAAATTACTGATACTTTCATGAACTAGAAGTTAGCATCTTCCACACTTGGTAGAAATTTGTAACCCTGAAGAAGTATGCTTCTTTTCAGTTATCCTCTTAAGCTGTTCTTCATATCTTGATGTACAGGTGAACAGCAGCTAGTATGGGCCACTTAACCCAAAACTGGATGAAATTTTTGCTGTTGTTTTGTAATAAGATGCAACTACATAAAACATTACTTGATCATTTGCTCTGATGTAAATGATGAAAAAAAATTCTAACCGAATTGACACACAATAAGAAAAGATTTTCTTAGACTTTCAATTTGGAAGGATAAGAAAAGATACATTACATCTATTCACAGTTGCCAAGACGAATAACCATCAGCTGTAGAATGGAATGACAACAATGAAAATTTGTGCCAGACTGAGACTTGAACCTGGATTTCCTGCTTGTTGCCAAGCACCTGGCTTGTTGTTTGGCTATACATGCACATCTCTCGGTCTGACCCAAACTTCCATATTGTGTCAACCATGCATGGATATCCAAAGAAACTTTACATCGTAATTCAGAATAACACAGGCACTGCAACATTGTACTTAAGGAAAGAGTCATATAGTAAGGGCCATGCAACAAAATATAGGTTTGTGAATGAAAAAGCTGTGTTTGTGGTTCACAAATAAATCAATCTGTTTGTATATCAAAAGTACAAGAAAAGAAGAAAATAGTTGGTTATAAAGCCTTTCAACTTGTAGTAGACTGAACCTGACACAACACAGTCCATTTGTTGGCTGAGTTTCTCTAGAAGACAGTTCTGGGCGCTTCGGCATAAGGTTTTGCTCAAAATCTCTACCTGCCAGTTTCTTATATCTGTTAAATCTGTGAGGCAGTTTTAAATTTTTTTCCAAGTGTAAAACTGCTTTTGAAAACAAACGTTAACTAGCAACAACCTGGAACCTAAATCTCACACTTCTTAATAATTTTCTTCAAATGTTCATTTGAAAAATCTCTTCTCAGATGCCATAGATGTGTATTGATTCACTATGATAATTTTAATCTCCTTGCATTATAATTCTAGAAATATGGAAACAACCAGCAGCAGCTCTTACGGTCATTTCACTTTCCAAAACACTTTAAACCGTTTGCTTCATTTTAGTCATGGTCCACTCTGTTTTATCACCACAGACAGTCTCCTTCTTCAACCATGGTATCATCCCCTTTAAAAAACCAGTAACTGGCTTTAGTAAGTGGAATTTCATTCATATAGACTACTTGAATTCTAATGCTAATGTGATAGTATTACTTGTTACCTTTAACATTAGAAACCAATGCAGAAAATTACAACATTCACCAACTTTGACACATAAAAATTACAACATTCACCAACTTTGACACATAAAAACAAATCAAATTTAGTTGTGACACAAATTTGAGAACTAAATCAACTAAGCTCTAGAAATTGGTGATCTGATGCCTTTACCTTATTCTGAGCACTATATGTGACTGCTGTTTCATGGCAAACTCAAGAAACACCAGGTGGTCCATTCTAAATGCCAGTTGATACAAACCAACATTTCCTGCCTTAACAGATATAAAAATGATTGATTGCTGTTGAATTTGAGAGAATTCGTATAGTGTGAACTGTAACAAACAGACAATGAAACTTCTTTCCAAATGTGCTAATGGGGATTTGCAGAAAATGTCCAGGTGGTAACCATAACACAAAGTGAGATTTCTGTGGTTACTGGAGTAAGAGGGGGATTTTTTAGATTAGAATTAAGATTCAGGCAACCTGTTATGAATAACAGAAGAAATTTTCCAAACAGATAGGGAACTCTTTAATGTCCTCCTGATCCTCTAATATTCTAATGAAAGAGGCTAACCTTACTTTTGTCTGCCTTCTTAAACATTTTGTGCAGTTCTTCTGTTATTCATAACACACTTCATACTATATGAAAACTCACAAATTCACCATCAATCACTCATTTATATATCTTTTAAGGTAGGGAATGTTGGTTAGTATCAGCTGGCCAGTAGCATGGGCCACATGGTGTTTCTTGGGTTGGCCATAAAACAGCAGACGCATACAGTGCTCAGTGCAAGGGACTAGTGAATTAAGTTATCAATCATCATCAGAATGGGAAGAAATTACATGTGGTGTCCCACAAGGATCCATCTTAGAGCCATTGCTTTTTATTGTGTATATTAATGATCTCTCATCAGTTACACTGCCAGAGGCAGAGTTCGTTTTGTTTGCAGATGGCACAAGTATTACAATAAATAGTGTGTCGAGTGTAGTTCTGGAAATATCTGCTAGTGATATTTTCATGGATATTAATAAGTGGTTTAAAGCCAACTCACTGACATTAAACTTCAAAAAGACTCACTATATACAATTCAGAACCTGTTAGAGGTTTCCACCCAGCATATGCATAGAGTATGAAGAAGAGCAGATAGAAGAGGTTGACAATCTTAAATTCCTGCGATTACAACTTGATAATAAATTCAGTTGGGAGGAGCACACCACAGAACTGCAGAAACGCCTTAACAAATCTGTATTTGTAATTCAAGTGTTAGCTGATATAGGTGACATAAAAAGGAAAAAGCTTGCATACTTCACCTACTTTCATTCCGTAATGTCATATGGTATAATATTTTGGGGTAACTCTTCAAGTCAAACAAAAGTTTTCAGAGTCCAAAAGTATGTAATACATGTTATTTGTGGAGTGAATTCACGGATGTCCTGTAGAAGCCTCTTCAAAGAACTGGGTATATTAACCAGTGCCTCTCAGTATATTTACTCCTTAATGAAATTTGTCCTAAATAATATATCTCTTTTTCCAACAAACAGCTCAGTTCACGCATACAATACCAGGAACAAAAATGATCTGCACAAGGACTTAAAAGCACTTACTTTGATTCAAAAAAGCTTCCACTACTCAGGAACACTCATTTTCAATAATTTGTCAGCAAACATAAAAAATTTAGTTTCAAATAAAGATCAGTTTAAAAGGAGCCTGAAAGACTTACTAGTGGCCAACTCCTTCTACTCCATTGACGAATTTTTTAATAGAAACAAGTTATGTATTGTTTACATTCATACTATTACTATTGTTATTTCAGCTTAAAAAAATAAAAAATAAAAAGATGACATATTCCACATCCACGAGGATCTCTTCAGCACGGATCTATGGAATGAAAGACTAATCTATTCTAATTATTTTGTGTCACAACAAAATTTGATTTGTTTTTATGTGTCAAAGTTGGTGAATGGTGTAATTTTTAGCATTGGTTTCTAATGTTAAAGGTAACAATTAATATTATCACACTGGAATTAATATACAAATAGTCTAATGTACATTTCATCATATGAATGAAATTCCACTCACTAAAACCAGATTCTGCATTTTTATAAGGCGATGATACCATGGTTGAAGAAGGAGACTGTCTGTGGTGATCAAACTGAGCAGTCCAAATGGCTCTGAGCACTATGGGACTTAAGATCTGCAGTCATCAGTCCCCTACAACTTAGAACTACTTAAACCTAACTAACCTGAGGACATCACACACATCCATTCCCGAGGCAGGATTCGCACCTGCGACCGTAGTGGTGGTTTGAAGTGTTTTGGATAGTGAAATGACCAAAAGGGCTGCTGCTGATTGTTTCTGCATTTCTAGAATTATGCTGGTGGAAATGTGGCTGTGAGCACGTCATGAGTCATGCTTGCGTAGCTCAGTTGGTAGAGCACTCGCCCATGAAAAGCAAAGGTCCTGACTTCAAGTCTCAGTCCGGCACCCAGTTCCAAACTGACAGAAAGTTTCATCCTTTGCCTGTCTGAACACCACATAAATGCAGGGTGAGAGAAGTTGAATATGAAATATTACACTTTAGTATCTTACCAATGTAGGAATAATAAGGTAAAAGGAAGAGTTGTTGCATATATTAAGACAGGGCACTGGTTCAAAAACACTGAAACAAGTAAATGTTGAAAAGATCTGCACACAAAAGTATGTAGTCACGGATTACTACTGAAAAATAGTTTTCTTTTAATTCACTAAGAAATTCTGAACTGTTTATAAGTTATATCGATTTCTTGCTAAGCTATCTCTCAACAATAAGCAATTATTAGTCTGTGGCGATTGCAAAGCAGATTTTTTCTAAGGATTCTGATAGGAAAAATCATCTGAAATCCTCGCTTGGATCCTAAAGATTGATCTTAGTAATTAACTTTGAAACATAGGTGGGTGAAGACAGTAGAAGTCTCATTGAAAATATTTTCTTTGATGAAGCCGAAAGCAACAATATAACTGTGTATCCAGTGTAAAGCGCTGTCTGATGATGATGTTCAGTTAGTTTGATAAATAAGGTAAGGCCTTACAGTATAGACTCCCTCCAGTGGAAATCAGTTAGAATAATTATTGACTCCAGGACAGATGTTTTAAAAAAGAGTTTACAAAAGATAACTCCTGCTGTAATTTATGTTAAACTTAGTCTGACATAAAATATTCCATGATAAATTCATGTCATTATTTGAAAATATTCTTCCTCATAAACTAATCGTAAGAGGTCTTAAACAGCCATGTAAGGAAACCATGGATCACTAAAGGGATTTAACTATCTTGTGAAAGGAAAACAGTATGTATCTGTTGGCAAGAATAATCAAAGATGCTGCAGTAGCTGCACACTCCGAAAACTGCTCAAAATTAATAAAACAGATTCATAAGAATCAAAGAACCTGCACTTTATGTCAAAGATCAGTGCTTCTGACAACAGACTTAAATCTATATGAAACATAGTGAAACAAAAGACAGGACAAAAGGTCACTGAACAGCATAACATCACTATTGGTTTAAATGGAAGGCTATATGTTAAAAGTAGCAGGTATATTTAAGAGGCATTTCTTAATTGTAATAGGAATGCAGGGACAAGCATTTCAAGAGAAAAATCAGAGCTGTATGTCGAAATAGCAACTCACATAAAAGTCAGTCTTGTGAATGTCTCACCCACTACCCCTTCTGAGATCAAGAAAATTATATGTACTCTTAAGAACACAAGCTCCCATCTTTTCTGAAATTTGTAATGCATCACTATCTCTTGGCATTTTTCCAAAGATATTGTAATATAAAATTGTTAAACCCCACTATAAGGAAGGTGGTAGGAGATGCCAATACAACAAACCTGTTTCACTACTGACATAATTTTACAAAATTCTTGAGAAGGTTATTTATTTATTTTATTATCCATCTTTAGGCATTAAAAATGCAATTGATGTCATCATTTGTGTACATATGCAGTTTACATAACTAACAGAATTGGTGTAATATATTGTAGATCATTATTATCTAATAAGATACAAAAGTTTGTCCTTGATGCTGCACAAGGTATTTGCATTATATTTACATGTATAAGTTTAATCTAAGTGAAACTATATTAGTACTGGTACTTAAGATCATCTTTAGTGCACATTATAAACTCTTCTATTGTATAAAAAGCTTTTTCTCTAAGCCATTTCTTTGTGACACTGTTAAACTCATTCAGTGGCACATTATGTGCCTCTATTGGCAACATGTTAAATAGTTTTACTCCCATTTACCTGTAACTATCTTGAGTTTTCTTTAGTCTTGCAACTGGGATGTCAATTTGCTGTTTTATACGTGTATCATGGTGATGGATAGATTGTCGTAGTTTGTGACTGTGTTGGTTTTCTTTTGTGTGTATCAAACAACTTAGTATAAAGAGGGCTGCAACTCTTAGTATTTTTAGATTTTTGAAATATGGTCTACAAGACTCATACTGGCAGAAGTAAAGCTGTGAGTACCAGGCGTGAGTCGTGCTTCGGTAGCTCAGATGGTAGAGCACTTGCCAGTGAAAGGCAAAGGTCCCGAGTTCGAGTCTCGGTCAGGCACACAGTTTTAATCTGCCAGGAAGTTTCAAGACTCATTATTTCTGACTCCATGGATGCATCTGACTGCCTTCTTTTGCCAAATGAAAACTTGTTTTGCTCCAGGTGAGTTTCCCCACAACAAAGTGGCATATGTTAAATGGGTGTGGAAAAAGGCATAGTATGCTTTGAGTAATAACTTACCACTAACACATGACCTTAGTTTACCTAACAAATATGTCGCACGGGCTAACTTAGTACAAATATAATTGGTATGACTCTTCCACGTTAATTTTGAGTCGAGATGGATCCCAAGTAGTTTAGCTGAGACACAATCAATCTTATCACTCTTAACACACAACCTAAAGAGAATATTTACAGTTTTATCATGATTTGTATGCAAGTCATTGAGTTGGAACCACTTGATGGCTGCTCTGAGATGAGCCTCACTTTCCTCGTTTAATTTTCCTAAATCTTTCCCTGCTGTAACAAAAGTTGTAACAGCTGCATAGAGTGTAGATTTACATAACATGGTGCTGGGCAAGTCATTTACATATATTATAAAAAGTAAAGGTCCAAACACAGGGCCTTGTGGTACACCCTGCATGATATCCAAGACATTTGACCTCATATTGTTAAAATGCACAATTTTTTTTCTGTCGCTCAGATAGGATCTGATCAGAGATAGTTCTGAGCCTCTAATACCATAGCCGTGCAGTTGTTCTAGTAGTATCCTGTGACTGACAGAGTCAAATGCCTTGCTGAGGTCCACAAGAGTGGCATTAACTGACAATCCTGATTCGAATGATGCACTCCCAAATGGAGGGTATATTTGTTGTGTCGATGCAACTACAAAATGCATAATTTTCCTTTTTTTCGTTCTCTTTCTTACTCCCCCCCCCCCCTTTCCTGGCCACCCACCACCAGATACATTTCTCTTTGTTGAAGTAAAGCTTCACCAGTGGTCTGTAATTAAGTTATTTACATTTTTATTTGCTTTTAGATTGAAAAACGGTTCGATAAGAATAAGTTGATTACCACTTATGGTGATTTTCAGTTGATTTCTTGCTTACATCAGGAAATGCTGCCTGCTAGCACATCGTTGTGTTTCTGCATTAGACACTGATAATTTTGGTCTAGTTTTTAGTTTTTCTGCAGCACTATGCAGTAATGAAAAACACAGCAACACAAAGAAATGCATAGTGCTGCAGAAAAACTGACCTAACTCTTCCCTCATTCTGCTCCCGCGTTGGGCTCATTCCTCATATTATGTTTAGTGGTGGTGTTTTCAAATCTGTTTGTTACTGTTCCACTTAAATGCATTATCATTATTACTGTTTCAGTTCTTCTTGTTGTACTTCTTACTTACTGAATTATTTACTTACACTGCACATACTGTTGTTTTAAGCGTAACTGAGTCTGTATAGTTTTGTCAACAACTTATTGCATATATGCTCATATACAGTTTTCTTGCCAAGGAATCTCCCTGTATATCCAACTTCATGTCACCAGTCAGTTTCCATTTTCACTTCAGTTAAGTGAGCACTAATATTCGGCAGTGATTAAAAGATAACAACTTATTGTATAAATACTTCTCCATTTTTTGTAATGGGATGCTTTTAAATAACAATTTATCAGCTGTCATTTTCCTGTTACAGTCAAAAAGACAATGTAATTTTGTCACCTGACTTTAAGATTCTGGAAATCTCAAATGTACGGTCAGAGGATGGAGGACATTATATTTGTGAAGTCATTAATGATGCCGGTTCCACAAAAAAACATTTCAATGTGACAATTATAGGTAAGATAATGTTCATATTGCTTTTGATATAAATTTTTGTAACAAAACTAAAATGAAAGCACCAATACAAAAATGAACTTCAACATGCATTAGGATCTTTAAGCGAAAGGTGATTTGTTGCCCATGAAACGAGATTCAATTTAAGAAAATAATTTGAGAAATGACATTGCACCCACATCCTGGTGGAAACAATGACATTATTCAAATTTACTGAGGCTGTGATGCCTACCCAAAAGCACTTAAGAGAACATTATTGTTAAGTGGCTTACAGATGTGCTCCTGATAATGTCTCCTATTGCTAGTGGGATACCTTGATTACCAATGAGAATTCAAATAAATATAGATTTCTGTTTCTGAATTTTGAATATTGCCATATTTTTGCAAAATAGAGAAGAAGAAAGGAGAAGACAAAGATTTAATGTCCTGTCAGTGATGAGCTAGTCAGAGATGGGCCACAAGCTCATTTATTCAGTAAAAATGTGGACTGGTTCCCTATCTTTAGTTAAAAACACCAAATCAAATTATTTAAATACTTTCATGTATGGCAAAATGTTATATAATTCATGATTAGATGGCTTATACAACATTATTTCACTCAACTGAGGGCAACACTGTGATGTCAGGAAGGACATCTGGCTTTGTAAAGTACATGCCAGAGCCATAAGTACTGTAATAGCATTTTACATATACCATATATTGAAAGTGGGATACACCTAGAAGACGAAATAAATGTGTCAGAGATTTTACTTTACTCCTTTAGTGCCTCCTTAGAGTTGAGGGACACTAAAAAGGAAGACTCAGTCATAGCTCCAATACTGTCACTGTACCTGATCATGGTGTAAATCAAAATTCATCAAGAGTCAATAAAATTGTAATATCAACTGTTTAATATTATCAGTTGGTGCTGTTCACTTGGACACCAAGCCACTCTACACAATTCTTGAATATTTCAACAGTCTTTCAGCATATGCACTCATTGTACGATATCAGTTGTGTAAAATTGGATGTTTCATTTAAAATCACACAGTCAACCTTTCAATTGTATTTTAGAAGAAAGAGAAAAACAACAGTAATCATACAAAACACATTTTTATGTTGCATAACATTTTGGATCAAAAATTTTACCTATATGTGTGCTACATTTCGGTGTTAATAATTTTATCGATGTTAGTGAATCATTAACTCTCTGATAATTTGGAACACATGCCTACACATAGCAAATACCTATTTAAGAACCATATTAACAGAATTCTGTGTCATAAGTTGTTTTAATATTTTGCATTTCCTTAAACATTTGAGTACAAGTTGAATTATCATTTAATTTGTTGTATTTAGTACATACATGTTGTTTATCTTTGTTTTTGCTGTACTCAATGAAACTAGAAAAGCTGTGTGGCTAAATATTATGGACTGTTAGTGACATTATCCAACTGTAAACCTAAGAAGAAAATAAAAATATCTGAAGAGAACTTATCTCACATTTGCTTTAAAGTGAACATAAACAGATATACATTTTGGAGTAATATGTTTTGGGTTTTTCAAAGATTCCAATCTGTAAGAAGCTATAATCCAACGATAATGTGCATAATCTCATTTTTATAATACAGACAATTGATATTTGTAGGCAATATAACATTTGTTTCCCACCAAATAAATATAATGTTTTGGGTAAGACTGGTACACTGCATATAATAACATACATGGCCTCTAAGTGCACAGAAAAAAAAAAAAAAAATATATATATATATATATATATATATGTATATATATATATATATATATATATATATATATATATATATATATATATATATATATATATATATATATATATAGACACACACTACATGCAACGCAAAATAAATGTGGTTACATAAGAGCACTAGACACACAGAGGAAATCCAAAGATGAAATTTTGTACCAAATGTAACATATACATGGGTTGGAACTTTAATAGTGGCAACTATTTATTTACAGCTCATACAAAATAGATATGTGTTTCAAAGTTTTACTGACCTTCAAAGTAGTGACCAGCATTGTGTATAACCCATTGCCAGTGATGTGGAAGTCATAGGTTAGCCTTAGCAGTGCCAGTTGTGTTTACAGTTTGAGCGGTGCGATCTATTGCCTGACGAATTTGTAGCAGTTCTGAAGCAAATGCCGTGAAGTGTTTCCTTCAGTTTAGAAATCGAGTTGAACTCATGAGGGCTTAAGTCAGGGTAATGCAGTAGGTGGTATAGCACTTAGCAGTCCCATCAGTCAAACAAATCAGTAAGAGCTTGCATTGTACGTGCTTGAGCATTGTCCTGCAAAATGATGGTCAGGTCCTGCAGAAAGTGTCATCACTTCTGTCTCTTATGCTGTTGCCAGCAATGTGGAAGTCGTAGAATATTCTTAGCAGTGGCAGTTGTGCTGACAGTTTGAGTGGTGCGGTCTATTGCCCAATGAATTTGTAGCAGTTCTGAAGTGAATGCCGTGAAGTGTTTCCTTCAGTTTAGAAATCGAGTTGAACTCATGAGGGCTTATTCAGGGTAATGCAGTAGGTGGTATAGCACTTAGCAGTCCCATCAGTCAAACAAATCAGTAAGAGCTTGCATTGTACGTGCTTGAGCATTGTCCTGCAAAATGATGATCATGTCCTGCAGAAAGTGTCATCACTTCTGTCTCTTATGCTGTTCATTTTTGGAACACAACCTGCGACCAGCTTAGAGACAGGAGTGATGACACTCACTGTAGGACCATCATTTTGCAGGACAATGCTCAAGCACATACAGTGCAAGATCTTACTGATTTGTTTGACTGATGGGACTGCTAAGTGCTATACCACCTACTGCATTACCCTGAATAAGCCCTCATGAGTTCAACTCGATTTCTAAACTGAAGGAAACACTTCACGGCATTCACTTCAGAACTGCTACAAATTCATTGGGCAATAGACCGCACCACTCAAACTGTCAGCACAACTGCCACTGCTAAGAATATTCTACGACTTCCACATTGCTGGCAACAGGTTATACCCAATACTGGTCACTACTTTGAAGGTCAGTAAAACTTTAAAACACGTATCTATTTTGTACGAGCTGTAAATAAATAGCTGCCATTATTAAGCTCCCAGCTCTCATACCTAAGTCGATTGCTAGATTGACTGTTAACACACTGTGATGTCTGAAGTTTGCTCTTTATTTCCATTGTCATTTAAATGTGCATTCGTGTCCATGTAATTTTTCACAAACGTGGTAACAAATTTTTTAATTTTTTCAATATTCGTTTGTGATTTGTTTTGGCTGATTACAGTTCAAATTTGATAGACCAGAGAAAATATTTCTGGTGCCCATTCTTTATATGTGTATAAACTTTGCATTTAACCTAATAATTTGTTTGGTAATCTTGTCTGAATTCCATGCATCTGCTACTCTGGCTAATTTTTATTTTTAAAACTATTTTATTTGGTAATTACTTTTGATTCATGGAGCTTATTCATTATAAATTCTCAAACCAATAATTTGAATCACAGTTATCTGACCAATATCAAATTGACTCAGTCAAGGAGTCTTGAGTGTAATTTGGACTCATTTACTTCTCAAGGCACCAGTCCACATACTTCAAAGCTAACACAAAATAGCTGCACAGGTGTGTGTGTGTGTGTGTGTGTGTGTGTGTGTGTGTGTGTGTGTGTGTGTGTGTGTGTGTGTGTGTGTGTGTATGTGTGTGTGTGGTTTTATTGATGTTGTAACTCAATAAAGGAATTTTATGAAAGCTGGTAGGTTTTCATTCTTTTCTGTGTGCCTGTCCGCCTCTCAATGATGCTACTATTCAGTGAGCAGTAATGCTGCTACTACGATGGCCGTTCAGAAAGTAACCTCCGGTTGATTTAAAAAAATACACCAAGTTAAATAAAAATATTTTAATATATACATCTTACAACTACATCTTTGCACTATTTTTCTACATAGTCTCCATAGCGATTGAGGCACTTATCGTATCTCTTCACAAGCTTTGAAATTCCTTCTGCATAAAAATCACCCGCTTGTGCCTGGAGCCAGCCTGTGACCGCATCTTTGAGCTCTTCGTCGTCATCAAACCGCTGTGACCCGAGCCATTTCTTCAAATGCATGAAGAGGTGATAATCACTTGGCGCCAGGTCTGGGCTGTAAGGTGGATGGTTGATAACGTCCCACTTGAAGGACTCAAGAAGGGCCATTGTTCTGCGAGCAGAGTGAGGACGGGCGTTATCGTGCAAAAAAACGATACCGGAAGTCAGCATACCACGGCGTTTATTCTGTATAGCCCGTCGTAACTTTTTTATTGTTTCACAGTACACGTCTTGATTAATGGTCATACCACGTTCCATGAATTCAACCAACAACACCCCTTTGGCATCCCAAAACACCGTTGCCATCAGTTTTCTGGCAGAAAAATCTTGCGAGGCTTTTCTTGGTTTGGTAGGCGAATTTGAATGTGCCCACATCTTTGATTGTTCTTTTGTCTCAGGGTTCACGTACTTAATCCAGGTTTCGTCACCGGTCACGATTCTGTTTAACAATGGTTCTCCTTCGTCCTCATAACGTGACAGAAAGTGTAATGCAGAGGCGATTCTTTGAGTTTTGTGGTGGTCGGTAAGAATTTTGGGCACCCATTGTGCACAGAACTTACGGTAACCCAATCTTGCTGTCACTATCTCGTACAAGAGAGTCTTAGAAATCTGTGGAAAACCAGTAGACAACTCCGACATTGAGAAACGTCGATTTTCACGAACTTTTGCATCAACTGTCTGAACGAGTTCGTCAGTCACCAATGATGGTCTACCACTCCTCTCTTCATCATGAATGTTTTCTCGTCCATTTTTAAATAAACGTACCCATTCACGGACAACTCCTTCACTCATAACTCTTGGTCCGTACACGGCACAAAGCTCACGATGAATAGCTGCTGCAGAATATCCTTTGGCTGTAAAAAACCTTATGACAGCACGTACTTCACATATGGCGGGGTTTTCTATTGCAGCGTACATTTCAAACTGCCACAAAAACTAAACTAGCGCAGGTACGACGTTCACTCGACCACGGCTTGATGCCGACTGACCTGTTGAGTGCGTGAATGCACAGATGGCGTCGCTACTCCCCCCACAACCCGCACTGTGACCAATCGGAGGTTACTTTCTGAACCGCCCTCGTATTTGCTGAGCTGTCTCCTTTACTCCTAAATTATAGAGTTGAAACTGTGCTATTTTTAGGTCTGTTTACTACATCTTTGTACAACTGTAAGCTTCACAAGGATTACCATGCAGATGAAATACTGGTACAAGAATTAATGATAATCCAACCTTATGTCTGAAACCAAGTAAAATGTTCAGTCAGCCATGTTAATTTCTAGAACTATATTATCATTTAACTGAAAGTGCAGCTCTACTCTATAATTACTAGCAAATTGGTGAAATGAAAAAATAACTTTAAGTTGTCACATACTTATGAGCTCACAGGTAATCTTTTTTTCAATTAGATCCCATTGTACATCACTGTTAAAAAATTAATAAATAAACAAAAAACTGCACAAAATTAAGAAAATTTTCCAAATGATGCTAAACTGAAATGATAGCATATGATGAGTAATTAATATGAATCACAGAGTAATGACATGTGCTTCACTGCATTGTGAAATCAATGTCCTAACATAGTACAGTTCTGTGTGATTGATGCATGTGTGTATGATGAGGCCTGAGGAGGAGAAACCAACTAGTAGACTTTGATATGTGAATTCATCACCCCACTGCACTAGTTCTGGTAGCACAGAGCATATCCTCATATGTCAGCAATGCTTTCAGATACTGTTCAGATGTGTTATTACGTGTTCCTCTGCTTCTACACTTTTTTTGTCATTTTCCACCTTGTCAGTTGTCAAAGTTATACATGAAAGTATCAAAGTTATAAACAACAAACTTCTGCGGGTAATACTGGAACAAGAAAATAATGAAAAGAATTGGTTTTTAAATCTTGAGAATGGTACTTTCTAGAAAAGTTACACAATACATTATTGCCTCTCATATACATTTCACATTATGAGCACAGTGTGCAGCCTTATCCTTCAGTAATAATAATGATGATAATGTAGCTGCTGTAGCTGGAATGTTTTATGTTCCCCATATCAATATGAAAATGACAAATATTGAAAATTGTGGGGGCAGCCATCAGTAGCAAGCACCAAATACTTAATAGCACTCAGTTATGTAAAAGTGAATAACAAGAATTTCTGAATTACCAGAATTTGAATTACTTTGCCCAATTTAGTACACCTTCAAGTTATTTCCTATACACCTAGGTAGCTAGTTTCCCTGACAGTATTTACTGTCAGCATGTGAATGGATTTTATACCAGACTACAGATCTCAATACAAAATTCGAAGAGATATGTGAATATTGTGTTAGTGACTTGGATTTTAGTAGTTTAACCCAGTTGTCCACAATTTATTATTTGTTTTGCACTAGTGGCTGTGATGAACAAATGTAAGTGAAACATGGAATTTGCTGATTGTGCAGTTAGGCATGTAAGCTGTGAGCTCATAGTTATGAAGTTGTAGGAAACATGAATTTAGTCGATTTGGTACACTGCTACAGACAAAAGTAATTTGTATGTCCTACACTGATTTTTTACATTAATATATTTATCTTTCAAAATAACATTTCTTGCTTATGACTTTCTTGGATGCTAGATATGTGAGACACACACATCAAAATGAAGTAAATTCTTCTAAATAAAACAGAGAAATATCAATGAACATGGCTGCATTTTGCTCCTTTGATAAGCTTTTTCTATTATAGATGATAAAGATCTTTAAAAGGCCACCTGCATCTTGTATGGAAGCTTGCAGTCATTTCCTTGTAGATTCTCTCATACTTTTTAAACATATCTTATTCCTAGCAGATGGATAGGTCACACGCCATCTTCTGGAAGCCCTGCACAGCTACAAAAAGTAGCCATCAAACACAGCAAAAAATCCATAATGATCCAGGAAGGTATTCCAATTGCAGATCAAAAAATTGTTATACCAGGTTATTAATTTTGCACTTCATGACCTTGTATAAAATTTTTGTGATTCATAACTTTAGTAAAGAAATTACCTGACCCCCCCCCCCCCCCCCCCCAAAAAAAAAAAAAAAAAAAAAAAAAAAAAAAAAAAAAACTGTTGCATCCAGAAGACACGGTCAGATGTCAATGTAACTTAATACAAGTGTACATCATTGACGGTGTGTAAATGATTACAGTTGAAATTCTCTGTGACAGGTAGAACAGCCACCAGAGTGCATTAGTGTTGTTCAAGTTTAGTATTATTATCACACCTGGTAGCATATATAAGGGACATGAACAGTGTCAGACACTGAATGGTCACTCTGAAGAACACAAGAGATGCTGCATACTAATGTGAAACAATGTTATCAGCACCAGACAGACTTTGAAAGGTGCCTCATTGTGATTCTCCATTTGGCCAGCTGGTTGAATTGTACAGTATACAGATTTGTGCATTTGGATGTGATAGTAGCCAAGTGTTGGACTGTGTGGGAATGTGAGGGCAGGCATACTAGTCAGTAAGGTTCCAGTTGGCCATATCTTATCATTACAAGGGGAGATCACCATACTGTCTATAAAGCACATTGTATCTCCTTATGTCTGTGCCTAACACCTGGGAAGAAGTAACGGACTCACTGCAACATTCTGTGTCAACCCTCACCACTGGTAGGAGACCAGCAGCAGCTGGACTGTGGAATTACGGTCTCACGTATATGCAGTTGTTCACACAACATAAATGGTTGCATTTGTGGAGGTGCCATGACCAGGATGCAAGGACTACCGATGAATGGCATTTTACTGTATTCAGTAATGAATCACAGTTCTGCACTGCCCCGGATGACCACTGTCAGCAGTTATGGTGGCAACCTGGGGAGAAGACCATCTCTTCCAGTGTTTTAGAGAGCTGCAGCTGTGTTAATCATGGTGTCATAGTATGAGGTCCATAGAGTATGACCTCGTGTCACAGCTAGTAATGACTCACTGAACTCTGATGGCACAACGGTATGTCACTGACATCCTGCATCCTCTTGTGTTATTTCTCATGTGACAGTGTAGTGGTGCCATTTTTAACAGGCCATTGGTCATCCTCAGATGTCACATGTCTCTATGAACTTATGTGCAATGCTGAGGCACTCCCATGGCCACCAAGATCCCCAAGGTCCTCAATAGAACATGTGTGCAACCAGCACAGATGCCAACTGTGTACTAGTGCCAGTAACAAGGAGATAAAGGAACATTTACAACAGTTTTGAGGTAGCTTGTGTCAGGAGAGGATAAAAAGGCTTTATAGGACACTTCCCAACTGAACCAATGCATACAGCAAGGCCAGAGGGGATGTGAAGTCATACCGATAAGTGAGCTTATACTGCCAACTTCTTTGTAAATTTGACTCGATTTTGCAGTCACTGCAATAACATTTCATTCCATTTCCCCCTCCCTTCCTAGGTACTTCACTTTCTTTGCTAGACAGTGTATATACACTCCTGGAAATTGAAATAAGAACACCGTGAATTCATTGTCCCAGGAAGGGGAAACTTTATTGACACATTCCTGGGGTCAGATACATCACATGATCACACTGACAGAACCACAGGCACATAGACACAGGCAACAGAGCATGCACAATGTCGGCACTAGTACAGTGTATATCCACCTTTCGCAGCAATGCAGGCTGCTATTCTCCCATGGAGACGATCGTAGAGATGCTGGATGTAGTCCTGTGGAATGGCTTGCCATGCCATTTCCACCTGGCGCCTCAGTTGGACCAGCGTTCGTGCTGGACGTGCAGACCGCGTGAGACGACGCTTCATCCAGTCCCAAACATGCTCAATGGGGGACAGATCCGGAGATCTTGCTGGCCAGGGTAGTTGACTTACACCTTCTAGAGCACGTTGGGTGGCACGGGATACATGCGGACGTGCATTGTCCTGTTGGAACAGCAAGTTCCCTTGCCGGTCTAGGAATGGTAGAACAATGGGTTCGATGACGGTTTGGATGTACCGTGCACTATTCAGTGTCCCCTCGACGATCACCAGTGGTGTACGGCCAGTGTAGGAGATCGCTCCCCACACCATGATGCCGGGTGTTGGCCCTGTGTGCCTCGGTCGTATGCAGTCCTGATTGTGGCGCTCACCTGCACGGCGCCAGACACGCATACGACCATCATTGGCACCAAGGCAGAAGCGACTTTCATCGCTGAAGACGACACGTCTCCATTCGTCCCTCCATTCACACCTGTCGCGACACCACTGGAGGTGGGCTGCACGATGTTGGGGCGTGAGCGAAAGACGGCCTAACGGTGTGCGGGACCGTAGCCCAGCTTCATGGAGATGGTTGCGAATGGTCTTCGCTGATACCCCAGGAGCAACAGTGTCCCTAATTTGCTGGGAAGTGGCGGTGCGGTCCCCTACGGCACTGCGTAGGATCCTACGGTCTTGGCGTGCATCCGTGCGTCGCTGCGGTCCGGTCCCAGGTCGACGGGCACGTGCACCTTCCGCCGACCACTGGCGACAACATCGATGTACTGTGGAGACCTCACGCCCCACGTGTTGAGCAATTCGGCGGTACGTCCACCCGGCCTCCCGCATGCCCACTATACGCCCTCGCTCAAAGTCCGTCAACTGCACATACGGTTCACGTCCACGCTGTCGCGGCATGCTACCAGTGTTAAAGACTGTGATGGAGCTCCGTATGCCACGGAAAACTGGCTGACACTGACGGCGGCGGTGCACAAATGCTGCGCAGCTAGCGCCATTCGACGGCCAACACCGCGGTTCCTGGTGTGTCCGCTGTGCCGTGCATGTGATCATTGCTTGTACAGCCCTCTCGCAGTGTCCGGAGCAAGTATGGTGGGTCTGACACACCGATGTCAATGTGTTTTTTTTTCCATTTCCAGGAGTGTAGATACTGAATGTATAAAGGTCATACTTTTAAAACTCTTGTTGTCTCCATAACTAAGATGCATGAAACGCAAACAGTAACTCAGCAACCAAGAAAACTGTGACTCTTCTTTATTGTTTGCTTTGTGTTTACAATCTGCTGACAAAGTGTGATCCACATATTAAAAATTGAGACCATACTTAGTACACGCAATTTGATACATATTACTTGTGTGTGTGTGTGTGTGTGTGTGTGTGTGTGTGTGTGTGTGTGTGTAAGACAATCTCAGCAATGTGGGACGAGCCAGTTTCTTTATGTGTGGTGGTTATCCTGTTGTTACTGCTTTTTGTCCTTCATCTTAGTTTCTGTCTTGTAAACTTCTTAACAAAAATCCATCTCCATTAGTTTTACCTACAGTTTGATCAGTTGACTAAAGGTTGGAAACTGATATTCAAGTGTGAATGACAGAGCTCCACAATTTCTGATATTAGATAGCAATTTTTTTCATGTTATACCAAGGAACTAAGTAAGCTGACATTTGCCAACACCTTTGCTCTTCAGCATACCTTACGACTTATTCAGTATTCAGTGTTCAGTTTAATCACCATTGGCCACTTGCAGCGGAATAGGTCTGAACATTAAATATACAATTATCAATAATTTTACAGTAAAGTTTTTACAATTTAATTCCACTTCTTTAACGAATATTCTTATATACTAATGTCAATGATTATTTCAAAATATTCTTTTATCTTATAAAATGGGTGTTTGAGTAACCTGTCATAAATCTTACATTTGAAAATATTACTGGTCAGTGATCAAGCAGATGCTGGAAGTTTATTGAAGAGTTTTAAACTCATTATTTTGTGTGATTTTGCAGTCTTTGTGAGTCTGTGTCTTGGTATGTCGAAGTCCAGTTTGCCTCTGGTGTTGTGGGGATGTATGTTCTCTCTGGTCTTTAACTCATTTAAGTTGCTTTTGACATAAAGCAGTGCTGTGTAGATGTATAGATTCAGTGTTCCTTGGGTTTAACTTTGCCCATTATTCTGATTACTTTCTTTTTTAATTTTCAGAATTTCACTGACAAAGCAAGAATGGCCCCATAACAATATGCCATAGGAAATGTGTGATTGAAACAGGCCAAAATATACCACCTTTAGATACTCATCAGTGACTACATCTGTCAGTCTCCAGATGAGATAACACACTCTTGCTATTCTCTTGCAGATATGACTAATATGTTCCTCCTAGTTTAATTTTGAATCAATGTGAAATCCTAAAAATTTTACTGATTTGCTTTCAACAGCTTTAGTTAAACCCAGAATTAGTTCTTGTGTTTTATCAGGATTACGTAGGAGTTCATTAGAAGAAAACCAATTCATTATTAGTTCTAGTTTTTCTTGTGTTGCCTGATGCAGTTCTGTTGTGTCATGGTGTGTATTGAGCAGTGTTGTGTCATTTGGATAACACACAGTTGAATTTGCTCCTACATGGTAAGGTAAGTCATTAATTGCAATGATGAACAGAAAAGGACCTAGGACTGAGCCCTGAGGCACTCCAGTCCAAACAGCCTTCAGCGAGGAGCATCTATTTTTAATTGATACAAACTGTCTCCTGTTGCTTAAGTATGATTCAATTACATCTAAAGATGGTATGTGTATGCCATAAAATTCCAGTTTTGCAAGTAGGGTGTTAAATGTTATGCAGTCAAAGGCTTTGCTAAGATCACAAAGCACAACTGATACTAGATCCCTATTTTCAAATGCAATTAACACCTGGTTAACAATTTCAGTAACAGCAGTAGTGGTATTTTTACCATGTTGATATGAAAACTGTCTATTGGAGAAGAGGTCATGCTTTTCAAAATAGTTATTTAGTTGACTGTACATTAGATATTCAAAAACTTTAGAGAAAATTGGGACAATAGAAACTGGTTGATAGATTTGGGGTAGATGCTTATCTCCCTTTTTAAAGACTCGTATCACTTTAGCAGTTTTGAGTGCATCTGGGAAAACTCCAGATTCTAAACATATATTAAAAATGAAAGAAAGAGGTTGACAGATAAAGTGTATTATTTTCTTCATTACATAGTTAGAGAACCAATAACAGTCCATACTTTTGGAATTGGTGAACCTTGCCACAGCTTTTACAATATCCTCTGGGGTGACAACATTCCAGTGGAAAGTATACCTCCTGTGGGGCACAGCACCAAGACGATCTAGTGCACAAGTGCCATTTTGCTTGATTTTGTTTTTCAGCTCACTCACTGAGGTTAGGAAGTAATTATTTACTTCTTCTGGGACCAGCATTGCATCTGGTGTGTGGGATTGTGAATTATATTGGTTGATGATGTCCCATGCTGCTTTACATTTGTTAGGAGCACTTTCAATGTAATGTTCACATGCCTGTTTCTTGGCCAAGGACAGTTTGTCTTTGTTAATTTTTTACATTTTATATAAGCTCTATAAAAAGTATGATCTAGCTCAGGTCCTTGTTTACAAGAATTTTTATATATTCTGTATAGTCTGAGCATCTCCTCCCTAGTGAGAGCTAGCTCATCTGTATACCATTTTAGTTGTTTGTTTTTCTGTTTATGCTTAGGGCTACTTTTGATTAATGGTGAGCAGGAGTACCGTAACTCTGTGAGTATTTTAAGGAAGTTGTTAAACACCATTTCACCAGCACCCTTCACAGGTTGTGTGTTGTATACAAAGTCCCAATTAGCATCAGATAATCTGTCAATAAATAAATTAATATATTCATCTTTCTGCCCTCTTATCCATGTGGCATTAGACTTGATTCTGACTGATTTGTCTGATTTAGGCAACTGATCACAGCAGAATGTTCAAATCAATGGTTCTTGATCAGCTAGGGCTCCACTGGCAAGTCTGACATCATACATATCTCTAGAAAAATTTACTATAATATTATCTAAGCACGCATTATTCCATGTTGGTGTGTAATTTTTACATTGTAAATTTAGTGCTCTTAAGATATTAAAAAATGTTCTAGTAACATGTTCATCACTGTTGGCCATTTCAATGTTGAAATCGCCACAGATAATTAGTTTTATTTTAGATTCTAGTATTTTCCTCATAAGCAGCTCAAATCTTTCGAAAAATGTATTTACATCTCCAACTGGTGATCTATATAAGCTAACAATTATAGTATTCTCTGTGTTTAGTCTTATACAGCTAAATTCTCCATCTAGTTCTGCATAGTAAGAGCTAACATCTATTTTGGTAAACATTATAGTATCATTAACAAATATTAGAACACCTCCATTCTTTCTTTTACTTCTACACATAATGTCTCCAACAGCATACCCTTGAGTAACAAAATATTGTACTTGATTTTCTGTTAGCCAATGTTCTGAGATACAAACAACATCAACGTTTTCAATACTGCAAAGATGTTATAATTGTAATACATTACTCCTAATGCAGTGAATGTTCGTTTGCATCGCAATAACAGATTTATGTTTATTGTTTATTGTCTGTGAACACTCTCTCATTTGAATGTTGCTTTTAGCACCTAGTTCAAGTACAGGAGGTTTATTACCTGCCGATTCACTGAATTTTATACTAAAAAATGACGTACATTCCAGGTATTACTCAAGCCACTACTTTCATAGATTGTTTTATTCCATGTGAGTCTTTCTTTAATTATTTTGTTGACACGTTCACACACAAACTTTTTCCCTTCATAGTTTAGGTGGTGCCCATGTCTGGTGTGAAGGTTACGTTGCAGTTTACTTATATCGACTACAGCACAATTTGCGTATTCGGAACACAGTTTCTTTATTTTAATATTTGTTCTTCGAATTTCTTTATTAACGCACAAACTATAGATAAGATCATGCCTATGAGGCATTGTAGCAACAACTGTATTCTTTGATTTATTTTTTTCTAGAAAGTTCTGGAGCACTTTCACGCAAACATCTGCTTCATTTTTCGCAACATCATTTGATCCTGTTATGCATATGACAAAGTCATTTTCTTGTGTGGATTTTTTTTCAATCCAAGTTTCTAAAACGTGTTTAGTTCCCACTCCAGGTTTGACAACACTGGTCACTGTTATGTCTTGATTTATTCCTCGAAACATACTGGATATATTCCTGCCATGGCTGTCTGTCAGAAAAAGCACGCTGCTCTTTTTACCCGATGTTCCCCGTTTATCATCATTTTTCTCAGAGTGATTCTTCGTTTTAAGCGCATTGTCTTTTGAAAGGTCTGGATCATTTACACTGTCTTTAACACCATGACTGGACTGCAGAATGCCATATTTGCTTTTATCTGTAAATGTAACTGCTTTTGCAAGTTTTGTTGTTATTTTTACAGCTAAAGTCCTACCTTTGTGTCTCACTTCTTTCCACTCGGATGATTTGTACCTTTTGTCAGGTGCCACTTCACTTGATTTGTTCTTCAACCATAACTCCCGATTTTCATTCTTGAGTATGATGATTTTGCTTCTTAAAGTGTTGACTAAGAATTGTAGACCTGAAACTCGTTCTCTTAAATTTGTTATTTCAATGTTACAATTCTTGCAAACTCCCTTTTTTAGCACATAACTGTAACTTTTTCTCGTATTAGAGTTACACACTTCTACACTCACGGCCATCTTGAAATATACTTAGGTCTTCAGTTAAAGATATCACATGGCTGTGTCACTTTATGTATTTAACAGCTGTTGACCTTAATACATTATTGACTATTGTCTGTCTGTGTATACGCACTTGTAACTGCTATATTTTAATCATACACTTAAGTGGCCTATATGATTGTACTCATCTCTCAGAGGTGGGTTTTATGAGCTATGTTGAAGTCAATTGCATTTTATTTGATCCTATAGGATTACATGGTGAACAGTGAATGTACATGTAGTATAGAAAATGTCAAAAATAGTAAACATTCATTATCACATACTTCCTAACCATTTTTCTCACATTCTAGCATCACTTATAATTTATATGTGTATAAATTTAATGTAATAAATACTCTTCAACACTGTCAGATTCATTTTCCACCAGATAATCTTTGAGATTCTTTGAAAACTTAGTCTCAAGTGCATTGTCACACAGTTTTATAGGCAGACTTCTTAGTAATTTGATACCTGAGTACTGGGGTCCTTTCCAAAGCATTGACAGTTGGTAGGGTATGCTTCATATGCCATTTTTTCTGTACATGTTGTGGGTGTGTACAGTATCTTTTGTGATATATATTATAGTTTCATAGATGTAAAAGCATGTAAAAGTTAAGATGCCTGGTTTTTTGAAGTAGTTTCTGCATGTTTCAGAAATCTTTCTTCTTAACATGATCCTTATTGCTTTTTTTTTTATTTGAACACCCTTTTTATTTCTTGAATGTTTGAGTTTCCCCACACTATCACTTGATATTGCAGGTATGGTTCAAATAGTCAGTGGTGTACTGTGCACAGAAGTTGTTTTTCTGCATACTATGACAGCTGTCTCATTATGAATATGATGAAGCTTAGTTTCTTACAGACAGAGTTAATATATTGCTTCCATTCCAACTCGTTATCAACTGTAATATCTAAGAATCTACTTGATTCTGATTCTTCCAGTCTCATTTCGTCCACCTCTAAATCCATGTGCTTAGTCTTCTTTTTATTTATGAACACTGTATACATAGTCTTTTTTAAGTTTATAACAAGTCCATTTTCCAGGAGCCACTGAGTTGTGGTGTTTGCAGATATGTATGCCCTTCTATCAAGCTGTACCACATTCTGGTCATTATTCAATTCTGTCATGTCATCTGCATACAGTATTTTCTTCTCCTTCTCTTCAACACCTATGTCATTAACAAACAGGTCAAACAGCAATGGCCCCAATACAGATCTCTGCAGCACCTCATATTTGATGACTTCAGTTTCTGACCTATGCATTCCCTTTTGATTCATATTGTTTCCTGTTGCATAAGTATGCAGATAGTATGCAGCATAAATGATTGCTGAGATTGTGTTAATTGCATACAACCACTGAATATGTGTTGTGCCACCATGAGGCAGCTGGAATCTGTTGCTAACTGTTCCCTCACTGTAACTATGGGGAAAACATAGCAGTACCGTGACTCATATCCTAGCCATCTCTTGATTTATTATAACTGCCTGCTTTGTCAGCTAGCTGTGGCATAGCGCACTGATGTCACTGACCTGCCCACATAAATGCGGCCTTTTAAATGTTACCTTATAAGCCTCACATCTTTCACCAAAAGTTCTGATTACAGCGCTCATGCTCACTTCTATAACACATCTGTAACATTACAAACTTCACATCAATCTTCCTTCTAGATTAACAGTAATGCTTCACCTGAACATTTTCAACAACCTTGCAGTGATGTCATAAAATGTCAATATATCACCAATTTTCATCATAAATACTGATTCCAAAAATCTGATGGAAACCATTTCATCAAAAGCTCTGCTTGGCAACTTTCTTGAATTTGTTGAATATTGAGCTTATTGACTGTATTTCTTTCAGATCCTCCTAAAATTGAAGATGATTTTGTTGAGCATAAAATTGTGAGGTTGGGTGATAATTTGTCACTAGTGTGCAAGGCCCATGGTTATCCTTCACCAGCAATTACATGGCTGCATAATGGAAGAATTATAAATGAACTGAATAGCACTGACAGATTCAGTGCAGGGATAGTGTCTGGTGCGTATGTTTTGCAAATCAATGGGATACAAGTCTCAGACAAAGGCAAATATAGCTGCCTAGCATCAAACATAGCTGGTGTCAGTGAAAAGGATTACCATGTAGCAGTTAATGGTATGAAAAAAAACTTAACTTTATCTTTCATGGTTAGACATCATTACCATAATCATATTTTAATTTATTAATACAATTTTCTCATTTTTAGTTCCACCAAAACTCGCTCAAGCCTTGATTGATGATACTATCAACTCAATTATTGGTTCTCCTGTAATAATAAAATGCCCTGCTGATGGAAACCCCAAGCCAGATATTTATTGGTTTAAAGATGGCACACCTGTAAGAAATGACAAAATAAGAGCTTCTGATACATTATATATCAGCAAAAGTACAGTAGAAGATTCTGGAAACTATACATGTGTGGCCACAAACAACGTTGGCAATACGTCCAGAAGTTTTCAGGTAGACGTCTATGGTATGTACTGGGATTGTATAATTCTTTCAAAACCTATTTGTATAAAAAACAAGAACTGAAACAGTAAAAATATACTCAGACTAAGTAATAAACTTCCAGCCCAAACCATGTTTCATCACTGTCATATTTGCTTAATTCATGACAAGTGAAAGGATGGGGCATTATTTGAATTTAAAGCAACTAGTTGTGAAACATAGCAGTACATCAGAAAATGATGCCTATATGGGCTGTGGCTGCTCAAAGCTACTAACTAATTTAGCATGTATCAAAACTTTTGGTTATTAGATATCTTCACATACCAACTTTCAATTTCTAGTTCCACCAGTTGCACTTGAGAATGAGGAGGAAACCGAGTACAAAGTTAAAGCAAACAATGATTTGATCCTGAACTGCAGTGTGTCAGGATATCCACATCCAGACATTTTGTGGTTCAAAGGATCCACCCCAGTCACACCATCAAACTGGCCTCAAATGCAGCTAAGAGAGATGAATACAATTTTGGTATGTACAGTATCTTCCACCTTAATAGATGACATTCTGCTTGGCATTGCATTAACCTAACAGCTGTAACAGTTCAATTCACCCATTGTATAGTAATAATTATTGACAGTATAAAAATATTTCTCACATTTTTAATTTTTTTAAATTACATTGTGGTATCAATTTCTTGTGATATTTTTTAAGTGAAAGAAATCTCCAGAGTATATTTCATGGACACTTAACGTTTACTGCAACAAGAATCTGCATACTGTGGGAAGGTAAATAAACCTCCTTGTTGACCAGAAAAAGAAAATTTAAACTTAATATTAGTTAAACAATCATTGATTTCTGGTGTCAAGCAAAATTTTAAGAAAGTAGAAACATATATCTGCTTAAATTCAATAGATGAGGGATTGAAAACTACCTGAGCAATCAGTAGAAACATTTAGTCCTGGGCAAGAGAATGCGGAGAATCTCTGGCAGTAACTTAGACATAGTGTAATTCATGTAAGATATTGAGAAACTGGAAGGACCTGTCATGGTTCAGTAACAATATTAAGAATGAACTATGAGTGCTGAGAGAGCTTTATAACAGATTCAAATGAAGCTGAACCCTCACTGAAATATAAGCACTCAATCAAGTTGAAACATCCATAAGGATAGCTATGTGAGATGTATTCAGTGAATTCAAAAACCTTAAAAAGTTTTACTACTATATGCAGTCAGTCAAGAGAACAAAGTTATCTGTTGCCCATGGTGGTGTGGTTTGCTCAAATAATTCTCACTACCTTGAGAGAGAAATAAGAGAAACGACTATACATTTCTTGAGGGGAAAAAAGAGTCAAAGTTTACAATTTTTCCTTTTCACTTGTGTTATTCTCTTGATCGTAGATTACACAATGTACCCCATTGGCACTGCTTGTCATTGAGGTTTATTTCCTGCTTTTACAAGAAAATTCTAGGGTTTTAATTGTTGGTATGTGGTAATATTATGAAAGAATTATTGCAAGCCTTTTTCTGATGAGATTCTCCATTTTTAATAACTTCCTTTGAAGAATAGTTCACAATGTACATAAACTTGAAATAACCTAAATCTTTCTGAGAAGCATGTCCACCTTAAAACCACAGCAGCTGACTACATACTTGAATCACAACTACAGAATCCCACCAAAAGTAAAATGAACAGAGATACAGCAAGATATTGGTTGATAATGAGACTGATAGATGTAGAAAACATTATCTTTGGTTATTTACTATTAGTATTTTCATTGTTTTACATTCAAAATTGCTAGCATAAGGTATTCTGAAAATAATAATAATAATAATTATTATTATTATAATTACTGGTTTTTCAAGATCATAAAATTAGGTCAACAAATTTTTAGTATTACGATTCTTCATCCAACATAACTCTTCTACACATATATTTACATTCATATGTATACAAATTTCTCCTTAATGCCTGTCATGATGTAAATGAAAGCAAAAAATTAAATTTGTGTGAATTGTATGAAAAATGTTAGTGAAACTTCCTGGCAGATTAAAACTGTGTGCCCGACCGAGACTCGAACTCAGGACCTTTGACTTTCGCAGGCAAGTGCTCTACCATCTGAGCTACCGAAGCATGACTCACGCCTAGTCCTCACAGCTTTACTTCTGCCAGTACCTCGTCTCCTACCTTCCAAACTTTACAGAAGCTCTCCTGCAAAACTTGCAGAACTAGCACTCCTGAAAGAAAGGATATTGCGGAGACATGGCTTAGCCACAGCCTGGGGGATGTTTCCAGAATGAGATTTTCACACTGCAGCAGAGTGTGCACTGATATGAAACTTCCTGGCACATCAAAACTGTGTGCCCGACCGAGACTCTAACTCAGCACCTTTGCCTTTCGCGGGCAAGTGCTCTACCGTCTGATGGTAGAGCACTTGCCCGTGAAAGGCAAAGGTCCCAAGTTCGAGTCTCGGTCGGGCAGACAGTTTTAATCTGCCAGGAAGTTTCATATCAGCGCACACTCCGCTGCAGAGTGAAAATCTCATTCTGGAAAATGTTAGTGGATTGAATGGTTAATTTGTTGTATGTATCGTGTTGTATACTAGAATATAAGAGAGTGCCACTGACATTTTCCATTATAACTTCAAGAAAATCTTAAATACAGTCTCATATTGCCATTTAGTAAACAAAATATGTCCATATGGAATATTCAAACACATACCGGTCTTCAATTGGCTAGGAGATAGCCTATCAAACAGAGCATAGTACCATATATCATTCTTAATAAGCAGACACAAAGTGCCAAGCGTGCTTAAAATGAACAGAGATTGTGCATTGTTATTCACAAAATATATAAATGACATGAGATGTAAAGTGTTTCTCTATATGTGCTGCAAAGTACTCATCTACAGCCACAATGACTTCTAGACTGGATGAAAAGCACTGACCCGTGAGGAACTTCTTCAGTTTTGAGAGTAGATTAGATGGAAGTCCAAGGGGAATAGGTGAATGTTACAGTGCTTCATAATGCAAATCCCTCAATCTCCCCATTGCAAAGATCCTTTTTTGGGCAGGTGTATTTTCCTGCTGGAAATGGATTTTTTTTCTTCTTTAAGCTGGGTGTGTTGTCACAAATGCTTATTTCCAGTTTCATTAGAAGTTGAAAGTAATATTTTCCACTTATGGTTTTGCCTTCTTCAAGAAAGTCAGTTATCAAAATTTCTTCCACTTCTCAAAACACCAACACCATGTTCTTTTCCATCAATGGCACCATCCTTGCCTTTTTTTGAGCTGAAGAACCAGTTTCTATCCACTGCATAGACTGCTGTTCAGTTTCAGATGAGTAATGATGATTCCATGTTTCATCCACTGTCACGTATTGACACAAAAAGTCACTTCTGTTTTTCTTGAAATGCATGAAGCACATTCCAGAAATTGTTGTGTGAATGTGTTTGTGATCCACAGTGAGCACATGTTGCACCCATCTTGAACAAAGCTTTTTTGTGTTCAATTCCTGGTGCAAGATGTGACAAACACATTTTTCTGATATGCCTAACACATTAGCAGTTTCACTCACCTTTATATGCTGTCTTCCAAACTCATGTTATACACTTTGTTGATTACTGTTGTGCTTACACTTTTTGATGTCCTTCACACAGATCATCTTGGGTGCTTTATGGCCATGTTTAAATTTGGCCATCCATTTCTTCATGGTGGAAATTGAAGATGATGAGCCATCATGAGCATTTGCATGCCGGTCTGTGTTAAACCTTCTTATATGAAGAATTTAATCGTTGTACAATACTCAGTTTTCTCAATTTTCAATACCACATGCACCAAAACTGCATCAGACAACTGCTTACAGTCAACTGCTGTCTGGAATAACTTGCAATTTTATGTGGCATCTACTAATACATGTACCAAAGTAAGGAGAAAAAATCACACGAGTAGTGCTAAGTGAAATAAACGCAAATCAAAATGGACACAAACAAGATGTATAGTATTATAGGGCAGATTAGAAAAATGTCAGTTATCCATAGATTTCAAAGAATTTTTGTCACTTGGCTTGTGGCAGAAAATCTGGTGGTCACATGAGTACTGGCCAATGCAGTAGATATTAATCATTCAGGTCCAAATGTAGTTATAAATGTTCTCTAGACCTTAAATCATAACACTTATTCATTGTTTGATCACTGATCATGAAAGATATTAAAATTGTGTTTGGATTTCATCAGTCCTGTATTGCATTATATTTGTAATTGATGAATAAAAACTAATGTTTTCCCAGCAGTCTAAAACATATTGATAGCAGTTAGAAAAAGTGGTCTCAAAAATGTAGTGAGTAACTGTTTGCCTGCTTTTCCTCTCCCAGTTTTCACAAAAGAATCTGAGAAAATTACTTATTCTGGAATTTCTTTTCACACTATATATAGTGTTGCTCTCAAAGTCCCCATTGTTTGATTTTCAAATGCTTAATGTGAATTGTGATTTATTCTTCTCAGGACATACATTTTATGCAGTAGAGATAGTGAAAAAAGGATAGTGGAACAGGAGGTGGAAATTGCAGCCATTCAGGCTGAATAAGATAATGTTACGAAAGATATGGACAAATGTAAAACTTTCTCAGAGTCTCCTCCAACCATCAGCAAGCCAGGACAAGACAAAAAAAATGGTTCTAATGGTTCTGAGCACTATGGGACTTAACATCTTAGGTCATCAGTCCCCTAGAACTTAGAACTACTTAAACCTGAGTAACCTAAGGACATCACACACATCCATGCCCAAGGCAGGATTCGAACCTGCGACCGTAGCAGTCGCACGGTTCCGGACTGAGCGCCTAGAACCGCGAGACCACCGCGGCCGGCTATGACAAGACAGGCCAGTGCCTGTGTTGCAATCAAAATGATGAGTGGGTGGAAAGCTGACATTTTCAAAAGCAGAATGAACCCAGCAGAAATTTCCTCACCTTACATGATGAGCAAGGAGCTTGAATTGTAAACTCAGCAACATGATATCAGTGAGCAGAGGACATCACAGTTTGCTGAGACAGCATTAGCAAGTTCCAAGACCGTGTGCTGCACCATCGCCAGACTGGGCACCAACACACAAGAGAATACTTCTCAACTTCAAAGAATAAATTCTTTTTCCTCTAATGTTGTATCAGTAGTGCCCAGTGCACTGATTGTCCTACTCCACCACACTCCATGCTCTGTCATCCTGACTACAGTAGAAATCTCAACCCAGGCCCTTGGCGAAGGAACAGGCTTAGAACTTCATCTGATAGCTTTGTGATGAACATCAAAAGTAAGCTTGACCTGTTGCTCCAGTTTGAAACTGATGAGCCTCAGGCAGATGCAGGTTTAAACAGGGTACAACAGACTTTCAGCTATAAGTTCAAAAGTAACAATGTACGGAAGTCTGAAAGAGAAAGAAAGTTTTGTTATTGCGTACTTCTCATGACAGAGGTGTAGGCCAACTTTTACAGGATGAACTAGGGTCAGAATACCGGGTCACCAATTCTTTTAAACCTAGTGCTGGTCTGGGTCAGGTAATAGAGGATTTAAGATTACTTGGTAAAGGCTTTACCAAAGAAGACACTGATTATAGTGGGTGGTCTGGAAAGTAGTGTTGACAGAGACCCTCATTACAATATATAGTGTGACCTGGTAAAGATAGCATCAGCATAGAGACAGACCAGTGTTGAGTTTATATCTGTTCTGAGATACCATGACTGTCCTCATTTCAACTCTTCTGTCAAAAGAGTTAATTTAGAGTTTGAATGGCTGGTTATGTTGGGTACAGGGTCACATATAATTATGGTTCCTGTCATTCTCTCCTTAAATGGGATTATACTAGACATGGCTCTCATGTCAGTAGAATAGTGTAGTGTAAACTGGCTGGTCCAATTTTATAAGGTGTGTTCAAAAATAAATGAGCCAGAGATATATTTACAAAAACCAGTACCTGTATGTTAGAAGTATCGACCCAGGCTGTTGAAACACTTGTCCAATTGTGACACAAGGCAGTGACTGGCTGTATCATGTTAACCTGTTCCACACATACAGCTGGATGTCATCATCCGATGTGAATCGTTTGCCCCTCAGAGCCTTTTTAAGGGGGACTCTTCTGATTGACTTCCTGTAGCATGGGACAACTGTGAATGCCCAGTGTTACTCGCACCCTTCACCAAGCAGTCAAATCAAAACAACCAGGCTATCTCACCCATGGAGTCATTCTGGTCCACGACAATGCAAAGCCTCATATGACCAACACAGTCGTGGCACTCCTGCAGAAATTCAAATTTGAGGTTTTCAGCCACACTCCATACAGTCCAGACCTCTCTCCCTGTAATTACGCCATTGAAAAAAGGAGGAGTTGCCACAGTCATAATGAACTGTCATGAATTTAATAACACAGACATTCATAAATTTTATCTAGAGCAGGATGTGGAAGCATGTGCAACAGAAGTAGAATTTCATAATAAATCCTTCATTATAGTAAGAGTACACCAAACACCTACAGGTAATTTTAATGTATTAACATATCATCTTGAAGCTCTTTTGGCCTATGTGACATCATAAAATGAAAAAAAATACTGGTTGCTGGTGTCTTTACTGCAAATTTTCCATAAACTCTTCTAGTAAGAATTTATTTCAGTCAGTAACAGTATCATTCATCTTAAGTCCTTCTGTACACTTCCCAACTAAGATAGCTAATTGCTCAAAAATCAACATTTATAATATCTTTATAGGGAGGTATAATGAAAACATTTATACTTACAAAACCAATAGTCAATGGCCTCTCAGACCAGAACATGCAGTTTATTTTATTAAATGCTAATGTTGATCAGTTAGAGCACTTGCCCATGAAAGGCAAAGGTCCTGAGTTCGAGTCTCGGTCCGGCACACAGTTTTAATCTGCCAGGAAGTTTCATATCAGCGCACACTTCACTGCAGAGTGAAAATCTCATTCTGGAAACATCCCCCAGGCTGTGGCTAAGCCATGTCTCCACAATATCCTTTCTTTCAGGAGTGCTAGTTCTGCAAGGTTCGCAGGAGAGCTTCTGCAAAGTTTGGAAGGTGGGAGACGAGGTACTGGCAGAAGTGAAGCTGTGAGGACAGGGCGTGAGTCATGCTCGGGTAGCTCAGTTGGTAGAGCACTTGCCCGCGAAAGTCAAAGGTCCCAAGTTCGAGTCTCGGTCCGGCACACAGTTTTAATCTGCCAGGAAGTTTCTTTTGACTTACTCCTCATACATGAGAACAATTTCACTTGGGATTTGTCAAAAGTATGTTAGGATACCTTTTTATTTTCCTTGTGTATTCTTGTTGTCTGACATGATCTACAAGGATCTATAAGGAGGATCTCCTCATTATGGATCTACTGGAACAAAAAGTACATCTAATCTAATCATTTTTAATCCATTCATTTTGCATACAGAAGACATGCCAGAAATTTACATTGTAGTAACAGTAACTTCTCATATACTGCCAGAAAAATAAATCAACACTCCAAGGACAATGCCATTTTATTGACAAGTGATGTGGCAGGTAGTTTACCTTTTTTAACAAATTCAGACCATAGGAAACACACGTGTCACAGTAAAGGGTGCCAAACAGTCACATCAGTACATATTGAACCCCCACCGACCCACTTTCTGGAAGCAATGCAGGCAACTATTCTTGCATGAAAATGATTGTAAAGGTGCCCAGTGGCATTCTGTGACAGATTGTCCCAAGCACCATGCACCTTTTGGTGCAATTTGACAGTTTTCATGCAGGCTCTGGAGAATGAGCAAGTACCCACTTTACCATGTCCCATATGTGTTCAGCTGGTGAGAGATCTGGTGATCTTGCTGGCCACAGCAGTTGTTGTACACCATGATGAGCACATTGAGTTGCAGCAGCCATATTTTGATGTGCATTGTCCTGCTGAAAAAGTGCATCACCTTCCTGTCAAATAAATGGTAGCAGAATGGGGATAACAACCTGTGCAATGTATCAGGCACCAGTAACTTTACCCTGGAGAAATACCAAATATGACTGTGAGTTGTAACTGGTGGCCTCCCACACCATGATGAGACTTGTGTGTTGTGGATGAATACATTCTGGAATAGGCTGATCACCAGTTCAATGCTGTACATACGTAAACCCATCACTCACATATAGACAGAACCTATTCTCATCACTGTAGACAACAGAGGGTCATTTCACTCTCCTTTTGACTCTTTCACAACACCAGAATAGCCGTGCTTGGTGATGTGGTGGTGTCAATGGTAGCCTGCCTAGACCACACATAATCTTAGTCCTGCTGATAGCAGACAGTTTCCAATGGTCCTTCGTGACACATCAGGTGCAACATATGCTCAAGTTTCTTCCATGGATGATGTTCGATCACCTTCTGCTGCTCTCACACTCTGCCAATCTGAATGTGTGTATGTGCTATGTCAATCTCCAGAACCCAGTCTATGGGCATGAATATGCTCTACAGACCTCTACTGCTCCACAGAACACTGCTGAAAGCAGTGACACACCAGTGATACATTGTGCCCAATGTGCAGCAACCCATCATTCTTCTGTCCAGCCTCTCTCAGGCCCATAATGCAACCCTGTTCAAATTACTGATGTTGTTCCACAGGAGCACATACTCTTCAGCGGGGCATGGTTGTACCCTAAACTGAAAGTTCACACACTGTTCACCTCTGCACTCAGCACAGTTACTGTATGTAGTGTCAGGACAGAGGGCACACCGACTGGCCTTCAGCACTATCTGATCACCAATGACCATGACAAACGAATCACTAACACCACAATTTTTCATTGGGCACATATTATACACTGGTGCCACTGAGTACAGTCCTTGAGGGTGTTGCATTTTTCCTGGCAATTTATAATTGAGTGTGGAATACAAATGCCAATGGAATGAATTGCATGTGTAACTGATAATTATACTTATTGACTCCACTTTTAGCGTACATCTGGTGTGAACATATTGTCAGTCTTCACTAGATGACATTTTTTACTTATTTGGTTTACCTTGACTGAATTGTTGGATAAGATCATGATATCTCAGATTTGATGGATTTTCCATATTTATTCCCAAAGTGTGAGAGGAGTTTACCCAGTGTAGATCCTCAGAGAGGTCTGTCTGACCACATGACAATTATGTATGAAAAATAAGTGTAACTGCAATCTGAGTCACTCTTCATGGACTATGGACTCACAACAACATAAGATTGTTCTATCAATATCATGTATGTTACTTCATTACTTTAAAGTTATCATTTTAAGGGGTGGATCAAAATTAGTAAAAATCTACATTGTTTGTATTCATTCAAAGTTTGATTGAATGAGACAGTGATGTGTTATTCAAAGTACTGGTTCTATAATTTGCTGTCTCACACTGGGCTTATACAGAGATGGTAGTTTTGATTATGTCATAGCTAATTTTCTCCTAAAAGAGTTGCCAACTGAGTAAGTTCTCCATATTTAATGATCACAGTGCCTTAGTGGCATTATATTCTAAGTATTCATCCTTTTCACCAGTCTTTGGCAGAAGTTTGCATGTATGGTAACAGTAAGTTGTAACCTATTTCTTGGGAATGGGCGACTGGAAATTGAAGAAATTTTTAAGACTGCACTTGATGCCAGGTGATTGGAGATGGAAATGGAAATGCCGTGTGGTTAGGGCCTCCCGTCGGGTAGACCATTCACCTGGTGCAAGTCTTTCGAGTTGATACAACTTCGGCAACTTGCATGTTGATGGAGATAAAATGATGATGATAAGGACAACACAACACCCAGTCCCTGAATGGAGAAAATTTCCAACCCAACCGGAAATCGAACCCGGGTTGTAAGATATGATATTCTGTCACGCTGACCACTCAGCTACCAGGGGAGGACGACTGGAGATGACAACATTGAAATGTGAGATACTTGGTCAGTAAAGGGTGTTTACTGCATGTCACAAAGAGGGCTGTCAAATGCAACAATACATTCAGAACTAAAAAAAAGCCAACAAAATAAGCTGTAACCATAAAACCAGTTTTTGAACTTGCCTACATTTTCATGCTATTCAAAATAAATCAGTGTGCACTGCTCCAATATCATATTCAGTTCTTTGTAACTATCACCATATTATTTATTGTTTAAATATGTGAATATGGTATCCGTTCTTTTGGACATGTCTGAAAGAACAGATACCATCAGTGATCATGCAGCTCGTTGGAAAGAAATTACAATAAAATGAATACCCCTATCTGCATACAGGCATTGATATAAGTCAACGGGGACAGTTGAAAATGTGTGCCCTGCATGGGTCTCGAACCTAGGATCCCCTACTTACATGGCAGATGCTCTATCCATGTGAGCCACTGAAGACACAGAGGATAGTGTAACTGCAGGGTCTTATCTATGTCACACCTCCTGTGAGACCCACATTCCCAACTTATTGTCCTGCACTATATTCTTAGTACCCCTGCCCATTATACTCATTACACAAGGCTTTTTGCCAATTCCCGTAAGAGTTTGGGCAATTTTTGTGCATCTGCACAGAAGAAGATGGTCAAATGGCCAGTGAACCTTATGTTGGGAATATGAGTCTCATGGGAGGCATGCCAGAGATAAGTCCCTGCAGTTTTACTATCGTCTGTGTCCTTGGTGGCTCAGATGGATAGAGCATCTGCCATGTAAGCAGGAGATCCTGGGTAGGAGTCCCAGTCGGGCATACATTTTCAACTGTCCCCGTTGACTTATATCAATGCCTGTAGGCAGCTAGGGATATTCATTTCATTGTAATTACATTCTAACGAGCTGCACGGTCACCGATGGTATCTGTTCTTTCAGATATGTCCGAAAGAACAGATATCATATAGTTAAGGATCACCGGCCATTTGACCATCTTCTTCTGTGCGGATGCACAAACAGTGCCCGAAGTCTTAGGGAAATCGGCAAAAAGCCGCGAGTAATGATTATAATGGGCAAGGGCACTAAGAATATAGTGTGGGATAATAAGTTCGGAATGTGCCTCTCACAGCAGGTGTGCCAGAGATAAGTCCCTGCAGTTGCACTATCCTTTGTGTCCTTGGTGGCTCAGATGGATAGAGCATCTGCCATGTAAGCAGGAGATCCCGGCTTTGAGGCCCGGTCGGCGCACACATTTTCAACTGTCCCCGTTGACTTATATCAACACCTGTATGCAACTAGGGGTATTCATTTCACTGTAATTTTATTTATTGTTTGTTGTTAATAGAACACCTCCCTCTCTGGTCCTAATTTGCTTTAAGTTCAGAGTATTTCTCTGACGATTACTTAATTTTATCTGGACTTGAGGCTCAGCATTTGACTACTAACAGTTATAATTTTAATTTGCTTGCCCAGTCATTGCTACATTTTCAAGAAGAGTATTATTTCATACTATACATCACTATCTTTAAATGCTAGATCAAATTTTTCTCATGTGTCCAAAATGATTTGCCATTATTTAGCCAGAGGTTCGAGTCCTGCCTCGGGCATGGGTGTCTGTGTTGTTCTTAGCATAAGTTAGTTTAAGTTGTGTGTATGTCTAGTGACCAATACCTCAGCAGTTTGGTCCCTTAGGAAGTAACACACATTTGAACATTTTTTACCATTATCTAAACAAAATTAAATGTAACAAAAATTTTTGTTTTTAATATTTCAGGTTATTCCTAATGTCACTAGAGCTCATGGTGGAAAGTATTCTTGTTTAGCAATCAATAAGGCAGGTACAACGGAGCAGAAATTTAATGTGGAAATTCAAGGTGAGTTTCTGTAATTCTATGAATAGTTCTTTCCCTTTTTTACAAATATCTGTAAATATTTGTCAAGGGCTATTCAGTTAATTTAAAAATACAACTGCCTGACAGATAAAAAATTTTCTGCCAGACTGAGAGTCATAGCTTTTCTTTGCAAGTTCTCTACCAAGTGAGCTATCAAAGCACAACTCACAATCTGCTCTCACAACTGTACTTCCACCTCACATCCTACCTTCCAAACTTAATAGGAGTTCTCTTGCATTCCTTGCAGGACTAGCACTCCTGGAAGAAATGATACTGCAGAGACATTGGTTAGCCAAAGCTGGAGGACTTTTTCCAGAATGAATTTTCACTCTGCAGCAGTGTATGGTCAGATTTGAATCTTCTTGGCAGATTAAAACTAAGTGTTGGACTGACACTCAAACCTGGGACCTATTCCTTTTGTAGGCAAGTGCTGTACTGACTGAGCAATCCAAGCACAACTCACAGCACAGCCTCACAGCTTTACTTGCAACTGTACTTCATCTTCTACCTTCCAAATTTTACAGAAGTTCTCCTGGATACCTTGCAGGACTAGTATCCTTGGAAGAAAGGACACTGTGGAGACATGACTTAGCCACAGCCTGGGGGACTGTTTCCAGAATGAATTTTTACTCTCAGCAGAGTGTTTGCAGATTTGAAAGTCTCTGGCAAATTAAAAATGAGTGCTGTTCCAGGTCTCAAACCTAAGACCTTTGCCTTTCATTAGCAAGTGCTACTTCCACCAGCACCTCATCTCCTACCTTCTCTCTGCTACAGAGTGAAAATTCATTCAGGAAACAACCTCCTGGATGTGACTAAGCTACATCTTCCCATTATCTTTTCTTCCAGGATGCTAGTCTCACGTGTTTGGAAGGCAAGAAGGTAGGAATTGCAGGACTGGTGGAAGTAAAGTTGTGAGGGTGGGTTGTGTGTCATACTTTGATAGCTCAGTCAGTAGTCAAAGTAGCCACATAGAAGTCCTGCTCCAACACATAGTTTCATTCTGCCAGGAAGTTTCAAATCAGCTTACACTCCACTGCATAATGAAAATTTTTCTGTATCTACAAAATAGATTTTAAATATGAGATAGTGAGTTATGTGATTTGATAAGAAGTGACATGAAAACTAATGTCTGCAAAAAATACCTCTTTTAAATTTAGCAGATTATTTTTTATGTGAACCATGTCAGAGATGACAAAATACAATGGGACTTCCAGATTGTCAAACATGTCAGGGATACCAAAATACAAAGTGACTTTAAGACTGTACTGTGAGAACTGTTCTTAGTCGTAGTGATAAGAGTTGATATAAGAGTTAATTTTTGTAGCTGCAAGGCACTGAGACCTTAAATAAACCTCTGTTCACATTTCCTGATATTCTGGAATTAATAGTCTCCACAACCATCACAAACAGGTGTTTCAAATATGTAAGCAATTGTATAAAGTGGTGAGTCCTCTAATGCTTAAATTTTTAAGAACTATCCCACACTTTCAACTTTGTTAGAGGTAATCTGCCATTACTATGACAACAGTTGTTGGAGCATATATGCACTAGTTTAGCAGAGCACAACAGTAGTCATACTGATCAGAATCTTATTCCACGCAGTAGCTGAGGTACTTGGGCTGCCCTATTGTCAAGTTTACATACAGCATTGAGATGTGATCATGTTTAAAGTAAAATAATGACATAAAGTAGCAAAAAGTTGAGAGCTCTGTGGTAAGACATTAAAAACTCACACAAGCCCTTGGAACATGGAAATCACCCAGGATGCCAGACACTGATCATCAGAATGGACTTCTCACAGAACACTATAGACAGTCCATGATCTCCTGGGAATGGACAGTGTACAGAACACTGACTGAAGCATTGCAGAGAGGCAGGAGGAGATGATAATACAAAAATACAAAGAGCAAGCAGCTTCCCAAGTGATTCCCTGATGGTTATGGCTAGTTATTATGTCACACATATTGTGCTGAGAAGACATGGGAAAGCAGAAGCATACTTTAGTTGACATCATAGTCATATCTTTTTCAGTTGAAAATCAATTTGCAAAAAAAGTACTAGCAGAAGATTTTGTTTTCAATGAGTGCTGTGGCATGGAGATTAAGACACTGGATTTCCATTACTGAGTAATGTAGTTAAAACCTTCATCTGGCCATCCAGATTTAGATTTCCTGTCATTTCCCTAAAGTGAAAACCATGAAGTTTCTTTTAAAGAGGAAATGACCAATTTCACTCTTTGTGTGTGTGACCTCAATAGCGGGTTGGACTCCAAGCATAATACCTTCTCTAGTAGCCATCATCAAATGCTGTGCTTATAGTGAGTAGTTAAGCAAGCCCATAGCACTATAAAACTTCACATTTTGTGTGATTGCTCTATCATTATAAATAATTTATTATTAGTGATAGCCTTGTATGGTCTACACCATATCCAGTTTGATGACCACCAGATCAAAACTGCTTGTGCTATAAGTTATATGATCCAGCCACAAGTTTCTGATTTTCTGCAGTTGCATGTACAGCTGTGCCAGCTAAGTTAAGAATGGCATCTTATTCTGTGGCTTAATCTCAAGTCAGATGATGAATCTCTTGTTCCTAAATTTTATGGAGGCTGCTATGTGACTTATCAGTAGTACCAGAGAAATTTTACTATTCATTAACTATTGTTATCAAATAGCAACCACTGCAGGTGTGGCTCATAGTTAAGGCTGCCCCAAAATGTATTTTAAAATACATATTTCAGTAAAGTATTACAGAATTTCAGTTATCAGGATGCATTTAGAATATTTCCTATGCAAATTTAAATATATACTGCGTTGGACAGTACTCATGTGACCACCTGATTTTCTGCCACAGGCAGAGTGACAAAAATTCTTTGAATTCTATGGATAAGTGACATTTTTCTAATCTTTCCAATAACAAGATATATCTTGTTTGTATCCCTATTTGATTTACATTTCTTTCACACAGCACTACTCATGTGATTTTTTCTCCTCACTTTGATACACGTGTTTGTAGATGCCACATAAAATTGCAAGTCATTCCAGGCAGCAGTTGACTGTAGGCAGTCATTTGATGTAGTTTTGGTGCACCACCACTTCCAGTCACACCAGGCGAAGATGCAAGACCTGCCCAATCCAACCACCCAGCACCTGCTACTCCAGTCCTGTCAGGCTTATCCTACCTCCTCGGAGGCTGGACCACCTGTGAAAGCAGCCATGTCATAAACTAACTCTACTGCAAATGCTACACAGCTTTTAATGTCTGCATGAGTACCAACCTGCTGTGCACCAGGATGAATGTCCACCACCAAACTGTTACCAAGAAAAATGTTGACCAACTGGTGGCATAACATGCAGCTAAGCACAACATGCTCAATTTCCATGGCTGCTTCACAACCTAGACCATGTGGATTCTCTCTTCTACCACTAGCTTCTCCGACCTATGCAGATTGGAGTTATCCCTAAATCACATCCTCCACTTCCATAATCATCCTGGCCTCACTCTGAGGTAACCCACTGTCTCGACACCCTCCAGCTGACTGTTCCCCCTCCCTCTGTCCTGTCACACCTTCCCATTTCATGTCCCACTACTGCCTTCAGTATGCACCAGATCCCACCAACTCTTACAATTGGTCTCCACCAGCCCCTACAATCATGCACTACATGCCCAGCCCATGTACTTGACACTCCTCCCTGCTGCATTACTATCTGGCAAACCAGCTGCCTCCCTCTGAGCTGCTAACCACTCACCCCCAATCCTCCTCCCCGCTTCCCACGTCCCTCTCCTTTGACCCACCCCATCTGGCTTCGCCCCTACCATCTGCCAAAACATGTGTGTGTGTAAAAACTCTAGCTCATCAAGGGATAACTCGAAAAGCTAGCAAGTTTCCTTCCTTTTGTGTTAGCTTATACGTTTCAAGTGTTGCTTGTGAGGGTCTGTCCTATTTGCTCCATTATTATGTAGTACAGACCAATGTGAAATTACACTCACTATTCAAGTTTATGTTTTCTAAATATTCCATTCAATTACCTGGTGGTTCCATTGTTTTGTGCAGGCTAGGAAAAGAGGATACCATCTCTTTTATTATTCAAGTGGTGTTAGCTTTCCAGAATGTTTATGGGGAATCACAGTCTTGAACATGACTGTTAACAGTAACTGTGCATAAACTTCAATTAGTAAAGTAAACAGCCCATCAGTAGCCATAACTGATTGGCTGTTTACTTTACTAATCAAAATTTATGAGTAATAAATTAGATGCATCATCAGACTTCAAAAATGGAGTAATTCTCTGCAAAAGTATTTGGGTCCATACTGTATAAGAAGTTAAAACTGAGTTGTCACATAAATAAACTAATCAAGAAGGTTATTTCAGTGTGTTACATCCTTAGAATTGTCTTTCTTTGTATCAACTTAAAGTCAAAAGTGTTGCTTATTTTTTGTGTTTAGGCTTCCTGCTGTCTTTTGAAATTGTTTTCTGGGGCAACGCAACTAAAGTAAATGAGGTGTTTGTTCAGTGGAAGGAGGTAGTAAAAATATTGTGTAAAGTAGATAACTATACACCTTACAGAAGCCTCTTTAGGGATCTTGGAATTCTTATACTGACTCCACAGTACATATACTTCTTAAAGGTTTATGTTGCCAATTATAAAAATCAGTTTCAGCTGATCTATGATATACACGATGACAAAAATAATTCTCATATGAACTCTGCCTTCTTGTTTATGGTACAGAATGGAGTCAGTACTCTGGCAGGAAGACATTCATTAAGCCCCTGTCTAACATAAAACAAGAAATGAGGAATCTGTACCAATTCAAATGAAAATTTAAGAAAAATGTCTTATAGCCACTGTTTCCACAAATTATCCAAATATATAGATTCAGGGATTTAAAAGTTCTGTTAGCTACACAACAAGGATTCATTATAAAGTTGCTACACATACCATTGTAATCAAGCAAATATTAAGTAACTAATAGAAATAAACAGCAGCCATCTAGTGAAACTCAAGAGGTAGCAGTTTTTTTTTTTTAATTTAATTTAATTTTTTTTTTTCAAAATGACGGCTTTCCTTCTAATATTCTCAAACAAATTTAGACCACATTAGAATGAAAAGCATAAAGCAGAATAATGGTAGCTTATTATTAATGCATTATACAGATTACAACTAGAAGAGTTTCTTGTCTTTTGTTAATGTATATTTTGACTTATTACACATCTCTGAAGATTCTTCTTCTTGATGAAAGCTACAGAACATAGCTAAAGAGTGAATGAATGGATGAAATAAGGGAACAGTGAATACAAAAACTCACAGATTAACAGAAGTATGAATGTTAAGAAGTAAGATACAAAGAGTAAAGTGGTGAGCAGTTGGAAGCTGATTTGGGGGATGGGGGAAAATATGATTCTAGAAATGGATTAGAATATCTTATCAGGCCAGGTGGAGTATGGAGCTAAATGATGTGTCAGAGGGGTAGTTCATTATAATTGACAATGTTCTGCTTTGTACTTACCGATGTCTCATCCAGCAATCACTCCCTCAGGTTGCTGTACAACTTTCCAAAGAAGTCTTCACAGGGCAGCATTTTCCCACTCACACCCACCCTTCCCACTCGCCCACCCACCCCCCTGCCACCCGCCATGCGGAAATAAAAAAAAAAACTGGAAGACAAACAGATTTGCCAAGCCATATCTCTGCATAATTGTAATTCTCCAACCACACCAACTAATCACCTAATCATCTGCAAAAGATCACCCTGTTGGTAATGACTACATTAAACAATGGAAAATCCAGGTTGGAATGTAACAGTATTATAAAAACAATAGTTGTTACTCTCCATATAGTGGAGATGCTGAGTCGCAAATAGGCATACCAAAAAGACTGTCAGAAAGTGAGCTTTTGGCCAACAAGGCCTTGGTCAAAAATAGGCAATACACACACACACACACACACACACACACACACACACACACACACACACACACACACATCACAGTCTATGGTTGATGAAGCTAGACTGCAAGCAGCACTACTGCTGTTCGCAGTCTACCTTCAGCAGCCAGGAACTGTGGTTATGTGTGTGTGAGTTGTATTTGGATGAGTGTGTGTGGGTATCTTGTCTATTTTCAATGAAGGCCTTGTTGGCCAAAAGCTCACTTTCTCACAATCTTTTTGGTGTGCCTGGTGAGTAGCAACTATTATTTTCATAATACTGTTAGTAATGATTGTCACTTTGGACTGCAGTAACTGAATCTTATCCTTTGCCAAAGATCAAAAACCTCTCATTGTTCCCTGAACTATGGGTTATCTTCACCAAAATCCTTCCCACATCTCCCAAAATTGTACACCACTGACAATCCAAGCTATGAAATATACTGGTCTGTCCTTTTGGAAGTCCTTCTTCCAGTGCCTGATCACATGAGTCATGTATATGTGGAAGACCCACATGCCAGACCTGTCTTGTGCACCATCCAGGATAAACTATTTCAATCCTGTAACAGGTATATACTTTCCCATCAGACAGAGGACCACCAATGCTGTTTCAGCTAATGCATAGCTTTTTATATGGGGGTTATTTCCACTAAATTGTGGTCAAAGGCATGACTGACCACCCACGGACGACAAAATGGTTACCATCAACACCCATTCATCTGAATTATCATCTCCAAAACAAACTTCTCTGAATTGCATATGTGGAAACTGTCTTGAGAATACATCTTTCAGTCCAGTAATCCCCTAGCCTCAACTTTTGACTCCATGTTCTATAATAACCTCCTCTCCTGACACCCAACACAACTCCTCAGCTTCTTATGCCTCAGTACTTCTCCTTAATCGCTTGATTTCAGTTCCTTGCACTGTGAGTCTATGAGTCATCACTGACGCTGTTCCTCAGTATGTACCCTCTCCCTTTATACTATTCTTTCAGCCCCCCAAACTTCCCCACCCAAATTCCTCCCTGAAACTCTCATTTATCATTTGCAACACACTGCTGATTCTGTCTACATTTGAATTAGGTTTCCACTTGGTATTCATGAATTCAGTCTATCCCACCCACCCCCTCTTAATCCTTCCTCCTCTAGTTCCCTTCCACTTTCATTGTTCTTCACAACCTCTCCGCCAAATGCAACCTCTCACCACAGACTACTTGCAGTGTCAGAACAATGTAAGTGTTTGTCCATAAGCCCTAAGGAAAAATGTAAATTATTATTTTCCAATCTTCCAATACTAATATTTACATTGTTGTTGTAGTTCAGATCATGTTCTCAACATAATTTTTGAAAGTGTTCCATTTGCATTTACCTGTGGTAAACAGCATAAAATCACAGATTTGGTTTTATCACACATTTAGTGAAGACAATTACTAGAACAAAAAATAATTTTAATTTGTAACAAGGACATTCTCCATCTATTAAAAGAGATAATATAGCTGGAGGAAATAAAACCATATATGATTCAAGGAGGAAGGTCACATATGCAAGACAAGAAGCCTGGCTCTGCATACTTCTCCCATCAGGTACTGTGTGACTTCCCTACGTAAACCATGACTAATCTTGTTTCCTCCAAGTATATCTTGTTCAAAAAGCTATTGTATTTATTAAGTTTTCTTTGTGCATATGTCTGGTCTTCCAATCTTTACTGGGTTGACTTTTCATTTTTATGTATTTATAAAAACAAATTTTGTATTTCATTATTTGGATTGGGTATTTGAAGTAGATGATTTTTCACTAAATGAAAATTTCTTCCATAGTGGCATAGTGAGTCAACGGGTGTATTTTTTAAATATATTAAATAGTATTCAATAGCAAATTTTTATAACAGTTTTTAATTTAAAAATATCTTTGTAACAGTATTTTGCTTCAAAATATATTTAGAAACTCTATTTTTGCTTCTCTTTCATATATTTTATAATAGTTACCTAGTAATCACTTACCACTATGTATTGGACAAATCTTGCCAGAGCCACCGTCAGTTGTTCCTGGAATACCAACTGTCCAGAACCACCCAGTGAAACTTCATCAGAGAACAGTTCTGAAGTGTGCATTAGATGGTTCTCCTGCACCAACTTATACATGGTATAAAGTAAGCATAAAATAAAACATGAGTTCATATTAAATGTAATACATTGCTGTTTTTATCTTGTGATACAAGGTTTGCAGTGTATTTTTGAATATTAACAAAACAAAAGTCTTGATTAGAAGACAGTGCCTAATATTTTTATTTACTTCTCACTGCAATTTGTACCCTACTACTTATCTTCTGGTCATAACTGCAAAAGAAACTTTGTTTACAGTTTTTGCTTTCAAATTTGTTTGAATTCATATATCTTACCCCATGAAAGAGAATTTTGGTATAGTCATCTGTCCTTGATGAAACACTATGTTGTAGACATTACTGTCTCTCAATCAGTATTATAACTACATGTGCAGCTAGTTTATTAACATCTTTTGAAGCATCTTCATGATGGATTGTGTATATAAAATGTTGCTGATTCTTAACTATACTAAATGTAATTTACAAACAGCATAGTTCATGAATTCTTTCATCTCTCTTTAATGCTGCTGTGCACAGAATGGGATACCACTTGTTGCGGGGACATCAGAAAATATTTACATATCATCAGATGGCAAGCAACTGCATTTGATGTATGCATTAGAAGATGATGTCGGCCTGTATTCTTGTATTGCTGAAAATCCAGCTGGCTATGAGCAGATGGCTTTCCAACTAAAGGTTGAAGGTAAGTTGTAGAAAAATAATACTAGAGTGTAATGAACACAGGAAGAGGGTGGACATAGAAAGAATCAGTATTTAGTTGTAAACAGTTCTAGCTGTGTTAGAAAAGAGTCAGAGGTCCAAACACTAATAGAATGCACTGAATCAAATCATAATAGGTATGGAAAGAAGGCTAATGCCAGAAATACGTTGAGCCAAAATTTTTACTAAGGACCTAACCATGTTCAGAAAGGATAAATTAAATACACTTGGTTATGGAGTGTTTATTGCTGTCAGAAGTAGTTTACTTTGTAGTGAAACTGTAGTGGATACTTCCTGTGAGTTAGTGTGCGTGGAAGCTACACTTGACAACCAGAAAAAATTAATAATTGGTTCTTTTTACTGAGCCCCAACTCAGATGATACATTTGCTGGACAGTTCAAAGAAACCTTGAGTGTCAATTAAAATAGGTACCCCACTTTTACAGTTATAGTTGGTTGTGACTTCAATCTGTGTAGGCAAAAATACATGTTTAAAATTATTTTGGACAACTATTTCAGGAATCTACTCAAAGTGTAGACGGTGGATACAGAGGTCAGTGATCACAAGGTTTTGGTAGCTAGAGGCCTTGCTAAGAGACAGTCTCCACTTCTTCCAATGTGACTGTGCAAGCATAGACCAGATGTGATTTAAATTCAGAGAAATGGTATCTATGGCAACTGAGAGATATATACCAAATAAATTAATAAGACATGATACTGATCCCCCATGGTATACAAAATAGGTCAGAACACTGTTGCAGAAGCAACAAAAAAGGCATGCCACATTTAAAAGACTGTAAAATCTCCAAGATTGGTAAAGTTTTACAGAATCTCAAAATTTAGTGTGAACTTCAAAGTGAGATGCTTTTAATAGTTTCCACAACAAAGCTGTCTCAAAATCTGGTAGAAAACCCAAAGAGATCATAGTCATATGTAAAGTACACCAATGGCAAGACACAATCAACACCTTCACTGCATGATGACAATGGTGATGTTATTGATGGCAGCACAACTGAAGCAGAGTTACAAAACATGGTTTTCCAAAATTCCTTTACGAAAGAAGGCAGAGTAAATACTCCAGAATCTGAATCAACAACAACTGCCAACATGAGTAACTTAGAAGCAGATATCCTCAGTCTAGCGAAGCAGCTTAAAACACTTAAGAAAGGAAAGGCTTTCAGTCCACATTGTATACCAGTCAGGTTCCTTTCAGAGTATGCAGAAACAATAGCCCCATACTTAGCAATCATTGGCAACTACTCGCTTGTAGAAAGATCCATACCCAAAGACTGGAAAGTTGTGTAAGTCATACCAATACCTAAGAAAGAAAATAGGAATAATCCACTGAATTACAGACCATATCACTAACATTAATTTGCAGTAGGATTTTTGAACATATACTGTGCTCCAAAAATTATAAATCACCTTGAATAAAATGATTTATTGACAAATAGCCAACACGGATTCAGAAAATATCATTGTGATACACATGTAGCTCTTTATTCTCACAAAGTAATGAGTACCATTCCTCACAAATGACTTCTAATTAAATAGTGTGACTATGGAGCATTGTATCAATTGTATGAATGGATTTGCGATTTCCTGTCAGAAAGGTCGCAGATAGTAATAATTGATGGAAAGTCATCGAGAAAAACACAAGCAACATCTGGCATTCCCTTAGGGAGTGTTATAAGCCCTCTGTTGTTCCTGATCTATATAAATGATTTAGGAGGCAATCTGAGCAGTCCTCTTAGATTGTTTGCAGATGTTGCTGTCATTTGCCGTCATGTAAAGTCATCAGATGATCAAAAAAATTTGAAAAATTATTTAGACAAGACGTCTATATGGTGGAAAAGAATTATGAAAAGTGTGAAGTCATCCAAGTGAGCACTAAAAATAATCCCCTAAATTTCATTTAGGGGAAGGTGGGGTAACGTGGCCACTCTAAGTGAAACTGAATTTTCATGAAACCATGGCTATTAACAGAAGCTTCTTGGATATACATCTTGAATCTACATACTGTAAAGCATCACACCAAATATTTATAACTAAGGTAAAAGTTTATTTTATAGGATATATAAAAGTTTTTCTGAAAGCTTACGTAGTGGCCACTTTTCCCTACCTAATGAAATAAAGTGACCTGCCTTTTGCCACCATTCACAAATAGACTGTTTAATTTAAAACATGGGTAGGCTTATATTATTTATTTCACAATTGATTATAATTAGGAGAACAATAATACAAATGAGAAAGAAATGGGTTGCAGTACACTGTTGACACAAAAAAGGTCCACAAATAAGAAACATTAATTATTTCTAATGATGTAAATAGAGAAATCAGTGACACAGTGGACTGCTATTTCAGTCTGATTCATTCACAGTTTATCCATTCAGAAACAATATTAAGTCATGTACAAAATTCCCATTTGAGGTTGTTGCCATTCATATGACATCCAGCGCACACTTTGTGGGCCCAGCGTTTATGTCTCCAACATCTAATCCATCCTTCATTTTCTTTAGATCTAGAAAACACTTCCTTGCAGTAAAAGCAGTCTGTGTCACTGTCCTCATGAGTGGAATTTTCTTCTTCCATTTCTTCTTGAAAAAGTTTCTTTTTAGCAGAAACTCTTTTGGAGTATGGTCCCACCTTTAGCTTCTTACCTTTGTTTTGTGTTGCCTTACATTGTAGAATATTGGCCTTCCCTGTTTGTTTTTCTTCAAACGTCCTTTTTTTCATTAAAAGCTACTACTCTTTCTTTCTTTTAGTTTCAGGCAACACATTTTTATAAGTGCTTGAAGTGATTATGACAGTCTTTTATTTTTCACTCTTAGTTCGTCTTTGATCCACACTCTGTTTCTTAGGGAAAGCTTTTGCGTCCTTTGGGCTTATGTGGAACCCACCTGTTGGATATTCAGAGGGAGGTTATTAATGATCAAACACTGAGGGGAACCTTCTCTTGGAGATCTCTCACCACCAATAATCTGAAGGAAGCCTGCACTTGAAAGGCAGCTCATAATTTGGTTCTAGAAATGAACCAGGAGGTGTATTTGAAGAAGACACAGCAGTTTGGCATCCAGAGGGACCATCGCTTGCAGAAGACTCAGCTGTTTCACAATGAGAAGAATCAATTTTTTAAAAAGGCACAATATTAGTGTCCCTATCCAAAGGAATATCAGTACCTCAGCTGCAGTATAATCTTCATCGGTAAACACTTTAGGGTCTAGAGGAAAAATTCACACTGTCTGGTGCTATCGATTGCTGTGTTGGAATAGCTGCAATAAGAAGCGCTTCATCCAAGAGTGCAATTATTGGAAACTATGTAACAGTTCTTCCTGGATTAATGCAAAGAAATTTTTCACAAGCTTTGGTGGTAAAGGATAGCAGCTCACTGATAGATAACTTCTTTATAGACCAAGATAAGTTTAACCAGATAAATGCTCAGCCTGTTGGGAATGGTCTTTCTGATCATGGTGCACAGCTAGTTACAATATATGACATAGCTCCATTCAGCAATACTAAACAGTCCTCCAAAGTAGTACGTTCAGTCAACGATTTAACAATTGCAAATTTCAGGGAAAGCCTACAGCAGTTAGACTGGGATGAGGTGTACCGTGAACCTGATGCCAATTTAAAATATAATTTATTTCATGACATTTTTGTAAATGCATTTGAAAACTGCTTCCCCAAGAAAATAGTTAAATATACTCGTAAGAAACCTTGTAACAAACCATGGCTTACTAAGGGTATAAAAATATCTTGTAACCGGAAAAGGGAAATGTATCTGACAGCAAGAAAGAGTAGTGACCCAGAAACTATCAAAAATTATAAAAACTACTGTGTTATATTAAGAAAAGGTATTAAAAAATCCAGGAGTATGTGGATCATGTCTGAAATCAGCAACTCTGATAATAAAATTAAAACAATTTGGAATATTATTAAAAGAGAAACAGGTCAACCAAGAGCAGAGGAAGACAGTATTACCATCAAATTGAATGAAAACTTTACGAACAAAAAGAGAGAAGTTGAAAATATTTTTAATAATCATTTTCTAAATGTTGTGGATATAGTAGGATCCAGGTGTTCATTAGAAGATGCTAGGCTGTTAATGGAAGAGGCCATACCTATGCAATTTGATACAATTGAAATCTCACCCACTTCTCCCTCTGAAATTAGGAAAATAATAAACTTGCTTAAAAGCAAAAACTCACATGGAATTGATGGCATTTCCAGCAAAATACTAAAAGCTTGTTCTCAACAGATAAGTAAGATTCTCAGCCACCTGTGTAATAGCTCTCTAGAACAGGGCATTTTCCCTGATAGACTGAAATATGCTATTGTTATACCTTTGCATAAAAAGGGGGATGGATCTGATGTCAACAATTACCATCCAATCTCCCTTCTAACAGCTTTATCCAAAATTTTTGAGAAAGTAATGTATTCAAGAGTAGCTTCACATATCTGTAAAAATGAAGTACTAACAAAATGTCAGTTTGGTTTCCAGAAAGGTTTTTCAACAGAAAATGCCATATATGCTTTCACCAGTCAAATTTTGAATGATCTAAATAACCGAACACCACCCATTGGGATTTTTTGTGATCTCTCAAAGGCTTTTGATTGTGTAAATCATGAAATTCTGCTAGACAAGCTCAAGTATTGTGGCATGAGTGGGACAGTGCTCAAATGGTTTAATTCGTACCTAACTGGAAGAGTGCAGAAAGTTGAAATAAGTAGTTCTCGTAACATGCAAAGATCAGCACATTCCTCAAACTGGGGAACTATCAAGAATGGGGTTCCACAAGGGTCAGTCTTGGGTCCTTTGTTGTTCTTATTATATACACTCCTGGAAATGGAAAAAAGAACACATTGACACCGGTGTGTCAGACCCACCATACTTGCTCCGGACACTGCGAGAGGGCTGTACAAGCAATGATCACACGCACGGCACAGCGGACACACCAGGAACCGCGGTGTTGGCCGTCGAATGGCGCCAGCTGCGCAGCATTTGTGCACCGCCGCCGTCAGTGTCAGCCAGTTTGCCGTGGCATACGGAGCTCCATTGCAGTCTTTAACACTGGTAGCATGCCGCGACAGCGTGGACGTGAACCGTATGTGCAGTTGACGGACTCTGAGCGAGGGCGTATAGTGGGCATGCGGGAGGCCGGGTGGACGTACCGCCGAATTGCTCAACACGTGGGGCGTGAGGTCTCCACAGTACATCGATGTTGTCGCCAGTGGTCGGCGGAAGGTGCACGTGCCCGTCGACCTGGGACCGGACCGCAGCGACGCACGGATGCACGCCAAGACCGTAGGATCCTACGCAGTGCCGTAGGGGACCGCACCGCCACTTCCCAGCAAATTAGGGACACTGTTGCTCCTGGGGTATCGGCGAGGACCATTCGCAACCGTCTCCATGAAGCTGGGCTACGGTCCTGCACACCGTTAGGCCATCTTCGGCTCACGCCCCAACATCGTGCAGCCCGCCTCCAGTGGTGTCGCGACAGGCGTGAATGGAGGGACGAATGGAGACGTGTCGTCTTCAGCAATGAGAGTCGCTTCTGCCTTGGTGCCAATGATGGTCGTATGCGTGTTTGGCGCCGTGCAGGTGAGCGCCACAATCAGGACTGCATACGACCGAGGCACACAGGGCCAACACCCGGGATCTCCTACACTGGCCGTACACCACTGGTGATCGTCGAGGGGACACTGAATAGTGCACGGTACATCCAAACCGTCATCGAACCCATCGTTCTACCATTCCTAGACCGGCAAGGGAACTTGCTATTCCAACAGGACAATGCACGTCCGCCTGTATCCCGTGCCACCCAACGTGCTCTAGAAGGTGTAAGTCAACTACCCTGGCCAGCAAGATCTCCGGATCTGTCCCCCATTGAGCATGTTTGGGACTGGATGAAGCGTCGTCTCACGCGGTCTGCACGTCCAGCACGAACGCTGGTCCAACTGAGGCGCCAGGTGGAAATGGCATGGCAAGCCGTTCCACAGGACTACATCCAGCATCTCTACGATCGTCTCCATGGGAGAATAGCAGCCTGCATTGCTGCGAAAGGTGGATATACACTGTACTAGTGCCGACATTGTGCATGCTCTGTTGCCTTTGTCTATGTTCCTGTGGTTCTGTCAGTGTGATCATGTGATGTATCTGACCCCAGGAATGTGTCAATAAAGTTTCCCCTTCCTGGGACAATGAATTCACGGTGTTCTTATTTCAATTTCCAGGAGTGTATTAATGACTTGCCATTCTATATTCATGAAGAGGCAAAATTAGTTCTCTTTGCTGATGATACAAGTATAGTAATCACACCTGACAAACAAGAATTAACTGATGAAATTGTCAATACTGTCTTTCAGAAAATTACTAAGTGGTTCCTTGTAAACGGACTCTCACTGAATTTTGATAAGACACAGTACATACAGTTCCGTACAGGGAATGGTATGACACCATTAATAAATATAGACCTTAATCAGAAGCATATAGCTAAGGTAGAATATTCCAAATTTTTAGGTGTGTCCATTGATGAGAGATTAAATTGGAAGAAACACATTGATGATCTGCTGAAACGTTTGAGTTCAGCTACTTATGTAATAAGGGTCATTGCAAATTTTGGTGATAAACATCTTAGTAAATTAGCTTACTACGCCTATTTTCACTCATTGCTTTCATATGGCATCATATTTTGGGGGAATTCATCACTGAGGAATAAAGTATTTATTGCACAAAAGCGTGTAATCAGAATAATAGCTGGAGTCCACCCAAGATCATCCTGCAGACATGTATTTAAGGATCTAGGGATATTCACAGTAGCTTCTCAGTATATATACTCTCTTATGAAATTTGTTATTAACAACCAAACCCAATTCAAAAGTAATAGCAGTGTGCATAACTACAATACTAGGAGAAAGGATGATCTTCACTATTCAAGATTAAATCTAACTTTGGCACAGAAAGGGGTGAATTATACTGGCACTAAAGTCTTTGGTCACTTACCAAATAGTATCAAAAGTCTGACAGATAACCAACAAGTATTTAAGAAGAAATTAAAAGAATTTCTGAATGACAACTCCTTCTACTCCATAGAGGAATTTTTAGATATAAATTAAAAAAAAAAAAAAAAGAAAAAAAAAAGAAACGAAAAAAAAAGAAAAACAGAAAACACAAAAAAATAAAGTTGTTATATTAACTTAAGTATGTTGTTAAATTAACCTAATTATGTCATGTATTAGAAAATTCGACTCATTCCACATCATTACGAAATATCGTATTCATGATCCATCGAACTAGTATTAATCTAATCTAATCTAATCTAATCTAGAAGGTTTTAAAAGGAGACATGAATGCTTCATCTAAAAGTTGGAGCTTGTGGCTACAGTGTGGGTGCAAGCACACAACAGTTGTCTGATATTCTCTGGCCTTGTCAATGAAATCTTAGCTTTTAGTATGGGTGGAATGACCATCTAAGATTAGTAGAACTGAATTTTGAGCAGTCGATTTTGCATGTTTTAAAAAATGTCGCATGTTGTTGTTGTTGTTGTTGTTGTTGAGGTCTTCAGCCCTGAGACTGGTTTGATGCAGCTCTCCTTGCTACTCTATCCTGTGCAACCTTCTTCATCTCCCAGTACCTACTGCAGCCTACCTCCTTCTAAATCTGCTTAGTGTATTCATCTCTTGGTCTCCCTCTATGATTTTTACCATCCACGCTGCCCTCCAGTACTAAATTGGTGATCCCTTGATGCCTCAGAACATGTCCTACCAACCGATCCCTTCTTCTAGTCAAGTTGTGCCACAAACTCCTCTTCTCTCCAATTCTGTTCAATACCTCCTCATTAGTGATGTGATCTACCCATTTAATCTTCAGCATTCTTCTGTAGCACCACATTTCGAAAGCTTCTATTCTCATCTTCTTCAGAAACGCTTTCCTTGCCATTGCCAGTCTACATTTTATATTCTCTTTACTTCGACCATCATCAGTTATTTTGCTCCCCAAATAGCAAAACTCCTTTACTACTTTAAGTGTCTCATTTCCTAATCTAATTCCCTCAGCATCACCCGACTTAATTCAACTACATTCCATTATCCTCGTTTTGCTTTTGTTGATGTTCATTTATACCCTCCTTTCAAGACACTATCCATTCCGTTCAACTGCTCTTCCAAGTCCTTTGCAGCCTCTGACAGAATTACAATGTCATTGGCGAACCTCAAAGTTTTTATTTCTTCTTCCTGGATTTTAATAACTACTCCGAACTTTTCTTTTGTTTCCTTTGCTGCTTGCTCAATATACAGATTGAACAGCATCAGGGAGAGGCTACAAAACCTGTCTCACTCCCTTCCCAACCACGGCTTCCCTTTCATGTCCCTCAACTCATAAATTTTACCCCTGCCACTTTCAGAATTTTAAAGAGAGTATTCCAGTCAACATTGTCAAAAGCTTTCTCTATGTCTACAAATGCTAGAAACGTAGGTTTGCCTTTTTTTAATCTTTCTTCTAAGATAAGTCATAGGGTCAGTATTGCCTCACATGTTCCAACATTTCTATGGAACCCAAACTGATCTTCCCGAGGTTGGCTTCTACCATCTTTCCATTCGTCTGTAAAGAATTCGAGTTGGTATTTTGCAGCTGTGACTTATTAAACTGATAGTTTGGTAATTTTCACATCTATCAACACCTGCTATCTTTGGGATTGGAATTATTATATTTTTCTTGAACTCTGAGCGAATTTCACCTGTCTCATACGTCTTGCTCACCAGATGGTAGATTTTTGTCAGGACTGGCTCTCCCAAGGCTTTCAGTAGTTCTAATGGAATGTTGTCTACTCCCGGGGCCTTGTTTTGACTTAGGTCTTTCAGTGCTCTGTCAAACTCTTCATGCAGTATCATATCTCTCATTTCATCTTCATCTACATCCTCTTCCATTTCCAAAATATTGTCCTCAAGAACATCGCCCCTGTATAGACCCTCTATATGCTTTTTCCACCTTTCTGCTTTCCCTTCTTGGCTTAGAACTGGGTTTCCATCTGAGCTCTTGATATTCATGCAAGTGGTTCTCTTTTCTCCAAAGGTCTCTTTAATTTTCCTGTAGGCAGTATCTATCGTACCCCTCATGAGATAAGCCTCTACATCCTTACATTTGTCCTCTAGCCATACCTGCTTAGCCATTTTGCACTTCCTGTTGATCTCATTTTTGAGACTTTTGTATTCATTTTTGCCTGCTTCATTTACTGCATTTTTGTATTTTCTCCTTTCATCAATTAAATTCTATATCTCTTCTGTTACCCGAGGATTTCTAGTAGCCCTCGTCTTTTTACCTACTTGATCCTCTGCTGCCTTCACTATTTCATTCCTCAAAAGCTGCCCATTCTTCTTCTACTGTATTTCTTTCCCCCATTCCTGTCAATTGTTCCCTTATGCTCTCCCTGAAACTCTGTACAACCTCTGGTTCTTTCAGTTTATCCAGGTCCCATCTCCTCAAATTCCCACCTTTTTGCAGTTTCTTCAGTTTTAATCTACAGTTCATAACCAATAGATTGTGGTCAGAGTCCACATCTGCCCCTGGAAATGTCTTACAATTTTTATTTTTTTATTTTATTTACATGTCAAGTTCAGTGGGACCAAATTGAGGAGCAAATCTCCAAGGTCGTGGAACATGTCAGTACATGAACTTACAACATGAAAGTAATAACAGATAAAAATAAATGTTCATGAACCTGAAAGAAAATCAGACTATAAGTTTAAGTAAATGCTATCAGCAATACAATGAGAATCATCTTAATTTTTCAAGGAACTCCTCAACAGGATAGAAGGAGTGACCCATGAGGAAACTCTTCAGTTTCCATTTGAAAGTGCATGGAGTACTGCTAAGATTTTTGAATTCGAGTGGCAGCTTATTGAAAATGGATGCAGCAGTATACTGCACTTCTTTTTGCACAAGAGTTAATTAAGTCCAATCCTAATGGAGGTTTGATTTCTGCCGAGTATTAACCGAGTGAAGATGCTTATTGTTGGAAATAAACTAATATTGGTAACAAGAAATGACAATAAGGAATATACATATTGAGAGGCCAATGTCAAAATACCCAGACCCGTGAACAGAGGTCGACAAGAGGTTCATGAACTCACACCACTTATTGCCCGAACCGCCCGTTTCTGAGCCAAAAATATTCTTCTAGAATGGGAAGAGTTACCCCAAAACATAATACCATACGACATAAGTGAATGAAAATAAGCAAAGTAGACTAATTTACGTGTCGAAGTATCACTCACTTTCGATACCGTTCGAATAGTGAAAATGGCAGTATTAAGTCTTTGAACAAGATCCTGAATGTGGGCTTTTCATGACAGCTTACTATCTATCTGAACACCTAGGAATTTGAACTGTTCAGTTTCAGTAATCATATGCACATTCTGTGAGATTAAAACGTCAGGTTTTGTTGAATTGTGTGTTAGAAACTGTAAAAACTGAGTCTTACTGTGATTTAACATTAGTTTATTTTCTACAAGCCATGAACTGAGGTCATGTACTGCACTACTTGAAACCGAGTCAATGTTGCACACAACATCCTTTACTACCAAGCTAGTGTCATCAGCAAACATAAATATTTTAGAGTTACCCATAATACTAGAGGGCATATCATTTAAATAAATAAGGAAAAGGAGCAGCCCCAACACTGATCCCTGGGGCACCCCCCACTTGACAGTACCCCACTCAGATCCCACATCACAGCCATTATCAACATTATCCATGTGGACATTGTGAATAATGACCTTTTGCTGCCTGTTGCTAAAGTAAGAGGTGAACCAATTGTGAGCTACTCCCCTTAGTCCATAATGGTCCAACTTCTAGAGCAATATTGTGAGATCAATACAGTCAAATGCCTTTGTTAAATCAAAAAATACGCCAGGCGTTCGAAACTTTTTGTTTAGCCCATCAAGTACCTCACAGAGAAAAGAGAATATAGCATTTTCAGTTGTCAAACGACTTCTAAAGCCGAACTGTACATTTGATAGCAAATCGTGTGATATAAAATGATCAATTAACCTTACATACACAGCCTTTTCGATAACTTTTGCAAACACTGATGACATAGAAATAGGTCTAAAATTATCTTCATTATCCCTTTCTCCCATTTTATATAGCGGCTTTACTAATGAGTACTTTAATCGCTCAGGAAACTGACCATTCCTAAAGGAAAAATTACAAATATGGCTAAATACAGGGCTAACATGTGCAGCACAGTACTTTAATATTCTACTAGACACTCCATCATAACCATGAGAGTCCTTAGTCTTCAGTGATTTAATTATTGACTCAATCTCCCTCTTGTCTGTATCACTGAGGAGTATTTCAGACGTCAGTCTCGGGAGGGCATTTGCTAAGAAATTTATATGATTTCCTGTAGAAACAAAATTTTTGTTTAATTCACCAGTAATGCTCAGAAAATGGTTGTTAGATACTGTACATATATCTGATTTATCAGTAACAGAAATATTATTACTGCGAACTGACTATATATCATGAACCTTGTGCTGCTGACCAGACACTTCCTTCATAACTGACCATATGGCTTTAATTTTATCCTGTGAATTAGATATTCTATTTGCAAAGCACATACTTTTTGTCTTGCTAATAACATTTTTAAGTACCTTACAATACTGCTTGTAATGGGCTACTGTAGCTTGATTGTGACTACTTCTAACATTTTGATATAATTCCCGCTTTGTTCTACATGATATCCTTATCCCACTAATCAGCCAACCGGGCTGTCCATTACTGCTAGTACCCCATTTAGAATGTTCTAATGGAAAGCAACTCTCAAAGAGCATGAGAAATGTGTTATGGAAAGCATTGTATTTATCATCTATATTATTGGCACTATAAACATCTTGCCACTCTTGTTCCGTGACAAGTTTTGAAAAACTCTCTATTGCTGTTGGATTAACTTTCCTGCGTAGTTTGTAATTAAATCCGACATTGGTTTGAGTACAAAAACCTTTTAGTGTTAAAATTTGTGCATCATGGACTGAAAGGCCATTCACCCTTTTACTAACAGAATGCCCATCTAGTAATGAAGAATGAATAAAAATATTGTCTATGACTGTGCTACTGCTCCCCTGCACCCTAGTTGGAAAAAACACAGTTTGCATCAGATCATATGAATTTAGGAGATCTACCAACATCCTTTTTCTTGCACAATCATGTACAAAATTAATATTGAAGTCACCACATATAACTACTTTCTGGTACTTCCTACAAAGTGAATCAAGAACCCTCTCTAGCTTAAGCAAAAATGCTCTGAAGTCGGAGTTAGGGGACCTATAAACAACAGCAATTAGAAGTTTAGTTTCACTAAATTCAACTAATGCTGCACAACTTTCAAATATCTGTTCAGTGCAGTGTCATGATACGTCTATGGACTCAAATGAAATACTGTTTTTTACGTACAGAGCCACTCCCCCACCCCACAAGGAACTCCTTGAGAAACAGCTAGCTAATCTGTAGCCTGGTAAAGGAAGCCTCTGAATTATCAAATTATTTAAGTGGTGCTCTGATATACCAATAATTTCAGAGTTAACATCTATTAGCAGTTCACTAACTTTATCTCTAATACCTCTTATATTTTGATGAAATATGCTAATTCCTTCTCTACTTGGAAACATTACATCCTCTAGATGTGAGCCCTTAGTTAGAGGCACTTCCTTTATGCAGGTATACCTATCAGCTGACTTCAGTCTAAAAAAGTGTAGCTTTAACACCAACTACTACAGGAATTTTTCCATGAGTGATACCACTACCAGCACCACCACCACCCACTACACTGTCACCTATAAGCTTAGCCAGCCTCCCCTTCCCATACCTATTGAGGTGCAGGCCATGCCTAGTTTAACCCCATCTACTGATACACCCAACTGGCACCACTGAGATATGATCCATGCCCTCCACCATCAGTGCCCTCCCCAGCCCCACATTAACACTCCTAACAGCCACATTAAGGTGAGGCTGATCATGATGCTGAAACAGTTGCACGAAGTGCACATTAGTGCCACCAGTTTGAGTAGCTATCTTAACCAAGTCACCACTGACATCATATTCCCCGTCCCTATCGAGACTGTTCCCTGCTCCACCCACTATCACTACCTGATCCTCTTTCGTAAAATTCTTACATAACTCCCCTATGCTTTCAGTCACCTGAGCCAACCCTGCACTAGGCTTCACAATTCTGGTGACCTGGTACTCACACCCCAATACTTCCTGCAACTGCTGGCCCACACCTCTACCGTGGGAACTACCTAGCAGCAGAACCTTCATTCTGCTAGACTTTGCAACTAACCTAGGCTTCCTAATTGCTGAGAACTGCTGCAAGTTACCTACATCTAAGGCTACAAGAGGCTCCTCTCCACTCAACTCTGACAGTTGGTCGTATCTATTGCATGTATGCAAAGTAAAACTGTCTGAATACCTCCTCTTCCTAGCTACCTTTTTGCCAACTGCCAGTTCCCATTCCCCACCACCCTTCACCCTCCTCAACCTATCTAGTTCCTCCTTTGCGCATTGTAACTGCACCTGAAGGGCACAGATCTTACGCTCCTGCTCCTCTATTAACTTGTTTCTACTACAGATTCTACATTCCCAGAAGAGGATCTCCCTAAAATGACCACTGGCTTCCCCACTGCATTCCCCGCAATGAAAATACTTTGAACAAATCCCACACTGTAATCCACTACTCACAAACCTACGACAGAGCCCACACTTTTCACTCATGGTAAAATTTTACAGACTGAAAAAAATTATACGTCTACATTACCAAAGTTCAGTTGCACCAGTAGAACTATTTAAGAACTAACAATAATGGTCTCGAAATTCTCTGCCTACTAAGAAAGCAGCTACTTGTATTAATACTACTACAACACAGCCAATACCAATACCAGCAAAACTTCACAAAATTATTAGCTAAAACCAAAAAATTAAAACGACCACTGTAACACTAAGCAAAGTTAAAACACTAAATGAAAATTTTACTGAAATATTTCACTAGAAAGAATAATAAACATCAGTTGAAAACTAAAGCACAAAATTTACTAAACGACTTCAACACATTGAAAACTCTATAAAACACAGCGAGCGAACGATTACAAAAGTTTATTAAGTCGTTATTTTGCCACAAATGGCACGCAACACCGCTGAAATCTATTAAATTTAATAACTGTATTTAAAATCTGGTTCCTAAATCTCTGTCTTACCATTATATAATCTATCTGAAACCTTCTAGTATCCAAAAAGTATTCCAAAAAGGTTTCACTCAGATTCCACCCGCAAGGGTGGCATGCATGTTACGTTCCTGATGGAGCCCTGTTTTTATGTTCATCCTTCGCCCGCATCTCGTGGTCGTGCGGTAGCGTTCTCGCTTCCCACGCCCGGGTTCCCGGGTTCGATTCCCGGCGGGGTCAGGGATTTTCTCTGCCTCGTGATGGCTGGGTGTTGTGTGCTGTCCTTAGGTTAGTTAGGTTTAAGTAGTTCTAAGTTCTAGGGGACTGATGACCATAGATGTTAAGTCCCATAGTGCTCAGAGCCATTTGAGTCATGTGTTCATCCTTCATTCTTTGCCTAGGGAAGATTACAAATGGGGTAGAAATTTCCTCTTGCAGACAAAGACACTACAAAAGTCAACAGCAAACCTTTATCAGCTGAAGTAGTGGCTCTGACTTGTCATCCTCCTTTGAGTGCAAACACTTTGCTGTTCTTGGAAACTGTCAGAAGACCGGTTTCATCTACATTGTAAGCATGATGAGCAGGTTGAAACTGTTTATCTTGCACTATCTTATGGAAATCAAAAACCTTGTCTACATTCTCATTGTTAAACACTTGTGCTCTAGCCACAGAAGCAGACTCTGGCTTCCTAAGATTAATATTAGGATGCTGTTCTCTAAAGCAAACCACCCAGTCTTTCCTTGCCATTTCAGACTCTGTTGAAACAATGGGGTATTTTGTTATGCGTTACCAATTTGACTGCTAATTGCCGCATGTCATTCACTGTAATTCCATAAAATCACTTGTTGTTGTTGTTGTTGTCTTCAGTTCTGAGACTGGTTTGATGCAGCTCCCCATGCTACTCTATCCTGTGCAAGCTTCTTCATCTCCCAGTACTCACTGCAACCTACATCTTTCTAAATCTGCTTAGTGTATTCATCTCTTGGTCTCCCTCTACAATTTTTACCCTCCACGCTGCCCTCCAATGCTAAATTTGTGATCCCTTGATGCCTCAGAACATGTCCTACCAACCGGTGCCTTCTTCTGGTCAAGTTGTGCCACAAACTCCTCTTCTCCCCAATTCTATTCACTACCTCCTCATTAGTTATGTGATCTACCCATCTAATCTTCAGCATTCTTCTGTAGCACCACATTTCGAAAGCTTCTATTCTCTTCTTGTCCAAACTATTTATCGTCCATGTTTCACTTCCATACATGGCTACACTCCATACCAATACTTTCAGAAACAACTTCCTGACACATAAATCTATACTCGATGTTAACAAATTTCTCTTCTTTAGAAATGCTTTCCTTGCCATTGCCAGTCTACATGTTATATCCTCTCTACTTCGACCATCATCAGTTATTTTGCTCCCCAAATAGCAAAACTCCTTTACTACTTTAAGTGTCTCATTTCCTAATCTAATTCCCTCAGCATCACCCGACTTAATTCAACTACATTCCATTATCCTAGTTTTGCTTTTGTTGATGTTCATCTTATATCCTCCTTTCAAGACACTGTCCATTCTGTTCAACTGCTCTTCCAAGTTCTTTGCTGTCTATGATAGAATTACAATGTCATCGGTGAACCTCAACATTTTTATTTCTTCTCCATGGACTTTAATACCTACTCTGAATTTTTCTTTTGTTTCCTTTACTGCTTGCTAAATATACAGATTGAATAACATCGGGGAGAGGCTACAACCCTGTCTCACTCCCTTCACAACCGCTGCTTCCCTTTCATGTCCCTCGACTCTTATAACTGCCATCTGGTTTCTGTACAAATCGTAAATAGCCTTTCGCTCCCTGTATTTTACTCCTGCCACCTTTAGAATTTGAAAAAGAGTATTCCAATCAACATTGTCAAAAGCTTTCTCTAAGTCCACAAATGCTAGAAATGTAGGTTTGCCTTTCCTTAATCTATTTTCTAAGATAAGTCATAGGGTCAGTATTGCCTCACGTGTTCCAACATTTCTACGGAATCCAAACTGATCTTCGCCGAGGTCGGCTGCTACCTGTTTTTCCATTCATCTGTAAAGAATTCGAGTTAGTATTGTGCAGCTGTGACTTATTAAACTGATAGTTCAGTAATTTTCACATCTGTCAACACCTGCTTTCTTTGGGATTGGAATTATTATATCCTTCTTGAAGTCTGAGGGTATTTCGCCTGTCTCATACATTTTGCTCACCAGATGGTAGAGTTTTGTCAGAACTGGCTCTCCCAAGGCCGTCAGTAATTCCAATGGAATGTTGTCTACTCCCGGGGCCTTGTTTCGACTCAGATCTTTCAGTGCTCTGTCAAACTCTTCACGCAATATCGTATCTCCCATTTCATCTTCATCCACATCCTCTTCCATTTCCATAATATTGTCCTCAAGTACGTCACCGTTGTATAGACCCTCTATATACTCCTTCCACCTTTCTGCTTTCCCTCATTTGCTTAGAATTGGGTTTTCATCTGAGCTCTTGATATTCATGCAAGTGGTTCTCTTTTCTCCAAAGGTCTCTTTAATTTTCCTGTAGGCAGTATCTATCTTACCCCTAGTGAGATAAGCCTCTACATCCTTACATTTGTCCTCTAGCCATCCCTGCTTAGCCATTTTGCACTTCCTGTCGATCTCATTTTTGAGACGTCTGTATTCCCTTTTGCCTGCTTCATTTACTGTGTTTTTATATTTTCTACTTTCATCAATTAAATTCAATATTTCTTCTGTTACCCAAAGATTTCTACTAGCCTTCATCTTTTTACCTACTTGATCCTCTGCTGCCTTCACTACTTCATCCCTCAGAGCTACCCATTATTCTTCTGCTGTATTTCTTTCCCCCATTCCTGTCAATTGTTCCCTTATGCTCTCCCTGAAACTCTGTACAACATCTGGTTTAGTCAGTTTATCCAGGTCCCATCTACTCAAATTCCCACCTTTTTGCAGTTTCTTCAGTTTTAATCTACAGTTCATAACCAATAGATTGTGGTCAGAGTCCACATCTGTCCCTGGAAATGTCTTACAATTTAAAACCTGGTTCCTAAATCTCTTTCTTACCATTATATAATCTATCTGATACCTTCTAGTATCTCCAGGATTCTTCCATGTATACAACCTTCTTTTGTGATTCTTGAACCAAGTGTTAGCTATGATTAAGTTATGCTCTGTGCAAAATTCTACCAGACGACTTCCTCTTTCATTTCTCTCCCCCAATCCATATTCACCCACTATGTTTCCTTCTCTCCCTTTTCCTACTCTCGAATTCCAGTCACCCATGACTATTAAATTTTCGTCTCCCTTCACTACCTGAATAATTTCTTTTATCTCATCATACATTTCATCAATTTCTTCATCATCTGCAGAGCTAGTTGGCATATAAACTTGTACTACTGTAGTAGGCATGGGCTTCGTGTCTATCTTGGCCACAATAATGCATTCACTATGCTGTCGGTAGTAGCTTACCCACACTCCTATTTTTTTATTCTTTATTAAACCTACTCCTGCATTACCCCTATTTGATTTTGTATTTATAACACTGTATTCACCTGACCAAAAGTCTTGTTCCTCCTGCCACCGAACTTCACTTATTTCCCACTATATCTAACTTCAACCTATCCATTTCCCTTTTTAAATTTTCTAACCTACCTGCCCGATTAACGGATCTGACATTCCACACTCTGATCCGTAGAATGCCAGTTTTCTTTCTCCTGATAATGACGTCCTCCTGAGTAGTCCCCGCCCGGAGATCCAAATGGGGGTCTATTTTATCTCCGGAATATTTTACCCAAGAGGATGCCATCATCACTTAACCATACAGTAAAGCTGCATGCCCTCGGGAAAATTTATGGCTGTAGTTTCCCCTTGCTTTCAGCCGTTCGCAGTGCCAGCACAGCAAGGCCGTTTTGGTTAATGTTGCAAGGCCAGATGAGTCAATCATCCAGACTGTTGCCCCTGCAACTACTGAAAAGGCTGCTGCCCCTGTTCAGGAACCACACGTTTGTCTGGCCTCTCAACAGAAACCCCTCCGTTGTGGTTGCACCTACGGTACAACCATCTGTATCGCTGAGGCACGCAAGCCTCCCCACCAACAGCAAGGTCCATGGTTCATAGGGGTAGGAAAATCACTTATCCATTTCAAAAATGTAATTAAGGAATTCTTGCTCTTGTTCTTCTCTGAACACTGCCCTTAAGCTGCCCATAACCTTTTTACTGCCAACTGCATGTCTTTTTTTTTTTTTTTTTTTTTTTTTTTTTGTCTAGAATTCTTCATTTTAGCATATTATGTGAACTGTTGAATTGTATTGCTGCTGTTGAAAAAGACATGTTATCATTCTTTACTGCTTCAGTTACCTTTTGCATTGCAACAGTGTCCCATGTTTGTTGTTCTCTTTTACATATGTATTTTCTTGGCACCTTGAAGCACTTGGAAACCCTTGCAGGAGAGCAGAATAATGGATATTGTGCATAACACAATTTGTAATGTTTTAATTTCAGTTGTTATACTATGCATAAAATATGGAATTAGTTAATTCTCATTCAGATAAACAGATTGACAATGAACTATCAGGAATAGTGGCCAGTTTTCCCAATCAGACGCCATGTCTGTATCAGTGGATCACTCGCGAAACAATACAACCGAAGGAAATGACATTGACTTATATTTGTAAGGAAAAATCCATTGCATGAACCGTGATATTGCAAAAATCTATTGCTCTGCATGAAAGTGAAACAACTAAAGTAATAGGGTGACTAACCTTACATCAAATGACCGAAAGAACCTAAACTTTTCACAGAAAGATAATGGAGCTACCTTCCTTTATCAAAGTCACTAACAACACTAACGGTGCTGATTACATCTATTTTGACCACTTCTTGGTAGGGAGCAGCACTGTTGAAGACATCAGGTAAGCAGTGACAACTTTTCCCAACCTGGCCACTTTACCCTTCTTTCCCATACACAATAATAAATCACACAAATCTAAAGGCTGTAACCTCAACTAAATACCTATGGATTACTGTTATGATTAACTTAAAGTGGAATGGTCAGATTGATAATGTTGTTGGGAAAATGAACCAAAGATGGTGATTTATTGGCAGAATGAAAAATGTAGCAAGTCTATTAAGGAGACTGCTTACACTAAGCTTGTCTGCCTTCTTTTTTTCTGGAGTAGTGCTGTGTGGTGTGGAACCCACATCAGACAGGATTGATGGAGGACATAGAAAACGTTGAGGGAAGGCCAACTCATTTTGTATTGACATGAACTAGAGAAGAAAGTGCCACAGATATGATACACAGATTGGGGTGGCAGTCATTAAAACAAAGGCACTTTTCACTATAGCTGAACCTTTTCATGAAATTTCAATCACCAGCTTCCACCTCAGTGTGTGAAAATATTTTGTTGGCACCCACTTACTTAGGGAGGAATGATAATCATAATAAAACAAAAGAAGTTGGAGCTCACACAGAAATATTTAAGTATTTGTTTTTCCCATGCGCTGTTGGAGAGTGGAATGATGGAGAAGTAGCTTAAAGGTGGCTCAATGAACTCTCTACCAGGCACTTAATTGTGAACTGCAGAGTAATCATGTCGATGTAGATGTAGCTGTCTCCTATATTCCTCCCCCTTGATGGCAGAAAGAAAACTGGGTCAAGTAAAATTTCTTTTTGGTTTGTCGACACTGAGACTGCCACTGTGCTACTGTATACCTTCTTGACTTTAATATTGTGATGTGACACATCTATTGTTTTCCAGTTGTGCATTGGATTTTGTAAATTATAGAATAGCATTTGTAGCTACACTATATAAAAGTTCATAATTTCAGTATATAGTATACAATGTAATAGTTCTTCATCTTCATTCCTTACAACATCATTGTTTTCATTTTCATTTTGATGACATGGCTACACACATGTCTCCCATGTTCATCATTTTCAGAAAGAAGGGATTTTCCAATGTAACAGTCAATCAGAATATGTATGTATTACAAGTTCAATGTTTCACAAGAAAATCAAATTCAAAACCCATGCCTAACAGAACATAATTATGATTGTTGCTCATGACCTGTGTTCTTTTTTTTTTCACTTATAATCATCTGCTTACAATATTGTATTTTATTAGTTTATGAAATAGATGGCATCATGTCTCTAAGAGATGAATGATCATTAATTAATTTAAAAAGGGAAAAAAACAATAACTGTAAAAGTCTGGCAACTTCTTTAATTTTGGTTGAATGTACCAAAATAGATAAATGAACTCCAATAAATAAGAGCTTTGTGTCATCAGTATGTAGTAAAGCAGAAGCACACAGCTAATTTTGAGCTTTCTTCATAGAAACACCGTTTTTAAGAATTAATGAGAAAGAGTGAAAATGGAAGGAAGACGGCCAAGGATGAATAGGAAGTTAAAGAAAATGTTAGCTAGAAGCTGTGGGGACCATATTGATGTGAAGAGAGGGATGATGTGAGGCCAATTAATGTATGATAAGATCAAACATATCACATACCTCAGCAGCATATCAGAGAAACTGTGATAGGATAATTACAATAAAGACGATGTACGAGTAAAATAATATTATTAGAGCTTCAGGATATGGAAAAGGCAGAAACATTTAAGGCAGAGGTGGGGAGTATGAGCAACTGATAATATTGAGCAAGGACACAATCATTACGAGCAACTCTGAGAACCAAGTAAGTGAAAGATTATGTCTACGTGAGAAAATTAGCAACAGAGAAGAAATTCAGGCTGTAAGAAACAGAATTCTTTAGGGGCAATAATGTGTAATGAGCCGTGAGGAAGATGGAAGTAAATTTTTTTTATTTATGTATTCTTTATCCATAGCACCTCTCCGATAATTTGCAAAGAAAATACTCCACGCATCACATGGTTTTGGACCAGGAAAATTTATTCATCAGAATGTTGATGCCCACAAATCATTTCTTGAATTATATTACTGTAAATGGATATACAGTCAGTTTCTCATTTCATATTGTACAGATACATTTTCACTGAATAAAAAATACAATTACAGTAGTGATAAAATCTCACACTTAAAAATATCTGTATTGGTGGTTTTTAAATTAAAGTTTGTACTGGTGCCTTAGGTTTACTCTTGGTACTACACAGCAGAGCCAAGGAAACCGGTACACCTGCCTAATGTCGTGTAGGACCCCTGCGAGCACGCAGAAGTGCCCCAACATGATGTGGCACGGACATGACTAATGTCTCAAGTAGTGCTGGAGGGAATTGACACCATGAAACCTGCAGGGCTGACCATAAATCTGTAAGAGTATGAGGGCTGGAGATCTCATGTGAACAGTTTATTGCAAGACATCCCAGATATGCTAGATAATGTTCATGTTTGGGGAGTTTGGCTGCTGGCGGAAAACTTAGAAGAGTGTCTCTGGAGCCACTCTGTAGCAAATTCTGGACATGTGCGGTGTCACAGCATCCTGCTGGAATTGCCCAAGTCTGTCGGAATGCACAATGGACATGAATGGCTGCAGGTGATAAGACAGGATGCTTACATATGTGTCACCCATCAGAGCTGTATCTAGACATATCAGGGGTCCCATATCACTCCATCTGCACATGTCCCACACCATTACAGAGCCTCCACCAGCTTGAACTGTCCCCTCCTGAAATGCAGGGTCCATGGAGTGATGAGGTTGTCTCCATACCCATACATGATCATCCATTCAATACAATTTGAAACAAGACTTGTCCAACCAGGCAACATGTTTCCAGTCATCAACAGTCCAATGTTGGTGTTGATGGACCCAGGCGAGGCCTAAAGCCTTGTGTCGTGCAGTCATCAAGGGAACATGAGTGGGACTTTGGCTCTGAAAGCCTACATCGATGATGTTTCATTGAATGATTCGCACACTGACACTTGTTGATAATCCAACATTGAAATCTGCAGCAATTTGCAGAAGGGTTGCACTTCTGTCACATTGAATGATTCCCTTCAGTCATCATTGGTCCCATTCTTGGAAGATCTGTTTCTGGCCACAGAAATGTCAGAGATTTGATGTTTTACCAGATTCCTGATATTCATGGTCCCCTCTTGAAATGGTTGTATGGAAAAATCTCCACTTCACTTATACATCAGAGATGCAATGTCCCATCATTCATGTGCTGACTATAACACGATTTTCAAACTAACTTAAATCTTGATAACCTGCCCTTGTAGCAGCAGTAGCCGATCAAACAACTATGTCAGACACTTGTATTATATAGACATTGCCAACCGCAGTGCTGTATTATGCCTGTTTATGCATCTCTGTATTTGAATATGCATGCCTGTACCAGTTTCTTTGGCACACCAGTGTAGTACTCACATATATTTATACAATTTTCCAATTAAAGTGCCTTCCAAATTCAGCAAAACCATTCAACATAGCTTGGTATTTTTTGTACCCACAAGTGTGTGCTTTTCATTTGATAAACAGTGAAGCTAGTCACATATTAAAGATAGTGTAGTCAGGTGTCAAACAGGAGCACTGTAAGACACCAAAATATCTAGTGACACTTGAGAGATCTCTTACTTTCAGAAAGTGCTGCATGAACTGCAAGTCAAAAGTATCCACCAGGTAAAACCTTCTACAGAAACTGACTGGATCATAATGGGGGTAGTCAACCTGAAACTCTACATACCTCTGCAATGGGAGTACGCTGTTCTGCAGCAGATTATGCATGTCCTGTTTAGTATAATTCAACACATGCCAAACAGGTGGACATAACTCTCAATGACACTGCAGAATCATAACAGGTTCCTTGAAATCCACTCTAGTTGAATGGCTTTACCACCTCACAGGAATAGTGACACCTTCTGTTCGAAGAGAAGTAGCTACAAATGAGGAAAAAAAGAAAGTGGAGCAGGAGAGAATGTATCCTCTGTATGGGCACAAACTGCACACACAATGACTGAAGTCAAGGAAGAATTTCCATAGAACATTGACAGTATTTAGAACACTGTTGAAAAAGCTAGGTCGCAACTGTCTCCTTGCTATGATGAGAAATGGATGTCTTGGAAGTCCTTGAATAGGCTGAGGTATGGAGTTGGCAGATCAAGGGTTAATTTGGTAAGATCAAGATGACATTCAGTGCATCTGTGGAGAAGAGCAGACTGTTCATCATAATTATGCTTCAGTGCCAACTGTGTCCAATCTCCTGCACAGTAGATAAACTTCTTTAAGGTGCATTGGAAATGACCAAGTTTTGGGTCAAAATAATATAGTCATAACTGTGTATAACATGTATGTTTCTGCTATGAGAATAAATAAATCCTTAAGTTAATTAATGGCCTTATTGAGTTCTGAGCAGGTTAGTCTTATTATCTCTCTTCCAAATAATAGTATGGCACTCTATATATATGGATAGTAGACAATGAGGATCTTAATTTTTGGAAAAAAGTGTACCAATTTTGTGTTGATTATGTCTGAACAGTACTCACTATTCTTCAAAGTGGCAGTATCAGTTCCAGATAAATAACTTCTACACATACAGACAGAATAGCATACATGTGGGATTGTTATTACCTAGCACATTGTCAACTATTCTCATCTAACAAACTTTGATGTGCTGTCCATCAGGAACAATTGTGTGCTTATTTTACCACATAGTAGAGACACTGAGTCATAACCAGACAGCAGCCAAACTTTGCCCAAGAGCAGAGTTGCCTACCAGGGGGTGGAACATGCTACTAAGCATGACATGCTTCATTTCAATGGCTGCTTCAAAATCCATGCTATCTGGACCCTCCCCCACAGGACCAGTTTTTTTGAGCTACTTAGATGAGAGTTACCCTTGAAACACAACCTTCATTCCCATACCCCTACTTGCCTACATTCTCCTCCTCCTCTTTTCTGCTATCCCCTCCAATTTGAGTTCGCTACATCACATCAACTTGGGCTGCACAAACACACTGGTTTCCATGCCCATGTGTCACCTTCTATCTTGTGCACCTAGTGTCACTTGCTCCTGCATTCCTATCTTGTAGACATGCTGCCTCACTGTGATCCATTCGCCAAACACTGTCACCCACTGCTCACCTCTTTTCTCCCCTTGTCCACTCTAACCAGAACAACCCATCACCCAAGTCTACCTGCCAGCATTGTGTGTTCTGGTGGCACAGTGTAGTTGTACCTGTGTGTGTGTGTGTGTGTGTGTGTGTGTGTGTGCATGAGTGGACGTGTGTGTGTGTGTGTGTGTGTGTGTGTGTGTGTGTGTGTGTGCGTGCGTGTGCGTGCGTGAGTGTGTGTGCGCATGCACATGTGCCTGTGTATGCATGTGTGTGTGTGTGTGGGGGGGGGGGGGGGGGGGGGGATGTGCCCTTTTGCATTTGCCTTTGTATGCATACTCTGACTTCAAAAAGGGTATGTTGAGAACCTAGTGAAGTTTTTGGTCTTGAGTGTCTGTCAATGGTACGACACCACTACTACAGGGTGGAGCAGAGGAAACGCATGTTTTTCACTGTTAAATGATTGGGACACGGTTTGATAAAAATAATAAAAACAAGGATTAAGTGATAGATTTTTAATGCAGTTTTGAAATATACATACTTTAATTAGGTTCGAAAAATAATGTCTTGGAGATGATGTCCGTACTGAATACAATTTGGATCCTCTCCCAAAAGTTACACATGGGTCTCTCCAACATTTCATTTGGCACGGCGTCAATTTCCTGACGAATGGAATTCTTCTGGTCATTGATTGTACGAGGCTTGTTCATGTAGACTTTTGATTTTAAATATCCGCACAAAAAGAAGTCTCATATCGACAAATCGGGTGAACGAGGGGGCCAATAAACATCACCATTTCTCGAAATAACATGTCCTGGGAACATTTGTCGAACCACTTCCATGGATGCTCTCACTGTGTGAGCTGTGGCACTGTCCTGCTGAAACCATATTTCTCTCATGTTCACTTGATGTCTTTCAAGTTCAGGATGAAGAACGTTGTTCAACATTTTAATGTATCACGCTGATGTCACAGTAACTGCAGTTCCTTCCTCTTCAAAAAATTAGGGTCCAACAGTCACCATCTTTGAAATGCAGCACCACACTGTTAGTTTTAAACTGTGGCGAGGTCTTTGGTGTAATTCATGTTGGTTCTCTGGCACCCAATACCGACAATTTTGAACATTGACATAACTGTCTACATGAAAATGTGCTTCATTTCTCATGAAGACTGTAGGATCTGCATCTTCCGTAAAAATTTCCTCCATTATGCTACAAAACTCTCTGCACTGCACAAAATACCCTTCACTAAGCTGCTAGATGATCATTATCTTGTACGGGTGAAACTTAAGGTCATAATGTAAGATGCGATGAAGCGAACTACGTGACATACCCAGCACTATAGCCTGTCATCTACCCGATCTTTTCAGACTAGCAAGAACTGCCATTCTCACTCGGTCTACATTTTCCAGAGTATGAACAGAACAGGGAAGACCAGGTGGTTTCTTTTCCATCACAGATCTAGTACTTCTAAATGCTGTAACCAATCACAGTACAGAATTTCGATCAGGCACTGCACCTCGACGTCCAACTCTAAAATTTTGACGGAAAAGACGTTGCACTATGACTACGGAATCATTGTTTCTAAAGTGCTGCTCAACAAAGAACACACAATGCTCTATGCTCCAATGCTCCATAATGGCTGAAATGGCATTGTATGGGCAGTCTGCCAACATTCATTCAAGGTCAATACCCCCTCTCGTCGCCGCATACTAGCGGTTCAAATAACACGCATTTCCTCTGCTCCACCCCATATTAGGTGAGTTGTTACCATTGTTCCTAAATTATTTACATTGTGCTAGAACTCTCCATGCTATATTTGTGTGCTTATTTTCTAATATGTGGTATCTGTGTGAGTCTCTTCCCCTTTCCACACTCTATTTTGCTTATTTCTAAAAAGACAGAACTTTTATTTCTTTCACACATTCTTTATTTAATGATATATTTATATTATACATTTCGCAATGCCTCATTTAAAAATATTGTCATGTCATAACCACACTCAGATCCAAATTGAAAAGCATGTTTATCAGTGAAGTACAACACCTAGCACTGGAAGTATATTTATTACCAATACCAACATACAGGCATAACAGGACTGAATTGAACACCTGGGTGGATAGTCCTGCTGTTTGTACAAACAGTCAATATTTCAGAATGTACAAACATTTTTGTATACCATTCCGACCTCTTATTTGTGAACCATCCTTTGGGACAATCAAGTGGCATACGGTATGGTGATCTGTTAGAATGGTGAATATTTTCTCAAATACGAGGTGCACTCAAGTTCTAAGGCCTCAGATTTTTTTTCTCTGGACTGGAAAGAGATAGAAGCGTGCGCGTTCATTGTCAATACGTCCCAGAGATGGTAGCACCATACGGCAGATGAAATTTTACCACCAGCGGCGAGAATGAGAACTGTTTTAAATACTTAAAATGGCGACGTTTTCCTTACTTGAACAGCGTGCAATCATTTGTTTTCTGAATTTGCGTGGTGTGAAACCAATTGAAATTCATCAACAGTTGAAGGAGACATGTGGTGATGGAGTTATGGATGTGTTGAAAGTGTGTTCATGGGTGCGACAGTTTAATGAAGGCAGAGCATCATGTGACAACAAACCGAAACAACCTCGGGCTCGCACAAGCCGGTCTGATGACATGATCGAGAAAGTGGAGAGAATTGTTTTGGGGGAGCGCTGAATGACTGTTGAACAGATCACCTCCAGAGTTGGCATTTCTGTGGGTTCTGTGCACACAATCCTGCATGACAACCTGAAAATGTGAAAAGTGTCATCCAGGTGGGTGCCACGAATGCTGACGGACGACCACATGGCTGCCCGTGTGGCATGTTGCCAAGCAATGTTGACGCGCAACGACAGCATGAATGGGACTTTCTTTTAGTCGGTTGTGACAATGGATGAGACGTGGATGCCATTTTTCAATCCAGAAACAAAGTGCCAGTCAGCTCAATGGAAGCACACAGATTCACTGCCACCAAAAAAATTTCGGGTAACCGCCAGTGCTGAAAAAATGATGGTGTCCATGTTCCGGGACAGCGAGGGCATAATCCTTACCCATTGCATTCCAAAGGGCACTACGGTAACAGGTGCATCCTACGAAAATGTTTTGAAGAACAAATTCCTTCCTGCACTGCAACAAAAACGTCCGGGAAGGGCTGCGAGTGTGCTGTTTCACCAAGACAACGCACCCGCACATTGAGCTAATGTTACGCAACAGTTTCTTCATGATAACAACTTTGAAGTTATTCCTCATGCTTCTTACTTACCTGACCTGGCTCCTAGTGACTTTTGGCTTTTTCCAATAATGAAAGACACTCTCCGTGGCCGCACATTCACCAGCCATGCTGCTATTGCCTCAGCGATTTTCCAGTGGTCAAAACAGACTCCTAAAGAAGCCTTTGCTGCTGCCATGGAATCATGGCATCAGCATTGTGAAAAATGTGTACGTCTGCAGGGCGATTACGTCGAGAAGTAACGCCAGTTTCATCGATTTCGGGTGAGTAGTTAATTAGAAAAAAAATCGGAGGCCTTAGAACTTGAATGCACCTCGTAAAGGTGGCCAGAACATATTGATGACCCAAACAACTGTAAGGCTCTCTTTCCAATTTGTAGAGTAGTTCCTCTTGGACTAGGAGAGGTCTCTGGAAGCATAAGCTATCGCCTTTTTGGCACCTTCCTAAATTTGTACTACACTGAAGCACCAAAGAAACTGGTACAGGCATGCATATTCAAATACAGAGATTTGTAAACAGGCAGAATACAGCGCTGTAGTCAACAATGCCTATATAAGGCAACAAGTGCCTGGTGCAGTTGTTTGATTGGTTACTGCTGCTGCAATGGCAGGTTATCAAGATTTAAGTGAGTTTCAATGTTGTGTTATAGTCAGCAATGGGACACATCATCTCTGAGGTAGTGATGAAGTGGTGATTTTCCTGTACGATCATTTTATGAATGTACCATGAATATTAGAAATCTGATTAAACATTAAATCTCTGACATTGCTGTATTTGGAAAAAGATCCTGCACGAACGGGACCATTGACAACTGAAGAGAATTGTTCAAAATGGCAGAAATGCAACACTTCTGCAAATTCTTGCAGATTTCAATGTTTCAATGCTAGGCAATCAACATGTGCTAGGGTGTGAACCAGTCAATGAAACGTTACTGATATAAACCTTTGGAGCTGAAGGCCACTTGTGCACCCTTGATGACTGCATGACACAAAGCTTTACACCTCGCCAGGGCCCATCAACACCGACATTGGACTGTTGCTGACTGGAAACATGTTACTGGTCAGATGACTCTCATTTCAAATTGTATCAATTGGATGGATGTGTATGGGTATGGAGACAACCTCATACATCCATGGACCCCAGGGGCACCGACTTATAAAAAATATTGGGGGGACCCATACCGGGTGTTTTGCCCCGGGAAATTTTCTAAATTTTAGATGAAAAAGAGTGACTTTCAAAGTTTTTTTAAGCATTTTAGAGTCATGTGATCAACATTAGAACCCCAAAAACTGGGCTCTCAATAACTCGACCCCTGGGAACTTGACAAGCCTGACACATTTTTTGGCTTTGAAAAAAGAAACAAAACATAAATACTCATGGTATTTTCATAAAAAGCTAATTTAATTTACAGTAATAATCATGCTTATAGACTATTACAGAGCAATGAATATATAGCTCTGAAAAGACAGAAATTATATTTAAATAAATCCTAAACTATCATTAAAAGAATAAAACATAAAATATTGCTGTCGCACCGTAATAGCACTTTGATTAATAAGTAAAATAGATAATTTAAGCTTACTTTGAATCAGGCTCAGGGTTTATTAAATAAAAATAATATCTCAAAGTTAATGCTTTAATACAGTTAATAAAGTTAATACAGTATGCCCAATACTTTCAGTAAAATGTATGTAAATAGCGGGTTTTAATAGGGTCTTACACCCTAAAAATATTTAAGTATTTGAAAATAACTAATAAAGTACTATAGTAATATAGTAATACAGTACTAAACAAGTACTAATATTCCGAAACTGAAAATTTAATATTATATATGTATTTAATTCTCTGTTTTATAAAGATTTTTAATATTGCTCTAAATGTCATTATTAGAGCTAGAGTGTCTTAAGAAAGCTGCAAATGTTGATTGTCTGACTGGATTACTGAATATGAAGTCATTGATGACTGGCCAGATATCCAATTCATCCAGAAAATCGCGGTGGGCATGAAGAACAGCCAAGTTGTTCAATCGCTTCTGTCCCATTGTTGATCGGAGATATGACTTCAGATGTATAAGGGCATTAAATGACCGTCCTGCTGTTGCTGTCATGATTGGAAGTACTTGGAGAAGCTTAATGCACTTCACTACTTCGCCTAACATTTCTCCCACTGCAGGCTCTTGTCTAATGTACTTTCTTACATCACTCCTGTTTTTTAAGACCAGTTGTTTTTTATTAGCTATATATTCAAGCGCAAGTGCAGTCTCTCAATGTCTAGGTCATATTTGAAAGACTCAGTTGATTTTTCCAAATTTGTTTCACTTCTGTTTACTAAAAGCAAGCAGTCCTGTTTAACTGCAATGACCTGTGTGAGTCCAGTTGAAGCAAACTGCTCAGTAATGCAAGATTGAACCACTTCACAAACTTCAATGTAAATAGCTTTGTAGTATTCCTTTGGGGTTTTGAAATTGTATGGTGAGCTGGCTTTGTTGTTTTCATACTTTTTTGGTATACTTTATTCCGAGGAAGTGAAGGATCATCAACTTGTGAAGGTTTTTCTTTTTAACATAATTCCCAAAAGTGTTCAAAATTATCACACCTTCCATTCAATACACAAATCAAGCCCTCATATATTTCTTCCAGATCAGCGACTCTTAGATGAGGGCATTGAATTTTTTCATTGACATCCTCTACTGGGTTCATTGTATGGCATTAAAGACGTAAAAAGAAATAAGTACTGAACTGCAACTGATTCAATGTAGCCTGCACATTTGTAACCTGCCATTGTTTTGTCCTCTGCAGAAAATGTTTCAAAAAACTCTAGAAGTTCTTCAAAGTTTTTCAATATTCTCAAGATGCTATAAGCTCACATAGCATCGAGTCGGGCAAAGGGGTGCTCTCACAGCATATGCTTCTGAAAAGTCCCATCCTTCTGTTTTACAGTGTTTATTAAGTCCTTGGCTAAAGCCATAATATCCATAATATCCATCACAGATGTAAGATGACAGAGACCGTCTACAACTTCCACGTTTAAACTGTGAGCAATGCACATAACATGTGTTTGGTTGTATATTCAAAACTAACTTTTTTAGTCCTTTGAACTTACCTCTCATTTTTGAGGCACCATCATAGCACTGTCCTCTTAAGTTATCCATTTACAAATCAGACAAGCAAATACATTTTTTAAAATACTAAACAGAGTTTGTGATTCAGTGTTGGGGGACTTGTATAAGCCAATAAAGTCTTCATTGATGATTAAGGAATCATCGACAGTACGAATACAAAATGACACTTGTTTGTAAATCGAAGAATCACTTGTTTTGTCAACCATAATAGAAAAATGTTCAGTCTTCTTGATTGAAGCCAATACTTTCCTCAACACAGACTTTCCTAGTAGATCAGTGACCTCATTTTGAATATTATGGGATGTCCACTTGTACCCCAAACCAATCTTTAAACTGAGGTATGTCATTCTTTCAAAGTTCCAACAAATGAAAAAAATTTGAGTTTACATCTTCATACCATCCAACTGCTAGTCCTTGTTGGCATAGAAATTGAATGGTAGTAAAAATTGTCTCAAGAGTTTTAACGACCTTTCTTCATATCACTATCTAACTGTTCATTCAATTGGGTGGCCACACTTCGGTTAGTGATAGAATTTAGTTCCATAACACCTTCTTTATGTGTAAACATATTTTCATGAAGACAGAATTTTTCCAAAGCCTTTTTCCAGTTTTCATGAAGACAGAATTTTTCCAAAGCCTTTTTCCAGTTTTCATGAAGACAGAATTTTTCCAAAACCTTTTTCCAGTTAGAAAAGCCTATGGAAGTAAATGCATCTACTTGTTTTGAAGAAAATTGTAATATATTTTTAGCATCTCCCTCTTTGCAGGTTTTGCAAAAAACATTTTCGGTAGATGCTTCATATTCTAGCCATGTATATTTGATCAACTGAAACTTCTGAAATGATCTTCCCTTACTGGATTGTCCAGGTTTCATCTGTGAAAGGTTCTTGCCTGAAGATGATGAAGCAATTGATGACACAATAATTGTTGGAGGTTGACTTGCAGTATCATCAACTTCCAAGCGTACCTTTTTGGTAACAAATTTATCCATTGCAAACGTAATTCACAATACACTAAGAGACTACAGTATGCGAATAAAATATAGTCATATAAAATAGTCTACTGGACACTAAAGTAAGAACACTAAACATGTCTGCAGCATGCATTGAACGAAGCTATCCACACTGAATGACTGTGACATAAGGGTGGGCCTTATATAACCACGGCGTCATAATGTCTCAAAGTGTCAAGCGATGTGAGGCGGAGGGCTCTAGCCACTTCTGCTCCAGTCTTTTTGATGTCGCTGCGGCTGCAGTGCTGGCCCGTTGGCACCAGACTTTACCCGAAGGTTCGCACACCGGGACAAATTGTAAGTGTGCCCACAGCACCGTAACACTATCATGATTCGCACCACTCATTTTCAGTTAACCTACTTACTACCATAATAATTATTTGTTTTAACTCATTACTGAATATATTTTAAAAGGCAACTATCATCAAACAAGGAAAATAGGCCCCTCAGGCTCCATGGAGTTGGTGCCTGTGATGGACCCTGCATGTCAGCAAGGGACTTTTCAAATACGTGAAGGATCTGCCTTTCAATGTGCTGTTCAGAAGAGATCATCACCTCCCCTCCTCCCCCCCCTTCCCCCACCATTCTCTTTCAGATTTATGGACAGCCCTGCTGGATTCATGCTGTCATTTCCCTCCAGCACTACTTCAGGCATTAGTCGAGTCCATACCATGTGGTGTTGTGGCACTTCTGTGTGCTCGCAGGTGCCCTACATGCTATTAGGCAGGTGCACTGGTTCTTTGGCTCTTCAGTGTAGAACAACACCTATCCCATAACTGCTAGCAAAAGTGTAATGTTCTGTCTAGGCATTCTCAATGTGCAGTGCAAAGAAAGACCTTTCTTGTACCTTGTTCCAAGGAAATTTGACATCTCCCTGTAGTAGTTCTTTGAAGGGACATGCTCTGACCTGAAGTGCTTCATGACGCACCAGCAGTGTGATCACATTCAAAGGATACTTGTCACATAATGAATGTGCCAAGGAGTCAGAAAATCTGTGATTGCTCTTAATTTCTCTGGGCCAGTATGGACTCCATCACCATTCAACTAGCTGTCTGAAGATTTTTGTTTCTTTGGACACAAAGAGACACTTTTTAGGATTCAGTAGGAGGCCTACAGTCTGAACACACTTCAGGTCACTGTTGTCAGGTCATTTAGATGTTCTTCAGATGTCTTCAAAAAATGATAATGTCATCCAGATAGCAAAGATATGTTACCCATTTAAGATGATGAAGCAGGTTGTGCTTCATATGCTCAAAGGTGGCTGGAGCATTACATATTCTATTAATTTTGAACTCATATAGGTCATCAGGAGCTATGAAGGCACTCGTTTCACAGGAAGCCTCATCAACCTCTATTTGCCAGTAACCCATCAGTCTGTAAATAACTGAGAAATACAGGGTAGTTGTAATGAAACTTTTGCTACTTTAGCTACTGTAGATGGAAAACTATTTACTATTTGGGTACCCAACTGTATAGGAATGATGTTCAGATTGTATGCTGCAAGATTTGCATTGTTAGTAGTGTTAGGGTTATGATTTGCCAGTAGGCACTGATACTGGTATGGCGACATAAGGTTGAAACACATGCGTCAGTATGCATTACAATTGCAGAAAGTCAATATGGGTCTGGACAAGATGAGCAAGGTCTTACTCATATACGTGTTTTATCAAAATGACAATAATAGTGCTGCTGCTCCTCATGGGTATCAATGCATTAAAGGAATATGGAGAGGTGCTCTTTCAGCACTGGTGTTAAATAACATAATTTTGAAGTTCAAACTAGCTGGAGATTTGGGAACTGCTCCTGGGAGGGGCCAACAGCCAGTTGTGCCACAAATTGTTGAAGAAGCTATTGTTGTAATGGCGAAGAATGCTGAATGCAGTGTGCGATCTTCAAGCAGTGCCCGAGCTGTGTCATGACAGCTGAATATTACATGGTTCACCATTCAAAAAGTGCTGCACGTTATTTCTGGTGTGTTTTCAGGCTGTCATGGATGCAGATGGTTGTCACATTCAGCAACCTTTGTAACCTGGAATGGAAACATGGTATGCAATTAACAAATGTTATCCTTTCATGTGAGAATTAAAATGTGTTTCTTTCAATGGTTTATTTCTCTTCTGTATGCCCTTACAAATGTTTCCAAGAAGTTTCATTGTCCTACAGACACTCATTTTTCATGGGGCCCAATCCAGTAGCAAAAGTTTAATTATAGTGACCCTGTACTTTGCTCCTCTCAAGCAGTCTAAACTGCCATCAATGCACAGCATTGAGCTGACATTTTTTTTTTTTCAGAGTTTAATTGTGTGATTTGTAATCAAACCATAAATATCATTTACTTCCCTTATTCTTCATAAGAACTACAAAAGAGGAACAAAGACTTGCTGAAGGTTCAATGATGTCATCTTGCAGCATCTTCTCCACTGTCTCCTGGATTATCTATCATTCAACCAGCAATGGCCTATACAAGTGCTGGATAATTGGTGGGCGATCCCCTGCACTGATATGGTGTTGTGCCATGGATCGCTTGGTCTGTGTTTCTATCCATCCCAGAATATAAAGCATTAAAAAATTGGTGCAAATTGGCCTAAACTTGCCGATGTTAATCGTTGATCAGGCGAGATACTATTGTCAGTTTGATAGTAGCCTCCTCCCTTGCATTATCAAATGCACAAGAACACAGTTCTTCATCAATGAACTTACTCTGGCAGTCCTGGAGTGGTTCAGGTATCCCTAGGTACATACAAGGTGACAATTAGTGAACTATATGAAATAAAATCATCATAACTTCTGAATGGTTTGCATTAGGATATTCAAACTCCAGTGTTGGCCGCATGTCATGATGGGAATTAGTATGCACTGTACGGTTTGGTTTAGTGATGCAGCCCCCTTTCATTTGTATGGGTTCATCAGTAAGTAAAATTGGTGCATTATGGTACTGAGAATCCGAATTTCATCATCGAGAAGTCTCTTCACCCTCAACAGGTGACTGTGTGGTGTGCAATGTCCAGTCACAAAATAATCGGTGTGATATACCTTGACGGCACTGTGACTACCAAATTGTACGTGAAGGTCTTATAAGATTATTTCATCCCCATTATCCAAACTAACCCTGATTTCAACAAGATGTGGTTCATGCATGATGGAGCTCGACCCCATCGAAGCAGGAGAGTGTTTGATGTCCTGGAGGAGCATTTTGGGGACTGCATTCAGGCTCTGGGGTACCCAGAGGCCTCTGACACGAGCCTCGATTGGCCACCATATTCTCCGGATCTGAACACATGTAAGTCCTTTATGTGGGACTGTATTAAACACAAGGTGTACAGTAACAACCCCAAAACCATTGCTGAGCTGAAAACAGCCATTCAGGAGGTCATCAACAGCATCGGCATTCCGACACTTCAGCAGGTCATGCAGAATTTCATTATTCATCTGCGCCACATCATCGTCAATGATCGCAGCCATATTGAACATGAATCTATAGTGATGTTGAATAAAATGTGTGCACACCATAGTTTGTAACTAATTTATGTTTTTTTTCATATAGTTCAATAATTGTCACCCTGTACCTGTAAGGATGAGTTGTGGCTGTTGGAGACGGCTACTGATCCAAAATTCTCCTTGACCATCTACAATGCTTGTGATTGTCACTGGCATGTAATTCCTTTTGTGAGCCTGTGCAGCTTTTTTTTTAAATTGACAAAAGCTTTACAGTTCAACTGAGTATCTCAGTTGATGACTGGAACTTGCCTTGTTGATGACAGTGGAATAACAATGTCTTCAACAGCAAACAACTGCCTAAAGAAATCTTCATTATTTGTGGTGCTTGAAATACCTTCATCAGGCAAGAGCTCTGATCTTCCACAAATCATGACAGTTAGTGATGCCTGCAAGAAATGATAATATTATAAATACTTCCTGATAAAATGACAAATTTTAAGAGCTTTGTTCCACCACTGATGGTTATTCTTTCAGTACATATTCTTGTTGGCTGAACATATCTCCCAATTGTGACTTTTGACACAATCACTTTCATATCACGGAACAGAGTCTTCTTTAGCTAGCAATGATAAGCATTTGTCATTACAGGAAAAGAAGCCCTTGGGTCATCTGCTGCCTAGACAGATTGATCACATCAGTAATGATTTCAGTGATTAATTTGGTGGCTAGATGAGTGACAGTGAATGACTATGGAGTGTTGCATAGTAACCATGCCCAAGCTATAACATTGGGCTTGGTCCCACAGATCAACTATAATTGTCTGCAGCTGCCTATGTGAACAGCTATGCTGGTTGATATCTGGTGGCTTAGTAATCACTGAAGACTCATCTTCCTTCTCGGCAGTAGTGTACTATGAGTCCAAGACAACCACAGTGGAAACATAATGGCGTGTTGTCCTCTATCCTCTAAATGTCAGTTCTTCTGTTGGTTCATTATACTTGGTAGAGGAGTTGGTTGTACTTGCATTGGTCAGGTGGTGGGCTATCATTTTATAGTTGTGGTGTAAGTCCGTGTTGGCCAAGTCCATCCTTCCTGGAACATTTGACTGGTGACAGTTGTTGGTGCTAAAAATCATTACACCTCTCTGCAACATTCACTACTACATCATGATGTATGGAGTTGACATGCTGTATCTCTTCTCATACAGCTGGCATATTATAGAGACAAACTCATGGTGAGCTTCCACAACTTCTTCTTCTTTTCATGCTTGGATTCACAGTGTGACATAGGGCCAATACATTCTGTATGTAAGGCTGTTTCATTTCCCTTGTTCTTCAAGTGTGTTTCTACTAAGTGGTAATGGTGCTGATTGTCACCAAATATCTTCTTCAGTTTGACCTGGAATTTATTAAAGTTACTGAGCTTCTCTTTATTCTTTTCAAACCGCTGCTAGGCTGTGCCACCCAAGTAAAAGTGCATACTTGAGAAACACATCACATCATCCCACCTGTTGTATTTGGTGACTTGGTTGAATCATTTCAGCCATTTTGAAGGTAATGACCAGTGCCTTTAGAAAACCCTGAAGGATGCCCGATGTGGAGCTGATTTACTGCTGTTTTGGTATCTATTGTTCTCCTCAATATATAGACCATGGACATGATGTAGTACTTGTATTCCAGTTCCTTTCCATGCAGACAATGGCTTTTACATTGACTAACTTGAGCCATGGTGATGAAGGTGTATCGAAGTACCCAGTATCTTCACCAAACAGTATCATATCATAACAACACTCAAGTCCAAATCCACAGCAAGACCATCAATGAAGTACAAAACGTAACATTGAATGCATATTTATTACAAAAACAAACATACAGCCAGAACAGAACTTAATTAAACACCCGGATGGAGAGTGCTGCTATTTATACAAACATAGAATATTCCAGAACATACAAACATTACCAACTTAAGAAATTTCAAGTACCTTCCAGAAATGATAAATGCTAAATAACGAGTAATTGCTGGTGGTTGAATTTGAATTGTTAACCCACAATGTGCCAGCTAGAGACACTACCTACTACACCAAACTGCATGCCGCACGACACACAATACACTGATCAACTAGAACTTTATGACCATCTACCTAATAGCCAGTGTGTTCACTTTTGGCATCTATAACAGCAGGGACATGTCATAACATGGATGCAATGAGGCACTGGTAGGTCACTGGAGGGAGTTGGTACCACATCTGCACACATAAGTTACCTAATATCCATAATTTATTGGGAGAGAGGGCAGTGAGCTCTGACGCCACATTCAGTCACATCCCAGATATGTTCATTCGGGTTCACATCTGGTGAGTTGGGGGGCCAGCACATCAGTTGGAACTCGCCACAGTGTTCCTCAGACCACTCCATTGCACCCCTGGCCTTGTGACATTGTGCATTATCTTGTTGAAAAATGCCCCTGCCATCGTGAAACAAGATTGCCATGAATGGGGGTACATGGTCTGCATGATACTTCTTGGCTATCATGGTGCCTTGTATGAGCTCCGCTGGACCCATGGATGCCCACATGAATGTTGAATGTTCCCCAAAGCATGGTGGAGCCCCCACCAGCTTGTCTCCATTCCACAGTACAGGTGTCAAGGAGCTGTTTCCCTGAAAGATGATGGATTCACGCACTCCCATCAACAAGATGAAGAAGGTATTGGGAGTTAGCAGATCATGCAATGCTCTGCCACTGCATGAATGTCCAGTGACAATGGTCACATGCCCATTTCAGTCATAGCTACCATTGTCATGGTGTTAACATTAGCACATGTATTGGTCATTGGCTGTGGAAGCCCATAATTAGGAGTGTTCGGTGCACTGTGTTCAGAGACACTTTTACTCTGCCCAGCATTAAAGTCTGATGTTAGTTCCACCACAGTTCACCGCCTGTTGTGTTTTACTAGTCTGCCCAGCCTATGACATCCAACATCTGTAATGAGAGGTGGTTGCCCAACCCCCCGATGTCTGGATGTGGTTTAACATCTGTTTCACTACATGTTGAAGACACTCACCACAGCAGTCTCTGAATACCTGACAATTCATGCAGGTTCAGAAATGCTCACGTTGAGCTTCTGGACTATCACAATCTGCCTTTGGTCAAACTCAGATAGATCAAGCACCTTCCACATTCTACACACGGACAGCATGCACGCTGATACTACATGCACCTTGCTAGTTTCTGACTAGCAGTCATTCCTCGCTGGCTGCTATTGCCTGAATGGGTTTGTATTGATAGTAGGTTGGTAGTCATAATTTTATGGCAGGTTAGTGTATATACTCTGTTTTAAACTAATTTGACTATTTTCCAAACACCATATTTGAGTGATCTGTACAGGTAACTGACATGTCATTGCCATACGTGGTAACTTTCTGAGCTATGTTTTGTCGAAAGTGAGTTACATGTTTTTGATTCAGATCTTCAGTTTGAAGACTGTTTCATTGCATCTCTCCATGCTGGTTTATACAGTGTAAGTCTCCTTATCTCTGCATAGATACTGACACCTACATTTGCTTGTATGTGTTTCCTATGATCAAGCCTTGGTCCTCACTGTTGTTTTTAACCCCCCACCGACCCACACCAATAACATCCCTCCTTTATCAAATTGACTGTTCTTTGATGCATCAAAAATCTTATCAATCAGTCCTTGTTTTGTGCCAAAGGTTTCTGCAGTAGCCACCAGAAAGACCACGGGAGGCGCACATCGGCACGGCGCATCACGGACAGTAGTTGCCGCAAGTAAAGTCCCGTCCACCAGAGGGCACGTGAGAATTCAGCCGCGACCTCTGCCGGCGGAACAACAACAACCTAAGCAGCATGGACCATGCCCAGTCAGTTCACATCGGGCATGCCTATCAAACGGTTCCTGGTCTACACTATGTGAAGTGTGATGGAAACGTGAATCGTGTTACTACACAATTGGCGACGAGTAGGGTTGTTCTTCCTCGTGTTGCGTTGTTGTTCCAGTTTTGCAGATTATCCACGGCATGGGAGATTTAGTGTGGGTTTTGGATGAGCAGCAGACAGAGCTCATGGCCACCATGAAACAAGTGCTTCCGGCGTTGCTCTCCACGCAGTCTGCTCCAGCGCCGTTCCCTCCTCCCTTTCCCCCATATGACGAGATGGCGGAGGATTGGGACGCATATGAACATCGCCTTTGGCAGCATTTCCAGGCATTTCATGTTGCCGATGTGGATGTATGCCGTGCTCTCTTCTTGTCTTTGATATCTCCCTCACTGTATCAAGTTTTGCGGCAGCTGGCGCTGTTGCAGGAACCCTCGTCCTTGTCTTTTGACACATTGTGTTCATTGCTGTCTTCATATTATCGCCGCCACACATATGTTGTGGCAGCTAGGGTCAAGTTCTACCAATGCAAGAAACAGCCCCATCAGTCTTACTGGGCGTGGGCTGCTACCCTGCACGGTCTCAGTCGCAAGTGTCATTTTGTCACGGAGCAGTCGCGAGAGTCGTATGCCCACATTATGGTGCGCGACGTCATTGTTTGTCCGGACCCGGATAGGGAGGTCCGGCAATGGGCCCTGCAGTTGGAAGACCCTTCCCTTGAGGAAGTCCTGTCCATTGCTCAATCATATGAAGTGTCTCACACCACAGGTCAACAGTTGGAAGCATGGTGCGATGTCGCGGCGGTTCAGGGCAGCGTGGCCACATCCACTGCATCGGGGTGGATGACGTGCGAGCGGTACAATCCGGCCGTTATGGCCATTCCTGCACAGCACATAAACAGAGTTCTGGCCGCTGGCCCCCGTTACCATCCTGTGCATCGTGCTATATACATCATGATCGGTCAGAGTGCCCCCAGTGTTGGACTTTTTGTTGCAAATGTAATAAAAAGGGACACATTGCTAAAGTTTGCCTCTCAGCCTCAAAAGAATCAAAGGAAGCAGGTACAGAGGACATGGATGTTGACATTCAGGAAGTTTCATTGGGCCAGGTTCCCACGCATCGCCACACAAACTCTTTATCGAGGTGTTGGTTCGGTCGCTACAACTGCAAGTAGATACTTGTTGAATGCACAAACTTACTTCAACCTTGGGTCGCCCCCATTGGCGCCAGTTTACTGGTGTCTACACAGTTATGGTAAACAATTCATTCCCCTACTGGGTCAATTCATTACCAACGTTACTTACAAATCAGTCACTCGGCCTCTGACTTTTATTGTTGTCAGTGATGCGAGCTCTGCTAACCTTTTTGGATTGGATGCCTTTCAAGCTTTCGGTTTTTCTATCACAGACACCATACAGTTGGTCTCTAAAGATGTTCCCTATCAATCATTGGAATCTTTGATCTCTGCCTTTAAGGATATCTTTGAGGAGGGCCTGGGTCGTGTTTCAGACTTTGAGGCTCACTTAACGCTGAAGGCATCGGCTCGCCCGCGTTTTCTACGAGTGAGGCAGATCCCCTTGGCTCTCCGCCCTCAGGTAAAAGCAGAGCTAGAATGGCTAACAGCCCTCGCCATCATTCTTCCCATTTCTTCTAGTGAGTGGGCTTCGCCCCTCGTTATCGTCAGGAAACCCTCGGGAAAATTACGTCTTTGTGGCGATTTCAAGGCCACCATTAATTCCCAATTGGTGGTGGACACCTATCCCTTGCCTCGTTCTGATGAATTGTTCTCCGTCGTGGCGGGAGGCCAGTATTTTTCAAAAATCGATCTTTTGGAGGGTTATCGTCAGATACCACTTGATGAGGACTCCAAACGGTTGGCGATCGTCATCACCCCGTTTGGCCTTTACCAATACCAGCAGTTGGCCTTCGGAATATCCATTGCCCCAGCGATATTTCAGCATTATCTTGAGCATGTCACATCGACAATCCCTCATTGTATTAATTACCTGGATGACATAATTGTCACGGGCCGCAGCACGAAGGAACACTTGCACAACCTTCGAACCCTCTTTCTCAAATTCAGGTCCGTGGGCCTGCGTTGCAACCTGCGTAGGTCGAACTTCTTCCAACCGTCCATTGGGTATGTGGGCTACACCATCTCTCAGCACGGCATCCAGTTGCTAGGAAGTTTGGTTCAAGGTAACAGCGACCTTCCGCGGCCCGCTTCGCTGAAGGAGTTACAAGCATGTTTAGGCAAGATTTCCTATTACCACCGGTTCATTCCCAGGGTTTCCACCATAGCCTGCCCCCTGTACTGCCTTCTGCGCAAGGGTGTTCCTTTTGATTAGTTGCCTACATGCGAGTGAGCATGCACCTCATTGAAGGGCCCCCTCACGTCAGCACCTTGTTTGGCTACTTTTGACCCCAATAAGCCATTGGTCCTGGCTACAGATGCTTCACAGTATGGGGGTGGTCCTCGCCCATCGCAACGCAGATGACTCCGAGCAGCCACTGGCGTTTGCGTCTAAAATTCTTAGTCCTGCACAGGCCCATTACTCCCAGGTGGAAAAAGAGGCTTTGGCCATTGTCTACGCTGTTACCAAGTTTCACCCTTTCTTGTATGGCGCAAAGTTTCAATTAATCACTGACCATAAGCCATTAATATCATTATTTGTCCTCACCTCTCAGATTCCAGATAGGGCGGCCCACAGACTGCAGCGCTGGGCATTGTTCCTCTCTAAGTACCATTATGACATTCATATTCGTCCTAACGGACAGCATGCCAACGCCAACGCTCTTTTCCGTCTTCCGGTGGGCCCGGATCCTAAGTTCGATCGGGAGGAGATTATGTGTTTCCATTTGGATGTGGCGTCCCGCCAAGCGGTTGATGGCTTCCCGATCACTAGTTCTAGAGTCGCTAGGGAAACGGCAGCTGACCCTGTTCTCCGGCAAGTAGTTCGAGTCATTCAGCAGGGGTGGTCGTCCCAACCCCCAGGCCGGGCCTTGTTCTACAAGACTGCCTCTCAGTCTTGGAAGGAGTTCTCCTTCTGGCTACCGATGATGCAGCTCCTCACTTGGTTGTTCCTGCAAGTTTACGAAGGGAGGTCCTCATGTTATTACATGAGGCGCACTGGGGTGTTTCCCATACTAAAACTTTGGCTCACATACATGTGTACTGGCCCGGTATTGACAGAGAAATTGAGCACTGTTCCCAGTGTGCAAGCCAACAGGTCAGCGTTCTCTTCAGGGCCGCCTGCAACCGAGGCATGGGAACGTGTTCACATAGATTTTGCGGGCCCCTTTCTCAATGGCTTTTGGCTCATTATCATTGATGCTTATTCCCGATTCCCATATGTGTTTCGCTGCTCCTAAACCACTTCAGAAGTTGCAATCCAGGCACTATCAAAAATCTTTTCTGTGGAAGGTCTGCCAGTCACCCTGGTATTCGACAATGGACCTCAGTTTATTTCGCAGACCTTCTAGGATTTTTGTAGGCGCTTTGGTATTCGGCACATTTGCTCTACTCCCTTTCATCCACAATCGAATGGGGAAGCCGAGTGCATGGTGCACACATTTAAGATGCAGATGAAAAAGTATGTGCACGAATTTCCTGCGGAGGAGGCATTGACATTTTTCCTTACGGCATACCGGACCACACCAATGGGAGACCGCAGCTCCGCAGATCTTCTCCACGGGCGCCAACCTATGACTCTGCTGCACCTCCTCCGGCCCGGTCCTTGCCAGTCTTCGCAAAACGGGGTACCCGACTTTCCACTGGGTATGTCGAACTGGTCACGTGGGTTTGGTCGCAATCCACGTTGGATACCGGCAGTGGTCCTGTGCCGCAATGGCTGCCGGCTCTATACCTTGCAGGTGGGAGACCGGGAGGTACGTCGTCACCAAAATCAGCAACGTCCACGTTTGGACACCCACCCTCCGGCCCCTCGGGTGCCAGCTTCCCCATTGCCAGCACCCGTATTGTTTTCTCAGGGGACGCTAGCGCCCCTCCCACCTGTGACTCCACCATGCTGTGATGGTTCTAATCCTTGGCGGCCTCCAGTAGCTCCAGCACCGGCATCGCCATCGTTAGAGATGCCCTGGCAAGAGCCGGCCCCCCTCGCAGTCCCAATTTCTCAGGAGGCTGGTTCACCTGTGGTCATCCCTTCCCCATCGTCCCCGCCACTGGGTCTTTCCCCTCCCGAGGTAGATCAGGATCCGGAGTTCAACGGCTTGTCGCCTGTTCTCTCCCGGGCTCCAGTGGTGGGATGACGGGGGCCTCTTCGTGTGAGTCACTTCCAGCCGTATTCGAAAGTTCCGGCTCGAGGGTTGGCAGATCCCCTCGACTCCAGCCTTCCGATGGATGTGGTGGTCATCGCTACTGCATGACGCTTGACCTTCCGATGCAGTGGGTCACAATGGCTTCACCCCCCCCCCCCCCCCACCCAAAGGAGGAGGAGTGCAGTAGCCACCAGAAAGATAGCGGGAGGCGCACATCGGCACGGCGGCACGGCACGGACAGTAGTTGCCGCAAGTAAAGTCCCGTCCACCAGAGGGCACGCAGGAATTCAGCCCTGACCTCTGCCGGCGGAACAACAACAACCCAGGCAGCACGGGCTGTGCCCATTTAGTTCACATTGGGCATGCCTATCAGATGGTTCCTGGTCTACACTATGTGAAGTGCAACAGAAACGTGAATCATGTTACTACAGTTTCTTTTCTTCCTGATATAATTCAGTACCTCATCATTAGTTATCCAATCTATACACCTAATCATCAGATTTGTAATGTAGCACCACATTTCAAATCTTCTGTTTGTACAGTTTACAGTCTGCATTTCACTATCATATATGCCTACATGGAAGACAAATACTTTCAGAAAACACTTTCTAACACTTAAATTTATACGTATCAGTTTTCTCTTTTTTTTCAGAAAAATTTATTGTATGGCGAGTCTGCAGAGATAATTTACATAATGTATAAATGAATGGCAAATCTTTTATTACACCATTCTTTACTGTTAATAAGTCTGAACTGTTAGTAATTAAATGTTCACTTTCTATATGTTTGACTTTTCCGTGCATTTTTTCCTGTTCATTGTATACACAACATAAAAATAACATAATTCACTTATTACATATTGATACAACTTCTGTATCAACAAGGCATAGTTAATACAATGCCATAAAGACATCCATAAAGTTGCCACATACTTTCTGAATTATGTAGGAACTCATAACATAAGCAACAAAATTGGTTACTGCCACTTTGTGGTTGATTGTCATTCCATATATCAGTATTGTGATTGGTTTAGTTTTTAAATATTTTTACATAATTAACAATTCAGTTTTTAAAATGATTCCAGATATTTTAGTTGGTGTGGAAATCAGTGATATGATTCTGCAATTTTCTGTCGCAAAACTTTGGTACTGTTTACCTTTATTTTATTTAACTCTGTCTTCTGTTACAATATTTAGGATGTTAAGTAGTTTGTTTGAATATTTTTGCAGTGCTTCATAACACAATATTACACCAGCTAGTCGAGACAAATCTTTGACATCCAGCTGTTGTAGAATGTTTGACTCTGTTCCACTAAATGCAATAGTTTGCTTTATACATGGAGGTTTAGAAATTACATTTACTTTCTCCATTTTTTTATGCAATCAAATCATCTTATACAGTTCCAGTGTGTGTGTTGAACAAATTGGTTATGTCATGACTGTCTCCATAAAATTATTCAACTCTCAAGAGGCAGATGCCCTCTATGTGTTTTTACATTGCCTTCTTCTTTGTTCTATGAGAACTATAAATCTTACGCACAGTTCTGAGATACACACATAAAAAAAAGGTTTGCATCACCCCAGTTCCCAGAACACCTGAAGATAGACGTTGACTATGGATATTGTATCACATACACAGTCCCTTTGACTGTTCAGAGATGTCACTAAACCCACCCAAAGATGTAAACAACCATGCATGAGCAGTGCGTATTACATGGAGGAGGTCCGACAGCCAATCAGATCCAGTCATTCCACCAGGAAGGAGATACATGCCTCTTGTTGTCTGTAGGTCAACCATGCCTAGACAGCCACTACTGTGGTTCAATTACTATCACATTATTACTTTGTGCCAGGAAGGGCTCTCAACAAGGGAAGTGTCCAGGCGTCTTGGAGTGAACCAAAGTGATGTTGTTCGGATATGGATTAGCTACAGAGAGACAGGAACCCTCAATGACATGCCTTGCTCAGGCCACCCAAGGGCTACTACTGCAGTGGATGACTGCTACCTATGGATTATGGCTCAAAGGAACCCTGACAGCAATGCCACCATGTTGAATAATGCTTCTCGTGCAGACACAGGACATCATGTTACTACTCAAACTGTGTGCAATAGGCTGCATGATGTGCAAATTCACTCCCAACATCCATGGCGAGGTTCATCTTCTCTCCTCCAATGAGGGTTGCATATGCCTTCAACCAGACAATCGTCAGAGATGTGTTTGGAGGCAATACAGTCAGGCTGAACACCTTAGACATGCTGTCAAGTGAGTGCAGCAAAGTGGAGGTTCCCTGTTGTTTTGGGGTGGCATTATGTGGAGCCACCATAAACTGCTGGTGGTCATGGAAGGCACCATAATGGCTGTATGATACATGAATGCCTTCCTCCAACCGATAGCGCAACCATATCTGCAGCATATTGGTGAGGCATTAGTCTTCATGGATGACAGTTTGCAGCCCCCGTCATGCACATCTTGTGAATGACTTCCTTGAGGTTAATGACATTGCTCAACTAGAGTGATCATCATGTTCTCCAGACATGAATACTATCAAACATACTTGGGATTGATTGAAAAGGGCTGTTTATGGATGATGTGACCCACCAACCAGTCTGAGGGATCTACATTGAGTCGCCATTGGGGAGTGGGACAATCTGGACCAACAGTGCCTTGATGAACTTGTGGATAGTATGCCATGATGAATGCAGCCATGCATCAATGCAAGAGGACATGCTACTGGCTATTAGAAGTTCCAGTGTGTAAAACAATCTGGACCACCACCTCTGAAGGTCTCACTGTATGGTGGTACAACTTGCAATGTGTGGCTTTCATGAGCAATAAAAAGGGCAGAAATGATGTTTATGTTGATTTCTATTCCAATTTTCTTCACAGGTTTCAGAACTCTCTGAACCAAGGTGATGCAAAACTTTTTTTGTTGTGTCTATTTCACTTTATGTCCTAATATGCTGAAACTTTTTTTGTGATGAGCTGAAATTATTTTTTTCCTTTTTATTTTGTGGAGAATTGCATACCTATCCTTTTTCCTCCTAATCTGAAAGTCATAATTCAGTTTAATTTATTTCTTGCCTGGGTTACATCATTCGTGACTTGGCTTTTACATTTTTTTCTGTATAAGACAGTAACTGCTATAGTAACAATAATGAAATGCTTTACAGAACTGGCCCCATTTGTCATCTGCCTCACAGTTTACATATACTAGTTCCCAGTTTTCAGACTCTAACACCTTGTTTAATAATTTTATGATTTACAAACTGACTTGTCTTTTCTTCTTGCATACATTCTGTTCCTGTGCATGACTATTCATGTTAATGTCAGTAATTATATGTGGTAATGATTTGACATGTAATCACTTGTTTAGACCTTGTCATTCTAATAGATTTATTTACTTTAATTATGTTGTATTCTTATTGCTTGTGTCCACAGCCGTCAGACACTGATTAAAAGATATCATGGTTCCACTGAGGCTGCCTGTTGTTTGAATAAAATATTTTATTCATCACTATTAGTTTCTTCTCATACAAAAGACAACCCAATACCATACCATATAGGCCTACACAGGTACAAAACAATTTATTTGTGTTGTAAATCCTATTTGGAAATACATATAAACAGAGTAATCTGTTATTATAATTCCCAAAGCAGTCTTAGTCAAGTTAATTGATGATGTGTTTGAATGTGCATTGACATTTTCATTCTTATTTAGAACTACATGTATGCTATTAGTATAAGTCATATGTGCATGACACTTGATAATGACCATGAGGTTAGCACTGGGCAACAGCAACAAATAAAACCTTTATTCAAATCCAGTGTTGTTTGTTTCTTTCCTTGTGTCTATATTTAACTTAACAGTAACTTTTAAATAAGTATATTTGTTTGTAAGTTGAAACACTAGAAGTTCAAGCTGCTGAAAGATGCATTATTACTTCCAATGTCAAAACTTCAAAACCCAATTCCACAGCATATTTTATAACATATGAGAGAGCCCAAGTTGACCCATAACCATAAAAGATTCCAACAACACTTCCCTGATGCAATGCTCAACAATAGCAATTTACTGTGTCATAATTTCTTTGGTGTCAATCTTCATGTAATTTGCTTCAAACCATTTTCTGCAAATATTGGTATGTTTCATATGTACTAATACTGAAAGCAACAACAAGGAACTGCCTGTTTAATTTTCGAAGGAAAAAGATAAATTCACAGTACATGTGTTTAAAAATTATGATAATATGTAAACTAATTATTCTTTTTTTTTCTTGAAACAATTCACATAATTTTTTTAATTTTGTTGTAGCACCTGCAGAATGGGGAGCTTGGTCAGGGTGGTCAGAATGCAGTACAACCTGTGGACCTGGACAACAAGTTCGCAAGAGAGAGTGTGTTGCACCACATATCGGTTGCCAAGGGGATAATGAAGAATGGCGCAACTGCTACATGGCAGAATGTCAAGTAAGCTTAAGCATTCTTTCTCAGAGACTGAAACATAGGGTACTTATGTCTTCATCTGTAGGAACACTGCAGTGTTTGGAGGCACATAGAGAGACTGGATGTTTTTATCGACAGAGATAAAATATTATGATCAACCCCTAGAAATTAAGTTTTTGAATCTACATTTGTGTTTGTAACAGGCAACTTGGTTTGCTCAGCTTAAATTACTCTTGTAATTGTACTCAAAAGTATTAAAGAATTAGCAAACTATTGGATCCTGACACACTTCTGAAAGTGAAAAGAGTGCAACTATTGACCATATGCAGTTCATGAATAAAAGCTGCACAGAGCTCTTGCCACAACAGATCTGTCAATCTCAAGCTTTTGACAACTTTCTCCATCATCATCATCAGGTAATTAGATTTCAATAGGTTGTTAGTTACTTTAGTTGGCCTAATTATTTAATGAAGACACCATGAAGTCACAGAACTTCCATTTTCTATCAGTGATTATGTCACTGTATATGATTAGAGAACATTGGTAGTGATGTGGATTTCATTAGTGATGGAAGACTGAATTGACTTCTCTGTTGCCTTTCAGTTTCATGTACCCATTTCCAGCCACCACTAAAGGTGGTGCCACTGTCTTGGTTAAAGCTGTGGGTACACATTCTGACCTCAGTGGCTTCTTTGATGACAGAATCCCAGTAGTTAGATGCATTGGAATGATACCCTGAGATGACAAAAGTCACGGGACAGTGATCTGCACATATACAGATGGCAGTAGTACCACATACACAAGGTATAAAAGGGAGTCCATCGGTAGAGCTGTCATTTTTACTCAGGTGATTCATGTGAGAAGATGTCCAATATGATAATGGCCACACAATGAGAATTAACAGGCTTTGAATGTGGAATGGCAGTTGGAGCTAGATGCATGGGACTTCCATTTCAGAAATCATGAGATAATATGCTATTCTGAGATCCACAGTGTCGAAAGTGTGGCAATAATACCAAATTTCAGGCATTACCTCTCACCACACACAATGCAATAGGTGACAGCTTTCACTTAATGACCAAGAACAGTGGCATTTCTGGAGAGTTCAGTGCTAACAAACAAGCAGTACTGCATGAAATAACTGCAGAAATCAATGTGGGATGTATAACAAATGTATCCATCAGGAAAGTGCAGCTAAATATGGTGTTAATAGGTAATGTCAGCAGACAACCAATGTGAGTGCCTTTGCTACCCACACAACACTGCCTGCAGCCTCTGTCCTGGGCTTGTGGCCATATCAGTTGCACCCTAGATGACTGGAAAACTGTGACCAGGTCAGATGCATCCTGATTTCAGTTGGTAAGAGCTGATGGTAGTGTTCTAATGTTGCGCAGACCTTGTAAAACCATGGACCCAAGTTGTCCACGAGGCACTGTGCAAGTGGTGATGGCTCCGTAATGATGTGGACTGTGTTTACATCGAATGGACTGGGTCCTCTGGTCCAACTGACTGGAAATGGTTATGTTTGGCTACTTGAAGACCATTTTCAGCCATTCATGAACTTCATGTTCCCAAACAATAATGGAATTTTTATGGATAACAATGCCCCATGTGATATTAGGAAGTATCCAATGAATTTTATCACCTCAATGCCTTTCTGTTTTATCAAACATTATCAAATGTTTGTTCATGAGGCCTACTGAGATGTAATCTACTGATGATGATGGTGATTCAAATGGTTCAAATGGCTCTGAGCACTATGGGACTTAACTTCTGAGGTCATCAGTCCCCTAGAACTTAGAACTACTTAAACCTAACTAACCTAAGGACAACACACACATCCATGCCCGAGGCAGGATTTGAACCTGCGACCGTAGCCATCACGCGGTTCCAGACTGTAGCGCCTAGAACCGCTCGGCCACTCCGGCCAGTGATGGTGGTGATGGTGTTGGTGGAGGAAGTTATTGAAAGCTTGAGACTGACAAATCTTACATGGCAAGAACTCTGTGAAGCAATTATTTAAGAATGTTGCTGCGAAAAACTACATTCTCATATGCAGATCTTTCTAATTAGACTTTAATTCTTCAGTAACAGAGTGGATACAGCCACAGCTATCCATAAAACATATGTGATAGTAGACACAACGATGGAACACACAACATATCTGAGCTTCACTTGCCACCTGTGTGGTGCTATATAAATATAATTTTATGTGTTGCAGAGACTGAGGGGGTGCATGGCTCTTGTGTGGTTGAGACTGTGTAGAACTGACTGTGTTGTGTCATAGCTGTTTGTGGGAATGAAATGCTTCTACACAGCTGAAATAGACACTCAGCAATTTGAATCGGTTGTTGCATTGTTCCAGCATGCAACTGAAAAGAGGGTACATGAAAGTGGCCATCAAGATCACACATGTATAGATGTAACAGCAACCACTTTTAATTTTTTATGTGTTCCATGGATCATAATCATTACCTCTAGCCATGATGTCCCACACACACACACACACACACACACACACACACACACACACGCCATACTATACATATTCAGAAATTATTATATGGAATTGTGTTTGAAGTTAATTAAATTATCTGTTAAATTCTTTAGCTCACTAGGTAGGGGTGGAAGATTTTTGTGATTGTGTGCCTCATTTCTTTCTGTGTCACACCAAGGCTGAGTGATGGATAACGTAAGTTATTTTGCGTTCTAGTGTTATATTTGTGAATGTTGCTGCTGTTTTCGGACTGTAATTGATTGTTGACAAAAAGACTCTGTAAGTAAGTAAATGTAGCATGAGACTGTTGTCGTATGCCCACTTTATTAGAGAGCTGTCTACAAGAGGTTCTAGAATGGACACCACATATTATCCTTATTACATGGTCCTGTGCATCACTTTCTTCCTCAATAACAGGGTACCCCAGAATATGATGCCATATGACACTAATGAACGAAAATAGAAAAAGTAAGTAGAAGTTTTGATGTTTAAATTTCCCAAATCTGACATTATTCTTCATGCAAGATCTGGAGACCATAGACATTAAAAGAGATTTTAACATGTGAATTCCACTTCAAGTTCTTATCAGTATAAACAACTAAGTCTTTAGAATACAATTTCATTTACTAATTTACCCTCTCATATTATTACTTGTGGTTTGATCATGTCTTGTACAATACAGAATTGTTTGTGTTGTGTTTCATCTAGGTTCAGTGGTAGTCCATTTTTAAAGAACCACTCATAGTTGTCAATAAATATTATTTATATTTTCAAGTGTTGAAGTTACTCTGTTAGACTTGTTTATAATCCTTATATAATCAGTAATGGGAACTCTTTACCTGTTTTTCTGGATACATGTTGGCAGATAAGTTGTATAAAGCAAAACCAAGAGTGGACCCAGTGCTGACTGTTTATATGTGAGATCTGTGTTTGGTAATTATTCCTTATTCTAAATATTCTGTTTCATAGTTTACACTCCCTGTGTTTCATAACGTGACACACTGAATTCATTTAGTCAGGTAAAATGAAAATCAATTACCAGCAACTTCTCTGATACCATAATATTGTCATGTTGAAACCAAAAACAAGTTCAAATACAAAGGCAGAGTCATCAGTGAAGTACAACGCTAAAACCATGTTTATTACTGACTCCAACATACAGCCAGAACCAAACTGACTTCTGGGATGGAGGGTACGGCTACTTATACAAACATTGAATATTCCAGAATGCTGGCATTCATACAAGCATTGAATATTCCATAACATACAAACAGTTCAAACATGAAATATTTCAAGAACCTTCCAGAAATGGTTAATGCTAAAGCTGGCATGTGGGTTTGAACTGTTGAGTTGTGGTCATGTTGTGATATCCTCTTCACTGTAATGAACATTGTAGGTAGCCCCTCCCATTGAAGCTTTGCAATCACTGAGTAGTTATTCAATTTCCTTGAGCCACCCATCATCAATCTGCATGTCTAGTCTGTAGTAGGGCTTTGTACAGCTGACATGTGTATTTGTACTCTTGATGAAGTTACGAACTGACAGTGTGATCTAAATATAAAATGTTATTGGTAGTAGTTTACTGCTTTCCATCACCTTAGTTAGAAACTCTATTAAGAAAATTAGATTACAACAAAGGAAAGGCCGCTGTAGTACAGTTGGCTTAAGGTCATCCCAGACAATTGGCAACACTGTTGCCCGCTTTCAACTGCTAAGTGCAAACAGCTGCAAGCATATACAATATCCATCTACAGAGCTGCACCCAACTCACTGCGACTGTTAGGGAACTTCTTACACCAACTTGACTTTAGCATGGCTCTAGAAACGTAAGTCAAAATCTCTACTTAGAAATGGTATATTATTAAGATTAATCAGTCATCAAAGTGATTCATGAATAGGTCAAAATTATGAGCTGTAGCCTAGAGTACTGTGACTAGTGCTATTAATGTTCATGAATTTCTACTGGTGTAACAAAAGATGCAAAATGTCATATAGCAAAACGCAAGAATATAATTTTTTGTATTTGTACCCCTTCACAAGGAAAGCTGCAACTCATTCTTTTTCTTTATTTAATGTACAATAATTTGGTGCTATGTTCAGCATTCCTATTTAGTGATCATATTAAGTTCAGAAATACGAATGATAAATTAATACATGATTTAACTTTACAAGTTTCAGGCTCAAAATTTTCAGTTTTATTAATTTATATTAGTACTACAGTATTTTAGTGCCATCTTATCCATAAAATGGTTCACTGAGCAGATGCCAGGTGTCACCTGATTCATCTTTCAGGGGAGGTAGCTGGTCAGTGCTAAGAAGGCACTATAGACCACTTGCTGTTCACTCAACTGTAATATCATGGCAATGATACAGTGTGAACAATGACTTGCACTCAGACTAATGATAGGCTGATAATCTTTCCTTCCTAATGTACTCACAGACATGAAACAGCAGTTAAGACACTACCACTGTGTTACAGATAATAGTGTTTTAAATCCCCATTCAGATATTAAATTTTCTGAAAGATCTCTGATCACTTAAAGCTAGTGACTAGATAGTTTCTTCATAAAAGGAATTTTTGATTTCCTTTCCTGTTCTTGTCCATTCCATATTTGAGCTCAGTCTCTTATACCCCATTGTTAACACATCATTAAACCCTAATCTTCTTTCTTATCTTCTCCATATAACTAGTGACAGATCACACTTAAGACATTTGTTATTTACTCTACCATATTTTTACATGTAGTACTAGATTTTTGAAACAGATGCAGATTGGGTTAAGTGACAATCGCAACACAAGTAAGTACAAAAACTGAATATTGAAAGTTAGACATATTGCTTTCTTATTTGTTTTCTCCCATCTTAGTTCAGATCTTTGATGTGTTACCAGCTATGGCTCATTTTTAGTAGCACTCTAGAATTTGATTATTGGCTGTTTGGTCATTCCTCATCATTATACGTCCATCATTTCTCTACTGATAGAGAATTTGGATTAATTTTTGTCTCCTTGTGAGCTATTTTCTTTGTCATTGTTTTGATGAATGAACAATATCAAATTTTGTTGTCAATGTTGGTGCTAGGCCTGTTATTTATGTTTCAATGCTGAGGTAGTAGATGCTCTTATCTTCTTCTACATACTGATATTACATGTCTGTACACGTGAGCCACTATCACATCTGCATGTCAGCCATCAGCATTTAGCTCCGTGATGTAATTTACTTTTGGGTTTCTGAGAGCATATCAAGTGCTATTAACAATTTGGGTATAGTGCTGTATCTTCTTGTAGTTGTATTTGTTCCATCTGTTGTCCCTTACACGTGATATTACCTTTAATACCCAATTGTTGTTCTATTTTCCCCTTACAATAACTGCATAGCAATGAGTGATCTTCGTGCAAAAATGTTGCTTGAACACCAATTGGTTGGCAAACAAGAAAATGTTCAGTAAACACTTCAAGCATTTTGCATCCACGCATAAATTGCTAGACTTAATTTATTAATTTTCAGACATTACAAAATTTCTATATTCTTTTAATTTACATATGATATTCATTTGAGTTTTTCTTTGTTCTTTAAGGTACATGGTGGTTGGAGTGGGTGGTCTGAATGGAGTGAGTGTTCTGCATCATGTGGCTTAGCAAATCGTAAGCGCTACCGCAGGTGTGACAGCCCTACTCCTGCTTATGGAGGCAACCAGTGCCAAGGAGCAGATACTCAAGAAGAATACTGCCACCAGCCACCTTGCCCTATCCATGGAGGCTGGTTCGTTTCGTTTCTCACAAGTTATCATTTTCTTTTTTCCATTACTTACCCAAGATGAAGGTATTGTGTGCATCTGTTTTTATAGTAAATAAAAGAGACTGAATATTCTGCCCCACAAGCCTGTTCGGGTTGACCTTTATTGTGAGATATGAGAACCTTCTGAAAAAAATAATTCTGGATTCAGTGCAGCTTCATACTGTGAAATAAATGAAATTGTGTTAAAAGTGCAATCACTTTGCAGGGGCTTGTTTTGAAAATTCAGAAGACTGGGGGGAAACAATCAAAACATGAGCACATTATTCATTTCACAGCAAATAGTGATACTCAACTAGTAGTTATTTGGCTCATATTGGCACAATCTTTGCCCAAACTAAACCACATATTTCTACAGTATGCTCAAAAGTTTAAATTAAGCATCAAATAGCATATGAAAAGAATGGATGAGTAAATAATGTGTTAGTTTTCTTGCTATTTGAATTTGAACACATAATGCCCATAAAGAGAATACATCACATATGCAGTAAGAGACATTTATTATGAAATTTGTCAATGGAGTTCTGTATAAAGAAATGCTTCATTTATATACAATGATGAGCCAAGGCAATATGACCACTGCCCACCACAAAACTGAATGCTGTCTGGGGGTGTTACATGACACAATGTGTTAAAGAAAGTATATAAGTGGAGCAGAGATAAATGAGGAATCATTCTAGTGACAATGCGGGCTGCATATGGGAAAGACCAAAGACATAAACAATTTTGACAGAAAGCAGATTGTTATGGCCTGGCAGTGAGGAACAAACATCTGGAAATGGCAAAGCTGGTCAGATGGAATATAATTGAAGGATGGAGAAACCCTGAGTATATGATAAAATGCTGCATGTCCATGTCTCATCACAGAATGTGGGATTTGGAAGCTTGCCCACTCTGTAAAGCAACATAGGTAGTTATAAAGCAACATAGGTGGTGATCTGTGGCAGATACAATGACAGAGTACAGTGCTGGTGCAGGCACAAATGCTTTGGAGCACTCAACTCAATGCACATTTTTGAACAGGGGGTTCCACATCAGATGACCCATAAGTGTTCCCATATTGACCCAGTGACGTCATCACTTACTGTTGCAGTGGGCATGGGAACTTCAAAAATGTTGTAAAGAAACTGACACGATCCTCATAGTCTCTTCTTGGTAGCACCAATCTCAATCACTGCAAAGTTGAAAGTCTAAATGAGTGTGGGATGGTTGTTGTTCAAATATGTACACGACACCATGATTTAGACTGCATTAACACATTTGTTCTTCACCAACTTTGATTATTAAGAACAATGACAAGTTTGTCAACAAAAACAAATTTTAGCATATTCAACCAGATCAGCACTACAGTAACAGTGGTAAAGTTAATTATTGTTTAGTGGAGCAAAAACACATTTCACATTTACACAAAAAAGTCACAGTTTGCATTTAGCACTGTCTTTTAATAATTTATTGCAAAGGATTACACACTGATACTTCATTTAATCCAGTCCACAGTAAAAATCTCCATGTCGAACAATCACTAGTTCCAATGACAATAACATTCCTGACTCTTGTTAATCACAACACAGTTCAATTAAAATAGTCCTTCACTTGAGTTACAGAAATCATTCAGAAATCTTTACATATTAATTTCTTGAGTTTCGTTGGTGTTGGTGTGCATATTTTCTTTTATTGAACATACATGACTGTCTCGTTAGCCAGCACCAAGATTGCACCTGACATAGGTCTTACTCATTGGCATTCTAACAACAAACAGCCAATTTTGAGTGATGTCCAACTACTTATAGAGAGGTGTAAGAACAAATTTTTGTTTCATAACTTACATTATGCTTTCAAAACCAGCTGTGTGGGGATTTCACTGTTTTTGGTGAACTATAAGGGACATTCAAATGAAACCCACTCACTAGCATAAAGTGATGGTAACAATTTTATTAACTCAAAAATGTAGTTATACACAGTACATGTACTCAAAAATAGTCGCCAAAACCATTGACTCATTGATCCCATTGCAACACTAGCTGGTCGATTCCATACTTGAGGAAGCTAGTAGGCAGCTGTTGGACCCAGGCCTGGACCCAGTCACACATTTCATTGTCTGCTGCGAATCAATGTCAGTGAATAGCTTGTTTTAGAGGTCCAAACACCTGAAAGTCACATGGTGAAAGATCGTGACTGTACAGTGGAAGTTCCAGTGTTTCCCACTGAAAGCAATGCAATGTCATCTTCACTGCATTTGCCATGTGTGGGTGGGTATTATCATGCAGGAGGATAATGCTATTGGACAACATGCCTCGGCATTTTGACTTCATGGCTCATCTAAAGTTCTGTAGGCTTGATAACGGTGGCCATTGATGGTGCTTCTCCATTTCAGGAACTCGACAAGCAGTGGGATTTTGTGGTCAAAAAGAAGGATATCATGACCTTACCAGAACTGCTGGACACGGCCTTTGATTTCTTTGGAGGTGGTGAAATCCCATGTTTCCACTGCTTGCTCTGATGCTTGCTTTCCGGTTCAAATTGTTGACACCGTATTTCGTCACCTGTGACAATATGTGACAGAAAGCCTTATTCCTCCTCATGCTAATGCTGCAAATGTCTCAAAGACAGTGCCATTTGAGTATTGCACCGTTTGGCGGTCAGTTGGTGGGGAACCCAGTGCGCACAGATTTTTCGAAATTTCAAGGTTGATGCATTATGATGTGAGCGGTGCCCACACTAATACTCAGAAACTGATGGATCTCATCCGCAGTGATTCTGCAGTTGTCCAAAACTAGAGCATTCACTTCTGCAAAAATTTCCAGTGTGATGACACAATGAGCCTGTCCAGGATGAGCATCGTCTTCCAGTGATTCGTTACCCTTCAAGGAATCATTTACGCCATTCCACAATACTTGAATGATCCAGATTGCATTTGCCATACACAGCCTTCATCCGTCAGTACATTTCATGACCACCACCTTCCTCCACCGCTAAAACTTGAATCACTTCTCATTGTTTCTGCTTACTTGCCTGCATGTTCAGTAGTTGATGATAACTTGTGTGACCACCTTCTCTTTGGCATGAAACCACACTGGCACTATGCAACATTAAATGGTGCGCACACATCAGTCTCTCTATCATATCTGCAGTTACGTGGTGCCACCATCCATGTAAGGCAAAGGTTTCATTTTAATAAACCTCATAGAAGAACTAATGTGATTTTGACTTATAAAAAATGTCACTGCCCAGAAATTTAGAAAAACGCATGGGCACTATTATTCTTACACATTGTGAATCCCTTTGATTACATGTAGAAGCACCATATTGCAAATTATAGTAAATTACATGAAATAATTAAATAGTGACTTCATTAATCAATGCTTTATTTGTTATATTGTACAGAAAAATTATGGTAAAAAAATTAGATGGTCAAAAGTCAGAATTTGACAGTAGTTATGGCAAAATTGTATCATGGAAAACATTGTACCTTGGATACAAAACACAACCAAGAATGCTGGTACAACTTTATTAGACCGTGGCATGTACACCAACCACCATAAGATACTCTGAACACAATAAGTTAAGGCAAATGTATCCAAGTAGTAGTAACATGATAACAGAGCATGAGCACAGCACAGCAAGAGTTAAATAGGTACTTACCTTTGGTGGGCTGTGTCAAAAGTTCACAGTATTGCTCTTTCACAGCGCTTTCTTGTGGATGACAACACACTGCTAATGTGCACAGCTTTCAAGTGTGCATGAATTGCTTAATTCCTCTTCCCTTGCGAAATAGCTTGGATTCACAAGATCTCCATGCCATCTTCCTCTGCAAGGTTCTGGCTGAGATGAGTCACTGATACTGGGGCATACAGTCTGAAGTACTTGGGGTATGCGCAATGTTGCAGACCACTTTCTCATATCAAGCCATATGGTAGGATGGCTAATGTTGGTATGAGCTCCATGTCCACATCAGGTCCAGGGTCTGGTGGTGGTGGGCCCCTGCATTTGGTGCCTGTGATGGGGAGATGGCTCTGGTGTGGATGGCGCCTGCATCGGTACTGGTAGGGGTAATGGAGAAACTGCACCAGGTTCATCCACTCATATGCCATGGCAGGGATACAGCCACATCAGGTGATCCATTGAGTGATGCAGACTGGTGTGGCAACATTGGAGTCCTGGCCAGGGTCATCCGGTCATCCAGGCGCATGGGCAACTGATCGTAACAATGTGCACAGAGGCCCTCCTCCTTACCGACATCGCAGAGATAGCAACCACAGCATCAGGAAATGATGGCGGGAGTCCACTTTGTTTGATGACCAAACCAAGTGGCCAAACAGCCTTCCCAGGCTAGAAACTGGATAATGGCTCTACGAGTTGGCATCCCTGGCTGAGCCGGAGGTGATGCAGGAGCGTCTGTGGTTGACATCCATGGAGCAGTTCAGCAGGGCTGTTGTTGCCGAATGGCATGAACAGATAGGAAGACAGAAACTGATACAAGGCAACGATGGACAGAGACCAAGTCACAAATTTTTCATTTGCAGTTTGAATGTTCTAACTAATCTTTCAGCCTGACCGTTGGACTGCAGGTGGAAGGTTTAACAGACCTCTTCCTAAGATTTCCACGGTGTATAAGTTGTCCTACTCCTTTGTCCACATGGTGACTTCAGGCACTACAGGAGATTCAGATTTATAGTCCGAGGTTGTTAACAAGTACAAACAGTTTGGTACTTAACTTATATCGATGGCTGCGTTGTTGTCTTCGTGAAGTCTAGAGGTGATTCCACTGCGAAGTTCCCGCAGTTTTCTTTGTGTTTGGATGAGACTAACTGGTCTGTAGGGCGACATGGCATTTTGATTTTTAGAGAGCAAATGTTACATTAGTTTTGCACATCACTATTTAATTCATTTATTCACATTTACCACTTCTACAATAATATGAAATAACACATTGTTTTACACCACATCTGTATCACCACCTCCTCCGACCCACGCTCCCGGTCCAAAGACCGCCAACCACCTCTTCCAAAGATTCACCTCCTTCCCGCATGACCAAAGATAACCGTCTCTTAGTTGTTAAAGTCAAAGGCTATATTTACATAAAACATTACACATAAAGAAATTACTGACATACATGATTTTACGTTCTCTTACAATACCCCCTCCCCCCCCCCCCCCCCTCACACACACACACACACACACACACACACACACACACACACACAAGTCCATGCATGGGATTGTGTGTCACTATGGAATAAAATATATCTAATACACACATCATAATAAATTTTCCAGTTCCGAAAGTTAGTAATAAAGTTGGTTTCCCAAGTGATCTTAGTTATATATATACTTTCCATGATATACAATTTTAAGGTTACATTGGCTGTATTGAGTAATAAGTGTAATGAACTTATAGCTAACAATAAAATATGGCAACTTATATTTAATTGATCATGGTAGCTGCAGAGCCATGTTAAGATGGGTACATAATTACATAGTATAAGTATAAACTCAAGTTTACTTCAATACTGACTTAATGCATCTTAGTTAAACTCAGTCTTCTGATAGCAGGAAACATTGTCAGTGGTTTCTTTAGAATATATTAAGTGAACTGTGGAATGAAGGCATCTCTCACAATCTTTTAATATAAGTGTTTCAATAAAATACCTTATGGCATGGCTTGTGCCCAAAACAACCATCAAATCTAAAGAAATTATTATTCTAAAATAAACAGGTTCTTTTAAGCACATACATAAAATGGACATAGTTCAAAATATTGTAATACTTATACACAGTGTTAAATGGTTGTCTCTTAGGGAAAATTCATGTATATGTCATGCATGTAATCACATGGTGAATCCAGTGCAAATTCAATTACGTGTGATCAGCACTGTATTTTCAGAGTCAGATTGGTTTACCTATTTATGATTTAATGTTTCCTTTATAATAAGGTAGCTGAGACATTCCTTATATGATTGTGTCTTTATCATTGCAGTATCCTCACATTGTACATCTATGTCAGCTTTATCGGTCAAATTATGACAAACTCTACACTTACATTGTGTAAGATTGTTAGTATTTATACCTTAACTTTACATCATTATTAAACAGTGTTTCATTTTGATTTACACTCCTGTGCTCAAATAGCATACTGCCATGAATAGAAATTATTTCAAATTGTGTAACAGAGCATGGGATAAATTCCTAACAGCTCTTCATTCACTTTAACATTAAGTTATCTAAACTATTACAAAATATTCTCCCACAATATAAACCTCAAAATTAGGGGTCGAATCTGCTGGGGCCCCATGCACCAATCTGCCCAGCAAGTCCAGTTGATATAACAGGAGACATGGGCGATGTGTCGGCGTCCATTGGAGGAGGAGGCGAATAGATTGGCTCTGACGGAGGATGGTCATCTGGTTCCTGCATGGGCACGTCTCCTGGTGGCATCTGTTCCTGTGCTGGCATCGCAATGACGGTGAGAGGGCTGCGTTCTGAGTATTGAGAGATGCCAAGATCCCGAGCGTCAGGTAGAGCCGAAGGTGGTGTAGCGGCAGTCGGAACAGGTGTTGTCGGCACACGAGGCAGAAGCTGGTCCGAATGACGCACTGCAACACCCGTGTCCATCTGGATTTCATACAGGCGTCAGCCACGGTGTTGTAAGATGCGGCCCGGGCCCTATTTTGGCCGCCTGCCATATCCCCGTGCTCAGACGAGGCTGTCGGCGGTGAACCGGCCAAGTGAAGGCACCCGCAGCCGTGAGGTGGAAGGCCGCAGAAGATGAAGTAGCGTGCAGGGCTGTCGGCCATGTAAGAGCTCAGCCAGGCTGTGGTCGCCCATGGGGGTGAAACGGTAAGACACCAGAAACTGGAAAAGTGCATCATCGGCAGCAGAAGAAGTCAGAAGTTTCCGCATCTGAGCCTTAAATGTGCGGACCAGTCGTTCAGCCGCACTGTTTGATTGTGGATGGAACGGCGGGGCTGTGACATGCATAACGCCGTGATGAGCACAAAAATCCGCAAATTCGGAAGAGGCAAATTGTGGACCATTATCAGTAACAAGAGTAGAGGGGAGGCCTTCCAAAGAAATAATGCGGGCGAGAGCACTGGTGGTTCCCGTGGTGGTAGGTGATGTGCAACGGACAATGAAAGGAAAGTTAGAGTAGGCGTCAATTACAAGGAGCCAATAAGTACCTAAAAAGTGTCCCACAAAGTCAGCATGAATGCGCTCCCAGGGCTTCTCAGGTGAAGGCCACGGTGACAAAGATGACTTCGGGGCAGCAGCCTGTGACGCACAAGGGCCGCAGGCAGCAACCATGTGTGCTATTTCAGAGTCAATGCCAGGCCAGTACACATGACGGCGCGCCAGAGATTTTGTGTGAGACACACCCCAGTGCCCTTGGTGAAGGAGGCACAAGACCGAAGCATGCAAAGACGCAGGTACCACAACACACGGTGAAGCATTGTCAGTGGAAAGGAGGATAACACCGTCCCTATCCGTGCGGCAGTAGCGCAAAGCGTAGTAGTTCCGCAATGGATCAGAAGTCTTAGCGGACGGGCAATCTGGCCAACCCTTCTGAATATAGCGTAAAACCTGGGAGAGGGTAGGGTCACAACCTGTAGCAGCCGCCAGCCTGTCCCCAGTGATGGGGAACCCGTCCACAACCCGCTGCTCGGCAACATCCTGGTGGAAACACAAAAGTTCATCCCTATCGAGTGCCAGATCAGGACCCATTGGAAGGCGAGACAGAGCATCAGCATTTGCATGTTGAGCCATTGGCCAGAAATGAATCTCACAATTGAAATGAGACAAGTAAAGAGCCCAACGCTGGAGGCGGTGTGCAGCCTTGTCGGGAAGTGACGCTGATGGATGAAACAAGGAAACAAGTGGTTTATGATCTGTAACAAGATGAAATTTTGAGCCATAGAGAAAAACACCAAACTTATGAAGAGCATAAATAATGGCCAAAGCTTCTTTTTCAATTTGAGAATACTTTTGTTGGGCATCCGTGAGCGTTTTGGAGGCATAAGCAATGGGTTGTTCAGAATCGTCAGAAAAACGGTGCGTAAGGACTGCACCAACCCCGTATTGAAAGGCGTCTGTGGCAAGAACAAGATGTTGGCCAGGTCGATAAGTAGCCAGGCACGGGGCTTGTTTCAGCATTGTCTTCAATTTCTGGAAAGCCGCATCGCTGACGCGGACCAGTGAAAAGGCACGTTTTTATGCAACAGGCGATGCAACGGCTGAGCCACCGAAGCCGCAGATGGTAAAAACTTGTGATAGTATGCTACTTTCCCCAAGAAGGCCTGCAGTTCCTTAATAGATGTAGGGCGAGGAAGGGCATCGATCGCAGTGACAGTTTGCTGAAGCGGATGAATGCCATCCCGAGACAGTTGAAACCCCAAGTACGTGATAGATGCCTGAAAAAATTGTGATTTCTGAACATTACACTTAAGACCGACAGTCTGTAAGACATGAAAAAGTGTGCAGAGATTTTGAAGATGTTCTTCAGTGGTGGAGCCAGTGAAAACAATGTTGTCCATATAATTGATACAGCCAGGGACAGGGAGCAATAATTGTTCCAAGAATCGCTGAAAGAGAGCAGGGGTGCTAGCAACTCCGAAAGGCAAGCGTTGGTATTGATAGAGGCCGAAAGGCATGTTAAGGACCAGAAACTGCCGGGAAGCAGCGTCGAGAGGAAGTTGATGATAAGCTTCCGACAGGTCAATTTTAGAAAAATACTGGCCTCCAGCAAGTTTAGTGAACAGTTCTTCAGGTCGGGGCATAGGGTAAGTATCAATGAGGCATTGAGCATTTACAGTGGCTTTGAAATCGCCACAGAGACGAATATCACCATTTGGCTTAGCAACGACAATGACAGGAGAGGACCACTCACTGGAAGTGACAGGAAGCAAGACCCCTGAAGTAGTGAGACAATCCAGCTCCCATTTTACCCGATCACGAAGGGCCACAGGAATGGGCCGAGCCCGAAAAAACTTTGGCCGAGCAGTGGGTCTGAGTGTGATATGAGCTTCAAAGTCGTTTGCATGGCCTAACCCAGGAGAAAACAGGGACAAAAATGTCGTCAACAAGGAATCCAATTGAGCAAAAGGAATAGCATCAGAGACAATATTGACAGAGTCATCTATGGAGAACCCAAAAACATGAAAGGCATTGAAACCAAAAAGATTCTCTGCGGTACTCTGCTCGACCACAAATATGGGAACAGTGCGAACGATGAGTTTGTAAGACACCTCAGCATTAAATTGTCCCAAGAGAAAAATCTTCTGTTTATTGTACGTCTGTAATTGCTGAGTGACAGGTGACAGGAGTGGAGAACCCAACTGAAGATACGTATGAGAATTAATTATAGTGGCAGCAGAACCGGTATCCACCTGCATGCGAACATCTCGACCAAGGATTTGGACAGTTAGGAATAACTTCCCTCAAAGGGAAGAAGTGCAATTGACAGACAACACAGAATCAGAATCAGTGTCATGTTCATGAACATCATGTATGCGGTCGGATTTGCAAACGGAAGACACATGACCTTTCTTTTTGCAACTGTGACACACAGCCCAACGTTGGGGACAATCCTCGCGTGAATGTTTCGTAAAACACCGCGGACATGAAGGAAGTTGCCGGGGGTTTTGCTGCAGTTTCTTAGTGGGTTGTTTACGGTTAGGCCGAAGCTGTGCGTGGGAGCGCACTGCGGCCACTTCGGCTGGCGGGCACGCACCGCACACGTCGTCAACAGCACACAGAAGTAGTATTTCCCCGACATCGCCCCACGCCTCGATTTGCACCCCAGTGGCGTGAGAAATTTGAAAAGACTGTGCAATGGAGAGAACTTCATCAAGAGTCAGATTTGCCAACTGAAGGGCACGTTGCCGATCTTCTTTGTCGGGCGCCAACCAGATAATAGCATCCCATACCATGGAATCGGCATAGGATTCTTTGTGAACGTCAGTAACAAATTGACACTTTCGACTGAGGCCGTGAAGTTCAGCAGCCCAAGCGCGATAGGATTGATGCGGCTGTTTTTTACAATGATAAAAGGCAACACAAGAGACTATCACATGCGTTTGCTTTTGAAAATAGACAGACAGAAGTGAGCACATTTCAGCAAAAGACAAAGACGCAGGATCCTTCAAAGGAGCCAATTGTGACAACAACCGATACATTTGAGGTGAAATCCAGGAAAGGAACAGAGACTTACATGGTTGTTTCGTCCATGACATGAAATGCTAAGAAGTGCTGTCAAAGACGTTTTTCATAATCAGACCAGTCTTCCACCGTTTCGTCGCAAAGAGGAAAAGGAGGTCTAGCCAACGACGAGAAATGCTCTGCATTTGACGCCGCGATGAAATCGCGAATCACCGCCATTAGAAGCATTTGCTGTTCAAGGAGACTTTGCAATAGTTGCTTGACAGTAGCCATGGAAACCTGTGGGTCAACGGTGAAAAGGAAAAATCCACTACCTCGTTGCCAATTGTTATAATGTCAAGTTGAACACATATATTTCAGGACGACACAACACATATAAATCACAGAGTAAGTTGACAAGCAAGACATGTGCATGCATTAACATTCGAATGAGCACTGAGTCCGAGTTCAGCAGCCGCTGCTCGGCTGGCCGCTTAGGTGGCACAACTGCTGCATGGCTGGCAGAAATCGCCGCACGTAGAGGATGCATGTAATTGCGCGGCGGCGCTTTGAATGATCGGCGAGTCACAACACAATCCATCACAAGAGTTTCAAATGTAACACATCAACAATTGTCTCCATAATGCTCTAAACCTCAATACATTCTTAATTTGCATAATTAAATTTCATGACTACCCACTATATTTTTTAACACACTACAACATACCTGGTCTGTCAAAGCACGCTCTCATAATCTAACAAGTATCTTCAGTTTGCTTTATCCATTAAATAATGTTCCATCTGACATAGCTTACAAATGACAAGCTTTTGTCTTCTTACACACAATCATTATTCATATCTTATTACTTTAAAAATGTGCACATCATTATCTTTGGTTTCTCTTAAAAGAGACATTACTATGAAACTGTAGAATGGTTCATAGTCTGACACACTACTCTCATATCAGATTTAATGAATGGGTATGTTAGAGAACAAAGAGAAATCAGTACAAACATAATTGACATTAACACAAAATCTACTTCATACTTTGAGCTGACATAGTACCACACTTTGACAGGAAGTTTTCCTTGAATGATAAAACAATGAAGTGATATAGCTGGGCCAGTCAACTAATTCTTTACAAGCAGCATTTTGCTTGTTAATGACTATTTTATGGGTCATGTTTGTAGAGTTTTAACTCTGTAACATTGCGCAGTCCAAATAACTTCTTGGATTTTGGGTAGATTAGCCTATAGGCATTAGGGTGCGGGTTTTCCTTGATTTCAAAGGGGCCTATATAGATGTCAAAAAATTTCTTTATTTCTGAACTCATCAATTTAGATTTTTCCTGTGTTTTTACTAAAACCAAATCTCCTCTCCTGAACTGTACTCCTTTACTTCTTGCATCATGTCTCCGTTTTCTTACCTCTCCTTGTCCTTTCATAGTGATCCTAACAGCTGTCTCTCTTTCCTGAGGTGTCATAAGGTGGGAAATCAACATTCTCAGAAATCAAATTTGCAGGTCGTCTATTAAACATTACTTCATAAGGTGAAAAACTAGTGGATGAATGTTGTAGGCTGTTCATTATATCCTCGAAGTCAGTAACATTTTCAATCCAATTAACATGATTTTTACTACAATATGTTCTGCAGAGCCTTCCAATTTCCCTCATGTACCTTTCTGCTGGGTTACTTGACGGGTGACAAACCGAAATCAAAATATGTTTTATTCCTGTATCTTCAATAAAATTTTTCCATAATTTAGATGTAAACTGTGACCCATTATCAGACATGATGGCATGGTGTATACTAACATTTGTGAAATAATGATTCGTCAGCTTGATGATAATTTGTTTACTGGTTGCTCTCTTTAATGGATACAATTTTATAAATGTAGAGAAAACATCCGCTATAACAAAGATGTAATTGTACCCTTGTCTTGATTTTGGTAGTGGTCCATATAAATCGATAGCTGTCAATTCAAGGTTTTTATTTGGTAAAATGTTTTGCATCAATCCTTTAGAAGTTTGGTTACTCACTTTTACCCTCTGACAACGATCACAGGTTTCAAGTTTTTTCTTCACTCTCCTACTGATATTATAGAAGTATACATTTTCCTGTATCTTCTGTATACATTTTGTTGCTTCACAGTGTCCGAAGCTTTCATGTATGTAACAGATTAACGTGTCAATACATTGCTCAGGCCAGCATAGTTTCCAATTGTCTAAGTCAGGTCTAGGTCTCCTAAACAAAATCCCTTTTTGTACTTTATAATACTGATCTACCTTTTCTCCTCCCTTTTTCCCTATATAACTTTTAACCAACTTCCAATTTTCATCGTGGTTTTGGTTTCTACGAATATCATTACAGATTTTTAGTATTTCAGCTTCATCTTTTACACCCCTTAAGTACATAAGTTTGAACTCTTTCTCCTCTTTTCCATAAGTATTTTCAACATCTGCACCTACTGGTAGTCTGGAAAGGGCATCTGCAATGACATTATGTTTACTCTGAATAAATTTGATCTCATAGTCGAACTGCTGAAGGAATAAAACCCACCTTGTTATACGGTCATGATAGAGTCTGCACTCCTGAATGTAAGATACAGCTTTATGGTCAGAGAAGACAATTACCTTGTGCCCTAACAGATAACTTTTAAACTTATTGAATGCCCAGTGGATGGCAAGTAGTTCCTTCTCTGTGACTGTATATGATTTTTCATACTTTTGTAAGACACGGCTAGCAAAAGCAATAGTATGGTGTTCTAATTTTCCTTCTACTTCTATGTTTTGAAACAAGTGTGCCCCTAAAACTGTCTCACTACTATCTGTCATTATACAGAATGGTAACGAGATAACAGGTCTATACAACATCTGACTTTGGGACAGTTGTTGTTTTATTTCCACGAATGCATCCTGACATTCTTGTGTCCAATCCCAAACAGTATTCTTTTTTAGTAAGTTACATAAGCAGTTTGCATTTAAAGCTTGGGTACTAAGAAATTTTCTATAGAATCCAGTGAGACCAAAAAAGGACTTGAGTTGTTTTTTGTTCTTGGGAGTAGGGAAGTTTACAATGGCCTCAAGTTTATCCTTATAAGGTAAGATTCCCTTTTCTGAAATGTTATGCCCAAAAAATTTCAGTTCATTAACTCCAAAACAACATTTTTCCAATTTTACAGTCATTCCCCCTTCCCTCAATTTTGAACAGACTTGTCTCAGAAGGTTTAGATGATCTTCTCAGGTTTTTCCAGTTACAAGAATGTCATCAACATATACTATTAATTTTGAACACAATTCATCACCTAATACAAAATCCAATGCCCTGATAAATTCAGCCACAGATACATTCAATCCAAAAGGGACAACACAATATTTCACTTATGGCTTGATTATCTACCTCACTTACAACAGCTTTGATATGGTTGCAAGAATTACTACAGTTAAGGATGAACATTTCTGTTTTCAGAATACTATTTTTCTCAGGTTCAGTAATTATAACACTCTTATCTTCCCAAGAGAAGCTTACACCCACTTTTAAGACCCAATCCATGCCAAAAATGATATTTTCTTCTAACCTTGGGACCACAAGGCAACCCTGCTCAAATTCAACATTTTCAATTTCAAACGTTAACAATACTTGACTCTTAACTACCTTACTTTACCTACCAGTGGCACCTCTGATTTTTACCCTTACAACCGGCATTTCTACAAAGTTCTTACCATCCCTAATTTTATCTCTAAATTTTTCTGATATTGCACATATGGGGCTTCCTGTATCAATAAGACAGTGTCCTTCCCACTGATTTACTCTTATTTTAATGTATGGACAGCCTAATTCCTTTTCATCTGCCTTCCCCTCGGGGACTTCATATAGTAAGTCTTTTTCAATTTCTTTATAATTTCCATCTACTTTCTCCCTTTCAGTCTTCATCAGGTTTACCTGAGTTTCAGATTCTAAGTTACTAGTATCAAGTTTACACTTTGGCTGCACACAAAATATCTCCCTACTGTTTATGTACCTTTCACTCAGACTCTTTCGTTTACTCTCCCACCAGCATGGGCATAAAACTCTACTAATTATACTTAGATGATTCCAAAACACTTTGCTACTACAACTCTCATTATACTGGTTCCACAGGATTTCTAAAAATTGGCTTCCTTTATTTTCAATAAAATCACACAAATCTAATTCTTTCACAATATTTTCACTTTTGTTATCACCACTTTGATTAACCATGAAATGATCAGGACAGACATATAGCAATTAATTTTCAGCTGTCGCTTCACTATTCTTATCATATTCCTTTGCTTCGTCACCACAACTATCATCAAGTTTCAACACTTCATTATTTATTTCAATAAAAACATTGTACTCACCTTCTGGTTTGCTTACCATACTTTTCACATCAATAATACTAACATCATCACTACTATGGTATACTTTACTGCCGGTTTTATCTGTGTCTCTCTGTTTCTCACTTTCTATGGTTGATTCTTTTTCCTGTTGCTTAGGTTTATCGTAAGCTGACTCACTATTACCTTCTTGTGTGAACAACTCCCCCCCATCTCTGAACTAAAACATTTATTACTCTCTTCATTATTAGCTTGCTCTCCCCTTTTTCCCCAGCTGTAAAAATCACTTAACATCTCCTCATCCAGAATTGAATCAGAACTTTCACCTCTCCTATGTTTATTTTGTGGTTGTCTACTGTACCACATGGCATCCCAAAATTTTTTATCAAAATTTATATAATTCACTTGGTATTCCTGGTTTTTAACCTGTTTGTTAATGGTACAGTTATTTACATTATTTGGTTTTGTGTGAAAGTTAGTGGTCCTGTTATGTTTAAATCTGTTTGCCCCAAAGCTGTGGACCCTCATTGATGCGGTCCGGAGTTTTCCGGATGGCTACCTCTATTGTCACTCCTCCAATTTGTATTCATTCTGTTGTTACCTTCCCATCTGTTGTTACTAGTTACACCATTGTTTTCCTAGTTTCTCCCTCTCCCATTAGCATTGTACTCTCTTGTTCTATCATATTGGTGTTCATTCCGAAAATCTCTATCGTCCCTTCTAGGGTTCTCCCCACGGTAATCAGAATTCCACCTCCCACTGTAATGGTTTCCATTACTAAACTGTGGCACATTTCTCTCCATTGCCCTGTCTAATTTGTCTATATATTTTAGAAACTGGTCTAAACAGTCGTCAGGTCCATGCACCCTGTAGACTTTTTACAACACTGCTCTGACAACCTTGTTCCTGGTATGTCTGATAATCTAAAGATTAAATTTGTCAAAAAATTTCTTGAGGGAGAAGCTTTGTCTTGGGCAAACTGTATTCTTTCAGGTAACCTTCTTTTAAGGGCATCAATTTGCATCATTTCGTCGTAGGGTTTATCTAGATGCACCAATTTCCTAAGTTGTTCCCTGCAAAAGTCTTTCATTGAGTGGTTTCTGCCCCTGAAACTAGGCCCATTTAAAAATTCATTTTTTATTCTACCTTGTTCAGTCTCAGACCAAAACTTATTTAAGAAACTCTTCTTAAAATCATCAAATGTTTTCCACTCATCAAAATGTTGGTTTGCCCAAGACAAAGCTTCTCCCTCAAGAAATTTTTTGACAAATTTAATCTTTAGATTATCAGACATACCAGGAACAAGGTTGTCAGAGCAGTGTAGTAAAAAGTCTACAGGGTGTAAATTATCACAAGGAAAACTTTTTACAGGTGAATTACTCCATACACTTCCACCATTCATACATAAATTTCTAGACACAAAATTATCTTGCATTTCAGTGAATCTCTTGTCTATTACACTTAAATTACATGTTACAGACTCTTGTATCTTATTTAATTCAGCCTCTAAGGAATTAACTTTTGATTCTGTATCTAGACTTAATTTGTCTACCCTCTCCTCCACAGTTCTTTGAGCTGCGGTTAATTTGTCTACCCTCTCCTCCACAGTTCTTTGAGCTGCAGTTAACCTTTCAATCTCTTTCCCTTGACTTGAGCTAACTGTGGCCAATTTATTTTCCAAGGTCACAAACTTATTTTGTAAGCCTCAATTTTGGAGTTCACACCCTTCAAACGTTCTCCTAATTGAAGTTTTAAATTTGAGATCTCTTCTTTCAGTACATCACCGGTGCTTTTCATTTTTGCTTCCAGCGATTCACTAGTTAAGTTTAATTTCGCTTCAAGCGATTCACTGGATGCATTTATTTTCGATTCTAGGAATTCACTATTTGAATTCATTGCCATTGTTAATTCGGATTGCATTTGTCCCATTCTGGCAAAGAGTAACCTTACCCAGTCCTGTTTTCCAGTTTTCTTTCAGTTTGTGAGTCATCTGGATCGTCACTTACACGACACATGTTTGAGTCTAACATTTCTCCCACTGCCTTTTTAATTTCTTCTGATAGCGTCATTATGACACCATGTGTTTGGACATAGTTTTGGCGAAAAGTTTAAAACAAAGAAGAATTGTACTTATCTTTTCACACCACGACATCAATCACAGGTCCACCTCTCCGATAAGCCAGCACTTTGTCGGTTCTCACACTACTTTTTCTGGTCCAGGAAACATGTACAATGTTATTCATGTTTTACGAATTATAAAGTTTATACTGTTCTGCAAACAAAGCACAATTAGTCTCATCGCATTTAACTGTAGTATCCCGGATGAGCCCCCAAGTTTAACAGACCTCTTCCTAAGATTTCCACAGTATATAAGTTGTCCTACTCCTTTGTCCACATGGTGACTTCAGGCACTACAGGAGATTCAGATTTATAGTCCGAGGTTGTTTACAAACAGTTTGGTACTTAACTTATATCGATGGCTGCATTGTTGTCTTCGTGAAGTCTAGAGATGATTCCACTGCGAAGTTCCCACAGTTTTCTTTGTGTTTGGATGAGACTAACTGGTCTGTAGGGCGACGTGGTATTTTGATTTTTAGAGAGCAAACGTTACATTAGTTTTGCACATCACTATTTAATTCATTTATTCACATTTACCACTTCTACAATAATATGAAATAAGACATTGTTTTACACCACATCTGTATCACCACCTCCTCCAACCCACGCTCCCAATCCAAAGACCGCCAACCACCGCTTCCAAAGATCCACCTCCTTTCCTCATGACCAAAGATAACCGTCTCTTAGTTGTTAAACTCACAGTCAAAGGCTATATTTACATAAAACACTACACGTAAAGAAATTACTGACATACATGATTTTACGTTCTGTTACAAAGGGCAGGGCGAAAATGTGTTGAATCCCACTGGCAATGCATAAGGAGACAAACTCCTGCAACACAAACTAAGGGCTGTTGTCAGAGACCAATGTTGCTGGAAGTCCTTCAATGAAAAAATGTTTGACGGGGCTGCCACAGAGGCAAAGGCTGAAGTTGATGGGCAGTGAACAACACATGTGTACTGAGAGAATGCGACTAATGCCTTGATGCGTTATGTCCCCCATTGATCAGCATGCAGCAATTGCAGGATCTCTGAACAGAGGAGCTGAATAGTCCGTATCAAGGAGCAGAACACCATCAATGACAGAGATACAATGCCGGAACACATACTTGTTATGGAGAGGGTCAGATGCCTGCGATGGAGGTGCCTCAGGCCAGTCATGTTGCGTGCAATGTATTGCTTTCCATAAAATTGGATTGGTAGCACTAGCCTGTGCGACCCAAGTGCTAATGATTGTAAAACTATTGACAGTTTGTTGAGCACCTACATCAACATAGAAACAGAGTAACTCCTCCCAATTAAAACTGGGTTCAGACTGACCAGAATACGGGAGAGCGTGTAAGCATTCGTGTGTTTAGCCATGGGGCAGAAATGCATCCCATAACTGTGCTGAGAGAGGAACAGCACCCAACTTTGAAGGCAATGTTCTGCTTTATTTGGCAATGATGCTGAGAGGTTGTGATCCATGATCAGATGGAATTTTACACCATACAGGGAAACATGTAACTTATTTAATGAATAAACAATGGCAATGGCTTCTTTCTCTATTTGTGAATATCTAATCTCAGGTGAATTAAGCGTCTTTGACACGTATGCAGTAGGCCACTTGGAGCCATCAGAATATTTATGAGCTAATACCACCCCCAGCCCATGCTGGGGAAAGACATCCCCCTATGCAGCAAGGCATGTAACGGTTGTGCAACTGATGCCACCCCTGGGAAAAACTGATTATGATAAGAAATCTTACCTAAGAAAACCTGGAGTTCCATGACCGACGTAGGACATGGAAAGACCAAAATGGCAGAGACATTCTGACAAGGGGTTTCATGCCAGCACTAGAGACCCTGAACCCAAGATAACAAGAGAAGGCCGAAAGAAGTGGCTCTTTCCCAAATTGCATTTTGATGCGGAGTCCTGTAACACCAAAAAGAGCATACATAAGTGGTTGAGATGTTCAGCAGTGGAGGAGTCAGAGACCACAATATCATCAAGATAGTTGGCACAGCCAGGCACAGACCTCATGAGCTGTTCAAGAACCCACTGAAAAATCGATAGGGTACTGGCCACAACAAATGGTAATTGTAAGTGCTGATACAAACCAAAAGGTGTGTTAACGACCAAGTGCCTTTGAGAGTCGGTACCAATGGGAAGCTGCAAATATGCATTGGAGAGGTTGATTTTGGAAAAACACTGACCACCAAAGAGCTTAGCTCATGAGCTCATGAGAGTGCGACAAGTTATATGTCTAAGTGATAGACTGAACATTAACAGAAACATTGAAATCACTGCAAAGGTGTAACCATCCTGAGGGCTTCTTGAGAATGACTAAGGGGAGCCTATTAGCTGGATGCCATCAGTTGGATGACCCCACAGGCCATGAGGCAGTCATGCCCTGTGTTGACTTGGTCACTGAGTGCCATTGGCACTGGATGACCCCAAAGAAACAGGGTGTGGCTGAAGGTTTCCTGGTGAAGTGGGCTTTGAAATTATTGTCACAACCAAAACCTGCAGGAAACATGGCAGAAAATTCAGAACATAAGGAATCAAGCTATGTGTGACACTTGATTAGAGATGAGATTGACTTCATCAAAAATAGTAACCCCAAAAAGATTAAACATGTCCATACCAAACAAATTGTCAGTGCATTTATTGTTCACCACCAGAAAAGTCAAAGGATGAACCACAGATTTATATGTGACTGGGACCAAGAAACTACCTAATATTGGAATGCTTTGTTTATTGTAGGTGACTAACGTGTGTGACACTGGCAGTAATGGAGGAGAACTCCATGTACATTTTCTAGTTGAATAATGACACAGCAGCACTAGTGTTGACCTGCATGTGCAAAACATTGAGGTAAACCTTGATATCAATAAAAAGCTTACTGTTGGCAACAGAGATTGCCAATAAACATTTGACTTTCATGCTGGAATCTACAAAAGGCTGTTGGAATTTTTTGTTACAAGCAGGAGCAATGTGGCCTGTTTTGTTGCACTGGCAGCAAACGATCCACCGTTTAGGCCAATCTGGCCTATCATGAGTGACAAAACATGACAGACAAGAGGGAAGCATAGAGCACTTATGTTGTTGTTTATTACCAGGCTTGCTGTGCTGTTGTTGCAGCAATGGTTGCCGCAGTGAGGTTGACCAGCTGCCATGATGTTTTGCTTGCCTGCAGACTGGTGCCACCATATTGTCCCCCTGTGAACCATCTGACGAACAGGTTGAACTTCTGCAACCTCACACTGTGATTCAGTTTGAGTACTAGCAGCCTTCAGAACCTTAACAATTGTGCAATAGTCAGAACATAGGAGAGGGAGGGGTTTTCACATTGAAAGGCCAACTCACGAACCTCACAAATGGCGGCCAACTGAATAATTGCATCACAAAGTATTTGGTTGACATATGACTCCTTATGTACATCAGTGACAAGTGACAATGATGGCTTAAACCAAGAAGCTCAGCTGGCCAAGTCGTAGGAATGTTCCATTTTCTTTTGACACCAATAGAACTCAGCTTGGGTGGCATTAACTTGAGTCTGTTTACAGTAGTATTTCAAAAGAAGGTCACACATACTATGAAGAGAGAGTGAACACAAATCATGCAGGGGGGGACAGTTGGCAAAGAAGTTCATACATACAAGGTGATAACCAACACAAAAGAAAGCATGGCCTAGGGTTATATCAGTTAATCCAAATGTATGAAAATGCTGCCACAACCATTTTTTGTAGGCTTCCCATTCTTCAAAAGACTCACTGTAAGCCAGAAACAGTGGGGTATAAATGGCCCAGATACCAACAGGCAAAACAGGAGATGCAAGGTATGATGCAGCAGGCAACACAGATTGAGATGGACCTGAACTGGCCAAACCAGAGAGAAGCATTATTTGCAATACCTGGGTTTGAGTGTGCTGCGCTGTGGAGAATGCCTCCTCCTGATGACCGAGATGCTGCAGTGCCACAATAAGAACCCATTGCTGATCAACCAGCTGGCATAAAAACTCATCAGTAGCACTGTCAGATATCGTAGACACAACAGAGAACCAACCAAAGACTGAAATTTATGCAGAGAACAATCCCACACTCCTCGTTACTTGCATTGTGACACAACCAAGAATGTAAGTACACCAATCACCATAACATACTCTGAGCACAATAAGATAAGGCAAATGTATGCAAACAGTAATAGTATGGTAACTAAGCATAAGCTGCCATGGCAGGGTTTAAATAGGCACTCACCCATGGAGGGCTCCATCGGAAGTTCAGAGTAGTGCTCTTTTGCGCTGCACTCTCGCAGATGACTACACACTGCTAATATGCATGGCTTTCAAGTGTGTGCACATTAATTTAGAATATTTGGCTGCTTATGAATTTGAATGCTAATTATCTCTTCAGTTATTAGTTCCTGATAATTTAAAGTACTTTTCAAGAAATTTAGAATGCACAGATTTCTGTTGGTGTGGATCATTATATGGAATTATGCTGATTGGCTCACAAAGTTTTACATCCATCAAACTATAGCACTAACTTTAATTAACTGTAAATTTTAATTAACATGTTGTATTGCCAAATTAATGGTATCAATTAAATCAGTACAGTGAGAAGAATAAACTGAACAATGAATCTAAAGGGGGGGAAGCCTTATCACACTTCTGGAATATGAGTACATATGCCACATGTTACTTGTATAACAATATTGAATTAGAGAAAAAAATATGTATTAGCAGAAACTGAAAATTTAGCAGTTGGGGTAAATCAGACGAGTTACGTTTCTTATTACACCAGATCAGTGGTCATGCCCAGATATGCAGGCATCCAGAGGAACAGCTGCTAGAAACATGCACCACACCATGGATGCAGGCTGGTGGGACAGTATTATGCTATTTGGTACATGTGGTAGTAATTGGAGGCACAATGGCAGCTGTGGGCTACACAGATATTATTTCAAACTACAGACATCCCTTCATGCATCATGTCTTCCAAAACAGTGATGTCATCTTCCAGTTGGATAAGTGTCTACTCCACAAGGGAATCATGTTACAGTAGCTTGAGGAGCATGATTAGTTAACTCACATTGATGTGTTGTCCCCAAAATAGCCTAATCTGAACTCAATGGAACACATCTTGGATGGCATTACGGATCATATCAACATTCACAATGCATTGGCCCATAATTTATAAGAATTATGTGACCTGTTCATAGACATCTGGTGCCACATACCTCTAGAAACCTACCAAGGATGTATCAGATCCCTGTCATAGAGAACTGAATATATATTGCTTTCCAAAGGTGGACCAACATACTATTAAGCAGGCAGTAATAAGGGTTAAGCTGAACATTTATATGAGCAGAATAATACATAAAGTTCGTAAAGGAAATAATAACCAGAAAAACAAAAACAGACTTGTTTATCAACTTTCATTATGCATAGGATTGTGTAGTCCATACTCATTTACATCCAGATTTGTTGCAATATGTTTTGAAGATAATGATTCCAAAAGAATCAACAACCTGTTCCAAAAATCAAAGCACCATTAATTGCATCCATAATGTTGACTCATAAATCAAAGTTTGGTGATGTTATATGAAGGGAATATGGTGGCCAGTCTATCATGTCATGTCCTGCCATCCAATGGTAGATCCTGTAAGAGAACAATGTGTGGCTGGAGGTGTTCCACACTAAAGAGGAGGATAGCCTTTTTTACAGAAATGGGCTAGATGATGATGTGGCATATAAAGACTTTATGAACAACCAGCTTTGGATCATAATGTATCAGTTCCTGCAAGAACAGACATTAGTTAATCTCTCCAGATCTGGAAAATTTTCCAGTGTGTGTACGATATATGTTTGGGCACTGCTTTAAACAAATTTATTGAGCCATACACAAATACAGAGAGTTGCTCCTGATGCTGGAGACTTGGTCATGTGACACATTATTGTTGAAACTCTGTTGCAAGCAAACAAGCATTTTGTTAGGAGGAGACTCCTCTCCAAGGTATCCATGGAAAATGATAAATGTAATGTAATAGCATATATGAAACTCTATTCCTCTAAATTAGTGCTACAGCAATTTGTAATGAGAATGTCATTATTTTCTAATGATTTCTGTTTAAGTTCCCGAAGCATATCAAACACATTTTGACCGAGGCTACATCAGCTGATTAGATTCTTGTATCTACATCTACATTTATACTTTGCAAGCCTTTGCACAGTGTGCAGTAAAGCACATATATTCTGCCATAGTCATTTGCTACCTTCAGTTTCTATTCCTAGGTGCCACGCAGAAATTAAGATCATTTGCTCCCATCTGTGTAAGTCCAAGGTTTTATAACCTTACAGCCATGGTCATTTCATGAGATGCACATTTGACTAAGTTGTATGTTTCTTGACTTGCATGGGAATAAAAGTTCTCAGGAATTTTGAAAATAAAGCTCACTGTAACACAAGAACTTGTAATGTCTCCCTCCAAACTTTTTTGAGAATGTCTGTGATGCTCTCATGGGGTCTAAATAATCTAATGACGTATTACAAAGTTCCTCTCTGAGCCTTTTTGTGGGGGATAGTGTCTGCTGAATTCATTATAGTCAATGAACCATGTAAGATCAAGTTGTTCCAGCATTGCCCTATGAAACAGAGGCATCCACGAGCAGATAAATAGTATAGGCCATCACACAGGTCATATTACACCAGGTTGATCCTTTTTTCTGTTCATGCACAAGCCATCTGCCCATGTGTGCATGCTGTCTCTTTGCTGAGATCTCGTAGGCTATGGCCCAGTTCCCTGACTGCTTGTGTGTTAACTCATTGCCTGCATACAGGCACTAAATTTGGAACCACCTGTCTTAGATTGTAGAAAATGGTGAACACCTCAGGCTGTAGCTATGCTGGGTACAGAATCAGCCAACTTGTAATACTGAAGTGCAATGCTGCTGGTCGGTGGCAGCCCTCTGTAACTGTTAAGTGCTTAGCATGTGTCACTGAGCACCATGCAGCATGATGGCAGAACCTTATGAGTCACAGGTCAGCGGTATCTTGTTCAGGATAACTTAGGTGGTAAAACCCTTTTAAAAAATTCAAAGTGAATTGCATATTGATAGGGTGGCTGGCTGTGGAGACAAAATAGTTTTTAAATGGTAACCTCTGGAGAACCTATCACACCTTAGTTATTTTAGGCTTGCTAAAGTAAATGGGTTCTACTTGCATTAATTTTTAACTCCTTGCCTACTTGTAGGTACAGAATGGTGACCAGTTCTTCATCACAACAAACTCACAGTGGAATAGGTGTAATGTTGGGAGCAATAACATGCACACATTCCACAGAGAGCTTCAGACAGCCTACAAAAGGCATCAGCCCAGAATAGGATTCCACTTTGCGATCACAGCGTACAGGCTGTCTCTCACTGCATGATTCTCTTTTAATAATAAGAGATAAGTGTCCAAAATATTGAGCAGTTTTACTTTCAAAAATGTTTGTAATGCATTACAAGTGTGCTAAACGTCATCAGGTGCCTGAGGAATGCCACCATGGCAGACCAAACAAATCTGAAATATTAATATCCAGTCATGGTGGAATTGTACAATACACTCACATCTAGCAAGGGTGCTGTCTCATGTAGAGACTTGTTGTGTATCGAGGTAGAGGAAATAAAGAAAGAGTTGGAAGAGGAAAGCATGACGGGCATAAAAACATATATAGAAAGATGTAGAACTATAGAAAGACATTGTGTTTGTACCAACCTTCACCTTTTCAAAATTCCTTAATCATTTTCAGACTGATTCTCTAAGTCCTAAATCCAATGTATTGTTTTATGTTTCAATACTATGGACAAATCAACATGGCACACAAGCTGTCTCCAAAGATGCAGAAAGCATCTACAGCTCATGCATAAATATGGTTCCTCTTGACCATTTCAAATATTTTATAAGGGCAGATATCTTTCTTCAGTGCTCCAAAAATATGGAATTCACACGGGAAGAGTTCATGACTGAATATAGGATGTGTAAGAGGTTCCCAGCCTGTCCAGGTATTGCCAAGCATGTTTTGAGTATGCTGCTGAAGGTTCATAAGTAAGCACTTACACATCATTCATACAGTCACAATCTCCCCCATGTGAATTGTATTATTGCAGCCCTGAAGAAAAACATTCATCGCTGTTGATTTGCTTCAGATGATGAAGTACATGCCTGGGTATTATTTTGGTTCTGTAGGCAACTGAAAACATTTTTCCATGAGGGCATTGACCAACTTGCCTCACAGTGGGATAAATGTATTAACAGGTATGGAGATTACTTTAAACATAATAAGCAGTTTACATACTTTTCTTCCATTTGTGTTGTTTACATTTGTCTGCCCTTTATATATTAACTTAGCAGACAACAGTGTTGTTTTGAATTTCAATTGTCAGGTGTTCATCAGCAAAAATGAAAAGTGGTACAAATAATGAAGACCACAAGGGAAATACATCAGCACTGAGACAGAAAAGCCTGGTAATTGAGACTAGAGACTTGAAAAACGGACAAGACCGTGCGCACACATTATGTTTGTGATGAGAGTAAGGCACGGCCGAGCTGAATGTTTTGGCAGCTGAGGAGGTGTGGGACTAGCCATGCAGATCTCAGTGGCTGAATAGGTCTCACAGTGTCATCAGTAGATGGTAGCACCCTTTCTACCTCAGTGATTGGTGGCCACACTGAGTATGAGAATTACAAAGACCTTAGGTCAGGTAACCTCATACTCTGGCTGTGGGATCGGGAAAACCCACGTCTGACTCTTGGCATGAAACATGGAGATGTAACTACCAGGGCTGAACTGAGTGTCCAGAACAAATATCAAGTAAGACTAAATCCAATAAAACCTCAACCCAACTAGTTACAGAGAAGCTATTAACGTAGTTACAAAGACAAAATTAAGGTGAGTGTGTGGGTGAAAACATACTATTGATATGAAGTGTAGTTTTTTTAAGTTATTTCATGTTAAATGTTTTATGTATAAAGTGAATTTTACAAATAAATCTCTTCACAACACTTGGAAGTGATTTTTGCAAAAAAACTGCCCATGGATAGGTCTCACTGAGCACAATCGGTTTATCAAAGTATATTCTTTTTATAATCATTTGCTATCTTGAATTACTGACCAGAATGTACTTTCCATGTGTAAAAAAATGGATTTCTATATGAATACTGAATGAAAAATTAAAAAGTAGGAGCAGCATTACAAAGTAACATAGATGGGGAAGTATGAATGTTAAGTGTTTATACTTATTAGTATCAGAGCAATGTAAAGTTACAGAAATACTAAGAACAGCACTAGTAAGCTGAGGGAATTGACATGTAAACTGATGTATAATATTTTTATATAGCATTAAATTTATAGTTTTAATGTTGCAGAAGTTGGAAGTGTGTGCGCTTGACTCCCATCATGGTGCAGGCTTAAATATCTGCAGCCATCTTGCCGTGGGGCACTTGGCATTCATTTGGCAGTCAGGTTTGAGATCTAGAACAGGGAGTGTGTATGAGCAACAGTAGACTACCCCTCAAGTGTGTTGAAATTATTCTAAGTGTTGAGTCATTGATTTATGATATTTTCGTGTGGCATCAGTGAAAACTCTGTAATATCTCCATTTCCAAGATTCAGAATATTTCATGTCAGGCAAACTGGTTGAGCCACGGACTTGTAATATTCATGTGTGTCACCAGTGAATATACTGAAACATTTTCAAGTTGGGGACTTCGAATAATTCACATTAGGTGAAGTAGTCTCAACTCTAAAACTGTACTGAGATTATTTCTTGTGAGTGATATGCACTCAGAATTTAGTGAACAAGTGTTGAAGTTTAACTTTAAACTTGCTATAAAGGAACTGTGATTATTTTCTAGAAGTTTAAGTGAACATGCGAAACTGTTTCATTCCATTTAAACCCTCACTGAGATATTAATTAATTCAATTAAAGCATTAGTATCTTGTGGTAAATGTGAAAGTTAGCAAATAAACTTAGTTTTGTTAAAATTTAAAATACTGAGTGCAGTGAATGTTATTTTCCACTGAAAATTCCTGTCTTCATTTATATTAACTTTGTGACTGGATTTTTTATGGTTAATACAAGACATAGGCTGGGTTGTCCCTAGACTGCAGCTATCCCACACTTAAAAATCTGACAGCACATTCAGACACCTTATAAACAGTGACTTTATAATTTATAATTTATTATTTGTGCAGAAGCATGTGGCAACTCAGGAGCTAGAAGTTTATTGAACAGTATTTTGTAGAATCAACAAGGAAGCCACAGCTTTAGTCTCACACATTTATTATCCATTATGTCAAAGCATCTATATGTGTGTCTATAATCTCAGGACAAATTATGTTCTGTGGCAGAAGACATTTAGTGTACTACTATCATTTCCCCAATTTCCTATTCCATTCACAAATGGTGCTCAAAAAGAACAGCTCTTGGTGTGCCTCTATATGTGTCCAAATTTCTCTTGAAAATACTGTCGTGGTCATTTTGTGATAAGTATGTGTGGGGAAGTATTATTTTACTCGGCTATTCTTAGAAAAATAGTTATCAAAATTTTAATAGTTAACTTCTAAAAACACACACTGGCCTTCTTTCTGCATCTGCTTGGATATTGACAAAATGAATAGTGTCAAGACACATATCATTTTTCTTTTTTCTTCAGTAATATTATTTCCTGATAAGGATCTAATGAGCAGTGCTCAAGGACAGACCTAACTGGATAACTATGTTTTTGTGAAATTCTTCCAATTATTATCCCTCTGGTACATTCCTGTAAGTAGTTTTATGTCCACATTTCACTTTAAATTACTCAAGACGCACTTCTAGATGTTTAACAGTTGTGATTGTTACCAGAGATTTATATCTACATCTACATATACTCTGCGAACCACTGTGAGTTGCATGGCAGAGGATACGTCCCATTGTACCAGTTATTAGGGTTTCTTTCTGTTCCATTAATGTATGGAGGATGCAAAGAATGACTGTCTGAATGCCTCTGTGTGTGCAGTAAGTATTCTAATCCTATCCTCATGATCCCTCTGTGAGTGATATATAGGGGACTGTAGTACATTCCTAGAGTCGTCATTCAAAGGCGGTTCTTCAAATTTTGTTAATAGACTTTCTCAAGATAGTTTAGTTCTATCCTGAGAAGTCTTCCTGTTCAGTTCCTTCAGTATCTCCGTGACACTCTCCCTTGGATCAAACAGACCTGTGACCATTCATGCTGCCCTTCTCTGTATACGTTTGATATCCCCTGTTAGTTCTATTTGGTATGAGTCCCAAACAATTGAGTAATTTTCTAGAACCGGTCCCACAAATGATTTGTGAGTGATCTCCTTTGTAGACTGATTGCACTTCGCCAGTAATCTATCAATAAACTGAAGTCTACCTCCCTGTTAGTTCTATTTGGTATGAGTCCCAAACAATTGAGTAACTTTCTAGAACCAGTCCCACAAATGATTTGTGAGTGATCTCCTTTGTAGACTGATTGCACTTCCCCAGTAATCTATCAATGAACTGAAGTCTACCTCCTGCTTTACCAATGACAGAGCCCATCTGGTTGTTCCATTTCATATCCCTACAAAGTATTGCACCCAGGTATTTGTATGGGCAGGCAGATGCCAACAGTGACTCATTGACATAATAGTCATAGGGTACTATGTTTTTTTCATTTTGTAAAGTGCACAATTTTACATTTCTGAACATTTAAAGCAAGTTGTCAGTCTTTGCACCACTCTGATATCTTGTCGAGACCTGACTGAATATTTATGCAGCTTCTTTCAGACAGTACTTCATTACAGATAACAGCATCATCTGCAAGAAGTCTGAAGTTACTATTGATATTGTCTGCAAGGTCATGAACAGCAAGGGCCCAACACACTTCCCTGGTGCACACCTAAAGTTGGTTCTACATCTGATGACAACTCTCCCCCCAAGATAACATACTGCATCCTCCGTATCACAAAATCCTCAATCCAGTCACAAATTTCACATGATACCCCATATGACCTTACTTTTGACAATAAATGTAGAATGGTACTGAGTCAAATGCTTTTTGGAAATCAAGAAACGCTGCATCTACCTGACTGCCTTGATCCAAAGCTTTCAGTATGTCATGAGAAAAGTGCAAGTTGGATTTCACATGGTCAGTGTTTTCAGAATCCATCTTGGTTGGCACTGAGGAGGCAATTCTCTTCATTATATCTCATTATGCTTGAGCTCAGGATATTTTCTAACATTCTACAACAAATCAATGTCAAGGATATTGGACAGTAGCTTTGCGGATCACTTCTACTACCCTTCTTGTAGACATAGATGACCTGTGCATTTTTGTAAGAACTGGGGATGGTTTTTTTGTTTGAGGGATCTGTGCTAGATTATAGTTAGAAGAGGGACTAACTCAGCTACAAATTCAGTATACAGTAGAATCTGACAGGGATTTCATTGGGTCCTGGAGGTTTATTCAGTTTTAATGATTTCAGCTGTTTCTCAACACCATTGACACTAATAGTCATTTCATTTATCTTTTCATGATCAGTTGTATAACAGAACTATAGTTGGTCTTTCCAACAATTTATGTGCAACATGTTACATTTATGCTTGCTAAGGATAAACTGCCAGCCATTGCATCAAACACAAATCCTCAGCAATTTTCCTGCATTTTGTTACAATTTTCTATGAACCAGGATTATGATTTTACTGTTCTATTATCTGCAAATTTAAATAATTGATTTTTATGTTTATGAGACTCATGAAGTACAAACTGTAAATTATGTAACGTGGTAATTTACAAAACGTTAAAAGCAATTAATAGAGGCACATTATCAACAACCTCAGACACCTGCATTCATCTTAAATCTGCTGTCATAAGCTTTTCACATGATTCTCCAATGATTGTGTTTTCATCACTTAACAACACCCCGCCCTGGGTGTTGCTAACACCCCAAATAAAAGTGGCTGTAATGACATTTTTGTGCAGTATATCACTGATATGAATATGTTTGCTTCACAAATGGTTGTTTAAAATGTTATCTTCTGGTACATTATCATTTTATTTAATATTACTTTAGTATTAAATTGGGTTGTTTGAAACATATGCAATAATTCCCCTTTTCTTACAATACTTTGTTTAATTAGTTATTTCTGTTATTCTTCATACTGTATTACAGTTATAAGACATCATACATATAATTAAACATTTGTTCAGTCCACTCATACAAACATTTTATGAATCAGTCACTATCACTGGCTGCTAGGGGTGCATTATTGTAACACTTTTCACACACATTTCTCATGTGCTTTACACATATAACTTTCAAACATTGAACACAGTGTGATTTAACTTTCATAGCTTTACTCTGAGGACAAACTGTGCAGGATCTGTGCATAAGTATTCTTTTTTCAGAAGGTGGTGCATTGTTGCTGTCTTCAATTCTGCCATTTTAGTGGCTTTCTGTCTAACTTGCTTAGGCAGGGATGAGTGGCTGCTCTCTTGCACACTATGGGATTTACTAATGACCTTCCGACATCGCATAAAAACATTCTTTGGGAAATCCTCTCATTGTTATTATTTGTGTATATGATGAAGGTGTTAATGCAACCAATGTCAGTCATTCGGAAAAACAGGGCAAGTGGCCAGTATCTAGTTTTTCTTGAGGTTGAATAGGTAGCACACATTTCATCTATTGTGTCCACACCTGTTTTGGTCTTATTGTACATTGTTATAATTTCTGGTTTCTTTTCCTTCACAGTATTAATGTCAATGGCACTGTCATGATGCAAAGATGAAAGGAGAATAACGTTTTTGCCCTTCTTTGGCACATATGGAACTATGATGATATCCTTTCTGAATCCAAAAAGCTGCTTCTAAGTTCACAACCTCTCGTGCAAACAAAGTCTGGAAGGAGCTGTCTAAGAGCTTCTTCTGCTGTAACTTTATTTTTCAAGGGCTCTTCAGCCAGTGGTATGGAACAAATCCAGTTGTCTAGTGTCACATTGCATCCTGTACCTTCGATCCTTTGATAAACCATACAAGTCTATTTACTATCTCCTTAGGTGAGTTTGGCAGTGCAAAGGGGCCATATGGCTGTTTCCCAACAAAGATTTCCATCCCCAAAGTATACCATGTTCTTGCATCACATAAGGTGAAAATTTTCAAACCATATTTCGCAGGCTTGCTTGGTGTATACTGTCGAAAACTGTGTTTGCCTCTAAATGCAACCAGTTGCTCATTCACTGTCATATATTCAGACGCAGTATAACTACTGACACAGTTTGACATGAATAATTCAATGCAACTAGGCGATCAAGTTCTCTACATTGTGGTCTGTCTCTAATATCATCAAATCTCAAACAACACAACAAGAAATGAAAGCACCGTAAACTCATTGTTGCATTAAATATTGCAATTCCAAAACCATTTGTGTCCCATAACTCTTCCAGATTTTGGTGTCCTGCCCTATAATGCCCATCCAGCATCAACAGACCCAGAAGAGATTTGATTTCTTCCTCATTTGTTGGTTTGGCATCACGGTCTCTTGTGAAATTTGATGCAGTGTGTTAAATGTAAATATTTGTGCTTGATGTAATCGTTCTAATTATAACATCATACGTCATTTATAAATATCTAAAAACAGTCCACAGCAGTTTTCACAGATTTTTTTGATAGCTTTCACACCTATGTCTACACTTCTAGTTCTTACGTTATGACTAGGACAACTTTTCATCCATTCTGTAACCTTATCCTTTCCAAAAAAAAAATAAAAGAAATGCTTGTTTTCATTATGCACTGCACTTACTTGTGGTTCCAGTTCCAGGTTGTCTTCATCCTACATTTCCATGTCACTCTGGAGAGAGTTAACTTCACAACTGTCTGTTTCCTCCTCTTCCTCTTCTCCTCCTTCAAAAGTTTCATCTAAGACCTCTTCCAGGAACTACTGCACTCTTTCTTGTTCTATTTTGTAATGATCCATAGGTGTTTTAACTGCACAGAGTGACAAAATACAAGCAGCTGCTATGGAACACAACTGTGCGCTTTCTCACAGCACTGTAACATAAAGAGTCGCGCGGGGTGCCGACAACACCCCAAGACATATTGTTGCTTGTTTTCTTGGAACTTGTGCTTCCATTGTAGATCCTATTGTTACTCAAAGCTTTGATACTACATCCTAGAAAGATATCAAAGAACATGTCATTATACTCCTATCCTTTATGTAATAATCCATCGATAAGGATGACTGGAGTGTTCTGAACACCCTGTGTGGCCACTTAAGGGCATAAATAATATGCCATTGAAAAAAGCATTTGTGTGCAAGGATGGATTGTAATTTTTTTCACTAGTAAATCCATGCTGTGGAAGTTCCCCTTTTAATTTGTTAAGGATTTTTATGGGCATATACTCTGTATTTTTGGAATAATACTTTAACCTCTGTGGAGGAATCATGTAAGTCTCTTTATTACATTTATTGCACATACACTGAAAATGGTTTGCCACAAATAATTATGAGTTATTATACATATAAAGAATTAGCTCCTAAGACACAATATTTGCTTATTACTGTTGGCAGAAAAAGAGCAAAGTGTAACCACATTTCAGAAAAGCAACCTGTGACCACTGAAAATTGGTGTCACATATTTCCCCAAAACAACTGTTTATGCCTTGTTAATTTAAATAAATCCACCTGACAAAGGAGATTTAATGCTGGAAAAAGATGTATTGTTTGAAGGTCAATAAAAGTGATTGGTAACTTATTTAAAATGCAGAACTGTACCAGAAGCCTATATGAAGTCAAGGAGTATGCTATTTATCTGGTCATGCTGTATACAGGATGGTCCATTGATCATGACTGGGCCAAATATTTCACAAAATAAATGTCAAATGAACAAACTACAAAGAACAAAACTTGTCTAGCTTAAAGGGGGAAACCAGATGACGCTATGGTTGGCCCCGCTAGATGGCGCTGCCATAGGTCAAACAGATATCAACTGCATTTTTTAAAAATAGGAACCCCCATTTTTTATTACATATTCGTGTAGTACATAAAGAAATATGAATGTTTTAGTTGGACCACTTTTTTCATTTTGTGATAGATGGTGCTGTAATAGTCACAAACATATGGCTCGTAATTTTAGATGAACAGTTGGTAACAGGTAGGTTTTTTAAATTAAAATACAGAACGTAGGTACATTTGAACATTTTATTTCAGTTGTTCCAATGTGATACATGTACCTTTGTGAACTTATCATTTCTGAGAACTCATGCTGTTACAGTGTGATTACCTGTAAATACCACATTAATGCAATAAATGCTCAAAATGATGTTGGACAATCACAATGCATTTGGCAATACATGTAATGACATTCCTCTCAACAGCGAGTAGTTTACCTTCCGTAATGTTCACATATGCATTGACAATGTGCTGACGCATGTTGTCAGGCATTGTCGGTGGATCATGATAGCAAATATCCTTCAATTTTCCCGACAGAAAGAAATCTGGGGACGTCAGATCCAATGAATGTGCGGACCATGGTATGGTGCTTCGATGACCACTCCACCTGTCATGAAATATGATATTCAATACCACTTCAACCACACGTGAGCTATGTGCCAGACATCCATCATATTGGAAGTACATCACCAGTCTGTCATGCAGTGAAACAACTTGTAGTATCATTGGTAGAAAATTGCGTAGCAAATCAGCATACATCGCACAATTTAGATTGCCATTGATAAAATGGGGGCCAATTATCCTTCCTCCCATAATGCCGCACCATACATAACCCGCCAAGGCACGACAGCAGCTAAAACACCTACTTGTGCATCATCATTTTTTGCAGGTCATGGTTGACGTTTCACATGTGGCTGAACACTTCCTGTTTCCTTAAATAACCTAACTATCTGGACACTTGGATGATGTTGTCCAGGATACCGAGCAGCATACATAGCACATGCCCGTTGGGCATTTTGATCACAATAGCCATACATCAACATGATATCGACCCTTTCTGCAATTGGTAAATGGTCCATTTTAACATGGGTAATGTATCACGAAGCAAATATCATCTGCACTGGCAGAATGTTACACAATACCACGCACTTATACGTTTGTGACTATTACAGCACCATCTATCACAAAGCGAAAAAAGTGGTCCAACTAAAACATTCATATTTCTTTACATACTACACGAATTTGTAACAAAAAATGGGGATCCTATTTACAAAAACGCAGTTGATATCCGTTTGACCTATGGCAGCACCATCTAGCATGCCAACCATAGCGCCATCTGCTTTCCCCCTTCAAGCTAGAGAACTTTCATTCTTTGTAGTTTTTTCGTTTGACACTTATTTCATGAGATATTTGGCCCGGTCACTATCAATGGACCACCCTGTATACTGTCTTCTGATCAGAGCAATTTAAAATGAAGATCTCTATCAGAAGCCTATATGAAATCAAGGAATATGCTATTGATCTGGTTATAGCTGTATACACTGACGTCTGAACAGGGCAACCCCTGCCATTTTCAGTATCCATGTTTATTCTTATATAGTTCATTTTCAGTCTCCAAAATGTCACAGTATATGAGCATAAATTGTGTTCCACAGTTTTACTATAGATTGGCATCAGAAATTACGTTTAAAGTTATATGCAACTGCCCCAAGATCCTTCTTGAAACCAGAAAGCCAGTGATGTAACCCATCAGTCTAAAAAGTTTTGAGACTGAATTAATAGAAATAGAGAAAAGCTAAGATGGTGGTTTTAATGCTTCAGGTTTATTACATAGTCTCCCCTCAATCAAGTACAATGCACAGGACATTCATACATGTTAAACTGTCAGGAAAGTCCTTCTTTGGGAGGCTGTTCAACTCTCGTTGGCTTGATTGTCAGTTATGTCATCAAAGTATCAACTCTTCATGTGAAATTCTGCACTTTGTCATTTTATGGTACGTTCATATAGATATTATGAAGTCTCATCGCCCATGATGATTTTTTTGAGAAGGTTTCCCACATTTTGCTTTTCAGTCAAGTCACAGCAGATCTCTACTGTGGTCACCACAAAGAAATTCTGATCTTCAGGTCTGTCAAATAAGGCTCTTGATTCATGCGTTTATGTTAACTGGATGGCGTAGTGTCATCACATTGCAAAACCACATGCCTTAGATTTTTCTTAGCTTCATATATCTCTTGTTATTTATCAGTATTCAGTTACTGTTTTTACAATAAGTTGTAGCTTAGTATGAGATTGGTTTAACCAACTGAGAAGAGACCAGAAGAAAATTTCATTTTTTAAAACTGTTTAGGCAGATTTTAGGAGAATTGTAAAACAATCACCTATCTGCTCAAAGACTATCGTTTTCACTCATGTCTGAAGTTATTTCTTCATTAGCTATTAACACAATAAGTAGATGGTATATAGTTGTAGCAGTCAGAAGAGAGTAGTCTGCCTCACTGTTTATTATATTTCATTTAAAAAATGACTGATTGAGTGAACAAGCACAAAAATTCCTAATATTTCATGAATTACTTTTAATATTCAGTACAGTCGTTACTTGAGTGTGTAAATGACACAACAAGAAAAAATGTTCTTGAGAACGTATAAGCTCGATACATGTTTAATGTTCACTCTTCGATATCAGATATAGGGGTATTAAAATTTCAATAAGTATTCATTTTGTTTTTACTCAGTAGTATTTTAGAGAATTCATGTCAGTGTCTTCCCGTATGCCTTTCGGGCATTGGCCATCAGGGCCTTGTATAGTGACCTGCTCTGCCTCTCACCACATTGGGAGATCATCACTGCACCACCTTGTCAGGAACTCATGTGTTGTACATGTAACAGATAGAAAGAGACACAGTGCTTCAGTACAGCATTCACAATACACATATTACTTACAAATAAATAATTCAGCATAATTGATGTTGTTCAGGTGGTAATGGCTCAAGCTGCCAATGTAGTTACTGCACTGGCATTGCTTATAAGTCATGAAGAAAATCAGTCCAGGATCTTTTTTGGTGGACAGTGAATGCCTGTAGTTATATTTGTCTCTCCCAAAATCTTCCTTGATAAATTATCCCATTTTTTAATTACTTGGAAGCTACAGAAGCCAAAAATAGGCAGATGACTTGAAAATCACAAACCTTTATAGCATCATTACTTCAGTTGCCAAAATATCATTTGAGATAAAATTTGTGCAATACAGACTGTAGCAGCTTTAGACTGCACTTAGTAGTGGCCCTCATGCCACCGTGAATTTCCTTTGAAAGAGAACATCATAGGCCCCATCTTTATGTCTACAGACAGAGAGCGATAAGGAATGTACCACACATCATCAAGAGCCCATAATCTTCTCATGAGGAAAGACCCAAACACCAAAACAAACAAGGCAAAGCCCATGATGACACATCCCAGGTCCATTATACTGATGATGTGGACATTGATGTGTTTGTGAAAGGAACTAACAATCCCTTGGAACAACCTCCCTTCCATCAGAATGTTCCAGTCTTGACAAACAGTTTCCACTTCGCAATGGCAACAAACAGATTCCAAGCGCATATGAAGGAATTCAGACTTCTGTCATGTGGTATCCTTTTTACCTTTGTTTACAAGAAATACATTACAATACCATAGAGGGGTGCCAGCCATTATTGTACAATACGCATATGTCACTATCTCCACCCACCCCCTTGCAACACCATGTGATTTACATGTTCTTCCACATTGGCAGTCTAAAATTAATGGGACGAAACTCATTTATTAATCAAAATTAATGCATATGAAGAACACACAGAAACTGTATGTATGAAATTTTTTGGGCTCAGATGTACTTTTTCTGTACATTGTGCTTCTGTGCAGCAATGAGTTGCTTTTTTGCCGTGCCATCCAACTAATGGTACAGTACCTCATAAAGAGAAACATAGGGCCACCACATATTTTACCTCTTTCTATGTACTGAGTATCTTATGACACACAAGACACTGAGGCAGTCCATGTTTCTCAATAAACAAGAAATGTTTTGTCTTAACGAAGTGAAACTGGCAGTGGATTACATCTGGAAGTCATAATTACTGTGAACTTCACTACAAACTGTATTCCATTTATAACACAAATGCTTGTGAGCATCAGATGTGCAATATTGCTGACCCTTAGTTGTGCTAAATGACATTCCACAAGCAACAGAAAGACACTGATCAGCCAGAACATTATGACCACTGACCTACTATTAACATAAACCCGTCTAGGTGATAGCATTATCACCTGGCAAGTAATGACTGCCAGTCAGGCACATGCTCAAAGCATGTAGTATCACTGACTGTGCTGACCATGTGTAGAATGGGGAAGGCTGACCGACGGCAGATTGTGATGGCCTGGAGCTCAGCACAAGCATCTTGGAAACTGCGCAATGTGTGGGGTGTTTGAAGAGTACTGTGGTGAGTGCCCTCAGCATGTGGTGAAACCACATCCAGATGTTATGGAGTTGAGCAGCCCCCCTCATTACAGATATCTGACATCATAGGCAGGGCAGACTGGTAAAACAGGACAGGTGCTGAACTATGGCAGAGCTAACATCAGACTTTAATGCTGGCTAGAGTAAAAGTGTGTATGAACATACGAGGTGTGGCTAGAAAAAAAACGGACTAGTACTGGTGAAACAATAAAATGAATGCAATAAGGCTGAAAGTCGCGTGGCCTGTCACGTGACTCTCGCTCCGCCTACTGCTAGAGTTTCATCCGCCTCCTGCACTCAGTCTGCCCGTGGTGTCTGTTTTAAGTAGTTGACGTTTTGTCTGTGCATCGGAAAATGTTGAGTGTACAGAAAGAACAGCGTGTTAACATCAAATTTTGTTTCAAACTAGGAAAATCTGCAAGTGAAACGTTTGTAATGTTACAACAAGTGTACGGCGATGATTGTTTATCACGAACACAAGTGTTTGAGTGGTTTAAAAGATTTAAAGATGGCCGCGAAGACACCAGTGATGACACTCGCACTGGCAGACCATTGTCAGCAAAAACTGATGCAAACATTGAAAAAATCGGTAAACTTGTTCGACAAGACAACAAGTCAACTCCTGTTAACTCAGACACTGCTCTGATTGTTAAACGGCGATCTTGTCGAACAAGTTTACCGATTTTTTCAATGTTTGCATCAGTTTTTGCCGACAATGGTCTGCCAGTGCGAGTGTCATCACTGGTGTCTTCGCGGCCATCTTTAAATCGTTTAAACCACTCAGAAACTTGTGTTCGCGATAAACAATCATCGCCGTACACTTGTAACATTACAAACGTTTCACTTGCAGATTTTCCTAGTTTGAAACAAAATTTGATGTTAACACGCTGTTCTTTCTGTACACTCAACATTTTCCGACGCACAGACAAAACGTCAACTACTTAAAACAGATGCCACGGGCAGACTGAGTGCAGGAGGCAGATGAAACTCGAGCAGTAGGTGAAGCGAGAGTCATGTGACAGGCCACGCGACTTTCAGCCTTATTGCATTCGTTTTATTGTTTCACCAGTACTAGTCCGGTTTTTTTCTAGCCACACCTGGTACAGTACACCGAACACTCCTAACGTGGGCCTCCACAGTTGATGGCTCATTCATGTGCCAATGTTAACACCATGATATCAGCAGCTACAACTGAATTGGGCACATAATCATTGGCACTGAATGTTGGTGCAGTAGCAGAGTGTTGCACAGTCTGATTAATCCCAATACCTTCTTCATCATGCGGATGGAAGGGAGCAAATCTGTCATCTTCCAGGGGAATAGCCCCTTGATACTTGTACTGTGGAATGAAAAAAAGATGGTGGTGAGTCCATTATGCTCTGAGGAACATTCATGTGAACATCTATGGGCCCAGTAGAGCTTGTGCAAGAATTCATGATGGCCAAGGATCATACACTGGTTGCAGACCATGTACCCCCATTCACAACAATCATAATTTCCTGACTCCAGTGGCATGTTTCTGCTAGATAATGTGACATGTGTGATAGAGTGTGATAGAGTGGTTCAAGAAACACAGTGTTGAGTTCCAGTTGATGTGCTGGCTCCCCAACTCACCAAATATGAACACAATCGAACACTTCTGGGGTGTGACTGAATGTGGCATCTGAGATCATCGCCTTTCCCTGGAATTTACGGGAATTAGGCTACTTGTGTGTGCAGACGTGGTGCCAATTCCCACCAGCAACCTACCAAGACCTCACTGCTTCCATGCCATGGCATATCACCACTGCTATCCATGCCCAAGGTGGAAATACCGGCTATTATTTAGGTGGTCATAATGTTCTGGCTGATAAGTGTAAGGCCACTTTGCTGGCAGCCAACTACTTACACATGTCACGTGAGAAGCTGCAACCACTTGCAGATCCCTTGTGGGAAGAGGAGGAACAGACGAATTTCGAGTATTGTCTGTACTCTGACCATAACTTATGATTTACAGTTCATGCTACTCGTGATCAATTTTTCTCAGAACACAATTTTTCTATTTTAATTTTATCTGCAGAACTTCCTTAATTTTTAATACAACAAAGTCAAATGTTTTTATTTTGCAGGTCAGAGTGGTCTGATTGGGGTTCATGCAGTGTTTCATGTGGCTATGGAGTAAAGTATAGAGGGAGACATTGTGCAAATCCACGTCCAGATTATGGTGGAAAGCCTTGTATTGGTTCAACATCTGAAATGTCAACTTGTAACATGCAGAAATGTCCAGGTATTTTCAAATTAAGTATGAATCTGTACACAAAATTGCACAAATATATTACCAAATTATGATTGCAGTCTCTTATTATCATTGTATAAAGATGGGTATCACTCAAAAAAGTGCTGAAAAATTGAACTGGTATCAGCAAAGGTGCTAGGTTCATGTCTGAGTCCTTCTCTATTTCTTGTATTTTGAATCATTGAATTGAAGAGTGTGTGTATGATGTTTCATAAGCTAAAATGTCAACAAATCTACTTTACTGATGAATTTCACTATTGGCTGTATGTTAAGCCTTGGGGCAAAAGTTAACTCTCAGTTGAACAAATAATACGTTTAGTTTCCATACTGTATCTATGCCTACATGAGCAGCTGCTCTGACCTTGCTCTCTCGCATGCTAGAGCTTTTGATCATGTGTGTGCTACTGAAAAAATGTAAAACAGTCCACAACTAAAACATTCTTTGAACACCACCTTACTTTACTACATGTAGTCCTATTATAGGTGATATGCCTTTGCCTTCACCTGAGTCCAATCTGTCTTTCCCAGCCAGCTATAGTGGGACCTCCAGTTCAACATAGACTGAATTATGGTGCACCTTCACTTTCTGCACATTAACAGTCATTGTCAGAGGTAAAACAGTCGATAAGTCTCAGGAAAATTCTTTTGACGTACTGGGGATGGAATCCCAGACCTTCGGATTTGTGGACTGGCACTTCACACTTAGCTAAAAAGCAACATTTAAAAATGTTCTACGCACTGTAAACAAATTTGTTGCCATCTTTATACAGGCTATCAAGAAAATACAAACTCAGCAACAGTAACTTCAGAAACTGACATACAGATGTTCATAATCTTTTCCCAGGTTGCCTAGCAATAGCTGTGCTGTACGAGTTGCTTTCCAGATGTTAAGCATTTATAATTTTTACTTGTTTGGCTAAACCTGAGAAGTGGTATCAGTGTGCATAATTTGTGAACACCGCCCACTGATTAATTCCGGTTCAGTTATGAGAGTGTGTGGACACACTTCGGGTAAACAAGTTAGGGAAAGAAGTGGTGGCCAGCTTGGTTTAGAATTTCAAGTGTGGTGGGATGCATGTGGTTTAGGGCTGGCATTTCAGCCCTCTGCAAACTGCTTGAACCACTTGAGTGGCATTGACAAACTTTGAAAATCACTACAAGAAGTCTTGGGTGAAACTACGTATAAAAGGCAATCAAAATAAAAAGAAGACAGACAGAAAAAGTAAATAAACTGTTTATTATTTCAGAAGTAATTGTCATAACTATTAATACGTTATCCCATTGCAAGACAAGATGGTCAGTGCCTTCATGATAAAATGTTAACAATTGCCTGTGGACCTCTGATTGTACCCACTTTTACAGCTTTAAGTGTCTCATTTCCTAATCTAGTACCCTCAGCATCACCTGATTTAGTTTGACTACTTTCCATTATCCTTGTTTTGCTTTTGTTGTCCTTTCAAGACACTGTCCATTCCGTTCAACTGCTCTTCCAGGTCCTTTGCTGTCTCTGACGGAATTACAATGCCATCGGTGAACCTCAAAGCTTTAATTCCTTCTCCATGGATTTTAATTCCTACTCCAATTTTTCATTTGTTTCCTTTACTGCTTGCTCAATATAAAGATTGAATAACATTGGGGATAGGCTACAACCCTGTCTCACTCCCTTCCCAACCACTGCTTCCCTTTCATGCCCTTCAACTCTAATAACTGCCATCTGGTTTCTGTACAAATTGTAATTTTATCCCTGCCACCTTCAGAATTTGAAAGAGAGTATTCCAATCAACATTGTCAAAAGCTTTCTCTAAGTCTAAAAATGCTAGAAATGAAGGTTTGCCTATTCTTAATATATTTTCTAAGATAAGTCATAGGGTCAGTATTGCCTCATGTGTTCCAACATTTCTACGGAATCCAAACTAATCTTCCCCGAGGTCAGCTTCTAACAGTTTTTCCATTCATCTGTAGAGAATTCATGTTAGTATTTTGCAGCCGTGGCTTATTAAACTAATAGTTCAGTAATTTTCACATCTGTCAACCCCTGATTTCTTTGGGATTGGAATTATTATTTCTTCTTGAAGTCTGAGGGTATTTCGCCTGTCTCATACATCTTGGTCACCAGATGGTAGAGTTTTGTCAGGGCTGGCTCTCCCAAGGCTATCAGTAGTTTCAATGGAATGTTGTCTACTCCCGGGGCCTTGTTTTGACTTAGGTCTTTAAGTGCTCTGTCAAACTACATCCTCTTCCATTTCTAAAATATTGTCCTCAAGAATATCGCCCTTGTATAGACCGTCAATATACTCCTTCCACCTTTCTGCTTTCCCTTCTTTGCTTAGAACTGGTTTTCCATCTGAGCTCTTGATATTCATGCAAGTGGTTCTCTTTTCTCCAAAGGTTTCTTTAATTTTCCTGTAGGCAGTATCTATCTTAACCCTAGTGATATATGCCTCTACATTCTTACATTTGTCCTCTAGCCATTCCTGCTCAACCATTTTGCACTTCCTGTTGATCTAATTTTTGAGACGTTTGTATTCCTTTTTGCCTGCTTCATTTACTTTGTTTTTCTATTTTCTCCTTTCATCAATTAAATTCAGTACCTCTTCTGTTACCCAAGGATTTCTGTTAGCCCTCATCTTTTTACCTATTTGATCCTCTGCTGCCTTCACTATTTCATCTCTCAAAGCTACCCATTCTTCTTCTACTGTATTTCTTTCCCCCATTCCTGTCAATCGTTCCCTAATGCTCTCCCTGAAACTCTCTACAACTTCTGGTTCTGTCATTTTATCCAGGTCCCATCTCCTTAAATTCCCACCTTTTTGCAGTTTCTTTAGTTTTAATCTACAGTTCATAAGCAATAAATTGTGGTTAGAGTCCACATCTGCCCCTGGAAATGTCTTACTATTTAAAACTTGGTTCTAAAATCTCTGTCTTACCATTATATAATCTATCTGAATCGCCAGGCTCCTTCCATGTATACAACCTTCTTTCATGATTCTTGAACCAAGTGTTAGCTATGATTAAGTTATGCTCTGTGCAAAATGCTACCAGGCGGTTTCCTCTTTCCTTCCTTACCCCCATTCCATATTCACCTATTACATTTCCTTCTCTTCCTTTTCCTACTACCAAATTCCAGTCACCCACGACTAATAAATTTTTGTCTCCCTTTACTATCTGAATAATTTCTTTTATCTCATCATACATTTCATCAATCTCTTCATCATTTGCGGAGCTAGTTGGCATATAAACTTGTACTACTGTGGTAGGTGTGCGCTTCATATCTATCTTGGCCACAATAATGCACTCACTATGCTGTTTGTAGTAGCTTACCCACATTCCTATTTTTTTTCATTATTAAACCTACTCCTGCATTACCCCTATTTGATTTTGTATTTATAACCCTGTATTCACCTGACCAGACGTCTTGTTCCTCCTGCCACCGAACTTCACTAATTCCCACTATATCTAGCTTTAAACTATCCATTTCCCTTTTTATATTTTTTAACCTACCTGCCATATTAAGGGATCTGACATTCCACACTCTGACCTGTAGAACACCAGTTTTCTTTCTCCTGATAACAACGTCCTCCTGAGTAGTCCCTGCCCATAGATCTGAATGGGGGACTATTTTACCTCAGGAATATTTTATCCAAGAGGATGCCATCATCATTTAACCATATTGTAAAGCTGCATGCCCTCGGGAAAAATTATGGCTGTAGTTTCCACTTGCTTTCAGCCGTTCGCAGTACCAGCACAGCAAGGTTGTTTTGGTTAGTGTTACAAGGCCAGATCAGTCAATCGTCTAGACTGTTGCCCCTGCAGCTACTGAAAAGTCTGCTGCCCCTCTTCAGGAATCATATGTTTGTCTGGCCTCTCAACAGATACCCCTCCGTTTTGGTTGCACCTACGGTACAGCTATCTGTATTGTTGAGGCACGCAAGCCTCCCCACCAACGGCAAGATCCATGGTTGATGGGGGGGCTGGCAAAATTAGAAGGAAGAATGAGAGAAGAGCAACATGGCTTCAGAACAGGATGGTCCACAGTGGATCTAATTTTTGCTTTAAGACAACTGCAGGAACAGCACTATGAATATGGAATAGATCTACTAATAGCCTTCCTGGACATTGAAAAAGCATATGGTAGTGTATGTAGAAGCAAAGTGTGGAAAGCCCTGGAGAACAGAGGAGAAGCAAATTATTTGGAGGATAAGGGAAATGTACCATGGAAGTGTGAGTTGTGTGAAAGTGGGAAGAGAGAGATCAGCCTGGATTGAACAGAAGACTGGCTTGAGGCAGGGAAGTGCAGTTTCACCATTACTCTTCATTGTAGTGATGTATGATGTAATGAGTACAGTATCACAAGTAATTGGTGAAAGGAAGATGAAAGCTATGGTGTTTGCAGATGATCTGATGATTTGGGGGAGTAAGGAGGAGGAGGAGGAAGTACAAGAGCAGTTGGACATATGGGAATGAACAGTACAAAAATATGGGATGAAATATTGTATAAGTAAGAGTGAGATGATTATCACAACAAGAAAGAATGAGAGAGGAACAACTGGAACAACAATTGGCGAGGAACGATTGAGGAGAGTGGAGAGTTTGAAGTACCTAGGAAGCCGGATACAAGAAGATGGAAAAAATGACAGAGAAATAAACGAGCAGGGAGGAAAGCAGAAGCATTTCGGAAGAGTGTCAGAAGCTTAATATGGAGCAAGGATGTACCCCAAATCAGTAAAAAGGTTATATACCATTCATACTATGTCCCAATCCTGACACACGCATCAGAAACCTGAGTTATGAAAGGAAGAGAGAAAAGCAAAGTACAAGCTAATGAGATGAAATTCTTGAAAAACAGTATAGGAGTCTCAAAGATAGACAGGTTAGGAAATTAGCAGATCAGAGAGTTAATGAAGGTGGAGCCATTACAGGAGAAGATAGAGAAATCAAGGCTGAAATGGTATGGACATGTTAAGAGAATGAAGGAGAAGAGGATAGCTAGGAGGATACATGAGATGGTCTGGAAGGAAAGAGACCAAGAGGAAGACCGAGAGACAGATGGCTGAAAGTAGAGAAATGTGTCCAGAAGAAAGGAGAAGACGAGACCAAGGTGAAGATGGAAAGACGGTGGCAAGACAGGAGATTTTAGAGAGGCCTGTGTTCCATACAGATCCGGCCAGAGGCTGGAAGCTGTTCAAGATGATGATGCTGATGATAATTTTATATCTTAGTAGGTGAATTTGTGAAAATATTAGCACATTTCTGATGGCATCATACTTGTTTCACTGCATGAATTGTCACTTTCTAAGAGTTATAACATTGTACACTGCCTGACAAAAAAAGTGAAGCACCAGGAAGACTTGGTCAGATGTCAATATAACTCACATGTTTACACATCACTGATGCGTGTGTGAATCATTAGAGTTGCAATTTTCTGTGGCAGATAGAACATTCACCACAGAGCATTAGTGTCGTTTGTGTTCAATGTTATTATGAGGTCTGGTAGGATATATCAAGGGTGTGAAGAGTGTTGAATGTTGAGTAATCGCTGTGAAGGACACAAACATGCTGTGTATGCATCTTAGAGAGCATTATCAGCACCTGACAGTTTGAAAATAGCCATATTGTCGGTCTCCATTTGTCTGGCTAGTCAAACCATGCAATATCGAAATTTATGGGCATTCTAATGTGCCAATAGCCCTATGTTGCATTGAATGGGAACATGAGGGCAGTCATACTCGTCATCAAGCTTCTGGTAGGTTATATATGATTACCACAATGGAGGAGCACTGTATTGTGCACCAAGCATACTATAACCTCTTCACATCTGTGCCTGCTATCTGGGAATGGGTAATGGACTCCCTGCACCATTAACATTACAAAACAAACAGCTGCATTTGGAGTGGTGCCATGTTTGGAAAACATGGACTGCTGATGAGTGGTATTGCACTGTGTTCAGTGATGAATCATAGTTCTTCACTACTCCAAATGACCATGGTTGGTGATTATGATGGTAACATGGGGGGAAGTCCCTTTCTTCCATTGTTTTGGAAGGCACAGTGGTGTTAATCCTGGCATCATAGTGTGGGTATCATAGTATGGATATGACTTTAGGCCAGAGCTTGTAGTCACTGAGGAAACTTTGACAGTATAACGGTACGTCACAGTCATCCTATGTCTGAATGTGACAGTGTTGTGGCACCATTTTTCAACAAAACAATGCTCTTCCACACATGGCATGTGTCTCTGAACTGTGTGCATGATGTTCAGGTACTACCACGGCCAGCAAGATTCCCAGATCTTTCCCCAATAGAAAACATATGGGACCAGCTCAGATATCAACTCCATCCCAGTGCCATTACCCAGCATATCAAGGACCAGTATAATAGTTTTGGGCCAGTTTGCCAATGAAGAGAACACAACAGCTTCATAACATCCTAAATCAGTGCATGCATCCAGGCCAGAGAGGGTGCAATGCTAGACTGGCAAGTGGGCTCATACTGTCAAGTTCTTTGTAAATTTTACTCAATAACATCACATAACCTCTCAACACATGACTTTTCATTTTGTTTCCTCCTACCCTTCTGGGTGCTTCTCTTTGTGTATCAGTAAGTATAAATACTTCTGAAGATGATCTCACTTACAGGAGCCAGAAATTTCTGAATCTGAAAAGAGCAGGGCACGACATATCCTCCATATAACAAGATCTCTGAGTGTGAAAAATGTGGATTTCAAGCACAAGCACCTATTATTAGGAACAGAAAATCCATTGCAATTGGTATGCTGAAGGGCAGAGTAATTTAAAAGACTGATTTACCAAAATATTAGAGCCATCTCTGAACTTATGGAGGAAACAGAGATGTATGAATGGATATACTGCAAGTAGGAAGTAAGAAAGGCATAGAACAGAAACATCTGATGCATCCAGATAGAGAGAAATTCTTGTAGAACATTTGTTTGCAAGCAGTGAATGAAGTAAACCATGATTGGACTACCAATAATAGCACTGAAGAAACAAAAAGAAAATGGAACTTGTTTTGAAGCTGGAACATCTCACTTCACAGATCCTGAGAGGTGAATAGTGTATGTAATTTCATTTCAGGAACAAATTATGACAAGCCTAAAATGGAGTGCCTTCTACACCAGGGTAGGATCATGTACACATACACAAAAACCATATCCAGGCTCCTGGCGCCACCATGAATAGCACAGCATGTACAGAATGTCTGTTATATTTTATACGTGACTGATATTTTGTAAATATTAGTCAGGGTGCTAGTGTGAGAAAGGGAAAGAGTGATAATTAGTATTGACCTTATGAATTGCATGCTTAACTCCTTGTTACTGCTGGAGCACACCATCATCACAATGAGTCAATAAATCAAAATACATAGACAGCTAGACCCTTCAACTTTTCAGTATTCTTAATTTAAAATTTATCAAGCAGCAGCTCAAGGAAATGTTAAGAGCTGTGTCATTTGACTAATAAAATTCACAGTGTGAGTGAAAAAACCATAGCAACATGAAACTATGCATTGTTCCAAATTTGCTGGAGCTTTAATCCTAACTTCCTGAATACCACATTAGAAAATCTGTCATTTGTGATCTTCTCACAATTTCCAACTCTAGACTAATGCATCTAAGGCTTATCCAAGTGGTCCATTTTCTTCTCAGTCACTAACAGCTCTATTATGTGCCTGAACACATAGAAAAAAGATTTTGCATAACACACAGTTTTACTATTAGACCAATTTTTTTCAGTAGACAAATGAGCCAGGCTCTCATGGCACATTAATACACTCTACAGTGTAATGAGTTGCATATATTTATCATGATGCTATACACTGTACACTTTTACATATTATCTGGATACAAAAGAAATGAGATTACTCACATTATGAGGGGAAGGTCAGTTGTAGGGAAGGCAAATGGCTGACGGAAGTTTATTGCAAGAACTGCAGGAAAGTATACCCCTCCTATATAGAAGACTACCTAAAGAACACTTGTACAACCAGTTCTTGAGTACTGCTTGAGTGTTTGGGATCCCCACAAAGTTAGATTAAAAGAAGACATTGAATCAATTCAGGGGTGAGCTGACAGATTTGTTACCAGTAGGTTCAGTCAAAACACAAGTGTTAGGGGAATTCTCCTGGAACAAACTGGAATTCCAGCAGAGAATAAGAAGTTCTTCCTCTGAAATACTATTGAGAAAGTTTAGAGAGTCAACAGCAGCAACAGACTAGAGAATGATCCTACTGCCACCAACATACACATCACATAGGGGCCACAAAGACAATATAAGATCAGGGTTTGTGTGGAAGCATGTAGACTTATAGACACTTGTATTTCCCTCACCCCATTTGTGAGTATAAGAGGAAATGGAATGACTTGCAATGCCACAAGGTACTTTCCATCACGCAGCATATGATGGCTTGCAGGACAGCCGGAATGGCCGAGCCGTCCTGGGCGCTACAGTCTGAAACCGCGCGACTGCTACGGTCGACGGTTCGAATCTTGCCTTGGACATGGATGTGTGTGATGTCCTTAGGTTAATTAAGTTTAAGTAGTTCTAAGTTCTAGGGGACTGATGACCTAATGAAGTTAAGTCCCATAGTGCACAGAGCCATTTTGAACCATTTGATGGCTTGCAGAGAATGTGCTTAGATGTACATGAAGGAACTATTTGTCATGGAATGTTAGTGCTTTGTTATTCTTCAACTGTATCCTTACTCAGTGACATGTTTAACTAAAACTGACCAGATCTGTAGCTGTGAATGAGCAGTTCATTACAGATGTGTCCTTTTGCTCTGCCGAAAAGCAAAAAATGGAACTCCTGCACAGCTTCATGATAAATGACTTGCAGAAGTATTAAGAGCAGTGGAAGGAATGAATGCAGATATGTGATCATTCAGATGGTTCTTACCTTGCAGACAAACATAATTAATTGAACATATGTGGCAACTGCACATCCATGTGGTTCTTACCTTGCAGATGAACATATGTGGCAACTGCACTAACTGCTGCATCAGTGTTGTTTATTTGGTGCCTCAATTCATACATTACTTTTCCTGGTGGTGTTCAAGAATATGTTCATAGTTGAATAAACCTTATTTTCACTATTTGGAGATTGTTAAAGTGTTTGCAGTGTATGGACACAAAAATAGTCATGCTCTGACACACCACAATAAATCACTGATTAGTAATGCAAGTAGCCTCATTTATGTTGTGTCACTGTAGCATAGTTTCACTGGTGAAGAACAAAATACATTATTATGTTTCACACCTCTAACACATTCTCTCTGTAGGCATTTGACACTGCAGAATGCAGGTATTCAAGCTCGCTTTAGTCACATATTCTATACAATAGTGACGTGTTTGTTACTAACTGGGCAAAATTACTCTTAACCCTAGGACGACCAAGCCTTTTTTTCTAACTTGGATGCCTAAGGGGGGGAGGGGGGGGTTCGGCAAGCCCACAGGTATTAAATAAGTTTACTGATGAAAAATTACAACTTTCAAAATGGTTTATGTATTTTAACTAAATCATCAGTTTATAAATGTTGTTAATTGTTATAAATATTGGATTGAGTGAAAAAAAACCTGACATATTACAATACAAAATACAGATGTGTTCATATACAATAGACTACTCTGAGTCCTCATCCTCAAGGCAAGAGACACACTTCACAATTTTTTCTGAATGTGTGTTACACACATGTTTGACACTGTCCACGATACTGTTCTGGATTACTTAGATTGTTGTACTTCTGCTTCTTTGTTTTAGCTTCTCTTATACAAATATGGCACCGACCTTTCCCTGCAGGAGGCTGACATGCTTCTGTTGTCACTTCTTTGATTTTCTTTTGTAGAATAGTCTCCATTGATTGAACAATTTGGTTAGATAACCCTCTTGCATTGGCACTTCTTTCTCCTACCTGCAATTTCACTAGTTCCATCCCAGCTTGCAGAAGATAAAGTTTCCATTTGTTGTGTTTCATTTCATTCCACCTTGGATGTTGCTGGATGAATATGGTGATTGCATTGATAGCACAAATGTTGATGAGAGAGTAAAATACAGATAGGGGCCACCTCTTTGTTCCCCTCTTGCAGGTGTACATACGCGCCATTTGATCAATGGTATCAATTCCACCTTTAGTGGAATTGTAATATGCATTTATCTTAGTTTTATTCTTCTCTCCTCCAACAGTGCCTTTATCTTGGTGCATTGTTGACAACATCATTAAGTTTTTACTTGGTTTTGTTTTTGCTATGTAGGACACCAAAGTTACTGGAGGCCTACCTGTTGATGGGTCTGTGAACAAGAACATTGATGAATATAGCTCTTGATGACATGTTCTTCATTATGTCTGGAATATGCTTCCTGTTTGACTGGAGAGTTCCTACTGTAGTAACTTTGTAGTCTTGGTATAACTCTTCCGCCAAATCCACTGATGTATTGTATCGGTTTGTAGTTATATTTCGACCAGTATTTTTCACAGGTGCTACCAGACGTTTGACGACATCTGCTGAACCCCATTCTTCTTTCGACAAATTCTGAACATTACCTGGATAGGGTTCCATATTCAAGATGTATCTGTCAACTGCATCGGACATCATGTGTATAAGGATGCCATACTTGCCCAGTTTATCCTTCATAAATACTTTGAAGGGGCAGTGCCCTCTAAACAAGCTGAGCATCTCATCAATGGTGAGGTGGACCCCTGGTTTATACAGTAGTGGAAACCTATCATTCACTTTGTTGAAAAGATCACGGATTGCTGTGAACTTGTCTGCTTCCCTTCTTAGCTGGTGGGTGCTTTTGTCATCAAACCTTATGATTGCTATAAGTTCCTTGAAATGTCCTCTTGCCATAATACCCTTGTAAACTGGCTGACCCATTAGGTCTGACCAAAGACTGTGTACACTGACAGAATTGTCCTTATTTGCCCCCATAAGTATTAGGATTCCTATAAAGGCATACAATTCTTTCTCATTAGTCAAAGTAACATTTCGCCTAAATGCCTCTTCATTTGAATGTTTTACTACAATATCCATGATATCAAGCATAAGAAGTAACTTCAAGGCTTCTCCAGGTGAATGGCAAACATCAGCTGGAGTTACTCCTGCCTGCTCTCTTACTATATTAGCAACAGACCTCTGAGGAATTCTAGGTTGTGTGGTTACGTACCTTCTTCCAGACTTGGCCACAATAACATCCTGATGGTCACTGCCTGAAGCTGCGCTATCTCCATCTTCTCTAACATCCACATCACTTTTCCGATCTGAATCATACTCCATAACACCATCCTCATATTCACTTCCACTCCCAGAGTCAGAATCTTCATCTAAAATTTCATTCAGAACTCTTTCTAAAGATGAGTCACGTATTCTTTTAGTCATTTCTATGTCTGGGTGTGAACAATAGGGAACTGCACTAACTCACTGCAAGTTTACAAGATAAATAACAGCTGACAGACATCAACAATCACTTCCTCTGAAAGTAAACCAATTGTTGTGAATATGAAGAACACCAACCAACAAGAAACTAACTTGCATTGTTGTAGAGATGAGAAATACGAAATCCTACTAAGGGAAATTTTCTATAACATAGAAGCCTAAGGTGGTGGTGGTGGGGGGGGGGGGGGGGGGGGGGGTTGGACCCATAATAAGTTTATTTATTTTTTCTTCCAAAACAGGAATTTTCTATAAAATAAATTGACACTAATGTTTCATAAAATAGCCAACAAACAATACCTCAAAGGGAATATGTAGTATGAAAGTTACTTGGGCAAAAGTAGGGGACATAAAAAAATTGTGAGTTCAACGAACCCCCCCCCCCCCCTCCCCTTTAGGTAGGTGTCCTAGGGCTAAGTGCCTTTCAAACTATCTGGCACGGCATGAAAAAGTTCCTGCATCTGAACCCAAACTTTTTCCACGTAAAGTCTTCTTATCACATTTATTAGTCTATTAGGCAGTGCTGTTTTCATCAGTCTATTTTGTGACAAAGTAGCTCTCAAATGAAAACTAGGTCATGTTTTATTGTATTTGTTGCCTCAATGAGCTGCACAGGAGTAAAGTCTGTAGTTGATTAGGAGTAAACTCTGTAATACATTCCTAATACACTCTCTTATAACTTTAGCAAATTGAGAGAAGTTTCTTATGACTACTCTTCTTATTTATTGGCACTGCACAGTATAGTTTACACTTGAGAACCCATGTAGTTGCAAAATCCAGTTCAGTGTTCATATTATTTTCTTCTGAAAGAGAAGGCACCTACATTGTCCTTAAGAAGGGCATATGCACCAGTAGGACATAGGCGCACAGCAGATAGATGAGCTGGAAGTGAATCTGATAGGTTTCAGTGCTTATGCAGACCAATTGTGTTGATTTTTTTTTTTTTTCCAAAGCTGTTCAAGAATGTGAAGTGAAGTCATACAGTAAACATGGATTATTTTGAAGGTCCCACAGATGTTCAGTTGTGTTAATAACTTGGGAAGTTAAATGCCAAAGAAGTCCTATGAAGTCTTAGGTGGTTTTTTCTAGTCATGTTTGAACACTCCTTCTTGTGCAGTCAAATGCATTTTATTGATGAAAGACATCATTCTCCACAAGAAAATAATGTTTTTGTACATTCAAATCTGATGTCTCAAGTATTAATTCATTACCAAGTTATCCAGGAGTACAAAATTGTTAAGGCTTTCGTGGCCACTTGTTGACAAACTGCCTATTGGCTTATGTCTCGGGTTCTTCGGCCGGCGTTCATCTAATGACTTTTCTGACGTTTCGCCAGCACGAGTGGCTGGCATTGTCAAAACTTCACCCTCCATTGCAAGTAGCAAGAGGAGAACCGCACCGGAAATGACTGCGGAGAAGCCCTCGGACATTGGCGGGTCAGGTACATATAGTCTGCGGCCGCGAGCTCGGCTCCAGTTCACCACCAGCAATGGAGGGTGAAGCTTTGACAATGCCAGCCACTCGTGCTGGCGAAACGTCAAAAAAATCATTAGATGAACGTCGGCCGAAGAACCCGAGACAGAAGCCAATAGGCAGTTTGTTATCCAGGAGTGTTACATTCCACACTGGTTGAAAGATGTTGGTTTTTAAAAGTTTTCTCTGCACACACTGACATCTGTCTGTCTATTGCTGCTTTCCATCATCAGTTACTAGCAGCCAAGTTCAGTACTGTTGCACAAATTAAAGTCTCCACTTCATTAGCATTGGTGTAAACACAAACCATTTCCTATTGAGCCCTATTTGCAGCACATTTATTGTACTGTTAAGTAGTCACCAGTGAGGCTGGATCTTAGGCACTTCAGTGAGGAGTTCTCTCAGTTGGCATTCATACACATCAACAATCAGTTTTCATGTCGCACACCAATGCCATAAGTAGCTCCATATTTTTCATAATAGTTACTTGCAATGCTGTTATTAATCCATTAACAATACTCTTCTTCTGCAGAGCTATGTGAACAGTTTGCAAACCTGTTCAGTTCAGAAATTATTACTGTTTTCACAAAGTCTTTTTGCCATTGAGTAAATTGATTACTTTACCTACAATAGCACTGAGCAAAATTCATGCAGAGTGGTTACATTTTCCTTTAAATACATAATTTGCCAGTGTACATCATGTAACATGTCATCAACTATGTGCTGTAGATATCACATCTAAGATGTGATGATAATACTGTTTATTGACAGTGTATTTGGGTACATGGATAATAAATGATTCTAAAATACTGCAGCTGTTACAATACACACTAGTGTAAAATGAAAAGTGGACACTCTGAAGCAGTGGTCCCTCACAAATGATGTTTTGTTCATGTTTTGTACTGTGAATACCCTTATATAATAACCACAATGTTTTACACACAAAAAGAGACTGTCTTGGACAAAAATTTCACCTGAAATTTAGTACTACAGTCATGCATAGAAATGATCATAGAGGTGTCAGTTGACAGCTTGGAAATGCTGCTCCATTTTACTCCCACCAACTGTCACAACTGGTCCAGGGATGTTGTAAGTTTTGTTGAATAGATAAGGTGCCCTCGGACGTTGGCGAGTCAGGTACATATAGTCTGCGGCCGCGAGCTCGGCTCCAGTTCACCACCAGCAATGGAGGGTGAAGCTTTGACAATGCCAGCCACTCGTGCTGGCGAAACGTCAGAAAAAGAACTTGGAGGGTTCATTGTCTACCCACAGAAAAATGTTTCCAGACACTATACGATTGTAACAACAGATCTCATTGACATGGTAATATGTTTCTTGCAGTTTTCCTGGTGGATAAAATATTCCATCATCTTTTTGGTGAGCATTCAGGACGGCAATATTTCATCCTCAGATATTTTGTCATTTAACCATATAGTGATCTTCAAGGTAAGTCAGTGACTGAATTAAAATCATTTGGCACAATTATAGGCTGTGTGTCTAATTCAATCGCTGATCCACTTTGAAAATGATGGTACATTTAACCATTGAAATATCGTAAGATGAAATATTACTGTCCTAGGTGCATACCCAAAAGATGATGGAACATGGTGATAATGTCAACTTAATAACCTGGATAATATCCTGGATAGATGCTGCATTCCGCAGTATGCCCACAACAAGCACCACATGTGTAAATTTATTGAAAGCAATGGCTGACCAAGTTGTGATGCTTAGAGTTGGTCCTATACATCGCAGACTGATACCTTACAGTAGTTTAAGGTCTTCTGATCTATGCCCTAATCATAAATACCCATCACTGGTGACAGATCATGAATGATTCATCTTTCCAGTTGCATCTTTTGCTATAGTGTCAGAGATGTCTTGCACAGTGATGAGTGAGAGGAACTCTTATTTGTTGCCCAGCTTCTAGCTAGCAGTTTCTGATGGTTCTAACTGGTACAACTGGTGAATGATTGATGATCTGATGTTGAAGTCCTGGTGGGAATCTGTATGTTTGCCATCATGCAGTATGCTGGGGTCAACCATTTACGCCTTTCTTGGCCCACTGACAACACTACATAACAATATATTGGACTATTTCTTGGATAGTCCATGCAAGTGACTGCAGATCCATAATATTACTTAGATGAAATAAAGTTAATTGCACAAATTGTCCACATAGTCATCTTCATGGCACATTTATGATGCTTAATCATCCAGTATGGTGCCAAAAACTATAGACCACTCTTCCACCAAATCATATACAGTTGCTACTTGCTCAGTACACAGTTCCTTCCCAGCTCACAGCATGGTGCTTAAAATCTTCATCTTTTCTCTCTCAGTCAGTCTCCCATGCAAATGTAGTGTTTCTCTGGCACACATTTAGAACTGTCCATTTTCAACTATCATAAATGTAATAAGAAAATTACAATACTTTGCTCCCAGTTTATGTTTAGCATCTATTGTATACCAGCACTAAACTGCTGGATGCAGGCTGACAATAGACTGTGTGACAGATTGTAATAAAATTATGAATTATATACTGAGTATCTGCAGAATTTTAATCTTTGTTTATTTGTAGGATTCCTCTTTTTTTATCTTTTATGATTATAAATTCCACACTCTCATTTCACTGTGCTATCACTGTACGAGTTACACATTATGATTAGTACTTCATTTTAAAAATCTAAGTTGGTTCCACACACAGTGAGTGATCATTGGAGACAGTGTGGAAATTCCACATTCTTGTTCTGATCAAAATCTTAGGGAGTGTTGTTTCCCTATTGCCTTCCTACAGCCTGATATGAAACACCAAACAAGTATTTGTGTCATGTGGGTGGCTACCATGAAAGCATGTGCAGGGTAGTATTCTGTTTATCCTGTCACAGATGTGTGTAAAAGGAATGGAAGATAGAAGTGAAAGCCAGTGCCAGTGGTAAAGAAACCATCAAGCTAAAGATTCCCATTCAATTGGCAGATCACCATTATTCATGACAGCAGCTGTCTTGTTAGCTAATGTTCCTTTCAAAGTAATTCTAGAAATTCACAACAGAAGGCAGTACCTGTTAAGGGATAGGTGGCGATACATCCGTACATTCTTCTCACATGAAATGAGTTCTGTTTCTGACCAATAGGTGTCTTGTGCATCAAGAAAATAGTGACCTAAGCTATACTTGGTCGCCGTCTTTTGAAGACAGCAATGTCGCCTGAGCTATGTTCAGGCTTGGTCTATAAAATATTAAAAACAAATGATTCAACCTATGTTGCTGCCTATGATCAAGGGATGTATACAACAAATTTTAACCATATAATAAGCAAAGAAATACCATTGAAACATGGTGGCAAGTCTGAAAATGAAGTTGTGGTGATAAAGAATATTAATTTTTCAATTTTGAACCAGATTCAGGATGCACAACTTAAATGGATCCATAATACAGTTATCTGTCAGAAGCTAGACTAGTATCAAGGATCTCTTAAGTTTTCTCTGGAGATGGAAAAGCACATCTTTTTTTTTAAATTAATGACTAAATATTGGAACAGTTGATGTTTTTAGATTTGAAATTTATCTTTTATTCATATATGCTTCTATTCACAAATGTTTTTATTCATGTAAATGAATAATGGTTCAAATAAATTTTCTTATTTGCCATTCATGAATAATGAATAATAATATTTATCTGTATTTATTATTAATCGTTTAAATAAATTTTACTCACCTCTGTTTAGGAAATGTGTCTTGGATACGTAACCACATATATGCTTGTTGTGCCAAAGACATACCTACATCTACATTTATACTCCACAAGCCACCCAACGGTGTGTGACAGATTATATGTACTTATCATGTCATATACAGCTAACCTTAGTAATATTATAATATTTATTTCAAAATCTTCTTGTTTTATTAATGTCTAAGTATGAGTTATCCTGCTTGGGATGCACTGGAGCCATTCACAAAATTCAAAAATTAGGTTTTAACATCGTTGACAATGAGGTAGTTAGGGATGGAGCACAAACTTTAATTGGGGAACAAAATCAAATGTGTCCTTCCTGTAGGGATCATCCAGCATTTGCCTTAATCAGGTTATTGAAACCACAGCAAATCTAATTAGGATGGTCATATGTGAACCGGTAAAGGACCACCTTGCTTAGTCTTAAAATTCCCAGATGTCATACTTCTGTGGTGTTATGTGTCTAGCAAAATGAATTGAACATGATGTTCCACTTTGCTTAGTCCAAGATATCATACTAGTATGATGTGTTTCTAATAACATGGATTTAATTTGATGTGTATTGCTCAAATAAATATGGCCTGATAACTTACAGTACCTTTGTTGCTAATCTTAGAAAATTTTATTGCTACACTGTTCTGACATTTGTTTAAATTTCCTGTGCAGTACACTCTATTTCATTCAAATCATTTCTAGCGACTCACCTCTCTTTCAGTGACTGTTTGTCATTTGTTTTAACAGATGGTGTTATACAAGATTCTTTCAAATCATGTTGCTCCATAGAGATACAGACAGGGTTCTTGAGACAGCAGGATGTATTAAATTTGGTCAAGCCATTCCATTGCTTTTTTGTAGAAGTGGTGATACCTCATTGGTAACCACTGACGCCGATAAATAACAAATCATCATCTCAGACTGAAAACAGAACTAATAGTCCAGTCTACCAGTGGACTGCTCATTTGAAAAGAGACATATTTTCTGTGTTATGCATTTTATAATTAGGTTGGGACAGTCCAAGATGAGAAAACCACAAGCAACATTTCACCCCCATTTGCTATTCATTTCTTCATTTGTGGACATCCTCAACCTTCATGTAGGCAGCTGTTAAAAATACAGCATATGAACAACAGCCTCACAATACATTTACTCTTCTTTGAATTTTTTCATGAAGAATCAGGTACAATTTGAAAATAATAGTAGAGTTTGTATATATAACACTAGGAAAAAGTGGTCCCCATTGTCCACAACTTACACTGATTCCTCCACAGAAAGGAGCAAATTATTCAATCATAAAAATATTCACCATCTCCCTTGTGAACTAATGGTGCTGGCACACAAAGAAAGTTTTAAAAGCAAAATATAAGTCTGCCTACCCCACAGAAGAATTTCTGAATAGACAGTAGTTTGGTGAAATTTGTCAAATTTTGTTGTTGATTGAAATTACAGCAAAAATCCAGTTATGTAAATGGTCAATATGTAGCCATGTTTTTAAAGAGAAATGTGTCTCATTTGTAAATCCAATGACACATTCGACATCACTACAAGTTGTCACAAAATAATCTGTGGAACACACAAGAAAGTAAGCTGAACTAGGGAGGGAGGGAGAGTGAGAGACAGAGCTGGCTGTGTCAATAAATGTAAGAGTGTTGTGAATGGAAATGAAATTAATTTGAGATAATTGCAGTGCTCCATTTATTTTCAGTTGATGGTGGCTGGTCTGAATGGGGTGCTTGGAGTCAGTGCTCTGCTACATGTGGCCTTGGAAATAAGCAGCGATTCAGAACATGTACAAGTCCTATGCCAGCAAATGGAGGAGCTTTCTGCAGTGGTGAGAATTTACAGGTGTGCAATAGTTTTCATCATGAGTATAGAATATAACATGAATTTACAATGTAACAAAATGTAACAGGATCAGTAAGTTTTACATTGTCCGTAACATTCATGTGACCACCACCTATGTTCAACATCAACTTTCAGTATCCAGTCACAGGCTAATGGCAACACTACCAGTGGAGAATACATAAAGCATGAAGGGTGGGGTGAGGGGGGGGGGACCCAGAAACTAATGCAGTCATTATCATAATGTAGAAACAGGGTGATTTATGTGCATCCACAGTTAAGTTTGTAAGCAGTTTGCATGCAACTATGATTAAAATATACTATGCATGGCAAAATGGGGCTATCCAAAACCAGCGCTAAAGTAACTGTGGTGCACCACAGGCCATAGATTACATGGCGGAACAAGGGTTGTGAAGATGTATGTGGGTGAGCAGATGTGCAACCATTGAACAACTGACCACCTAGATAAACCTAGGAGCTACCAATAGAGTCTCCTCCACAGCCATTCAGCAAATGTTGCTGGGAATGAGCCTCCGCAGCAGGCACCTGGTTCATGCACCCCTGCTTACTGATGTTCATCAGCAATGAAGGCTGGAATTTGCATTCCATTACCACAACTGGATGTCTACTGAATGATGGCACATGGCCTTTACAGACATAACAGATTTTATGCTTAATTGGACAGAAAACAGGCATCTTGCAACAATAATCAGAAGGATCCAGTCCAAGGGAACGAGCATTATGGTATGGCAAGTGTTTTTGTGGCATTCCCTGGGTGATCTTATCATTCTGGAAGGCACAATGGCTTAACACAAGTATCTAATCTTGGTTACCATATCCACCTCTGTTCACAGGTTATTTTTCCACGACATAATAGCGTCTACATGTAGGATAATGCAACATTTCACACAACTTACAGTGTATGCGTGTGGCTGGAAGAGCACTAGGATGAGTTTACTGTACTCTCCTGGCCACCAAACTCCCCAAATTTATACTGAATTGAGAATCTGTGGGACCACCTTGATCAGGGTGTTTGTGCCATGGATCCTCAATTGAGAAACCTAGTGCAGCCATTCATAGCACTGAAATCAGCATGGCTCCACATCCCTGTCAGTACCTTCCAGAACCTCACTGACTCTTTTTTTTTTCATGTCTTGCAGCAGTCCTTGCTACAAAAGGTGATTTTTCAGGCTTTTGACCTGTGATCACTTAAAATGTGACTGGATAGTGTACAAAATGTACATGCTGGTTTTTTGGGTATTAGTATCAGATCAATTTCATCTTTGATCTGAAAGCAGTTGTCCTTCAAAAGCAGTTATGTAACAGTAAAAACATGCAAGTATGTGTTTTATATAGAACTATGTCAAAAAATGTTAACTAAAGTGTGGATGTCATTTTCCAGCTTATAACACAAGCATATTGTCGAATGACTACATACGAGTATTACACATGTAAATGAGCAGAAACAGAATAGGCCATTAGCATGTCATAGCAATTTAGGCAGATTGCTCCTCATTGCAGAAAAACAAGAGCAAAGAGTGCTTATGAATAATGAAACATTTTGTGCAGTACTTGATGAGAAGGTAGATTAGTAAAATATTTCTAAGTAAAGAAATCATTTTATACACAATATTATAAACATACTGGACTGTTTTATTTAAAAATCTTGTTAATAAGTATCCTGATTACTTATAACAGTGTGAATAAACCCTTGCAAATCAAATTATTTGAAACATAATTGATCATACTAAAAAATAAAAACTATTACTTTCGAGAAGAGCAAAACAGACTCATAGGAAGCCATACATATGCAGGTAAGACACCAGAGAAAACAAGTTATGCTTTTAATTGGTGTATTAGATCTGAATTTTGTGCCCATTGACAAAAAGTGATGTCACTGGGAAGAGATGGTTGTACTTTTGAAGTTAAGATACTCAGCATGTGGAGTTGCTTCAGGAGTCTGTGATTGTGTATGGTATGTGTGTGATGTGAATTAGTGAGACCAAAGGAATCCTCTTGGACTCCCTATCCATGCAGTATCAATCTTATTGAGACACTGCTTTCTGCATTATTTGAAGTATGGAGTAGGTAAAATGGTAAAGCTTTAACAAATTTCAGCAAATCGTCCCAACAAAATGTAACAATTTTTGTCGTAAATTACTTACTGTCTGATTAAACTGTACTTTACAGCAATAGTATGATATATAGTCTTTTGTATAATCAGAAATTAAGAATGAAATTGATGGCTGTGAGGTAAATCATAATGCAATCACCTTCCATAAGTTCATAACCTCACGTTTTTCCATATTTGTGAATTTAATTTGGTTTGTTGAAAAACTCTATCTCCTGCAAAATATAGTTTTTATTTCTCATATATTTAACCCATAAATGTTTTGGCACCTATATGTAAGCTTCTGTGAGTCTGGTTTTCATTACTGTAAAACATTTAGTTCATTTTCTGTTTTAGTCCTAATAGTTTTTTTTTCACTCATTGCTGAATGCCCATAAGTACCACAGTCAACATTCTACAGTCCACATTGAGTTTCGGCCAAATTGTGTCCTCTTGCTTTGATATATTGAAAACCTGCGTATATATCAGGAGAGTGGAATTTATTTCTCCAACCAGTGTAACTAGCTTTTACACAAAGGCAAAGTACAAAGGGTGGTCATAAACTTTTAACTATCACTTTAAAAAAATCAAGTTATTTAATTCATTTTGTGTACAAATTGAGATCTCTGTGCCACATTGCCATAGTGTGTGACAAGAGGAGCATCATTGATGAAGTGGAGACAGGCTGCACCTCTTTGTTGTGGCTGTTCTAACTGTGTGCTGCGGTGCTGCTGCATGGGGATTTAGGCTGCACCTCTTTGTTTTAACTGTTCTAGCTGTGTCCTGCAGCGCTGTTGTGTGGGGATTTCAATGTATAGCAGGACTGCAAACATATTCATAGAAACCAAAAAACTTATTCATGTAATTTTATTTTTTTGAGATGATAATTAAAACTTTATCACTGCCCCTTGTACTTACTTTGCTTTGTCTATGGGCTATGCTATTTTGTTGTGTCTCATATGGTGGCACATTATTGTACTTTGTAAAGGTGCTTTCAATGTGTTTCAGGACTGCAGATGTGTACCTATAAACAAATTAATTGCATAATCTTACTTTTTTGAGACGACAATTAAATCTTTATGACTACCTATCATAACAACCTTACAAAGTGATTAGATTATCCATATACAAATGATATGAGGATGTTACTGTGCATTTGTAAGCTGTATTCAGTCATATTTTATCAATGATCTGCACTTACTTTTGACCTCATGACTTGTAAACACTTTTGTACATGCTTCAGTAGATATAAGTATTTGCTATGTAGTCAACCTCTTAATGGTCTGGGCATTTAAAATCATTTGTTTGTTTGTTTAATGGACCATTGACAAAGAATTTAACAAATGTACCATAAAAAGAACATAAAAAAGTACACAGTGGAAAGTTCTTGGACATACTCATTCATCAAAAAGCAATGCTGAGATACAATAGTCATTGCTAATGTATTTAATCCTAGTGTGGTGTGTACAGAACATCTCCCAGCTTACTGTCAGGCCATTTCTTAACGCTGGAAGTGATTTCCTGTTCAGCACTGCACTCACACAACAAGTCCTTGTCTGTGTTGCACCAATGTGGCGGCATTTTTGTATACCTAAAATTATTTGAAAATGATTGAGTTGCTTTCACAATGTTCCTGGTAAAAATTCAACCCAATCCCAACAGCAGGCCATTCACAAGCACCTTTAAACAAAATTGTTGAAATATAGATTCTTTTAATATTTGAGTGAGTCAAATGAAAAAATTAAACGTATTTTTGCATGTGATTTACTGAACAAAGGTGGAACAAAAACGTATCACCTTTTGAAATAGTCTCCCTGACATTCAACGCACTTCCTCCAGTGCACAAGAAGCGCACAGATTTCACTACAAAAAAATTATTGTGGTAGTGTGTGCAGCTACTCATGCACCATTTGCTACACCACGCGGGATTAGCCGAGCGGTCTAAGACACTGCAGTCATGGACTGTGTGGCTAGTTCCGGCGGAGGTTTGAGTCCTCCCTCAGGCATGGGTGTGTGTGTTTGTCCTTAGGATAATTTAGGTTAAGTAGTGTGTAAGCTTAGGGACTGATGACCTTAGCAGTTAAGTCCCCTAAGATTTCACACACATTTCAACATTTGAACCATCTGCTACATTTCTTCAATGGAATGAGATTTCTTTCCTATTTGAGTTGTCGAAACATGTGCTTATCACTTCAGACAAGGTTTGGAGAGTATTGCAGATGTGTAAGAGTATGAAAGTGAAGGTAATAGTAATTGCAAGTGTTTAACAGGCACTACACGGTTAAGAATTCCCGTTTTGCAAAATGACACTGGCATTCAAAATTTCCATGGCAGTTTCATTTGATTGCAGATTGAGCATGAGTTTTCAACAACTCAGAATATGATGTACTGATCATGGTGTTTCCTCTAACCATATAGTGTTGCAAGATGACTCACTGCTCATCCCAAAAGAGAGTCAGCAAAACATTCTATGCAGATGCCTGCACATGGATCTTCATGGACTTTGGTGCTGACTCATTTTGTTTTGGGTTGGTAGGAGACCCAGGTTTCAACTCTTGTAACAATTCTTAGAAAGGAAGCCGTCACCTTCTGCTTCAAAGACCTGCAAAACTTCACAGATGTCAATATGTTACTGTTTTAGTTCTGGAGTGAGATGCTGTGGCACTCACCTTGCAGACTCTTTGTAGAACCTAAGCACTCTTAACTTCCTACTCCATTCATACATTTGCTACAGTGACAAACATGCCACACCGTACTGGATTGCTGTTCTTTATTGGTGAATGTCGCAAGTGGGACAGCCATTGTAAACTGGTACTGTGGCAGTGTTTTGCTTGTCTGTAGTATGCTCCCACTTGCTCACCAGTCTTTGAAGCCCTTGTAACTGTATTCCCAACTTACAGAACAATGGTGTGGGAAATTTAATGTTTATTAGGTTTATGAGGTTTTCATTTGACTCTCCCCAGTAATAGAGGAGTGAAGCTGGTGGAAACTAGCTGGGGCACCAATTAGTCAATGTTCTGGTATGTGATTCAGGACCTCAGGTTCTCAGCTACAAGGTACCATGTGCCTTTTGATAAAGTAGCATCCATTCAAATGAAGTCACTGTGCAGTTATTCACTGTTGCCAGAAATATTGCAGTTGGTTTGCCTCAGCAAGAAATATGTCTATTTTTTTTAATCACTTTCGGTGTGAATATACTCAAAAGCTACAAATAAGATCATTATGGTAGAGTACATTCTCAGTGTTCTGTATAAAATTAGAGCTTGCAATAAAATGTATAATGTAATTGCCAATAGCGGTATTACACTTTTTCCCAGAGAAACTGATGGACATTGACTGTCTTCACCACCATAGTAATGCATGAAATTGAAAAGAGTGACAAGGAGACAGTGGAAAACATCATCAATATTTAATTTGTAGTTAATTAAAGCTTAGCACAGTTGCTGCTGAGTAGTGTTATATGGTACTCAGCTCAGTCAGATTAGTGTGGAAGACTCTGAATTGGTGCAGAAAGTTCATTTTCCACATGCTGGATCTGTAAATTTTAATTTCTCATACTCTCAACAGGTTGAAATGTCAATAGCAGAATTTCATCTGTCTTTGACAAGAGAATTTGTAGACTTATATGCAGGAGAATAGTTAAAAATAAAAATAAAAATAACAGAAGTGCCAATACATGGTTGTACAGTTCACTAAAAACTGAAGGTGCACCATGAAACCAGATACGTATATTGAAACATTGAAAAATCCATTACATGCTGTAGACAGGTTTTGAAACTGTCATTGAAAGTGCTGACAATGGTGTGTATCAGAGGAACATTCAACTGAGCAAACTAATAAGTTATGAGACTGAATTGACAGCAATTGCTTACCTGCAGGAGGAAAAATGTGTAGTATTGGTGACAGACACACATAAAAGAAAACATGATACAGTACCTAGCCTTTGAAACTGATGGTTCCTCCATCATGGAGTAGAGTTGGTGAGGTTGGAGAAGATTAAAAAGGAAGAGCAAGTGACTCAGACTGAGGATGATGAAGCCCCTTTAATGAGGAGAATCATCACCCTTATTACAGGTGTTTCCCTCTCATCCTGGCGTCTGAATGATAGAGATTGGCTTCCTTTTTTCTGCTGTAGTTCCACGAGTGTGACGAGTCTGAGAATGGTGGCACAACTCATTGACTTGTTGTCTCTTACAGAAGTGTGGAGCAGTGGAAGGCTAGTCAAGATTTAACATGATCAGTTGTCAGGATCAGATGGTCTATAATAAATCTGTCTGTTATGAGACTGTGTAAGATGAATGGTAAGTGGTGCAGGTAATACAAATGCAAATGTGCTCCAATAGAGGACAAGTGGTATTGAAAAAGTTCAGTGCTATAGCCCATACTTCAGATAATAACCATACAAAGTTCTTCCTGTGTAGGCAAAATGGTTGTATTCTTGCTTATTCCACCTCCACCGTGACAAAACATATGTGCTTAGTCAAACAAAAACTGAACATAGGACAATGTCAGTGTCATTTTCCTGCGAACAAGAAGTGCACTATTAGTATATTCTTTTGTTCATAGTAACTTGTGTTTATGAGCTAATAGTGAATTGTGTAGCTGATAATTCATTTTGGCAACTTTTTTTGAGGACTGTTATAAATTTATTTTAATAATTAATAACCATTTAGAGAATACACTTTGTCCTTATGACCTGTTTCCTTATACTCTCATTATAGGCTAAGTGAGGTGTGTGTGTGTGTGTGTGTGTGTGTGTGTGTGTGTGTGTGTGTGTGTGAGTGTGCATGCATGTTTGTAGAACAATATTCAGTGCTGACTGATCAGTCATTGTATTGACAAACAATAACTGTCATGCCAAATGGTTGCACATGTAGTGACTGTACCCAACAATAGATTCAAGTGATGAGCTTTCAGTTAGGGTGGAGACTTACGACCTGCAAGCTCATAGATGACATCACAGGACTTGTTCACAAATTTAATGCAAGTACACCAAGCTCATTTCTGATCTCTGCTGAGTGACCTGTCTTTCCTTTTTAATCTTCTCCAACCTCTCGCCCTCTCTATTCTCCAGTGAAGGAACTATTAGTTCCAAAGCCTAGCTAGCTTGTCACTTTCACTTTTCTAGGTATTTATTAGGGATACTACATATCCCTCCTCCTAAAGATAAGTAGTGACAAAGGGTGGATTGTGTGGTTTCATCAGATTTATGCACTTTGTATTAACATAAACATAGCATCATTTAAGATCTCTCTGTTTCATGTTTTACAGGTTGAAAAATGCATATTAAGAAGCTGTGATAATGTACCAATGTATGCTGCTCTTCGGATAAGAGGACATTTGAATGGAGAAAATCTAACTGATTATGTGATCTCTGCTAATATTTCGGATTTTGGTTTGAAGAGAACAATTGAAGCATCTGTCAGTGACGTTTTAAAACAACAGGTAAATATTGGACATTAAACATATGATATTTTCTGCTTGCAGTGGTACTATTTAAAATTTATCCATTCTTAAATTACATTTGTTTATTCAGCAGTGAGTGCTACAGCCGCATTATATTTTCAGATTTCCTATTGCTTCCTTAGTCAGTTTTCTGTCATAGATGGCTCTCTTCACTTTTGTAAATAATGCTATTGAAGACAGTTAAACACAGTCTCAGGACTTGTAGTTAAAGAAATACATTTAATAATGATCAGACACTGCTGATAAACTTGTAAGACAGTTATGAATATATTCATAAATGCTATTAGTCACTTTTTCTCTTCAAAAATTACAGACTTACTTACTTATACTAGCCACATAAACCACAGCTGGTCCATGGCCTTATTCATTCCAGCCTTCCACACCTTCCTGTCAGCTGCTCCTTCATCTCCCAGATCCAGTATCTGCATGGCTGCCATCGTATAATCCTTCCATCTCTTTTTTCCCTTTGTCTCGTTCCCTCAGCTTCTCCATCCATCACTGCCTTTATTACTGTGTTCTCACCTCTCCTCCTCACATGTCTGTCTTTTAGTTTCCACACTTACTTCTATGTCAAGTAGTGTGTATAATTCTCTGAGCTCTCTGTTTTTGCTTATTCTCCATTGTTCATTTTCTTTCAGTGATCCATATTTTTCTCAGTACCTTATTTTCAAAAGTGATGAGTCCCTTTTTTTGTCAGGGTCCATCTCTGATATTCTTATTTTTGCCTGCCTGGATACTAACTTAGTTCTTATAATGTTATGTATAGCTCCTAGCTCCCTAGCTCCTAGACATCTTTGCACCCCCCCCCCCCCCCCCCCCCCCCCCCGCACTGCGGCTTGAACTCTCATTACAATCACTTGTTCAATAAGGTTTTGTTGGTTGATTTTGACACCAAGGTATGTCAATGTGTGTGTCTTCTGTATTGTTAGGTTCTAACTGAGCTCTTCTTCCTATTACCATGAAGTTTTTTTTTTTTTTTTTTTCGTTTTTGCTTCAACCTACATTATTAGTTTTTTCCATCAGTACAGCTTCCATTTTCTCCAAGTCTTCCACGCTCTTTTGTATCACCACAGTATCATCCACAAAAGCCAGAACATTTATCTTTTTCCCTATGGAGACTTCTACACAGTCTTGTGTTACTATCCTTAGGGTGTTGTTGACTGACAAAAAGAACAGGGTTGGTGATATAATATCTCCCTGTCTCACTCCTGTTTTTACCAAAATGTTTCTGAGAATTCCCTGCTGTACTTTCACACTACACTTTGATTCCATCACACAGCTCTGTCAGCTTGTCTGGTACCCCACACTCTGGCATTAGCCTCCACATCCCCTCTCTAACAGTGCTGCAATATGCTTTATTGAAGTCTATAAACATACAGGAGGTATCTTGAGTGTGCTCCCAGTTCTTATCTAATATTTGCCTTAGTGTGAATATTTGGTTGGTTGTTGAATTACCCTTTCTGAACCCTGATTGTCCTGTGTCTAATATTTCTTCAGTGTATGGGCTGAGCCTGTTCAGTATAATTCTTGATGTTATTGTATAGCACATATATAGCAGAGACATCCCTCTATAGTTTGTGTCAACATTTTGTATCCGTTCTTATATGTGGGACATACAGCAACAGTTTTCTATTCCTCTGCCATTACTTCTTTCCTTCACACCTCTTTCATCAATTTGGCTTGCCATTCATATGTTTTGTCTCCCCCTTCTTTGATGAGCTCTGCTGATATCGTGTCTATGCCTGGGGCCTTGCCATTTTTCAGTCTTTTTATTGCCTCCTTCACCTCTCTCAGAGTTAGTCCTTCAACTAATGGTTGTACATTCTGGTTGTTTTCTGCTCTGTTTTCTTTGTCATAGGTGTCTGCTGAATTGTTCAGCAGTTCTTTTGAGTAACTCCTCCAGTTCTGTAGATCTGCTTCATTTGTAGTGACCAGTTTGAAAATTATAAACAAAAAATTAATGTTTATTTCTCTATCTCATGTATTTTACTTCTTTTGGTTTTTTGGGAATTGTTACACTTTAATGTCAAGGATGGGATCAGTAATGTTACTTCACTTCCCATTTTTCTCATTAAGATTGTTAATTACTTTAACTTCATATTCGTTTGTGCCTCAATAGTTGCAGCAGATTTAAAGTCACTGTAATAAACACATTGTTTCTGGAAGCTGTGTAAATGCAGGCCTCTGATGTACACTCAAATTGTTGATAAAAATTGTGTAGGGGGTCAATGTAAAAGAGACTGTATAAGCTCTAAACTATTCCAATATGAAGTCCATCTCTCCTGTATACAAAGGCAACAGCGAAGCAATGAGGTGTAACAGCTTCTACTTAAAAATTGTTAAGATTTTCAGTTGCACCTGTAATATAATTTATTACAGCATCACGTGGAGTGCAATGTGTAACATCAACATCTGCTTCTTTAGGTACAAACCTCAGTATTATCAGAAAGTGATGTAAGTTCCTGCAGTTATACAGAGCCTTTGCCCTCAGTTTTTATTATTATTATTATTATTATTATTATTATTATTATTATTATTATCAGTATCAGGGGGTGAGAAAGAACAGACTAGAACACATATGTGGAAGTAGGATACTGAGGTGTACTAGAACCTCTACCAAAAGATGTGTGACATGATTGTACATTATTTGTTTTATTGCATAGAGTGAGAACACCAAGAGCAGACTGCTAGTCCTCACTTTCTCTCCCTCAGATATCTTCTCTGTGGGATGTCAGAGGTTTTGACCTCTTGAAGCTCTTGATGTTCCAACACATACAACATATATGGTGATGTTCAGTTAGTACAGCTGTAGGAGAAACATTTGCCACCAAATAAACACTATCTTTATTGCTTCCAAAATCTTTCAGTTCTTAATCAAGACACCAGGAACCTCATACACTGATTCTATCTCAAGGATCAGTAACATATAAAATTCTAGTACTTCAAGCTCTGTTAGCAGACCTACTAATCAGTTCTGAATGTGCTACAGTGTTCATGATTTCATAATTTCTCGATGAATTGTTGTTCATCATTAGTGATTCAGTATTCTGTACATAATGAATAAGGTTTTGATTTCACAACCTTAGTCATCTTGTCTTGACAGCTTACTGTTGCTTGTGACAATTTTCTGCCGTGTTTATGAAAATCACACTCATATTTCCAAATGATCATTCACGAGAAGAGGTTAGTCTATTTTAAATCAAGTACTTTTTGCATTTCCTTGCATGCTACAATGTTCTCTTTTTAGAGCAGGTATCATTTTAGTCCAATTTCATCATATTGTCTTATTACCAATTCTATGTGATTTACCAGCCATGGCAGGACAGACAGCATCAATTTGACAGTAATATTACTACAATAAAATGAATACAGTATTGCAATTTAAACTATGATACTAAAATGCATACTATGAAACATAAAACTAAGAGCTAGCGTACAATATACTTAACAATAAGACAATCTATATCAGAACACAGTAAAATAGCAGAATTCCTGCTGTTTTCAATGGTACTTAGTTGCAGCTGAAGTAGACACTGTTCTATCACCACAGAAGTATTCTTCAGTACCATACAAAGGTTGCTCTTTTAATATACTCAAAATTTTAGTTCTAAATTGTTCAGTTAGTGATGACTAAATTCCTTAGGTAGAGTATTCAATAATTTTAGGGCCATGACTGGGAAGCTGTTCTGTGTCTTAGATAATCCACATCTTGGCTTGTCTCTACTGCTTTTATACCAAGTCCTATGTTGATGAACTTCATTTCTCTTTCCATAAATCTCATGAATTATCGTTGTGTGAGCTAGGCAATTGAAAAAATACAAACAATCCTGTTGGAAGAACATCCGCAACTAAGCATTATACCAGAGGTTGAAAATATAATTTCAGTTGTAAATTTCTTTTATTATCACAACCAGTTTTGGGCTCTCATAAGCCCATCCTCAGGTATCACAACTGTGCAGTCGTCCCCGAGTGCTGCAGTGACGTGTACTAGGCACGGTGTGCTACCTATGAGCACAGAACAGTCCTGTGTAGAGGCCCTTTTACAGATCCCTGTGGCACATTGTGTTTTAACTTCATTTCACCTGAGTCTGATCATTGCACTGATACAATCTATTGTCTGTTATTTAGGTAGGATTTGAGAGTTTGTAGAACAGTTCCCCCAATAGTATATGATTTTTGCTTGCTGAGCAGGACCTTATGTGGAATACAATCGATTGCCTTACTAATGCCACGGAGTACCAGTGCTATAGACTCCTTGTCTTTAGTGGCTTTGAGTTTGTTATTTCGTAGTTTTACAATGCATTTTATATTAGCTAATTTAGTGGTATACCAGCTCTTTAGTTTGACAGTTTTCTGTGTGTATTTTGCTGTGGCATTGGATTTCTCTAGGGTTTTAGTTCAAAATTTTCATCAACTTTGGCTTTAAGGGCCAGGAGCAAGGAAATGGATCTATCATTTGGTGCCAATTCTTCAGACATTTGAAGACAATCTGTAGAAGACTCTGCAGTTTTTAAATCATCCAAACTTTTCTGTATAATATCACTACTTCTGAACACATAATTAGAATACCATCTGGGAATTTGTTGGGTAATTACTCAGTTTGTCTGTTACTGCAATGTGATCTGCAAGCATAGAGTCAGCCACACTTACTTTGTAGTCCAAAATATTTGGGTATGTGACAATTGTATCGAGACAGACATCTCCTCTTATTGGCAGATAACTTGACACAAATAGTCCATAGCTGCTTAAGTTCATAAAAGCTCTCTAAGGTAATTTTTGCTCCTAGGCACTCTAGATGACTGCTTTCCACATTACTGATAAAGTTTTCAAATCAGCTTTGTGGTGAATTTTAAGTTATTTATGTCAGTTTTCTTGACATTTATCTTACTATTTCCACACACAGACACACCACCATGGATAGAAGTTTCTCTATACCACACATTCAATACATCCAGGTATTCAATATCCCAGTATTGCCACAAGGACCTGAAGGTATCTTCTTATGGTACTATCTATGAAATTCACTCAAAATTAGTATTCTTAATTTAGTATCTGACTGTGATTTGGGTTCCCTATACAGCCTGAATATCAATGTGGAAGAAAGGTCAGGGGTGTTCAGGTTTCATACCACAGCTTTAGTTACATTCTACTCAGGTAGGGGAGGGCCACTAGGCAGTTTCAGGTAAAATACGAGGGCTATCCACAAAGTACATTACGTTTTGGAATTAAAAATAAATAAAGTATTGGAATTTTTTTTTATTATATACAGATGAAAGCCAAACTTAAATACTACTCTTCTACGTAGTTGCCACTTAAATTAAGGCACTTATCGTAGAGATGGACGAGCTTGGAAATTCCTTCGTTGTAAAATTCGGCCTCCTGGGCCTTCAACCACGTGGTTACCTCTTCTTTTGGGACAGAAAAGGTGTGATTTTTGTGGATTTCCTGGAAAGAGGCACTACAATAAACTCTCAAAGGTATTGCCAAACTCTGCACAACTTCAGAAGAGCAATACAAAACAAGTGCAGGGGAAAGTTGGGCTCAAAGATCTTGCTGATTCATGACAATGCCCGGGCCCACACGGCAAATGCCACTCGTGAAGTTCTCGAATCTTTTAAGTGGGAGTTGTTTCCTCATCCGCCGTACAGTCACAACCTGGCACCGAGAGACTTCCACTTATTCCCAGCAATGAAGAAGTGGTTGGCTATGCATCATTTTGATGATGATGCACAGCTTCAAGAAGAGCTAACCACGTGGTTGAAGGCGCAGGTGGCCGAATTTTACGATGAAGGAATTTCCAAGCTCGTCCATCACTACGATAAGTGCCTTAATTTAAATGACAACTATGTAGAAAAGTAGTATTTAAGTGTGGCTTTCATCTGTATATAATAAAAAAAAATTCCAAAACTTTTTTTATTTTTAATTCCAAAACACACAATCAAAACCTGAATAGCACACTGAAAGAAATGTCCAAGCACAAGCATGTCACTGTGTATCAATAGTAACATTAGCAACCAGAAAACTTTTGCTGCATCAATACAACTGTGTGAGAAATGCACCAGGGTGTGTAGCCAACTAATGTGGATTCCACGCTGCTCTTGGTGCATCTGTAAAACCGTAAAGTCTGGATAGACATTGCTAGTCTGTTCATCTTGGTATTAAGGTCTGAATCCAGTGAAAATACTTCATCCTTCTCCTCTTTAACAGCAGCATAGTGTCAAAAAGGACTAGACCTGAGTTTCACCCACTGTGGCAATGGGAGCCTTGTGTGGCTAGCCCTTCCAGTAGCTCCAATGGCATCTAAATTTTCAGTGTTTCTATCCCCACAGCAGCTTGTGCATTCATTGTCTCATTCACTGGAGGCTGTGGGTGCTGCTGGGGCATTCAGACTGTCAGCACTAGCTTTGTTGGAGGAAGTGACTAAGTCTCCAAGGGTTACCAGTGTTGTGCTGGTTCAGTTGATGGCTGCAGCCACTGCTGGAAATGCTGGTGTGGGTGCAGGTTGTAGTGGCTCTTTGGCCATGTCCAGTGTGTGAACCTAGGAGTGCCAGCTGCTTGTGTGGCAGGCCTGAAACTGTGGTCAACAAGGCTGGTGGGGCTGCAGTTCCTTGCACTGGCTCAAGGAGTGGGGTGGCTCCTGCTATGTCACAAAAACAACTAGTTTTGATGATGGATCAGATGCTCCTGCCCACACAGAACAGGGATCATTTGGCACCTCTTATGGCTGAGAATGATGATGGATCAGATGCTCCTGCCCACACAGAACAGGGATCATTTGGTACCTCTTATGGCCGAGATGGCTTCTGGCTGAATATGCAAGGCCACTCAGCAGCATTCTACTATCAGCGGGATGTGTAACTAGGGCTAGGGGTCTGCAGGGCAGGATGCAGCAGATTCAGGAGTGTGCATGACCTACATCCATACAGTACCTCAGCTAGGCCTTTGTACATGAACTGGGGTGGACTGAGAATTGCAAGAGATTCTGTTAATGTCGCATTAGTGGTCATCAACCCTGGTGTCTTCCTCATTTGTACCTTGACAGTTCTGACCATCCGCTACACTTCTGAGTTTAATATTGGGTCAAAATGGGTGGTGATCAGGTGCTGTATTCCATTGCATTGGCAGAGTGCCTCAAGTTCTGCCAAAACAAAATGATGTCAACTGTCAAGTACTAAGGTGTGGGGGGGGGCCTCTGTTTATGACAGAAATGGCAGCGAGTGCTCTGATCGTACCGTGTGCTGCCATAGAAGTGACTTGCACCACTTACGATGAATTAGAGAGCGCATCCACCACCATCAACCATATGAAACCCCGAAAAGGACTGGAAATGTCTATGAGTACCCTCTCCCAAGGGTGCTCAGGCTGGGGTCATGGGGAAACTCACCCCACCCACCACCCCACCCACATGGGATGCATGCAGCAACTGAAGGATGTGGCCACAGAGTCTAAGTGGAATGATGTGAGATTGAGCATCTTCTGCAGATAGTGTCCCATCTTTCTGAACAACATTCAGCCTATGTTTCATAGCAAAATAATTTTACAGTACTGGGCCAGCAAAATAATTTTGCAGTGCTGGGCATGATGCTTTTGAGAGACTCTCTGGCCAAACACTTTGCACCACTGACCTGACTCTATGCAGGAGGGGATTCTGGCTAGTAGCCAGTGCTATTTTGCAATCAGTGATTCAGAAATCTTGAAAGGTCTGATGTACAGTCTCATGTAGGGCAAAACACGCTGCTTCCAGATGGTCAAATTCAATGCCAGGGCCAATGAGAATGTGAGAAAATGCATTGGCATTTATATGCCAAAAATGAGTGTCAGAATAGTAATAATTCAAGTGTAGAGCCCATGTTGTAAACTCTGTGCCATTTTGTCTGGAATGTGGGAACCTTGACTAAAAAAAAGAATTAGAGGTTAATGGTCTGTAATCAGATGTAAATTATTCCTGTATAGGAAAACAAAGACTTTTTAACACTATACAAAATGGCCAATGCCTCTTCTCAATTTGTGAATAATTTTTCTGCACCCATGAGAGAGTTTTAGACACAAAAGCTATTGGTAGCTCTGTAACATCATAATTCTTGTGCAAAATAATGGTCCTAAACCTGTATTGTGATACATCAGTTGCAAGGGTCATGGGATCGTCTGGTGTGAATGTTGCTAAGCGTTGGGGCGATGTCAGGTGTTTTCAACTGCAAGAATAATTTGTGAACTTTGGTAGACCAAATGCATGTAATGCCCTTCTTGTTCAAATGGTTCAATGGATCTGCGAAGTGAGCTACATGTGGAATGAACTTTGCATAGTAGTTCACCTTCCCAAAAAAGATTGCAGTTTCTGTAAGTTTGTTGGGGCTGGAAATGACTCAATTGCATCAACATGCTCAGCTGTCAGCATGATCCCTTTGTTGCTTGACATATGCCCCAAGTACTATACAGATTGTGCAAAGAACATGCATTTGTCTAGGTTACACTGGAGCTCGTTCGCCAAGAACCACTGAAATAGTTTTTATAAATTTTACAAGTGTTCTTTCTAAGTAACACCCATCACCCAGATGTCATCCAAATAGTTTATGCACTTCAGAATACTGCAAGTTAGTTGCTCTGTGTATCTTTGAAAAATTCCTGATGCTGAAGTTACCCCAAAAGGCAATCTCTTGCATTGATACATTCTTCTAGAGGTAATTACAAGTTTGCATCCATCAAATTAGTCTTTGAAAAATACTGCACCCTGCTAACTTTGCTAAAAGTTCCTCTGGTGAAGGGATTGGGTAAATGTTGATCTCACTTTATGCATTAATTGTGGTCATAAAATCACCCCAAAATCTGATGGGCCCATTTTCTTTCCTTATGACAGCCATGGGAGTGAACCACTGACTTCCTGAGATTGGCACAATGACCCCAAGTTCAGTAACTAGTGTAACTCAGCTTTTATTGTGTCACACATTGACCATACACAACAAAATTTAGGCACAGTGGATTGTTTGAATGTAATATGCACTTCAGACTTTCTGGCCCGACCAAACATTAGTTGGAATAACTCCCTGCAGTTCAACAGTAATGATTCTAAATCCTGGAATTGTACTGAGCTGGACACCAGGTTAACCTCATCCAGTACTTGCAAACAAAATGCAGCAAATGCATCTAAACCCAAAATTTTACAGCAAAAAGTGAACTTATGACCAACAGAGTGATTCAGCACTTGACATTCTTGTATTTTGCCCATAGAGTAATTCCCCCTCACAAAGGGATCTGTTGCTGGCTGTATTACATAATCTGCCACTGCAATGGGTGCAAACAGGAAGGATCCAAACACTGGCAGGATTCCTGATTAATCAGGGAAACTAAAATCTCTATATCCACCTGGAATTAGGTCATAATATCATTTATATCCAACTCAATTAGAAGTTTATTAGGTACTTGGCCAGGTTCTGCTGAGACTGGAGCAAGTAAACATCAATGCTTGAGCAAGTAAACATCAATGCTTGGTCAGGTTCTACTGCCCACAGTGTATTGGCTAAAACCAGTGCATCAGCCCATAGTACTGTTTTCCTTCTGTGACACAGTGCTGCTAAGTGCCCTTACTTGCAACAGGCACAGCATGTGTCAAAAAAATGCCAACACTGGCAACAAGCATTGCTTGTCCAACAGTCTGGACAGGACTTATGTGTCAGTGGGGGTGAATCTGATGCTAGGGGAATCTTTTCTTACTATCTAAGAAACATGCTCTATGTTGAGACACTAAGCTAGATTGTGTCTGCTTATTAAGTCAGTTGAAATCTACTTGCAAACAAGAAACATTTGCCTGTGCGAAACTCACACCCTGAGTCCATCCAGGCAACTAAGTTATTGGCACCTGGCAATGCTGAGCTATTTGCCGACTATCTAAAAACCAACATTTGGAAATATGATTTCATAGCTAGAGTGTGGTCCTCCCTGTTTGGTGCTAATCTAACAACTATGTATCTGATTACAGAATCAGCATATGAGACTCTGTAATTCATATATTCAGACTTGCATTTATGGGTGACACCTTGCAAATCCACTATCCAGGATGCATAAGTCTCATCACTACACTTTCTGTGTTGATTAAACTGCAGTCATACCATCCCAATATGAGTTTGATAGCAGAAATGCTCACTCAGCAAATTGCATTGTTCAGTAAATTCTCATGCCTGAGGGTCCATGTATGCACACAGCTTTTGAATAGTTTCTTAAAGACTACTACTACTGCTACTATGTAACAGAGCACTCTGGACTATGGGATCTGATACCGATAACCAGAAAACTTTTGATACATCAACACAAGTGACGGGGATTCTGGCACCTCTTGCTCCCTTTCCTCAACAAAGTCGGCACAGGTTGAGCCATTTCCAGCACTAAATAATGATTAAGGTGAGAGGGTTTTAATATTAGTCAGTGATTTGGATTTCCCACTGTGTCGGAGCATCAGTTTGGAGAAAAGGCCAGAAATACTTGAGTTTCACACCATGGCTGCAGCTCACTCTCCTGGAGACCACCACTGCAGCCACAGATATATCACATGGGCCCACTGACTGATGCGAGAGTGCTATTGAATATCATGGCCCCGCACTTGTCCCTCAGTCTCGCTATTTAATTGAAACCTTTGATACATACCATTGATCAGTAGAGTGACTGACCATGCCCCTGTTTAAGTTTTCAATTCAGACTGCTTCCTGGAGCATCTGTGTATACTTATGGTGACTTTTTCTGTGCTCTGGACTTTGCTTGTGGCTAGCTGTACATCTTCATAAATCACAAGAACCTCCTGTTTCTTCCATCAGTCACAGCATTCTCAACTGTGCAAGTGATCATAAACTGTGTTATACCTGTGAATAGAATAGAAAACTCAAGCATCATAGGTGTTAGATGTTGATGTGGTTCACACCCATGCCATTGTGAAGTCCAAAATCATGAGACTAAACTTTATTCCCTCTAATGAATTAATTCTCTTTCTATTCCTGATGTAAATCTGTCACTCTGTGGGACATCTTTAATGTTTCCATTCACATTCAGCCTACAAACTTACAGCAGTACATTTTATTACGATATATATCTTGCCTTATATGTTAAATTTAGCCACTTCTGCTATCTTAGATTTCAATATATTCTATCTCAGTAACCATGCCATCTGTGTAATTAATGCTTTCACATTTCATGGTATCTGCATCTATCTTGTGCATCAACCAGCCTCACACACCATATCCCATAACTCAATGAGAAGATCCCTTTTCACATGTGGTATGACCATGGATGAAAGTGTCATCAAATCACGTACCACATTTTTGTAAGACTTATTTTAAATTAAAGTTGAGTTCATTTCTAACTACCACTCAGGTTTTGCACCATAAAATATACTTGTGTTAATAGAACACTTTGTTCAGTTAGAATTAATATGTTTACAGTGTAGTAGGCTATAATGTGGTGATTGAATCCTTAGAACAGAATTGGTCTGACTTTGCTCTTTATCAATATCTGCTAACACACCACTACTATCATTTTTGATACTTTATCTTAATTTTTTAATCATAAATCCACTCTTGAGCACAGATGTCTATCAGTCCCATTTCTGCTTTTTTTAAATAATGTAATGAGTTATGATATACAAATTCACAATATTTCTCTGTTGTCTTTAATGCTTGCATTACCAGAATAAAATGGAACAATAAGTTCTTTTTTATTTCTAGCATGGTAATCAGTCTTCGTTCTTTGGCTAGCAGGAGAAACAGTTCTAAGACATAAAATGATATGGGAATATTTATCATATCAAATTTTCAGAAATTTGAAGTGTTAAAGTCATCTGTAAAAGTCTTATCTTGAACTTTTGTGATTGTATTGAACTTTTCTTAGGATTTAAAACAGACTAAATATAAAGAATGTTGTGAACTGTCTGTAAGAAAGGAAGGGATTCTCCCTATACCGGTTGTGTGTCACTTAACCACCTTTCTGAACGTAAAAGAAACAAACCTCCGAAGTAACTCAACAAAAACCATCAAAGAAAGAATGGAAGGTTGGTTATGATACAGTTTATGAGGCTTGCTAGGACACCTCAGTTGGTAAAGCATTGTCTGAGAAGTGCAGACATCTGAGTGCGATTCTCATTTGCTCCATTGTTTTAATCAGCCAGATACACTCACAAACCAATGTATCTTAATACTGGATTGAGGAATTGTAGTATCATAAGAAAAAATGCTCCAGTTTTTTTAGATAACAGTTTTATTTTCTTGTCCAAGGAAATATCACTTTATTAAACTGCTTTCATATTTTCTTCTTTTTTTAATCATAAAGTTTCATGATGAACTTTATTATTGCATATATTTATCATTTTGTCCTTTGAAATGTTGATGACATTTTCCTCTAGTCTTTAACTTTATTTAATTAATTTTCAGTGTAAATATTGTGTAAACTTTTTTTTTATTTTTAGGGTGGCTGGTTTCCATATTTAACCTTTATGCTGTCTCCTATTTCTTGGAATGCAGCATATGAAGAGGACCAAGCAGACAACGGCTACTCACTCACACACGGAAAATTCAGACAACAGTCTCAAGTTGAATTTTCTTCTGGTAAGCAGTTAAGATAAGAAGTGTATTTGATCAGGTATTTGCTCATATGTTTGTACCAAATGGTAGTCTTGCATAATAGGGATACAGGTGCACACAGTTAACATATGTGTAAGTAGTATTATATGAGAGGCAGACAAATGAAAACCCAACACTTACCACAACAGGGCCATGGAATGGTTCCATTCAAAAGCAATCACCAGATGTGTTAAGACGTTTATCCAAGTGGGAGATGAAATTGGATGATCATTTCCTGTATTAAAGAACACAGTCAGCTACTGACTGATCTACATGCCTCCTATTGAACTTCCTTGTCTGGCTGAAACCAATGTCCATACATGTCTTTCTTGAAGTGACCAAATATGTGAAAATCACACTGTGAAAGATCCATATGGTACAGGGGATGTTGCAGTGTTTCCTGATCAAATTGCTGGAGCACAGCCTTTGTCTGATTGGCAGTGTGGGATTGGGCATTATTGTGCAACAGGATGGTTCCACCTGACAGCATTCAGACAGCCTGAGGGCAATGCTTGCTCCCACCTCTCCCCCCACCAAAGAAATCCAAAGCTGTTCACACAGGTTTTCTGGTAAGGTCATGATGACCTTCTTCTTTGATTGCAGGGGCCCTCTGCTCATCAAGTTCCTCGAGCATGAAATCACAATCAGTGTGCAGTACTACAAAGACACTTTGCAGAAACTGCGACATGCCATAAAGTTAAAACATCCAGCATACCATTCTTCTCTTATGCCATATCCTTCAGTCAGATTACTCATCTAACTCCACATGCAGTTCATGATATTCTTTCATTTCTCTTGCATTATTTGTGCGACAGTGTGGTTCATCAGTCACTCTGTGTCTCAAAATGTAAACTTTTCATTTTGCTCTGCAGAATCTGCTTCAGTTTGTGTCCAGGACAATGGTGTGTTGGCAGTAAGGTGGAAAAGATAATCTTTATTTATTTGCCATTGATCATTTTTCATGAAATAGGCTTCATAATACACTCCTGGAAATGGAAAAAAGAACACATTGACACCGGTGTGTCAGACCCACCATACTTGCTCCGGACACTGCGAGAGGGCTGTACAATCAATGATCACACGCACGGCACAGCGGACACACCAGGAACCGCGGTGTTGGCCGTCGAATGGCGCTAGCTGCGCAGCATTTGTGCACCGCCGCCGTCAGTGTCAGCCAGTTTGCCGTGGCATACGGAGCTCCGTCGCAGTCTTTAACACTGGTAGCATGCCGCGACAGCGTGGACGTGAACCGTATGTGCAGTTGACGGACTTTGAGCGACGGCGTATAGTGGGCATGCGGGAGGCCGGGTGGACGTACCGCCGAATTGCTCAACACGTGGGGCGTGAGATCTTCACAGTACATCGATGTTGTCGCCAGTGGTCGGCGGAAGGTGCACGTGCCCGTCGACCTGGGACCGGACCGCAGCGACGCACGAAAGCACGCCAAGACTGTAGGATCCTACGCAGTGCCGTAGGGGACCGCACCGCCACTTTCCAGCAAATTAGGGACACTGTTGCTCCTGGGGTATCGGCGAGGACCATTCGCAACCGTCTCCATGAATCTGGGCTACGGTCCCGCACACCGTTAGGCCGTCTTCCGCTCACGCCCCAACATCGTGCAGCCCGCCTCCAGTGGTGTCGCGACAGGCGTGAATGGAGGGACGAATGGAGACGTGTCGTCTTCAGCGATGAGAGTCGCTTCTGCCTTGGTGCCAATGATGGTCGTATGCGTGTTTAGCGCAGTGCAGGTGAGCGCCACAATCAGGACTGCATACGACCGAGGCACACAGGGCCAACACCTGGCATCATGGTGTGGGGAGCGATCTCCTACACTGGCCGTACACCACTGGTGATCGTCGAGGGGACACTGAATAGTGCACGGTACATCCAAACCGTCATCGAACCCATCGTTCTACCATTCCTAGACCGGCAAGGGAACTTGCTGTTCCAACAGGACAATGCACGTCCGCATGTATCCCGTGCCACCCAACGTGCTCTAGAAGGTGTAAGTCAACTACCCTGGCCAGCAAGATCTCCGGATCTGTCCCCCATTGAGCATGTTTGGGACTGGATGAAGCGTCGTCTCACGCGGTCTGCACGTCCAGCACGAGCGCTGGTCCAACTGAGGCGCCAGGTGGAAATGGCATGGCAAGCCGTTCCACAGGACTACATCCAGCATCTCTACGATCGTCTCCATGGGAGAATAGCAGCCTGCATTGCTGCAAAAGGTGGATATACACTGTACTAGTGCCGACATTGTGCATGCTCTGTTGCCTGTGTCTATGTGCCTGTGGTTCTGTCAGTGTGATCATGTGATGTATCTGACCCCAGGAATGTGACAATAAAGTTTCCCCTTCCTGGGACAATGAATTCACGGTGTTCTTATTTCAATTTCCAGGAGTGTATATAGATAACAGTAGTGTAGTGAAATCAAAGGGTACAACTACTATCTTAAGTACTAAATTCAACATTGTTCATTTGAAATGAAGTAGTACAACCATGTTAGATGTCCTTCTCTGCATCTGAGTGGTCAGTGTGGCTGATTGCCATATGGAGGTTCTGAGTTCAGTTGCCAGTACTGCCAACAGTTCCGCCTCAGTGAGAGAGTGGTATTGGTGTAGTCAGCCTCATGAGGCCACCTGAGGGTCTGTTCCTTTGATTAGTAGCAGTTCCAAGGACAAGAAACCCAACAATGGCTGTCAGAGCAATGTGCTGATTACAGGCCTTTCCATAGTGCATCCAATGATGCCACGGGCAGAGGATGACACAGTGGTTGGATGGTCCCGATTAACCCATCAGGGTCAGAATGCAGAAGTTCACCACAATCTTAAATGTAAAATCAACTTGTATAACACTGTTTTATGTTGTTAACTATAGGTTGCTAGCCTTTGTCTCACACAACTACACAACAGCCTTATCACTACCGCAACAAATGGTCACCCACAGCAGCAAGCAAAGCTAGTGCTGCCACGTTGCAACCCTATGTAGGCAACCTGCATAGGCAATCCACATAACTGCACTATGGCATACAGCTTTATGTTGTGCCACACAGTCAAGCTGTGATTCACAGGGGTGCCTCACACAGAAAGCATTCCAGAGTGGCCTTGAGAGCCACAATGCCAAGAATCATTTCTCAGATTTTGGCATGATCAATGTGTAGCTTTTTTTCAAGGCCATAGACTTCATTTATTATAATACAAATCATCTACAACATTTATACTTTTACACACAGCCTCTCCTTCACATCCTTATGTAAATTGCCCCTGACTCATCAACCTTATGATGATTGTGTGTCCTAACAACAAGAGGCACAATAGTACTGAAGTAAGGTGTACCGATATCCCTGTTATATACCTCACTAATCTGGAATGTCAATCTTTGCCTTATTTCTGCTATCATGTTTGTTTATTGCTTCCCTGGGAGCAAAGTCTTCATCTTTATTCCTCACAAAAAGACAACAGACAACTGTTAATATTATAATCCTGGAAAAAGAGGGTGACAGTGCTCCACAAGACCAGCCTTTCATATTATATGGCCAATTTTTTATTTTAAAAATGTTTATGATATGAGGAGAATGTTCCTATGTAAGTAAACCATGTGATATATGTGACTGAAAGAGCTTGAAATATGTCATACAATGATATCTCTCAGTATCCACATGAAACAGGACACTTATGAGATCTTTCCACTAAATTGGTTGATATGTTCTCCCAATTTAGTTTGGCTTCAATTTGAATTCATAAATGTGTGACACATTTGTTTTTTTAAAATATTTTTGGAGAAACTTAACAGAAGTTGCTGATTTTGTCTTGATTACAGCCAAGTGTAATTTCTGCAAACATTTAATGCAAGTGTTTCCCATTTTCTTATCAAGAGTTGTGATGTTGTGCTATGAAGTAACTAAAGTTGAAAGCCATAAGGAAAAATAGTGGGCCAAGGACAGAGTGCTGTGTAACTTCAATATTTGTTTTTACTAAGGGGAGAAGGTCTATTATTGTTGGGATAAACTGTCTTCTCTTATTCAAGCAGAATGAAATTACTGCTAATGTACATTTTTGGTACACCATAATTCTCCAATTTTGCTAGCAATATATTAAAATGAATGCACTCAAATGCTTAATTTACATCACATAATAAAAAATAACCAGTTCACTTCATGCCCAAGATTTGGGTAACAATGAACTAATTAAAAGAGAATAGATAACAGTTACATTAAGAAACATGTACTTGCTGTTTATTAGAAATGCTGGAAGTGAAAAATAGGGGGCCCATAATGTGCATGCTGGACAACACACACCAAATACTTATCTTCTCTAATAGGGGTGTTTCTTCGTGGAGAGTATGTGGGGTGTGGCAACCAGTATCTTTTTGGGTGTTTATGTAAACTGACAAATGAAACCAGATCTCATCTGACATGAAGTAAAGCAAGGAGTCCAAGTAACTGTTAACAATTGATTTTAACAGCCAGATCCAATAATGTACTCTTGTACTCTTTTTTTTCCTGCTCCTCAGATTTCAACTCTTGCACCACACTCACACAATAGACTTTTAATTTCATATCTTTTAGTATATAATGTACAAGATGCACCAACCTGTGGTGATAACCTTCTTACTGACTTGTGGGGACTTCTTGTAATGTCTATGCATGCAAACTCCATCTAAAGTTTCAGAGGTCCTCACTGTCAGTTGCTGATTCCTCTGCACATTCTGAACAGATCCTACGGCCCTACATTTCTTGTACAGCTCTTGAATAGTACTGGTCATGGGGAGTTTCTTACCAGGATACCTCATGTAAAACATTTATTTACATTCTGTGATGAAACCTGTCATTATGCGACACTCTACAATATCAGTTTCCTGTCCTAAAGCAAACTGCCCCATTTCTGTAACAGCTGAACAGTATGAGCTTCTTACAACAACTAACACATGAACACACAGCTGTGCTCAACTTCTGATAAAATGCATTGTAGCCAACTTTCAAGATAGTGTTGCCACTTCACAAGAAATCTGACTAGAGATGATTAACTGGTACCTGAGGTGGTACCGGTTTTATATGGGACACCCTGTAGAAGTGATGCTATCTTCTCATTTTCAAAAGCTGCTAAAGTCTGGTAAACAATATCCAGAACAGCTACAGCCATGTTTTTCAAAATAAATACTTAATTAAATGCACATGAGTGATTCAAACACATGTGAGAGTATTGGCACAACAGAGACTGATAGGTAGTTCTGGGTGAGTTGTTTGTTGCCCTTTTTGGATAAAGGGATGACTTTTGAGAGTTTGAGTGAATCTGGCACAACTCCATCCTCAAAACAAAAATAATAGTGTCCTACCTATCAAGTAAGCTGTTCTCTTAACAATACAGTTAGTATCCAGTACCAATCCATACTTTTGGAATTAGAGAATTCAGAAACTGTTTTAAAGATCTCATTGCATTTGATCATATCACAACCAAAGATAGGCCTGTCGGACAGCTGGCAACCAAGCAGATCCCTTGCACATCTCTGTGGCCTTAATTTTGTCTCCAAGTTCTTTGCTTACATGACAAAAGATTCACTCAATTCTCATGGACCAAGCAGGATTTGACATACCTGGCTGGAAGAATGATCTTACTTAATAACCTCCCAAGTTCCCCTGCCCTTATCTGGAGCTCCTTCTATGTACTTTAGACATGCTGCACTATTGGTTTGTAAGATCTTAGCTTTGTAATACTTTTTACTTCTAAGGTAAGCATTGTAAATCGTATCCTTCTGCTCAGTCCCCCAATTACCACCACTTTAATAAATTCAATTTAATATGAATGTTCTCTGTAGTTTCTTTCATTACTTTTATATACTAGTCAATCACATATATTTTTTTAAAGTTATCAAAATTATATTCGACTCCACCTCTTCATGTTTGACACTCATGTAAAATGTCCCAGTTTGTCTTCTTTACCTTGCCAAAAAAACCATGATGTGTTCCTCTCTCTGATCTCTTACACATGCCATATTAGACTCACTGGAATAAGCTTGTTGCCTATGATAGTTTTAAAATAAATGCTTCAGGGTCTGTGAAATCTCCACCTGCTGGACAAGCCACATCTTCACTTGTTTTGAACACTGAGGCTGTGGTTTGGTGTTACTAATTCAGTTATGTATAGTGTGTTCTGGTATTTGTTACATTTCATTAATTATAAAACCTTGCATTTCACATGTTTTCTTTCAAACATTCAAAAATTTCATCTTTCCTTGTAGAAGCAGTTAGTGCCTTATGTAACTATAATATTAGCATTATAGTAATATTTGATTGTTAACATTGGTATCAACTGGAGTCAAAACCCAAGCAATTCTTCTGGTTTCAGAACTAGAGAGCTGAGGTACCAAGAAAATGTATGGGTAAAGATAACCACAAATCTTGCCAAGACATCTTTAAATGACTAAGAATACATTAGATGTATTTCTTAATAGTGTTTGTAGATAGAAGTGAAAAACCAGTTCCAGATGAGGTGTTGTCTCCATATGACAATACAATTCAAAAAATTAATTCCATCTAAATGTTTTCTTTTTGACTAAGTTTCAGAATGCAGTACTACATTCTGACCTATAACAAGCTGTTGCTATATGTAATGAAATAAATGTACAATCTCAGTAGATTCAACAGATAAAAGATATTAAATTGTAAACCTGTAAGACCATAATCTTACAGTCACTGTTCAGTGAGTAAATTATTTGAAACTTTGAATAAAAATAGAAAAATACATTAATTTGAGTGACGATTAACCAGGAACACATGTCCCTTTGTATAAGAATAGCTTTTTTAAGTTCTTTTTGCACATTTTTCACCAGTGATACCTTAACACATTGTTGCCAATTATTGTTTAGGTGAAGAACTAAAGCTGCGACACATAGGTCATGGCATAAGTGATGATGGGATATTACAAGTTGATATAGACATCGAGGGAGAAGTTCCAGTTGTTCAACCAGAAGCTGCTATACAGATCCAGCCATATGAAGGTAATCATGTAGTTGAACATATGTTATATTTATTACTGTAAAAAAGTAAGCCAAATTAACATTTGCAACAATTCTCACATTGTTATTACACAGAAATAATTTTTGTGCTCATTTTGTAACTTTAAAAGAGGCCACAGTGCAGAGAACAATGATAGTTACTTTTGCCATATGAAAATTTGTTGGGGCCAGTTTGGCATAGCAAACTGTTACACACATTTACGTGACAGACAGTACTTGTTTACTCTGAGGATAAAACAGTGAGCTAATGTGCATCAAAAAAGGTGATTGTAAGTCAGCTTTATTTAGAAATCTTTGCCAGAACAGTTGGGAGGATTAAAATAATGGTTATCCTAAAGGCATTCAATCTATTTAAAACAACAATTCAGCTCAACACCATTTATAATGTTAATCATGCTACATTTTATCCAATTAAAACAGATGCGTAGTGGAAAAACAAATTTCCATCTTCACCAACCACCATCATGAGAATCAGAATATCTCAATGAATAAAATCACAAATTTGTTCATGAAACGTATTAAAATGTTTAGACTAATTTTTTTTATTTACTTCCCTCGGTAGTCTTCTTGTCAACCACCATATCCACTGTGATCATACAGTTTGTTGAACTGTGCGTTACTCTAGGTCAGCAATACTAGAGAAAGATTAGGCAAGATAGATCTGTCTGAGGTGACTAGTCTGTATGGAATAGTTTTATGTTATGGGATGAGTAGCAGCTGTGAGAGAGAATGCTAAGCTTAATGCAAACAGCTTTCCTTATGGAAGTTCATAACCACATGGAGAAGGAGTCCCAGGAAGGTGGATGACTGAGTCAAGCTAGCTATAATAAATAGGAGAGGAATTGTTGATATTCTGAAGGGATGATTGTAAGGCATACTTGCTCTGAACCCACATGATCAATCTTTTTGAAAAAATTAATAGTTTAAGATTTTATGTCATTGAAAATAATTAGTTTCACTGGTCAGGTTGGTATAAGCTAACATTATTTCAGTGCTAATAGATTTACCCACAGTTGTGTTTGTATGTGATTCTTTCAAAGATGGAATAACTGTTAGTTGTAGTTAGTCAAAATTACCAGAAATAAGGGGATTTACTTGGCGTCATCCAGGCACTGCAGGAGGAAGTTCTTGGTGGGGCATGGGATTTGGGGATACAATTACATATTGGAGGTCGCATCAACAGTTATAAGCCGAGTAATATGCAGTAAAGAGACAAGAACTATGGAGGGCCCATGGTGGAAGTGATTGATGTCATTGGTATAGAAAGATACTCTGTGGAATGAATTGAAGGTGTAGGATGTGATTGTCCAGGGATTGGCAGGAGTAAGACGGATGTTTCAGGAAGTGCCTAAGGATTTGAAAAAAGGGATTGAAGAGGTCATACTGGACTTGTTTGTGGATGTTGTTGACAGAGGGTAGAACTAATCTATTAATGTGTGTGTGTGTGTGTGTGTGTGTGTGTGTGTTTGTTGTAAACTGCTATATCAGTAAATGCACTCATTAAAATAACTAGCAGAGTCTCCCAAATTCATACCAGGCAAGATCAGATTTACACATCATGACCATAAGATTGGCACTGATAATTGATCCTTATGTCAGAGAGGCAAAGCTTCTTAATTTAGCACCAAATGAATTGAAAATGCTGACTGAAGAAACTTTTAAAAAATAGTTTAAGCAGTGGCTTATCCTGCTATGCTCTGATACCATGGAAGTGGCATGACAAGAAATTCAAACAATAACATTGTCTAAACCACAAGTGTAATGATAAATAGAACAGAACAGACAGACTACCATTTGTATTGTGGTAAGTTATTTTGTAACTATAGAGCAAAATATTTCGCAACAGTGCATAAATCTTTATGTGTAATTTCTCTATTGGTATTTGGTGAGACACTATTATATAAAAAACTGTCATATTTGCTACTTATTTCACTAATTATTTATTTTTGTGTTTTTTCAATCTTTAGGAGTGCAAAGACTGTTATGTTTGTAAACATGTTTGGACAATGTCCATTCATGTCAAATTATATGTTACAACCACAAACAAATAAATAAAAATTATGTGGGCCACTAAAAACAATTAACTTCACTATCTGAAGATGACAAGTAGATATGTAGTCAAAGCACTGGAGATTTTTATGAACATCATCAGATGCAATACCTGAAAGAACTCCAATAACTTTTACAACCTATTTTCATTTTTTAATTTTTTATGTAAATGTCATGTTAAAACTAATATGTGAATCTCATAATTCCAGAGGATTATGTCCAAACTGGTCCTGATACCCTGTATGCTGCATCTTCAAATGTGCTTAAAATCAACGGACTGAAATTGCCTTATTCTTGGAACAACACAGTGCAATATGATAAATACAAAGGAAGAATGCCGTAAGTATCACAGTGACCAAATCACATTACATATTTAATTTCAACTGTGAATGAATGGCTACTTTGCTATTCCTCTACTGATTACACTATTTTCCCTCCTTTTCTACTACCTCCCCAACCCTCCTCTCTCTCTCTCTCTCTCTCTCTCTCATAAACACACACACACACTCACACACACACACACACACACACACACACACACGCACACACACATTTGAAACTAAAATGTTTAGGAAAGAAACTGTTGCAATGATGAAGACTGTAGCAGTATAGCAACCATCAGTTTTATAAGTGCTTATCAATGGTCTCGTCCAGTCTAGATAAGAATTTTGACTGAGGTAAACATATTGGAGATTTTTCTTGTAAATTGAGTAGTTTTGTCTTTCCAGCACAATATTAGTCATTGCTACTGACATGTACTCAGTGAAAATAGTGTGTTTCTTTTTACGTTTGGAACGTTAAGAACATTTGTGTTGACCCTTCCAGGGAATCTTGTCACCCACTATACAGTGTGTCTCAAAAGAAAGTTTAAATTTAGTGGATCAAAATAAAATAGAGGTTGAAGTCTATGGAAGATTTTATGAACTTGCAGTAAAGTTGCATTGGAATTGTGCTGTGGCTCCGTCTTGCTGAAACTATGTTCTTTGGTTATAACCAGGAAAGTTCTGCAGTTCAGGCACCAAAAAGTCATTTTACATTTTCACGTAATGTTCTGAATTCACTGTAACTGCACGGCTGCTCTCATCCTCAAAAAAATGCTGGCCAATTATTCCTTGAGAACACATTGCAGCCCATTTAGTAACTTTTGTGAATGAAGAGGTTTTTCATGCATCTGTTTAGGATTCGTTCCACTCTTGTAGTAGCAATTTTCCTTACTGGTGTGACTGTTCAGGTGTAAATGAGCCTCATCAGATAACAAGATGTTGTTAAATGAAGGGCACTTTGTCACATCATTAATGAATTGCGCCCTCAGTTTAACATCTTTTTGCAGAATTTGGTGCAGTGATGATCTATGAACATTTAAAGAATTTGCATGCTTATGAATGGGTTGGTTAGGATTGTCATGAACAGACATATTTACACTGTCCATGGATTCGCCCATTTCTCCTCACATATTTTTATCCATTTCTGGGTAAGGGGAACACTTCAGGCATTGTTTACATTATGCTGTACACGATCACTGCAAAATGTCCTCTGTACCACAGTTGCAGAATCACTGTTTTTATAAAATTCTCACACATGAAATGCGCAAGATACAAGCAATGAATGTATGTCCCCACTCTCCTCTGAGTTTTTGCAAATCTGCAGACAGCTCTTCAAATATAAACTTTCTTTTGAGACATCCTGTATAAAAATTTTGAACTGTTGCCAATAATCTCCCTGTACATCCATGGAATTAGCATTCCCATACACAAAAATTTTTAATTATTTAAGAATAAGCATTTTAAACATTCACAGTTTGTTTGTAATTCCTTTAGTCATAAAAATGGTTGTATGCAGCTCTCCACTCTAGTCTATTTTGTGCAAGTCTCTTCATCTGTCTATAAATACTGCAATCTACATCCACTACAGTGAAGCCTTTGTCTCTACCTGTAGTTTTTACACACCAAACTTTCCCCATTGCCAAACTGAGCAGTCTTTGATGTCTCAGGATGTGTCCTAGAAATCAACTTCTTCTTTAGTCAAATCAAACCATAAATTTATATTCTCCCCCATTCACTTCAGTACCCCTTTATTAGTTATCTGATGAACCCATCAAATTTCAAAAACTTCTATCATCTTCTTTTCTGTTCTATTTATTATCCATGTTTCACTTCCATACTAAACTACACTCTGGCAAATAGTTTTAGAAAAGATTCCTGTACACATACACCTATCTTGGATATTAAAATATTTCTGTTTTTCAAATATGCTCTTCCTGCTATTGCCAGTCTGCATTGTATATCCTCTCTACTAGGAACACCATCAATTATTTTGCTGCCCAAATAGCAAAACTCATCTAGTGCATTCAGTGTCTCATTTCCTAATCTACTTCCTTCAGAATTGTCTGATTTAACTTGACATCATTCCATTACTCTTGCTTTACTTTAGTTGATGTTCATTTTATAACCTTTTTTCAATACAATTTCCATCTCAGAAAGAAATAATTAACTTCTACACATGAAACCTAACTACCTCATCACTTTTAAAAATTAAGCTGTAAGAATTAGAGTATGGTTAAGCCAGTGGGTAATCCCAATTCATTAATTTTTCTGTAGACTCAGCTTCAGTCCTGAGAAAAATAAGTGTAATCCTGTACAATCTGTGCTTCCCATGGTCTCTCATAAATATCCTGTCTTCCTCTGAAATAACTTAAGCAGAATTTATACTTACAGCACATTGAATGAGACTGATACCGCTGCAGAATGTTACTACTTTAATTCACCCTAAATCTCTCCACACCATTCTTATGTTGTGGCCAATCATCATGCTGAATATTTTTGGTGAGTGACCTGACTAAGAACACATATTTCGCTCAAGCATCCAATGTAAAACTGTTGTATCAAGAAACACCAGGAAACACACAACAATAAAACAGATACAGTTTATCTGGTCACAGATTGACATAAGAAAGAATACGAAGATAGTAGTTTATACAGTGTGAACCCATTTAACAACTGAGGGCCCAGAGGCATGTGCATTCTCTCATAATGATGCTATCCCTGTTGTGAATACATTTAACAACTGAGGGCCCAGAGGCCCTTGCATGCCCTCATAAAGATGCTATCCATGTCATGAACACATTTAATAACTGAGGGCCTGGAGGCCTGTGCATACCCTCACCTACATCTACATCTACATCTACATCCATACTCCGCAAGCCACCTGACGGTGTGTGGCGGAGGGTACTTTGAGTATATCTATACGAGGCTTGCCTTACACCCTGGTTTCATGCAATGGTACTGAGTTCATAGCACAGTGTTTCAAGGACTTTATCACACACAATGTCATTAGCCATGTCATGGTACCTCCATTCTGTCCCCAGGCAAACACTAAGGCAGAATGCCTTGTCCAAACATTTAAGATGCAGATGCACAATTCTCTCTCTATTGATTCTCCCTTCTATTCCAGTCTCATATTGTTTGTGGAAAGAAAGATTGTCAGTATGCCTCTGTGTAGGCTCTAATCTCTCTGATTTTATCCCCATGGTCTCTTCGTGAGATATATATAGGAGGGAGAAATGTACTGCTTGACTCCTTGGTGAAGGTATGTTCTCGAAAATTCAACAAAAACCCATACCGAGCTATTGAGCATCTCTCCTGCAGAGTCTTCCACTGTAGTTTATCTATCATCTCTGTAACACTTTTGCGATTACTAAATGAACCTGTAATGAAGTGTGCTGCTCTCCATTGGATCTTCTCTATCTCCTCCACCAATCCTATCTGGCACGGATCCCACACTGGTGAGCAATACTCAAGCAGTGGATGAACAAGTGTACTGTATCCTACTTCCTTTGTTTTTGGATTGCATTTCCTTAGGATTCTTCCAATGAATCTCAGTCTGGCATCTGCTTTACCGATGATCAACTTTATTTGATCATTCCATTTTAAATCACTCCTAATGCCTACTCCCAGATAATTTATGGAATTAACTACTTCCAGTTGCTGACCTGCTATATTGTAGCTAAATGATAAAGGATCTTTCTATGTATTCGCAGTACATTACACTTGTCCTCATTGAGATTCAATTGCCATTCCCTGCGCCATGCGTCAATTCATTGCAGATCCTCCTGCATTTCGGTACAATTTTCCATTGTTACAACCTCTCGATATACCACAGCATCATCCGTAAAAAGTCTCAATGAACTTCTGATGTTATCCACAAGGTCGTTTATGTATACTGTGAATAGCAATGGTCCTACGACACTCCCCTGCTGCACACCTGATATCCCTCTTTCTTCAGAAGACTTCTGTCCATTGAGAATGACATGCTTCTTACTTTGTTCATTAAATGACTGTGGGGAACTGTATCAAACACCTTGCGGAAGTCAAGAAACACAGTATGTACCTGGGAACCAGTGTCTTTGGCCCTCTGAGTCTCATAAAGGTGCTATCCACATCAGTGTCACAGATATATCATGACAGACCTGGTGATGCCATTTGCTGTCATGGCTGCCCCTGGCAGCTGCCTCATGTAGTTGCAGGCATACTGTTATGTCAGCAAGTGTATGATTGCTGTAAAGCCCCAACTAATATCAGGGCTGTGGGTATATTAACTGGTGGGGTACTACACTCCTTCATCTTCATGGGGGAAAAGACCGGGCATCGCTGTCCATGTTGCTGTGATGGAAGAGATGTCTGTGGCATCCATAGTGGTGCCAGATGCGGCAGCCAAAGGTACAAGACTTCCCCGATTCACCCAGACCAATACGTACACATGAAAGTGAGTGGGACAAGGACACCCCTGCCAAATGTGGACCCCAGCGTGACAGGTGGACAGTATTGGCAAGAGGGGTGGAGGAGCCATGTGGACATAAGAGACCATGATGAGGGGTGCCATCACAGGCAATGATGTTGGAGGACTGGACTTTTGTCGCTACTGATGACAGCACCTGCTCACCATTGCTGGAGGCACCAGCACTGGTTGCAGGATGCAATCCCACTGTTATTACTGACAAATCCCCAATAACTGGGGTAGGTGGACATGACCAGGCCTGCACAACCTCCAGAACAGCTAGGACTGACAAAGAATGAGGCATCAGACCCATGGTCCCAGCAGGGACCCCTGCAGACTCCTGAGATGCAACTGGTTCTGGTGTCACACTACAAGCCGATCGTCAGTGTGAACCATGAAAATGTGGGAACCTCACCAGCTGTGGATGACAGTCACAATCCAGTGAGGGTTCCATCCAAACACCCTGGCTCAGACTGGTGTGCTGGACACAAATGTTGATGAGAAAACCAGCACCACTGGGGAACACTTGCCTGACAGCAACTGGTTGAGCAGTTTCCATGGCTGAAGGTCGTGCAGGAGCTCGGTGAGATTTTTGGCCCCAATTAGCATTGTTCTATAAAAGCTTAAAAAATATGAGAGCCTTCTTGGTCAGCAACTTTTCTACATACTTGTGCATCTGCATCTTAAATGTTTGGACAAGGCATTCTGCCTTAGTGTTTGCCTGGGGAACCATGACATGGCTAATGACATTTTGTGTGATAAAGTCCTTGAAACACTGTGCTATGAACTCAGGACCATTGCATGAAACCAGGGTGTAAGGCAAGCCTCGTATAGATAATATCTTTGACAAGGCCTTGACAGTCACATCTGCTGTCACAGGTGGACAATGAGTGACATAAGGAAAATGAGAAAAAGCATTAATTGCCAATAATCATAAACTGACTAAAAAGCACCAGAGAAATCAATGTGGACTCTTTCCCAAATCTGTGTAAGGGTCAACCAAGGCAAAAAATGGTGCACACTACCGCCTGATGACCCGAACACTTGTGGCTGGCCACTACAAAATGTTCCACCTCCCAATTGATGCCCAGCCAAAACACATGACTGTGTGCCTACAGAGTTATGTATGAGAGATCCCCCAGTTACCCTGATGTGACAAGTAGAGGCCCTCCTGCTGCAGAGCTACTGGAACTAACACACAGGGAGTAAAGACTTCTGTTGACTTAGAATAATGCCATCCTAGAGGGAGAGAGGGTGGCGCAAAGGATAAAAGTTCTGAAGTGGATCTGTAGCCTGGTCCAGTAGGTGGTTGGCCCACCCCATAGAACCCTGCTGAAGTGCCAGACCCACACTTGCAGCAGAGGCAGTACAGGAGCTAGTGATGGGAAAGGCATCCACTGTGTGCCTCTCCTCCATATCCAGTAGTTCCTCCTGTCCAAATGAGGGCTCATGGGCCTTGGGGAGCCAGGACAAGAAGGAGCATCCATGTTTGCATGTTGCAACATGGGATGAAAATTGACCTCATAATTATACCGGAACAAAACCAGAGCCCAACACTGAAGACGATGAGTGGCTTTGTCTGGTAAGGACACTGACAGGTTAACAAGGAAACAAAGGTTTTATAGTCAGTAACTGAATGACATTTTGCACCATAAAAGAACACATGAAATTTTTTAAGGTACAGAAGGTAGTACCACTTCCATAGCTGTGGGCTCTGCGTAGATTGCTGTTATGTAGAGGACCCGGGTTCGATTCTCAATACTGCCAAGGATTTTACCTTCATGGCAGGTTTGGTCTGGAGTGCACTCAGCCTCGTGATGCCAATCGAGGAGGTATTTGACCAAGTAGTAGCGACTCCACTGTCTGGAAATTCTGAAAAATGGCAGGGAGAATGGTGTGCTGACCACACACCCCTCTTACTGCATTCACACGATGTCACCATACAAAGGATTACACAGCAGACAGTAGAATCCCATGGGCCTTGACAGCCTGGTGAGAAGTTCATTTTATATACAATATCAAGAGTTTCTTTTTACAGCTAAGTTAATGTTGCTGAGCTGAGTTGAGTGTTTTTAGTGAAAAGGCAATAGGCTGTTTGTACCCATCTGAATGGCAATGGGTTAGGACAGCCACACCCTGTACTGCGATGCGTCACTGGCCAAGACCAGATGCTTGCCAGTTTGAAATGTTTCAAGACAAGGCATGGAATGAAGATTATACTCAAGCTACACAAAAACATGGTCACAGGCATCACACCAAACAAAAAGAGTGCCTTCCTGAAGCAACACATGCAAGGAGTTGGCGATAGTAGCTGTTCTGTGAATAAACTTGTGATAGTACGCCACTGTCAAGGAATGCCTGAAGTTCTTATAGATTAGATGGATGGGGCAAAGCCATAACAGCAGCAACAGGTTGTTCCATGGGGCACACATCCTGGCAGGATATTTCATGACTCAAATAAACAATGGAGGGTTGTAAAAAGCAAGACTTTAGGTCACATAAGTGACCTTCCATGGTAGCACCTGTCATGACCATATCATCAAAATAGTTGATGATCCAGTGAGGGACAACCATCATAACCTGTTCTAAAAAACATTGAAAGATGGCAGGCACACTTGCGACCTCAAAAATTTGCCACTGATACTGATACAGTCCAAAGGCATATTAACCAAAGCAACTGTTTTGATGACTTGTCCAACAGAATCTGAAGATAGGCTTTGGCCAATTCAGTTTTCAAAAAGAATTAGCCCCCAACCAACTTTGTGAGCAGCTTCTCTGCACAAGGCAGGGGGTAAGTGTCTATGACTGACTGTGTATTACCAGTGACCTCGAAGTCACGACACAGTTGAATCTGACAGTTGCTTTAAGATCACTAGGGCCATAGCCCATTCACTTTAGAAAATCAGTCTAATCACTCCCAAAGATGTTAGTCAATCCATCTCTGTTTTAACCCAGGCGTGTGAAGCTACTGGCAGTGGTCATGTCCAAAAAAAGCAAGGGTGGGTGGAAAGCTTGAGCATGATGTGTGCTGTGAAACTGCGTACACAGCTTAACCCCCGGGTAAACTGATCCAGAAACTCAGAACATAAGGAATCCAATTCATGATTGGTCTGACACCAGATACACCACATCTACAATAAAGAAACCAAAAGTAGTAAAGGCATCTAATCCAAACAAATTTTCAGTGTTTGCATTGTTAACCACTGAGTACGTAACAGAATGGACAACTGATTTGTAAACTGTGTTGGCTATGAATTGGTTGTGAATAGGAATCTGGTGTTTTTATAGCTTTCCAACCAACACTCAATACATGCCAACAGTCGGGACCCTAGGCTGGCATACGACTTTGAATTTTGCAGGGACATGGCAGCCCCCGTGTCAATTTGTAACATGACTGGCTTATCCATTACCCACATTTCAATGAAAAGTTTGTTCTGGCCTGCAGACAGTGGCGAACAATCATAAAATAGTATGAATGTTGGTGTCCATCAGTTCCTGCAATGATTCCTCGGGAGTGGCAGGTATTGACATACCACTGCTATGTAACCTTTTTCTTTACATTTGTCGAAAGAGTTCTACTGCTTATAGCAGACTGCCCACTCATGCTGTACAAAACAAGAAGGGCCTGAAGGAAGTAGTGTTTCAAGCTTCAAATTGGTGGCCCACAATGTGGGAGACCTTCAATGAATAGGCAGTATTTAAAATCTCTCCTAACGTCCTCAAACTGAAGGGCATGTTGACACACCTCCCTATTTGGGACTGAACAACTGATTGCACCTCTGACCAAATTGTCTGAATAGTACTCCTGAGACTTAGCCACGACGAACCAGCAGCTGAGGTTGTGAAGCTCAGTTGTCAAAGTTTGGTACAATTGCTGCAGCTGTTTGTGATATTGGTAGAATCCAACACCCACAGTGACCGCATGCATACACTTGTGCTGATAGGAGGACAGCGCATTACACATATTGTCAAAAGAAAGCAATGCTGCTTCTTGCACAGGAGCTAGCTGGCCCAGTAAGTGATGCATACAAGGGGGTATCCACAGTAAGAAAGAGCCTTACAGACCTCCATCTCGATCATCTGGAATGCCATGAAATGTTGACAAAGCTGCTTCTCAAAAGTATCTCAGTCTTCAATGGATTCATCGGAATGCCATGAAATATTGACAAAGCTGCTTCTCAAAAGTATCTCAGTCTTCAATGGATTCATCAATTGGGGCGGAGGTGTGGGGGAGACACAGCAGGGTGTGAACAACTGACAGCTGAGTCCAGGTCAATTTAGCCAACATCCAACACAGCCATATGCCCCTGTTATTGTTGTAGAAGTGACCTGAGCAAAGCCTCCATAGAACAGCTGAATGGTAGGGAGAAACTGCAGAATCTGAAACAAGTGAAAATTTGACACTCATTGTAGCTACTTGTGTTCTAACATGGAACACAAGGAAACATATGGCCATAAAAGAGATATAAACTATTGGGTCATGGAGTGACATTGAAAAGAATACAATGAAAGTAGTTTACATGTCACAAGCACATTTAAAAACTGAGGGCTCGGAGGCCCCTGCATGCCCTTATAAAGACACTATCCACGTCAAGTGACAATGGTGTACTGCTGCACACACACAGCTGATCTAGTGATGGTGGCCAGTGACCAAGCTGCCTCTGACGGCTGCCCACTGTAGTTACAGGCATGCTGTTTGAATATCGGCACATGCTACACTTGCCATAGTGGCCTGACTTGCATCTGCTGTGGGCAGTAGTTGTAGTAAGCAGTGTTTTACGATGAAAACTGTACCTCCTCTTTCATCTACCCTTTTCCATAAAAGGTAAATTACTTCTCAGACACTATCACTTTTATCTCCTCTATAGAACATATTATCATAACGGTCTGATGTCCTTTAGCATCTTGTTCAATTCTGAACAGTCTTTGAGGTACAGTAGCTCACTAATTTTTATAAAAAAAAGTGCAGTCGTATGGGATAGCATCCAGAATTTCCAACAGGCCAAGAATATCTTGGTAGAGAGAATGCAGCACATTATATTGGATAGAGACATGTTGGCAATAGTAGTAATAGAGAAGTGTAAGAAACTGACAGATATAGTGCCCAAAAGGGACTCCATTCTGGATCTGAAATGGGAAGAGGGCAACGTTTTGTCAGAAGAATTCAACAAAGCAGCCATCTCAGTCTACACTTAAGAGAATTGCCATTGAGGAAACTGTAAGTGCTGTTGAAGCATCCTTGTTTTCTCTTCCAAAGGTGCAGGCCAAAGAAGTAACACAGGATGTGTTGAGAATTCTATGGCAATCAAAACCACCCAAAAGAAACATATCAACACAGGAAAGGAAACTTTGTAATGACCCCAAGAGAAATGGTTCAAATGGCTCTGAGCACTATGGGACTCCACTTCTGTGGTCATTAGTCCCCTAGAACTTAGAACTAGTTAAACCTAACTAACCTAAGGACATCCATCACACACATCCATGCCCGAGGCAGGATTCGAACCTGCGACCAGAGCGGTCTCGTGGTTCCAGACTGCAGCACCTAGAACCGCACGGCCGCTTCGGCCGGCCCCAAGAGAAATGAAAGCATTATGGTGATGAAAGCAGTAAGGGGAATACCACAGTTGTTATGGATGCTGAGGATTAGCACAAGAAGATGGAACAATTATTAGCTGATCCTGTGTACTGCAAGTTAAAAAGCACTCAGAAGAACAGAATCATTTGTAAAGTGAAAAATCTGTTATCAAACTCCAGAATGGATAACTCTATTACTAAGAATCTAATGCTCTGAATACCAGTCTCACCTGGAATGTGGACTACTCAAGAAGGACAAAGAATCATGTCCTTTGAGACCGGTGTGAATGAGATTAATTTATCTGGAAAACTGAGACATCTATTTGGAAAAACAAATACTTTTGTCAGCAAAGATTCACAACATTGTTTTAGAAATGACACATGCAGTAAGCTATTCACAAGTGATATTCTTGTAAGCTTCGGTGTGGCATTTTTATTCGCTAATGCCTGATTACCAGGTACAATGTAGAATATAAGGTAAAAAGTTGCTCCATATGTTTGTGACTTGATTGAATTATGTCTTTGATTGAGTTATTTTAAATATAGAGGTGAATTTTATGAACAGTCTGACAGTGTTGCTACGGGCACACCCTTGTCGCCATTAAGAGCTGCATTTTTTATGAACATTTTGAGCAACAGGCATTAAGTAATGCTCCTTTAAAGCCTTCCTGTTGCGTCTGCTATATGGATGACACACTTTTTATGTGGTCACACAGTGAAGAAGAGCTTCATGAGTTCCATATTTTCTTAAATAGGATTAACTTCAAAAGTCTCTGACTGCTAGATGTGTAGGAACATAGAAGATCTGACAACAATCCAGGACACAGAGTGTGTAGAAATCCTGTTAATACAAATAGGTATTTAGATGCCATGTCACAATGCTAGGTATTTAGGTGCCACGGCACATCACCACCCAGCCCAGAATCAAGCAGTGCTCGACACAATGTCTTCACTTGCCTTTTGTAACAGTGATGATAACGGCTTGGTGTCAGAGTTGGATTTCTTAAAGAAGACAATGTTTGTGATAGTTAGTCCATAGACAGGGCTTTTAAGAGAAATATTAATTATGCTAATGGAAATAGTGAGGAACTGCCTAGTCACTCTGTTTAGCTACCTATTTTGGGGGATCACTGGCTCCATAAGTGGAATTCTACAGAAAAATCATATTCAGGCCACTTTCTTCAGTTAAAATAAAATAAAACACTTTTTCTGATGCAGAATGGATGCAACTATTTCTGATGCGGAATGGATGCACCTGATTACATTCACATCGTGAGCATCAATGAAATCACGTGTAGCTGTGGCAAAGTGTATAGAGGTGAAATATGAAGGGCTGTTAAAGAATTTTTAAGGAACACAAATGCCACATGCAGCTAAAGCAAAGTGTGAAATCTGCAGCAATGAAACATCACAAAAACTGTGGCCTTGACATTGATTTCCGCAGTGTACATGTGCTGGCTAAGGATACCAACGTTTATAGAATAAAAGTTTGAGAAGCATGTTACTTCAATAGAGAGAATGGTTATAGGTTTCTGGCATCATGGCTCCCCACTGTCATGGAGTGAATACACAGCCATGGTTTGTGGGCAATACAAACAAGAAAAACCCTTTCTATCCAAAGACCGCCAAGGGCAGGCAAGGAATTTTACCAAATAAAGCCTCTCCTCCAGCAGAAAACTCCCCTTCTATGAAAGCACATGACCCTGGCCTCTGACAGTGTTCAGTCAGCTCAGTACATTACAAGATCCAGAAGAAAATCCCAGCAGAAGGATTGAAATGTCAGTCATATAGAAGAAAAATGACATGGTCTAACAACCCAGAAGATTTTAACTCAAGATACATTTTAATCCAGCCTGCAAAATGACAGAAAATACTTCCTGGAGGTCCAACATATGCTCCTCCTGAGTTTGTCCTCTGACTACTACAACACTCACATAATTAATGCATTGTGGGATATTGGCAACAATTTGTTCTAAAAGTTTCTGAAACATTGTTGATGCACTAGCAATGCTGAAAGGTAATCTGACCTGTTATATCAATAGAGATCATAAGGACTGTTGACTGCCAGAATGGTTTTTGAAACCTTGTCCAGAGAATGTTGAAAACAAGACTCCAAAATATAAATCTTAGAGAAATACTGACTCCCTGTCAATTTTTAAAATAATTCATCAGAGAGCAGGAGTAGTTAGGAGTCTACAATTGTCTGAGGATTTACAACATAGAAGTCCCCAAAAAGGTATGACATGCTGTTTGGTTTGCAGGAAATAACTGTAGGTGATATCAATTTACTGAAAAGAATCAGGGCAGCATTTTCAACATTTCTAAGTGAACCAAATCTACTTTAATCTTGTACCACTAGGCTAAAGGTATCAGGTGGGCTTTGAAAAATTTTTGTGCTGCTGGCGCTTTTAATCTAATGTGGGCAAAAAAATTTGAAGCCATTCCTAGGCCTGGAGAAAACAAGGGAGCATATTGGAGACACGAAGAATCCATGCCTGCGCATGAAACAATACTGTAGGCGCTTGGACCATGTATTGGACAGAAAACACAAATCCAGGTCAAAAATATTTTTTTACTTATGGCTGTGCTACTACAAAGAAAGGAATGTTTCTGTTTACTTGCTTGTATTTTAATTCCAAAACTACCTGGCTTAGTATCAGAATTTCATGACGAGCATAAGTCCACAGCTTCACTGCAATTGATTTTAATGTCAAAGCCTCCAGTCAGAGATATGTTTGCTGATTAATTGAGACTGAAGCCTCTATACAAAAATGAGCAAAATGGAATACTGCAAACAATTGCTGCCAGTGTAAGATGTCATGATGCCATCCTTGATTCTGTGATGTCACTTATTTTTATCAGTGCACTCAACTGCTGATGGCATACCTGGATCTGACAATCAATTGCTATAAACACAAATGGCTGACAGCATCATAACATGGGCTACTACATTAAGCATGTATAGAAAAATGATCAAGACAAATGGCACAGCCTGCAAAAATTTCACTGAGGCTGGGTGGAAAAACTGTCAAGGCACTGGGTTTGATTCCTACATAGCAGAGAATGAGCCACTCCACTACTGTCTGGACTGCATGAAATCTTTTGCAGTTTCATCCCCAGATGGACTAGGTCAGCCAGTATTTGCCAGCTTAGGTGACAGTTCTGACATCTCACAGTCTGTAGAAATGGAAGCCTGAGCTGCATGGTAAATCTCAAAGAGCCTAGCTATATGCAAAACTTCAGAGAAACAACATTTCTCAAATATGCTTAACTAGATACATGCAGTCTGTCTGACCTCATAATGTTTTTTATCACATAACTCCTCATTATTTCACAAAAATTAAATAAATTGTCAGCTGAATTATACTATAAGTAAATTTAGTACTATTCACCATGTATAAAGGCCTTGTTGCTTAGATTACCTAAAATAAACATGAAATACAATGAGTGTGTCATGAGTCTTAAAATGATTATTAATACTGTTACACCAGTACAATTTTCATGAAGGTAAATGAAAGATTGCAGGAAATGTAACTGAAGGTAATCATCAACTAAAATGAAAATATTAAATCCCAGCACTTTTGCACAGTCAAAGCATATCTTTCTACTGCATTCCACGTAAATTGGTCGACCACATTCAGTGTATTTGCACACTGTTTACCTTTTCATGAACCCAGGACACTCCATATATGTCTTCCGCTTTTCCATTCTGTCACTTGGTATGCCTGTAACATGTCATCATAAAAAAATCTCCAACAATTGAGATTTAATAGGCCTTTGCACCAAAATTTGATTTTTGGCTGTTAGTTCAGGCACTCATTCTTCAAAATATTACACCAACGTGTTTTTCTTGCTCCTCCAGCCTCAAATTGTTCCCATTTGAAATTATTTTTGCCACAAAGTTACTGTGTTTGCTGTGAGGAATTATTTTAAGTACAGATCACTCCAGGCCAGTCTACCAATAAAGTATTTCCTTCACTTGTATCTCTCTCTGTTTCATAGTGACCATCAGCTACCACAGACTCAGGATCAGCATTAACATCATCAAAAATGTCATAGTTGTTCCCATTTTCCTCTCACCTATATCATATGACTCTCTTCATAAATAGCTGAAAAATAACCTAAATTCATGCATGTAATAAATGGTTATAAAATAACAAAATACGAAAAATAAGTTGAAAGCAAAAGCTGTAGTAATTAGAAACATGCGGTCTATTGGACTTATGTAATTAAATTACGTAGTGTGAAACATATGGTATTCTAGGCACACAGTTTCACACTCAGCTCTAAATAAGATAGTTGTGTCCTTCTGACTCAAAAACTTAATCTATGCCACAATAAATAAATATCATAGTCCACAAGAACATGTAAACTTGCATTCTCTATTAACACCTTGTAAATAAGTGATCCATCATGCCTAACTCTATGATATTGCTTTACAATGTTGAAGAAACTCTAACTGAGCAGCCATCACATGATTTTTTTGTAGCAAAATGTTGACATAAAAGTGAGTGAATGGTGGTAAGCGACAAAACTGATGGACCACATAAGGGCCCAAGTTTTGCACAAAAAAAATAAAGCTTTAGGTTAATAGATAATAGAAAGAGTTGCTATTCCTCTGGATACTTAATGTCACTTGCCTGGAAATGAACAAACTCTGCCTCTTTTATTGTACCTCAAACTCTGCCTCTATTTATTGTATCTCAAACTCAGTGCCAAGCACATGCACTTAAGTAATTCATGACTGTTGAAAAGCGAAAGCGTGTTATGACTGCTGACAAGAGGGCGTGGAATGTTGAAACTGAAGAGCTTTTTGCTCCTGACAAATCAACAGTGGTTTTTTTTTTAAAAAAATACTACAATAGCAGAATTTCATGGGAGCATGAAGACACTATTTTGAAAAATGTGCAGAGTTAAAAGCATAAGGGCAACATAATAAAGTTGTGCAGTTTTCTAATCAAGTTGACAGCCTTCAACTAGCAGAAACCTTGAAGATGCCAAAAAGAAAAGTGACAGTGGATATCTGGCCCAAAGGACTGTGGAAACATTTCTGAAGGCCAACATTTAATTCCATAAACTGGAAAATGAAGATTTTCGGCAGTAGATGAACAATTTCCGTGAAGGTGAGTAGTGTTTTGTTAACAGTAAAAATATAGTTTGATCTTCATTCTATGAGAAGATGGAACTTAATATTTAATAAAGTAATATATTTTGCCCGACTATAGTATCAATTTATATTTTTTTTTAAATCAGGTTACTAATAGCATAATTATTCTTTCTAGGTGCTGGCTGAGCCCCATGTGTAAAAACAAGGAGAGAGAAATTTGAGCCTTCAAATGGCTCTGAGGACTATGGGACTTAACATCCACAGTCATCAGTCTGTTGAGCCTTCAGAATGACAAAAAAATGTTATATTATCTGACAAGACAACTGAGAGAAGAAGCCATTGTATTTTTGCTGTGTTGTTGAGAAATATGGAAGTTTGGAATGAACAGAAACTTCTAGTTGTAATCATATATACGTTTTCGGGACAGCAACATCAACGCAATGTGTTCATGCAATTTTGGAGCCTCTTCAAAATATAATATACAGTATGATAATGTGAAAGCAGTTGTGATTGACAGTACAAGATTTGTGGAGAAATGTATTGACTCTTTGAAAGCAATCATAGGTTATCATTTAAACCATGTTTAGTGCAGACCACATAAACTGAATCTGATTGTGAACATTTCTTGAAGGAACATAGTAAGTTAAACACTATGAGATGCAATTTGAAGGCTGAATGCTTGATTACTGTGAAGAACAAACATTTGTATTTGCAGTTTATGAACAAAAAGGACAGAGATGCTAAGGTTTTGCTCTTCCAGTTTTAACACACTCGAACTCATTTCTGTCCACTGCCAATAATGTGGCTGAATATTTTGTAGAAATTATTGAATTCTTCTGTTGTGATAACATGGAGGAGCTGTCTAATGCAGGCACTGTGTATATCAATTCTCTGTTTGATGACAGAGTGAACTGGATTCTTGTGGAGGCCACATTTATTGAAGAACATGCCAGTAACTTAATTAATATGATTGTCTTCTTAGAGACTTGACTGTTTCCTAACTATGGAGAAGTGTTGACAGATTTATGGCACAGTCTCTTGGAAGATAACCTAGAAATCATGATAATGCAATTATTTGAAAAACTGTCAGCAGTGTTTGGCTGAAAACCCACTTGCCTTAAAGTGTTATTTTTTTTTAATTATCAAGTATAACATAAATATTTTCACTTTTTTCTTCTCAAGTCAATGTAACGTGAATATGTGTAATGTGTTTGTTGTAATAAATATAATGTAAATGCTACATATAATTTCATTTTCAACATAATGGATGGAAATAAATGACTAGAAAGAGGAAAAGCTGGCAATAAATGACACCAAAAAATAACACTTAAATCTGCAACAAATAATGCAAAAACTAGCCATAAAATAGAACATTTTTTCCTGTTCCTAACTGTTGACTATTATTGCTGGATCATAAGATGACCTGGATACAACACTCATTAATTCATTAGTAAATGTCATTCTTTTTGTGCACGTGTTGTATGTTACTGTTCTGATAATAAAATATATAATGATGATAATGTGTAACTTGATTGGTCATGTCTTTAACAAGAAAGAAAATGCAACTAAATTACCAAAAACTGTTATGATTTCAATGTTTAGCAGTTTTTAGATGAAGAAAATCCATGAAATAAAGGCAGGGTATTGCCCATTTATTTACAGAAAGTGCTCTTTTCAACTTATTTTCAGATATTTGGTTGAAAAACTATCAACTGATGACATTGGTATCCAGTATGATGCAAAGTCTCGTGAAATAAAGTATAGAATGTCCACTGCTATTCGGAAAAAATACAATAACAATATGTGCCCAGAGGGATTTGTTCATGATGATAAGCATTCACACTGCAGAGGTACTGTATTATTTTTAAACTTTAGAAGTAGGCCTACATTTTAACAAGTGCATTTTACATATTTTTTCTAAACAAAACACTTCATTTATTCTATAAATATCAACATTAATAAATCTAAGCCCTCAGCAGAACCATATTTTTATTTTCTAATTAATCATGATCCAGTAAATATTTGCTTTTTATACAATGGGCATTCTACATATTTTTATCTTTTAACATAGTGCATTCTCACAGCTATTTCGACAATAACATTTTATGTTGTGAAAAAGGGGCTGTTCTTCATTATAATTTACCTACTCTACAAATTTTTTTAATCTTATATTCAGAGAAATTCAAATGCCTCAATGTGTGACCTCTGAAAAATAACATAAATTCAAACACTAAGTTATAATGTTCAACATCTTGCTTGTTTGTCTATGTGCTGGCTTGTTTGTCCTATGCATGCTGAATAGTTGTCTTTATCACACTGCTCTCAATATGATTATTTTATAGAAATCATCATCAATGAAAATGCTTTCCCTTTATTTTCAAATGCCTGTAAGTTATTAATATCCCAACCTGTATTGGAGGATAATATATTTTGAAGCTTCTGTTGCAGTGTGCATGATTCCCTTCCCATTTCTGTATAAAACAGAGGTTTTATAGAAACTGCATTTATGTATTGCAACATGGTTGTAGAATTTAATCTATCTTTATGGTTTTTCAAAACACCTCTCATCAATGCCAAAGTAGTTTATTTACTAATGCCATTTATAATGTAATTTGCACTCCTATCTGCCTGAAGTAGAACTGTGGCTGTGAAGATCTTTGTATCAATGAGACGTTAAACTGAATAAATTAAAAATGTTAATTAACCATTTAATAATCCAGTGTGCTTGACAGCAGTTCTGTGTGTTTATAATTTTTGATTTTGGCTCCATTGTTGAGATATACATTTATATACATATTATTTGTGTTCTTGCATATTAGTATATTCTCAGAAATTATCTATCTCTTTTATCGCAGATATTGATGAGTGCTCAGAAAGGCAGTTAAATCGCTGTCACCTTACACAGATATGTGAGAATCTATTTGGGACATATCGCTGTTATTGTAGAGCTGGATATAAGTCTAATGGTATTGGGAAGCGCTGTGTGGGTAATTATTATTATTTCATCAGTTTTCTTAATTAATTGACTGATTTCAAAACCAGAATCAAATAAAACTATCATTACATCAAGCTTTATGTTTTTGGAAACATGAAAGTGTTTGTAGACTGTTTAGTTTCATGATGATACTTTTATTGATTAATTCCTTGTAGTTTATAAACAGTTTATAAGTAACATAGTACTATAAATTTTACAACAACAATAAAATATATTTTGATGTCTTGCATAACTAATCCAAGAAATTGTGCATATAGTACTAAAGGTTATCAATTAGACTTAATTTCATTTTACTCTTCAGTCTTCAGTAACAAGATAGAAACATTTAAATTCAATATACAAGGGGCATTCAATAAGTAATGCAAACGCATCATTTTTTCCTTGGCCAGTTCCAATTGAAAAAATACAGAATTTATTGTGGGACATTGTGGAATATTCCCATTTCAGCCCCTGTAGTTTCATGAAGTACCGATAGGTGATGGCACTATACGTGGTCTTCAAAATGGCATCTGTGACAGGTGCATTGCAAGCCAAGAGCTATGACTGAGTTTCTTTTGGCAGAAAACCAGAGCATCACAGATATCCATAGGCACTTGCAGAAAGCATGGTGAGGCATTGTGCGAGGTGTGTGTCATCAACACAACAAGATTGCACAAACCTGTCTCATCTCCTGTCTGATCTCGGCTGCACACAGCTGCAACTCCTGCAGTGTTGGAACATGTGGACACTCTCATTTGAGGTGACTGATGTATCACAATCAAACACTTAGCTGCTCCACTGAACATCCCTGTTGGTAGTGCTAACACACTAGTCCACCTGTAGGGGTACTCAAACGTATGTACCTGATGGGTTCATCACCACCCAATAGAAGATCTAAAAGAGCAACCAAGGACAATCTGTGCAGAATTTCTTGTGCATTAGGGGATTAACATGGTCATTTTTTGTCAAACATCATCACAGGCTATGAAACTTGGGTTCATCACTTCGAACTAGAAAAAAAAAAAAAAAAATCCACGGAGTGCCACAACACCACCTCTCCTCTGAAGCCGCACCCTCAGTCAGTAAAGTTATGGTGATGGTCTTTGTGGACTCTGGAGAGGCTATTCTGTTCAATGTTCTCCCTTTGTGGACTCTGGAGAGGCTATTCTGTTCAATGTTCTCCCTTATCCAGGCATTGCACTGTGGAAAAATCTCTGGCCATAGTAGGGATTTTCTTTATTTGTTTAATTGTGTGAGACTGGAACCATAAATTTTATCATTTGTACTAACCATTAATGGTACCACCTAATTATATCAAACACAAATATGTATTAAATATGGTGTCAACAGTATGCAGCTAATTCACATGTTTCTTTGGTGGCATCAGTTGCCACATCCTGTGGAGAACATGTAATTGAGCACAATTTACAGAAAAGACCCAGATGTTTCACATGTTAGTCTTCATCACTGACAGCTCAGCTATGGAAGCAGACCCTGGAAGCATAATAGGACTACTGATCTTGCTAGTAAGCCAACGGCCTTGCCGCAGTGGTAGCACCGGTTTCTGTCAGTTCACCAAAGTTAAGCACTGTTGAGATGGGATAGCGCTTGGAAGGATGACCACCCGAGCTGATGAGCACTGTTGGCAAGTGAGGTGCACTCAGCCCTAGTGAGGCAAACTGCGGAGCTACTTGGTGGAGAATTCGCAGCTCTGGTCTCGTAAACTGACAAACAGCCGGGAGAGTGGTGTGCTGACCACATGCCACTCAATATCCACATCCAGTGACACCTGTGGGCTCAGGATGACATGACGGCCAGTCGGTACCATTGAGCCTTTGTGGCCTGTTTGGGCAGAGTTTAGTTAGTTTTTGTAGATATTGTTAAGGTGCATAAATCTTTTATGAGATAAGGTCAACTGTATTGACTGTATCAGTTTGTTCACTGATGATGCAACTGGAAATTATTGTAATCAGACAATCGTAAGGAAATGAAAGAAAAATTTGGACAAAATTTTTGTGAGGCATAATGAATGGCAGTCCTCTTTAAATGACAATAACTGGATGTAATGCTCCTAACAAAGTGAGGGAACCTGATAGTATCCAGTTACAAGATTAGTGGTGAACATCTTGAGCCTGTCACATCAGTTAAGTGTAATAATTAAATATAATAGTAAGAAGTGGCATGAAATGGAACAAACACATGCCAGTTGTATAGAAGGCAAATTGAAGACATAGATTTGTTGAAAGGATGCTGGGAAATTAAGGACACTTGTAAAGGAAGTAATATACATCACAGTAGTGTTCACAATTCTGGAGTATTGCTCCAGTGTTTGCAGTTCTTATCACATATACTTTGCAGCACATATCAAACAAACTCAGAGATAATCTGCTAGGATCCTGTTGGTGTAACCTATCTGAAAGTCTAAAATAGATGTTTAGTGAATGCAAATAGGAATATTTGGAAGAAAGGCTAAATTTTTCTCATGAAATATTGGTGGGTAAATTTTGAGATGCAGTATCTTGGCAGAGAGAGTGACAGTTCTGTTGTTATTTAACAGATGCTGTTGGAAGGCTAGGGGCATTAGAGGGTATGATGTGGAGTTTTGGAAGAATGTTTGTGGACTAGGTTTGGAGGGAGGTGCCTTTACTTAATAACCTAAGCAAGTTTATCACAGTGGAAGAGGGTTATAGCTCATTACTGCATATAAGTCCTTTGAAGGATTACAGGGGTTTTCTTATGTGGAAGGGGTGGATCTCATGAAAGTGGAGGCATTGTTGGTAGTTGGTTGCTTTGATAAATCTACAATGATATTTGTGGTAACATCACACAGGTAGAGGGCAACGTCCAAGGAGGTGGCTCACAGAGCAGAAGATGAAGTGAAATGTAGTGGAGGACAATCATGTTTGGATTAGTGAGGACAGAGTATCTTGACCATAGCTTCAAACCTTAAAAATGACACTCAGGAATATTGTACAGGTTTTGAGTGACTAGTAAGGGATTCTTATTGATGAATCATGAAATTCATATAGTTTTGTTAGTGGTCTCCCTGTTCTACAACCCCATGCACAAATGCATGGAGAGTAGAACAACAGTGATCTTAGGCTACTATTGACTGCACTGAAATTGCATTTATTGTGTGGTCTCATTCCCTGTGATTCTAGTAAGGTTAACAGGTACCCTTAAGAAGTAGTAGGAGACACTTTACTAGTTCCTTATTAGACACAATTTCTTAAGCCCCTACCGACCCAAATGTTCTGTGTCTTTTGTGCTCCAGAGCTTTGCACTGGAAGATTGGACGTGGCATGGTTTCATACTCACCTCATACTCTTCACTTAGGGGCTTCTTCCTTAATACACAGGCTGTACACTGTGTAGGTGTTTCTTTAAAGTTCACATGGCCAGTTGTGAGTCCTATGATGAGTTTAATCTGTTTCCTGTTCAGGATGACATAACTTCTCTTGAAACACGGCTTCAGCATCATTAGTTGGCCATGTTTTTGTTTTTGGACGGTAGTCCAATATTCTACATGCCGGTCTCTGATCCAGCTACACAGTTTTCATTTTACCATTGCCTTAGTCATATTTAGGACAGGGTTTGGTCCAATAAATGGAGTTGTTGCACCTGTCCTGGCCAGTCTGTCAGCTTGTTCACTGCCACTAATTTTGCGAGTTACCAGGCTTTACCTGCTGCTTTCCCTTAGTCTCCTGACTTTGTGGCATTCTGCAATGATCTTTGATATCATTGCAGGGGCTGATACAGATTTCACAGCTTCTTGGCTCTCTGAATAAATAGAGACGCTATGATCCTTGTAACCCCTATGCAAATTCTCCTCAGTGCACACTCTGATAGCACTATTGCGGGGCGTTGATGGCTGAACCTGGGACTCCAGATGGCTGAGCTGAAGCCAGGACCCACCGCGCCACTTTTTGTCAGGGGGCCAAGCAAGTTCAATAGCGTCAAGGGGCAGTGCAGAGTGATACAGCGGTATTCAAAAGCATTCCTTTATTCAGCTAGTTTACAGAAGTGTAATGTCGGCATACCGCCTGTGGGCTGTTCTCTGAGTCCGGCCATCTCGGTTCTCCTGGACTGCCAACACCGCTGCTGTGGTCGTCAAGACCACCTGACAATGGAAGTCAGCTGTGCTCACCCAGTCGCCACCTGCCGGCGCATAGCAACTGGCACTGCTTTACTGCCCGCAATTCCAGAGACTATTACAGTCCCTGGTCCCCTTTGCCCTCCACCCATGGCCTGCTCTGTCCGAACATGGGACAAAGGTGGTTGTACTGGTCACCCGTGGCCCCCAGCTGCTGCTGCTCGCAGGACAGGACTGGACTCGAACCCGTGCGCTCCTGGATGCTGTGCCACACAACTTGTCGCTAGTGATGCTTGCCGTTTGGCAACACCCACCACCGACACTGGCGATGCCGCACCGCTGCCACACCTCCTGCAGTGCACACCTCACCCGGACCCTGGTACGCCAAATGGGAAGCAAACATGGCCTGTCCTGGACCCGCTGCTGACCACTGTCACTGCCCTCCTTCAGGCAGACCATGCAGTTTCCAAGTACCCGGCTGCCATTCTGTCCCACCCCAGTGTTGTGTCCCCAGAGGCAGAATACAGCCTGAACAAGTACATGGAAATAAAGTACAGATTTACATAGAATATTTACAACATCGCTGCCAGACTGGCACCTACAAGCGTAGACCAGCACAGGTCTCATCCGACTCTCGACTGACCTGGCACACACCTCAAGCTAAATCTTCAGGCCACGAGTGGCCTACCGGGACCATCCAAATGCCATGTCATCCTCAGTGGAGGATGCGGATAGGAGGGGTGTGGGGTCAGCACACCACTCTCCCGGTCATTATGATGGTATTCTTGACCAAAGCCGCTACTATGTGGTCGAGTAGCCCCTCAATTGGCATCATGAGGTTGAGTGCACCCCGAAAAATAGCAACATTGCATGGTGGCCAGGTTGGTCACCCATCCAAGTGCCGGCCATGCCCGACAGCGCTTAACTTCGGTGATCTCACAGGAACCTGTGTAGCCACTGCGGCAAGGCCATTGCCCAAGCTAAATTTGCTTTTCCCCTCTCTTCTGACGTAGTGTCAGGGAGAGACAGAAACTATGGTAGGGGTAAATTCCCATATGTCAGCCATTTACACATCGCACTCCTGGTTCTGGCCTAGTGCCCCCACCTCATACATCACAATAACTTCAAGCAACGCTGCAGTTCCCTGCCTCACTGTTACTTCACACCAAACACATTGTGCAAGCAATAATGCCATTGCAGCTCCGCCCCCTGTTTACTCTGCCTGGCCTACTGGCTGCCGACTATTACTAAAACAGTTTCTTGAGATTAACTCATAGACCTTGTTTTCTGCACCAGTTTTCCACAATGTCTAGTGCACATTTCCCTAACAGTACTAGAAAATTTGCCAACTATTACTGTGACTACATCGTCTGCATATCGTTGGCAGAAGTATCCTCTAGTATTTAACTCTTCAATAAGTTCACTCTCCACTAGGTTCCACAGCATTGGGGACATAGCACTCCTTGTGGGCACCCCCTGGTGATATTGTTCACCATTTTCCCATTCATCATAGTGGCTTGTACCTTATACTTAGCATGGTCTTAATCCACCTGCATATGGTGGTCTCAGTGCCATGTTCTTCTGCAGCTCTAACCATGTATTCATAGTTTGTATTGTTAAAAGCCCCCAGGAACCTCAGTTAACCTCTTCTCCCCAACATACACATTAACCAGATTTGTAATATCTTTGAAAGGTAGGAGGACAGACTGATCACTTTCATATCCTTGGCCTTGGCATGATTAGTTCTCCTTGGCTTTGGAATGAAAATAACCTTCACTGTCCTCCAAGCATTAGGAGTGATTCCTGCTGCTACGCAGATCCTAAACAGTCTAAACAGGAATCTAATTAAATATATCCTGTTATTACAGTAAAACTGGAAGGGTATCATCTGGGCATTGTGTCTTGAATGATAGAAATTGTCACACTGCCCATTGGATTTTTTTTTAAATCAACACACTCTCTTGCAAATTCCCATTCTTACCTTTCATTACCTATAAAATAGTCTCTCGTAGGGACAAACTTCTGGTCTTTGTTATCTGTCAGAGTGCATTGAACAATATAATTCTTGAGGCGGATGTGCAGCATCTCACCCACTGTTCCTGTGTATTCGCTATCCTCCTTCCTCAAAGTACCTCCTGGATTAGTTGGCTTTCTAATGATCTTATGAAGTCTAACACAAGTAGCTTACAAAATACCTTCCAGGAAGATAACTTTGCTTCCTTGATCGCAAATCTGCATTTGACAACAGTCTCTTGATATTTTTCCATTGTCCTTTCTTCCTTTCATGGTTGAACAGTCTGCTTACCTACTTCCTTTGCTCTTCCAGCTTGTTGTTCCATCAAGGTACACTCCTATTTGTGCACTTCTTCATGACTGGACAGTTTCCTAAATACATGGCCGTATTGGCAGATGTCACTGCGTCTGCCATTTCCTCAAAATCTACAGGGTTCCTTATTGAAATTCTGACTTCAGATAAGTGTGACTTTATGTCTTTGTTATATCAGTCCCAGTCTCTTGTTGTAGGATTCCTGTGGGTCATGATCTGTTTAATGCCTGATTCAACTGTAAACTTAATATACTTGTGGTCAGGTAAGGATTACTCCATTACCACATGCCACTGTTTGACATAAGTACCCTGAAAGCTATTTCATAACATCTTCCCTTCTTCTGTTCCTGAAAGTAGGTTTGCTACCCCTATTCAAGATATCTAGACTATTTTCTAATAGTAGTTTGAGTAGGTGCTCAGCTCTGATGTTGATGTTGCTGCTTCCCCACAATGGGTTGCAGGCATTGGCATTGCAACCAACCAGCAGTTATTCATTTTACTGTGAACAGCTATCTACCAGCCTCCTCACTTCCTGGAAAGGATTAGTTCCACCCTCGTAGAGAAGGTAGGCTGAGGCCAATACGATTTCCATTGTGCTTCCTTCCTCACACTGTTTTATCCTGATGTTCACTAAGTCCGTGGAGCAGAAGCCTGTCATTAGCATGAATCTACATCTACATCTACATGGATACTCTGCAAATCACATTTAAGTGCCTGGCAGAGGGTTCATCGAGCCACCTTCACAATTCTCTATTATTCCAATCTCGTATGGCACACGGAAACAACTAACACCTTCATCTATCCGTACAAGCTCTGATTTCCCTTATTTTATCGTGGTGATTGTTTCTCCCTATGGAGGTCACAAAATATTTTTGCATTCAGAGGAGAAAGTTGGTGAATGGAATTTCATGTGAAGATTCCGTCGCAATGAAAAATGCCTTTCTTTTAATGATGTCCAGCCCAAATCCTGTATCATTTCTGTGACACTCTCTCCCATATTTCGCGATAATAAAAAATGTGCTGCCCTTCTTTGAACTTTTTCGATGTACTCCATCAGTCCTATCTGGTAAGGATCCCACACCGTGCAGCAGCATTCTAAAAGAGAACAGACAAGTGTAGTGTAGGCAGTCTCCTTAGTAGATCTGTTACATTTTCTAAGTGTCCTGCCAATAAAACACAGTCTTTGGTTAGCCTTCCCCACATTTTCTATGTGTTCCTTCCAATTTAAGTTGGTCATAATTGTGACACATAGGTATTTAGTTGAATTTATGGGTTTTAGATTATACTGATTTATCGTGTAACCGAAGTTTAATGAATTCCTTTTAGCACTCATGTGGATGACCTCACACTTTTAGTTATTTAGGGTCAACTGCCAATTTTTGCACCATTCTGATATCTTTTCTAAATCATTTTGCAATTTGTTTTGATCTTCTGACTTTAATAGTCAATAAACAACAGCATCATCTGCAAACAACCTAAGACAGCTGCTCAGATTGTCTCCCAAATCATTTATATAGATAAGGAATAGCAAAGGGCTTATAACACTACCTTGGGGAACACCAGAAATAACTTCTGTTTTACTCGATGACTTTCTGTCAATTACTACAAACTGTGACCTCTCTGACAGGAAATCACAAATCCAGTCACATAACTGAGACAATATTCCATAAGCACGCAATTTCACTACGAGCCACTTGTGTGGTACAGTGTCAAAAGCCTTTCAGAAATCCAGAAATACGGAACTGATCTGAAATCCCTTGTCAATAGCACTCAACACTACATGTGAATAAAGGGCTGGTTGTGTTCCATAGGAACGATGTTTTCTAAACCCTTGTTGACTGTGTGTCAATAGACAGTTTTCTTTGAGGTAATTCATAATGTTTGAACACAATATATGTTTCAAAATCCTGCTGCATATCAACGTTAATGATATGGGATACCTTTCTTGAATATTGGTGTGACCTGTGCAACTTTACAGTCTTTGGGTACGGATCTTTCGTTGAGAGAACGATTGTATATGATTGTTAAGTATCAAGCTAGTGCATCAGCATACTCTGAAAGGAACCTAATTGGTATACAATGTGGACCAGAAGACTTGCTTTTATTAAGTGATTTAAGTTGCTTCACTACTCCGAGGATATTTACTTCTACATTACTTATGTTGGCAGCTATTCTCGATTCGAATTCTGGAATATTTACTTTGTCTTCTTTTGTGAAGGCATTTTTGAAGGCTGTGTTAAGTAACTCTGCTTTGGCAGCACCGTCTTCGATAGTATCTCCATTGCTATCACACAGAGAAGGCATTGATTGTTTCTTGTCGCTAACATACTTCACATACGAACAGAATCTCTTTGGATTTTCTGCCAGGTTTCGAGACAAAGTTTTGTTGTGGAAACTGTTATAAGCATCTCACATTGAAGTCCATGCTAAATTTCGAGCTTCTGTAATAGATCACCAGTCTTGGGGATTTTTCGTCTTTTTAAATTTGGCATGTTTGCTTTGTTGTTTCTGTGACAGTGTTCTAACCTGTTTTGTGTACTAAGGAGGATCAGCTCCATTGTTTGTTAATTTATTTGGTATAAATCTCTCAATTGCTGCCAATACTTTTTTTTAATAGGTATATTTTTCGCTTATTTTTGGACGATTTGGGGATTACAATATTCAATCTCACTACGACAACCCTGTATCAGTTTGGATCGTCGTTATTAACTCAGTATTATTTGTTGCTGAGAGGTCAAGTGTGTTTTCACAACCGTTTACTATTCGCGTCGGCTCATGAACTAACTGCTTGAAATAATTTTCAGAGAATGTGTTTAGCAAAATTACGGATGATATTTTATGTGTACCTCCAGAATTAAACATGTACTTTCGCCAACGTATTGAGGGTAAATTAAAGTCACCACCAACTATTATCGTATGAGTCGGGTACATGTTTGAAATCAAACTCAAGTTGTCTTTGAACCTTTCAGCTACTGTATAATCTGAATTGTAGGTCAGTAAAATGATCCTGTTAAAATTTTATTCTGGTTTCAAACAATGACCTCTGCCCACACTAACTCACAGGAAGTATCTACTTCAATTTCTCGACAAGTTAAACTACTTCTAACAGCAATAAACATGCCACCACCAACCGTGTTTAGCGTATCCTTTTGGAACACTGCTAGGTTCTTCGCAAAGATTTCAGCTGAGCTTATATCTGGCTTTAGCCAGCTTTCAGTGCCTATGACGAATTGATCATCAGTGCTTTCTATTAGCTCTTGAAGCTATGGTACTTTCCCAACACAGCTATGACAATTTAAAAGTGTTATACCAATGGTTCCTGTACCTACGTTCTTCCTGTGTTCAGCCTGCACTCTTTGTGACTGAAGCCCTTCTTGTGTTTTCCCGAGACCCTCCAACATAAAAAAACTGCCCAGTCCACGCCACCCAGCCCCTGCTACCCATGTGGCCACCTCCTGCATAGAATGGACACCTGACCTATTCAGCAGAACCCGAAACCCAACCACCCTTTGGCATAAGTCAAGGAATCTGCAGTCTACTCGGCCGCTGACCATCTGAGCCTCTGACTCAGACCCTCCACTCAGCTTTGTACCAGAGGTCCGCAATCAGTCCTGTCGACTATGCTGCAAATGGCCAGCTCTGCTTTCATCTTGCAAGCAAGATTGGTAGCCTTTACCACTTCTGTTAGCTGCTAGATACCAGAGAGAATATCTTCTGATCCAAAGTGACACACATCATTCATACCTACGTGAGCAACCACCTGCTGTTGGCTGCACCCTGTGCTCTTATTGGGAAACGGGAGGACCCTTTCCAAATCTGGAATGACTCCACCCGGTATGGAGTGCATGTTGGTTTTCTTTCCCTTCTTGTCAGCCAAGTCCATAAGGGTCCACTTAACATGCCTAAGGTTGGAGCTCCCAACTACCAATAATCACACCCTCTGTGATTGCCTGGACCTTGCAGGCTGAGTGGTTTCCTCTGAAACAGGACAGGCGACAGCATCTGGCTCAGCGACAGTGTCATCCATAGACAGCACCTGAAACCTGTTTGTCAGACAAACCGGGGAGGCCTTATGTGTGGCCACCTGGGAAGTCTTTCGCTGCCTGCTTCGCCCCAAGGTGACCTCCCACTCGACCACAGGTGAGGGGTCAACCTCAGTGCCAGTAGTAACTGAGTTGGCCACCAGTGAGGACTGATTGGAGGACTTGGACATGCTGGACATCTGTTGGATCCCCACGGCTGGCCCACAACAGTGGTGCCCATCCATTGCAGCCTCAAGCTGTGTAACCAAAGCCATCACAGCCTGAAGCTGAGAGCGAAGTGTCACCAACTTGGTTCACATTCGCACACAACAATCACAGTCTCCATCCATACTAAAGACCATGGAAAACTAAACTATGCAGATAAACAGACTATTGGCGCATGCTGTACAACTCTACTGTACACCCTGATGAAAACACAGGAACTGTGTCTAATAATATGCAGATATTGAAAAACCTAACTACCGAAGCAATCAACTCAGGTAAAACTAAATAATTCAACCCTGATTATGTCACAAAATAAGTTTACTTCCCACACAAATGAAAATGCGAGAACTGTGGCTATTAGATATTAAATTTACACACAGAAACTAAACTATTAAAGCACACAGATGATATAATAACATTCGCTCGTGGAACTCCTAATGCCAGGAATTTTTTGCTGACTTCTACTGCAAGGATTTGACCATCCGGTATATTCTTTCAGTTGATTACCCTCAAATACTCTGTCAAGGCCCTTTTGTTTTGCATCTTTATTTTCTCAAACAGTCTTTGGAGCAGTATGCTTAAGAAGTTTTGGTGCCCAAATTGATACCTTTGCACTCTTAATGAGCTCAGCCAGTGTCTTGACCAGCAGCTTGTCCTCCCATGAAAAGATCGTAGGCACCATCTGCTTAAACCACTACACTGTTCCCACCCTTCCACACACAAACATAAGAGCACCTTTGTCCAGATAGACCCTCCTGAAACTGGATCCTGGACTTGTGTCAGCCCCAGTCTTCTAAAAGAGAGCCATGTGAATAAGTTATATCTGCTGCAAGTCACATTGGCCAGTGGATGTCCATGTTGGGTAACTGCCATCCTGAAAACTGATGCTGTAGTACTTTATCTTGAAAAGTGGGAGTATAAGACTCCTCCCTTGTTCCCTGTTTTAGAGGTAGAGGGAGTCTGATTACCCTCGTCACCATGAGACAGTCTTTTTCTGAAGATCTTAGGTTCAAGACCTTATTGTTCAAATTTGCATCATATAACAGTGCCAGTAAAGATGCCCATATAAAGTTATTACACAATTTCAACCATTCTTCAGAATTTCCCACAAATGTATGTCAATTGATTTAAGTCCCTTTAAAAATATATGATTCATATGTTTGTGATATGTGAATCTTTTGAATCTAACTTGTGGATATCTAGCATAAAAAAGTGTGAGGAAAGGTAAGTTAAACATGTCTCACAATAGATTATGTTTGTAATAAATATAATGGAATATGTAGCAGTGTTGTCCAATCACCCAGAAGTAGTACAAATGCTAAATTTAATTCAGGAGGAAGAAACATAAATCTATATGGTCATCAGCACAACTTTGAGAATCATACTGATACTATTACAGAGTATTTGCAGTCTTTTATATTTCAGTGCTCAACTTATGAAGTGTGGCAGTTTTACAGAATTGATGTTTACCTATACCCATTCTGATGTTTTCAGTTATTGCTACATACAGCCTTTGTTATGATATATCATAGTCCTACACAATTGTTTTTACCCCTATCCATTCCCATGTTTTAAACCCTACTGCATACAGTAGCTGAATTGGATACATGGTACGGAATGCTATTGAAGGTGGTACATTATCAACTCCCATTGAGCCTTTGGGAAAATTTTGAATAATGTGCCAATTGATTGGGACTAACAGGGATCAATGAAACCTCAACCTTGGCCAGAGAGAAACAGAACAGGCAGAGTCTACAATATGGTGAAAAATCAAGCCAACAAGCTTCACTAGAAAATAGTGAACTACCCTATAAAAATACCTATAAATTTTTGCTTTCTAATAAAAAAGTTATCAGTTACTCTCATATATAATTTGTGATTTTAAAAACTGTATTTGACTGAGAGTAGATTTTATTGAAATGTGTAGAGAACTGTATACACTTATTCTGTAATGTAATTAATTTATTGAAATTTTATAACATACTGTTCATTAGTTGCAAGCAACAGTAGCAATTAATGAGTCACTCATGCTCCAGTTTTTATGTGTTATGCTATGTGACAATACAAATTTTATTCTATTGTATGTTTTCAGACATTAATGAATGTCTTGTTGATCCATCTGTATGTTCTCACCACTGCCAAAATGTGAAAGGGAGCTTCAGGTGTCTTTGCCCACCAGGATATAATCTCATGGAAGACCGAAGAACTTGCACAGGTATAATTCTATTATTTTTGGATGTATCTTTGAGTAATTTATGATTTATGCATTAACACCTATCATTTATTTCTTTTCTTCAACATGATTTTTGAGCTTATTTGTCAAGCATTATAACTTTGACATGTGGAACATGTCTGCTGATTACTGCACAATCAGTAATCTGCCACTCAACTGTAAACTAGATCTGCAAGAGTACTCTCTACTGTTTGAGCCACACTTTTTCAATGCAAATACGTAAAGTGTAATATATTGTGCATGCATTTGAATGGAAGCATCTCAGAAATTTTAAACTTCTACAAGAAGTTCTCATAAGTGACATGAGAGAATTAAAAATAACACAACAATTAAAAGTGAGTGTTGCAACAAAAAATACATTGTCCACTAACAAAACATCTGAAAATGCTTGTTGCAAAATGAAACATATTTTGTGTCAACCATGGGCAAAGTCAGTTTCAACCTTAATAACATGCAACAGAGAATTATGTATGACAAAATTTCAAATGAGGCTCAGTTAAAAGAAGATACAATCATTCAACAAACCACAAGTTCATGACAAACACAGTCTCCATTCATATACATGGTGAACCATAACAAAAATGTAATGTCAAATACAGAAAAGTAAAACTAATCTTTTCCATGGAACCTGGAAGAAGAAAGTGATATTTTTTGTGTGGCAACGATGTTTGAGATATCATTCAAGAAACAAAATGCATCAAAAGTTAAATGGCCATTTTAAGTTATTTAAAACCAGGAGCTTGTAGAAATACAAGTTCTTCTTGAAATAATTGTCACTTCTAATAAACTAACAAATAAAACCTTCCTTGTGATCTATGGTGGCTCCAATGATGTTGCATACAACAAAGGTTTGAATGCTGTTAATACCCTGACTGCAACTATAAAACACTTAAAACTTACAGTATGACAAACCACTGCCATCATGTGTGAATGGTGCGTTAAGTGCTGAAGCATGCAGAAGTTTTCATCGGCTTTGCAAATGAGCACATGATTGAAGAAAATATTTAATAGATAACATTATGAAAGCCATGGAATGCATCTTAGCTATATTAATTTGTAGTATTATTAAATGTGTGAGAAACCTTATCCAGTTCAAACAAATGTTTTTGCACAGATAGCTCACTATAAATACTTCAACCTTTAGTAACTGCACTCATGTACAGGAGTAGGACAAAAATATGGGAACACCACAAGAACTGCATGCACAGACATAAATGCAGTGCTAGCCATGCCTGTTGGTTATACTGTTGTGTTTGACCATGAACACCGCCTGTGAAATGTCCTCAATAAGTCACAAGTCTCAGTCAAGGTCAGAACAGTGTTTTATGTAGTTGTGAGTACATTATGTCAAAGGTAAGTGAATTCAAACATGGGTAAATTGTTGGTACTCATATGGCGGGTGCTTCCACAACCAAGGTAGCCAAAGTCTTTGGTGTTTCAAGAAGCACTGTATCTAAGATTTAGTCCCACATACTGGAAAGTGGAAAAACATCATGATTGAAGTCACAACAAAGATGGAAGAGTGTGTTGGGCGATCATGACAGACACTCATTGAAGAGGATCATGATGAAAAATAAGAGACGACAGCTGAAAAAGTCACTATAGAACTGAATGTCACATTCACGAAACCTGTCAGCAGGAAAACGACATGAAGGGAGTTCTAGAACTGAGAATTGCAGGGCCAGCTGGAATATGAATACCACAAATCAGTGATGCAAATGCCTGTAACAGGAAAACATGGAGCTAAAGCCATAAAACCTGGGCTATGGAACAGTAGAAGAAAGTGGTTCAGTCAGGTGAGTCTTGTTCCACACTGTTTCCAGCTTCTACTGAGTTTGTGTCTCAAGAAACATGGTGGGAGTTCAATGATGATTTGGGCAACCATATTGTGCTATTCCATGGGCCCCATGCTCACTCTGCAAATTCACATTACAGCCAAGGATTATGTGACCATTTTGGCTCACCAGGTCTATCCCATGGTACAATGTTTAATCCCACTATGGTGATGCTGTGTTCTGAGAAGACGAGGCCCCTGCTCACACAGCTTGCATTGTCCAGGAGTGATTTCGTGTGCATGAGGATAAATCGTCACTCCTCCCCTGGCCACAACAGTCACCAGATCTTAGTACTATTGAGCCTTTGTAGTCTACTTTGTAGACAAGGGCTCATGATCGATATCCAGCTCCATCGTCATTCCAATAACTCGCTACTATTTTTCAGGAAGAATTCTATATGAATCCCTTGAAAACAATACAGGACATGTATTTATGAGACAAATGGAATGTGTTGTGAATACCAACAGGTGTCCTACACCATAATAGGTGTGGTGATGTGTTGTTTTTGTGGTATGTCCATATTATTGTCCACCTGTTATATAAAGACCCATGGAAAAACTCATTAGTCAAATAACAAATAAAGTCTCAGATCATTGAGTAGTTATTATTTTTGGACAAAATGATATCAATTATTCTGAAAAGCAGAAACTGACAAATTTTCCATCATAATATTAGAGACTTGAGCAGTAAGCTAAATGACAGTACAGTTGATGTTACGGTGGTAATTGGTTTCCTGACTGGAATTAGTACCTGATTCCATGCTAGATATGCATTCAGTTATGCTCATTCTGACTTCGTTCAAGAAAAACGTGTAGTCATATACTTACCTTTATTCTAGAATATCTTAAAAACGTTAAAACTGCATAGATGTCACTTGGAAGTTCACAATCTACAAGGTACACTTCCTATAATAGTAGAGTTGGTTACCAGAAATAAAAAGGGTGGAGATCAGTTTAAGTGATTTTCATGATTTATTCAAGCATTGGATTCCACATGTAACTCAGTGTGATAAACATTTTATCGTGAACATCAATACTGTGCAACACTGTGACATTAAGTGAACTTTTAAAAAATGTATCTGCTTTCTATAAGGGGTGATCAAAAAGTTCTCATTTCAGGGAACTGGTGCAGCATATATGCAATGTGGCTTGACTCTGATGCAGGTATGTAAGTACCAATATGTAGGCAAAGGATTAGGGTGGCATTCATGACTTTTCGATGTGCATGCGATAAATGCAGAAACGTGAACTTTGGTGATGTTATTAGCAAATGTGTCCAAACAAGACCAACATGGTGCTATTCTTTTCTTGGTTGATGAAGGACAAACACTGGTGGACATCCACTGGAGAATGAAGAATGTATATAGGTCAGCATGTCTGTCAAAAACCACCATTATGGAATGGTATTCCAAGGGGTGCTGCTGCTTCAGGGTAACACGTGTTCCCCATATCGCAAATGTCGTAACACAGAAGTTACACCAAATCAAGTGGGAGACACTTAAGCACACACCCTATAGTCCTGATCTCTTGCCAAGTGATTATCAAGTCTTCAGTCCCTTAAAAAAGACCTTGATGGGTTGATAATTCCTGTCAGACATGGACATGCCATGTTTTACCAGATGGGTTTTGTCAACCTGGTGTGTCAGTCAGACGAGTGCCTCAAATGGCTCTAAGCACTATGGGACTTAACTTCTGAGGTCATCAGTCCCCTAGACTTAGAACTACTTAAACCTAACTAACCTAAGGACATCACACACATCCAAGCCTGAGGCAGGATTCGAACCTGCGACCATAGCAGCCACACAGTTCCGGACTGAAGCGCTTAGAACTGCTAGGCCACAGTGGCCAGTGATGATTGCCTCAGTGCTCATAGCAATTTTGTCTGACTGGTATACTGATTCTAGACTGTACTGTCTTTGAAAAGAAACTTTTTGATTGACCCTTTTAATACATCCAAACAGTATCTTTCCCTCTCACTTTTTCATGCCAAATGTGCAATTAGTCCAGAGTCAGTAAAATGTTTACATTTTAACATCCTTAGGTCACTAATGAATGACCTGATTCATGTCAAATACAAACTGATGTTTACAATTTTCACATAATAATTCTACTTCTGATAATGACCAATAGCTATGGGAATATAATCTATTGTTCCTGTTTTTCAGTAGTACAAAGGATGTGAGCTCAGCATTTGTTTCAGAACTACAAGATCATTTTTTAATGTTTACTTTTCTCTGAAAGTGATGTTACAGTGTTATAAAAATCAAAATAGGATCCTAGAATAAACATTTGTCAAAAACAAGTTTGTTTACAAATTTTTATTTAAGACACAATTTAAATACATTATGCTTGGATTATAACCCAACATGACACGTTTGACAAAATTCAAAATGCCTTGTGAATACTCAATTTATAAGTTTTCTAATGAGCTATAAATTCTCAAAATGTAATGACTTTTTATAAATATGCAGATTTTGATGTTAGTGGTTCATTAGATTGTGTACCAATTTTTATATCATAATAGTTTTGATTTCATTTTCTTATGGAAGTTATAAAAGGAAATTGAGTATTATCTATATTTCAATTGTTGCTTTTCAATATATTTGTTTTAGATATTTGTGTGTCACATCAAATGATTCTCTTCAGTCGTCATTGGTCCCATTTATGCAGGATCATTTTCCAGCCGCAGCAATATTGAAGATTTGATGTTTTATCAGATTCCTGATAATCATGGTACACTCGTGAAATGGTCGTACAGGAAAATCCCCACTTAATTGCTATCTTGGAAATGCTGTGTCCCATCGCTTATATGCTGACTGTAATACCACATTCAAACTCATTTAAATCTCGATAACCTACCATCACAGCAGCAGTAACTGATCCAACAACTGTGCGAGACACTTCTTGTACTATATAGGTGTTGCTGACCACAGCACCATATTCTGTCTGTTTACATATCTCTGTATTTGAATATGCATGCTTATACCAGTTTATTTGGTGCTTCAGTGTACATTACCTTACCAAAAAGTCAAGCACATGGGAAACATGGTCTGAGGTCAATGTAACTTTGTACAAAATTACACAATCTGTAGGTATGACAATGATTAGAGCTGCAATTCTCTGTGACTGGTAGAATGGCCCCCAGACTTCATTAGTGTTGTTTTTGTTAAATGTTATTACCAGACCTGATAAGGTACATAAAGAGCATGAACAGCATCAGATGTTTAGTGATCACTGTAAAGTACCAGGAGATGCTGCATATTCATGTGAGACACCATTATCTGCACCTGACAGAGTTCGAAAAGTGGCTCATTGTGAGTCTCCGTTTGGCTGGCTGTTTGAATCATGCAGTATCCAAAGTTTTGGTGCATTTGGATGTGGCAGTGGACCCATGTTTGACTGAATAGGAACATGAGAGCAGGCACACTAGTTTTCAAGGCTCTGGTTGACCATGTCTGACCACAACAAGGTGGAATCACTGTATTGTACTGTGCAACCCCTTCACATATGTGCCTCCAATCCAAAAACAAGTAATGGACTGTCTACAACATTCTGTGTCATCTCATACCATTAGTCAGAGATTAGTAGCAGCTGGACTAGGGAATTACTGTGCCATTTTAAATGTTGTTGAAAGACATATAGGCAATCACAAAAGACCAATTTTTAAGTGTTCTTAAATAAATGGGCTGCAGTGGCTTCATAGCAAAAGCTACAGGAATACTGAAACATCCTTATTCTAATGTTTTTAACAAAACAAGTACATGTTCTATAGCCATCAAAGAAGTAAGGAAAACCATATCTGCTTTATGATCGAAGTTTCAACAAGTGTAGATAATATTTCCAGAAAATTGCTAAATGCCTCCTGCTCAGAGGATGTAAAGGCAGTTGTTGTCCACAAATGTAATGCATCACTCAGTCTGGATTCTTCCCTGGAAGATTTATTGATTTGATTTTTAAAGCCCAGAAATTTTACATTGTGTTTCCATAAAAACATGAGGCTAATGACAAAACGTTAAATATACAGTAAGTATTTTTTTCATAACAGGGCACATGCAACTAGAAAAAATGTATATACTCACAACAGTAAGTTCCACTTACTTTCACTTGCTTTTAATAGTTAACAAATAAAATTATACATCAAAATACTGGACACGTATAGTGCCAAAAATGACTATGTCTATGAGATATAGAAATATTAAAGCTCACAGCAGCTACGCAAATATTATAAACCATAAACAGTGTGTGTGTGTGTGTGTGTGTGTGTGTGTGTGTGTGTGTGTGTGTGTGTGCATCTTATACTGAAACAGCTGTGCAAGTTATACAACAAATAGAATATTATGCTTACAACAAGATTAAAAAATCTTTTCCTAAGATTTAAACTGTGTGGTAGAAAGGATGAGTGCATATAGTTAATGCAAGTTTACCTTCAGTTACTTGTCAACAGAATAAAAAGTATGCTACATTAGCATTTCATTTCCTTCCTACCTAAAGGTATTGCTTTTCCTCGTAATCAACAGGGGTATTTTGTTGAAGCCTATGCTGTCCAAATTTCTCAGCCCATCTTGACTTCTGCTCAATCTTTAGATCACCGGTTGAATGTTTGCTTTGATTCTTGTGTCATGGTTGTGGGTCTCTACATATCTTGGAAACAAACGAAACTTGTTGGAATGCAAATACTGGCAACTTACAATACATAAAGTTTTTTCAAAATGGTTTTAATGGTCTATCCCACTACACTCTGTTCATTATTTTCATTATTCTTTATTGAGTAAGGAATTTTTTTTTCTGTAAAAAACCCCCTTCCCCCCACCCCTTAAGGGATGCCGTATACTATTGTTGAGTGTGCAAGCCCATGATACACTGTTTTTAGAGCTTTTATATCACATTCCTTTCCAAGGATTCCGGATGCATAACAGAGACTTTTCAAGTTTTCTCTGTGGTGGTCCCACAAGAGTAAACTGGCCATCTACATTCCTAGAAATTGTCTCTGCATCTTGTTCAACTTCTTTGCCTTCAATATGTATGGGTTTCATATACACATTATGGTTTCAGTATGGGTTAGGGAGCATATAAATTACCTTTTTTGGATTTAGCAATAGTTTATTGTTGTGAAGCAAAGATAGATGTGTTTCAGTCGTGCCATTAACCTTGCATTTCAGTTGAAAAGCTGAAGTGGACTGGAAGGGAAAATTTGTGTCATCTGCTAACAATACAGAAATATTTGGTAGATTTAATGGAAGGTCATTAGATGTTCTGATAAATATTGAGCTGTTTATGACATTACATACAGATGTGACAGTTTTCACAGAAATATTCTGTAATAACTGATCTGAGATACTATCAGCACCACAAGCAGGTGGTGATTGTGGCTCATGATTTTTCAATTACTGGGATCAGAAAAATGGTCACATCTGATGTTGGGAATAAAGTTTTTGTGATTCAGCTTGTATGTTGATTCCTTCACCAGTGAAGTGAATTCAGTTTTTTATTATATATTTGTGAATGTTAATATTGTCAAGGTTCACCAAATAGCAGAAGCATTGAGTTTTCAACATGCATACATACACAAGAAAAAGAAAGCTTTGCTAGATTTTAGAAACAATCGTGTGAAAAACTAGAGTACACACACACACACACACACACACACACACACACACACACACACTCCTTTGTGCATCTACATTGTGCTGACTGAACACAAAATGCTGGGATTTACATTCTGCCACAACTTTCCTTGTGATGATTGCTGATAATATTTATTTCAAACGTTTCTATTATCCTGTAGAATGGCTGTTCCCATAACCAGTCATAGATTCTAAGTAAAGCGGTCATCATGGCTTTACTAGCCATGGTGCTGCTGTAGGTGATATGCTGTTACCTTCTTCCAAACTCTGAAATGACTTACCAGCCAGTTATAGGAGGACATACAGTTTTACATGGGTTCCAAACCACAGTGCAGCTTTTTCACGTCAACAAATATCGTCAGAGGTGAAAGAAGTGATATTTGATAGACAAAAATCCTAAAACTGACTGGGGATCAAATGCAAAACCTTTGGATTTCTAGTCTGGCATTTTACAGCTGAGCCACTGAACTACACTAATACATCCTTGGTTCAGTAATATTTTAGAGAAATTTATTTATTTGTTTGTCCATATAAATCTCTTTTTCAGTACATATACCATACACAAGATAGTGGACAGGAAACCTTTTTAGCTATAGGTTTTACAAGCATCAAACATACGTCATTTAAATTTTTATGACAAATTGGATCTATACAGTTAATAATTACATATTTTATTAACCACTGTACATTTTCAACTTATTTCTACAGTTCAAGATACAAATTATATTTTTTCTTGTATAAAATACTGTGAGATTGAATAGTAGCAGTTTTGTAGAAGGTAGGCTGTCACAGACTTTTTGAAGTTCTGTAGTTCAGATAGAGATTTTATATGTCATGTTAATCTGTTGTATAATTGTATAGTTTCTGCATGATATACACCTTTTTGGCATAAAATGGTGTTACAACAACTAACATGTAATGTCACTCTCTGGCCTGGTACTGTAATCATGGACACTTGTTTTGATAAGGAAGGTCTTCTTTTCTCAGTATTTTTTTTTTCTTTTACAGCTACTTCCAATGTATAAATGCAGGGGAGGGGTAAGATCTTTAGATCTTTAAAGAAAGGTTTACATGGTTTTCTGCTACTCACTTGTTACATTATTCTTATAATGTGCTTTTTGTTTCCTGAAATCTGTTATAGTCTGGTGTACATTTCTGCAGCAAATGATACCATACTTCAGTATTGAAAGTTCATGAGCAAAGTTTACAGCCCTAAATGTTTCTGCATTAATATTGTTGCAAAGAATGGTAGTACATAGCTAGTCTTCCTAGTTTTGAATTTAGGTATGTGATATGAGAGATTACCATTTAAGATTTTCTCTGATATGAATCCCAAGATATTTAGTTTCAGTGAGCACTAATGTTTTGGTCATCTATACATGTTACTGGTTTTGCTACATTTTTGTTTTGATCTGTGTGGAAATTCATGAGTACTCTGTTTTGGGGGATCAACTATTAGCCTCTTTCTGATAAACCATTAAAACACTTCTTTTGTAATATCTTTTGCAGATACAGTAAGATTTTCTTCTTTATTTCCTTCAATCAATAGACTGGTGTCATCTGCAAACAGTGCTGGTTCAGAATCCCTAATGTGCAACAGAAAATCATTAATGTATACCCAAAAAATAAAGGGACCTAAAATAGAGCCCAGTGGAACACCATACCTTATTCCACATGGTTCTGAAAGGTGTACCTGATGTTCATTTCCTTCCATGCACTTAATTTCAGTTACCTGAGAGTGATTTAATCCACTGATTTGGCACACCTCTCACACCATACCATTCAAGCTTTCTCAGGAGCACAGAATGATCAGTCACATCAAAAGCTTTTGTTCGGGCGAAGAATAAACCTGAGATTTTCCTGTGGTTGTCCATTGCATTTATGACATAGTTTATCAGATTGAAAGTGGCTGTTTCAGTTGACCACTGTGGCCTGAAGCCATGTTGATATTCAGAAATAATATTGTTCTTGTTCAAGAATGTTGTTAGTTGTGAAAGGAACACTTTTTCAATAATTTTCGAAAACTCTGACAGTAGTGACCCAGGCCTATAGTTCCCCATACACTGCTGACCATCTTTTTTATATAGGGGTATTAATTTTGCAATTTTCAGTTGCCGTGGGAAGACACTACGTGGTAGGAATGAAATGGATATGTCTAGTAAAGGACAGAGTATGTGTCTTGCTGTTATTTTTATAATATAATGTGGAATATCATCAATACCTGTTGAGTAACTACTCTTCAGTAAATTAATGGTGTTTAGGAGTTCTGTTGGGCCTATTGGACTGAGGAACATGGATATATTATTTACTTCAATAGCTGAAAGATCATTCAGTATTGTATTATGTCAGTTACTAAATTTTTCCTCCATTAATTATCCAGAAACAGGTGCATAATAAGAATTTAAGTTGCTTGCAACTGCCCTAGCATCAGTGACATTGCTGCAATCACGTGATATCACAATATTTTTGTGAGTTGTCTTCTTTCCTGTAAGAACTAAGTGTATTTTTGAAGCTTACAAAAATATGTTGAGTATGTAATTTTATGTGATTTTCCAGCCTATAGAAATATGTGTCTCAGTATGTTGAAGGCTTGAGCCACATTTATTACTGTTAACTGGCTAATGTTCTAGACAGTATATTTTTGAGTTTCCAGTCTTTGTCTGGTGCCACAAACACTGTCTTTTCATCACCCAGGCTATTACATCTTTTGAAATTATTGCTCATTTACAAGTATGGCCAGTGAAGCCATTGACTGTTATGCATAAATAGTGATAATGGAACTGGGAACACAAAAATATACCATCAGTCAATCACCATGAGAAATCTACATAAATTATAAGAAATGTTCTGTGTACTCCCATTCTTATGTAATTAACAACAGCATGCACACATAACTTTTAACAGCATCAATAAAGAATATAAGTGTATTTTCTTTCAGTTTCAGGTAATGAGAACTGGGATTATGATGAGTTTGCAGAGTGGACAGACAGTTTTGAAGACAGGAACAAATACATGCCACATAATTTAAATGTTAATAGGCCAGTCAGACGACATAAAAAACCTAGAACTCATCTACCAAAACAGTTCTTCAGAAGTCTCTCTAGCCACAATGATGACTGTGAGCAAGGCTTTGCAGTTAAGAATGGCATTTGTGAAGGTATTGTTATAATTTTTTCTGCAAGTATGTGCCATATACAATAATCTTACAAAACCATACCTTCAGATGAATGTTGTGGCCTCTTCTTGTTTTTGTAATATATGATTTATGGATCAAATTTTATTTTGTGGTATATGTATGTCTAATGTATTCAAAATATGAATTAAAATATCAATTTCAGTAATGACATGGTAATAGTTCATGAAAGTACAAAATCAGCAGGTAAGCTGTGTTATAAGTAGCACTTATACATGTAATATTTGTTGCTCTGTGACTATGATGTACTGCCAAAACTGTCAAAGCTTTTTTTTTTATTTTTTAATGTCAGTGAAGTACTTTTTATTCTTTTTTGTCTATGGCACTGCTCCTACAGGTATTCAGCACACTGTATGATTTGCTTAAAATCAACACATATCATCTTACAATATACAAAATGATTGTCAGTTTAATGTCAGCACTGTCAGCAGTAGATTGATGCACTTCACAGTTTCGTGGACAGAATTTTGGCCAGTGTTTACTTTCACGATGTGAAATGGGTAGTACTGCTGATGGGCAAATATAAAAGTAAAAGTGATACACTTCCTAATTCTAGAATATGCCTTCCTTGGGGAGTAGGAGAGCTTGATTTGAGTACATTTAAAGGAAGGCGGGATACATAGACACCAGGCTGAGAGGGAGCCACCTATATATAATAAGGACAAATGGGGACAATGATGAAGGGGATGTTGTCAGAGGTGGTACATTGTTAAACACTTTGCAGAGATGTTAAGGACAGAGAGAGAAATAGTGTTTCTGATCAGAGCATACTTCACGAAGTCCTGTGGCTGTTCAGATTATGTTGTTGGTTCATTCCTGTTACAATAACATTACTGAGATAATTTGTTCACCACAATAAATGTTGTTAGAGAATGTTACAGAGAGAGACAAGAAGAAATGTGGAGATTTTGACAGTGAAAACATGCATGTGTAGGCTATAATCTGTTTACTGGCCACAGAATTGACCAATTTCAACTGTGGGTCATTTTAAAGCACATATTTTAAGCTTCATATGTCATTTCACATTCTTGAAGATTAAATATGAGCTTGAAAATGACCCACAGTTTAAATTGGCCAATTTCATGGATAATAAACAGATTACAGCCTACTTTGGCCATCTTTTCATTCTCAAAACACATTGAGGCTGTGGACCCCTAGAAAAATAAAATTTTAAAATGTGGAAATATATAAAGAATATTAAGATCTTATGCTCATAGAATATGTAAGAAAAAAAAAACAGAATGTCTGGAACCAGACTTTCAAGAGATAGAAGTACTATAGGAACAGAACAAAACAAGAAAATTCTACCACACAGGAGTAACAATGAGGAAAAATTTTTAACCCACACAAAATCCATATAAAACTAAATGTGGTAAGATAAGTAGACTAACAAAAAGTATTGAAGGGATGGGTAGAATATTTTGAACATGTGCCCAATACCAACTCAGACCAGGTATCAAGAGATCCACAAGAAGTGGAAGAGAATGTAGAGGAAAGAGAAGAGGGAAGGGAAGAACCAAAATGACCAACAATGCAACACGTGGAGTCAGTGATATATAAATCAAAAAATATCTATGCACCTGGTGGAGATGGCATAGTGTTAGAACACATAAAATTTGGTGGAAAATCTCTGACACATGAAATACATGCACTAATTAATAACATAAAGATTTTAGCATGTGAAAATTAGAGGCATAACTTTATTGAATACAGCATACAAGATATTTTCTGGAATGCTGAATGGAAGGATAAAAAATTTTGCTTAAGATATCCTTTGAGAATACCCATGTAGCTTCTGACCAAAGAAAGGCACCCCTGAGCAGTTGTTTTTCACTGGAAAAAATAATGGAGAAATTTCATGAATATGGCATAGATCTCTACTTCCTGTTTGCTCATTTTAAGCAAGCTTTTGATAGCATTAATAGGCCAGCATTGTATAAAGCACTAAAGGAATTGGGAATCTGTGACAAGTTTAGAATGTCATTTGAGTTAACAATGAAGGGCACAAAGGCAAAAATAAGGGTGAACAACAAAATGATGAGGATGAAGTGAAACATGGTGATGGTCTCTCTGCAGTCCTGCTTAACTTAGCGCAGCACAATGTGATACAAAACAGATTAGAGAAGAACAATTATTACAAAATATAGTCAGATATGTGCATATGCAGATAATATTGCAATTGTGGCAAGAGATGTAAAACCTCCTGAAGAAATACATGAAATAATGGAAACAGAAGGAGCAAAAAGTGGCTTTACTTTAAATGAAAATAACACAAAATACATGGTAATGTCCAATTGTAAGGCCAGAAGAACATCATATGACCTGAAGGCCTCTAATAAATGTGCTAAACTGCTTCCATTACCAAGGTGTCCTTTTAATCAGTAATAATAATATGAGACAATGTATTAGAGACAGGATACGAGCAGGAAACGGAGTCTATTATGCAAACTTATATGTATTTAAGGATTCTCTTATTACAAGAACAATCAAGTTAAGAGTGTACTATTCCCTTGTATGACCAGTTGTCACACTTGGGTCAGAAATCTGAATGATGAGAGAAGTAGATGTTAATAAACTAAGGGCATTTTAAAGAAAAGTCCTGCAAAAAGTTTATGGGTCTGTGGGAGAGGCAGATGTTTGGAGAATAAGGTAAATACACAAGGCATACACAAGGAAAATGTGTAACAAAATTTATTAAATCTCAAAGAATATGCTGATTAGGACATATGAGAAGGATGACAGATGACAGGATGTCTTTCCACCAGAAGGTAGGGCCAACCAAGAGCCAGATGGCTGGACAGAGCGTTGGCTGACCTTAAAAGAGATGGAGATCCAAGGATGGAAGAGAAAAGCAGAGAACAGCTGTATGGAGGAAGACTGTTGGGAAAACCAAGGCCCATCGAGGGCTGTAGTGCCAAAGAAGTCAAAGAAGAAGAAGTATATGTTGTTAGTCTGTTTCATAAATTTTTGGAATTTGCTGAAAAACATGAGAATCCACATGGTAACCTGTTATATCAATAGAGCCCAAAAGCTATTTCAGCAAGTCTCTACAATGCCTCATCTGCAGAAAGTTGTGAGCAGATTTTTGTGAAATAGATTTTAGAAAAAATGTTTTCTTAAGAATCCATTTGGTTTCTTTGCATCTACCATGGGTGAGGCCCAGTCAGTAGCAGAGATGGATCTGATAATTTGTTTCTTGTGATTTTCCACTTCTTGTTTCGGTGTTTCTTTGAGAGTAAATGGAACTAATTGAGCCCTACAAAATTTTGGAGTAGCTGTTGGTGTAATTGTAATTTATGTTTGGAACTGAGCTGTGGACCGCAGCCAGTGGGGAAGAGTAGTGCAATCCCTATGCAAAGATCATCTACTTCAGTGAAAGGAATGGAAGCAGAGATTATAATTATTTAATTGTGTACTGAGGAACCAAACATGGTGAGAGTAACTAGGTTCAAATACATTTACCACATCTGGTAAATTGGCTACTATAATTTCTACTGTTTATCCTACTTTTTGTATCAAACTTGACTGAAAATTTCCTGTTTATTCAAAAACATGAACTATTTGCAACATTTGCCCTAAGGACAAATTGACTAATTTCAATCCTTCCTGTCAAATTTCCCTATCTGGCATGTAGTGTAAGAGAACAGATGTTTTTATTGCCATTCTACACAAGAGATGATCATTGAATTGTAATTGTTGACACAACTACCTGTAATTTTATTGCCTTCCAAAGTTTTTGTGCTTATATACTTACAAAAGCACACTCTTCTTATTTTGAGTGTATTTGTGTGTCTGTAATTTCCAAATCTAGTTAATAAAATATAGAATCATGAGAGAACACCACTCAGTAGATACAGCAAGTAAAGTCAACATTTGATAGCTGGCTTTTTTTTATATGCCTGTCCATTGCACAGCATCCTGCTATGATGAGTGGTTGCCTTAATCTCACTTTTTACGTTCCATTCAGTATATGCAATTATACTCAGATTTAGCTTAGTACATATTTTGGTGTTATGTTTATTTACAGATATTAATGAATGCAATTCTGTACCAAAAGTTTGCACAAATGAACAGACATGTCTGAACAAGAAAGGCTCATATCTCTGTTTGGATACACCATGCCCTGAGGGATATGAGAGAGATCCACATACAAAGTAAGAGAATTGATATTAGTTTTCATTGCTCACTTACTTGCTATAAGACAGGCATTCAACTTATATAAAACTTTGTTGAATGTTTCTATTAGAAACTGCTTATCTTGATAATAAAGATAAATTCATGACAAGCTGATTGGTGATTTAAAACTTTGTCTGCTATAGATATGCTTTCTGCACACCATGATGAGTGCTGATTTATGTAATATGTTGAAATGAGCTGTATATTTACTAGCTATTTCCTGTCAATAGTGGGCAAATCAAATCAGAAATTTACTGATACAATCAGGAATAACGAATTTTTAGAAGCAAGTGTTCCAAAATATATGACACACGCAGCTACAAAAAACAAGCAAGGAGGAAACAAAATCACTTACTGAATCACTAAAGACTGAAGACTCACATTAGTATGATAAAGTATGAAGTAGACTTATGAAGATCTGTCCTCCATACACTAGTTTTGTGCTTGGTCACCTGTCCAATATGTCTTTCAAGTGTGATCAGTCTCCAGACATATTATAAAACTCTTAAATAAAATGATTTTACAAAAAGAAAGAAAGATATAATGCAAAAATTATACTCTAATAGTCTTGCTAGCAGTGTTCATGAACGTTTTAGAGAATGTATTGAAACTCATTTTCATATTTCTTTGTGAAACAGTTGCAGGACAAAGTTGAAGTGTGTCCTTTGCTTCAACAAAAACATCTGACTGTCAGGAATGATGTAATTTTCTGTAACTGAGACAACACAGCATTAGAGGAAAAGCTGAAAAATGATTCATTTCTTATCTAAACTATAGGACACAGCAGGTTGTCCTCCAGTGTCAACGAACAAATTTGAATCTCACTTGGATTCTGATTTGTATAACAAATTTCAGCAGCAGACTTTTACCAGTTCTGAGACTTTTTGGAAGACCTGGAGAGAAGTTATGGTTATCTGTCATATTACTGTGGCATACCCTATATTAGTTGAGGTATGGCTCTAGACAGACTTTTTGAGCTTCAGAGTAACTTGCAAATGTTGATTTACTACAAAACGCTTTATGAACGGCATTCTTAAACTTATGAAAATCCTCAAAGATATGCATTTATTCATGTAAATATACGCTGAAATAAGAAATGGGTGAAACATAGCCAAAAACAGTATCAAGAAGGAACTGTCCAACCTAGAGAGATGACAGAATATGAAGACTGTGCAGTCATCAGAGAGGCATTCAGAGCCCCAGATTCATCATTGTCTATTCAATGACCACAAGGACCATTAACGGGCAGCTCACAAAAAGGAGGATGAGCTCACGATGCCCATTGCACTAACTACCATTGACCTCTGCTCACCAACAAGCTCATTTGCAGTGGTGTCAGGCACATTTGGCCTGGAATCTCATTGACTGGAGTGGAATTGGCTTCAGTGATGAGTCCCACTTTGAACTGAGCCCCAATGATGAGCAAATAGATGTCTGGAGGTGCTCCGGAAGGTGTTGGGCCAACATGTCTGTCGCCCACCATACGGCTCGACAACCAGGAGTGTTGGTCTGGGATGCCATTTCATTTCATATCAGGACCCTTTTGGTTGTCACCTTCAGCTCTCTTACAGCACAGCAGCATGTCAATACTATTTTGTGCCATGTTTTGTTGTCCTTTCTGGCAAGCCATCCTGGGCTTATATTTCAGCAAGTAATGCACCCCCACATATGGTGAGAGATTCTACTTTTTATCTTCATACTTGCCAAACCCTAACTCAGCCAGCAAGGTTACCAGATCTCTCCCCAACTGAGAATGTTTGAATCATTATGGGCAGGGCCCTCCAAGCAGCTCAGAATTTTGATTATATATCATCCCAGATGGACAGAATTTGGCATGATATCCCTCAGTAGAACATCAAAAAATTCTTATCAATCAATGCCAAGCCAAATAACTACTTATATAAGGGGCAGAGGTGGACCTATGTGTTATTGACTTGCTTGATTTATGAAGCTCTTTCTCTTGACTAAATCATCCACTTTTTTATTGTAGTCATTTGTTTGTTTTATATCTTCTGTGCTAGATTAGATGTCCATTTCATTTCAATAGATTCATAGTGATGAGATCCTCCAGGAGGTAGAACATGTACACTAGCAAGCCGAAGGTGAACATTGTAATGTTAGTTTATCCCATTACAAATATGGTAGCAAACATTTTTTAGAACAAAAAGGCATGTTTTCTACAAGAAGTGGCTAACAATGCAATCAAAGTAGGACACAACACATGCCAGCTGTCTCTAATGAGGAATAACTAAAGTAGATCATCAAGATGCAAATTCTGATTACCATTTCAGGAGTCTGTAATGATATGAAACATTTCAGTCACACAACAAAATCGGGAAACCTGATTGCACAGAAATGTACACTGGTTGGATTCCGAGGGTCTTACCCAGATAGATGCATGGTAATAATGACAATAATAAGCTTGTTTTTGGCAAGACAGTTTAGCACTTCTAAGTTCAAACAGTGAAACAATATAGCTGATTGTAACTTCACAACAGTTTTATCAGGACTGCAGTGCTGCTATGTAATTCTCCTTAAAATTTTAATATATCAGTTAACTTGTTCCTTGATATGATTTGGCACTGCACTTTCATATTAACTGGTTAACTTGAAAAATAATTGTGATATATTGATACTGAAAATCAATCAATGTTTTTTTTCAGCTGAATAAACTATATAGTTGCTTATTCATTGATTTATGCTATTCGTATGCATATTCCTGCTGTTAGGATGTAAGTGGTGATATATATTTTCAAACACAATATTGATTTTAGCTACTGCCTGATCTATTGTGATGAACGGCACACATGTAATGAGGGAGCTAAGTTAACACAGACTGTTAGCTTCATGGTTTTGACACCAGAGACATCTTCCATACAACCATATCAAGACTTGATGCAGTTTTCTGTTCAAGGTGATAATGGCAAGCAGTTACCTCGCACGAGGTACCGAATTGTTGAAAATGAATTAGGTAAGCAAATTTTAATTTAAGATTACAGTAACAAAAGATCCAAATACATTATAGGTATATTAGCATAAAATTTCAAATTGCAGCAGCAAAGCAAAAGAAACTCTGAGAGAAATTTCAGATAAGTTTGAGTTCTCATGGTAGCATACTACCTAAATAATTTCTCATAATAAAATTAACTTCCTTAAGACAATCTACTTGGAGTCTACTAGAGTAAAGTCCATAAAATCTGTATAATTTGCAAATGAATTTGACACCCTCAAAAGAGGTGAAAATACAGGTAACATTTTTCACTTACATCTTTATTATGTTCTTTTTTTAAAAAGAATATTGTCCTTTTTTTTGTTTTTCATTTTCTTGACAACATTTTGTGAATTACGTAGTGACCAGTTGCATGACCAACTAGCTTTTGTTCATATGGTCTCATGGAACCTAACGAACTAATTAAATAAAAATTAAATTGATTTATATCTGTAAAGTTCTCCTGAGTTATGTTGAGCACAAAAAGTTACATGTGATATAAAAAATAATTCAGAATAATGCTGGCACAGTATGCATAAAATACCTAACAATTATCACTACTGAATGAGTTTACAAATGCTAATTCGTGCAACATAATGGAACAACATTACTTAGTAATATAGAGTGACTTTCTTCATGCATCATTATCTCCACCACCACTACATTTATCATAATGCATCCACCACCTTGAAAGAGTAAAATAAAGTCTATTCTCGGAATTAGTACTCTTTAATTTTCTTTTGTCTAAAATTTCTACAATTAATTGGTTCTACTCTTCTGTAGTGATCCAAAATAGCATCTCAGATTAAAGAATAAAAGATTTATCAATAGTGAAATCACAATTATATATCTTGAATGATACGACCAATTACATCATGATTCTCATCCTCAAGATAACCTGTTATTAACTATCACATTGAGACTTCATAAATAATTAAGCCTTCAGTATAACTGAGAAAAATGTCATTACAAACTGTGCTATTTGCATGATCTTTCTCTTACATGTGGTTGCTATTTCATGTGTTTCAAATTGATTTGCCATTGATTCACCCTCTGGAATATACTTGTTCTACTGTGTGATACGTGTAATCATGTCACCTTACTCCATGGAAGTTATATTAAAATTACAGGTTTTCACATTTCCATTAACAGTACAGAAAGCATATTATTACTCAGAGTAACCCAATAGACATACAGCACATAATAACTATTGCCATTCAGTAGTTTAATTACACTCACACAATCTTTTAGTACCTGCTGATAAACTAATATTCAAAAGTAAGCATATTCAGAAAGTGGAGCATACATCTCAATCAGTATGCTGAAATATTTATGGGGCAAATGGAGCTGAATCACAATACAATTTGCATACAAAAGTGTCCAAAATATGGAATTTGAGTTCTTAAATGGAGGATACATATTTAGAAATGAAACAAAATTGGAAAACCTCTTTCACGAAGGAAAACACAGTTAACAGGAGAAATGGTTAACCCTAGCACCAAAAATTCTTGTCAGCATCATGGCATACTTTCTATGACGTGGCTGAAGTTCTCCATTGGTTGCTGATTTATTCCCTTGAAAGGGCTCTATTGTGATGTGGATTAATCATCAGTGGATATTGATGTGATGCCGTTTACCTGCTCAATGCATTTCTCAAATATTCCATATGCTCTACATCTGGATACCTCATTGGGCACTCCATGCAGTGGATATCTTCACCTCCACACAGTTTATCCAAAAGAGCTATATGAGACAGGTGTATTTCATTTTCTAAGAAGTAGTTTGGACAAACTACACATCTAAAAGGCAAATTTGTGGCCATAGTACCTTTGGGAATTAACAATGTTCCTTCAACCTGCAATAATGATGCAGCTAGCCTCCTGACTTGTATCTGTGTAGAAGCAAAGTGCTAATAAATCTGTATCTGAGAGAATTCTAGTTGTTTACCTACAATTATATCCTATTCCCTCACTGGTGACCCCATTTTTGTGTAATACGTGTCCGAGTTGCCACCCGAAGGTTATTTATGCGCCTACCATGTTGGGTTTCTTCGCGATCGTGAGGGCCGTTGTTCGGCTTCAGACAATTGCTTTTCAGCACTCACCGCCGCCCAGATTTCAGCAACATCTCTCCAGCACTCCTGCCGTCATAGTGGACATGCCACAAGACTCTTCGGAATTTCTTCAGCCAGAACATGCAGTGGAATTCATCGAGTGCTGCCAGTTCCTTCCAACCGCCAACGGTCGTGGACTCTGGCTTTGTTAGCCTAGACCTTTCCGCATGTTCTCCACAGATTGTTGTCCAGAACATTCCTACTCCTGTGCTGAACGCACAATTCAATACAGTTCGTGGTGTCGAGCGAAGTTTTGCTACTTTGGAAAATCCAGTAGTAAATTTAAACTTGAATCAGTTCCCGCCTCGTGTGTATCCTTCCGCGCTGGCTAGTCAACAGGTGGTCAATGCTAACCAAACAGCAAATGTCACACCGAGTGTGCATCCTAGTGGACATGTGTGGGATCCTTGTGTTGCTTCTAATCAAGTCAACAATTCTGTGCTGGACAGTAATTACCCAGACATCTACAACCAGCCCCACCACTCACGGTCGAGTGAATACAGTGTGCATAACGGACATTCACCGGCGTACTTAAGTACTTGTGGCTTCTCTCTGAGCTACCACGTCAATGAGAATGCACATTTTGACTATGATCCTCACACTGTTCAAGCGCCCGTCACTCCTCAGCGCCCCCACCCCCCTCCCCAGTGTCAAGTGAATTTCGTGATACCCGCAATACGGGACGTCAATAATTTGGACTCGCTATCTTCTGCATGCTCTACTTCCATCTGAAGAAATAGGCACACCTCCACAGTGACTGCAGTGCCGAATCTGGAATCTGCCAAAATGACCAGACTTCAAACCTGCTCACCCGGAGTTCTGGTTTAACCTGGTTGAGCAAACATTCAGTGTCTGTTCTTTGGACTATGACACACGCTTCGCCTGCCTCATGAACCATCTTCACAACCACGTCAATTTAATTTACGAACTGGTCAAAGCACCCACCCTAGCAGGGAAGTATGCTGTGGTGAAACGGATGATACTGGAGACCGTCTCGCAAACCAGGAGAGAAAATGTGTGACAGCTCATCTACGAAGAGTGTCTCGGCGACAGGTCTCCATCCCAGCTGTGGCAGTGCATCCATCTTCTCGTGGATGAGCAAGTTATGCCTGATGACACGCTCGCAGAAATCTGGACAGAAAAGCTGCCTTTACCTGTCCAGACCGCAATCTCTGCATATGAAGATAGGCCAGTAAATGAATGTTTGCACGCCGCCGACAGAGCATACTCCACCAGGCAACGTGAGCTCCGTGCACTGCATTCTGGACGGACCGCACTAAGAAGCTTTCTGACACCACGACCTTGTCTGGTGCTGCTAATAACAAGTTTGTTAAACTAGCTGCCCTGCCTGCACCTTCAACTCCCTGCAACGACAGTGCACCGGCCTCTGTGGAAGACTCTGCGTCACATACTCCGTCACCTAGCAATGACCCACAGGAGCACAGGCCCGCCCAACCTTACTGTTTCTTCCACGCAAGATTCAGGGAGCAAGCTCGCAAATGCCAGTCACCGTGTTCTTACCCAAACTCCAACCGCAGGTAGGCTGCAGTGCCACCTCCTGCGATGTAAACAATGGGCACCATCCAACGTTGCATTCCGTTTCGGACAACAACAGTAAGTGTGGTCAAGTCTATGTTCGCGATTTACAATCAGGTGTACGTTTTCTGGTAGACACTGGCACAGATGTCTCTTTGCTGCCAGTTCACCTAGCAATCAATAAAATGCAACCACACAAAACAGTACTTCGTGCAGTGAACTTGTCTACCTTACACTGTTCGGGTTCTACTCTGTATACAGTGAAACTTTTGCCCGAGTGCAAGCTGGAGTGGACGTTTTTAGTGTCAACAATTGAAGAACCTATTCTCGGAATTGATTTCCTCAAGCACTATCAGTTGTTGCTAGATTTTGTGCAAAATACTGTGTTTTACCCTCCACTAAACAAACATATTCCTTTCACTCCGCCAAGTGACAGCTTGGCTAACACCAAACGTGTGCTGTGCTAAGAAGTGTTTAAACCTATCCTTGGAGCTGCAATAATGGACAAACAAGTGGCTAGTGGAGTGCGCCAAGTCTTCGAAGTTGCGGATGGAACATATGGAAATGCTGCTGCATCTCCGCAACATACACCACGAGTTGGCCACCACACAACAACACCACGCAACACTACAAGCAGACAACTCGTCGGCTACAGACAAGGTCAGTCTATGCCAATCTGGTGATCCCATGCCCGCGCACATTAACAACAATGTTGTGAACTCTGTAAACTGTGTCAGCACCCCCTCTTGTAATGACAGTGTATGCCCAACTGCTCATGTTCCTTGCATTCCAAATGGACAATTAACTTCCCAAACTCGTGGCAATGAACTACGGCCATCTGCTGTTTGGCCATGCCCACTCGTGCCTACAGCACTCCTAGCGGCACGGCCCGCTACCAAGAATCAGTGTACCAATCTCGCCCATGTTAACACACGTGCGGCCTGTATGCAGCCTACAAGCGGTTGGCACACCTGTACTTCCGTGCCCTCAGCGCCACAGCTTTGCCCATCCGCCACCGCCTGCTCTGCTTCACGGACATCTGACTGTTGTGCCGCGTCATGTATTGCAGTAGTCACTAATGGCACAGTTCATCGGCTACGTCTAACTGATGGGCCGCCCATATCGCAACACCCACGCTGCCTCAAGCCGGAATTTATGAAAATTGCAAAAGAACAATTAGATGATCTATTACAAAAGCGAATAATTGAACCTTCTTCCAGTTGCTGGGCTAATCCTATCCTGTTTGACCAAAAGAAAGATGGTACTTGGCGTATGGTCGGAAACTATAGGCATTTAAATGCCCCCACCATCATTGATAAATATCCGGTCCCACACATTGCAGACTTCAGTCATGCGCTCGCAGGTGCAAAGTACTTCTCTGTTTTGGACTGTAAGCACGCATTTCATCAGATTTCTATGGCTCTGGAGGATATTGAAAAGACTGCCATAACCACTCCCTTCGGACTGTTTCAATACAAATTTATGCCGTTTGGGTTGAAAAATGCCCCCCAAACGTGGGAGTGTTTCATCAATCAAACTTTATCCCATCTAGACTTTTGTTTCGTATACATGGATGACATATGGATTTTTGCTTCTACGTTGGAACAGAGTAAGGAGCGTGTTCAAGGCATGACAGATATTTTAGCAGCCGTTGGTATTGAACTGAACAATACAAAGTCTCAATTGCACCAGTCATCCGTCACATTCCTAAGTTATGTTGTATCGTCGGATGGTCTGACACCACCACATCACAGGACAAGATCAAGCCTGTTCTCGAGATGCCACGCCCTCAGACCTATCGGGAATTACACAGGTTCATCGGAACAGTTAATTATTACCGTAAACATTTGCCAGCCGCTTCTGCGGTGCAGGCTCGACACCCCCGGAATAACAAGGCCTCCCAGCAGTGTTAGTGACGTCACACTAAGCGGCCCGTAGCCGACGCAGCAGTCCACGGACACCTCCGTACAGACGCGCCTGATGCTAACGATCTTCTGTCCGTCATACAGAAAGGAGCGAACTATAATTCCAACCAAAGACCAAATTATATATATTCTTGTAAACAGCATAAAGGTTCATAACGAAATACCGATTACATATATGGGCAGGAATAGGTTCTAGAACTCCTCTGAAAAGTGTTTATCTTCAGTACCAGAATGAACATCAAATTGTCAGGTTTTCTAAATAGAAAAGCACTTTGTTAGTAACAGACAGCAATAATGAGACTTGCAGTTGGTGATTTCTACGTGGAAAAGGAAATAAGCTGTAGAGAGATTGAAAATGGTAAGTGAAGAGAGCCTCAGCCTTTTGCTCACATTCTTACATGTAATGCACTTGGTTGTTTTTCATTTCCGTACCTTTCATAACATTTTTAATATTGTTTCAAGAAGTGTATCTTCAATAGCAGAGTGAACTTCAAATTGTCAGGCATTTCTTAAAGGAAAAAGCAGTCCCTTAGTATCACAGTGCAAGACAGAATCTTGTGTTCAGTGATGTCTATGTTAAAAGGAGAATATTTGATATCTATCTTTTGTTTCCATTCTTTATTACTGGGGATACGCTTGTAAAAATTCTTGAAAAGAGCTGTCACCATGAACATATGAGTAAATTCACAATAGTCATGTGTTTTATGAGATAAAGCGAACTCTTGTTACCTTATTGTAAACGAAAGTTGTGAGGGTTTTGCTATGTATGACAGTGTTTAAGATAATTTACTTTCAGTGTAATAGCTTGAAAATGTTAAGTCCTGCTGTCAGTTGGCATTTGCCACCACCCGTATGCGAGTTTTAAAGCTAAATAGTGTTCTGACAATTATAAAATAGTGGCAAAGTTCCTCAATCGATTAAACTTATTCCTGCCCGTATATGTAATCGGTATTTCGTTATGAACCTTCATGCTGTTTACAAGAATATATATAATTTGGTCTTTGGTTCGAATTATAGTTCGCTCCTTTCTGTATGACGGACAGAAGATGGTTAGCATCAGGCGCGTCTGTACGGAGGTGTCCGTGGACTGCTGCGTCGGCTATGGGCCGCTTAGTGTGACATCACTAACACTGCTGGACGGCCTTGTTATCCCGGGGGTGTCGGCAGGCTCCTCTCACATATGCTCTCGCTGGCCCACAAATTTCTGGCACCCGCCAGGTCCCATGGACACCAGACATGGACAAGGCATTTTACGAATTCAAACAGCTGTTGGCCTCCATTGCCACTATTGCTCACCCATGTGTAGACGCCACAATGTTTATCACTACTGACACTAGTGAAAATGCTGTCGGCGCAGTACTGAGTCAGACATACAATGATGTTACGACCCCCCTGCAGTTTTTCTCAAAAAAGCTAAACAACGCACAGAGAATTATTTGCAGTTTATGAGGCCATAAGACACTTCAGAACTGATGTTGAGGGACATGATTTCTATGTGCTCAATGATCACCATTGGTTCCTGCCATAAAAAATCCTGTGGCTGATCCGCCCCCACAACGCTTTCATGTCATCGATTACATCTTGCAATTTACAAATGACATTCGCTACATCTGAGGAGTGGATAATGTGGTTGCTGATTTTTTCTTGCACGTTGGTGCAGTCACATCCTTGATTGACTTAACGGACCTACCTCGGTTGCAATCGGCAGACCCCAATACCTTGTAGTTAATTTCGGACCACAGCTCCTTTCTCCAACCGGTACGCTCTACTTTCCCTGGCATATCTGACTTAGTGTGGTGTGATGAATTGACTGGTACGTTGCGGCCATTCATTCCTAAGGCCCTTCAACGCCAGGTCTTTGACAAATTACACCCACTAGCACACCCCCGTGTCAAAGCTTCCACCTGTCTGGTATCTGAACGGTTTGTCTGGAGAGACATGCGCCGCGACTGTCAGTCTAAGGCCAGGGCATGCATGTTGTGTCAATAGAACAAAGTTTCCAGGCACACTTCCCCACCCCTTGGCTGTTTTGCCCAACCACCAGGCCGGTTTCACCATGTTCATGTGGACCTCGTAGGCCCTTTGCCCCCCTCTGAGGGTTTCCGTTACTTGTTTAGAGCTATTGACAGGATGACTCGGTGGGCTGAGGCTGTGCCTATTCCGAACATTACCTCTGAGACAGTAAGTCGAGCATTCTTAGATTCATGGATCTCTAGATTTGGCTCACCTGTTTACCTCACCACTGACCAGGGACAACAATTCAATTCTTCAGTTTTCTCCAACTTATTTAAAATGTGTGGTATTGTCAAAATTCATACTTCCGCATACCACCCCCAAAGCAATGGGCTTGTTGAGCAATGGCATTGCACCTTAAAGTCTGCCTTGCATTGCTATGAATCACTATGGACAGAAGCACTGCCCTTCGTGCTTCTTGGCCTTTGTGCGACTTTCAAGGAAGACCTCAAGGGTTCTGTAGCCAAGTTTGTGTATGGCCAACCTCTGGTTTTGCTTGGAGAATTAGTCACTCCCACCCCACTTCCATGGCCCTCTGAACTCCCTTCACTTCTCGAGCGAGTGCACTTGCACTGCAGCAAAATTCAGCTGCCACCTCCGGCTACTCATACACCTCCGCACGTGTACGTACCGCGCATGCTAGACTCTTGTGAGTACGTGTTTCTCAGAGACGACTCAATCAAAGCCCCGCTTCAGTCACCCTACACAGGTCCTTACAAGGTCATCAAATGCTCTGAGAATAACATGGATCCCCTCATAAAAGACTCTGTAATGACGGTCTCACTCAACCGAGTGAAACCAGATTCATTGAGCCTCAGGTGAACCTCCCTGATTCTGCCCCTATTTCTCCCACTCCTGCTTTCAGCGGCCATCCATCTTCTCATACCATACATTCAGGTATTGATTCTCCACAGCATGCTTCTCTGCCAACAACTGCTTCTTCTCCACGTTCATCTAATTCAAGTGGCCAATCTTTTTGAGGTTTCACTCCTCACAGCCCTCGCAGTCGAACTACCAACCACTCGGATTCTACCATTGTGTTACCATCTTCATGTGACAGCTCTTTGTCACGCCGTTCAATCCACTCTGGCTTCTCATTGCCTTCGGTCACGCTCCCTCGTCCGTCAGCTGATCGCCCGAGGCTGTCGCCTGCGCAGTCCAGTGCACCTGCCACCCCCCTCTTCGCAGATGCTTCCCCCTGCCATGGCTTTCCCACACCTCCCTGCCTCCCTACCATTGCTCGTACAGGTGCCACCCAAGAATTCACAACACATGTATACCCTGATGACATACATAAATTATCTGTTGTCGTAGATGGCGATACGGTGTGTGTGTGGTACTCATGTACGACAATGTTGAGGGAGGAAGTGCAGAAACTCGTGTGGTGCACCGCTTTAAATTGAGCACAAGTGCTGCATGTGGCAATTTACGTGCCTTTATTAGGCCTTCTGGGAAGGTGATTCTCCGCCTGCCTGCTGACGAAGTGCTACACCTCCACTCCAGGATGGGACGTCATCTTCAGCCGCTGGCATCGCTTGCTGACTTTGCCGTCGACAACGTACTAGGTTTCACCCCCTGGTCTCCTACCAGTCGACCTCTTCCGCCTGACGTGGAAGAACTGTACGTTACCTTCCTAACTTTTCACCCCCCCCCCCCCCTCCCCATTCACAGGGACGTACTTGATACTGTGCAGGAGGGGGGGGGGGGTCTATGTGGCATAGAGCGCCATAAATATCGATATTTGTTCAGTGTATAAGTGTGCTATCTTTGAGGAGTGGGCTTTGGGAGGAAGTTGGCCACTAACGGTAGTCAGCCTCTGGGCTTCTATCTGTGTAGAAGAAGTGCTAATAAATCTGTATCTGAGAGAGTTATAGTTGTTTACCTACAACTATATCCTATTCCCTCAAGCATGTTTGTGGTCCTGGCTCATTTGATGAATGCAAAAAAGTGGACCTGTTACTGCACTGTCATGAGTGAGGTTCACAGTTTGTCAGAAAACTGCAGTTCTGAGACAGCTTTGAGGACTACAGAATATTTTTTTTGAAAACGTCACTGCTTTTTGTAATGGAGTGAAGGTCACACATTGCTCTTACACTGATCTGTTTTGATTATTTACTGTGTTTAAGAGTTATTACCAAAGTGCTGAAATAAAACTTATATTTAATAATTGCTTTGACAGTGGTCAACGTCTGATCATAAAAGCATCTGAGAACTTTACTGTGCAGAAGACAGGGTGCAACAGCATCTTCGTGACAGTTTATAGTAAACTTCTCTGTGAGACTACATTTTACTCACAACAAAATTGCAAACTTCACTGAGATATTATGAGTCTAATGAACTGTTCTTTGTCATCTATGAATCACAGACATATTGAGAGCTGGAAGTAGTCCTTCCCTATACAATAGCAGAATTCAGATGTGTGGGGGGAACATTTCTTATTATCATGATGATTTTCACCTTCTCCTCCTTTCATTTCCTCTTTTTCTCATTATGATTAGATTTTGGATACTGGTTCAGAGATGAACAATAACAAAATAGTACACTGTAACTGTGGAGCAGCAGCAGCCTTCAAAGTAATGGCTTTTCTAGTAATCATGTACAGTACTAATTTCCAGCCATTTAGGTGTAAACAGACCATGGAAGGTACCTTTAATGAATAATAAGAATACTAATAATTAATGATAGATGTTAATTTAGTCTGTAGGTTCATTTTGTTTGTGTGGTGTACTGTGACTCACTCTTCACACCTGAAGTTCTTTGCTCATTATGTATAATGAATGAATGCAGAAATGCCATTCTCTGCTAACATATGAATTATTTTGTATTTTGATTTGATTTGATTTGATTTATTATTGGTCCTGTAGATCATACAATTTGTACAGCAAAGCACATCATGATATAGGAGAAGTCAATTTGAAAAATTATGTTAAGATGGTATATGACGAGAGATGACAGTAGTGGCACCTAACTGACATAGCAGAATACATATAGGATATATAGACAAAATATAAAAAAGGTGGGTGTGATGAGAGATGACGGTGGTGCATACTGCACATAGCAGAATACATATAAGAGATACAGACAGAATATATATAAGATACAATAATTAAATTATCTTACTAAGTAGAAACATCTACAACTAAGTAAACAGCTTATTGCCAGTAATTAAAATTTTGTTTCAAGAAATTCATGTACAGAATAGAAACAGTGATTTAGGAGCAATTCCTTTAATTTAATTCTCATTATTTTGGGTTTTTGCTTGTTTTTATGTCTGTTGGGAGGTGGTTGTATATTTTAATGCCCATACATTTAACCCCATCTGCATATAATTTTGTGTTGTGGGCTATAATTTGTAACTGTGTTTTGTTTCTGGTGTCATGTGTGTGGCGGTCTGCATTTCTGTCAAGGGCGTCCAAGTGTTGTACTGTAAAACAAGCTAGTTCCAATATATAGAGGCATGGCAGTGGCAGGATTTTTAGCTGTTGATATGGTGGTTTGCAGTGTTCAGTTCTTTTTTTACATTTCGTTATTCTTTCTACTTATTTTTATAACTTGAAAATTGTGAGAGAATCAGAGCTCTTTCCCCAGAAGATTAGGCCATAGCTCAAGACAGACTCAAACAGGGCATGGTACACCAGCTTCAAGGTATCTACACTGGCTGTGTCTTTTAATGATCATAATAGATAGCAGGTTTTATTAAGCTTTTGTGACAATGTCTCAATATGTGGTTTCCAATTTAGTGTGTTACTGATGGTAAGTCCAAGAAATTTGATGTCCTGCCTGTTTGTAATGTCATCTTTGCTGATAACTATAACTACATTGAAGGGGGTTAGATTTTGTCTAGTATGGAAGTTCTTACTTACAGTTTTTTGAGTATTTATGAGTAGTCTATTTGCTTCAAACCACGATTGTAAATGACAAGTAGTTTCACTAACCGCATCTTGCAATGTGTCACCTCTACTAGTTATCAGGATATTTGTGTAGTCTGCATACAGAAAGGAGCTGGCATTTGGTATGCATTCTGGGAGATCATTTATGAACAATATGAAAAGAACAGGGCCATGGACAGACCCCTGAGGGACGCCATTTGTTGTATGTAGTATATCTGACCTGCAGTGCCTGAATGTCTCTGATTTTCTTATTTTTACATATTGCTTTCTGTGACTGAGGTAGCTATGGAACCAATTGTGGGCTACACCTCTAATCCCATACTTATGGAGTTTCATAAGCACCAGCTTGTAGTCAACCATGTCAAAGGCCTTGGACTGATCAAGAAATATACCAACAGCAGTTTGTTTATGGTCAACGAAAATTGAGCACTTTTCTAGAAATGCATACAGAGCATGTGTGGTGGACCTATTTTTCCAAAATCCTTATTGGGAAGATGTGATTATGTTGTTAGAATTTAAACATATTTCTAACCTAGTTAACACACAGTATTCAAATATTTTTGAGAAGGCAGATAGTACAGCAATTGGCCTATAGTTTGTCATGTCCCTTTTCTCTCTCTTCTTGTAGAGAGGTATAATTTTAGCAAGTTTTAGCTGGTTTGGAAATGTTACCTCTAGAAATGAGGTACTTATGATATTTGACAGGGGTCCACTGGTGTAATTTGAACACTTATGAAGTAAGAAGCAGAGTATCAGATCATGCCCTGCAGAATAAATCTTTTTGACTCTTTTTTTTTAATAATATCTTCAGTTTCATATGGTGTTATAGGAGACAGGAAAAAGGAGTTCAGAGGAGTATTATTTTTGAAACAAGAGTGTGCAGTGTTTGGAGAGTTAGTCAGGAGATTTGTGGGAGGAGAGTGAACAGTATTTGAAGAGTTGGTTAGGAGATTTGTGGAAATTTCTGAAAAATAGCTGTTGAACTTATTGGCAATTTTATGTGCATTTCCAGTCCTTTGTCCTTCTATATTTAGTGTGATTTTATCCTCTATCCTTAACTTTCTACCAGTCTGTTCATTTACTATACCCCAGATGGTCTTACATTTGTTGGAAGAGCACCTAATTGTTTTATCATTATGGCCTTTTTTAGCCCATTTGATAACTCTCCTGTACGTGTTTTTGTAACTTTTATAATATACCTTGAACTCTTTGGATTTGCCACTGTCCAGTTTGCTAAGTCTGTGCAGCAGCATCATCTTTTCTGATGAAGTTTTAATACCTGTTGTGACCCAATCATTCTGTTTTTTTGTTAGTGATAGTCTTTGTTTTCTCTGGGAAATGGCAATTAAAGTAATTTTTGACATCTAGCTTGAACTAGTTGACTACTATCAAATCTTCCAATTACTGTCTTGTTTAAACTTTTAATAGTGAAGATCAGTTCTGTGCATTTTCCTTTTATTGATTTACTCTGTGTGTAGTTCTGTAGCCAGATCCAGTTCAGTTATATTTCGCGGCTTTGCCTTACTTTCTGAGTGTGCATACTTAGCGTTATACCGCAATCTTAAGTGCATTTGGTATAGATTAACTAATTAAATACATTCATTAGTGTGCTCTTCAAGCTTGCCATTAAAGGTTTTCCTTTTATTTACGTATTCTTCCACTTATCGCAAAAAGTTGGTTTTGGTTACATTCGGCTGTTTAGGCCTAATTTTTGATCGTGCATATTTAGCGTTATAACACAAATTTAAGTGCATTTGGTAATAGTTTACTTACATATTAGTTTCCAAAACATATTTAGTGTCCTTTTGCATTTGTATTTAATATATTATCGTTAGCACTTAGTAAATCTCTTAACTAAGTTCCAAACTAACATGGATACTAAGTATGTGAGCTGCAGTAAGAAAGTTAGATCAGAGGTTTTGTGCAGCTGTTGTGACAGGTGGTTTCATTGGGGAAATTGTAACGGCGTGGGAATTGGGGAAGCAAATGAGACTCTTCCATTCTTTTGCAGGGTTTGCTCAAGAGATAGGATTATAGCTAAACAGGAGGAGAAAATTAGAGCCCTTCAGGCTGATTTGGACAGAGTGATGGAGGAACTGAAGAGGTTAAGGGGGGAGAAGGGCAAACAGCGGTGGGAAGTGGTAGCTGGGAACAGGGGCCACAGAGAGAGGACAGTGTCTGACAGTTTCCCAATTGGCACAACCAATAGATTTGCCTTGCTACCACAGTTAATTAAGGAAGAGGCTCCAGTGGAAGTAGATATAGTTAAGATGCAACAGACTCTCACTAGGAAACCAACTGTTTCAAAAAAAGTAGAAAGTAAAAGGAAAGTTCTGTTGCTAGGTAGCAGCCATGGAAGAGGTGTGAGCCAGATTTTGTAGGAAAAATTAGGTGACAGGTACCAGGTCACAAACTTTTTCAAGCCAAGTGCAAATCTTACCTAGGTGGTAGAGGATATAGTTTCCTTGTGCAAGGGATTCACAAAGCAGGATCATGTGATGGTAGTGGATGGAGTGGGAAACAGTATTGGCAGGGATCAGGGCTACAGTATTGAGTGTGACCAGGTGAAAATAGCCTCGGCAACGACCCATACCAATAATGTTGGGCTTGTGCCTGCTTTCGTGCAGCATGATCAGCCCCAGTTTAACCACTCTGTCAGGAGGGTAAATATGGAGTTGGATCAGTTGCATAGGGCGGCCACTCTGTCAGACATTGGATTGGTTCCTGTCGAGGCTATTGATAGGGGGGATTTCACAAGACATGGCCTACATCTCAATAGGAAAGGGGAGGGTAAACTGGCAGGGTTGTTAGCAAACTCCATAAGTGGGGGACACTAGTACTCATGGATGTACCTCTTTTTTAGACTAATCTCAGTGTCCAATGAGAAGTTAAGGCAGGAAGGTGCTAAAGAGGTCCTAAACTCACAAAAATCTCACAACAGGAAAGTAAATAATAATGTTACCATATTTAACCAAAATATTGGTGGATTAAAGAAAAAAGTAGATTCTCACAAAAGTAAATAAAAAATAATGTTATCATTTTTCACCAAAATATTCCGGGATTGAAGAATAAAGTAGATGAGCTCCTGGTTTGTTTAGATGACATTGAATCTGATAATGTAATAGATACACTATGCCTGTATGAGCATCACATTGTGTCTGATATGGAAAAGGCAAATATCAGTGGTTATAAACTAGCTGTACATATGAGTAGAGAGAATAAGGTGGGAGGATGAGTTGCCATATATGTCAAATGTTATCATTCTGTAGAAAGCTTAGATACAAAAAAGTTTTGTCTACAGCAGAGCTTCCCAACCTTTTCAGCTGGCGGACCCCTTCTTCAGTCGAAAATCCATGGCGGATCCCTAGTCAGTGAAGAGCACATCCAGACACTTACTAGTGGATTTACTCCCTTTGTTCAACGCACTATAGCCTGATTAAAATTACTTGGTAACTGAAATTTCACACGATGGAGCTGTCTTCCTCCAAGAGCAATCAATGTCACGTCCAAACTGTTCGCTGTTGACAAGCTGTCGCTTATGATCTGTTCACTTCCATTCATATTGTTGTGAAACAGTCCATCAGAGAAGCCGCATCCTCCGGCACTAAACTGTGTATGCGTTCTCCCTTAGGAACCGCAAAGGCTGCTTGGGGATACGACCTGAAGTAAAAGTACACGTTTTTCACACAAAAAAAAAGTGATGAATTTGATTTTCACATTTTTATTCAATAATTTTACTCATTATTTTACATGATTTGGTGAAAGGTGGCCGCGGACCCCCTAGAAAAAGCCGGCGGACTCCTAAGGGGTCTGCGGACCACACGTTGGGAAGCCCTGGTCTAGAGCAACATATAGAAGCATGTGCCCGTCAACTTAAACTGAAGGAGGGCTCTTTTATAATTGTAAAAGTATATAGGTCCCCTTCAGGAAACTTTCATTTATTCCTGGAGAACTTGGATGCCTTGTTGTGCTATCTGTCAGTTAGGGGAAAGCAAATTATTATTTGTGGGGACTTCAGTGTTGATTCACTGAAAGAGTGTAATAGGAAGAATGACCTGGAAGTCTTGCTCAGTTCTTTCAATTTGTCATCTGTCATTAATTTTCCTACTCGGGTAGTAAAGGACAGCAGCACATTGATAGATAACACTTTTATAGACCAAGATAGGTTTAAAAACATAAATTCTTGTCCTGTTGAGAATGGGCTTTCTGATCATGATGCTCAGCTAGTTACAGTATATGACATAGCTCCATTCAGTAATTCAAAACTACCCTCAAAGTTGTGCATTCAATTAATGTCTCAACAATTCGAAATTACAGAGAAAATCTTCAGCAGTTAGACTGGGATGAGGTGTACAAGTAACCTGATGCTAATTTAAAATATAAATTATTTCATGATACACTTGTAAGAGAATTTGAAAACTTTTTCTCCAAGAAAGTAGTTAAATCTAATTATAAGAAACCATGCAAAAAAACCTTGGCTTACTAAAGGAATAAAAATATCTTGTTACCACAAAAGGGAACTGTATCTAACTACAAAAAAGGGTAATGAACCAGAAACAGCCAAATAATGTAAAAACTACTGTGCTACATTAAGAAAGGTCATTAAAAAATTCCGGAAGCATGTGCATCATGTCTGAGATTAATACCTCTGATAACAAATCAAAACAATTTGGAATATTATTACAAGGGAGACAGGGCAAACAAGGGTACAGGATGATGGCATTACCATCAAAGCAGTTGGAAACTACATAAACAACAAGCTGGAAGTCGAAAACATTTTGAATAATCATTTTTTAAATGTTGTAGGAAAAATAGGATCTAAATGTTCATTAGAAGAAGCAAGGCAGTTAATGGAACAGGCCTTACCCACACCATTTGATACAATTGAAATTCCATCCACCTCTCCTTCTGAAATTAGGAAGATAATAAACTCTCTCAAGAATAAAAGCTCACATGGAATTGATGGCATATCCAGCAGGATAATAAAAACTTGTTCCCAAGAAATAAGTGGGACTCTTAGCCACATATGTAATAGCTCTCTGAAGCAGTGTATCTTTCTAGATAGACTGAACTCTGCCATTGTTAAACCACTGCATAAAAAAGGGGATACATCTGATGTCAACAACTACCGCCCAATCTTTTTTCTGACTAACTTATCCAAAATTCTTGAAAAAGTAATGTGTTGTAGAATAGCTTCACACCTTTGTAAAAATAAAGTTTTAACAAAATGTCAGTTTGGTTTCCAGAAAGGTTTTTCAACAGAAAATGGTATATATACTTTCACTAATGAAATATTAAATGCGCTGAGTAACCGGAAGTCACCCGTTGGGATTTTCTGTGATCTCTCAAAGGCTTTTGATTGTGTAAATCATGGAATACTTCTAGAAAAGCTCAAGTAATGTGGTATGAACGGGACAGTGCTCAAATGGTTTAAATCATACCTAACTGGAAGAGGGCAGAAAGTTGAAATAAACAGTTCACATAATACGCAAAAAACTGGTGATTTCTCAAACTGGGGAACAATCAAGAATGGGGTGCCACAAGGTTTGGTCTTGGGTCCTCTGCTGTTCTTAATATATATTAATGACTTGCCATTCTATATTCACGAAGATGCAAAGCTGATACTTTTTGCCGATTGTACAAGTATAGCTATCACACCAAACAGACAAGAATTAACTGGTGAAATTGTAAATGATATTTTTCAGAAAATCATTAAGTGGTTCTGTGCAAATAGACTCTCATTAAACTTTGACAAAACACAGTATATAAAGTTCCACACAGTAAATGGAATGACACCATTAATAAATATAGACTTCGATCAAAAATCTGTAGCTAGGGTAGAATATTCAAAATTTCTAGGTGTATGCATTGATGAGGGGTTAAACTGGAAAAAACACACTGAGGATCTGCTGAAACATTTGAGTTCAGCTACTTATGTTATTAGGGGCACTGCAAATTTTGGCAATATACGTCTGAGTAAATTAGCTTACCACACCTATTTTCATTATCTGCTTTTGTATGGCATCATATTCTGGGGTAACTCACCATTGAGTAAAAGAGTATTCATTGTACAAAAGCATGTAATCAGATTAATTGCTGGAGCTCATCCAAGATCATCCTGCAGAGCTAGAGATCTTCACTGTAGCTTCACAATATATATTCACTTATGAAATTTGTTATTAACAATCCGAACGAATTCAAAAGTAATAGCAGTGTACATGGCTACAACACTAGGAGAAAAGATGATCTTCACTGTTGTTGTTGTGGTCTTCAGTCCTGAGACTGGTTTGATGCAGCTCTCCATGCTACTCTATCCTGTGCAAGTTTCTTCATCTCCCAGTACCTACTGCAGCCTACATCCTTCTGAATCTGCTTGTTTACTCATCTCTTGGTCTCTCTCTACGATTTTTACCCTCCACGCTGCCCTCCAGTACTAAATTGGTGATCCCTTGATGATGATCTTCACTACTCAAGGTTAAATCTAACTTTGGCTCAGAAAGGGGTAAATTATGCTGCCACAAAAGTCTTTGGTCACTTACCTAGTAGCATCAAAAGTCTGACAGATAGCCATATAGCATTTAAAAGGAAATTAAAAGAATTTCTTAATGGCAACTCCTTCTACTCATTAGATGAATTTTTGGATATAGTAAGTGGGTAATTTCCCCAACGACAAAAAAAATAAATAAATAAGTAAATAAATAAAATAAAATAAAATAAATAAATAAAATGAGTGTCATGTAATATTTTGTGTAATGTAATATCTTGTATAGACACCTTTTATTAACCTGACACATTCCAAATCATTACGAAGTGTCGTATTCATGATCTATGGAACAAGTACTAATCTAATCTAATCTACTATTTTCGGTCAGGAATACCTTAAAAATGTGAAATAAGCAAATTGCACCATTTTTCTGTTGCTTTACACATTCAAAAATTCTTCTTACAAGTAAAAGATTCTTCTAGTACAGAAAGCTACTCCAGTGACAGTCAGGACTCTCATCTGCAAAAATAGGCTTCATAACATAAATGTGAAGTTGTCATTGGGAATGTTAATTTATGGTACACCCAGTCCTTGCAATCCTACAACAAACATAGCACACTGAGAACTATGTAGCTTGAAACAAAAATTATTGAACAATTACACTTACTTAGGGTTTATTTATGTAAAATGTGATATTCAGTTCTTTTATTAAAAGCAACAACAATATGTTGTTATTGCACAAAGGAAATGTGCCCATGGATGCAAGGGAAACATCATTTTTTTCATATTTCTACATCTACATAAATACTCCACAAGCCACTTTATAGTGCATGGCAGAGGGTACATAATTCCATTATTACCAATTTTTCTTTTCTGCTGCATCTGTTTTCTGAGCAAGTGAAAAAGTGTGTGTAAATGCTTCTGCAAGCTCCATAATCGCTCTTATTTTTTCTCATGGTTCTTGCATGATGCTGGTGGCAGCATAATGGTCACAGTAACCTTTGAGTAGAGGGGAAGATGCCATACTTTTTGCTTCTACATGACGGGAAATTTTGAGATTTTCAAAATTTTGAGATTTAATCACACATCTGGCAAGGTTCCTTCAAACTGAAAACTGATGATGTATGTGATCAAATTATAGCTTTTGCGTCCTGTAGTAATTTTTTTTAAACATGTTGGATTACTGGGCATCTCACCCCAAAGATCACAGTAAGACAGCAAAATAAATTTGATACTATCACCAATTTACTACATATTTTACTGTCAAGTGATACAAAACAAAAGTTTCTATTGAAATTACTGACTGTTCTACAGTTGATATTTTCTGTTTTACAGCACAGTCATTACCCATATCTGCTTCATCTAAGCATGTTTTATGAAGCCACTTCTTACAATGAATGCACTGAATCCACTCCACTTACAGTCCTTTTTTTTTTTTTTAATAATAGTGTGTTACACACAACACACTCACTGTCTTCAGCTGTTGATTTTACTTTCCTCCCTCATTTGGTGTTTGGATGACTTTATTTGGTGTCAGTCCTTTTCTGTTGTGCTGCTTTCTAATGTTGTATGATTTCATGGTCTGTCAACAAAAATGGTTCAAATTGCTCTGAGCACTATGGGACTTAACTGCAGTGGTCATCAGTCCCCTAGAACTTAGAACTACTTAAACCTAACTAACCTAAGGACATCACACACATCCATGCCTGAGACAGGATTCGAACCTGTGACCGTAGCGGTCGCGCGGTTCCAGACTTTAGCGCCTAGAACCCCTTGGCCACTACGGCCAGCTGGTCTGTCAGCACCAATGCAGTTTGCATCATCATTTTTCTATTATTTCCGAAACTGGTATTGGTTCAATATTTTCAAATTAGGTAGGATCCCTTCATTAGTTGCAACACTTGCATTAAATGCAGTTCCTGCACTTACAGATTCTGCACTGCCATACCCACCAAGAATGTGGTATGCTTTCATTAGGATACTTCTCCATAATCTCTAGGCAGAGTCTGCAAATAAATAAGTGTACAAAAAGTATTATGAATGTCTATTTTACCCCAAAGAAAATATGGAGCACTCTCTTGCCACAGTGAAGTAACAGGAGTTAATAGGCACTGTACCTCCAAGTACCATCTTCTCCCAATGCATTCTACATGTTCTCTAAATTTTCCCAGAGGTGTTTTGCAAGAGTTATGTCATCTTTCTCCCAAAAATTACTGTTTAAGTTCCCTAAGTCTTTCTGATACCCTTTTGTTTGGGATATACTGACCTTTTACAGTCCTTACAAAGCCTCTCTGAATTCATTTGATTTCTACTGTCATGCCTATTTGAGAAGAACTACAAATTTGGGTAATAATTTGAGCTAGCAGGCACACGTTAAGGACTTAGCTAACAAACTGAGCAGATTTGTATTTTCAGTGAAAATATTATCAACTGCAATTGATGTTGAGTTACTTTGAATCTATTATTATTTAAGGTGTTGCTTTTTGGAGAAATTCTGCTAACACTGTGTGGATACTAAGAATATAGAAAAAATCATACAGAATATGTGCACCGTACATGAGAAAAAACATATTTGAGGGAAATCATTTTGTTCACATATGACACAATAAACAAAGAAATTTTTATGCTTCTCACCTAATGCATCAATTTGTGTAATCAGGCTCCTGAATACATGGAAATGAAAGTTTATAATAAATTAGAAGGGAACAATTTAAAACAGATAGAGTTAGGTCCAGTGAAAATAAACAAAGAAAGCAGCTTATAAAAGGTGCTGATACTGAAATGCTGTTACTCAGTGGGAATTCCTGCAGGATAAACTGCTAATTTGAACTCATTACAACCTGTTTATATCCCACTAAATGTATATAACTGTATATACTGAAATGCTGCTACTCAGTGGGAATTCCTGCAGGATAAACTGGTAATTTGAGCTCATTACAACCTGTTACATATCCCACTAAATGTATATAACAGTTCATAGAAATATCATTCTAGTGTTATTTTATTATTTGTTAGTGTAAAAGCTATTGTAATTGCAATGTAAAATTCTGACCTGTCTCTTATACACAAACCAAATGAATTACAAATATATGTCATGAGATGAATAAATTACAATTCTACAAAACTGGAAAATATTCTAGTGATGGTTGTACTAGAATCTTGTGTACATTCTCCTTCATAGATGCACTGTACATTCCCAGAACTCTTCCAACAAATCTAATTCTTCCATTTGCCTTTCCTAATACTGACTTAACATGATTGTTTCATTTCATATCAATTCATAGTAGTACTCCCAAATACTAAAATGAAGTGACAAGCTCAATATATCACCACTGATCTTGGAATCAGATACTGCACCTTTCTTTCTATTTGTTATGGGTATTATCTGACCTTGATCCACATTTACAGTAAGCTGCCATTCATTGCATCAAGTGGAGAAGTTGTCCAAGTCTTTCTGCAATTCCTTATAATCATCCAAAAATGATACTGTCCTGTATGCAATTGCATCATCAGTGAGCAGTCTAGTAGTGATGCTAATTCTGTCTGATAAATCATTTAAACAATGGAAAGAACAGGCAGTTACATCAACAATATTATGAAAAGGATAGATTGCTACTCACCATAAAGATGACACATTGAGTTGTGTACAAGCACCATGAAATGTCTGTTACACATTTAGCTTTCAGACAGAGCATTCCTCAGAAAAGAAAACACACACACATTCACATACGTAAGAACACCTTATGCACTCATAACTGCTATCTCTGGCCACTCTGGCTGGAGGAGCCAGAGATAGCAGTCATGTGAGTGTGAGGTGCGATTTCTTTTGTGTGTGTGTATGTGTGTGTGTGTGTGTGTTTTTGTGTGTGTGTGTGTGTGTGTCTGTGAGTGTGTGTTTTCTTTTCTGAAGAAGGCTCTGTCTGAAAGCTAAATGAGGAACAGTCTTTTCATTGTGCCTATCTGCAACTCAACGTGTCATCTTTATGCTGATAAATCATTTATATAAACATTATAGGTCCTGTTCAGATAGTTAAAGGAGATGAAAATTTAATAGGCATTGGGTACTGTAATTTGATAGTAGGAAAAGGAAAAGAAGGAAAAGTAGTAGGTGAATATGGACTGGGGGTAAGGAATAAAAGAGGAAGGTGCCTTCTAGAATTTTGCACAGAGCATAACTTAATCATAGCTAAAACTTGGTTTAAGAATCATGAAAGAAGGTTTTATATGTTGAAGAAGGCTGGAGACATGGGAAGGTTTCAGGTAGCTCATATAATGATAAGACAGAGATTTAGGAACCAGGTTTTAAATTATAAGACATTCCCAGGGTCAGAAGTGGGCTCTGACCACAATTTATTGGTTATGAACTGTAGATTGAGGGACCAATGACCGTAGCAGTCTGGTCCCTTCAAACCCACAAACCAACCAATCAACTGTAGATTGAAACTGAAGAAACTGCGAAAAGGAAGGAATTTAAGGAGATGGGACTTGGATAAACTGAAAGAACTAGAGTTTTTAGAGAGTTTCAGAGAGAGCATTAGGGAATGACTGACAAGAACAGGGGAAAGGGATACAGTAGAAGAAGAATAGGTAGTCTTGAGAGATGAAATAGTGAAGGCAGCAGAGGAACAAGTAGGTAAAAAAATGAGGGCTAGTAGAAATCCTTGGGTAACAGAAGAGATATTGAATCTAACTGATGAAAGGAGAAAATATAAAAACGCAGTAAATGAAGCAGGTGAAAAGGAAGGCAAAAGTCTCAAAAATAAGATCAACTGGAAATGCAAAATGACTAAGCAGGGGTGGCTAGAGGAGAAATCTAAGGATGTAGAAGCATATATCACTAGGGGTAAGATAGATACTGCGTACAGGAAAATTAACGAGACCTTTGGAGAAAAGAGAACCACCTGTATGAATATCAAGAGCTCAGATGGAAAACCAGTCCTAAAAAAAGAAGGGAAAGCAGAAAGGTGGAAGGAGTATATTGAGGGTCTATACAAGGGCGATGTTCTTGAAGACAATATTATAGAAATGGAAGAGGATGTAGATCGAGATGAAATGGGAGATATGATACTGCATGAAGAGTTTGACAGAGCACTTAAAGACCTAAGTCGAAACAAGGCCCCGGGAGTAGACAACATTCCATTAGAACTACTGACAGCCTTGGGAGAGCCAGCCCTGACAAAACTCTACCATCTGGTGACCAAGATGTATGAGACAGGCGGAATACCCTCAGACTTCAAGAAGAAGATAATAATTCCAATCCCAAAGAAATCAGGGGTTGACAGATGTGAAAATTACCGAACTATCAGTTTAATAAACCATGGCTGCAAAATACTAACACGAATTCTTTACAGATGAATGGAAAAACTGTTAGAAGCTGACCTCAGGGAAGATCAGTTTGGATTCCGTAGAGATGTTGGAAAGGCAAACCCTCATTTCTAGCATTTGTAGATTTAGAGAAAGCTTTTGACAGTGTTGACTGTAATACAATCTTTCAGATTCTAAAGATGGCAGGAGTAAAATGTTGGCAGTGAAAGACTATTTACTAGTTGTACAGAAACCAGATGGCAGTTATAATAGTCGAAGGGCACAAAAGGAAATCAGTGGTTGAGAAGAAAATGAGACAGAGTTGTAGCCTATCCCTGATGTTATTCATTCTGTATATTGAGCAATCAGTAACGGAAACAAAAGAAAAATTTGGAGTAGGAATTAAGATCCATGGAGAAGAAATAAAAACTTTTAAGTTTGTCAATGATATTGTAATTCTGTCAGAGACAACAAAGGACCTGGAACAGCAGCTGAATGGAATAGACATCATCTTGAAAGGAGGATATATGACAAACATTAACAAAAGCAAAACGAGGATAATGGAATGTAGTTAAATTAAATCATTTGATGCTGAGGGAATTAGATTAGAAAATGAGACACTTAAAGTAGTAGATGATTTTTGCTATTTGGGGATCAAAATAATTGGTGATGTTCGAAGTAGAGAAGATATAAAATGTAGACTAGCTATGGCAACAAAAGTGTTTCTGAAGAAGAGAAATATGTTAACATCAAGTATAGATTTAAGTGTCAGAAACTCTTTTCTGAAAGTATTTGTATGGAGTGTAGTCATGTATGGAAGTGAAACATGGACAATAAATAGTTTAGACAAGAAGAGAATAGAAGCTTTTGAAATGTGGTGCTGCAGAAGAATGCTGAAAATTAAATGAGTAGATCATGTAACTAATGCGGAGGTACTGAACAGAATTGGAGAGAAGTGCAATTTGTGGCACAACTTGACTAGAAGAAGGGATCAGTTGGTAGGAAACATTCTGAGGCATCAAGGGATCACCAGGTTAGTATTGGAGGGAAGTGTGGAGGGTAAAATAGTAGAAGGAAACCAAAAGATGAATACATAGCGGATTTAGAAGGATGTACATTGCAGTAGTTATTCTGAGGTGAAGAGGCTTGCACAGGATAGAGCAGCGTGGAGAGCTGCATCAAACCAGTCTCTGGACTGAGACCACGACAACAACAACAGTAGGTCCTGTTACACTTCCTTGAGGCACACCAAAGGTTAACATTCACCATGCAGTATAATGTACTGAGTACTATTAGTCAAATATTTCTCCAGCCAATCACATATTGAAAAGATACTCCATATATATAATATTACTCTATAATACTGTCTATTTGATATATTACATTTTTTTGTAAACAGGATACACCTGTGCTTTTTTCCAGTCATTTGGGACTATTCACTGCACAAGCATTTCTCAGTAAATATGAGCTAAGAAAGGCCTCCATGGTATATTCAATGTAAACTCTAACTGGTATTCCATCAGGACTGTTGCCTAATTCACTTTAAGTAATTTTAATTGCTTTTCAATACTTGGGGTGCTAACATCAGTGTTACTCATTTTTAAGCCTGTGACCTGATCAAAGATTACGCGGTAGTACACTCTCACATGAACACATTTTCAAATTTGAAATTTCAAATTACATCTGACACATCCACAAGAGAATGAATGGAAGGGTGAGATCCATTCATTGACTGTACATATTACCAGAATTTCCCAGGGTTTCCTGGATGAACTTTCACCGGGATCTGCCCATGAAAATTATTATAGGCTCTTTGTGTGGTTTTTCTTACAGGTGAATTATTTTCCATTAACTTTTCTATATCAGAAATTGAGCAATCTCTCTCATACAAAGAGTGCAGTGGTTTGTTTACACAACATTCCACAAATTATACCATTGAACCACTGTGTATTTTTGCCATAGATCAAGAAATCTACAACAGATCTCATCACAGAAGTGGTGAAGGCTCTGGTTTTTACCCTCCATCTGGCTCCAGACCAAAGGGTCCCTGATCAGTCCTGAAAACAATGCTGCAAATCAATAGCTGTGCAGAATTTTCACGAGAGATGCTAGCTGCCTTTATCACTTCTATCTGTCTCTGACAAGAATTCAGAATGGTCTGAGGACCCAGACAACAGATATTATTGGTGTGGCATGAGTAATGATGCGGGTACCCTGACCAAAACAGAGGAGAGATCACTGCATGAGGAGGAGAGACAACACCCAGTGACACTTTCTCACTATCAGCAGAAGAGGCATGGGGCTACCCTGTACACCATTAACAACATACCATCTTCCTCATAAAACAGCTCCAAATCTGGATATGTCATACCAGTCACCATCCAGTGATTTCTTACTCCCAAACCAGGGCTCTCAGTGAAAGACAGTGGCAAAAAGACGGGGCCAGCAAGCTTCACAGCATATTCACAATGGGAGATGCCACTCCTTTGCAGCAGCTCTATAAAGCTGGTTGCTAGTGGCCTATGCAGCTGCTACCTGTTTGTGAACAGCAGCCAACTCCTTCATCACAACCTCAGCAGCCACAATCCCTAACCATATGTAAATGTGAATGAGTTTCTTTCAAGGACAAAAAGAAGTAATGGAATTAAGTGCAGGACAAGGTTATGCCTATGTAAAAAGTAAACCAAGAGCAATGCACAAACTTGAGGTGCTCCTGCTATGGGAGTCACTACATGAGGTGCTGATAGTACCAGATCAAAGGCACCACAGAAATGTATTTAACAGTCAGTAGTTCGAACTGAATGACAGCAACACTAACAGCAGAATTGAAGCATACTATACATCAAATACACATGAACCTAGCTTCATTTAGTACAAAACAATATAGAAATTAAAATGCACTACACAATACACATAAAAACTACATAGTGTTGATCATGTAACAGCAGAGGCACTACTGGAGTGTATTTAATAGTCACTGCTTCAAACTGAACTCCAATCAGATCTTCTCAGACTCATGCAGAATTTGCACTCCTGGGCAAAATGATACAGTTGAGACAGAAACTTAACTGTAACTTGGAAAGGCAGTTTGGAGTTTGAAAAAAAAGGAGGAGGGGAAGCTGTGGCATATGGAAACTTCAAGTCATTTCTGAGAGCATGCCCAGCTGTTCCAATTGGATGAAATGCAAATTGTCAGCATTTGAGGCCTAGTTTCAAACCAAGTTTTAATGTTGTAATTATTCAACATTTTGAATATTCCACAAAATAGCAAAACAGAACATTTAAATGCAAGAAAGGCTGTTGATTGTATCAAAAGGAAAATTTACTTCAGAAAACAGTAATATTACTTTAAGACAAAGTAGCTAGCCACATTGTGAAATTCCAAACACCTCCAATAAAAACATTTAACAGTAAAAGAAAGCTACAATTAGCTAAGACAAATGATATTTCCTGCCTCAGGGAAGAAAGAGGTGTAAGTTACGGAAGGTCAGAAAAGGATAGATCTCTCGGTTCCTATGTTGAGAGGAACCCACCTGTTGTGAGGACAACAGTAGACAAAGATGAAGACAGATGTATCAGACAGAGAAGGAGGTCAAAAATAGTACATTGGTAACCAAAGCTCCAGCATCCGTTCAGAGATAATAGAAAGAAAGGTGGATTAAGAGGAAGTGAAATCAGAAGCGGAACAAGTACTGCAGTTAAGCTGTTAACCTAAATTATGCCTTATCATACAGATAAGAAAAACTTTATTTTTGAAACTGAATGTTTTCTTTGTTTCTACCAAATATCTTTTGCCTATTCATGCTAGGTGTCATCAGTGGTCTATAATGTAAAGAAAATATTTAATTATATATATCTTGATAGGAGATCTGAAATGATTCTTGGCAGTTCATTTAAATTACTGAACTATTTACAATGACATAGTAGCGCTTTTTTTTTTTTTTTTTTACACTTACATTAACTTTTATATCCTTTTTATGTATTCATGTGTTTTTCTGTAGGTACTAGATGCACATTGTACAAGTTTCCACTTGATATATCACATTTAAATATTTCACTGCACGTAACTTATACTGTAGCACACTGGACAGGGTCTTGCTTACATACTGTAGAACTGACTGAGGGAACATGTGAGCTGTATAGAATGAGAGTAGAGTGAGTTTCTGGGGTAGGCATGGATGGAGGGTGGGTGATGGGACACTGTGGGCATTATGTGTGTGTGTGTGTGTGTGTGTGTGTGTGTGTGTGTTGCATCTGTAGATGTAAGTATAAAATTTCATATAGCCTGCTACGTGAGGTAAGTCTTTTTCTTGAAATTTATTAATTCTTCTCAGTTTTCATGATAAATGCCTAAGATGCAGACACTAATAAAACAACTTTTCTCATTTAAAAAAATGCAAACATTAAGTAAGATGCATAGCTTAACATCTCGGCTTCTGTTTTTATGTTCCAAATAAATATCATCTGGACACCCTTGAAGAGCTTGAAATTTTTACTAAATATCCACAACAGTCAATAAACAAACAAAATTATTTCTGTAATAAACTCTTTTTCTAAGTGCTATCTTCCCTGTTATGATGTGATCTCTCTGTTTCTTGTCTTTTTTCTTTTGTTAGGATCACTTTTTTGATGACTGATGACTCATTCTTGCATAACAGTAGCTACATTTAACAGTTTTCAGCCTTGTTATTCACACAGCACTCCAAGCTGTATGTCATTGTCAGCAGCAGACTAATTTTAAACATACTCTGTTTGGTTGTCAAACAAACTGTCTAATCTCACACAAGGTTTCTATTCTTGATGAAAAAGATTAGATCCCTTTCTTATGCAGTTTTGTACTTCTAGTGTGGCAGTTCCATTTCTTGATATTGTACTTCCTAACTAATTGAAAACCTCCACATGTTCAGTTTCTCTCCACCTAGCATCAGGCTGCCATTGGCGGATGTCCTACTCATAATCACTGCTACAGTTTTGCTCTTGCTTGCTGTCAGCTGGCTCTCTTTAAACTTGGAGCTCCATTCATCTAATCTTCCCTGTATTTCTAGTTCTGCTTCTTCCCGAATAGCTACATCATCAGCAAAGACTAAAGCAATGAGATCATCATTTCCTATCTCCTTGTCCTCCTTTGCTATCACATCCATAAGTGCAATGAAAAGTAATGGGAAAAATGCACTCCCCTGTTGGACTCCTCTCGCTCTCCTCAACAAATCCGATCTGCCATTACCCAGTTGTTCACAACTGTTGCAGCCTTCAAACACCATTTGTATCTTCCTTATTAGTGAGTTTGGAACTATTAGTTTTTCTTAACACTTCCAGATCTTATAAACTGGCACACTGTCATATGCATTTTCTAAGTCCAGGAATGTGATTATGAGGTCTTTACCCTTTTCAAAATACTTGGTGAAAATATGGGCTCTGTTGTTACTCTGCTGCTTATAAATCCATGTTGTTCTTCTTTAAACCAGTTTTCTAACAATGATCTTAATCTTTTCTCCACAATATTTTCCAATATCTTAAGACAGTGTGATAATAGGGTGTTTCCTCCAAAATTAGAACACTTTCATACTTCCTTTCTTGAATAGTTGTATTATAATCCCCTTCTTCCAATCATCTGATACTTTGTTTTCCTTCCAAATGACTTCCAGTGTTCAATGTACCCACTGTACTCCTTGGATGCCTGCAGCCTTGGTCATGTCTGCTGTCAATTCATTGGATTGGCTGACTTGCCTCCTATCATCTGCTTCGAGGCATTCTCCGTCTGTGCCCAGGTAACATGTGGCTGTTCCACTTCAGGTTCTGGTAAATCCTTCATTTCCTGTTCCTCCTCTGGTATCTTCTTGCCATTCAACAATGTGCTGAAGTATATTTTCATCCCATCTCTGATTCCTTCTGCATCCTGGACTAAACTCCCATTTCCTCTTCCTATCACTGTTATGCCTTCACTATCTGATCCTTTGCTTTTTACCAATATGTACAGAATTTTCTTGTTTCAATTGCTCACTTCCTCTAGTCTTCAGGTGAATATTTCCCAACTTGTATGCCTGTTCCAATTTGCATATTTTTAAGCATCTACTGGTTTGATCTCTTGGATTTGTTTTTGTTTCTCCACATCTGTGATTTTCTTTCCTATGTTCCATTCTTTAATAGCTTCCTTTATCCTGTCATTTCACCAGTTGGTTTCCTTCTGTTTTACTTTACCACTTATTTTACCACAGACTTGTAAAGTGCTGTTTACTAACATTGTCTTCGGTGTTACCCAGTCCTCAATGCATCATCTGTTGGTAAATTTGCAGTTATCAGACTTTGATAGATGTTCTTCTCCTGCTTACTTTAGTCTGCATTTTTTGATCTTAGGTATCTTCTTGAACATATTGTGCTTGTCATTTTCTCCTTCATATCAGCTATATGTAGTCTATGGTCACTGTCCAATGATTCTGTTGATATGACTTTTACACTTCTTACTCTTCCTCCAGTGTGTTTATCACTCATCACACAATCAATAACTAAACTGCTTCTTCCATCCCAGTCATACATGGTGATTTTGTGGCTGTGTCTTTTCTTGGAGAATGTGTTCTTTATGGAGAGCTTATTTCTTACAAAAAAGTCTAGTTTCTTCTCAGTATTTCTTCCCCCATACCCAAAAAATCCCATCACTTCTTCATATCAACATCTGTCTACTCCAATTTGGGCATTCAAATTATCTATTACCATGATGTTATTTTCCTTGATGTTATCTTCCAATTTCTGTGGGAAGAGTTCTTCATCTTCATTGCTACATCCTTGTTGGGGGGCATATATTTGTACAATTGTGAGATTAATCTTCCCAGTATATATTCTCATTTTAATACTTCTCTCATCAATTTAGTTGACATCTACAACAGCATCAATGTCCCTATGAAACACCAGACCCTCCCCCCCCCCCCCCCCCATTTGCTGTGTATTCATATTACATTTCTGAATGAGATGATGGAGGCACTGGCTGTTACGCGCTGATGATGGGACTCTAAAAGCATACATGTTGATGGCATTATTTTTGGCCATATCTTTGTGTGATCATTCCACATTAACTGACTATCACTATCATCCATAAAATGCTTGTATTCATCACACACTCTGTAGGGTTATCACCTACACTTAATGTGACAGAATTGTTCTCCATCTTTGTGCTGAAATGCATGCTGTTTGTTTTCTTTGTGTTAAATGTTAATTCATCATATACTGTCCAATTCTATAAACATCCTTGAGTGTTTTATTTGCTTTCTGTATTTCAAGTTCTGGTGTTTTATGAGTGACTTTGATGTTACTGCCATCAGCAGAGAGAACTTTCTCTCCCTGTTCTATACTGTCTATAAAGTCGTTGACATATTGTACATTATGAACAGAATTAGACCCAATACACTATCCTGAGACATCTACATTTTTTATTCAGCTGTTCTTATGGCAACAAGCTCATTTTGTCACTGTGGTCATTTTCAAGCTATGTTCTTGTTATCGCTGGTGCTGTTAAAGTTTATTAGGTGTTAATAAGCTGTGAAGTTTTATTAATCTGCAGTTGCTGAGCACTATTTGTGAGATGTTATACAACTAAAAACACCAGAATCTTAGCTAATGATAGCAAAGATATGAAAATATCAGTAAATGGTAAATTTGCATCCTTTGATATTACAAACCTATATACCAACAGCTTAGTAAATGAAACAACTGATATCCTAGGTCTTATTAGTAGAAAATTAAACAGTCTGTTAAAAATATACTATACTTACCAAAAACATTATACAATAAAAAAACTCCAGAATCTTAGCTAACAATATTAAATGTATAAAAATTCCAGTAAACAGTAACTTTGTGTCCTTGGATATCATGAACCTATATACTAACCTTCCAATAAATGAAACAATTGATATCATAATTGAGAGATGTATCCATATTAAATCATTACCAAGCTGTTAACAGAAGCTGTCAAATTTAAAAACAAATCTAACATCTCAAAAATAGTGCTCAACAACTGCAGATTAACAAAACTGTATCAACTTAATAATATATTATAAATTTTCACTGCACCAGTGGTAACAATGTGCTAAGGACATACCTTGAAAATGGCCACAGTGGCAAAATGAGCTCATAGCCATAAGAACAGCTGAATAAAATACTATTATAGCAGCATTATTGATTAAAATTATTATTTAGCACCTATGTTCACATTTTTTTTGTCTGGGAGATGTATTACTAAAAATTTATCATCAGCAGATGCATGAACTATCTCAACTTTTGCACCTTGTTTTCCAGGTAATACTGTGTCTACTTGTTTGCTATTCCTGTTACATCTAGAGTTTCCAGTTGTTTAGAAGTATTTTATGGTGAACAGTGTCAAAAGTCTTGGACAAGTCTAACAATATGTCTATAACACATCCATCCTTGTCAAGATCTTCAAGTATCACTTTTTCTAACTCTGTAATGGCCAGTATTATATCTCTCCCACTTTTCAACCCAAATTGTACTTTATTGTAAAGGTAACACATTAGTCTGTCTTTCACAACTGATACAATGACACAGGAGAAGATGTCAATTTTACATTTATCTGATTAACTGCCAAAAGGTAATGAAACTAGTACATGGCTTTCAGAAAGTGAATAGAAGAAAGTCTCTCCCTTCCAAGAGCTTATTAAGCCACCGGCAGCAAGTGGACTTGATATAATAACCAGAGAGGGACTTTTATGAAAGGAGAACATGCTACCTTGTGTACATCTGCCTAGGAGATGGAACTGAACAGCATGGGCATGAATTCCATGTCTCCATCTAGGTCTAGCATTGATACAGACTTTGATTCAGAGATATCAAACTTATCCAGTAATGTCACAGTCCAGCAGTGTTGCGATGAATACACACACCATGTGATATGAACATGTCCACTGGCATTTAGCTGTCTATAACTGTCTATAAATACACTAACATGGGTTGAACACAGCACTTTGTCATGTATCATGGAGCTAATGATCACACACCATACTTACCACTGAATAACATTTTTTTTTTGTGATTTGAACTTGTTTAGCTTTGCTCGAAGGAAGGACATATCTCACTTATCAGTGATAGTTGTGCTCAGGTGTTCATTTTTGGCTCACCATTAATGCCATAATCTCTGCCAATGCCAACCAACCATAACTATCTTGGTGTTCACTTACTAACAATATAACTCTCTTCCTGAGTGAACATACAGATTATTTCTGTCTACAGTGCCAGACAGAAAAAATCAAGACAAATCTTTCAAAAGTATTATATTAATTACAGTTCTGTTCATCTGTGATGTAGATGAGACTGTTTCACAGCTGTCCACAATTCCAAGATACTAACAACAGGAAAGAAATGAAATAAACAGGAAGAGTATCATTTAATAAAGAGATGTCAGCTATAATTAGTGCATGTAATTACCAGTTACTGCATTCTTTCCTAACAATACACACAATTCTATACACCCTAAGATGTGACAACAGAACCTAAGTATATACCACTGATAACATGTACTTCATGGTGGTCAGCAACTCTGTAGAAGTTTTTTGATGGCAACCAGTATATGAAAATAGTAATAACCAAACAACATTAACACAGAGTGTTTCATATAAACAACATAATTGCTTTACAACTTTATAACATTGTGAGGAAACTGAGGACTCAAGTTGCACAAATTTATTAATTATCCTCAACATTGGCTCATCTTTCTTTCTACCAGCAAAGAAGGAAAGAAGGTTAGACTTAAACATCATGTTAATGTCATAGTCATTACTGATATAGCACAAGTTTGACTTGAGCAAGAATATTGAGGAAAATGGATCATGGCAATCAACTCAAGCATTCAGAGAGACCATAAGAAAACTTAATCTGCATGCCTAGACAGGAATTAGAATCCTCCAAGGGAGTGAAAGATATAACAGGGTATCATGTCTGATCTATCAACAAATAAATCATAAAAATACAAAAGTGCTCTTGTCATCATTTCCCTGACTGGAGAATACACCTTTGTCTTCTATGTGTGTGTGTGTGTGTGTGTGTGTGTGTGTGTGTGTGTGTGTGAGAGAGAGAGAGAGAGAGAGAGAGAGAAGTTGAATGTTTGTATTTCTTACTACTTTCTTTCTTTTTGATGTCACAATAGTGTATCCAGTATATAATGACCAAAAAGGGAATTATGTTCATTTTTCTTATGTTTGTTGAATGACTTAATGTGATACACTCAGTAGGATGACACAGTTGCCATGTGTAGTTTGATACACCAAATATTTGGCACTGATTCTGGACTGAGGCCAACATTTCTGATGACTGTAAATATATTTCTTGTGTTTGGCACCAGATAACATTGTGAGAGTCACATGATATTTCTTTGAAGCACATCTCCAGATGGTTACAGTAGTTCAGTTAGTAGGAAGTCACAGTTGATAATTTTCATTTGGTGGTGCCCAAATTTATTGAGGTTGCAAGCAGGATTCACACATGCTCAGGAAAGCTCTTGCAGCAGGATTTGCAGTAGTCCTCATGATGTCCCCTGCCAGTTGCCATAGATATACCTTCTGCTCATGAAGCCATGCATTGCTGTGGCTGTATGCTGAATTAAATCTCTGCAAGGCCCTGCACCACATCTGTTATTGAATATTCTTGTTTCTCCCATTTTAATATAGTGGCATCGAACACTGGGTTCCAGGCAGTGCTTAACTGAAACTGCACTCCCTGTTGATAAGACTCTGATGTAGAGATATGTTTTGCTTGCTTAATGTCTCAGAATGATGATTCTGTGGAGAAAACTTAAGTCTTTTCATAAAACATGTGATGCCCTGTGTTTAGATAATGCTCCACTGCTGTCATTTTTGTCAGTTTGGCTCAGTTGTGCACAATGATTGTGTTCAAGATAATGGTCTTGCACAGTGCAATATTTCTGACTGTTATAAGTTTTCCCACATTGGTATGGAATCTTATTTACACCATGCATTGTAAAGCTAAGATCATCTTGTTAGAACATAACAGATTCCTGAATTTTGGATCTCTTTTGTATTTCTTGAGCTCATTGCATTGGGTACACATCTATGTCTTTAGTTAGCTCCCTGCATTAAACTTACTCTTATCAGCATGAATAAAGTATCTGTTTCTCAGAATAACACTGTTTTTATAGATGGCACAGTTCACCTGGTAGACTGTTAGTATTAGAGGTCACATGCACTCTGTTAAGAAAAGAGCAAAAGATGCTATCAAAATGTGCAAACTGATGACAGCTTTTGGGCTCTAAGGCTAAATTTGAAATCCAAAATAATTTACTGCTCCAATTCATTGCCATGTATAACACAAATATATTTTTATTGCTTTTAGATTCATTTCCAGGGCAATAATTTATTAAACATCCATCAAAAAGTATATTTGATTTAGGAAGATTTATCATTGTGGCACATTGAGGGAAAAAACACATTGAACAGGGGTTAGTTGTGTGTTCAGTATCCTGAAAATCACATTTATTTTAGTATAATGATTGAAGACTTTTAAGTTATGATCTGCTTTGCCAAAAAATTCATAACTCTGTTCTAATTTTGTTGACTACCTTTGCTGTGGTTCTATGACAGTTTCACCTCCAAGATTTGTTTCAAAGTTCAAGTATGAATTTCCTGTTCTGTTCCAACTTCATTTTCTGACTTCAATTCAGATTTCTTTGTCATTTGTTTCACTACCACATATCTGAAGCTCAGTATATGTCTTGTTTAAAGATGGAAAATAATATTTTTAAATAATGGATAAGACAGCGCTGCAATAGCTGCATTATCACCTTAGGTGAAGAGTGAGAAATAAAGGTATTCAATTCATTTCACAACACTTTTTCAATGGGAAGCACCTCTGTTAGCCTTAACAATCTTGGTACATCTTAGTAAGGTATTGTTTGGGATTAGAGTCTCTGTCAACTGACAGTCTTATCTTTGTGTAGGCAATGCAAAGTGGGGGGGGGGGGGGGGGGGGAGGGGCGAGGATGAGTGGGAGTGGAGGAATTACTGACAAGACCAACTGCAGAGTCAGTTGACTGGTTGCAAGTTGGAATTGTAACTAATATGTGTTTTTTTTTTTTTTCACTACATAAAGCATTACTAAAGTATTTATCAAACACAAATTGCACTGAGTCATGGCAACAAACACTGGTTATACATGAAAGAGTGCTGGTTAAGAAGTAAACATAGAAAATGTAGTGGTACTGTATATTACTCAGTAGTTAAAGTAATGAATAATAAAGAACATATAATGTGTGATTGCAAAGGGAATAATTGTTTCATTTCAAATAATTTACTCATGAATAATTTATTTAATTATTCAAATCATGCCCAACTCTGGTTGTTACTATTGATTCTGTCTTCCCTTCTCATCCAACCGTAAAGTCGATGACCAATAAGAAGTCTGATAATATTTCAGTCATATGCTACTGAGAGTATTCCATCTTCAGTGACAACATGAGTGCAATCTCTACAATAATACAGCTATTACTAATTCAATTGTTCATGAGTGCACATGTAATAAGAATGAAAACTATACATGTTTAAATTAATTTTTCATTGATTGGTTAATCATGTATTTCAGGTACATGCTTCAGCACTCAGTGCAGACAGTACCAAAATGGCTTTTACTCTTGTGAGAATTTACTGTTGGTAGTACTCATATTTAAATTAGATTTGGAATCTGTTTAACTGTTGGTTTTATTTCTTTTTAGCATACTGGTTATTTGCATAAAAAGCCTCTTCACACATTTATTGCTGCCAATGCATGACGGCCCAGCAATATTTCCTCCTCCCAAACCTACTGTTGGCATACCTGAATGCCATCATCTGAGCTGTCCCCACAGATACATCTGCAGTTATTTCACACCATTGAGTATGTTATTCATTTTAAAGAAATGTGTAAAATCTGTCTTCTGCCCAATATTTGTGTATATCTACATCTTCATTATACTCTGCAAACCATCTGACAGTGTGTGGTAGGGGATACTACTGGTGCCACTAACTGATTCCCCCTTCCCTGTTCCACTCGTGAATGGCATGTGAGAAGAATGAGTGAGGGGAAGACTCTGTATTAGCTTTAATTTCTCAAATGTTCTGGCCATGGTCATTTCATGAAATGTGTCGGAGGAAGTAATGTGTTATCTGACTCTCCCTGGAAAGTGCTCTCTCAAAATTTTAGTAGTAAACCACCTTGTGATTCACAATGCCACTCATGTAACATATGCTACTGGAGTTTGTTCTGCATTTCTGTACCCTCATGCATGACCTAAACCCTCACGCACCACCTAAATGATCTTGTGACAAATCATACCGCTCCTTGTTGGATCTTCTCTACCTCCTCTATCAATCCTACCTGGTAAGGATCCCAGAAAAATGAACTGTATTCAAGAATCAGTCAAACAGGCAGCTTGTAAGCCAATTCCTTCATGGATGAGTTACATTTTCTTAAGATTCTTCTTATGAATCTCAGTCTGGCATCTGTCTTTCCTACTGTTTGGAAAGTGATACCATCTTCTGGTGTTACGACTTTCTTGTAGACAACTGCATCATCTATGAACAATGAAGTGCCAAAGAAACTGGTAAAGGCATGCTTATTCAAATATAGAGATATGTAAATGGGCAGAATATGGCGCTGCAGTCGACAATGCCTATATAAGACAAAAAGTGTCTGGCACAGTTGTTAGATCAGTTACTGCTGGCTACAATTGCAGGTTATCAAGATTTAAGTGAGTTTGAATGTGATGTTGTAGTCGGTACATGAGTGATGGTACACAGCATCTATGAGGTAGTGAGGAAGTGGGGATTTTCCTGTACAACCATTTCACAAGTGTACCATGAATATCAGGAATCCAGGAAAACATCAAATCTCCAACATCGCTGTGGGCAGGAAAAGATCCTGCAAGAACGGGACCAATGACGGCTGAAGAGAATCATTCAACATGACAGAAGTGCAACCCTTCCACAAACTGGTGCAGATTTCAATGCTGTGCCATCAACAATTGTCAGCATGTGAACCATTCAATGAAACATCATCAATATAGGATTTTGGAGCCAAAGGCCCTCTTGTGTACCCTTGATGACTCCACCATGACACAAAAAGCTTTACGTGGTGCCTGGGCCTATCAACACCAACATTGGACTGTTGATGACTGGAAACATGTTGTCTGGTTAGATGAGTCTCGTTTCAAATTGTATGGAGTGGATGGACATGTATGGATATGGAGACAACCTCATGAATCCATGGAACCTGCATGTCAGCAGGGAATTGTTAAAGCTGGTTAATGCTCTGTAATGGTGTGGAGTGTGTGTGGTTGGAGTGATATGGGACCCCTAATATGTCTAGATATGACTCTGATGGGTGACAGGTTTGTAAGCATCTTGTCTGATCATCTGCATCCATTCATGTCCATTGTGCATTCTGATGGACATGGGAAATTCCATCAGGAAAATGCGACACCCCGCATGTCCAGAATTGCTACAGAGTGGCTCCAGGAACACTCTTCTGAGTTTAAACACTTCCACTGGCCACGAAACTTCCCAGACATGAACCTTATTGAGCATATCTGGGATGCTTTGCAATGTGCTGTTCAGAAGAGATCTCCACCCTCTCATACTCTTATGGATTTATGAACAGTCCTGTAGGATTCATGGTGCCAATTCCCTCCAGCACTACGTCAGACATTAATGGAGTCCATACCATGTTGTATAGCAGCACTTCTGCATGCTCACTGGGTCCCTACATGATATTAGGTAGGTGTACAAGTTTCTTTGGCTCTTCGGTGTATGTTTTAAACAGTAATGGTCCTATCACACTTCCTTGAGGTACTATTGACCTGCGCATTTTTCTGATCACAAGGAAGGCTCCATTGCACCAACAGCCTGGTGTAGATTGCCACTAGAAGAGAAGCAGGTCCTTTGGCATTCTCCATATAGAATCATAGAGCTATTCTTCTTGCAATAGATCATGTTGCTCTATCACATAATAAGGACAGTTTCACTTTACAAGGTTTGGACAAAAATATAAAATACCATGAGAAATGCATGCTTGAACATAAATGCAGACACTAGCAAAGCCTTCAGCTTGTGCTGTTGTATTTCACCATGATCAGCACCTGTGCTATATCCTCAATATGTTGCAAAGTGTTAGTCATGCTCAGAAGAGTATTCTTGTAGTTTTGAGTGCATTAAGTTCAAGCTAAGCAAATTTGGGTGTGGGCAAACTGTTGGTGCTTGTATGGTGAATCTTCCTGTAACTAAGGAAGCTGAACTGTTTAGTATTTCAAGAGTCACTGTATTGAAGATTTATGCCACATACAGGGAAAGTGGAAAAACATCACTCACTAAGTCACAATGAGGATGAAAAGGTGTTTTGAGTGATTATGACTGATGGTCATTGAAGGGGATTTTGACCAAAAATAATTGGGCAACAGCTGCAAAAGTCATTTCAGAACTGAATATCACACTTACGAATCCTTTCAGCACTGAACCAATACAAAGGTTGTTCCAGAAGCAGGGAATTGCAGGGCAAGCTGGAATTTCTGAATTACTCACCAGTGATACACATCCACATAGCAGGAAAACATGGTGCTGAAGCCATAAAACATGGATTGTGAAGCAGTGAAAGTATGTCATTTGCTTGGATGAGTCTTGTTTAACATTTTCCAACTTCTGACTGTTTTTACATCCCAAGAGTGAAACATGGTGGGGGTTCAATGAATATTTGGGCAGCCATGCCATGGTGTCTAATGGACTCCATGGATACTTTGCAAGGTTACAGTAATGTCTAGGATTATATGACCATTTTGGATGATCAGGTCCCTCCCATGGCACAATGTTTGTTTCCAAATGGTGATACAGTGTTCCAGAGTGATACAGCCCCTGTTCGCACAGCTTGCATCATCCAGGACTGCTTTTGTGAGCACAAGAGTGAATATTTGCATCTTCCCTAGCCACCACATTCACCAGATCTTAATATTATTAAGCCATTGTAGTCCACATTGGACAGGAGGGTACATGTACACTACACACCTCCATCATCATTACCTGAAATTGTCACTATTTTGCAGTAAGAACTGTATAAGGTTCCCTTGAAAACCATACAGGACCTGTATTTATCCATTCTGAGATGAATGAAGGTATTTTGTATGCCATTGGCTTTCGTACACTGTATTAGGCACTGTAATGTGTTGTGTTTGTGGTGTTTCCATATTTTTGTCCTCCCCTTGTAGTTATTTGATGAGCTCTGTCTCTGCCCTACAAAGCTATCTTAGTCTTCCTGTTCTGCTGCTGTGCTGTGTATTTTCTCATTCTTGCAATAGTTTGCTGTTAGTGGACTACATGTATTTAAAAGAGATTTACAATTTGTTAAAGTGTTAGTTGCATTTCATTTTAGCTCACTATTTATTTACACAAGAAGACTTTTCCATACATATTTATAACTGTTTGTGCATGAGATCCAAATGATACCACCTTCTTTCAAACTCATTGTTGATATATGTAAACATCAGTATCTGAACAAGCCCCACAGGGAAATCTGAAGTTTTTTTCAAATCAGGAAGTGTGTTATTGATTTAAAAATTGTCTAAAACCTATCTTCTACCCAATGTAAAAATCATACTGTTTATTTTCAATCATCTTTATGTGGCAAATGACCTGATCATGTGCATCTCTGTTTCAGGAAAACCATTTCGGGTGAGATTCGAAAATGGTCAAGGAATTTTGTATTCCCTAAAGAATCTAGGACCTGGAAGAATATATAGGTAAGTGAAAATACATTTTTCTTGATTTGATTGCATATTTAATATTATTTTTATGAAATTCAAATGAAGCTGTTTAAAAGAAAATAATTATCATGTTCTTGTAAAAATAAAGAAAAAGCAGCCTCATTAAGTATTAGATTGTACTCCCAATAGAAAAATTTTACAGTATTAAGACTGGTTGTAAATTATAAGTAAGCAATTGTGGTCTTGTTTTTCTTGAAATTCATCCATCGGATCAAATATTCCATCATTTTACAGATATGCATCCAGGATACTAATTCTGGTCCTGATATTTCAGCTGACAATCTTTGAGCTACCCTCAAGTTAAGTTGCTTGCATAATTTTTAATCATTTTACACAATATTGTAGAGTAAATGCACACACATCAGAGATAACACTGTTGGTAAAAAGAGTGTCAATCATAGATAAAACTTTGTTCTTCTAGAAGTAAAACAAAGGAAGTGCAAAGTCAGCAAATCCATAGTGCTTACAAAGTATGCAGCTGATTATTATGGATGACATATGCTGAAATCCCAGGCAGTGAAGACTTAGAACAATATTTCCTTTAAATTAGAATAGAATAGAAACTTTATTGTCTCATAACATGTCTTATACCATCAGGTGATTGGGACATAGGTGTCTCATCAGTTTAAAGCTACTTCTGATTGTAAGTATACAGAATAATTACAGGTATTTCGCAATTTTAACTACCACAAAATTATTTAAAATAATCATGTGGAAAATAAAGTAAACTTAATAATAAATATTTACTTAAAGTACCTTTTTAGAATGATGGAATAAAATCTAACATCACGCACAATTATTTGTGACAATCAGTCATAAATTCTTCTACACTGTAATAACATTTACTTGCTACATATTTTTTAAATGACGTCCAAATTCTTATGGTTCATAATTTTTAAATTTTTCACAGACTTTATTTCCCAGCCTCATACCCATATAGTAAGGTGTCTTCTCCAGTAGTTTTAGCCTATGAGTTGGTAACTTATTCTGATATTTGTTTCTTGTTCCATAATCACGCTTAAACAAGTTATCCTCAAAAAGTTGTGGGTTTTGTTTATAAAACTTAATTGGCTCATTGGTATAGAAGCCAGGAACAGTCATAAGATCAAGGGCCTTGAGCAAAGGTCTGCATGATTGTCATTTTTCTGCACCTGCCATTGCTCTAATGATTTTTTTCTGTAGCCTAAAGACTCTCTGTAAGTTTGTTTTCTCTGATCCCCAAAAAGTTCTAGCATATCTAATCACAGATACAAAATATGCATGATATACAATTTTTTTGACCAATGTTTCTATTATACTGCTTATAAGATTCATTGCAAATATTAGACTATTTAGACAGTGACACATGGCATCTACATGTTCTGTCCATGATAAATTCTTGTTCAGCATTACAACTAGAAATTTGGTACAGTTTGTGGTGACAAGGTGATTGTCCTCATATGGTATTTCCAGTATATCCTGTAAAGTGAATGATTTGTGTGTTTGGTAGATTTAATTTCAGACCATTATTTCTCACCCAGGCCTCAATTTCAGCCAGAGACTGCTGAAGATGACTAATTAAATTTTCACTTTTCTTGCAACAGACTATTGTTGCAGAGTCATCTGCATAAAGAATAGTGTCTGAATTTATGTTTGTCGCAGGTCATTTATGTAATACAAGAACAATATTGGCCCAAGTACAGATCCTTTTTCTGTCTTTTTCCAACTTGAAAAGAATCTCTTACTCGTTTCTTCTATTACTATTCTTTGTTTCCTGTTCAATAGGTAAGATGACATCCATCTCAGTGGATTTTCACTAAAACCATATGCTTGCAGCTTGCGAAGTAGTAGTTTGTGATATACTGTATCACAGGCTTTACTTAGGTCACAAAAGATGCCCGATACATTAATATTTTTATTTAGACTACTACTATTTTTTGTAATAAGTTCATCAATGACTTGCACAGTGCAGTGTCCTCTTTGGAAACCATGTTGATTGTTCTGGATAATATTGTGCAGATTATTATAGTTAACTATCTGGTTACATGCAGCTCTTTCAAATATTGATAACAATGAGACTGGTCAATAATTACTCATTTCATCGTATCTGCCTTTTTTTTTGTAAATGGGCCATATTTCAGCATACTTCAATATACCAGGAAAATATGCTTCCTCAAAAGATTGATTCATTATAAGGGACAGATGATGTGCAATACTATGGGTGACCACCTTTATTATTTTGTGGGAATTTCATCCCAACCTACCTGAACAGTCTCACTTTCAACCAACAGTTCCAGTTTCCATTGTCTGCCTTTCTTGATACCTATTTTATTCTTTACAATGGCCCATATTGCTTTAGACTTGTTTTTAGCATTTGAAATGTAATTATTATTCACCAATTTTTTGGGTTGTCTGACAACTCTATCAAAGATTTTCATATATTGCCTTACATAATTTCAGAATTCTGGGTCTCATTTGACTTTCGCCTCCATATGAAGTTCTCTTTTTCTCATGCTTGAAATCTGAATACCCCTTGTTATCCATGAACCCTTCTTAGGTGTGTCAATTTCTATGGTTATAAAAGGAAAGCATTCATTGAACGCCATCAAGAGGGCCTCCAGAAACTTATTGAAATTTTCATTTACTGAGGACTTAGCAGTAAATGTCCATGAGATGAGGCTGATTTTATTGATGAACATTTCTATATTTTCTTGTCTAAAATTTATGATTTTCTTATTTGTGTGCTTTGGGCTAACACAGGGTAGTGGCATTAATAGAGCCCTGTGGTCTGAGATCCCTAAGCTTGTTGTTGTTGTTGTGGTCTTCAGTCCTGAGACTGGTTTGATGCAGCTCTCCATGCTACTCTATCCTGTGCAAGCTTTTTCATCTCCCAGTACCTACTGCAACCTACATCCTTCTGAATCTGCTTAGTGTATTCATCTCTTGGTCTCCCTCTACGATTTTTACCCTCCACGCTGCCCTCCAATACTAAATTGGTGATCCCTTGATGCCTCAGAACATGTCCTACCAACCGATCCCTTCTTCTGGTCAAGTTGTGCCACAAACTTCTCTTCTCTCCAATCCTATTCAATACTTCCTCATTAGTTATGTGATCTACCCATCTAATCTTCAGCATTCTTCTGTAGCACCACATTTCGAAAGCTTCTATTCTCTTCTTGTCCAAACTATTTATCGTCCATGTTTCACTTCCATACATGGCTACACTCCATACGAATACTTTCAGAAATGACTTCCTGACACTTAAATCAATACTGGATGTTAACAAATTTCTCTTCTTCAGAAACGCTTTCCTTGCCATTGCCAGCCTACATTTTATATCCTCTCTACTTCGACCATCATCAGTTATTTTGCTCCCCAAATAGCAAAACTCCTTTACTACTTAAGTGCCTCATTTCCTAATCTAATTCCCTCAGCATCACCCGACTTAATTAGACGACATTCCATTATCCTTGTTTTGCTTTTGTTGATGTTCATCTTATATCCTCCTTTCAAGACACTATCCATTCCATTCAACTGCTCTTCCAAGTCCTTTGCTGTCTCTGACAGAATCACAATGTCATCGGCGAACCTCAAAGTTTTTATTTCTTCTCCATGAATTTTAATACCTACTCCAAATTTTTCTTTTGTTTCCTTTACTGCTTGCTCAATATACAGATTGAACAACATCGGGGAGAGGCTACAACCCTGTCTTACTCCCTTCCCAACCACTGCTTCCCTTTCATGTCCCTCGACTCTTATAACTGCCATCTGGTTTCTGTACAAATTGTAAATAGCCTTTCGCTCCCTGTAATTTACCCCTGCCACCTTTAGAATTTGAAAGAGAGTATTCCAGTCAACATTGTCAAAAGCTTTCTCTAAGTCTACAAATGCTAGAAACGTAGGTTTGCCTTTCCTTAATCTTTCTTCTAAGATAAGTCGTAAGGTCAGTATTGCCTCACGTGTTCCAGTGTTTCTACGGAATCCAAACTGATCTTCCCCGAGGTTGGCTTCTACTAGTTTTTCCATTCGTCTGTAAAGAATTCGTGTTAGTATTTTGCAGCTGTGACTTATTAAACTGATAGTTCGGTAATTTTCACATCTGTCAACACCTGCTTTCTTTGGGATTGGAATTATTATATTCTTCTTGAAGTCTGAGGGTATTTCGCCTGTTTCATACATCTTGCTCACCAGATGGTAGAGTTTTGTCAGGACTGGCTCTCCCACAGCCGTCAGTAGTTCCAATGGAATATTGTCTACTCCGGGGGCCTTCTTTCGACTCAGGTCTTTCAGTGCTCTGTCAAACTCTTCGCGCAGTATCATATCTCCCATTTCATCTTCATCTACATCCTCTTTCATTTCCATAATATTGTCCTCAAGTACATCGCCCTTGTATAGACCCTCTATATACTCCTTCCACCTTTCTGCTTTCCCTTCTTTGCTTAGAACTGGGTTTCCATCTGAGCTCTTGATATTCATACCAATCGTTCTCTTATCTCCAAAGGTCTCTTTAATTTTCCTGTAGGCGGTATCTATCTTACCCCTAGTGAGATAGGCCTCTACATCCTTACATTTGTCCTCTAGCCATCCCTGCTTAGCCATTTTGCACTTCCTGTCGATCTCATTTTTGAGACGTTTGTATTCCTTTTTGCCTGTTTCACTTACTGCATTTTTATATTTTCTCCTTTCATCAATTAAATTCAATATTTCTTCTGTTACCCAAGGATTTCTACTAGCCCTCGTCTTTTTACCTACTTGATCCTCTGCTGCCTTCACTACTTCATCCCTCAAAGCTACCCATTCTTCTTCTACTGTATTTCTTTCCCCCATTCCTGTCAATTGCTCCCTTATGCTCTCCCTGAATCTCTGTACAACCTCTGGTTCTTTTAGTTTATCCAGGTCCCATCTCCTTAAATTCCCACCTTTTTGCAGTTTCTTCAGTTTTAATCTACAGGTCATAACCAATAGATTGTGGTCAGAGTCCACATCTGCCCCTGGAAATGTCTTACAATTTAAAACCTGGTTCCTAAATCTCTGTCTTACCATTATATAATCTATCTGATACCTTTTAGTATCTCCAGGGTTCTTCCATGTATACAACCTTCTTTCATGATTCTTAAACCAAGTGTTAGTTATGATTATGTTGTGCTCTGTGCAAAATTCGACCAGGCGGCTTCCTCTTTCATTTCTGTCCCCCAATCCATATTCACCTACTATGTTTCCTTCTCTCCCTTTTCCTACACTCGAATTCCAGTCACCCATGACTATTAAATTTTCGTCTCCCATCACAATCTGAATAATTTCTTTTATTTCATCATACATTTCTTCAATTTCTTCGTCATCTGCAGAGCTAGTTGGCATATAAACTTGTACTACTGTAGTAGGCGTGGGCTTCGTATCTATCTTGGCCACAATAATGCGTTCACTATGCTGTTTGTAGTAGCTTACCCGCATTCCTATTTTCCTATTCATTATTAAACCTACTCCTGCATTACCCCTATTTGATTTTGTGTTTATAACCCTGTAGTCACCTGACCAGAAGTCTTGTTCCTCCTGCCACCGAACTTCACTAATTCCCACTATATCTAACTTTAACCTATCCATTTCCCTTTTTAAATTTTCTAACCTACCTGCCCGATTAAGGGATCTGACATTCCACGCTCCGATCCGTAGAACGCCAGTTTTCTTTCTCCTGATAACGACATCCTCTTGAGTAGTCCCCGCCCGGAGATCTGAATGGGGGACTATTTTACCTCCGGAATATTTTACCCAAGAGGACGCCATCATCATGTAATCATACAGTAAAGCTGCATGCCCTCGGGAAAAATTACGGCTGTAGTTTCCCCTTGCTTTCAGCCGTTCGCAGTACCAGCACAGCAAGGCCGTTTTGGTTATTGTTACAAGGCCAGATCAGTCAATCATCCAGACTGTTGCCCTTGCAACTACTGAAAAGGCTGCTGCCCCTCTTCAGGAACCACCCTAAGCTTACTACACATTTTTCTGTTGCTCTGTAGTTTAAGCTACTAGCAATGTTATCTATGCAGGATGGCAACGAAGCAGTTACCCTTGTTATTTCTGTAAAATTTAGAATAAAACCATGTGTGGACATCAGCTTCTTCATCTTAAAGGCAAATTTGTCATTTTCTCTGACATCTATATTAAAATCATCACAAACAACAATTTTTTACATAACTTTTCAGTTTTGAGTTGGTGGAGTAAATTTTCAAGTTTGATTGGAAAACTGCAGGAGATTGAGTAACCAGGGGTATGATATATGATGAATATCAGCATTTTATAGTCTGTAAGTTCTGTGCAGCAACTCTCAAATGTGTGTTTTTCATTTAAATTATTGAAATTTTGCTTAATTTGGTATTTTAGTGATAAATGAATCAGAATACATGAACCACTATACCCATTGTCTCTACAGAAGCTAGCTGCTACTGTAAGTTTGTTCAATAAATTTATATTTTCACTCTAAGCCAATGTTCACTTATGCAAATAACCTTTACAGACCATTTTGTTCTCTCTAGAAATATTTCTAACTCATGAAGCTTACTGACCATATTACTTGATAAACCTCAAATATTGAAATACATAATAAGATTAATATTTGCTATTCTAGATGTGATGTCATCAAAATTATCTACTCTAAAATGGCCAGAAACAACTTTTTTTGGATTACTTATTTTAATGTTTTTTCCTCCCAGTTTCTACTAAAAAGTCCTTAAGGTGGCATGGTGGTGAAGTTTTTCTCTTGTTATGAGTGGCTGCTATTGAGTCTTCTGCTGTTGTTTCTTGTGTTGTTGTTTGAGAGCAGTGATGTGAAATGTGGGGTTTCCATGATTTGCCGAGCTCGAAGACTTCATCTTGGTTGAGCAGGTTGTCTGCTAATAGTATTTCAACAGCTTTCTTGAGCACAGAATCCCAGTAGGATGAGGCTGTGGTCAGTATCTTATCTTTCCTCTTATGCACAGAATGGCCAGTGGAAGTACAGTGTTGAGATATTGCAGACTTATTGGTCTGTAAAAGGCAAATGTATCACCACCATTCAATGCAAAGTTCTTGTACAGTACATACTGTTTGATCTATGTACTTTTTTCCACATTCACAAGTAATATCTCTTCAAAAATGCAAGAATAATGAAGAAGCATGAAGTGAGTGTGATCTTCCTTCCACGGTGCAAGATAGCAGCTCTTCTGGGATCTGTAAAGGATGATCTGTGTTACAAAAGGTGGGTATAAATGAACTTCCTTGTGAGTGTTGCAAAGGTACTTAGAACAAACAATATGTAAGGCTCTAAAAGCTGCATTGAACAACAGGGCCATACCAACCTTCTACAGTCCAATAAATCTGTAGTAGCTGAACAATGTATTTCCACTGTCCATTCCATGGATTATGGGAAAGTTAAGTTCCTGGCAATAGCCTCATCCTACTGGGATAGCTTGAAAAATCACGGACACCCCTCAATTCAAGTCTTCACTCTCAAAGGAAATATTGTTCTAAGTATTCACTGCCTGGCAATTCAAAATATGCTATCCATAATAATGAACCACATACTCCTACATCTACATCTACACAGATACTCCACAACCCACTATACGGTGCATGGCGGATGGTAGCCTGTACCATTAGATGTTATTTCCTTTCTTATTCAACTCTCAATCATAATGAGGGAAAAATGACTGTCTGTATGCCTCTATATGAGCCCTAATTTTGCATATCTTATCTTCAAGGTTCTTACACACAACGTATGTTGGCGGCAGTAGAATCGTTCGGCAGTCAGCTTCGAATGTTGATTCTCTAAATTCTCTCAATAGTGTTTATCGAAAATAACATCACCTTCCCTCCAGGAATTCCATTTGAATTCTCAAAGCATCTCCATAACTCTTATATTTTGTTCGAACCTACTGGTAACAAATCTAACAGCACACCTCTGAATTGCTATGATGTCCTCCTTCAATCCGACTTGGTACAGATTCCAAACACTTGAGCAGTACTCAAGAATAGGTTGCACTAGCACCCTATATGTGGTCTCCTTTACAGGTGAACCACTTCCTAAAATTCTCCCAATAAACTAAAGTCGACCAATTGCCTTATCTACCACAACTCTCACATGCTTGTTGCATCTCATATCGCTTTGCAACATTATTCCCAGGTATTTTAATGGCCTGACTGTGTCAAGCAGGACATTAGTAATACTATATCTGAACATTAAAAGTTTGATCTTCCTACTCATTTGCATTAACTTACATTTTTCCACTTTCATGGCTAGCTGCCATTTATCACACCAACTGGAAATTTTGTCTAAGTTTCTTGTATCTTTCTACAGACACTCAACTTCAACACCTCACTGTACTTCATGGCATCATCAGCAAACAACCACAGGTTACTGCCCACCTGTCAGAGAAATCATTTATGTATATAGAGAACAACAGCAGTCCTATCACACTTCCCTGGGGCACTCCTGATGATACCGTTGTCTCTGATGAACACTCACCTTCGAGGACAACATACTGGGTTCTATTATTTAAGAAGTCTTCAAGTCACTCACAGATCTATGAACTTATTCCATATGCTTGTACCTTAATTAACAACTGACAATGGGGCACCATGTCAAATGCTTTCCAGAAATCTAGAAATATGGAATCTGCATGTTGCCCTTCATCCATAGCTCTCAGTATATCATGTGAGGAAAAGGCAAGCTGAGTTTCACAAGAGTGATGCTTTCTAAAACCATCTGATTCATTCACATAATCTTCTCAGTCTCAAGAAAGTTTATTATGTTTGAAATGAGAATATGTTCAAGCACTTCATAAGCATTGTGAATTTTCTGACTCTGCACTTGCTTTGTTTTACTCTTAAAAGCATGAAGTTTTACCTATAATTGATGCTCTTGTTTAACAGTGCATCTCTGATATGTGCACATTTACTCCACAGCATTGTGTAAAGTGATTAAGAATCTTGCAAGCAAGTCATCTTGAGAATGGCTCAAAGGACGCCAGCTGAAATATTTGATCAAGAATTAATAATATCCTAGATGTACATCCAAAAAAATGTTGGAATAGATGTGGCTGTAATTCTTACACTAGAACAGTTCTTTAAAGTCAAGGACTGATGTATCATAGAACATTAGAGTCACAACGGGAAATGTGTGTTAAAACAAGTACAAGCAATGGAGTGAGGAAAGATAGCAAATCACAGTATGGATGAAGTATTGAGCATAAGTTAAGTACAGTAACATCAATGTTGAGTTGATTGTGGGGAATAGTTGTTTTGAAATGGAAGGGGTGAACATAAAAGAGGGAATGGAAGATACAGCAGGGAAGCGGTATAAAAATGAGTGTGGAGAAACAGCTCCCTATACAGAAGGCAGAGGTCATTGCACAGAAATGCAGGTGGATTGGTGGGCAAGCACAAAATAATAAAGAGGCCAGATTACCTTTCACGCTATTGCTAATTTCTCTTTCCAATACTATTCCTACTCCTCCTATATTGCTGATAAATACGAATAATCCTATTATCTCGACTCCAGTACTCTCTCAAATTGACATCACACCTTGCTCATACTTAAAATATTTTTTTCTATATCTTTCCTGTTTCTGCCATTAGATTTTCTACATTCCAACACTGCCTTAGCATTCTAACATTCACTCCATCCAACTTAATTAGTTCCCTCTTTCCACCTGGTAATCCTCCCAAGAAATGCCCACTCGGGGATCTGAAGGGGGGACTAATATGCCTCCAGTATATTTTACTCAGGAGAAGGCACCCAGAGAACTGTATATATTGCAGAAATGTAATATCGTGTTTTCCATTGCCTTTGACATCAAAGTACTGTATTAGATCATGCTTGTATGTGCCAGCACAGTTGACATATTACTTGATGATCTCTGCCAGTTATATCTACTGATGGAAATTCTGCATTCATTCAGGAGATGTTACTGACATGATCTAATTCCCACGTTAACAACATATTAGAATAGAGACTAGACTGGAGAATGTACAAATCAAGTGCTGGAAGAAATTAAGGTCCATAATTTTGCAAACCACAAGTCAATATGTATTGCTACATTCATTCAAAAACATAAGCTATTATATGGAACTATTTCCGTGATAAGAAATGAAATAATCAGTAACAGTAATCATTCTTACACAATGAAAACTATTGTTATGAGTTCATATCTTTGCCAAATGAAAACTTGAACAATGTTAAAGTCTGTGAAATGTCTGGATTATGTATTTTTTATTTATTTATTGCTTCTTTTTTCATTATGTTCTTTTATACAGGATATACACTGAAGTAGGACATTTTATACAATGTCAGTGGTCTCTGAAAGTAAAGGAAACAAGAGTTATAAATTAAATACCTCTACTGGGCTTCAAAGTAACCACCATTAGCTATATTACACATCTGACATCAGTTGTAAAGCTATTGGACACTGTGAGCATATGCTTCCCGTGCAGTTGCTTCAAGCACCATGGTGTCATATTGTTGGATATCTGCATCATTACTGGAGAAGAGACCTGGTGCTATCAATATGACCTGGAGAATAAATGACAGTCAGTGGCATGGTGTTCATCATCTTCCCCACCTCTCATAGGTAGAATTTTGTGATGGCTCAAGCTCTTGCTGTCAAAAAGAACATATCATCTTAACCTTCGATTTTATCAGCTGATTTTTTCTGGGCTATGCAGGGGATAATGAACACTGTTCCATTGACTGTTGCTTGCTCTCTGGGTCATAGGTCTCATAGCCTGTAGTGATATGGACATACAACAATGCTGGAGATATCCAACAATGTGTGACCAAGGTGCATCGAGCTATTCCAACAGCATTAAAACTGACATCAGAAGTGTGTTGCAGGCCAGTAAAGACCTTTTGTTTGAAACTCGTGTTTCTTCACTTTCTGAAACCATTCACTCAACTTGTCAGATGCAGCATGTATATCATAATAACAGTTGCCATTGAAATAAGCTGAATAACAGGTATAATGCAAATAGCATTTACGGTCAAACTAATTCACATCTATAATTCAGAGAATCATAAATACAATTGACATAACACTTACAATAAAAGAATAAGAATTTCATATTTCAAGAGACTACCCACCTAAGAGCCGCTTCTGCGATGGGGAGGTTCGCGGGCCCAGTGCCAAATTTGTCCGGTGGATTAATAACAGGGGTTGGTGTGCTGGACACCCTGAATGTGGTTTTAGGCAGTTTCCCACATCCACTGGGTGGATACTGGGCTGGTACCCAAATTCCTTCTAAGTTACATGGTTCACAAACATTTAGAAAACTTTTGCTCACTTTCACATACATAACACTACACACAGACAGTTGGGATACAGATATTCAGTCCCACGGGGGAACAGAGTGGTGACAGGAAAGGCATCCAGCCACCACTTAAATCAACCATGCCATATCAGTAAAGGTATGCTGGCCCTGCACAGTTGTGGGAAAATGCACAAGAAAAAGAAGACATTTCAAGAAACTCATTTAACGAGTAAAAACAGTGTTCTACCTAGTAGGCCTTTATCTGTATTTAAAACTTTTTAGTGTCTTTTAACAATTTTACGCAACTAGGTAATACAGTATATAATTTGATGGGTGCAGGGTACCTGTAATAGTTTGCTCCAGTTTTATACGTATCTATGTCATCCTTTTGTCTTGTGTTGAAATTATGTACAGTGTAATTCTTGTAAATTTGTGAAATTTGGACATACATGTTTCTTTTCACATGAATCACATTTTCCAAAATGTATGTACAAGGAAGAAGAAAAACACTTTTTTTAGCAATAACCTGCATCATTTTCTTTGGTCTACATCTTACATTACTCTTATTATTTTCTTTTGTAACCTGACACCACAATTACCCCAAAACAATACACAGTATCTAAGTATGAAGTGGACATATGCAAAATGTGTGCGTCAGTTCTTGTGCAGTTCTTTCTTTCTTTCTTTCTTTCTTTCTTCTCTCTCTCTCTTTCATTTTTAATCCTCTTCTTCATCTGTCTCTCTCCTTTCTATCTTTCTTTCTTTTTTTACATATATATAATATTGTCACACAACAGGCTGTATGGGTATTTAATTGTTAGTGTATTTCTTCTACATCTGTGTTCCACTGAATATCCTGCCATATCCAAAGCCCCAAAATTTCACACAGTCTGTCTTTATGGCTGTTTAACCAAACAGTTCAATGTGAGGAGACAAAGGAGTCCTGTTCAAGACTGTGTGTATGTGCATAGAAACAGTGGCAATAAAAATTATCTGAGATGTTATGTGAGGCTTCTTGGATGTGTTTCATGGGTGTTACCTCAGTGCTGCTTTCAACCAACATAGTAGCATCATCTGCAAACTGAAATACCTTTTCTGTATTATCTATTAAGACTAAGTTATTTGCATAGACCAGAAACAGAATAGGATCTAGAACAGATCCTGTGGAACACAATTTTTCACCCCTGTTAAATATGACTTATATTTAACAATTCAGACATTTCTCACCTGCTCTGTTTCCACAAACTGTTTCCTTTCTGCAAGCTGTGAAGTCAACCCAGTTACTTGCCATTCTCCTGATAGATATTTTTTTCTAATTTAAAAACCAGCTTTTATGACTGATTGTATCAAACTCTTTTGAAAAAACTATAAATAATGCTGTAATATTTACCTTTGTTGTCCATTGCTTGATGCGCATCATGTATAAATGAGAAGACTGCTGCTCACGTTGAGCAAGCTGTTCGAAAACCCTGTTGGGACTCTGACAGTATGTTACTGTGATCTAAGATGCTTTTACCTTTTATGGAAAAATTTTTCTGTTACCTCTGCTAATGCTGAAGATAATGCTATAGGCCTATAATTTGACATGTAATGCTTATTCCCTTTTTTATGCAATAGCTTAACTTTACTTCTTTTGAGACTTGGGAAAGTTTATGAAGAAAAAGACAAATTGATCAGATAACACAGAGATTCAGAAATCAGCCCTCCACATTTTTTATAATGAAGTCTGATATGTTATCTGTTCTTTACAAGTGCTTGGTTTTTAAGTTTTCAATGCCTTGCTGTAAATGCTTCTCATTTGTTGGATATAAAGATATTGTTTTACATGATGATTTTATGTTTTGTTCAGTGTACATTAGATGCTTGTGAAATATACTTTGCTGTACAGAGTCTTCTGCTATATTTGTGATGTACTGATCAAAAGCATCAGCTATTTCCACAGGATTGTTAGTAACTCCAAATTCATTTTTGTAATGTCATGTTATTTAGGTCGTCTTTCTTGTCTATTTCTCATTTTATCACTTCACATATTGTTTTTGCCCTGTTAGAAGCAGATCTTATGCACATATCAGTCTCTAGTCTCTTATCTTCTTTCATTACTTTCCTCAGGATCCATTTGTAAGCTTTACAATATCTGTTAAAGTCAGTTGCAGTCCTCCGTTTCTTTGCTGCATTGCATGGGTATCATTTCCTGGTACAAGAGTTTAATATACCAGTAGTGATCTGCCAGTTATGAATGCTTGAACTTTTTTTTTTTATTTTTGAGGGGGAAACAAGATTAAAGTAGTTCTTCACTATATCTATGAAAAGGTGAAATTTGTCTTATACACAACCCACCCAACTTATTGACTCCCAAGGTTCTTCCTGTAAGTAGCTTCTGAACAATTGTATTCTGTGGTTGCTTAAGGTCCTACCTTCAAGTTGCTGTGTCCCATTTGGCACATAGGCATTGGAAATAATGACAAATATTTATCCTGAAATCATAAAGAATGTTGTTATATTCAAAGTTGCACTAATAAAATTTGGTGTGATGGAGAGTGTGATGTCTTTCACAAACGTGAGAAGAAAATTTCATTGAACTGTACTATACAAGCGATTGTCGAAATTGTAGTAAGACATTATTTACATTTCAGTCCTGTGTAAATAAGGTTTTCAAAGACCAACCAGAGAAGAAAAATTGCTTGTAAATATTCCATTAAAGCTTGTGTTAAAAAGTTAGCTGTTTCAATAGAAACTTGTTTGTAAAACATGCAAAATAAGTTGTTGTCAATACAGAAAAATGATTAACAAAGACGTATTCATGTACCTACTCAAGACTTTCCTTTGGTAAGGACTCAGCTATCTGAACAAGGTAACTGAAAGTCATTGCCTGATTCCTATTTGGTGCCATTTGATTACATTATGTACAGTGTGTGTACTGTAATTTAGGACAAGTAAACTTAACCTAATATCTTGAAATATTTAGCCTATATATTCTTACAATATCAGACATTAGACTGGCAGTAATGATAGTGATGTTGTGTACATATTTCTCTTGATTAATATTTAGGGGCTAAAGTTATTTACATACTACATGCTACAACATATTCGCGTGATTACAGTACATACATATAAGTAATAAAAGCATTCCTCATTCTTTACACATGTACTCCTCTACACTATAAACAATGTTGATTCACTGAAAGAGTGTAATAGGAAGAATGACCTGGAAGTCTTGCTCGGTTCTTTCAATTTGACATCTGTCGTTGATTTCCCTACTTGGGTGGTAAAGGACAGCTGCACATTAATAAATAACACTTTTATAGACCAAGATAAGATTAAAAACATAAATTCTTGTCCTGTTGAGAATGGCCTCTCTGATCATGCTGCTCAGCTAGTTACAGTATAGGTCATAGCTCCATTCAGTAATTCAAAACTACCCATCAAAGTTGTGCATTCAATTAATGACTCAAAAATTAGAAATTTCAGAGAAAATCTTCACCAGTTGGACTGGGATGAGGTGTACAAGGAACCTGATGCTAATTTAAAATATAACTTATTTCATGATACACTTGTAAGAGAATTTGAAAACTGTTTCCCCAAGAAAGTAGTTAAATCTAATTATAAAAAACCATGCAAAAAATCTTGGCTTACTAAAGGAATAAAAAAATCTTGTAACCACAAAAGGGAACTGTATCTAACAACAAGAAAGGGTAGTGACCCAAAAACAGTCAAATATTATAAAAACTACTGTGCTACATTAAGAAAGGTTATTAAAAAGTCCAGAAGCATGTGCATCATGTCTGAGATTAATACTTCTGATAACAAAATCAAAACAATTTGGAATATTATTACAAGGGAGACAGAGCAACCAAGAGTACAGGATGATGTCATTACCATCAAAGTGAATGAAAACTTGACAAACAACAAGCTGAAAGTCGAAAACATTTTGAATAATCATTTTTTAAATGTTGTAGAGAAAACAGGATCTAAATGTTCATTAGAAGAATCAAGGCAGTTAATGGAAGAGGCCTTACCCACACAATTTGATACAATTGAAATTCCACCCACCTCTCCTTCTCAGATTAGGAAGATAATAAAGTCTCTTAAGAATAAAAGCTCACATGGAATTGATGGCATTTCCAGCAGGATAATAAAAGCTTGTTCCCAAGAGATAAGTGGGATTCTTAGCCACATATGTAATAGCTCTCTGAAGCAGGGTAGTTTCCCAGATAGACTGAAGTATGCGATTGGTAAACCACTGAATAAAAAAGGGGATACGTCCAATGTCAACAACTACGGCCCAATATCTCTTCTGACTGCTTTATCCAAAATTTTTAAAAAAGTAATGTATTGTAGAGTGGCTTCACACCTTTGTAAAAATAAACTTTTAACAAAATGTCAGTTTGGTTTGCAGAAGGGTTTTTCAACGGAAAATGGTATATATACTTTCACTAATGAAATATTATATGCTCTGAGTAACCATGAGTCACCTGTTGGGATTTTTTGTGATCGTTCAAAGGCTTTTGATTGTGTAAATCATGGAATACTTCTAGATAAGCTCAAGTACTGTGGTATGAATGGGACAACGCTCAAATGGTTTAAATCATACCTAACTGGAAGAGTGCAGAAAGTTGAAATAAACAGTTCACATAATATGCAAAAAAGAAAGAAAAAAAAAAAAAAAAAAAAGGGGGGGGGGGGGGGGGGGAACTGGTGATTTCTCAAACTGGGGAACAATTGAGAATGGGGGTGCCACAAGGTTTGATGTTGTGTCCTCTAGTGTTCTTAATATATGTTAATGACTTGCCATTCTATTCACAGAGATGCAAAGCTGGTAGTTTTTGCAAATGATACAAGTATAGCTATCACACCCAACAGACAAGAATTAACTGATGAAATTGTACACAATGTTTTTCAGAAAATCATTAAGGGGTCTCTGCTAATCGGCTCTCATTAAACTTTGACAAAACACAGTATATACAGTTCCACATAGTAAATGGAATGACACCATTAATAAATAGACTTTGGTCAGAAATTGGTAGCTAAGGTAGACTATTCAGTTCAAGGTGTATGCATTGATGAGGGGTTGAACTGGAAAAAACGCACTGAAGATCTGCTGAAACATTTGAGTTCAGCTACTTATGCTATTGCAAATTTTGGTGACATACATCTCAGTAAATTAGTTTAGCACGCCTATTTTCATTCTTCATATGGCATCATATTCTGGGGTAACTCATCATTGAGTAAAAGAGTGTTCATTGCACAAAAGCGTGTAATCAGAATAATTGCTGGAGCTCATCCAAGATCATCCTGCAGACACTTATTTAAAGAGCTAGGGATCTTCGCTGTAGCGTCACAATATATATATATTCACTTATGAAATTTGTTACTAACAATCTGAACGAATTCAAAAGTAGTAGCAGTGTTATGGGTACAACACTAGGAGAAAGGATGATCTTCACTACTCAAAGTTAAACCTAACTTTGGCTCAGAAGGGGGGTCAATTATGCTGCCACAAAAGTCTTTGGTCACTTACCTAATAGCATCAAAAGTCTGACAGATAGCCATATAGCATTTAAAAGGAAATTAAAAGGATTTCTGAATGGGAACTCCTTCTACTCATTAGATGAATTTTTGGATATAGTAAGTAGGGTAATTGCCCCCCCCCTCCCCCCCCCCCCCCCCCCCAAAAAAAAAAAAAATTAAGTGTCATTTAATATTTTGTGTAATGTAATATCTTGTGTAGACACCTTTTATTAACCTGACATGTTTCACGTCATTACAAAGTGTTGTATATATGATCTATGGAACAAGGACTAATCTAATCTTTGGAATGTCTTTTGACTCATACTGTCCTGGAGACTCTTAGGAAAACGCTTTACCAGTTGTACACCTGACTATTGAGGACCTTTTTCAGCAGCTCACAGTGTGTGTGCTATAATTCTCAGCTGGCCTCTATTTCTTATGTCATATGAGTGAATAACTGTATTTTTTCTAGTAATGATTAATGAAATTATTGTTCTGTATATGTACATGAACAGAAATCTCAATATCTTTAAATTATGGAACGCAGATCTGCACGAGTCTGTTATTTCCTGCCTGCCCCCCCTTTTTTTTCCTCTCCAAGGATCCTAATGATCTTTTTTGCAATACAAAATTTCTTTTTTTCTTATCGCTGCTGAATATTCCCAAATTGTAATTATGGTTCAAATATTGTCTGGTACACTGTACATAAAACTTGTTTGTTAGCATCATGTGCAAGCTGTTTCATAATAAACATTACAGAGCTTAATTTGCAGCAGACATTGTCTATATGTTGTCTCCATTGGACACTGTTGTCAACTGTAATTCCCAAAAATTTTATAGAAGTAACTTCTTCCAGTCTTGTTTCATCTATGAATATATCTATGTGATCTCCTGTTTTCTATTTGTGAACATACATATAAGTAATAGTAGCACTCCTCATGATTTTTTTTAGATCTGTTATTAAGGAATATATATAATAAAAGAATACAGTAGAAGACCAATGGGTAGCTTTAATAACTGAAATAATGAATGCAACAGGGAATCAAATAGGTAAAAAGACAACCCTTGTAGAAATTCTTGGATAACATTGGAGGTATCAAATTTAATTGATGAAAGGATAAAATATAAAAATGCAGCAGGTGAAGCAGTTGAAAGGGAACACACACATCCAAAAAAATGAGACTGACAAGGAGCACAAAATGTCTAAACAGGAATTGTTAAAGGACAAATATAAGGATGTTCACAATGAGAAGAACGGATTCGGGAGAGGGGGGGGGGGGGGGGGGGGGGGGAATGGACAATGAAGCAAGCTCTGCCCATCAAATCTCAGTACATTGGCTGCCAATGGGCAAACGACATGTGGGGAGAACAAGCTAAGACTAACACAGTGCTAGCAACATACTTGCCATCACATATAACTTAGTGTTCCAAGAGTGACAGTGCCATCTGTTGGCTGCCATAACAAACTGCTACATACTGCCATGGCTGTAGCATCCAGGAAAGTAAAAGCAGAGGAAGAGACAGAAATGTAACAAATGCTTACAATATTCATAATATCATAACTGATAGTATGATGTGACATGAATGTGCTTGCTGGTATTAATTCCATACCAGTTCTCATAGACAATTTGAAATTAAAAGAGCTAGAAATACAAGTTACATGGAAGCAATAAGAAAGAGTGATAAAAATTCCAATCATTTATTAACATATGCAACACATAATTATAAAATATAAATTATTATAAAACACATAATAATTATAAAAAACACATGAATCACTCTGAATATATCTTATTGCATTCCTCATCTGTGCATGGCATGGTGTTATCGTCACTACTGCCCAGTTCAGCAGGATCATTAATGAATTGGTCTATCTCAAGTTCCACAACACTTTCATGCCTCCAATAATCTTGTTCCAGTTGCTGAACTCCTGCAGTATCCTTGCCAGTCTTCAGTAGTTGCCAGAAGGGATTCACTGGCAATCTTAAACAAATTTTCATATGACATAACATAAGAAGTACTCATATTTCGCTCCCTAAACAGCTCTTAACTTTTGCCCATGCTAGTTCCACCACATTTATGTCGCAGTTATATGGAGGGAAGCAGGCAACCATGTGGCCATTTCATTGACCACATATGACTTCTTTACAGCTTTGCTGTTTCCTTGAATTAAAGAGAAAAGGATGTGCTTTCTCATACTATCATTACACTCAACATTTCTCTTCTGCAGCAATTCCAACATCCTTGCTTTTATGTCATACAACATGGGTAGTTTGTCCACATGTCTGTTGTGGTATGGAGTATTGTCTGTTACAATTACTGAGTTCGGGGGAAGATGTGGGAGAACCATGTTCATTTCTCAAAGTTTTGTTAGTTCATCTGACCATGGTAGTCAGCTGTGGATGACTTTGCTCAGAACTTAAATTTATCTTCCCTGACCAACCCCTGTTTAGAACCAACACTTACACTTTTAGAGGAGGTTCCCCATGCTGTAGCACTGGCAACATCAAGCTTTTACCAACATTTCCAACTATCATATTGCTGTCAATACATGTTTCATCCAGATTAACTATTTCACTCTCTGCTTCCCTAACATATTTCATTTCTACAATGAAATGTGACTGTCAATCTCTTGCTCATAAATTAAGGATAATGCTGATACATGGTAAAACAATGCTCTGGTGGGCAGTTTGCAGGTTTAAATCACCTTTGGGTATGACCATGCGGTGTATTTGACCTGTGGTCATCACATGGTGGCACTGGCATCAGTCCACGTACACAGAGGTGTGTTGGTGCATGTCAGAGTACGGTGCAGCGAGTAAGTATGCAGACGTTTTCAGACGTGCTAATGGTCACTGTGTGTTGAAAATGGCTCAAAGAACACATATTGATGACGTTATGAGGGGTAGAATACTAGGCTGACTGGAGGCTGGTCAAACACAGCAGGTCATAGCATGGGCCCTCCGTGTGCCACAAAGTGTGATCTCACGATTATGGAAATGATTCCAACAGACAGGAAACGTGTCCAGGCACTGCAGCATGGGATGTCCACAGTGTACAACACCACAAGAAGACTGATATATCACCATCAGTGCCCACAGACGGCCACAGAGTACTGCAGGTAGCCTTGTTCGGGACCTTACTGCAGCCACTGGAACAGTTTTCTCCAGACACACTGTCTACAGGCGACTGAACAGACATGGTTTATTCGCCCAGAGACCTGCAAGATGCATTCCACTGACCTCTGGTCACAGGAGAGCCTGTAAAGCCTGGTGTCAAGAACACAGTACATGGTCATTGGAACAGTGATCCCAGGTTATGTTCAGGATGAGTCCAGGTACAGTCTGAACAGTTATTCTCGCCGGGTTTTCATCTGGTGTGAACCAGGAACCAGATACCAACTCCTTAATGTCCTAGAAAGGGATCTGTATGGAGGTCGTGGTTTGGTGGTGTGGGTTGGGATTATGATTGGTGCACATACACCCCTGCATGTCTTTGACAGAGGAACTGTAACAGGTCAGGTGTATTGGGACATCATTTTGCACCAGTATGTCTGTCTTTTCAGGGGTGCGGTGGGTCCCACCTTCCTCTTGATGGATGATAACGCACAGCCCTACAAAGCTGCGATCATGGAGGAGTACCTTGAAACAGAAGATATCAGGCAAAAGGAGTGGCCTGTCTGCTCTGCAGACCTAAACCCCATCGAGCACATCTGGGATGCTCTTGGTAGACGTATCACTGCATGTCTTCAAACCCCTACGACACTTCAGGAGCCCTGACAGGCACTGGTGCAAGAATGGGAGGCTACACCCGTGCAGCTGCTTGACCACCTGATCCAGAGTATTCCAACCCATTGTGTTGCCTGTGTACATGTGCATGGTGATCATATCCCATATTGATGTCGGGGTACATGCACAGGAAATAGTGGCGTTTTGTAGTACATATGTTTTGGAACGGTTTTCTCAACTTATCACCAATACCGTTGACTTACAGATCTGTGTCTTGTGTGTTCCCTATGTGCCTATGCTATTAGGACCAGTTTCGTGTAGTGCCTCGTTGTGTGGCACCACATTCTGCAATTATCCTTAATTTATGAGCATGAGTGTATAATGCCTTCACGCACTAACAATAAAGTCCTTTTATTTTCCACCTTGTTTCCAAATAAATCCTATTGACAAGGAAGTGTTCCTTAGATTGTGTAATGTCCTAAGTCCAGCTGATTTTTTCCTTGACTACTGGCCAAAGGCCCTGCAGACTGGGAACAATTTTTTGCATCAAGAAAGTCTTCTGTTTTTTTTTTGTCATGAAACCATTGTCGATATCATGCAACTGGATTTTCCCAGTCGATTTTGGCCTAAATGACAAAGAAATGAGAAAATCTATACTAGAAATTGCTTGTTGTAGGATTCATACCCACCAGCCTTAGAATACTAGTGCATTAACTTCATCACTACACTACAGTGAGGTCTTCAAAGTTACACTTGTTATTGCAGCTATACTCTGCCGGTGAATTACAGACCTTTTTTTGTCATTCAAAAATGAGGGTCATTGATATATTGATTGTAAGGTGCGATACAATACCTGGGGACATAACCTGCACAACTGAGTATATTCAGAAGTTCGAAAAAGTCGATCCCTTCCCTGGAGACCTGTATTTGTTATGGAAACCGTACCAGTACCAGTATTCCCTCAGGCTTTAGACACACAAACTTGGTTAATATTTTCAACTAATTCAGAGAAAGTGGAAGGCAGTTACAGAGCACTGTTGAACTGCAATTTGAACTGAATTGATATTTACCTCTTTTTTTCTGGGAATTCCTTGTGATTTCACAGGATTATCTGTGCAAAATTTTTGAATCCTACAAGCAGTTCTGTAGCTTACTCCTGCATATGCCACAGTTTGTTTCATTGGCTGTAAGATGGGTTGGAGCAAATCCCTATTTTTGTTCTCCTGCTCATATCATTCAGTGACATTTTAATAATTTTTCTGACTCCACTCCGTAATGTACTATCACTTGCCCTCTGAGGAGTGGATGGGTCTGAAGGCACTTCGTCACTCATCACCAATGGTATTTCTTTGTTATGCCAACACCGCATGGACAACAACCACTGTTCAATGCCGACATACTGTACGCAGCCTTCTGTATTGGATCACTGAGGGTGGCAGTGACTTGAAACAAAAACAATGTCAAACAACTTCTATCGACTTCTGCTGGTCCAGAACTAGAGAACTCACATTCTTCTTGTGGCACACAAGTAATAGAAGCATGTTTAACTAGGGGAAGATAGATACCACTTACAGGAAAATTAAAGGAGCTATTGGAGAAAACAGAAGTAGCCGCATGAATATCAAGAGTTCAGATCGAAAACCAGTACTAATCAAAGTAGGGAAAGCTGAAGGTCTGTACAAGGGAGATGAACTTGAAGGCAGTACTATAGAAAGGAAAGAGTATGTAGATGAAGATGAGATGGAAGATACAATACTGCAAGAATAATTTGACAGAGCACTGGAAGACGTATGTTGAATGAAACAAGGCTCATGGAGTAGACAAAATTCTGTCAGAGCTACTGACAGCCTTGGGAGAGCCAGCCACGACAAAACTCTTCCTTCTGGTGTGCAGGATGTATGAGACAGGTGAAATACTCTCAGACTTCAAGAAGAATGTAATAATTCCAATTCCAAAGAAAGCAGTTGCTGACAGGTGTGAAAATTACTAACCAGTCAGCTTAATAAATTGTGAGTTCAAAATACAAGGTGTACAACTTTGCTTCCGCCATTTGCCGATAGGTGGCGACAATGGTAAGTAGCTGTCAAAAGCAGTTCACAGATGTCAGGCAGTTAGCTTGGACCTTGTTCAACATAACTTCATTCAAACATTGGTTGGTTTGTGCCTGCATCATAAAGTTGTTCTTGATTGAAAATGTCAGTTTACGAGCCTAATTCTCATCATTTGCAGGAGGTGTTACTGTTTTGTTTCAGTATGAAGAGAACAGCGGCTGAGTCTTATCGAATGCTCTCAAGTATGTATGTTACATACGCTCTTAGTGAAAGAACATGTCATGAGTGGTTTCAATGCTTCAAGAATGGTGATTTTAACGTCACAGATTGGCATAGTGGTGGAAGAGAGAACGTTTCCGAAGACGCAGAATTGGAGACATTGCTGAGTGAAGACTCACGTCAAACTCAAGAAGAATAGGCATGATTAGTGAGACTGACACAGCAAGCCATTTCAAAAAACTCAAGGCTATGGGCATGATTCAGAAAGAAGGAACTTGGGTCCTGTGTGAGCTGAAACCAAGAGACACTCAACAGCGTTTGTGTGTTTGTGAACAGTTGCTTCAGAGGCAAAAACGGAAGGGATTTCTGCATTGCATTTTACTGGGGATGAAAAATGGGTACATTACAATAATTCTAAATGCAAAACAATCATGGGGATATCCCGGCTATGCTTCCACATCGACGGCCAAACCGAACAGTCACAGCTCCAAGATCATGCTCCGTATTTGGTGGGACCAGCTGTGTGTTGTGTACTATGAGGTGTTAAAACCAAGTGAAACAATCACAGGTGCTCATTATTGAATGTGTTTGAGCTGAGCATTAAAAGACAAATGGCCGCAACACAGCAAGAGGCACGATAAAGTGATTTTGCAGCACAACACCTCTCAACCCCACATTGCAAAAGAGGTCTACACATACTTGGAAACGTTAAAATGAGAAGTCTTACCCCACCTGCCATATTCTCCAGACATTGCTCCCTCTGACTATCACCTGTTTAGATCAATGGCACATGGCCTGGCTGACCAACACTTCCGATCTCATGAAGAAGTCACAAATTGGATCAATTTGTGGATCACTTCAAAAGATGAAAAATTTTTTCAATGTGGGAGTTGTACACTGCCTGAAAGATGGGAGAAAGTAGTGCCTAGCAGGGGAAAATACTTTGAATGATACATGTGTAACCAAGTTGTTTCATTAAAGCATCAAATTTTGGGAAAAAAAGGTAGAAGCAAAATTGTTCATCTTGTACTAACACAAATTCTGTACAGAAAAATGGAAATACTGGTAGAAGCAGACCTCAGGGAAAATCAGTTTGGATTCTGTAGAAATGTAGGAACATGCAAGGCAATATTAACACTATGACTTGTCTTAGAAGATAGGGTAAGGACAGGTAAACTTGTAGACTTAGAGATAAGCTTTTGACAATGTTGACTGGAACACTGTCTTTGAAATTCCGAAGGTAGCAGGAGTAAAATGCAGGGAGCAAAAGGCTATTTACAACTTGTACAGAAGCCAGACAACAGTTACCAGAGTCAAAGGGTATGGAAGGGAAGCAGTAGTTTAGAAGGGAGTGAGACAGGATTGTAGCCTATCCCTGATGTTATTCAGTCTGTACATTGAGTAAGCATTAAAAGAAACCAAAGAAAATTTGGAGTAGGAATTAAAGCTCATGGAGAAAAAATAAAGAAATTGCATTGTAATTCTGTCAGACACACCAAAGGAATTGGAAGAGTGTTGAATGGAATGGACAGCATCATGAAAGGAGGATATAAGATTAACATTAAGAAAAATAAAATAGTGGTAGTGGAATGTAGTGTGATTATATCAGGTGATGCTGAAGAATTATATTAGGAAATGAGACACTAAACGTAGTAGATAAGTTTTGCTGTTTGGTCAGTAAAATAACTGATGATGGCCAAAGTTGAGAGGATATAAAATGTAGACTGGCAATGGCAAGAAAAGCATTTCTGAAAAAGATAAATTTATTAACACCAAATATAGACTTAAGTGTTAGGAAATCTTTTCTGAAAGTATTTGTCTAGAGTATAGCCATGTATGGAAGTGAAACATGAACAATAAACAGTTTAGACAAGAAGAAAATGAAGCTTCTGAAATGTGGTGCTACAGAAGAATGCTGAAGATTAGCTGGACAGATCACACAACTAATGATGAGGTACTGAATAAAATTGGAGAGACAAGATATTTGTGGCACAACTTGACTAAGAGAATGGATCTATTGACAGGGCACATTCTTAGACATTAAGGGGTCACCAGTTTAGTATTGGAGAGAAGTGTGGGGGATAAAAATCATAGAGGGAGCTCAAGAGACAAATACAGTTAGCAGATTCAGAAGGATGTAGGTTTCAGTAGTTATTCAGAGATGAAGATGCTTGCATAGGATAGAGTAGGATGGAGAGCTACATCAAACCAGTTTTTGGGCTGAAGATCACAACAATAACAATAATTAAGTCATTTTCTATGAGCCATTATACTGTGTTATTTGTTGATGTAAAGATCCTTTTTTTCAGTGTTTCCAGATTGTCTTCTACATTCACTAATGTCATGTCATTAACATTCAGTATTTTTTTGATCTTTCTCATTGACTTTCGTATTGTTTATAAACCAGTTGAACAGAAGTGGGCCAAGTACAGACACACCATACTAATTATCTCTGAGTTGAGATCTTCATCCAGATTCACCTGTCGCATACTGCTTTCTGTTACTGATACATGATTTTATCCATTCCACTGCACATCCATGTGTGCCATAGCTTTCAAGTTCTTCAGTTATTTTTATATGGATGACTGTGTCAAAAGTTTTAGACAAATCCAGAAAAATAGTGGATATAGATTTCCTTTTGTCTTATGCGGCTATAACAGATTCTTTTAGACTTGAGATAATGGTTTCTGCAGCTTTCCCTTTTTTGGAAACCATGTTGTACTAGAATCAGAATACTGTGTTTCTCTAGGAATGTGGTCATCCTACTATGCATTAGCACTCTACTATTTTTGAGAAGCCAGAGTGTAAAGAGACTGATCTCTAGTTTTTCAGGTCATGTTTGTGACCTTTCTTACATAGTGCCATGACTTTGCTTATTTTTAATTTTTCTGGAAATACTGTTTCTCTGAATGAGCAGTTTGCTACATCCAGAAGAGGTTCAATTATTTATTGATTTACATTTTTATAATATAATTTGATATTTCACCATCTCCTGTGAACTTCTTGGATTTTAATTTAAAAATTATTTTTATGAATTCAGTTTTTGTCACTGGTTCCAGGAACACTGAGTGTAATAGTTGCCCAAGATTTCTAGACTGCATTGATCAATTTCTTTCCCCCTTTAAATTTTGTACATCTATAAAATTGTTGTTGATTATATTAGCAGTTTTTATTCCATCTGTGATTATGTTGTTCTTAATCCTCTTTGACTTAATAAAATTTCTGTTATTTACACTCTTTTTGACTACATCTTTTGGTGTTAATTATATCCCTTGTTGTTTTATGTTCATGATTTGAATTTTCTATGGTTCTGTTTATTTAACTAGCTTTTGCTTCTCTTATTAATTGCCTTTACTTCTTCTGATACTGTTTATACAAATGTCTCCATGTTCTCTGTTTGTCTGAGTTACTTCACTCTAGTCCAGAGTTCAATTATTTCTTTGGTAATCCATTGCCTACTATGATTTTGCTTTTCCTGAGAGGTCATTTTGGGGAACACTCCATGAAAATGATGCATTCGCGTGTTAATAAATGTATCATACATGTCACTTGTACCTTTTGCTTGCATTGGTTCATCCCAGTCTTCTTTCCTCAGTGTTTTGCATGAATCCTTTATTTTGCAATTCACCACAGAGAAAACAAAAATTAGCTCTGTGGCATGTGTGTGTATTAATTTGCAATGTGTCCAGAACACCAAATAAAAAAACAAACATTTGGGTAATGACAAAATTGTGTGTTTCCCATTTGCAGCAGGGGAGGTTTTGCAACTCTCCTGAGCACTGCTGATATGTGGTGAAACATCCCCTTTCTTGGATGCAGGCTTGAATCCATAATGGCATATTGTCAATGAGATCATGAAGCCTCAGTCCAAACTGTCCCACTCTTCAATGGTGCTTCTGCATTAGCAGTGCAGAGTTTGTGGTCATTCTTGATGTCCAGAACTAGCTTATTTCAATTGATCCCACGCATGTTCAGTTGTGTTTGTAGCCAGGGAACAGCTAGGCCATATCATGTTGCCGATCCTAGCATCCAAATAGTCCCACTCTTCAATGGTGAGTCTGTGTATGTAGTGCACAGTTTGTGGTCATTCTTGACCTCCCAAAAATTAGCTTCTTGCAACTGGTGCCACACATGCTTGATTGTATTCATGGCCAGAGAACAGGCAAATCACATCATTTTGGAGATCCTAGCATGCTGAAGGAAAATGATCATGAGAACCTCATGAAGACAACACAATGTATCATCCTTTGAGAGGAACTTGTCACCAAAATGTTGGTGATACAGTCTCACTATGCATTGCAGAATCTCATCCCTGTATTGTAAAGCAATGAAATTGTCCTCAACAATCACAAGATGTGTACAGTAGCCCCATGGAATGCCACCACTGAACATCACTGCACCACTGCCTTGTTGCACAAGTGGCATACAGTATCAGGGTTGTTCAATTTTACTGGATTGTCTTTAAACTTGTCTGTGATTTTCAGGGTACAAACAGATCTGAGTTTCTTCCATAAACAACACCTGATGTCAATCCTGGTGCATCCATCCTGCACAGTTCCTTGTCCATCTGTAAAAGAGTTCACGACATTGTGGCCTGCAATGTAGTGCTCACAACAGTCATCAGAAATGGAGGTTCTCATCGTGCAATCATCTCCAAACAGTTTGATATGAAACACAACACCAAATTCAGTTCTACAGTACTCAGTCCACAATGATTTGACTCAAAAGTCTCAGATATCAATCATCATGTGCACCTGTTAATTGTGTATGGCCTGTGTGGTGTAAGTCCTCAACAGTAGCTGTTAATTGGAACTGATTCCGTGACCACACCAAGTAACTTTGACTTCAATGCACATATTGAGTAACCTGATTATGCAGACCTGAAAACTGGTTGTGATTGCCCTTCACGACATAATGGACGTTCACTGTACTGTTGCACAGACATCTCTAATGCATCCCTGCTGGTGCTTTACTTTCAACTGAAATGTTGCAATTCATTGAAGCATGGCATTCTGCCTAAGGTAGCATTCTTGGTAACTGGATGTTTGTTCCCAAACAATGTTGGGGGTGACCTTCTCATTGATATAGGAACAGTCACAACAGCAGCACATTTGCACAACGTCTCAGGCCAGTGTAAAACTTTCGTTGATGTGTGTATTTCACAAATGATCATGTTTTGTAGAGTGACTTCTCCCACTCTGCTTTGCTTCTGTTTTTGAGCTCCTATTTTTGTAGATACTAAACATTAACCATGATGATCAGATGATCAGAGATTACTGTTTGCAACAGTTGACTTTGATCAGTCACTCTCATAAATAAATGTATTATTATTTTCATATTACATATTTTCATATTACACTTTATATATATATATATAAATTCCTTAACCATATCTGTGTTGTAGTCTTCACATGTCTCATCATTCATTTTAAACTTCATTAATAATTTTGCTAATTTTGTCAAAAATGCTTCAATATTACTACTTTCAGACCTGCATACACAGAGGATTCTTAGTTCTTCATTCATTATGCCAATATTTTCAAATCTTTTTCAATGTATGCTGGAAGGTTTACAGTATCTTAAAGACTACCAATTTTCTTCTTGTATATACCAACACTCCCACCTCCATGTTTTGTTCCAGAGAAATGATTAATGAGATTACAGTTCCTTATTATTAGATTTTAAATTTCTGCTCCATTTAGCTCATCCTCACAAAAACATAATGCATCTGGCTGTGTTTCACTCAGGATAACTTATACTTTTTTGTTGCCTGTGTATTGAATGTTTTGGTGCAAGAGTTTAATGTTATTTTCCTTTCAGTGACTCTTGAGTTGTTGAAAATCTTCTTTAGCTGTAGACTGGCAAGTGAGCACATTGTATTCATTATTATTTATCTTGTCCCTCTTCTGTTTTGCTGACTGTGGAATAAAACATTTTTTGTTACGTAGTGGCAAACCACTCATACTCTCTGTGAAGTCCATATTGGTTTTCTTTCTATTTGTCCAATGTTTGAGGTAACTGATGGTTTCTTTTTTATACTATACTTTAATGTATTTCATATTATTATTGTGGTGCTGTGTGTGATGGTTCAGTTATACTACTGGCCATTAAAATTGCTACAACAAGAATAAATGCAGATGATAAACGGGTATTCATTGGACAAATATATTATACTAGAACTGACATGTGATTACATTTTCACGCAATTTGGGTGCATAGATCCTGAGAAATCAGTACCCAGAACAACCACCTCTGGCTGTAATAACGGCCTTGATATGCCTGGGCATTGAGTCAAACAGAGCTTGGATGGTGTGTACAGGTACAGCTGCCCATGCAGCCCCAACACGATACCACAGTTCATCAAGAGTAGTGACTGGCGTATTGTGACGAGCCAGTTGCTCAGCCATCTTTGATCAGAAGTTTTCAATTGGTGAGAGATCTGGAGAATGTGCTGGCCAGGGCAGCAGTCAAACATTTTCTGTATCCAGAAAAGCACATGCAGGGTCTGCAACATTCAGTCGTGCATTATCCTGCTGAAATGTAGGGTTTCGCAGGGATCGAATGAAGGGTAGAGCCACGGGTTGTAACACATCTGAAATGTAACATCCACTGTTCAAAGTGCCATCAATGCGAACAAGAGATGACCGAGACGTGTAACCAATGGCACCCCATACCATCACGCCGAGTGATACGCCAGTATGGCGATGATGAATACATGCTTCCAATGTGCGTTCACCGCGATGTCGCCAAACACGGATGCAACCATCATGATGCACGAAACAGAACCTGGATTCATCCAAAAAAATGACATTTTGCCATTCGTGCACCCAGGTTCGTCGTTGAGTACACCATCACAGGCGCTCCTGTCTGTGCTGCAACGTCAAGGGTAACCGCAGCCACGGTCTCCGAGCCGATAGTCCATGCTGCTGCAAACATTATCGAACTGTTTGTGCAGATGGTTGTTGTCTTTCGAACGTCCCCATGTGTTGACTCAGGGATCTAGACGTGGCAGCACGATCCATTACAGTCATGCGGATAAGATGCCTGTCATCTCGACTGCTAATGATACGAGGCCATTGGGATCCAGTACAGCATTCCGTATTACCCTCCTGAACCCACCGATTTCATATTCTGGTAACAGTCATTGGATCTCGACCAATGCAAGCAGCAATGTCGCGATATGATAAACCGCAATCGCGGTAGGCTACAATCTGACCTTTATCAAAGTCAGAAATGTGATGGTACACATTTCTCCTCCTTACACGAGGCATCACAACAATGTTTCACCAGGTAACGCCGGTCAACTGCTGTTTTTGTATGAGAAATCGGTTGGAAACTTTCCTCATGTCAGCACGTTGTAGGTGTCACCACTGGCAAAAACCATGTGCGAATGCAATGAAAAGCTAATGATTTGCATATCACAGCATCTTCTTCCTGTCCGTTAAATTTCACATCTGTAGCATGTCATCTTCATGGTGTAGCAATTTTAATGGCCAGTAGTGTATTACATTTAATGCTGTATCAAATGGTTCTTCAGTTGGCACATTATTGTCTTCCTGTTTTTTACCAAGTGATGGTTCCAATACTACAATTAATACAGCATCTACTTCTTCTGGTGTTGGATCAGTGTAGTCTTCTTTGTTTTTGGAGTGTGATGATCCAAATGTACCATTTTTTGAAAACCTTAGATCAATTTTTAGATAAAAGATTGTGATTAAACAGTATAAATAAGCAATCACAATTTTGGGAAACTGTTAAGATGACCCACAGAGCCCAAGATGTGGCCCAAAGAACATTAGCTGATGAGACAGATTGAATCTCCTCGAATTTGTATCATTCTCAAAATACTTATAATTGTATATCAAGTGATGGTTCCAGTTTCTTCTGATAGTTTTGCAACTGTACTCGGGCTCGTTCACTACCTATTTTTCATGTGCCTCATCTGCAAAGGGGGTTGCTAGTGAACGATTGCATTTGCGCCCCTGATACTGAATGATATATTGGCTAGCCTTTGAACAGCAGTGAATTGAATACACAATTGTCCATACCACAACCTTGAGGTACACTATACAAGTTCAGATTGTGAAAGTTATTTATTTATTTATTTATTAAAAATAAAAAAATAAATAAAAAAATAAATAAATAAAAATAAAAATAAAAAAACACTTCTAACTTTGTGGCCATGCTCATTAAAGTTCACAAATCCGATCTGGATAAATAATAATTGGTGCAATTTGTAGACGTGGTTTATTGTCTCACACCTACAAACTTTCCTGTTCTTCCGTCACAGTTTATTCACAGACACTGGCGCCCATGTTTACAGAACTACGAAGCTCATCAAAGCACAAAACAAGTATTTTCATGTCCATTTTGCATTACACTATTTTCACTCTTCATTTAATACATAATTTTTTCTTAAGTACAGAAAATTAAAAACAGAACTAATTTATGATATGCTATCAGATTTATATAATTAGAAATAACTCCATGTTTTGGCACAGTTTCACCCTCTCCCTTCATTTAATGACGTCTTTGCACAAAATATGAGATATACAAATACTTGTCTGGCACTACAAAGATCGAAACTGAATGGTGTATTCATAATAAAATATTGACTTACTTTGCAGTTGTTCTAAACATCTTTATAACTTAATTCCACTAGGAAACATTTTGATTGAAGTACACCAGCCCAACATATTATTTCTGCTGCTGTAATTTAAATTTAAATTATGAACTACTTGGAAGAGCTCCATATTATCCCTCGTCACCTTACATACCCCCACTTCAAGGAGACATTATCTTAGTAATGGCAACATGAAGTAGTACCAAACACAGCCAACCCATATTACTTTATATATATCAAAACATTTTAATTACAACTATAATGGCACCAAAACATGTAGAACAGTGTTATAGTGGTGAGTTAATCAATGTGAGTACTGTCATCAGAAAACACAAACATTATCCAACAATGTATCCAACCTAAATATACCATTAGATAATCTCATATTGAATCTGATTGGGCTGGCAAAATGCAAAGAAATTTATATTACATAAATGCCCATGTTAGTCTATATACAGGTTGCATACTCACTGCACATTAACACTTCCACTTTTTACACAGTTGTTTCTGTATTTGCACAAGGTTGTTGTAACCAGATCCTTGTGGTCACAGCTTTATGCATTGGAATGCAGGCTTTCCAAACTTGTCAGCCAGCAGTACTGTGCTTCCTATCATTAGCCAATCATCTCTATCAAAATTTAATCAAATCCTCATAAATGTTGCCTAGACATGCAGACCCACATTTCCCAGGAGTCAGGTTATCCAAACCCTCCCTGGAACAACCTGTGTTCACTGATCAGCTCTTATTGAGGTTTATACAAATGAAAAACATACACACAAATCAAACACAAACATGGCATAGTTAAATATATTCTATTTCACACCTCAAATGTTCTCAAATCAGGAGCTCTAACATTTCTACCCCCCACACCAAGAGAATTTATTCCCAGATGCAGATTCTTATATTTTTAAGCACCCATACAGCTATATCACTGTACATAAATAAACTCCAAATATTTTCCATGAATTCCTTTATCACTTTTTCACATAATATTTGGCAATATCTTGAAACACATTCTTTTCTGCTATTTCCTTGGCTAACTAGATTCAATCATAAATGGCAAATAAACTAACTAAGGTCATAAAACTTTTACTTGCATCCACTTAGCTATTAGTGTTCTTTCCCTTACTTCCCTCATTAACATCTTATAATAAGCAAGTTAATTATTTCCCATATGCCTCTACAATTTGCATATTTAGTAAGTGCCCTACATGACTATCCCAGCAACAATCCTACCCCCATGCACCAGTATCAACTCTAGGTGCCACAAATACATTAGAAATTTTAATAAAATCTCAACTATTTTTAAACAAACTATTTGCAGATTTCCTCCCTGCTCCTATATTCTCCACACTTATTTATACAGAAACAGAGACTATATATACAGTAGGTTTCAGTTCCCGTATGACTTTTTCAACAAGGCTTCTATCACATCGACACCAGTTGTGCAAAGTCATTGGACAACAGATTCACTTAATGCAAATACATACAGTATAATGAAGTTCATTGACCACCAAACAATTGCATTGCAACATATACAGTAACACAAATAATCCTCCAATTATAAATACACATATACATAGCCCCCAATAAATTTTTATAGCTGCGTATATTAGTCACATCACACACCCTAATTTCTTTTTTTTAACTAGACACAGTTGTGTACGTGGTAATCTCACTTCCTTACCCTTTATTCTTTCACCACACATTTTGTCAACTCTGTTACATTTCTTAGTCCAAATGGCTTTCTAGATATACCAACCTATATGCATCAGGGTGTGGACAACCAGTTATCTCGAAAGGTCCATGGTATAATTCAAATAACTTTTTGATTTTGCCATCAATGTCACCGGATTTTTTCTTGTTCCTCACCAGCAACTTATCTCCCTCCTTGAACTTGGTTGTCTTATACCTTTCTCCATGCCTCCTCTGTCTTATTTATTTTATTTTTTATTCTTTCACCACACATTTTTTCAACTCTGTTACATTTCTCAGTCTAAATGGCTTTCTAGATATACCATCCTATATGCATCAGGCTGTGGACAACCAGTTATCTCGAAGGGTCCATGGTATAATTCAAATAACTTTTTGATTTTGCCATCAATGTCACTGGATTTTTTTTGTTCCTCACCAGCAACTTATCTCCCTCCTTGAACTTGGTTGTCTTATACCTTTCTCAATGCCACCTCTGTCTTATTTATTATATCTTTCTCCACGCCTCCTCTGTCTCTCATGTCCTTTCTTTAACATTTGCTGCCTGGCCATCTGCATCTTCTCTTGACTTGTCAAGCCTTGAGAGGGAGGAAGATCTATGTGTTCTGCTATTAGATTGTCTGGCTTGATATCTTTCATGAGCTCATAGGGTGAGAATCGTGTCACACAACTCTTCACTGTGTTCATAAGATCCTCAAACACAGTTATATATTCTGCTCAAGTGCTATGCTTTTTACTGCAATATGTCCTACATAGCCTACTCAGCTCCTTCATATACCTCTCAGCCGGGTTTCCCACAGGGTGATACACTGAAATCCTTAGATGCTTTATCCCAGATCTTTGCATAAACTTCCCCCGCACACTAGATAATTGTGCTCCGTTATCAGACAGAACATTCTCTGGTTTTATAACATTCAAAAAGTAATCTTTCTCTAACTTGTTAATTATTTTCTGGCTAGTGGCCTTTTTCAGTGGATACAGCTTTACAAACTTGGAAAATACATCAACAGCTAAAAGAACATACTTCACACCCCGTCGACCTGTTGGCAGCCGCCCAAACAAATCAATAGCCAGCAGTTTACCATTTATTTTAGGAACAATATTCTGCATCTCTCCTTGTACTGCAATTGTATTATACTTCACTTTTTGACATTTGTCACAAGAAGCCAACTGTCTCTTTACTCTCCTGGCCATGTTGTTAAAACTAACATAATCCTGCAGTATTTCCAAACATTTCTGAGCCCCATAATGCCCATAGCTAAGGTGGATGTAATTGATTAATTTTTCCACATGCTCATCTGGAAAACTTACCTTCCACTCTTCTTTATCCATACTTCTTCGCCTAAATAAAATCCCCTTATAGATTCTATAATATTTAGCAATTTTTTCATTTTCTCTACTTCTAAAGTTTGTTTTAATAAAAATTTTGCTATTTTTAAAGCTATTCTTTATGGCTTTAAATTCTCTGTCACACTCAGATGTCCAGCACCAGGTTACACTTTTCTTTAATAGTCTACATAAGTTAGGTGAACTCAGGCTATAATCACTTATATACTTCCTATAGAATGAACATAGTCCTATAAATGATTTCAATTGTTTCCTGTTTGTTGGCACCTTGAAGTCAACAATAGCCTTGATTTTCTCTATGCCATCAGGAGTTAGCTGATGACCGAGAAATAGTAATGTTGCTTGAAAAAATTCACACTTACTTAAGGGTCATTCCCCCTTCAGATATAACCTTGAATACATCCTCCAACAGCTGACAGTGCTCTTGCCAATTGCTATTCATGATCAAAATGTCATCTACATACATTGTCAATTTTCTCATTAGTTCATCACCCAACAAATGACTTAAATCTCTTACAAAAACTGCTACAGATATTGATAAACCAAATAGCACAACTGTAAACATATAAGTCCTACCCTCAAATAAGAAAGCAGTGTACTTTCTGCTCTCTTCAGCCAATTGCACCTGCCAAAACCCTGAAGTCAAATCCACTCTGGACAGAATTTTAGCATTATAAAATTTTTGCAACAGCTCATTCATGTTCTCAGGCTGATCATTTTCCTTGACTATTATTTTATTTAGCTTTCTTGCATCCAATACTATTCTTATAGAACCATCCCTCTTTTTCACCACTATTATTGGATTATAATACTCACTCCTCCCCATTTCCAGGATTCCCTACTTCAACATATTCTGTATCCTGGCCTTTACAGCATCTTTATGAGCTATTGCTATAGGATAAGGTTTAGCACTTATTACTTCATGTGGCAATATCCTCAAAACATAATTGAAATCTACAACTTTTACAGGTGTGTCAGAGAACACATGCTTATGTTTACGCAATAAATCTGTAAGCTGCACCTTTTGTTCCTCATTTAAATGTCCCTTTTCATTTACTTTGTCATATATCTGCTGTTCAGTGAACATTTCATCACCTACCTCATCTATCCTTTGTAAATGAGTCATTGTCTCACCCCCTTTTAATTCCCCTTTAAATTTTATTCTTCATCTGTTTCCACCAGCATCAAATTCTGCCACTTTGACCTTTACAAAAATGCTACAGTCATAGTTGTACAAGAAGTCCATACCCAAAATTACATTCAATGCCAAACCCTTCACCACAAAGCAACTAATATCAAAACAATAATCACTACTATTAAATTCCAGTAACACTTCTCTGCTGCTGGGCTTACTACATGTCCCAGTTGCTGTCTTAATTTTGACTCTTGTAACTGGTAGTTCTATTAAACCTAAACATTTGATTTTCTGCCAGAAAGATTCAGAAATTACAGATAAACTTGAGCCAGAGTCTAATAATACTATATCTGCAATTCCTCCCACACTGATATCAATTATTGGCTGTATCACCACTATTTTTACTCTGTTCAACCCTGATTCCTGTAATAAATCACTTTCTATTTCACTCCTACTTTCCTCTTGCATAATGCATATATCTTTAGCTCTTTGTCCAAAACATACATCAGTATCCCCTTCAAACAGATGCTTTATGGCAGACTCTACATTCTCTTCTTCACTTAATTCTTCCAATTTTCTGGCAATTTTACATTTTATTTTACCCCATTCTTCAGGCAACAAAGCTTTATGTAATTTTGCATAGTACACCCAATCACTCAAATCATAATCAACCTCCTCCTTTCCTAACCATCTACAATTAACATCTTTCAGGCTTGCATCCTCATCAGTTAACAAAACATAGGTTTCAATTTTATCTTCTTGGCAACCTACAGCAACATTCTCCATATCATTACACATTTCCATATCCACACTGAACTCATTATCACTACCACAGTTACACCTGCACCCACAAGCACAGTAACATTATCAGCATTTTCCACATTGTCAAATACACCACTCATATTAACCTTTACATTGCACTGAATAATCCTCTCCTCGCCTTTTCCACAATTCTCCATACTATTTCCAATTGACATCTCTACCCGTTCATCACATCCATTATTACTGTGAACATTGTCCCTTAGTTCCATATCCACTTCTGTTTCCCCTTTTGATGAAAATGTCTCTGATCTTTCAATGAATTTTGCTGCACACAAACCAATATTGTCCTCCTCTGCTTGTAATTTCTCTTCCCTCCTAAACATGTCATCAATGTTAAAATCACACTGTTCATTGCTGATATTAGCCTTTTTCCATTTTTTCCTGTTGTACCTTTTATCTCTATTTCTGTAATTGTTAAAACCCCCCGACAGATTTTCATTTCCCAAGACAGCATCCATATGATGCATTCCAATTTCCCTATTTTCCTTGCTGACTTTATTACTCATCCCATCATGTCCTTGTCTGGCCCTGTTCACAAAATTACTCCCCCTCCCCCCCCCCCCCCCCCCCCTGCGGAACTTAAGTGAGCCATCAATTAGTTTTTTGACTGCCTACCGTGTCCATTTGTATCTGGAATTCCGTCTATTCTCACACCTTCTCTATCACTCCACATCTGATCAAAACTGTCTCTTCTCCCCCAAAAATTTCTGTGATATCTTTGTGGCCTGCTTCTCCAATCTATCCTGATTATTCTGATCACTTCTATCTTCTCTCCACCTGTTATGATTATTACTGTACTCATAATTAATACTGTTTTCCCTTTCATGATATTTTCCACTCTCCATCTGTTCCATGTATTTAGGTCTGTAACATAATGCCCTGTCCATATTATCCACAAAATTAAGAAATTCTTCCACTGAATCTGTTGCACTGTGAATCAAATCCCATTGCAGATACTCGGGTAGTCTTCTCTTTAGTGTTGATATTTCTGTTAATACACCCAGTGGCCTATCCAGATGATTTAATTTATTCAGTTCTCTAACACAGAATTCTCTCATACTTTTGTTTCCACTCTTGTAACTGGGTCCATTCACAAAATCATTTTGCAATCTTAATTGTTCTTCCTGGTCCCAGAATTTGTTCAAGAACAGGTTTCCAAAGGTTTTAAAATCACAAAATTTATCATCATTTTGGTTTGCCCATGTTCGAGCTCCCCCTTCCAACTGCCTCTTAACATATTTAATTTTTGCCTGCTCACTCATCCCTGTCACAAAGTTATCCTTACATGCAGTTAAAAAGTCAACTGCATGGTATTTATTCTCCCCACTAAAATGTTTTGACTGAATCCAGGCCCCATAGGATATCCCAACAACAAATTTCCATTCCCTGGTGCTACAGTATTAACTGTTTCCCTCAAGACATTTATTTCCCCTTCTAATTCCTTCATACTATCAGTAATCCCCCAATGGCAATCCAGCACTCCTATCTTAATGGATTCAATATCTGCCTCTGTTTGTTTCTGAAATAATGTGCATTTCTGTTCCTGTGCCTGAATCTGCCACACAAGATTGCTTTGCACCATGTGCACCGTGGCTACTAGTCCTTTTTCAACCTCATCAACTCTCTCAATAATTCCCTCAACAATTTTAACCGTGCTTTGACTTTATCTGTAATTTGAGTGAATTTGAGATCTAGCTGATTAAATTTTTCACTCACTGTTTTTATTTTATCACTAAGCCTCAATTCCATACCCCCTATATTTGAATCCATTTCTCCAGCTATTTCAGTTTTTATATTCCCTATTTTTGAATCTATTTCTGCTAATTTACTAGTAAATTTTACAAAAAATGCACTCAGGTCACTTCCTGGTATCCAGCCTATTTCTTTTGGCATGTTAGGGCTACTACAGTTACTTCTAACATCCACTGATTCGCCTTCACTTTGAGATTCACACATCTCATCAGCCATGGCTAATGAAAGGGCACAATTTTGCAATGTAGCTGCTGGCTGTACTTATCTTATACATCCGCGTGTGACACAATGTCTGTAGTCAGCGGCAGCAGCACAGCTATGCAATGAATCTTAGTCGGCAGAGTGGACACACAGCAAACTCGATCAGGAGCAAGAAAACGTTGCGTGGGCCCCTGGCAGCATGTAGACATGTTGGTCGGTGGCACGGACGATGGCGTTGATCGTCGGCAGCACGTGGATACAGCTTCGACTGCTTTACCCGCAGTAACACATGGACACAGCACGGATGACAGTTTTACCTGTGGCAACACATGGACACACACGGATGATGGTTTTAGCCATGGCAACATGTGGTCGACTCACCAGGCTGTGTAAATGACTGCCTCACAATTGTGGTGGCCTTATAGTGGCATAATCAAGGGACAACGCGTATCTTGTCCAGCACAAACACACTGCTACTGCTAATGCACCAATTTAGCTCAGAGCCCCCACATTGACTGTTCAAAAGCCTAAACATCAGGCGGAGACACCCGATCCCGAAATACTATGGAATAGAGAAGAAAGTCCTATCACAGACGAGCCCCCAATTGCAACTGTACTTGGGCTCATTCACTACCTATTTTCCACATGGCTCGTCTGCAAATGGGGTTGGTAGTGAACAGTTGCATTTGCACCCCTAATACTGAAACATATATTGGCTAACCTTTGAACAGCAGTGAATTGAATACACAATTGTCCATACCTCAACCTTGCGCAAAATGAGGTACACCATACCAGTTCAGATTGAAAGCTTCTAACTTTGTGGCCATGCACATTAAAGTTCACAAATCCAATCTGGATTAATAATAATTGGTGCAATTCATAGACATGGTTTATTGTCTCACACCTACACAATTTCATGTTGTTCCTTCACAGTTTATTCACAGACACTGGCACCCATGCTTACGCTCGCGGCAGCACTTTGCCGCTCCACACTTACCACCACAATGGACAATGGACAAAGACCTCCTTTTCCCACTCATATCCCCAGTCCTGAGTTGGATCAGATGACACTACATTAATCAAAATAATTCTTAAACATGGCCACAATTCGTTTACAATTTTTATAAGATTTAAATACTTAAACCTAAATACATCATATAATTTTACTCACATTTATCACCACATCATTTTATAATTAACTGCAATAAAAAAAAAAAAAATAAAAAAAAAAAAAAAAAAAAACAACTATGCAACCGAACTACGATGCTCATCAAAACACAAAACAAGTATTTTCATGTCCATTTTGCATTACACTATTTTCACTCTTCATTTAATACATAATTTTATTCTTAAGTACAGAACTAATTTATGATACGCTATCAAATTTACATAATTAGAAATAACTTCATGTTTTGGCACAGTTCCACCCTGTCCCTTCATTTAATGACGTCTTTGCACAAAATATGAGACATACAAATACTTGTCTGGCACTACTTAGATCGAAACTGAATGGTGTCTTCATAATAAAATATTGACTTACTTTGCAGTTGTTCTAAACATCTTTATAACTTAATTCTACTATGAAACATTTTGATTGAAGTACACCAGCCCAACATATTATTTCTGCTGCTGTAATTCTAATTTAAATTATGAACTACTTGGAAGAGCTCCATATTATCCCCCATCACGTTACAGTTTTACCATTCAGATGAAGAAACTCACTATTTTTATGAACTTCTCTAGTTTTTGTTATTGGTGGAAAAAAGTGCAAGCATTTACTTTAGTTGCATTTCTGCAATGTTTCTTTGTTGTTAGATGTTCAAAATAAGTTTATTTTTCTTATGTCAGAACTAACATTATATTTTCAAGATGTTTAACTAGTTATCAGATGTAAAGACAGTCTTGTATTTGTCAAATTACTGAACGTTTTTTTAAAATATATGTGAAACTAGTGATTACTGAAAATATTAGCATAATTAGCAACTTAAACTGCAATACTGGTATAGTTAATATCAGTAAATAAACTCGTCTGTAGCTAAGAATGAACATTATGTTTCTCATTTTTTTCCAGGACCTCAGTGCTTGCTCTTTCTTATGACACTGATGAAAAAACTATACTGCATACAACAAAATTTATTGTATTTATTGATCTACCAAGTGACTAGGAGACTGTGAGATAGTAGTGTCTTACAGATGTGTGATGAGACTGGAGCTGTTGTACAGACAACCACTGTTACCAGCAGTGTCAACCAGGAGCACCAGAGTATGAATAAGTAAAAATGATATGAAATTCCATATACATTGTGACTGGAAGCATCAGATAAACCAGAAATATTATGCAGAAGTTGAATCTGCACATTACACTTTCCAGTCACAAAGTCTTCATGAATTAATACAAAAAGAGACTACAAATGAAAATGCATTGGAAAGTGTGAAGCAGAATGAACCAATGTGAATAAAATATGGACTAGGCCATAAACATGAATACAATCATATCTTTGTCATTGGCTTTCCTCTGACATTGCTTATGATAGATTACTGTGTTCTGGTTCCCTACACCACCTCAACATTGATGTTAAAAATATAGACTGTAAGTCATAAGTAAGTTGATTTTGTGTTATAGTTTTTGAGTACTGCTGGACATATTTCGCAAATGTATGAACATTGAGGAAGATGAGTTAATTCATGAGACTCAGTGTCTATTTGCAAATGGGCTCAGCATTGCCTTAGTGATTTGCACTATTATTTTGTGCATCCTGGTGCATATTGTCATTGTTCATATTTAATTAAGTATGTAATTTCAGTTTCATTGTATATTTTAATGTGCACAATTCATTTGCTGTATAAATGTTTTTAAAGTAATGTATTGTTCCCAAGACTTGTGATATTTATTGTATTAAGTGTAACAAAGTGTACAAATAGAGTGAGGCTTTTCGTAGTTAGGCAGAATGCAGTTTTACTTGTGGTTTTTTTAAGCTGCAGAAATAAAGAGACAACAGGTGCAATCTTTCTCTCTGAGACACTATCATTATGCTTTTTACTATCTTAAATCTAAATTTACAATAAAAATTGTTTATAGTTAACCACAATGCTTCTATACTTTTCATTATGTGATATTCATGTACAGGCTGACAGGCAGTATATTTTAGATAATGGTATTCAGGTAAATCTTCTGTTTTCCTGTAGAAACTTTAGATTGTCTTCAGCAGAGACAGTGTTCACACTTCTTTAATTGTTTCATGAAGAATAAAGAAACTACACTGTTCATTGTGTACAATTACAGTGAGGCTTTTTCATAGTTATGCAGAATACTACTTTACTTGCTGATTTTTTAAGCTACAGAAATAAACAGACCACAGCTGCAGTCTTCTTCTCCGAGGTAGTATCATTATGTTTTTAAGTATCATAAATCACTAAATTTCCAATAAAAATATATTGTGGTTAACCATAATACTACTGTAGTTTTTCACTGTGTGAGAGTGAGTTCCACACTGAAATTCATCTCTACATAATTTTTTTCATTCCTAAAAGAAAATTCAGATGCTCAACAATAGTATTAAGCATCATACTTCTAGATTTGATGTACTCAACAAGGGTATTAAGGAGTTAAATACTTAGGCCGATAATGTAACCACTCTGAGGTTAACCAACAAATTAAGTAATAGTAGTAGTAGTAGTAGTAGCTTTATTCATCTGTAGATCTCTTTTTACAAGGATATAGCACATGTCAAAGTATTTACAAGTTTAGATCAATTTAAAGTAAGCTAATTTGTATACACATATATTTACAGACCTCTAGTTAGAAGTAATCATTAGATTTACTCCTGGTATACAATACTTTTTTTACAAATAACTTATTAAAATAATGTACTGCCACACCATTCACTCATATCTTACCATCAGTCACTGCACACACTACACACAATTGTTTCATAACACTTCACTCACTACAAACGCGCGCACACACACACACACACACACACACACACACACACACACAAATTGGTGATCTCTGGGCCATTTTCTGTACCACAACTTCCCATTTGCTATCCAGAAAAACTGAGTCTGCATCCCTCCATAATGAGTGAGATGTTGTGCACAGAAAGAGGAAGAGGAGTTAGTATTGTGATATGCATAGCTTGGGGGTAAGTATGAAAGGGGAAAAAAAAGAAGGAAAACGTGTTATGTGGAATGTTGGATATTTTATAATCATTTTTATTATTATTTCTCTTTCCTGTCTCGGATGTTATGTCTGGTTAAAAATGGAAAGTGACGCGGCCCTTGATCAAGCGTGACTTCCTTTTAACTGTACGGTATATGTTACATTGCATTTAGGAACTTTCGGGTAATTGAACATGTATCAATAATTACAGATTTCTGTAGTTGTACATATAAATTTTGGTGTAGCTGTATTGCGTTGATTTACTGGTGGATCTTGTGTGGAATGACTCCTGTAGTTGATAGTATAATTGGTATAATGTCAACTTTATCCTGATGCCACATGTCCTTGACTTCCTCACCCAGTTGGATGTATTTTTCAATTTTTTCTCCTGTTTTCTTCTGTATATTTGTTGTATTGGGTATGGATATTTCGATTAGTTGTGTTAATTTCTTCTTTTTATTGGTGAGTATGATGTCAGGTTTGTTATGTGGTGTTGTTTTATCTGTTATAATGGTTCTGTTCCAGTATAATTTGTATTCATCATTCTCCGGTACATTTTGTGGTGCATACTTGTATGTGGGAACGTGTTGTTTTATTAGTTTATGTTGTATGGCAAGTTGTTGGTGAATTATTTTTGATACATTGTCATATCTTCTGGGGTATTCTGTATTTGCTAGTATTGTACATCTGCTTGTGATGTGATCTACTGTTTCTATTTGTTGTTTGCAAAGTCTGCATTTATCTGTTGTGGTATTGGGATCCTTAATAATCTGTTTGCTGTAATATCTGGTGTTTATATATTGCCTTTTCTTAGCCATGTGTTGGATGCGTCTTGATCGATGTGTGGCTGTGTTAGATGATACGGGTGCTTGCCATGTAGTGTTTTCGTTTTCCAATTTACTTTCTTCGTATCTGTTGATGTTATGTGATCTAAAGGGTTGTAGAAATGGTTATGAAATTGCAATGGTGTAGCTGATGTATTTATATGAGTGATTGCTTTGTGTATTTTGCTAGTTTCTGCTCATTCTATAAAGAATTTTCTTAAATTGTCTACCTGTCCATAATGTAGGTTCTTTATGTCGATAAATCTCCTTCCTCCTTCCTTTCTGCTTAATGTGAATCTTTCTGTTGCTGAATGTATGTGATGTATTCTATATTTGTGGCATTGTGATCGTGTAAGTGTATTGAGTGCTTCTAGGTCTGTGTTACTCCATTTCACTACTCCAAATGAGTAGGTCAATATTGGTATAGCATAAGTATTTATAGCTTTTGTCTTGTTTTTTGCTGTCAGTTCTGTTTTCAGTATTTTTGTTAGTCTTTGTCTATATTTTTCTTTTAGTTCTTCTTTAATATTTGTATTATCTATTCCTATTTTTTGTCTGTATCCTAGATATTTATAGGCATCTGTTTTTTCCATCGCTTCTATGCAGTCGCCATGGTTATCCAATATGTAATCTTCTTGTTTAGTGTGTTTTCCCTTGACTAAGCTATTTTTCTTACATTTGTCTGTTCCAAAAGCCATATTTATATCATTGCTGAATACTTCTGTTATCTTTAGTAATTGTTTGAGTGTTGATTTGTTGCTGCCAGTAGTTTAGATCATCCATGTATAGCAAATGTGTGATTTTTTGTTGGTATGTTCCAGTAATATTGTATCCACAATTGTATTATTTAGCATGTTGGATAGTGGGTTCAGAGCAAGGCAGAACCAGAAAGGACTTAATGAGTCTCCTTGGTATATTCCACGCTTAATCTGTATTGGCTGTGATGTGATATTATTTGAATTTGTTTGGATATTAAGTGTGGTTTTCCAATTTTTCATTACTATGTTTAGGAACTGTATCAATTTAGGATCTACTTTGTATATTTCCAATATTTGTAGTAACCATGAGTGGGGTACACTATCAAAAGCTTTTTGGTAATCAATGTATGCGTAGTGTAGTGACCTTTGTTTAGTTTTAGCTTGATATGTCCCTCTGCATCTATTATCAGTTGCTCTTTACACCCTCATGCTCCTTTGCAACAGCCTTTTTGTTCTTCATTTATAATTTTGTTCTGTGTTGTATGTGTCATTAATTTTTGTGTAATGACTGAAGTTAATATTTTGTATATTGTTGGTAGGCATGTTATGGGGCAATATTTAGTTGGGTTTGCTGTGTCTGCTTGATCTTTAGGTTTCAGATAAGTTATTCCTTGTGTAAGTTTATAAGGGAATGTGTATGGGTCTGCAATGTAACTGTTAAATAATTTAGTTAAATGTGAATGTGTTGAGGTGAACTTCTTTAGACAGAAATTTGCTATTTTATCTTTTCCAGGGGCTTTCCAATTGTGAGTAGAATTAATTGCTTGGGTGACTTCATGTTGCAAAATTATCACTTCAGGCATTTATGGTATCATCTTGTGTGCGTCTGTTTCTGCTTGTATCCACCGTGCATGCCTGTTACGCTGTACCGGGTTTGACCATATGTTGCTCCAGATGTGTTCCATGTCTGTTATGCTTGGTGGATTGTCTATTTTAATGTGCGTGTTATCTATTGTCTGGTAAAATTTCTTTTGGTTTGTGTTGAATGTTTGGTTTTGTTTCCTGCTATTTTCACTTTTTTTGTATCTTCTAAGTAGTCTGGCCAATGCTTGTCATTTCTGCTGCTTTTCATCTAATTGCTCTATCGCTTCTTGTTGTGAGATTTTACCAAACCTTTTTCGTTTTTTGTCTGACATTTCATTTCTTATAAATTGTGTTAGCTGTCCGATGTCTTTTCTCAGTTTTTCTATTCTGGTCTGTAGACTGTGTTGCCATGCTGGTTTTGTGGGTTTCTTCTGTGTGTTGGTTGGTTCTGATCTCTGCCTAGTGTGTATATTTAGTGTAGTGAGTGCTCCTATATAAACAAGTAGTTGTAACTCTTCCATAGTTGTATTTTCATTTATTTTGTTGTGTATGATTGTGTTGATAGTTGTTATTGTTGTTTTGACTTGTGGGTTATTTGGTGGTCTATGTAAGAATGGTTTAATGTCTGTATTTGTGTCTTTTTATTCTATATATGCCAGCTGAAATTTTTCTTCTATATCTAACATGTGTGTAACTTCATGTTGTATTTGTGCTTGTTCTGGTGGCTGTCTTAAGATTTCGTTTTCCTCTGATTGTTTAATTGATGTGTGTTGTTCTTTGTTTGTTTGCTCTGGGATGTTTCAGTCAATTACTGTATTTTCTTCTTCTTCTGATTGCACATTATTTTGTTCCAGTATTTGTTGTACTTGTTGTCTGATGTTTTCTAATTCTGACTGGGGTATCCTGTTATTTTTGATTATTGCACGGATCTGATCAGCTAGTCGTTGTTCTGTTAAAAATTTTAATTCTGGGTATCTGGTAATAAATGTTGTGTATACTTGTGATCTGTATCCATTTGTGTTGGTTCCTAAGTTTGTTGCTTGGTAATAACAGAACATGAGGTGTCGGTTAACTTCATCTGACCATCCCATCGCCTGTCTTTTTTTTCCTTCTAGGGTGGTTGCAGGAAGCATATGCTGCAAAACACCTCTATTTGGATTTAAATCATTTTCCGTGTGGCTAGCAGTGTCATTACCATCGTGGACAGGCATAGGGTTCAAGCGTCATCCCCGACCATGACACCGTTTGTCCGAGGCTTCATTAGTTCTGTCCTGAACCAACTAATCACACTAAAAGGGGGGTTAGCCCTATTAGTGGTTTGTTCTTTTCATCGCCCTTTACGACTGGCAGAATATACAGGAGGCCTATTCTTTTCCCAGGCCTCCACAGGTATTATATTATTATTATTATTATTATTTATTTGCACAACGTTTTTTATCAAACCCCTACTCTGTTTTATCTAAGTAATCCTTCAATGTATAAAATGTATTCCATAACAGGTACTTTTTAGCTGCCTTTTTAAATCAGTGTATTTTTGCAATTTCTTTAATCTCTTTTGGTAATTTATTATAGAGTTTCATTCCTTGGTAGAAAATGCTGGTTTGAGTTTTATGTTTATTTTTTCTTGGCAAATGTAAGTTGAGTCTATCTCTTGTTGCATGGTCATGGACAGAGCTGTTCGTGCAGTAATTATCAATGTTATTTTTGATGGGTACAGCTGATCGGTAGATGTATTCACATAGAGCAGTTAAAAGCCCCAGTTTTTTGAACAGATCTTTACAATGAGCGCAACTAGTATTTTTGGTTATTACTCTTATGGCGTCTTTTCTGGAGTTTGAAAATTGTGTTCATATTTTGTGCATTTGTTCCCCAAAAAAGAATGCCATAGCTAAGAACTGAGTGTACATATGAATAATATGTAACTAAAAGACACTGTATGTTACACATTGATGATAGGTTTCTAAGGGCATAACATGCTGATGACATTCTGTTTGCAAGTACCTTTGTGTGTTCACACTACTTCAACTGAGAATCAATATTCATTCCTAGAAATCATGCATTTGTTACTCAGTCTATAGAGGCTCCATCTACATTTAATTTAATATTGTCATTTTTCCTCTTAAAACTGAAATTAATGGCATTAATTTTCTTTATGTTCAATGTCACTTTATTGCTTATTGACCAATCATAAACTTCCTTGAGAGTTTCATTTGCTTCTTGGCAAGGAGTCCTCGTTTTCTCAGTGACTATAATATTGCTGTCATCAGTGAAGGGAATTTTTTCACCACGAGTAACACTACTGGGAAAGTTCAAAATGGCTCTGAGCACTATGCGACTTAACTTCTGAGGTCATCAGTCGCCTATAACTTAGAACTAATTAAACCTAACTAACCTAAGGACATCACACACATCCATGCCCGAGGCAGGATTCGAACCTGCGACCGTAACGGTCGTTCGGTTCCAGACTGTAGTGCCTAGAACTGCACGGCCACTCCGGCCGGCTACTGGGAAAGTCATTGTGTATATCAGTAACAGTATTGGTCCTAATATGCTACCTTGCAGAACACCTATATTAATGCATTTTGATTCTGGTAAGTGTTTTACTAAATGTTTAGATCTATTTGAAGTACGTGTTATCTCTTCTCTTTGTACCCTATCTGCTAGGTATGATCGAAACCAGTCATTAGCTACCCCCTTATTCCTAATGCTTCTAATTTATTTAATAGAATCTTGTGGTTGGCTGTATCAAATGCCTTAGAAAGATTCAAAAATTTGCCTCTGACACTCTCATCTTTATCAAAAGCATCAAGTACAACCTTTATGAGTTCTACTATGGCTGACTCCATATTTTTGCCACTTTAGAAACCAAACTGTGATTTGCTTAAAGTATTTATTCAGGTGCAGTAATTAATTAACCTGTCTTTCATAATTGCTTCTATTATTTTTGAGAATGCTGACAGCAGGGAAATGGGCTGGTAATTTTCTATGTCTTCTGCATTACCTTTCTTAAACAAAGTGTGGGGCGGCGGGTGGAAATAATAGAATAAATGTTTTGTATTTATGCTGTTGTTTGCCGTTCTCAACACTGGCTCTCTAACTACAATATTGGCAACCAGAAAGTGATTAGCAAAACGTGAAGCCTCTAATTAGAATTCCTAGTGCCCACTTCATCTGAGAGATACATTTATAGCTACAGCTTATAGCTCTGAGGAATTAGGAGATTGTCTGGGATTCATAATCAAAAACAACCTTTCTCTCTAAAATGTTCACTATATTCTGAAAGTCACAGACCAAAAAGAATCCACACAATCCAACTACCAGAGCAGTTCAGAGTCTAATGCGCTGATGCAACTATAACTGTTAAAATTAAATGTTTAAGTGAATGCTCGCCATAATTTGATGATAATGTTCATCAAACGCCACGCTAAATAATGGTAGAATGTCTGTCCCACGGTGGCATATGAAAATACAACATACACACACTGAAGATAGATCATTAAAGTCATCCCAGAATTGACACTTTACTCGAAAACGATTTCATGGTTACGCATATCCCGAGTAACTTATTACAGCATCCGAGGCTGTTTATAGCAATGATACCGACGCGACGCGAGTCCCGGCACAGGTGGTGCGCTAATCAGCGTCTGGAGAGAACTGGGGCCTTACTCTCTCACGCTGCATTCTTATATATAAAGCCGCGGTGCGAACGGCTAAGGGAACGCCTGATCAAATCTGCTCTCCCGACTAGCCGCTGGGCTAGTAATGCACCACAATCGAATAAATCATTGCTTCCTTTGCTGATGGCCGATGAAGCTCTCAATTTAAATGTGCAATCAGCACACAGGTAAGTAATCATAATAAAAGTCTGACGTGGCTAAGTCAAATATTTTGGGCGAGCGAATTAATTTAATTACACTACACACAGTAGACGAGCTCTGAACTTGCTCTTTGGAGATACGCTATCACTATAGTTTTATAGTTATTCAGTTGAAACTTTTCAAATCTTTATGATTATAGCGGATCTCCCTTCTACTTAAATTTAAACATCCTAGCTTTATTTATTTGCCTACGTAATCTATGTTGCTTCCTTAATTTTTAAGACAAAAAACCAGAAAATCATGAATTTCAACTAAAATTTTAATTTGTGAGATCCAGAATACTGTTTCTACTAAATTATTATGAAAAAGGAATCTAAATATAAATTTTTAAGTTTCTAGCTCTTTTCTGTTGCGCCAATGATTTTTACAGAAAAACGTCCAAATTTCAAAAATGGTTAAAGTTATTGAACTGGTATTCAACACATATTGATTTAGTATTACTCCTGACATGCTAGAAACGTTTCAGGTTATTTACTTGATTTTTAAAGTATTGCGCAACATTTATGACGTCAGAGCTAGTTACAGTGGACTGGCTGGCACACAATGGAAAGACTGATGTGAATTTTATAAGGCGTGAGTAGGCTGCTTCCCTGCAAGAGGTACAACTCTTGCCTATTTTAACTGCTCTGGAAATGTCCCTGATGTGATGGATTCATTTATTATATTTGTTAAGGAGCCTTGTATAATCCCCATGCATTGTTTCAGTACACACCTTGGTACTTCATCTAAGCCTACTGACTTTTGATTTTTTAGTTTTTGAACAGTTTTATTGACTTCATTCTCTTTGGTTTGAAGAACCATCATTGTATTTAGTGCAACATTATTTACAAGTGTTATATTTGTTTTGGAGAATTTTTGCTGTACCTTCTCTGCAATAATTGAAAAATGCTCGTTTACATCGTGTGCTAAGTGCTAAGTGTTGTGGCTCATTTATTACCTTATCCCCCTCCCTTAGCAGTACTTTATGGTGCAACAGTTATTGTAACTGAAAGGAAGGCCAACAAGTTAACAACTCAACAGTCTGATACCATTGAAAAGAAGGCAAACGGGAGTGTATTTATGTAAGTTAAATACCATTCCAAAGTCTGCTTAATGTATAACAGCATGTCAATGAAACATAAAGTCACTGAATCATGTATGGATATCTGAGAGAAACTGTAATTGCTGAAGTCAGGGCATTTGGAAAGAGACCAATCACTCAGAGACACATTTAGACCTGTCACAGAATCTCTCAAATGACTCAAAGGCTAAAGAAAAAGATGCTATTGGTGATTTCATTAAACATTACAGTGATGGTCAGACAGACAGAACTTATGAAGTAAGCTACGAAAAACCATATATGTTGGGTATTTATCCCATATGTTTAATTAAGAATGCACTCTAGACTGGAGACAAGGAATTTGAAAAAACATCCAGTTTAGTGAATCTAATATTCTATAAAACTGGAAAGCTATTCACTGGAAGATGTTGACAATTATGGTCAGGTGTTACATGTAACAGAGGTATATAAGAAAGTCAACGGAGTAGAGGTAAAATGTACCTACAGCTCGAAATACTAAAATGTCATTATATATGCAGTAGCAGACATACCTGGCAATGGTATTATTGACATTCAGAATGAGAAAATTAACAACAGATCACTCCAGTGCATCTATTACGGCAACTCCAATGAAATAGTTGAATGATTATGCCTGCTCTACATTTTAATTGACACTGATATGTACATAAAATTTTCTTGGGCTCTACCTGTTTCACAGGTGTCTGAACAATTGCAGCAGCAACAGACAGCAACCAACCGCAGTCCACATAGTATATGAACAGATCACAGTGGTGACTTCTGTAACATATATTTCACACCACAAATGAAATGTTATGTAATACTTCCATACTTGACGTTCTCTTAGATGAAAGCACATATTGTGAAGCATTCAAAAACATCTATAAAAGGCCAAATGTTGATGCATTTTAAACTTCTTAATTCTTTTAAATGGACTGCTATCCTCTCACAAATCACCAACACGTGCAACTGCTCTGTTCACAGGACAATAAAGATCGATCGGGTCAATTAATGTACATGACAATAAGCTTCTAAATATAGTTTACAGTCATATTAAAATGGTAGATCCACAAAAATAGAAGTTAATGTAGGTGATTTTGTACATATTTCAATTGCAAGCACTTGAGAAGTCATATCTCCCAAACTGGTCAAGAGAGATATTTACAGTTTCCAAGGTGCAATGAACAACCCCCTAGAACTTACATCTTAAAGGATACCAGTGGTAGTGAAACTGTCATTAGTTTTTACAAAGAACAGTTACAGAGGAGAAGTGAGACAGTCATCTTGCTGGTAGAAAGTGTCATAGGCAATGAGGGAAAGGCTCTCGTTAAATGGTTAGGATTCCCTTCATCGCATAATCCTTGGGTTGATGACATTGATTTGCTATATGACAAGGCCCTCAAATAGCACAGTAGCATAAAGTGCATGATAGGAAGCACATCAGAAGAGGTTGTGGTATTTTCATTAATTTGCCAACAGAACTTCATGTCACTACATATAACTTCTGTGGATCTGGGACTAAGCTTGAGAGCCCGCATCTCGTGGTCGTGCGGTAGCGTTCTCGCTTCCCACGCCCGGGTTCCCGGGTTCGATTCCCGGCGGGGTCAGGGATTTTCTCTGCCTCGTGATGGCTGGGTGTTGTGTGCTGTCCTTAGGTTAGTTAGGTTTAAGTAGTTCTAAGTTCTAGGGGACTTATGACCACAGCAGTTGAGTCCCATAGTGCTCAGAGCCATTTGAACCATTTTTTGAACTAAGCTTGAGAAACAACTTGCACAAGGGGATAAATCTTTTAAGCAAAACTTGCAGATGTCATGTGGCAAATAAGGATCTCCCAGGATATCACCCTGTAGATTGAATATTAGCCAACCGAGCCAAGGAAGTATGCTCAAAAACAGATATCAGTATTGGTCACTGTAAAGCTGTGCTGTTAGTAAATAAAGTAACATGCATAATACTTAACTTGGGTATAGGTTAAATTTCAGTTCGGTTCTGAATGCTGCTTGTCACACACTGAAGAATAAGAAGATGAAGAAGGAGAAGGGCAAGTCAGGATTCTTAAAAAAATGTATTCAGTTATCGCTGGCAGTTAAAAGTGTCTCAGTAGGAAAACTGATTAAAATGCCTAAGAGTCCTACCACTGCTAAGTACATCAGATGGACTCCTTCAGTTCATAATTCCAACCTTGGCAGGACTTTTAGCGACTGGTTCCTTGGCCAGAGCTGCAGCACCTATTGCCAGAACAGTGAAAAATGCAGAAAACATACAGCAGCATCTTGAGGAGGCGAACAGGTACAGTAGGTTTATAGAATCTGTGGCTACTGGGAAAGGGCTATATTAAAACCTCACAGGAAATGGCTTTGATCATTTATTTTAAACACTGTTAGCTACACTGCCCAACAGATCACTTACAAATATCTATGTGCTCATGTTGTTTAAAAGGTCTCTATCCCAAGGTTTTTTGGTGTGTTGGTGCAGAATACACTTCCCAAGAATATGTGGAAATCTAATGAATTGGAATTCTAAATTTAGACACAGCAAGAGGACCTGGAACTCACTGGGTGGTTTACGTTAGAAGAGGAACAGGAAGTAGTGTTTATTACTTTGACGTATTTGGAGATTTGCAGCCTGCAGAAAAATTATGCCATTACTTTGGCAGTAACCATGGGTCTTACAATTTTCAACGCTACCAAAAAGTTCAATATACACCTATGTGCACACCTGGATCTCATGTTCATCCTGACAGCTACAAGTAAGATGTAAGAACTGTAATCACGCACAGCAGTGCAGCTGGGCTTGAGGAGTGATTCATTCACTTTGACTTTAGATGGTCGGTCATTGGTACTAAGTGCTTATTCCTTCGCGTCAACTGAACCAGGCAAAGGGGGTTGGACTGTTGCCCTGATAGGCATAGAAATGTAAAACAAAATTCCAAATGTCACTGCATCAAACTGCTATCTACATCTAGGAAGTGGTGAAGTTGTGCTAGAACCTCTCAGCACATATGACAGTGATGATTCAAATGGGGTGACTTGAGACACCAGGAAGACTTGAGATAAAATGACATACATTTATAGTTCTGCATTTTACCAGTTTTTAGTTTACATAACTAAAATTTTTATCCTTTGTTTGGTTTGCATATAACACCAGTTTTCTGACTGAGATAAATTTATTATCAAAATAATAATGATGGCAGCCATGTAATGATTTGTAAACAGGAAGTAAAGTATCATCTTTGACAATTGTTCTGGAACTTTCTTTGTTTTACTACATGAAAAATAATTTTCGAGGAGTGAAACTTTGTGGTGAGTATCTTCAAGGCTTTGACATGAATACACAAAATAAAAGTCATATTTTTGTTAAAGTGTAAATTATGAGACTTATTTATACTGATCGGGACCTTACCTGGGGTGACATGAGACAGCTGTTGTGCAGACATAACTTCATTCCTACTAAAGATTTTTAATTTTATTCTTGCAGGACATGCCATGTGCTTATGATAAAAGAGCTGGTACATGCAAATATGCAAGTAGCAACTTAGAAAATTTGGCTAAGGCTCTTGAAGATGTAAAAATGTTCCACCTTAGCCTTCATAAAGAAGCTGAGAAATATTCTATAGAAAAGTCCAAGCTTTCTCGTGCACTTAATGGAAAACATAGTAGTAAAATTGGTGGACAAACTACCCTGTCTTCAACAGAAGAAGATACTTTAGTGAAAAATATGCTTATAGTAAGCGAATGGGGATTCCCACTTACTGCTTACGACATCAGACTTTTAGTTAAATACTATCTTGACAGACAATGGAAAACCATCCCAAGATTCAGAAACAACATGCCTGGTGATGAATGGATGCGATCATTCCTGAATCGCCATAGTAATGTGAGGTTAGCAGGCAATATAAAGTGTTGTTGAGCACAACATTTTCCAGGAATTGTTAACACTTTTGTATGGCCCCAAGTGGACGATATGAGTTTTTTGTATCCTCATAAAATAAAGGCCTGCTTATTTCCACCTCAACACCTTAGATATGGACTGATGAAATTTTCAACTAATATTATACTGTAAATTAAATTTTTCATGTTGCAGTGGAAATGAATTCTTTTTTTTTTTTAATCAACATTATTTTTAAAAAATCTGCAGGTGCCAACAATGCTAACACCAATGAAGACAGAAGTTCAGTTGAACAACTGGAGGGGAGTATGATTCACCTGTTGAAGAGGTTGCACTATGGGGACAAAGAAAATGGTACTGTGCTTAAACAGAAGAAGTGAAGAATAGAATCTGAAAGAGGCAAGAGTGTGTCAAATATTGAGCCTAATGAAGCACAATTGGATTTGAGTACTGGTGATGGTAGTGCAGAATGTGATGAACCTGAGGATCCATAATGAATGACATTAACGGCAATGACAGTAACCTTTCATTTCCATAGATTGTTCAACAGGAAGATAATGTTTCCTATGGAAGCATAGCTGAAGGAGATTGGCTGCTCACTGAAATGACTATAAAAAGTGCTTCAAAAAGTCCAAAATCTGAAATGACTATAAAAAGTGCTTCAAAAAGTCCAAAATCTGAAATGACTATAAAAAGTGCTTCAAAAAGTCCAAAATCACTAAAAACTGTTTTGTGGGAAAAGTGGTCACAATTTCTGAAAATTCTAGAGGTGACTCTAGGAAAGTTGAGGTGAAATTTATGAGACAATATAAAAACAGTTCAGACACTTTTGTATGGCCCCAAGTGGATATATGAGTTTTGTGTATCCTCATGAAACAAAGGCCTGCCTGTTTCCAACTCAGCAACTTAGATATGAACTGATGAAATTTTCATCTAATATCATACTGTAAATTAAATTGTTCATGTTGCAGTGCAAATGAGTTCTGTTTTTTAAATTAACATTATTTCTAAAAAAACATTTTTACTGATAACTTTATGATTGCAAGTTTTATGACTAAAAAATATTTTTAAAAAGTTATATACACCCTGATTTTATTAAAATGTGAATGTTAAGATCAGTGCAAGTCGTACTATGTGTCTCATATCACCTCATTAATGTTCTCAAATGATACACACATTAAACTTAAAGGTTGTCTCAAGTCACCCCAGGTGACAGGGCAACATGACAACTAGTTTTTTGAGAGTTATCTGATAATGAATTATTTTATTCATAGTTGAACATCAATTGGTAAAGTGAAACAAGTATCTAAACTTTTAGGGTAAGAAAAAGCATATTTAATTGAAGTTATATATGAATACCACACCACGCCATTTTACCAGGTTTTGAGTTATTTGTGAATGTCAATACACTTAAAATTGAAATAATGACAGAGTGCAAAATAGACTTTACAAAGCAAAATTCAATCACATCATCACTAGGTTTCTCGAAGGATAAAATTCTGCAAAAAAATTGTAAAAATTTTACGGGTCAGCCCATTCAGTGAATGTACCACCAGTCAGCACAATTCGAGGTGACTGCAATATTGTAACTAATTCATTTCTCAACTGATTCACAGCATGTACAGGTTCTCCCCTACAATAGGTCAAGGATATAAAATTGTGGAGACATCCAGTAAAGCAGTTTACCTCTCAGTGACTATTCATACACTAGGCTATCTTGAGTTGAGGACTGTCGACCAGAGTGACCAGCTCGGTGATTTTCATGGTGAAGAGATCGTGATATGCCTTCATTTGAAGTAGGATGGGCATATGTTGTAAAATAAGCATACATAGCCAGCAGCACTTCACTTTACAGCCAAAACGTAATGTGTTAACACCAAAGACTCACAAATTCCTTAAATCGCTAAGCTTGAAACCTCACAAGAACAGTATCATCACACAACATAACCCCTCCAGACGAGTATGATGAATGAATCATTCATTTGAACATGTTTTCCGAAAACTGCTTTGAACAAGTAGTTAGACAATCCACACACGATGGAAATATTTTAGACCTTGTAGCTATGAAGAGGCCTGATGTTATCGACTGTGTCAGTATAGAAACAGGGGTTAGTGATCATGGTATCACCATAGTGACAATAGTTTCTAAATTTAACAAAGCAGAGTGTTTATGTTATAAAAAGGATAGGCAGTTGTTAGTTCCCAATTATACAATGAATGGACATCATTTAGCTACAGTATGATGAAAATGAGGGATTACGGGCAAAGTTTAAAGTTTTTGTAAATTGCGCCCTGGAGTCATATGTTGCAGATACGGTCAATCAGGGAAACATTTTACTCATCAAGATATCTTTGTACCACTTACTATTTTTGGTTCAAATGGGCCGTGTTGCATCTACTGGAATTACCTTGTTAGAAATGTAACAGTTTTATAACCACTGTTATTCCTAGAATAAAATAATATCAGTACTTTGAGTATCAACCATTTGAAACAAAAACAGTAAGTGGTACAAAGATACCCTGACTGCTAAAACGTTACCCTGATTAGTTGTATGTGAATTAAAGATGGAAAGAACCCCCCATAGTTTAATAACCAAATTCAGAAAATTCTGTGGAAACAGAGACTGTTGCACTCTTGGTTCAAAAAAGAGTGTGCAAATCTTGACAGGCAAAAGTTAGCAGAAATACGGCCATCCCTAACAAGAGCAATGCACGAAGCATACAACTTGCACCATCATACCTAAGTGAAAAGATCTTCCTGAGAACCTGGGAAAAGTCTGATCATCATTAAACAGGTCAAAGGCTTCTATCCAGTCACTCATTGACCATTTCTTGGGTGGCAATGGAAGAAAGCAAAAGGAAAACTGAAGATTTAAATTTCAAGTTTAAGAAATCATTCATGAAAGAACATTGTACAAACATATCATTATTTGACTGTCGCACAGACTCCTACATGGAGGACATAGGAATTGGCATCTGCAGCGTAGACAAACAACTGAAATAGTTGAAAACAAGTAAGTTACCAGGTGCAAATGGAATCCCAGTTTGTTTTTACAGAGAGTGCTCTGTGGCATTTGCCACTTACTTACCCTGCATTTATCACAAGTCTCTCACCCAGCAAAAAGGTCCAAGTGAATGGAAAAAAGCACAGGTGAATCTGTATATAAGAAACGTAAAATATTTAATCTGCATAATTATAACCAATATCCTTAATATCGATTTGCTGCAGAATTCTTGAACACATTCTGAGTTTGAACATAATTAATTTGCTCAGGACTGAAAAGCTTCTGTCCACAAATCAGCACGGATTTATGAAGTATCACTAATGCAAAACTCAGTTTGCCCATTTCTCACATGATGTCCTACAAACCATGCATGGAAGGCAATAGGTATAGGTAGGGTATAAAGCAACTATGGACACTATGGCCACACAAATGAAGAATTCCATATTCCTAGATGTCTAGAAAGCATTTGATATGGTTCAGATTGTTGTCAGAAGTCGGAGCATATGATTTAGGTTCCTAGATATGTGAGTGGCTCGAAGACTTTTTTATGTAGTAAAACTCAGTACGTGGTCCTCGATAGTGATTTTTTATCAGAGAAAAGGGTATCATTAGAAATGTCCCACGGGTATGTGATAGGACTGCTTTTATTCTCTTTATACATAAATAATCTGACTGACAAGGTGATCAGCAATTTATGGCTGTTTGCATACGATGTCATGATATATGGGAAAGTGTCATCATCAAGTGATTCTAGGAATATACAGGATCACTAGACCAAAGTTCTAGTTGATGTGACAAATGGCAACTTGCTCTAAATGTAGAAAAATCTAAGTTAAGGCTGATGAGCAGCAAAAACAGTCATATAATGTTTGAATACAGCATTAGTATGGTGAAACTTGAGTCAGTCAAAAATGTGAAATGGAATGAGCACATCAAGTTGGTAGTAGTGAAGGCTAATGCTTGACTTTGTTTTATTGGAAGAATTTTGGGATTTGTAGCTCATCCATAAAGGAGAAGGTGTATAGAATGGTAGTGTGACCCATTCTTTAGTACTGTTCAACCGTTTGGGATCCCCACCAGTTTGGATTAAAGAAAGATTTTGGAGCAATTCAGAGGTGTGCTGCTAGATTTGTTTTGGGTAGGTTCAATCAGGACACAAGTATTATGTAGTTGCTTCAGGAATTCAAGTGGGAATCCATGAAGGGGAGGCGATACTCTCTCTGTAAGTCATTTTTGCAGAAGTTTAGAGAACGCCACTTGAGAAAACAGCAGAATGATTCTACTGTGACCAATGTACATTTCCTGTAAGAACCATGAAGATAAGGGGCAAGACTTTAGGGCTCTTATGGAAGCTTCTAGAGAGTCATTATTCCCTCACTCTATTTGCGAGTGGAACAGATGACAAAATGACAAATGATGGTATAATGCACAATCTGCCATGCATTGTACGGTTGTTTCTAAAGTATGTATGTATTTAGGTGTAGATGTAGAGGAATACTTCTCACACAAACCTTTTGCATCAGCAACATTCGAGAACAATAATGAGATCCACATTGTGATCCAACAGTAGGATGCTTTGAAGATTCCAGGCAGGGATTTCATTTACTTGGAAGGTAAACTGATGAAGAAGGATGGGACTCCCACAGTAGCATCTCATATTACTAGTAATGCATTCACATTCCTGTTTCAGGAAATAAGATACTGTATGAGTTGAATAGCGCAGGAATTGACCACAGTAGTAATACAGGTATCACATCGGCCTTAAAAAACATACACTTCAGCTTCAACATTGGACCTGAACTGTTTACAAAATACAGGATGGTTTATGAATAAACCACCATCATCAAATGAGTACAAGGGATTTAGTGCATACAGACCTCTCAAAATGTTTATGGGATACTTAGGGGATTCGTGGAGGATTCTGTTCAATATGAAGCAGGAACTTACGTTAGTAAGAACTGAGACAGATGGTAATGCATATATCCAAGGTACCTATGCAGAAGACAACAAAACTGTGCCCAAGAAATTAACCAGAAAGGTGCCCCATGTCTCTGTAACTTATGAAGAACGCTTGAAACTTTTAAAAATATTTGGATCTATGATTCAAGTGCCCTTAAATTTCAGATCATAGGAGCTGTTTGAATATCTTCTACTTATAAGCTCATCCCATCAATTGTAGACCAGTAAGACATTATTGAGATAGAAACACTTTGATTTATCTGCCTCGCATTTCAAATTGATAGGGAAGCGAACCTCAGACATGATTCAAGTGAAGTTGACAATTGTAGTTTAAGAAACGTTCATGTATACTTAAATGTCGAATTCTGTCCATAAGACAACTAACAGCTAGATTGGTCTAATAATGTGTGCAGCTGCTTTTTCATATCTACGCAGATTTCGTCCTGGATAGAAAAGAATTAGGGATGCCTGATCAGTCCAAGGGAGTTTAAGGACTAATTACAGTTGTCATTATAGACTGCTCCAAACAGAATGAATCAGTGAAGTTTGCATTGAATTTGAAGCCTCTAACAACTTCACAGAAAACACAGCAGCATTTCCTTTTATACTGCACAATCTGATCATCAACTACAACTCACTTAGAGGAAATTTGGGGATATTTCTATAAATTAATAGGTGTAGCATAACAGCTAAAGCATTTCATGATGGCACCTCAAACAGATAACATTGTAATCTATGCTTAAGATTTCTTGACGAACAAGAACATTTTGTGTTTAAATATGTTGCATTTTTCGCCTTTTGAATGAGGGGCGAGTTACCACAACATTAGCAACAATGATGGCTCCAAGTAAACCTTTCAGAGACATCATCTGCCTCAAAACAAGTAAATGTGTCATTGTTGAGTCAATATTATCATGGCATCAACTGGTAAGACGACGGAATGATTTTTGAAGCTCTAGTGACATTACTTCAAAATTTCGATCACTCAGACGTGAAAGGTAGTGAGAAATCTTTATGGATATGTGGCATTTAGAAGGATGCCTCTGTGAGAGATCTACAAAGATATTGATGTCCTCCACTGCAGTGCCTTAGGCTGAAAAAGAATTGTTATATATGTGCAATGAATAATGTCTAAAATTACTATTTACCTGAATTATAAATACATTATTTTAAAACCTGCTCTTATGACTTCTTGTTTCATAAAGAGCCTTCCCATATGGAAATGTGATGACCTGTGTCCACTACTTGTGACAGCTACAGGCACATGACGTGATTTTACCCCCAGTACCTCTCCAACATCCCCCACCATCTCTCCACCGACTGAGGCTGTATAAGATGGGTCAGCAGTTGCACTTTCTCCCATTCCGAGCTGGGATGCTGTGCGAGCTGGACCTACATACTGGAGCTAAGGGTGTGGCGGGTTGCCGTCCGGCAGAGCTTGCTCCGTCGGCGGCCCCATTTGGCCCCCCCACTTACGACGACCCTGCAAGCATCCTTGGACACTGATTTGGCAATAAAAAGGACTAAGCATGCCGTGACCGGCGATGTACCTTGCCGCTGGTCTCCACCACCTACACCTCCACCATCGCCACCAAAACCATCACAAGTGCCACCATCTGCTCCACCATCGCCACTCCCGGTCACAGCTTCATTGATGCAGCCATCAATGAAGCTGCACCTAGGGCTAGGGAATCTGGCACACCAGGGCCCCCTTCACGCAGGACAAGCCTGCGCGTGCCGAGGTCTAGGTCATGCTCACCCCTCCCTGGGTCGCTCTTGACATGCCCAGCATTGAGAACGCTGTGTGTGTCTCGGAATCGTCTCCTGGACCAGGAGATGACCTTGACCTGGCGATGATGACAGAAGCTGACATCCAGGAGGGGTTCGCTGAGCATCTCATTGCCCTCTGCGACGCCGCAGAGGAGGGGGGTCCACAGGTCAACAGCTTTCGGCTGCAGGCCGTCCTTTACCCAAACATGGCTGCTGCGGCCTCTGACTCGGAGTCCACCCAGCCTGAAGAAGAATGTGGCTAAAACGAAGAAGAAGAAGGCGGTCATTGACGTGGAGAGCTTCCAGGCACCGCGCAAAACAGCACCCTGCCACCAACTCGCCACAACTCCTGCAGATGTGCCTGTCCGCAACATGTTTGCAGCCACTGATGGAGCAGCAGACACCCTCCTACCACCTGCCCCTCCCCTCACAGCCTCACCTACCCCCCTGCCCCCCCACCCATCATCATCGAGTACAAGGAGCCCTTTAAACGACTCCTTGACATACTCAACTCCATCACCACCTCCCCATATCACATCAAAATGGCAAGTGAAGACCTCTTCTGCCTGCCCGTTCAGTCCCCAGAAGACCTCATAAAAGTCCTCCATACCCTTCCTACCCTCAACACTGGATCCCCCCCCCCCTCCCCCCACACACATCAAGTCTCGTCACCTCCGGGTCGTCATCAGGGGACTCCCTATGAAGTATACTGACAACTACCCTCAACATCACACCCAAAGTCATTTCAAGAATCATCTACCCCCGTGCCCATCACCCCACCCCCCTCTTCATCGTTTCAGCCCCGGACACGCCGGAGAACCGCCTCCTCCCCACCCTCACCTCCATCGATCATGTCAGTGTGACAATGGAGTAACCTCGCTCGAGGAGGCTGACCCTGGTGTGCTACTATTGTCAGGGCCTGGTGCACTTTGTGGGTGACCGCACACACGAGGTGCACCATGTGAAGTGCGCTGGGGGTCATGCCTCTTCGGAGTGTTCCAAACCCCGAGGTGCCCCTCCCACTTGCACCCGCTGGGGCGGGAACTGTACGGGCAGCTACATGGGCTGGCCCAAGATCAAATTTTTCTGCACCAATAAGCATCGATCTTTGGGGCCCTCGGCAACGACCTGTCCAGGCGTCAGTTACTCTGGCGCCCTGGGGGCCCCACCATGCCTCTCGCTCCCATTCCAACCCTCTGGGCTCCTACCCGCCCCCGTCCTCTCCATGCCCATCCCACGCCCCCCCACACACCATTCCCCCTCCTCCCTCCCCAGCAGGCGTCAAGCTCTGCTTCCCCTCCTTCACAGCAGGCGTCATGCTCCACTGATCCTTCCCCATCTCAGCAGCAGGTGTCAAGCTCTGCTGCCCCCCCTCCCACCCCGGTAGAGTCACAGCAGCATCCTCTCCCCACCGCTTCCTCCATTCCTAACCCCTTTGGTGACCTCATCTCAAGTGTTGTCGAGGTTCTGACCTCGGCAATCACCACTGCCTTCAACTGCCTTATCCAGACCATCCCTCACCAGCTTGCCACCACCGCCACCCTCCCCCCTTCTGCTCATGGCTGTTAGAAACTATTGGTTGACAGTCATGATCTGGAATGCCAATGGTCTCCACAAACAACAGGGCGAGTTCTGACAGTTCCGCCTTAATGAGGGGGTCGACATTTGCCTTGTCGCTGAGACGCACCTCGAACCTGGTGTTTTTGTCCGTGTAGCGAACTACTCCTGCTACAGGACTGACAGACCCACCACCTACGGTGGCACAGCGGTGTACGTGCGTAATTCCCTCCACCACTACCCCATCCCCCTCGCCTAACTCAACACTGTGGAAGCCACTGGCATTGTCGTCCACGTGGTGAGGGGTCCCATCATGTTCATGGCTCTTTACAGACCACCACGAGGCCTTCTCCAAACACCAGACTACGAGGCATTGCTGTTGCTCGGCGGCGACTTCAATGCCAAGTATGCTGCCTGGAATAGCAGAGTTACCAACACATCAGGTCGTCGACTCCTCCAGCTTGCTGAGCGGCATCACACCCGCACCATCAGCCCATATGATCCCACCATATACCCCACTGGAGGACGTCCCCCAGATGTCTTAGACATTGCAGTGGTGAAGGGTCCTTCCGGATGCCATGAAGGGTACAGGGTGCACCCATCTGCAGGTGGTCGCTCATGTCGGCACCAATGATGTGTGTCACTATGGATCGGAGGAAATCCTCTCTGGCTTCCGACGGCTATCTGATTTGGTGAAGACTGCCAGTCTCGCTAGCGGGATGAAAGCAGAGCTCACCATCTGCAGCATCGTCGACAGGACTGACTGCGGACCTTTGGTACAGAGCCGAGTGGAGGGTCTGAATCAGAGGCTGAGACGGTTCTGCGACCGTGTGGGCTGCAGATTCCTCGACTTGCGCCATAGGGTGGTGGGATTTACGGGTTCCGCTGGATAGGTCAGGAGTCCACTACACACAACAAGCGGCTACACGGGTAGCAGGGGTTGTGTGGCGTGGGCTGGGCGGTTTTTTAGGTTAGATGGCCTTGGGCAAGTACAGAAAGGGCAACAGCCTCAACGGGTGCGGGGCAAAGTCAGGACATGCGGGGACCAAGCAGCAATCGGAATTGTAATTGTCAACTGTCGAAGCTTTGTTGGTAAAGTACCAGAACTTCAAGCGCTGATAGAAAGCACCGAAGCTGAAATTGTTATAGGTACAGAAAGTTGGCTTAAGCCAGAGATAAATTCTGCTGAAATTTTTACAAAGGTACAGACGGTGTTTAGAAAGGATAGATTGCATGCAACCGGTGGGGGAGTGTTCGTCGCTGTTAGTAGTAGTTTATCCTGTAGTGAAGTAGAAGTAGATAGTTTCTGTGAATTATTATGGGTGGAGGCTACACTCAACAACCGAGCTAGGTTAATAATTGGCTCCTTTTACCGACCTCCCGACCCAGCAGCATTAGTGGCAGAACAACTGAGAGAAAATTTGGAATATATTTTACATAAATTTTCTCAGCATGTTATAGTCTTAGGTGGAGATTTCAATTTACCAGATATAGACTGGGACACTCAGATGTTTAGGACGGGTGGTAGGGACAGAGCATCGAGTGACATTATACTGAGTGCACTATCCGAAAATTACCTCGAGCAATTAAACAGAGAACCGACTCGTGGAGATAACATCTTGGACCTACTGATAACAAACAGACCCGAACTTTTCGACTCTTTAAGTGCAGAAAAGGGAATCAGTGATCATAAGGCCGTTGCAGCATCCCTGAATATGGAAGTTAATAGGAATATAAAAAAAGGGAGGAAGATTTATCTGTTTAGCAAGAGTAATAGAAGGCAGATTTCAGACTACCTAACAGATCAAAACGAAAATTTCTGTTCCGACACTGACAATGTTGAGTGTTTATGGAAAAAGTTCAAGGCAATCGTAAAATGCGTTTTAGACAGGTACGTGCCGAGTAAAACTGTGAGGGACGGGAAAAACCCACCGTGGTACAACAACAAAGTTAGGAAACTACTGCGAAAGCAAAGAGAGCTGCACTCCAAGTTTAAACGCAGCCAAAACCTCTCAGACAGACAGAAGCTAAACGATGTCAAAGTTAGCGTAAGGAGGGCTATGCGTGAAGCGTTCAGTGAATTCGAAAGTAAAATTCTATGTACCGACTTGACTGAAAATCCTAGGAAGTTCTGGTCTTATGTTAAATCAGTAAGTGGCTCGAAACAGCATATCCAGACACTCCGGGATGATGATGGCATTGAAACAGAGGATGACACGCGTAAAGCTGAAATACTAAACACCTTTTTCCAAAGCTGTTTCACAGAGGAAGACCGCACTGCAATTCCTTCTCTAAATCCTCGCACAAACGAAAAAATGGCTGGCATCGAAATAAGTGTCCAAGGAATAGAAAAGCAACTGGAATCACTCAATAGAGGAAAGTCCACTGGACCTGACGGGATACCAATTCGATTCTACACAGAGTACGCGAAAGAACTTGCCCCCCTTCTAACAGCCGTGTACCGCAAGTCTCTAGAGGAACAGAGGGTTCCAAATGATTGGAAAAGAGCACGGGTAGTCCCAGTCTTCAAGAAGGCTCGTCGAGCAGTTGCGCAAAACTATAGACCTATATCTCTGACGTAGATCTGTTGTAGAATTTTAGAACATGTTTTTTGCTCGAGTATCATGTCGTTTTTGGAAACCCAGAATCTACTATGTAGGAATCAAAATGGATTCCGGAAACAGCGATCGTGTGAGACCCAACTCGCTTTATTTGTTCATGAGACCCAGAATATATTAGATACAGGCTCCCAGGTAGATGCTATTTTTCTTGACTTCCGGAAGGCGTTCGATACAGTTCCGCACTGTCGCCTGATAAATAAAGTAAGAGCCTACGGAATATCAGACCAGCTGTGTGGCTGGATTGAAGAGTTTTTAGCAAACAGAACACAGCATGTTGTCATCAATGGAGAGACGTCTACAGACGTTAAAGTAACCTCTGGCGTGCCACAGGGGAGTGTTATGGGACCATTGCTTTTCACAATATATATAAATGACCTAGTAGATAGTGTCGGAAGTTCCATGCGGCTTTTCGCGGATGATGCTGTAGTATACAGAGAAGTTGCAGCATTAGAAAATTGTAGCGAAATGCAGGAAGATCTGCAGCGGATAGGCACTTGGTGCAGGGAGTGGCAACTGTCCCTTAACATAGACAAATGTAATGTATTGCGAATACATAGAAAGAAGGATCCTTTATTGTATGATTATATGATAGTGGAACAAACACTGGTAGCAGTTACTTCTGTAAAATATCTGGGAGTATGCGTGCGGAACGATTTGAAGTGGAATGATCATATAAAATTAATTGTTGGTAAGGCAGGTACCAGGTTGAGATTCATTGGGAGAATACTTAGAAAATGTAGTCCATCAACAAAGGAGGTGGCTTACAAAACTCTCGTTCGACCTATACTTGAGTATTGGTCATCAATGTGGGATCCGTACCAGATCGGTTTGACGGAGGAGATAGAGAAGATCCAAAGAAGAGTGGTGCGTTTCATCACAGGGTTATTTGGTAACCGTGATAGTGTTACGGAGATGTTTAATAAACTCAAGTGGCAGACTCTGCAAGAGAGGCGCTCTGCATTGCGGTGTAGATTGCTCGCAAGGTTTTGAGAGGGTGCGTTTCTGGATGAGGTATCGAATATATTGCTTCCCCCTACTTATACCTCCCGAGGAGATCACGAATGTAAAATTAGAGAGATTAGAGCGCGCACGGAGGCTTTCACACAGTCGTTCTTCCCGCGAACCATACGCGACTGGAACAGGAAAGGGAGGTAATGACAGTGGCACGTAAAATGCCCTCCGCCACACACCTCTGGGTGGCTTGCGGAGTATAAATGTAGATGTAGATGTAGGTCATGTACACATCACTGCAGCCACCCGCATCGCTCTGGCCTCTGATCACTGGCCAGTCATCTACTCCATCGATCTCGTTGGAGTTATGGTCGCGCTGCGTGATGGCCTGAACATCTGCACTATTGACTGGCAGTCCTACCAGCGACGGGTTGAAGCAGCGCTACCCACCATTCCTGCTGCCAATCAAATGGACACAGATCACACCATTACCCACCTCACCACCATTGCTCTCGATGCTGCAGCTGCAGCGACCCCTCACCGTCCGAAAAAACCCCAAGACCACCTGTGTCCACTTCCTCCTCATATCCGCCTGGTGATGGCACACCTCCCACAACTCCTTGCCATTCATATCACTCCCATCAACGAAGAAGAGGTTGAACTAAAACTGGGATACCTCAATTCCAAGAAAGCTGATGGTCCCGACAAGCTGACTAATGCCCTCCTCAAGCAGCTACCCCCAGCTTCTATTCCCATCCTGACGGCCACCTTCAACAACATCCTCACAACCAGGCAATTTCCCACTGCCTGGAAACATGCCGAGATGGTCGCCATCCCCAAGACTGGGAAGTATCTTAGTTCCCCTGCCAGCTACCGTCCCATCAGCCTCTTGTCCGCCATCTCCAAGGTGTTCGAGAGGCTGCATCTCTAACGACTGCTCATCCACATTGCCCGAGAATGAGTCCTCGCTGATGAGCAGTTTGGCTTCAGGCAGGGTCATGCAACCACTCACCAACTCCTGTGCCTTGTAGAATAGGCACTGGACGCCATAGAACGTAGGGAGTACTTCGGGGCCATACTCCTCAACATGTCCAGGGCGTTTGATTTGGCCTGGCACAAAGGGCTGCTGTACACGTTACTCTCACTTGGCTATGCAGTGTCTCATGCACGGCTAATAGCCAGATATCTGGAAGGTCACACCATCCACGTTAGGATCCCTGAGGGGAAATCTATGCGACGACATATCAGGGCAGGAGTACCGCAAGGCAGCATACTCGGACCGCTACTCTACTCCCTCTTCACAGCTGACCTGCCCTCCGTGCCGAGGGTGCATTTAGCCCTCTATGCGGATAACGTGGCGCTCTTCTCTCGTTCTTGGAGTGTGGCAGGTCTTCAACAGTGGCTCCAGGGGTCAAAAGATTCCCTCACGTAATGGGCTAGGACCTGGCATCTGCCATTTAATTCCTCCAAAACCAAAGCCCTTATCATCTGCCAGCGCCATATTGCCATTCGGCTCCTGCAGGTGTCCGTCCTTGGTACCCCAGTCCCTTGGACTCACACTGCAAAGTACCTGGGCGTTACCCTGGACTAGTGACTCACCTGGCGCCCCCACACTGACGACGTGCGTCGAAATGCAATAGGGTATCTATGCCTGCTCTACCCCCTCATCAATCCCACCTCTTCCCTCCCTACACACCTTGCTGTCAGATTGTACACCACCCTTGTTCGTCGCATCCTTCAATATGCGGCGGTGGTGTGGGGCAATGCTGCCCCCACCCATCTCCGCAGACTCCAAACCATCCAAAACCGAGCTCTCCGGCGTGCCCTCCACCTCCCTTTCGACTTCTCTACCCAAGAACTCCACATCCTGGTCAGGGTGCCACTCCTTCACTCTCACATCCTTTCTGCAGCCACTTCCTTCTACCAGCAAACCCGCCACTCCCAATCTCCTAATCCTTTCCCTAGGCACCTGTGTCCACCGTCTGGCCACCACCTGCTGACCTACTTTCATGGCACTTCATTTTCTACATATCATTACTTCATCTCATCACCATGTCATGACATCCAGCTCCCCCCCTCACCGCCCCTCACGCCACCTCCACCGCCCCTCACGGCGCCCCCCCCCCCCCAATGTTGGCCTAGTCATTACAAGTCCTTCCCTTATCACTTCTCCATCTGTCACCCTCCAACTTCTTTCTCTTCCTCCCTCCCACCCCCGACTTCACCTGCCCATGACTGTCTGCCACCGCCGTCACCAATGCCGCCATGAAGATGAGGCCAGGACAATGGCCTTTTATTTTCATTCAACTCTTACTGTCTCTCCTCCTTTCCTTTAACCTGTCATTTACTCGTAAGCTAGCGGATAGCCAATGGGCTGTTCGTTTACCTCACTCTCTTACTGTCCCTTATACTGTCCTTTCATCTGTCATTTTAAATACTATGAGGGCCAGTCAATTGGGCTGTTCGTTTTCCTGCTTCGTCTATTATCCCTCTAAGTTCCACTTAGCACCACCATGTAATTTCCCCCACACCACATCAAGCCAGAGGGAGAAGCGCCCTAGAGGCGCTAGCATTTCACCAACTGCCAAGGTTCAAGCCTCAGTTGCGTGTGTCTGCATGCACTTTCTCCTTAGTCTGCTTCTAGCAGCTGTTAGTGTTGTGTGTGCTTCTGCCATAGAAGTGGGCATCATGAAGATATCAGCCACCAACAAAAGGGTTACCACCAGCAGCAGCAAGCATCATCTTCAATAATGATACATTTACTGCTTTAGTGCTGTGTGTTGGAGAAAACGAGTATCTTGAATGTAAGTATCATGTCTGTATCTGTGTTTGTGTGTCTGTCTGTATTTGCCATACTTACAGACTGTTACGTTGTTGTTTTAGGGCTTATGAATGACACAACTTTAAGGGCGATCTCTTTGGGTGCACCATAACAGGAGTCTGATGTAGCTGTACTTGATGGTGTTCTGTCCTTCTCTTTCGTTCTGTACATGAGTGAGTTTATTTTTTCATGCATTTTACTTCACCAGTATTATTCCTGCTGTTGCGAAGTCGCTTAATGTGACAGCTGCTGCCCCATTTTTGCATCACCAGAATTTGAAGGTTAGCACATAAATATTACCCAGTCAAACGGGGTTGACAATGATGTAGTATTTTTCTCTAAGTATATCTTTTACATGAGTGTGTGTATCTTTGTTAGTGTCTATATATTTTTTACTTAGCTAGTGTCTTTCTTGCTGTTTCAGAATTAGTTAATGTTCCAAGCCATAGCCCATTTTCATCATCACCAGCATCAGAGGATTGGTGAGCGAACATTACCCCATATATTCAGATGTAGACACGTCATCCTAGACATCTAGTGAGATGTTCATAACTCCCGTTTCACTAGTGCCCTTCAACAGCACTGAAAATGACGGTGCCGATTATTCTTGTATTTCTTACGTGTATGTTTATAAGTAGACAGAAAATGGGGTAACCAGTACACATTTTGTGTACGACCCCATTTTCTATTAACAGTCGACTGAATTCCAAATAAATTTTAAACACATTATCATTATTTCAACAAAAATAAAGTAAAAAACTGAATTTCATAAACAAAGGTAAATAAAAACTTACAATAAGTATGAATTCCAACCAAATGTAAAAAATAAAGAAAAAATTAGGAACATTATAATTTTACATGACTATACAAATTCCGTATTGTTAATCTTCCAATGTAGTAGCATTTCAATGTACTACAAAAATCCGACTGGAAAGACTGTTTGGGATGTTTGTCAATATGGCCAACTCTACGTTCTGAATTTTTTCCTACCTATGAGAAGAGATGGTTGCTAATACGAACTTTTATGAATTGTTAATCACATGCGGTATTCTCTTCACTATAAGTATAACATGAATATGAACATGTTGCCATGTATTCTTTCGTGTTTGCTGCTATCTCATTTAAATCCTGTCTGCCTAATAAAGTACGAAACTAGAGTGAGACAACAGCAAACGCGGAAAAATATACATATAATGTCATGTTTATATTCGTATTATTCTTATGCCTAATACTGATACAGTCAGAAATGAAGCACGGCAGTTGACTAGATTTTTAAATCTAGGATGACTCTTATTTCTGTGCAGAATGAAATGTACTAAAGAGGCGTCTGCAAAGGTTTTCAAACGGAGAAAAATTTTTGCTAAACTCTCGTTCAGAACATGATCTATCATACGCAGTCTATCACTTGGTTCTTGTTGATCATTATCAAAGAAAGCAGCAGTGTAAGTAACAACAAATAGCAGTCTCTTGCCATTGTTTCGCTAATGAGACGATTCCTCTCTTTTTTTTTAATTGTAAGCGGTGGTAGCGTGCACAAAAGCAAGCCATGCCGCGAACGGCGACAGCCTGTAAACACTCATTATCAGAACGCGACAAACAATGCATGACACAGTACAGTAATGCATTTTCAGCTTAGAGTGACGTAAACACCTATAACAAAGAGAATGACACTTATCATATCAAAGAAAAATAAGCAATCAATTCAAACGAGACGAAGCACGTGAAAAAGGAAGGGTACCCGTATAAATACAGACGAAGCGCCTGACGCATAGCAATGGCTACCTGGTAAAGCTTAACTCCTAAGCTTACGACTCAAACCAAACTACTGTAGCTGTATAGTCATTCATTCGGCCTAAATTGTCTCTCATATTACAATGGACCAACTTTGTTTCGATTTGCAGGTGCGGCCTAAAACTTTTCTCTCCCCTTGAATTTCGAGTCTCAAATTTCAGGTGCGGCTTAGATTCGGGAAATTTTTTTCCCTTGATTTCGAGTCTCATTTTTCAGGTGCGGCTTAGGTTCGAGTGCGGCTTACATTCGAGTAAATATGGTAAATTTTCTGACAATATATCTTAAAAATATAAATGTGTTATTCATTTTAATTTTTTCCACAAAATTTTCATTACTTTTTATTTTTATCTTTTATTTTATCTAATAAATTTTTATATTTTAAAAATATAAACGCGTTTTTCAATTATTATTTGTTATAATAACTTTTTAAAAATTTTCAATTAACATTCTGTTTTGAATATTATAAGCTAAATTCTTCTTACACAAAAAATAATACAACCTAAAGTAGCATTACAAACTTTTTTTTACTAAAAGTAGCACATAATTGCAGCAGTTGCTAATTGTTTGGCCACAATATTTTTTTCTTTGATCCATATTTCTAACATAAATAGGATAATTCGTAATGAAATTATATGGATTTATATCAATATCTCCTTTTAATTGTGTTACTCATTTAAAATCAGGAAATGAATCACAATCTTTTAAAAAATTACTTGATGGATCTAAATCCCACAATCCTTGAGGACAAATTACATTCCTTCCATTTCTAAATAGGTATTCTGCTGCTTATAATAATCAGAAAATGAATGATCAAATAGTTGATTATGTTTTCTTTTTGTTTGGAAAACAGCAATAACGAAATAAGATACTTCAAATTCTATTTCAAAATTATTTTTATTCTCAATACAAAGATTTCTGGTGTTGTAATTCAAATAAAGATATTAGTATTTTAGAATTTTTTAATCTTTCTTATCCTAATTTAAGTTCATAATCAGGATCACATTTAACAACAGGTTCTCTAATTTCCATTTTTCTACAACAATTTTCCTTCATTTGGTAGTGTATTTCTTGTTCTATCTCGAGCATTATTTTTATCGGACCATCTAAGAACAGCATCATTTGAACTTAAAGTAAAAGTAAAAATAACAATTTTACTTCCAGTCCACATTACTTCTTTATTATCTATTAAAAAATTCACCAAATTTTTGTATCGGATAAGTTACTGAACTTTCTTTCCTTTTCATTTTACCATTATTAAGTATCGTCCTTTTATATAAATTTTATCAGAAAAAGATGAGGATAAATATAATAAAACTAATGAAGAAATAAAAGGATTCTTGATGAAATATAATTTCCCCTTTTTTAGTTACAAAATCAAATAATTTTTCAACATTGTTATCAATAAATTTTTATTAGATTTCTGTCACATGTAGGGTAATCTGACCTATCAGGATAGCTTTCAGTTTTGTTCATTTATAAAGATTAAAATTTATTAAGAAATTATATTATGAGTTTATTTTTAGATACCCAACTTTTATGAGAATCATCACAATCAAGCCATTTAACAAAAACTTTATCATCTTTCTTTTTTATAACCTTTTAGACAAAATATACATCTGGATATTTTGTTACCTGGTGGTTCTAAAAATTTCCTTTCACTTCTTCTCATTCTAAAGTTTTTCGTATATATCAGATTGGATTAGAATAAATAACACTTTCAGTTCAGAAAAATTCCATTTACCATTTATTTGTTTAGTCCTTTTAAAAAATTCCTTTCAATTTAGTTATTCTTACCCATTCACCTATTTTATGTTTAGGCTTAGTATCTTCAAAATTTGTAGCATTTAAATTTGCAATGACGTTTCTTCATTTTTTTTCCTTACATCTTTTGGCTTAATTTTTATTGCTGAATGTTTTGTATTGTTAAACTCATTAATCAATTTAGAAACTTAATCAAGGAAGTGATAATTTCCTTGTAAGTTACATTTTTTCTACATTTCTTTATTTTATGTGCTATTAAATCTGTCAGCACCAGGTGGTTTTAATTCAGTAAAAGTTGAATCATGATTAATATTATATTTTTCCATAAGCTGTTGAGACTCTGTATATGAAACTCCTTCCCATTCTCTATTTGTAAATTTCTTGGGGATCTTTGCTTCAAAATTTTTTATAAAGATTTTGAAATATTTTTAGTAGTTTTGTCCTTAATTAGAGAAGCCCTAGCAAATTTTAAATAATATCAGTTATAGTTAATAAATATTAGAATCCTCTACTAATTTTTGAAATTCCTCTTAATGTACCTGAATTGGCTTCTACTAAATCTGCTTGCCATAAATTATCTCTACCAATAGAAACAACATTTCTTCTTATAAAATTTTTCCGAGTTCGTTTATGTAATACATTAATTAATTCTCGAATATTATTATGTTGTAAGCCATTACCTGGAAATTATTTTAAGAAATCTATTTATTTAGTTATATGTATTCAAAAAATTCCTTCATGTCTTTCTTTTCCATTTTTTGTTGTTGTTTCATTTGTATGACAAGTTTCAGAAATTTTTTTACATTTTGGACACCAAATACGATTGTATGGAAAGTGAGTTAGATTATCCATTAATAAAAGATAAAGTTTCACCAAATAAAATTATTTTTACATACACTGTATCTGTTTTAAACTTATTTTTAATTTATAGTTACAAAAATTTATTTATGCAATACTTTTATTGGTTGTGTTGCAAAGATTATTACACACAGTTAACGAAATATCAAAATCATGAAATGATAAATTCTTCTCTATACTTTTAGCAATATTAAAAACCTTTTTTAAAAATAAATACTTACTCAAAGTTATGTCTTTTTTGTTCATTTCCAACTATAAATGAAAATTCAATTACTTTCATAGCATAGATCGTATTTTTAATCCATTATATTCATCTAAAGCGTAAATAAGTGTTGAACTGCTAATATTTATACTTTTATGATATTCTTCTATCATACTATGAGAAATTATATTTCTTCTATTAAACTTTGTAAAATAAATTTTAAAACATTTTTCTAAATATTGTTGGTATCAACATCATAACCACTAATTAGATCACACATTTATACTAATCTTCTATGTCTTAAAGTAATAAATGGCTTACTAAATTGGAAAGTTTTACTTAATTCATTTTCAAACTGGTTAGTTAAATTTTTAAAATTTAGGTTTATTTTATTTTTTATAATGCAGGTTTATTGATTTTTGTATTAATTTTTGATTATAAATCTCCTACATCATGTTTATTATATTTTATATTACTTTTCTATTCTTTTATTTAAATTTTCTATTTTTGTACCTATTTCATTTTTAATTTTTTCTGATTTATGTTTATTAACTTTGATTAAAATTTTTACTACTTTTTATGTTTATTAATTTTTCTCTTAATTTTTATCCAAAGATTTTTTCTGATTCTGCGTGTAGTATTTTTAATTCATATCTAAAAAAGTCAGTGTTTTAAATTTAAAGAGTCTTCTAATTTATAATTATGTGATAATAGTTTTAATTAAAATAAACATAAATGACCACAAATGAAATCATCAAAATTTTGTATTCTTTCAACAGCATATTATAAATCATTTTTTTAAATATGTAATAAATTCTTTTGGTATATTTCCACAAGATGAATCAAAATCAATTTCTTTAATAACAAATCCAGTGAGTACCACCATTATCAGGAATATCTAAATTAACTATTCTGCATTCAATTTTTTTTGAATTGTTATTTAATTCATCAATCATATATACACCTCTAAAATTTACAAATTTTGATTCTTTACCATGATTTTCCATTTTGAATTTGATGAAAGTATTATTTTTACTAATATTTTTAAAATCTAGTTCCTTTCATTTCCATTTGCTAAGGTATGTCTTTTTTGTTCTGGAATTCTTTTCTTTTTTATTTATTTTTGTGTTTGCTACTGTATCAGTTACATTACTACTAGGAGTTAAATATGGTTATAGCAGCCAATAATAATAATAAAAATCCACCTTCATCTTTTGTTAATCCAGAACATGTTTTCTCTTTTTGTATAAGATGTCCAATAATATTTCGACAATTAGAATACCTAATATCATAAGTAAATTTCCACAAGGTCTTAACTCTGCTTTTCATTTGTCCATGAGTTAAAAAAGAATCAATAATATTTAATTGTTTAGTATTTAGATTAATTTTCATTGCTTTGAGTTTAGTTTTACCACTTGGCAGTAAAGTATAATAAATTGTAAAATAAATCATTTAAGATAATTTTATTTAGTATAATTAAAATTTTTCATTTCTTATTAAAAAGTTATAAAAACATTCCATAGAATGTAGTTAAAATTTTTTTAATTAAAAAATTTATACAAAGGTCTTATTGAGTGCAATTCAAAAATTTTTAATCCCCAACCATTATCATTGACGCCCATTACCTAATATTCGTTTCCTATACATGATTCCTCTAACTGCTATTACTGCTAATTTTTCTCCAAATGATCCATCCTCAGTACATTCTTTATGTTGTAGTTAGTTGCATTTAACTGCTTTATGTGATTTTTCTTACTCATATTACTTTTATATACAACGCCATATATTTTACATGTTTCATTTAATGCATTTATTCCTTTATCACATTTAGTTAATATTTGCTTCTAATGTGTTCCTGAATGACAATAATTAAACAGTTTGATGCATTTCAAAAGGAAATATATTAATTAAAACAGTAACGATTCTTTATTGTTCAGATTTCCAAAATGTGTGAGGCAAATTATTCAACAATGTAAATTAGGTATACTTTTGTATTATTAAATTAAAATCATTACATTCATTTGTTAACATTTTTGCTATTCCATGTCTTTCTGTGAAATAATTTTTAATTCTACTCTACGAATTACTGCTAATCTGTTGATTAAGTGACAGACATTGTTCATCCAAACGTATTCAATTGCTTTTTCTTCAATTTTTTAATAAAGCCTTGGCCAACCTTTTTCATGTAATCTTGTATCTTATTCTAAATCTACAGGCAATTTTTTGAAAAACAAACATCGACAGTTTCTTATATAAAAGATTTACGTCTATTAGCTTTACTGGATTTTATTTAATTTGGATTATTATGAAAATAATGAATCTGAATTTTATAATATATACACATAATCTGGAAAATCAACAGCACCAAAATTTCTATTCATTTCATCCATAGCATGCTATTTGTTTAGTTTAAAGATTCTATATCCATTTACTCATTCACATGTTTATTCACCAACTGCTAATTTATCAGTATCTAATGGTAATTTACCAACATCTTCATTTTTGTTCAATAAATCTTTTATTTCTAATTCGCTTAAAGTATAATTTGTATCATATTGTTTGATTGGTGTTATATCATGATAGCCTACTAAATAAAGATGTTGTTGATGATAAGAAACAATTAGTTATTCAGCTTCTCTTATTTTCTTCAGTTGCTTTTAATATATAATCGCCAACTTTTTGAATTACTTCAATAACGCGTCAATCTTCTTTTTTATATTCAGTTATAGGTTATTTTTAAATTCCTCTCTTAATTGTTCTTTCATGTTTCTATTTTGTTTACCTTTTTAACAACCTCTGGCTCATGTTTTTGAATATTTAAGACAATGAAAAACATTAATCATTTATTTGTTAATGTTTTATGTTTAACAAACATGTTGTTTCAAAACCTTTAATTTTTTGCTTTGTTCTGTCGTTAAAGTATTATGTTTAATGACGATAAATGACATTAATTATATATTTTCATAATGTGTAATGTTTAACAATTGTGTTTTTAAAAATCTTTCTTTAACGTTTTTGTTTTTTTATGTCGTTAAAAACATCATTTAACATATATGTTGTTAAAAATCTTTAACATTTGTTATTTGTTTATGTTTGTAAATGTCATTATTTTACTTTATGTTCACCTGCACCTTAACTTGTCCCAGGTACAAGTTGAGAATTAGTCTTCAGTCTCTCTAGTTTATTCTCCTTAAGGATGTTCATCAATTTTATCCAGCTGATTCTGTCAAAGGCCTTCTGCCACTCTATAAAACAAACAGGAAGAGGCATTAGACAAGTGCATTGTCTATCGTTGAGTCTTTACAACCTGTATGGGGAATGGCTGGTGACAGAAGCTTTGAAAGGATGAAGAAAATTCAGGATAGAAGGACACCTTATCAATACCTTCAAGTATGCAGATGATCTGGTAGTGCTTACTAAGAATCAAAGACAACTGCAACATATGATGAACCAGTTGGTGGAAACTGGAAGGAAATACAGAACTGAAATCAACATTGAAAAATCAAAAGTGATGCAGATATCAAAAAGAGAGAAACGTTTGATGATAACCATCGATAATTGAGAACTGGAGGATGTGAAACAGTTCAATTTGGCGACAAAGGATGTCCAATGCACAAATGAAATTGGACCAAGAATCGCTATGGCCAAAACTGCATTCAATAAAAAGAGGAATCCGTTGACCAACAAGTTAAAGAAACTAGTGAAGTGGTACATCTGGGGCATCTCACTGTATCGAGTAGAGACATAGACCATGAGAAACAAGAGAAAAAATATCTCAAAAAGTTTAAATTTTGTGCTGGAGGAGATCAAGTGGACCAATCAGGCGACGAATAATGATATACAGAGAAAAGTAGGAGAGAAGAGGGACATTCTGAATACAGTTCTTCAGAGGAAGACCAGCTAGATCAGAACATACTTAGACACGGAGGGCTCATTCATGAAGCCACTGAAGGAAAAATTAAAGGAATGGTAGGATGAAGAAGAAGAATAATTCAATTTTTTAATGACATGAAAGAAGCTGAAGACAGGGAACACTGACATCAGAAATTCTCCATACGATGACACAGACCTAAGGTGGAATATTACACAATAATAATAATAATCATTACTTTATGTTTAATATTTATGATCATAAAAGATATTTAACATTTATTGTTTTGTTTGTGTGGTTAAAAAACGTTGTTGAACGATTGTGTTATTTTTTAAAAAATTTTAAGGTTATTTTTAACATTCATATTGTTAAAAAATTCTTTATCTGAGATCTATATTTCCGTTCATTAGTTTTTCAAGTCATATCGATTGTAATAAGTCGAAATTTATTATCACTCCAATATTTAGTACATATTTTTTAACATCATCAAATTTAAATTTAAATTTAAATTAATGATATACATGATTTAAATTTGTATCATCTTGTCTAAATATATTTAAAATATTGAAATTGTATCCAACTAATTGTTTTGGTATATTTGAATATGTTTGGGCTACACAAAAACAATCTCAAAAATAGTGTTTAACATAGCAACTACATTAGGTGGTATTGTATAAATATACCCACTCTATTTTGCAATTTTGTTTAATAGCTTCAATAGTAATTTTAATAATAATAGGAATAACATCAGGGCTTCAACACAAATTTAAACCAAAGTATTTCTCGCCACCCATAAGGTGATGTGAATTAATATATTTTCGTTTTTAATAAAAGTAAATGTAAATGAGGGTACATAGAAGGCAGTGGGCAGTCATACATCGAATGAGCAGTATAGAAGGCTCTGAGTCATCTTGAAGGTAAGGCACACTGGTTGACATGGCCAGATATGGGTGGGAGTTCCAGTTGCTTGGGAAAATGATACGTTTCTAGTACCCTGTAGAACAATTTCAGCGTAGTAATAGCATTCCGGTATCATTAGGTGCATGGGATTGTGAATGCTGAGGGGAACCCACCCTCCCCCTGTAGAACTTCGATGGCGATATTGCGAGATATTGGCGTCAAGAGAAAATACTCCCACTTGTTCTTAACCCTTCAAGTTAAGAAAAACATATTTTAAATATAATCTAAAGCACGTAAATGAGGACAGTGCTTAAGAAAACGATCTACTCTCTTACATGCTATTTTCTTTCATTAGTTTAAAATAAGTAACGGTGTGATTACTTACTTGCGCAGTGGTACGAATAAAGTGGAGAGGAGCGCTAGTTTTACCGTTGACACTTTCACTCTTGATGGTCACTCTCGGTCTTCCATGATGGACAGCCCTCTTTCTGACCACTCCGATGAAATGCTAACTTTATTCAGTCAGTAAATACTTTTACAGTACAAATGGCTTTCCAGGAACTGCTCAGAGTGTCTGAAACAGCAGTTGAGTAGCGACAGGTTATTCTGCAATTTAAAACGCCAGTAAAAGCTTACATGAGGCAGTGATTTCGATTGTGTGATATGAAGTCTCATTGGAACTGTGTTGAACTTTAGAACAACGGTAGAACCGCGTATCGCAATCAAGATGCAGTCTTATTGTCATGGGTAAGTCATTTGTTGCATTGCTCGGCGCTGGTATGAATTTCCAGTAAGTCTTCAAGGTTTTATTGTATGCAAGATGGCCGTAGAGTTGAGCACAGTTAAACGAATCTAAATTCAGTGTGTAATTAGGTTTAGGCGACTGACTGTTTGCTGTAGATGCGTCATAATAAGTCCTGCACAGCACTGCAAAATTATTTGTTTTACTCTGAGTGAAACCCATATTTAAATTCTATGTACGTAAAGATAAGACAGACTGTTCTAGAAGAAGCTAACGTATATTTCATTGTTCTGAAGGATATAGCATGATTCATTGCAAACATTATTTATGGACATAAATGAGAGATGTGTCATCATAAATATGTAAGGGAAGACATTAGCGATACACTGTCATTTGTGCGATCTCTGATTAACTACAGGTGCCAAACATTACTGTAATAGCAATTCCTTGCAGTTGTAACATGTGCTTTATTGGAGGACATTGCGCTTCTGAATTACATTTTTTCGTCCAACATAGGTCTGTGTTCTTATTTATTGCAACACCCTTTTTCATTACAATATTACTTTGTTGATTTGTTGCTTCCCAAAATTGCTTACAGTGAGTGGCATCGAGAGGGGGAGAGCAGGACCATCTTTGAGAGCCAAACATCTTCGAAAAATATGAAGGTCGTGTCTGTGGTGCTTACGATACATAACAAACGTTACGTGAATATTGGCAAACTGCGCACTTGATTTAAGGGGAATTGGAACACCCTACCTCGACAATGCTAAATTTAGTAACTTGGCTTCCATGTATTTTAGGAACGACTGCAGCCATTGACATGACTTTTACAGGATATTAAACTGTATGTTCTGAGTCTACTGAACTACAACAATTACATTTCGCCACTGCTTTCGGAAATATAATTTTTTAATTACATGGTTAAAATTTGTGTACTTTTTTGTATGTTATCCTAAATAATTTAATTATGCATAACATTATGTTCTTCTTTTAGTTCATTATACTCAGGATATGCATGTTATTACTCCCTGAAAATATGAATACTCTACTTGAAGTGGTTCCTGAGATTTATGGAAAATGCAACAGAAAATGTAAAATTTCGGGAGTGGCTTCTAATGTTTCAAAATACTGTAAATCACTTAATATATGCTAATTTTTTTTATTTTTAGTCACTCAGAAGCTCCCTGCACCATACTGTATATCATCCTCTTGATCTTTTCCCTTGTTTATCTTTTTTCTTATTTCTGGACTTCTTAGTGGACAACTGTGCTGTATACTCTGCTTTATCATTGCGAACCCTGTCCTTCCGTTCAAGTTCTCTAGTGCAGTTTGCTCCAGGATTAATTCTCATATACTGTTAGTTTCACACTACCAACTTTGCCGCTGGCCGCTGTAGCCGAGCGGTTCTAAGGGCTGCAGTCCAGAACCGTGCGACTGCTACGGTCGCAGGTTCGAATCCTGCCTCGGGCATGGATGTGTGTGATGTCCTTAGGTTAGTTAGGTTTAAGTAGTTCTAAGTTCTAGGGGACTGATGACCTAAGATGTTAAGTCCCATAGTGCTCAGAGCCGTTTGAACCATTTTTGAACCAACTTTGCCATCATTAAAAGCAATAACAGCATCACTGACCCCTCCTCCGCCCCCCCCCCCCCACTGTAGCGTCTTCATTCCAAGAAAAACATTTTTTGGTAAGCATGTCCATATAAGATTATTGAACAACTCACTGGGATTTTGAGTCTGACCATGTAGACACTTCTTCAGTAATTCAGGATTTGCCAGGTCTCTGTAAATAGCTCTTATGATATCCCTGATTGCTGCTGGGATGGAATGTTTATGGCTGTATGAACTGTTTGAGTATTGGGTATTGCAGTGATTGCACCATGAATCAGGTCCAGGAGGGCAAAGGTGGTGTACCGGTTTTTCATCAGTTGACAGTCTGTGGAAGAAGGTGCCTGCTTCATTTTCAACAAATCCTGAGTATTCTTTTTAATGCCCATCCCATAATACTGCTGTAGTTCATCAATCATTTTGTCTGTCAGACTACCTCTTATGCTTTTACCATCAGAAAGTTTCTTGTCCTTCAAACTTGGTTTCAACTTCCTCAGCCTGGTACTCGTCCTCTTCCGGACATGACCAACACATTCCAGTTTTGTGATAATCTTCTCACCATAAGGCTGAGCGTCTACTACACTGTTATATGCTTTCGAGTGTCCATCACTTAAGAACTTAGTGTAACACATTCCCTATTCGTTCACAGATCGACTAAAATTTCAATAGCTGCAGAGGCCTCCATACCACCCCTTGTTCCTTCATAATTTGTCGCAGATATGACCTTCTTCATTCCCTGATTTACACTTACAACAGTGTTTGGTTAAAATCCTGGAAATCGATTACCTTTCCAATATCCATACTGGTCACTGTAACAACAGAATTCTTAGAAATGCAGCCGAGTTTCTGCCAAGTGCCAAGTGGTATGTCAGTCATACCATCATTTATTTCAACAGCTTCGTCTGCAGCACCCTTCATTGACTCACATGCAACAGATTCCACAGCAGCTTCAATAAATCTTGCATACTTGTTGACTTTACAAAGTGGCGGTGGCATATTGATCAAGGCTCGCATTGTTTCTCCTGCAGAGTGTCCTTTGCCAGTAGCTCTCAATCCCTAAAACCAACTAACATTTACTTCAAAATGATTATCTTTACACTTATCAGAATTCCAATATGAATGAGTATATTTACAACTGGCTCAATTAATGATAAGTTTCATGCCTAGCCCATTGAAACCTTCATGTAAACTAACTGGCCCTCCATATATCTTACAACACACACATTCACCAGCACCTTTGTTAGGATGTGTAAATCTATCAAAATATAACCTAAACTCCCATTTACATCACTTTCGTTTTGAGAAAACTGTGTATCGCAACGTTTTATTTTACTCTTCGAAGCACTAATGGGTGTTTCCCTATATACTGACGAGTTTGCCTGTATTTCATTGTCTGTAACTCCAACCGCCATATGTTAGACACAGTGTTTCCTTTTATTCGAAAATCTATTACCATGAAACCCATGTTTATTAAAAACACTTCGTTTTGGCGTCATACTTCACTTTTTGAGAGATTTACCAATCTATTCGTCACTTTTCTTGGAAAAACGTCAATACTTCGACATACAACGCGCGTTTATATCGATATGATACTATTTTTGACAGTGCTCCAACACAAACACAGCAATGCACAGCCTTCTATATACAAAATAACCGATTTTACTAGATTTAGAAGTAATGCAAGTAAAAATTTTAACGTTGTCAACCAGTGTAGATTATATTTAAAAAATAAAATAAAACACTTGGAATGAGAGTTTATAAGTTATATATATATATATATATATATATATATATATATATATATATATATATATACTCTCAACTGCCTTACGCCATCTTGGAACCAGAGCCTGTATACCCTCACGGTAAAATTCTGGACCAACCTGTTGGAGCCACTGTTTGGCAACGCGCACAAGGGAGTCATCGTCTTCAAACCCTGTTCCACGAAGAGAGTCTTTCAGTTTCCCAAAGAGATAATAGTCACATGGAGCCAGGTCAGGACTGTAAGGCGGGTGTTTCAGTGTTGTCCATCTGAGTTTTGTGATCGCTTCCATGGTGTTTTGGCTGACATGTGGCCATGCATTGTTGTGCAACAGCAAAACATCCTGATTTTGCCGATGTGGTCGAACACGACTCAGTCGAGCTTGAAGTTTCTTCAGTGTCATCACATATGCATCAGAATTTATGGTGGTTCCACTTGGCATGATGTCCACAAGCAAGAGGTCTTCAGAATCGAAAAACACCGTAGCTATAACTTTTCCAGCAGAAGGTGTGGTTTGAATTTTTTTCCTTGGGTGAACTTGCATGATGCCACTCGATTGATTGCTTTTCATCTCTGGTGAAAAATGATGGAGCCTTGTTTCATCACCTGTCACAATTCTTACAAGAAATTCATCTCAACCATTCTCGTACTGTTCCAAAAGTTTGCTGCATACCGTTTTTCTTGTTTGTTTGTGAGCCACTGTCAACATTCTGGGAACCCACCTGACACAAACCTTTTTTAAGGCCAACACTTCCATTATTCTTCAAACACTTCCTTCCCCTATTCCAACATAGTGTGAGAAATCATTCATTGTGATGCATTTGTCAGCAGTCACTAATTCGTTAACTCTCTGCACATTGCCTGGAGTGTGTGCAGTACAAGTCCTGCCACTGCAAGGACAGTCCTCAATATTGCCGTGCCCGCTTTCATCACATAACCTGCTTGCCCACCGACTAACTGTACTGCGATCGACAGCAGCATCTCAATACACCTTTTTCAACCTCTTGTGGATGTTTCCCACTGTCTCGTTTTCACAGTACAAGAATTCCATGACAGCACGTTGCTTCTAACGAATGTCAAGTGTAGCAGCCATCTTGAAGACATGCTGTGACTGCGCCAGTCACGGGAACACGTTGAACTAAGTTTGAAAACAGGTGGGAAGGATGTATCTACACACTATAAGACTTTCACACATGCAGAATGAAAACTGTATTTTTACAAAAATAGTGTGCATTTCTTTTGCAATGACCCTCGTAATAGCAAGCAACTCATGTTATATCACATTCCAGCATTTGGTTTAGTCATAATGGTAGTCAGGTGGAAAAAATCTCAGACTAATAAACTGCTCCACCATCCCTGGTAACTTCCAACATGGTGCGATTGGCCAGGAAAGGAAATGGAAAAATTTCCAATAAGGAGCCGAACATGGGAAATATTTTGAGTGGCGACATGTTAGATGTAATGCTGAACGCATGCGGCAACGAAATAAATGAAATAAAATCGGTTAGAGAAATGTATCAGAACGTTTTAAAACTGTACATTAGCCACAAAGTAATTAGTATATAGTTAGAATTTGAAGACATTATTGGAGCTTCACAGTGAGAGGCATTATATGAAATTGTTTCCTATTGGAAGTAAAGTGCAGAGCAGCAGACAGAGCTGAGTAGAAGACATCACGCACTGTATAACAGGACATGGGCAGAAGTCGTACTGGGAAAGGTGCCGAAGGCACCACCAGGTGGCGCGGAACACGATGTCACAAAGGCGAGGCGATGCTGGGGGTACAGCAAGTCTACCACTCATTGTCACCAGCTGAGAGGAGGCTAGGGCGCTCGAGCAGACGTCTCACGTAGCACGGCTGGCAACGCACGTCAAACAGGCTGTGAAATCAGCCATTCTGTTGAAGTGCAGCAGACCGCTGCAAGACAAAGTTAAGAGATAGAAAACTTTTCTGTCTACACAACACAATTTTCGTCATGAGTGACAAAACGGTGGAGCAAGAAGACGAGGATAGGTTCTCACCGAGCTAGGTGAGCCTGCCAGTAGATTTCAAGATTAAATTAAATTAAACAGGAGCTCCGTGATGACAGTATTGATGACTTCGCAGATGATATGATGCCAAGTGTAGAGGCAGGGGAGTCCAGCACTAAAATTAAGAAGAAAGTAGAGGAATGAATTCTTGATGATTCAGGTAATTTTATAGGTGAGAGTACTCGAATTATGGAAAATTCAGATCCTCAAAAGGTTTCAGATGAGATACTGGCTGGGGAGGGAAAGAACCAACTTCTGTCAATACTATGGGCCTTAAGCGCCCATATAAATACAGTAAATGCAAATGTAGAATCAGTAAATGCAAATGTGCAATCTGCAAAATGCTGATATAAGAAGTAAGCTGAAAAATGTAGAAACTAAACGTACTGGGGAAATGACTAAATTGAAAAAGGAATTGGATGTTCGTTTTATTGAGCACTTTAAGCAAATGGGAAGCAAAATTTTCGGAAATGGACATTGCAATAACGGAAAAATTAACGTTTGTTCAGAACGATTGCAAACAATTAATTACAGAATCAAAATCTGCAGTACTGACTCAGTTTAAGGAGCATAATAAAGAATGCGATGACTTTCAGCAAATGATCCTTGCTGAACAGGAATAATATGAGGCAACTGTGGACGAAAAATTAGTAACTTTGCATACTGAAGTGAGTAAAGAAAATGAAGAGATGGTTACAGGTGCTGTCTCAGAGATGAATTGCGTAATTACTGTGGAACGTGATAATAGGCAATCATTTCAGTCCACCCAAATTGCTCATAACAAAGTAGTTGATAAACAGATATTTCATCTTGCAGAGGAAACCCGTAAATTATCATGTAATATTGTTCATTGTCCAACCTCTGGATCTGCAGATGCAGCTTTCATTACGTGCAGGGAGTTTGATTATTTTTTTCCAAATGGCAAAGTGCATTCAAATATATTTATTGAAAGCTATGACGCGGTTTTGCCTACCATAAGGGAAGCAGAGGAACATATTACTTTTATAGTAGGATATTTAAAGGAATATGGGCAAGTGGCATCGCAGAGTCTTGTAAAACGGTAAAGGAACTTCAGGATAGGTTTTTGAAGAAATACTGGTTTAAAGAAATACAAGAAGATTTGATGGATTTTCTATGTGAAGATAAGGGATTTTCTGTCTTAGTAGAGTAGAACTATTATAGGTGCAGAACAACAAGCACTGAGACAGTCAGCCACTGAGGGAAATCCACAGGCAGGTAAATGCGATGAGCGCACCTACAGAGGCAGAGGACAGTGCAGACCACCGCACACACTAATTCGAAATTTCAACAACACACATGATGGTCAGTTATACTAAGAAGTGTCTCAGTGCAGGATCGACTAGAGACAATACAGCTATCTGAGATCCCACAAAGTCATACACAACCCATAAGGGAACTTGAAATATCGCGTGATTTGGAGGCAGAGACTGGGGGAGGTGCAGTAGTCGAACCCAGGATACCAAAGCCAAGTAATTACGTGCTGGAGGCAGCGGGCGGCGCTTCTGTCGCTCAACCTAATCCACTCCCCACGCAGTCAGAGAAACTCACCTCCATTCACAATTTAAAAGAAAATGAAAGTCTGCATGTAAGTAAAGGGATTAATTTGATGGGTAAAACGAATTCAGACAGCATTTTCGACCTTTCCGAGTTATTTGAAGAGCCATTGACTGAAGCGATGTTTGATGTAGAATCAAGGAATGACACACTGGGTACACGTAATTTCAGCCATGAGATAGTGAGTTTGTGGTCTCCTGATAATTAAGAGCAATTACAAGAAGAAATAAATGAGGTATGTAGTGTTAATAATAGAATGATCAGTGAACAGGATATTGAAGCTAATGGAGTGCTTATTAAAAATTATGAAGAGGTTAGGGGATTTATTTTTGAAGGAGACCCCAGCAAGAAGCCAAACATCTTTGAGACATATAAAGGTGCTTACGAGATGTAACAAATGTTAGGTGGACATTGGTTCACTGTGCGCCCAATTTAATACAATCTGGGTGGCACCAAGGTTCTAAAGTGACTAACCACTGGCACTGATACATTAATAATAGTAAGCAACTCATGTTATCTCACATTTCAGCATTCGGTTTAGTCATAATGGTAGTCAGGTGGAATAAATCTCAACCAAGCGAGGTGGCGCAGTGGTTAGACACTGGACTCGCATTCGGGAGGACGACGGTTCAATCCCGCTTCCGGCCATCCTGATTTAGGTTTTCCCTGATTTCCCTAAATCACTCCAGGCAAATGCCGGGATGGTTCCTCTGAAAGGGCACGGCCGACTTCCTTCCTCATCCTTCCCTAATCCGATGAGACCAATGACCATGCTGTCTGGTCTCCTTCCCCAAAACCAACCAACCAACCAATAAATCTCAGAGTAATACACTGCTCCACCGACCCTACTAAATCCCAAAATCCTATATTCGAGATCTGTCCTTCCCTTCTGTAGTTTTTCTAGTCATATTGATTATAATAAGTACAAATTTGTTCCAGCATTTAGTACATATTTTTAAACTCATCAAATTTAAATTTAAATTAAATTCAATATATATATATATATATATATATATGATTTAAATTTGTATCATCTTGTCTAAAAATGTTTAAAATATTGGAACTGTCTCTAACTAATTGTTTTGGTGTATTTGAAGATGTTTGGGCTTCATAAAAACAATATATTTCTCTATGTCTTCCTCTAGTAAGATATTCCTTAAACTATATTTTGAGTCTCAAGAACAAAATAATCAAACAAAAAAACTGAATTAACTTCACACTTTCTGATGGAATAATATCAACATTATTTTCAATAAAAGTTGCAAAGTTTTCATTATGCTTATTTTCAATTCTTTTCACATCTTTTTATAAATTCCAAGGAATTTGGTTTGATCCAAATGCTAAGAATAAATGTATAAATGATGAATTTTATTCCTCTTGAACCATTCAAGAGCTATCTATTAATATCGTTTTCCCATACCCACATGGTCTTATAATTGCACATTGCATAGATTTGGTAAAATCTTGCCATGATTATTTTTTTCTGGAATTCTTATTCTTGGTTCTCAGTCATATTTTCGACTCATTTAACCAAATGAAATTATATTAATAACAATTGTGTCATCTATTTCAATTAAAAAGATTATCTGTTCCTGTAAGACATTTTTATAAAATTATTGCAGTAGTTGAATTTTATACAACTTCTTTAATTCCTAATATTACTTTAAAATTTAATAAATTATACTGTGATGGAGGAACCATAATTATTCCTATTGTCAACATAGTTTAAAGAGTTTTAGAAAAATTCACATTAAAAAAGAACACATTTTAAATAAATTTGTCATTGAAATTGACATTAAATTATTTATGGTTGTAAGAGATATTATTGTAAAGATTTTAGACTTTACTGATCAAACTATTGAAGCTAATCCAAAAACACATAGCTAATAATTTACTAAAAGTGAATCAACAAAAATAAATTTTAATTTAGCTGATTGAGTATTCATGGAAAAAGACAAATATTTTCACCGATAAACTAATATTATTGCTTCTTTTTAACGAAATTTAAAACTGGTTTTTCCTATAATTTATAAACCAAAATATTCAAAGTGAAATGTCAAACACTTCTAAAAATGGTTATATTTTTCAAGTACATTGAGAATATTCAAAAAATTCACGAAATCTGCATAAATATTTACCATTAGCCCCAAAAATAAAATTGTGTGAGCAACTAATGAAACATTGTTAACCACTTTAGACAGAGAGTATAATTATGTTGTTCATGATAAAAATCTTGAACGGTATCTGTCTCTGGGAATGAAAGTAAAAAAATTCATAAAGTTTTAAAATTTAAACAATCGGATTACTTAAAGAAGTATATAGATTTAAAGATACCAATGAGAATGGAAGCAAAAAATGACATAGAAAAAGATTTCTACATATCTTTTTTAAATTTGTGTCAGTTGAAGAAAACTCATGAATTAATAGCCAAACCAAATTTTAAAAATACAACAGTATTTAATGAAAATTTAGCTGCTATTCACATGAATAAATCTAAAATTTTGTTTCATGAAGCTATCAAACGACTATACTTGATTTATCGAAGAATGTATTCATGATTTTAAGTACAAGGTTATTAAATCCAAATATAAAGAAAATACTGAACTCTGTTATTCAGATACTGATACTATAACATAAAAAGTAAAGATTTTTATGAAGATATGAAATCAATGATTGATTGTTTTGTCACAAAGAAATATCCAGAAAAAATATTTAGAATTTACCTCAGATTAATAAAGATATATTAGGAAAAATGAAAGATGAATATACAGAAAAATATTAGGTAAATTTTGTGGTTTAACTGCAAAAATTAATGCTTATAAAGTTGATGATAAGGAAAAGTAAAAAAAGTAAGGATATGTTTTTTTTAAACAAAAACGTATTTACAGGATTATAAAGATCGTTTATTTAACAATATAGAACTTTGAATTCAATGCTAAGTTTTTAACATGAAACTTATTCAATCGAAATTTATAAAAAAATCATTAATTCCTCATGTTAGTAAGAGACTTTTGTTTAGAATATTAGATAAATACTTTTGACACTATTTAATTAAGGAATTTTCAGTTTTTCTTTTAAAAAATTCACTTGTAATGTATCGATGTTTTCTGTTATAAAATAAATCACTTATGTGTTCTTTTTTCCAAAGCTATGTTCCCAAGCATTATAAACTTCTTTTAAACTGATAATATCAATACAATCTGAAAAACTTATTTATCATAATTATGAATGAGAATTTGTATGTAGTAAATAACAATTTCATAGATTTATCAAATAATACTTTCGTTCTTTCTTGTAAAATATATTTTATGCTATAATATTCTGACTATGCTAAAATATTGAATGCTCATATAGATAGAGTTAATTTTTTGCTTATGTTACATTCTAGAATATATTTTTACATTTATTTGAATATTTGTCATTAGCTGTTGGGTTCTTACAAAAAGAATTAAAAGCATTACTTTCTTGACAGTTTATACATTTTTTTTAAATTTGTGTCAGTTGAAGATGATGTCAATGATGACAATATTTTTTAATCTTCTCTCTTGGAATTCGTTATAAATGTTCTTTATAATAGTATTTAGAAACAAGTCTTCCACATAAACAAGGAATTTGATTTTTATTGTATATCTTTTTACGTTATTGACTTAGGCAAAGTCTATGCATTTTTCTGTAACTATCTATTGTACATTTTTGTGAAGTAAAATCATCAGTCAGTTTCTCAACCTTACAACTTTTACAAATCTTAGATTGAATACCTCTGTTTGTGTAGGAATAAATTTATTTGAAAAAATAAAAATTGAAAAATGTGTCAAGATTTTTAAAATTAAAAAATTATTAGGCAAAATTAAGGTAAAAATTAGAAAAAATAAAAACTTTAAAAAATGAAAATATAAAACATGTTTACATTTTTAAAATTTATTCCTATAAAATTTAAATCTTTTGGATTGGTGGATTGTTTTTGTTCACTTAAAGATTTATAATTAACAGATTTTGAATCAGTTTATAATTTTTATGATTTTTTGTTTATTTTGATTTCCAGTTAAAATTTCTAATTATTATGATGATTTTATTGGTTTTTGTTGGTGAAATTCATTTATTTATTTTATTTTTGTTGGAATAAAAATGGTGTGCAAAAAAGTGTTTTGGAATTCAGCAGATTTTTAGATGTAAAATGGGACTGCTCACAGTATGTGTGCTAATTACACCATTTTCTATCTTCTTTTGTACCTAAACAGTGTATCATTCTTGCTACCTTCTTCATATAAACAAAAAGTTATTTTCTATTCTTGCGAGCCAGATGCAACAGCAGCAGGGCATTTGCTAAGTGTGAAGCCTAATGATTCCTGCAAGACAGGCACCAGATAGTGGTAATGGTGATGCTGACAATGATGTTGACTTTCTACATAGGTATCTTTTTATTTGTGTGTGTGTGTGTGTGTGTGTGTGTGTGTGTGTGTGTGTGTGTGTGTATATACTCATTTATGTCTATAATATTTTTCCAACACTTACAGATGGTTCCATTGTTTCACAGAAATGCTCAACCCACTTGAGGTGCCTCCACCCTTGCCCCTACCTGCAACACCACTAATGAGGCAACCTCAAGTTCCAGATAACAAGTTCTTGAGGGAGCTGGAGGAGAAAGTTGATGGGGAACATGCAGCTATGAGTCTGTCCGACGAGGCAGAATTCCTGAGTATGTATCTCTTATGTATGTATAAATTTTAGGACACTTGCAAAATGCTTCAAATTGCTTAACTGTGTGTAAATTTTTTCTGATACTTGTAGACTGTTGCTCTGCTCTGTTTTAGAAATGCTCAATGACTTGGCACTGCCATTTATGTCACCAGCACTGAGGTCATTGTGGGCACTGCTGTAAGCAGCAGCCCCAGTGGCTGGGCCCATAGCTGTCTCACCTGTTCCGGGGTCTGGGCCTGGCTGATGGTGGCCATGCCTGGGCTGGTGGCCTGGCTTTCATAAGTAGCATCACCATCACCAAACGATTAGCTGTCAGCCAGCAGCATAACCTCCACCCATTCTGACTGTAGGGAAAAGGATGTTCATGTGTGTTACACAAAATTACCATTTTCATGGATTTGAGGGGCATTTATAGACAGGATCTTGCATACTTGCATCAGTAACATGGTCAGCTATCAAGATCTGACTCTTTTCATGAGTGGCTGTATGCTCGTCCTGAAAAGTATACTTTCCAAGATCTTAAAGGAACAACAGTTTACCACCACTAAGGGCTTTGCTACAATATGTTGTGAGTTCACTCTCCTACCTTCAGGAGGATGTATCAAAGGACGTTGTTGTATGTAATTGAGGTAGTAATGGGGAGTGCACCTGAATTGTTGAGTGGTTTGGTGACTGTGCCCTGAAGCCAATAATAACCCAGCTCTCTCATTTCCAACAAAGAGATTCAGGTAAAGATCTCAGTGGAGTTCTGGATTTCGATGTTAATGTATATGTGTATTATCCAAAATGTCGGGGGTCCTCGCATATCTGCCTTCCAGAGCATATAGCTAGAAAATAGGTCATTATTAACATAGAAAATAAAGACAAGTACTGCTTTCTGTGGTCACTTCTGGCTTACAAAAGAAATTATAAGAGAGATCCTGAGTGCCCATCACAATACCATGTGGATATTAGTGAATGCTATAAACATGATTGTATTAAATTTCCCATGAACCCTCAGGACACTGATAAATTTGAGAGGCAGAATCGCCATATATCCATCCATCTACTTAGCCTGAGGGAATGCAGATCAAATGATGTTACACACGTGGTCATTGGACCCGTTTTCTTTTCTAAAGTCACTGGTCAGTGTGTGACACATGCAGATTTGTTGTTAATCTCTGAGGCTGAGAGATAACATTAGTGCTGGATCAAAAGCATATCCTGCCTTCTCTCCACCCAAATGAGTAAAAACAGTCGTAAATGACTTTTTTGTCCTGGGTGAATAGACTCTTTTAAAACGAGTGGGAGATTAGCAAAGCAGCAGCTGGATTGCTCTGCCAAGGATCTGGTACATAGTTAATAAAATGTTCCAAGCTATTATGCCATGGTAGAATGGATTTTACCTTCAAACCCAATGTTTCGTCCCCTATTGCAGAAGACATTTTCAAGGGGGATCATAGCTTCAATGAATGTCTGATTCAAACCCTAGCTCACTACTGACTATAGCAAAATTCCGCTTCCTCGTGCTTCGGCGCAGTGGCGTGATGCACTTGTTTTGAATGTGCAAGTGCAATTGACCGTTGTCGACTGCCATCGTCCGCTGTTGCTGTCACGCCATGGTGGAAGATTGGTACACATCTTCCTTAGCACCGGGATCCAGATGTCATTTAATTTCCTCCTCCTTCCTACTGAAATTCCTGAGGTGTTTTATAATCTATATGGCCTGTCTGTATAGCCTTCCATGATATTCGCTTGTGTCTGCCAGTGCTTCAGTCCTATCAAAATTAATGTTGTGGTCTCCTGGCTGCAAAGCATGTTCCGCAACAGCTTTCTGTCTATCTCCGCCAAGCAGGGTACTGCAATGCGATCCCCTGATTTAGATTTTTCGGGATTTACCTAAATCGCTTAAAGCAAATGCCGGGATGAGTCCTTCAAAAGGCACAACCGCTTTTCCTTTCCATCCTTCCCTAATCCGAGCTTGTGCTCCGTCTTTAATGAACTCGTTGTCGACGGGACGTCAAACGTCAATCTCCTCATTATCCTCCTGTCAACCTCCCCTCTACTGCAACTGCTCTTCTGCTCTTCTAGTCTGTTTCTGACCGTTCTTTTTGTAGTAGCCACGTATACCTCCCCACAAGTACACGTAATCCTATATATTCCTGCTTTTTCCAGCAGTTAGCGAGCGTCCTTGGCCAATTTTAGGTGATCTTGTATCTTTTTCCTATGTTGTCAGTAACGTCCTTAACTAAAGGTAGGGAAACTTTCGATTTCATCGGTGCTTGAGCATCGCTATGTTTTCTACGCAGTGGGCTTAATGCTCATTCCTCCTCAATCATTCTTGCGCAATCCATTGGTGAGATGTTTTAATTCTACGTCAAGCAGCTCTCTTTCACAGATTTCCTTGCTCTATTCGCAGTGGTTCTTATGATGCGTCGCTTTTGTTGCAGGTGGTAGTTCGAATCCCGTTGCAGGTAACGATCTGTGTGCGTCTGTTTTCGGTAAACCGTGTGGCCTGAACTACCAACTTCTTTTTTGCAAACTAGTACATAAAGAAAATTGAATATTCCGCCTGCCTCCTCCTCCATAGTAAATTTAATCTCGAGATTGATCCTGTTGAGACGTTTGTGAAAACGACCCAGTTCGTCCCCGCCATGCCACCACAAAACAAACGTATCACCTATGTACCAGAAACAAATATTCGGTTTCTTGTTTTCAGTTTCCAATGCCTACTCCTCGAATTTTTCCATAAAGAAGTTCACTATAAGTGGGCTTAAGGGGCTCCCCATAGCGACACCATCCGTCTGTTCTTAAAATTCATCGTTCCGTTCGAAAAACGTCGTTATTTAAACAGTTCTACAACATGGGGAGAAATAATTCTATTCATCTGTTGCAACATTTCATTGAGCGGAACCACAGCGAATAGCGATACCACATCAAGACTAATACGTCCTCCAGCTGTACGTACCATTACACCGTTTAATTTAGTGGTAAAAGGTGCCAAATTCTTACTTACGAATCCGATCGGCCCACATCCGGTCGTAATAATGTTGTCAAGAACTTGGCAACCGAATAGGTGGGCGAACCAACAGCACTCACTACAGGCCTTAAGAGGAACATGTTCTTTGTGCATCTTAAGCAATCCATAAAGTCATGTGGCTGTGCGGTTCTAGGCGCTTCAGTCTGGAACCGCGTGACTACTACGGTCGCAGGTTCGAATCCTGCCTCAGGCATGGATGTGTGTGATGTCCTTAGGTTAGTTAGGTTTAAGTAGTTCTAAGTTCTAGGGGACTGATGACCACAGATGTTAAGTCCCATAGTGCTCAGAGCCATAAATTCTTGGCGGTAGCGCAACTAAACTGAACAGACATTTTCTGAACGCTCTGTCGATACAGGACTTCTTTACCAACAGCGTAACAGTTCTACGAACTTTGTCAGTGGGGTGCTTACTTCGTTTCCTACATGTTGACGGATCTAATAAGCCATTAATCTTACTATCCTACTCGGTCACATTCAAAACAACTGTTGCATTTTCCTTGTCAGTGGGAAGAATAATAACGCTATAGTGCTCGTTCAGCTATTTTGTTGCATTTCTCTCACCCATAGTTAAATTACTTTTTGGAGGCTTTGCGCGAGATAATATCTTACAGCTTCTATATGGATTTCTTCAGCTGTAACCGGGTCCACACCACGAACCCCTGGTTCTACACTGGCTATTATTTCTTCCCTGGGCACAAGAAATCAACTTTCTTCTTCTATTAGACGTTGTCAACATACGCTTCCTAATAGTATCGTGCAATAGTCTGTCAATTGTATCCCAGTCACCAATACGCAGTTTATTGCTGATAGTAATATGGTGAGACATTAACTTACAGACTGTGCTTCCCAGGTCGCGCCGGGTCTGTTGAATACGCCCTAGTGTAAAGCCTCTTCCGTCCGTTTGAAAATCCCCTGCGCCTTGGTCGAGCTGTGTAGTGCGTTAATACTCAAAAACTTCGGAATAACATCAACTTCTCTGCACATTTCTCGACATCTTCTCCACGAAGAGACGTATAATTGTAAAATGTAAACCTTCACGGCCCTTAAATGTCACAGTTAATAACATGTTCCGGGCTATTATGCAGTGGGTTTTAAGGTGAAATCCATTCGACCATGGGATAATAGCCCGGAACATTTTATTAACTCTGAAATTTCAGGCCGTGAAAGTTTACATCTTACAATTACGATCCGGTACATATTGTCTTGCCTACTGCGGAAAATAAAATCCGTGTACGCCGACTTTGCGTGTCTTCTCGCTCCTGTGGCGATCGGTGAGAGCGATCCTACTGCCTATGATACCACTCTCACAGAAAGGCAGGTGCCTTCTACAACTGCTTATCAACTTGTTTACTCGTACGATTCAAGTCTCAGTCATTTTGAATCGTATGTTTGGGATAAACCTTCGTGTTATTGCTGTCTGATCTTGAAAGCCTCGCGAGCAAAGTTGATGAAATTTATGACAATATTTTTTCTTTGACCAAAACGCAGGCAGATAAATTACTGTACAAGAATGCAATTGATTATTATATTTGTGAGCTGCCATTAGATGAAGAAGTGGAAAAGCCATGTAGGGTCATTTCCACCTAACTGACAAATTCTGCGCTGCTGTGCACAGTGCATGCAACTTGAATTACCAAGTCCTAGAACACATACACGTTTTCATCCACACTTTAAACAGCTATGACGCTCACTTCCTAATTGAGACTTCGGCTGATTGCAGAAGGAGCAGAGATCGGATTAGTACCCTAGCTAACTCCGTCTCACTGAGATTCAAGCAGGCACCACTACAGAAACTTGCTGGAACGATGCATCAGGAAGATTTACATTTCACTCGACCTTTATTTCCTGATAATGTTAAGTTTCAACTCATAATGAAGAAGAGGATTTTCCTATACGAATATCTGGATTCATAGGAGAAACTCAACGATACTCTATTACCCAACATAACTAAATCTTCCAGCAAACTTTCACGCACTGCCAATCCAAATGCAGAGTGTGGGCTCGTGGGAAGTGTATGACTTTGGTTGGACACCCCTAATTTAAAGGAAAGTGCAGAACTTTTTATGGACACAGACGTGTGCTTACTTAGACATATTTTTTAACTGCTCCGGAGTGTATGCCCAAACACATGTAAACTAGATTCTACATACTACTACACCACACAAAGACATCTGTGGGACAGTGTGCCGAAAAGGATGCATGTCAAAACTGAACTCTTGCTTGATGTTGCAATGCTGTTGTTTTTCAAATGAGAGACTGACCATAGGCTTTGTCAATGTATCCATGGGCATGACAAGCCAAACAGCCTATGAATGCATGAACAGTTCAGAGCATCTGGTGATTTGAGTTACATCATATACTTGGATGTAAACAACTTAAACAGGCAAGCAATGCAACAATCTCTGCCTGTTGAAGAGTCTCGTTCGATGTGTGACAAGGAATGCACAAGATTGAGTAAAAGGTTTCTTAAAAAATTCAAAATCTTAAAACAGTTTTAGAAAATAATAATATCAGTGGATGTTTCAAGGTTCTTATTCCTCCGATTTATTATCATACAAATGTTCGCCTGAGGAAGTGATTCTTAGTGCCACGAAACTGGTTGTTGTTGTTGTTGTGGTTTTCAGTCCTGAGACTGGTTTGATGCAGCTCTCCATGCTACTCTATCCTGTGCAAGCTTCTTCATCTCCCAGTACTTACTGCAACCTACATCCTTCTGAATCTGGTTAGTGTATTCATCTCTTGGTCTCCCTCTACGATTTTTACCCTCCACACTGCCCTCCAATGCTAAATTTGTGATCCCTTGATGCCTCAAAATATGTCCTACCAACCGGTCCCTTCTTTTTGTCAAGTTGTGCCACAAACTCCTCCCCAGTTCTATTCAACACCTCCTCATCAGTTATGTGATCTACCTATCTAATCTTCAGCATTCTTCTGTAGTACCACATTTCGAAAGCTTCTATTCTCTTCTTGTCCAAACTATTTATCGTCCATGTTTCACTTCCATACATGGCTACACTCCATACAAATACTTTCAGAAACGACTTCCTGACACTTAAATCAATACTCGATGTTAACAAATTTCTCTCCTTCAGGAACGCTTTCCTTGCCATTGCCAGTCTACATTTTATATCCTCTCTACTTCGACCATCAGCAGTTATTTTACTCCCTAAATAGCAAAATTTCTTTACTACTTGAAGTGTCTCATTTCCTAATCTAATTCCCTCAGCATCACCCGATTTAATTCGACTACTTTCCATTATCCTCGTTTTGCTTTTGTTGAACAAACCAGGGACTCCTAAGGTACGACTCGGCAAACGAATGGTAACGAAATGCGGAGCTATTAATATCAATGGGGGCTACTCTGGGAAGAAGGTAGAGTTGGCAGAGGCTGCAAGTAAGATGGGGTTGGACGTTTTAGCTGTTAGTGACATTCGGGTAACGGGTGAGAAAGAAAAGGAAGTAGGAGAATACAAGGTTTACCTGTCAGGAGTCAAAGCAGGAATAGCACAATGGGGTGTAGGGCTTTACGTCAGGAAAGAAATGGAATCCAGCGTAGTTGCAGTAAGATACGTAAACGAACGACTGGTGTAGATAGATTTGACAGTGTCTAACAAGAAAATTACGATTGTATCAGTATATTCGGATTGTGAAGGGACAGATAAAGATAAGACGGATAGTTTTTATGATGCACTCAGTGATATAGTTGTTAGAGTAAAGGACGAGGACAGTGTTCTGCTCATGGGTGATTTTAATGCCAGGATCGGAAATCGAACAGCAGGGTATGAAAAGGTTATGGGTAAATTTGGAGAGGATATGGAGGCCAACAGCAACGGGAAACAACTCTTGGATTTCTGTGCCAGCATGGGCTTAGTAATCACAAACTCATTTTTTAAACACAAGAACATTCACCGGTATACTTGGGAAGGCAGGGGAACCAGATCTGTCATTGACTATATAATAACAGATCACGAATTCAGGAAGGCTGTGAGGGACACACGTGTATTCATGGGATTCTCTGATGACAGTGATCACTATTTAATCTGCAGTGAAATTGGTATCATGAGGCCGAAAGTGTAGCAGGTCAGGTCCATATGTAGGAGGATAAGAGTGGAGGATCTTCAGGATAAGGAAATCAGGCACAAGTACATAACAGTGAGCTCAGAAAGGTACCAGTTAGCTGAATGTAGGCAATTACAGTCATTGGAAAAGGAATGGACAAGGTACAGGGACACAGTACTAGAAGTGGCTAAAGAATGTCTTGGAACAGTAGTGTGTAAAGGTAGGATGAAACAAACAGTTTGGTGGAATGACACAGTCAAGGCAACCTGTAAAAGGAAAAAGATGGCGTATCAAAAAGGCTACATACTAGAACTCAGGTAGACAGAGAAAGGTGTGTTGAAGAAAGAAACAAAGCCAAACAGATAATTGCAGCATCCAAGAAAAAATCTTGGGAAGACTTTGGAAACAGGTTGGACTTTGGGTCAAGCTGCTGGAAAACCATTCTGGAGTGTAATTAGCAGTCTTCGAAAGGGAGGTATGAAGGAAATGACAAGTATTATGGACAGGTCAGGAAAGCTGCTGGTGAATCCTGTTGATGCCTTGGGCAGATGGAGGGAATATTTTGAAGAGTTGCTCAATGTAGGTGAAAATACGATGAGTAAAGTTTCAGATTTCGATGTACAATAGGATAGGAATGATGATGGAAATAGGATCACATTTGAGGAAGTGGAGAAAATGGTCAATATATTGCAGTGCAATAAAGTGGCTGGGGTGAATGAAATTAAGTCGGAACTCATCAAATACAGTGGAACGTTAGGTCTTAAATGGCTACACAGGATAATTGAAATGGCGTGGGAGTCGGGACAGGTTCCATCAGACTGGACGAAAGCAGTGATCACACCAATCTTTAAACATGGAAACAGAAAAGATTGTAACAACAACAGAGGTATCTCTTTAATCAGCGTTGAGGGTAAAATCTTCTCAGGTATTGTTGAAAGGAAAGTGCGAGTATTAGTTGAGGACAAATTGGATGAAAATCAGTGTGGGTTTAGGCCTCTTAGAGGTTGTCAGGACCAGATCTTTAGCTTACGGTAAATAATGGAGAAGTGTTACGACTGGAACAGGGAATTGTATCTATGCTTTATAGATCTAGAAAAGGCATATGACCGGTTTCCTAGAAGGAAGTTATTGTCTGTTCTACGAGATTATGGAATAGGAGGCAAACTTTTGCAAGCAATTAAAGGTCTTTACACAGATAGTCAGGCAGCAGTTAGAGTTGACAGTAAATTGAGTTCATGGTTCAGAGTAGTTTCAGGCGTAAGACAAGGCTGCAACCTGTCTCCACTGTTGTTCATATTATTTATGGATCATATGTTGAAAACAATAAACTGGCTGGTTGAGATTAAGATATGTGAACACAAAATAAGCAGTCTCGCATATGCAGATGACTTAGTTGTGATGGCAGATTCGATTGAAAGTTTGCGAAGTAATATTTCAGAGCTAGATCAGAAACGTAAGGACTATGGTATGAAGATTAACATCTCCAAAACGAAAGTAATGGCAGTGGGAAAGAGATATAAACGGACTGAGTGCCAAATAGGAGAAACAAAGTTAGAACAGGGGGACGTTTTCAAGTACTTAGGATGCATATTCTCACAGGATGGCAACATAGTGAAAGAACTGGAAGCGAGGTGTAGCAAAGCTAATGCAATGAGCGCTCAGCTACGATATACTCTCTTCTGCAAGAAGGAAGTCAGTACCAAGACTAAGTTATCTGTGCACCGTTCAATCTTTCGACCAACTTTGTTGTATGGGAGCGAAAGCTCGATGGATTCAGGTTACCTTATCAGTAAGGTTGAGGTTACGGATATGAAAGTAGCTAGGATGATTGCAGGTACTAGTAGATGGGAACAATGGCAGGAGGGTGTCCACAGTGAGGAAATCAAAGAAAAACTGGGCATGAACTCTATAGATGTATCAGTCAGGGCGAACAGGCTTAGATGGTGGGGTCATGTTACACGCATGGGAGAAGCAAGGTTACCCAAGAGACTCATGGGTTCAGCAATAGAGGGTAGGAGGAGTCGGGGTAGACCAAGGAGAAGATACCTGGATTCGGTTAAGAATGATTTTGAAGTAATAGGCTTAACATCAGAAGAGGCATCAATGTTAGCACTGAATAGGGGATCATGGAGGAATTTTATAAGGGGGACTATGCTTCAGACTGAACGCTGAAAGGCATAATCAGTCTTAAATGATGATGATGATGATGATGTTCATCTTATATCCTCCTTTCAAGACACTATCCATTCCGTTCAACTGCTCTTCCAAGTCCTTTACTGTCTCTGACAGAATTACAATGTCATCGGCGAACCTCAAAGTTTTTATTTCTTCTCCATGTATTTTAATACCTACTCCGAATTTTTCTTTTGTTTCCTTTACTGCTTGCTCAATATACAGATTGAATAACATCAGGGAGAGGCTACAACCCTGTCTCACTCCCTTCCCAACCACTGCTTCCCTTTCATGCCCCTCGACTCTTATAACTACCATCTGGTTTCTGTACAAATTGTAAATAGCCTTTCGCTCCCTGTATTTTACCCCTGCCACCTTCAGAATTTGAAATTGAGTATTCCAGTTAACATTGTCAAAAGCTTTCTCTAAGTCTACAAATGCTAGAAACGTAGGTTTGCCTTTCCTTAATCTTTCTTCTAAGATAAGTCATAAGGTCAGGATTGCATCACGTGTTCCAACATTTCTACAGAATCCAAACTGATCTTCCCTGAGGTCCGCATCTGGTAGTGATTTAAAAATGAAGGACTAAATACAGTTGAAGTTCTTTATTATTAACACCTAAAATTAAAACATCAAACCTGTGCAGGCCGATTCTGGAGTAGGCTATGTTTTAGAGGTAAATTTAATGTACCCTAGTAGGCTGCATAACAGCCACAGCAATTTGCCGCTGAGTGCAGATCACCGACTTCCAGAAAACGTTTTCCACCCCAAGTTGATGACAATATTGGAGGGAAGAGCAATGCATATACTACATTATCGCAATCTCCAGCAACGTTTCAGTTTGGGTTGCAACTGGATAGAGTCATCCACACTATTCCCTTTGAGCAGGACCCCTGGTAGAAGAAATACATAGATTTAAGCACCGAAAAGAGGGCTCTCGCGACGTGTATATTTGAGAAAGATTTTTACAGTCTTATGAATAATGCAATTTTCGGCAAAACTGTGCAAAATGTCAGAGAAATTCGAAAAATTCACTTTGTTACCCGTTGGAAGGGGCTTTATGGAGCAGCAGATTATATCATCAGGCCAAATTTTAAATGGGTTACAGTCTTCAAAATATATTTCATTGCTCTTGAGATACCCAGGAGTTTGGTAGAGTTCACAAAACCCGCTTATGTAGGTGTCTGTATATTGAATCTATCCAAAGTTCACATATACTAGTTCCATTATGAGTTCATGAAAACTCATTTTGAAAATCCAAAGTTACCATATATGGGTACCAACAGCATCATCTATTGGATGAAGGGTTGGAATCCAAATGAAGTAATAAGGTGACATCTCGATACATTTAACACATTTGAGTATGCACTCAATAATCCTTATAGCATAATACCTGCCAACAACAATAAGGTTATCAATTTGATGAAAGACAAGGCGAATGGGTCGACAATTGTGGAGTTTGCAGGTCTCTGTTCAAGAATGTGTGCATACTGTACAGATACACATGCCACCCTTAGATGGGTTAAGGATGTGTGTCATGTGGCATCAATGTCTGTCACAGTTGAAGACTACTTGAAGTGCCCGCATGGTAGTGTTGGCAGTGCTATGTCCCCCTCCTTCCCATGGTACAGCAGTAGAGTATTCAGACATGAAGACATGTGAGTGTGTGTGTGTGTGTGTGTGTGTGTGTGTGTGTGTTTGTGTGTGTGTGCGTGTGTTCCTGTAAATTGTGAAGTTGGTTTTTATAAGTATGGTATCCAATGTTTCACCTTGTTTTCATGTGTATCATGTAAAAAATCAAACATCTGAGACATGTCGTTTACCTGTGCTGAAAATTACGTGAATTAGTTCTATATGTGGGGCATGATATATTCTTTCTACGAAAAAAAGCATTGTCTGGTATCTATTTTAATTAGCAAATAAATCTATTTGTTACACTGCAGTCACACGTTATATATATATATATATATATATATATATATATAAGAATTGGAGTCCATATACATATATATATATATATATATATATATATATACATATATATATATATGTGTGTGTGTGTGTGTGTGTGTGTGTGTGTGTGTGTGTGTGTGCTATACAGCGAATCACCTAAAACCCTAAAACCTGCACTGCAAATATTATAGAAATGGCATCAGCATTCCATGTATAATTCCTATAAGAATGGATGCATTTACGCGTTAATTCTTTTACTCTAGGATGGGTGTTGTGTGATGTCCTTAGGTTAGTTAGGTTTAAGTAGTTCTAAGTTCTAGGAGACTGATGACCATAGATGTTAAGTCCCATAGTGCTCAGAGCCATTTGAACCATTTTTTTTACTCTAGGAGGAAACAACTGCATAAAGTGTTCAATTTTTTTGCTGTAGACAGCGACATCTGCATTGCACGTGTTCTTTCGATAACGAGGGATGCATTAAAACTGTTGTAATATGAATACCTACACCAGAATATCCAGCAGACAGACAGAGGAGTGAACATAGAGATAGCTCTGTGGAGCAAGTTGTTAGTGAGTTGGTCAGGTTAGGTTCTGCAGTTGCAGCTGTTGGCTGCAGTATCTGCAGCCTGGCAATTGAAGCTACAGCCAAGTGTCAGTAAGTTGGCAGGTGTGGCAGTGGTGCCTGTGGCAGCAGTGGCAGTGGTGTGGGGGTGGTGGTGTGGGCAGAAGGGAGCGCAGATGCCACTTTCCCTAACCCCAGTGCATGTTTAAACAAAGCTGCAGTTGTTGCTATTCTATTCCTACTAAGCATGATAGTGACAATCATACAGTTTAATCAAGAACAAGTGGACTTGGAAGAAATGTGGACTCCAATTTCTGAACTGAAATAATACATCCATATATACATTACTCATCTGAATGGTGAAGTCAGATGGGAACTGCTTAGATTAGGACTGACAGTATGGAATTACACACTTCAAATAGCTCTACAGGCAAGTTACTTCCGTTTGTCCTAGCATCTTGGATTCTGACATCATAGAGCCTGTGCCCATGTTCCAGATCAGCTAGCATGACAACTAGGACAACAGTTCTACGTCATAGGAGTGAGGAAAGACATTCTAGCTCAATTGGGCTACTTTTTTTAATTTCCTGCCATTTTATACATAGGACAACTGGCCTTTGGTGAAGGGAGGAAGGGGTGGGGAAACCCTATGACTCATCGATGACGTCATCAGTGACACACTTTGTCCCTGAAATGGCCCCTTGTACCTACTAACATAACAGCATCTTGTATATAGGAAGCACTATGTATGAGGCCTACCATAATTTACACTGTCCAATCCTGATGATTGCTCTATCAAAAAATTTCGAATCATGTGCAAAGTCAATGAACAGATCAAAACCTTCCATGCAATCTTTCAAGGGTGAGTCTGGTGTTGAAACTGAAGATGGCAGATGGTAAGCAAGAATATTAAATCTCACATGTAAAAATGTGAATACTATCAGTTCAATGTTTGAACAATATACACAGTTAGAAGCAAAGGGACGTCTGTACAAAATACCAGGACAATAACGCTAACCCATTCCTGTTGCTAGGTTCTGCAGCGTATTCTATGTCCAAACAATATGACGTTTCTTGACTGAGAGATTTTCTCTAAGTATCAATGCATGCTCAAGGCAAATCACTTGATCAACACAGAACTTGCTTTATTCATAAATTATTGATGCTAATGAATATGTAAGTTTTTGTTTTCCTAGATATTCGAGAAATTTTCTACACTATACCACATTTAGGCCGATTTACATGTAATAGAACAGAACGCCACATTACATCAAAAAATTCCACATTTTCAAATGGTGGAATTCACACAAGGTGTCAACAGTGTGGAACGTCATGTCACTGTGAAGGAGTGTTGGGAAGAAAGTTTTGACATCGACTTTGCTGAAAGAAACTATGTCATCATCTACTAACATTGGAAGTTAACCTATTTTCTTTGTGCTCATTTATGCCATATTTTAGTGGACTATACATGTAGGTACAATAACCACTTACAACTATTTCAGCTTTGCAGCAAGCTTAAGCATTCTTAATAATGTAACAGCACTTACTCAATTTTTTGTTAAGTGTTTCTACATTTTTTCCCATCTGAGATTGTTCATCCACCCATAATACTAAAAATTCTACGCGATTCTTTTGCTGAAGTTGGCTATTCCATAATTTAAACTTTACATTGGTCCTGTTTTTGTTACTTATTTGGTTGAAGTTCATCCATACAGTTTTCCTGTCATTCACAATTACACTGTTACCTTTGAATCATTATTCAGCCACTCTTAGCAATTTGTCAATGTTTTGCTACAACTTATAATCATTCTTTCCTTCTAGAAAGAGACTGGTCTCATCAACAAATACTACGCTATCAGCTATTAAAAATTGTTGTAGTAGGTCATTAACAATAACCAGGAACAACTAGGGGCCCTGTGGCAACCCATAATTACTATTTTATATTCAGAGTGGTACACATTACCATCCTGAAAAAATTGCAGTCTCTGTTTCCTGTCAGATAAATATGACTTGAACCACTCATAGGAAACACCAAGGACCATATAATTATATAGTTTTAAATACAGTAAATAAGGATTAATAAGGTTATAAGCTTTGGAAAGAACCAAAATCAACCCAAAAATTAGTTCCTTGTTCTCCATGGCTTTGTAAATAAGTTTTAGGAAATTGAAGCTCTACATTGCATTGCCACATACCATCAAAAAATACCAAACATTAATACATTTTTTAAAAAAACTAAAAAAATGTACTAACAGACAACAGCTTCTACAGTATTAATGGATATCTGGAATACTGCTCAAATCTGTAGGTTCTGCCTCATAATCTCTCTAAACAAAAATTTAGAGTCATTAAAGTGTTTCTAGGTGAGACTAAATTCCTTTCACTAATGTGCTTATGTGTCTAATTATGTACCTATCTTTTGTGCAGTCTGTGTGGATATGAATTTCTAGCATCTAGATGTTGTTATGCTAATTTAAGTACAATATTTAATCCTTTAGTAAAATCGACCAAGATGTTTCACTAACTTTTCAGGTATATGTCTATTTTCTCTATATGTATGCACAAAATGTTATTTTATTATGCAAGTAGAAAACTGTTTATGTTACTGCAGTCATGAAGCTGTGTTGATAAGGAAGCATCAAGCCGTGATGTAATAATACCAGTTATATGTGACCTTATTTTGTACATGAATGTAGATGTGTAAAATTTTATATTGTTTTGTGCTTTGACAAGTCCAAGATCATGAATGTCATAAAATGGACACTAAGTAAATAAATGGAAAAGTTACTTCTGTGTCTTCTTAATCTTTTCAATTATTATTACTATTTTGCTTTGTTTTTGTGAAAATTGTGGATGTTTCATGACGACTTTGATATATATTTCATTGAGTGTACCTCCATAGGTAAGGTCTACTATCACAGAGAGAAAAAAGATATAGGTTTGTAATAACAGAACCAAGCTCACACCTACTCTGTGCATAAATAGGGACATACATTTATGAAGCAATTTTTCATTAAATAAACTTTTATAACAATGAAAAAGTGATCGCTATTGGAGAAGAAAAATACAGAAGTTTATGATACACTTTTTGCTGCATAGGAAAAAACATTACGGAAAATTAAATAATCTCTATGTATTCCCTTATAAATATTGTTTGGCGTGTTTGCGTGTATATATATTTTCGCTAGAAAATAAATGTTGATGTTTTGAAATGTTTCAGTTCTCTACAATTTACCGTACATATTTGATTACAAATATCTGTTATGTAGTTTGCTTCAACATTAATGAACTTTATCGTTGTTCATTCCTCAATTCAGATACTATAGTCTGACTTCCTGTATCATGGATGGTATCTCATAACCTCAATTTCACCATTCAGTAGTAGACCAAGAACATTATATGTCGACGTTCTGTCTAGTATGAAACCTTCACCGTTTGATGGAGATGTGACGTGACGATCTGTTCCGTTGCATTGATGTCTAGTGCGATTCGACCTTAGATGCCGATTATATATATATATATGAATGAGTGGAGAGAGAAATGTTTGACCAACAGTACGCATACTGAATGATGAACGTTCAACAGAAAGTGATTTGCAGCATACAGTTGTAGATGCAGACGAAATTAATTTCCATTGTGCCCTAAGAAAACGTAAAAGAGGCAGATTACGTTCACAGTATGTGTAAATGATTTATCAACCAGATAGCTTGCTGACAATGTTCTTATCAGTGGGAAACTATCGGCATTGCACGATGATACAGAAATGCAGAAAAAACGTTCGCTTGGTGTAACGAGAGGTAGCTCTTTAAACGTGGACGAATCTAATGCTGCTAACAAAGAGAAAGGATCCCATCAAAGCTGGTACAAGCAGTAGTGAAGATCAGAGGCACAACACATTGTTTCATTATTCAGGGATAACTTTACAAGCGCCCGCCTGGTTGACCATGCAGTCTAACGCACTGCTTTCTGGGCGGGAAGGAGCGCCGGTCCCCGGCACGAATACGCATGGCGGATTTTTGTCGAGGTCTGGTGAACTGGTCAGTCTGTGGATGGTTTTTAGGTGGTTTTTCATCTGCCTTGGCGAATGCTGGCTGGTTCCCCTTATTCCACCTCAGCTACACTATGTCGGCGATTGCTGTGCAAACAAGTTCTCCACATACGCGTACACCACCATTACTCTACCACGCAAACATAGGGGTTACACTCGTCTTCTTGGGGGGGGGGGGGAGGTCCACCAGGGGCCGAACCGCACAATAACGCTGGGTTCGGTGTGGGGCGGTGGAGGGGTGAAGTGGACTGCGATAGTCGTCGTAGGGTTGTGGACCACTGCTGCTGTGGCGGGGATGGAGCCTCTCCGTCGTTCCTCGGTCCCCAGTTAACATAACATGACATGTTACAAGCAATGTTAAATAGGACGAAGAGGCAAAATCTGTAATATGCAGGGTGAATGGAAGACCAAGATTTCTTAGAAACTTTCTCGGGATGTGCCTGTGAATGTATGAAGGTAACCACTGACAAAGCTCTAGAATAACCAACCCTAGAGTACTGCTCCAGAGTTTGGAGTCTGTGGCAAGTAGGAATGAAAGCAGATAACGAACGACGCGACAGATGCACTGCAAAAATTGCAATGGACTGGTGTAGTTCTTATGAAAACGTAATATAGACGCATGGGGATAGTAAATTTGAACCTCTGGAAGAAAGGCGACTTTGTACATACCAAATCTGATTGGATAATTTTAAATAATTGCATTTGGGAAAGATTATGCAACAATTCACCTATCATTAATGGCAGCAGGGACAACTAAAATCGAGAAACTAGTGCACATGTAGAGGCATACAGAGCTTTTCCTCTATCAAGATACGAACTGAATGAGACAAAAAAATCAATAACCTTGGTATAATTACCTTCCATCATGTACTCTTCATCCATGGAGTATATATGTAAATGCAAATATAAAGCTGTCACTTCTTGTTGTTTTACTTATTGTGGTCTTCACTTTGAGGACTGCTTTGATGCAGTTCTACATGCTAGTGCATCCCGTGCAAGTCTGTTCACCTCTGCATAACTATCACAAGCTACATCCACATGAGCAAGATTACTGTGTTCAACACTTGTCGCCCTTTGCAATTTTGACCATGCACGCTGAACTGACAGTTCTTTTAAGTTCTTTCTGTACCACTACACTTCCAAAAGCTCCTATTCTCTTCTTGTCTGAGTTGCCCATTGTCCATATTTCACTTCTGTACAGGACTACATTTCAGGTAAATACCTTCAGAAAACACTTCCTAACATTTAAATTGATAAAGATATTAACAAATTCGTCTTTTTCAGAAACGCTTTTCTTGCTATTACCTTCCTATATTTTATATGTTCCCTATTTCAGCTGTAATCAGTTATTTTGCTGCCCAAACAGCAAAACTCGTCTGTGTGATTTTATAGTCTATTTTGCTCACCGAGTGAGGTGGCGCAGTGGTTCGACACTGGACTCGCATTCGGGAGGACGACGGTTCAATCCCGCGTCCGGCTATCCTGATTTAGGTTTTCCGTGATTTCCCTAAATCACTCCAGGCAAATGCCGGGATGGTTCCTTTCAAAGGGCACGGCCGACTTCCTTCCCCGTCCTTCCCTAATCCGATGAGACCGATGACCCCGCTGTCTGGTCTCCTTCCCCGAAACAACCAACCAACCATCTAATTTGCTCGGCATTGCCTGATTTAGTTCTACTACATTTTATTACCTTGTTTTATTTTTATTGATGTTCATCTTCTAATATTTTCTAAAGACATTAATGTTACCTTCAACTGTTCATCGAAACCCTTACAATGTCATCAGCAAACGCCAAATTGTTTATTGCTTCTCCCTGAACTTAAATAACCTTTCCAGATTTCTTCATGATTTCCATCACAGCTTGCCCATTGCACAGTTTGAATAACAGGAGGGATAAGCTACAACCCTGTCTCACTCCCTTCCCTATCACTGGTTTCTTTCATGTCCTCTCACTCTGATAACTGCAGTCTGGTTCCTGTGCAAGTTCTAAATAATAATTTGTTGCCAGCATTTTATCCCTACTACATTCAAAACTTAAAAGAATGTAGTCCAGTAAACCAAAATCTTTTTCTAACTCTACAAATATGATAAACGTAGGTTTGGCTTTCTTCATCCCACCTTGTAACATATGTTGTTTCTCCGAAACCCAAACTCGTGTTTCCCAAGGTAGGTCTTTGTTATGGTAATACAATTTATATAGCTACATGTACACACATCAACAGCACACACTAAGCCAAATCATAAACAAAACAAAAAATGCACAACTTTAGAGTAGAGAGGTTACAAGTAACACAAAACTAGGTCCACAGTTGGAGAGAACAGAAAACGCAACAACACTCGACTTATTTATTTCAGTATTTCCCCCTGAATCAAACTGATAATACAAAATATTTTGCAGTAAGAAAAGTAGAATAATAAGGGAACATAACACGTTAGTTAAATAGTTATAAACTAGTACACATTGCTTTAAATCTGAGTTTAAAAGCTTTCTCAACACGCCCCAAACTTTATTTCTGGAACACACATACTCAACATCTATGTCCCTATTTTGACAGAGTTCACAAGCAAAATAATAATAATGTACTTCTATGTGCATAGGACATTTGTGGGACTTTGGCATTTTCACCAGTTTTATGAATAAAACTTGCATGTTCCTTTTTCCACTAATGTCCAACTACAGTCAGTTAAGCCACACCAGTTTCATGGCACCTTCATTGGCAGCAACTAACTCCACAGCAGTGGTGGATGGTATGACTGATTTCTGGAGATGAGACATCCATGATACATGAGAGTCAACAATCATTGAGATGAAACCATTGGTTAGTCTTCTTGTTCCAATGTTGTCTGCAGAGTCAGCATAAGCAAAGTCTCAAAGTTTACCGTCAGATGACGAGTGGAAGATGGTTAAAATGGTTCAAATGGCTCTGAGCACTATGGGACTTAACATCTGAGGTCATCAGTCCCCTAGAACTTAGAACTACTTAAACCTAACTAACCTAAGGACATCAGACACATCCATGCCCGAGGCAGGATTCGAACCTGCGACTGTAGTAGTCGCGCGATTCCGGACTGCAGCGCCTAGAATCGCGTGGCCACCGACGTCTGACGGGTGGAAGAGACACAAGTCTGAGGTACCATGAGGATATCTGAATCGATCAATCGAGCCATCAATCGAGCAACTTTTGAAACAGCATAATTGAGCTCTGGATTTGTGGGACATATCAGTTACGACTTATCTTAGAAGAAAGATTAAGGAAAGGCAAACCTACGTTTCTAGCATTTGTAGACTTAGAGAAAGCTTTTGACAATGTTGACTGGAATACTCTCTTTCAAATTCTAAAGGTGGCAGGGGTAAAATACAGGGAGCAAAAGGCTATTTACAATTTGTACAGAAACCAGATGGCAGTTATAAGAGTCGAGGGACATGAAAGGGAAGCAGTGGTTGGGAAGAGAGTAAGACAGGGTTGTAGCCTCTCCCCGATGTTGTTCAATCTGTATATTGAGCAAGCAGTAAAGGAAACAAAAGAAAAATTCGGAGTAGGTATTAAAATTCATGGAGAAGAAATAAAAACTTTGAGGTTCGCCGATGACATTGTAATTCTGTCAGAGACAGCAAAGGACTTGGAAGAGCAGTTGAATGGAATGGACAGTGTCTTGAAAGGAGGATATAAGATGAACATCAACAAAAGCAAAACAAGGATAATGGAATGTAGTCTAATTAAGTCGGGTGATGCTGAGGGAATTAGATTAGGAAATGAGGCACTTAAAGTAGTAAAGGAGTTTTGCTATTTGGGGAGCAAAATAACTGATGATGGTCGAAGTAGAGAGGATATAAAATGTAGGCTGGCAATGGCAAGGAAAGCGTTTCTGAAGAAGAGAAATTTGTTAACATCCAGTATTGATTTAAGTGTCAGGAAGTCATTTCTGAAAGTATTCGTATGGAGTGTAGCCATGTATGGAAGTGAAACATGGACGATAAATAGTTTGGACAAGAAGAGAATAGAAGCTTTCGAAATGTGGTGCTACAGAAGAATGCTGAAGATTAGATGGGTAGATCACATAACTAATGAGGAAGTATTGAATAGGATTGGGGAGAAGAGAAGTTTGTGGCACAACTTGACCAGAAGAAAGGATCGGTTGGTAGGACATGTTCTGAGGCATCAAGGGATCACCAATTTAGTATTGGAGGGCAGCGTGGAGGGTAAAAATCGTAGAGGGAGACCAAGAGATGAATACACTAAGCAGATTCAGAAGGATGTAGGCTGCAGTAGGTACTGGGAGATGAAAAAGCTTGCACAGGATAGAGTAGCATGGAGAGCTGCATCAAACCAGTCTCAGGACTGAAGACCACAACAACAACAACATCAGTTACACTGATGATCCTACAACTGAACGATAAGGAATCGTGATGTCGAAAGTGTTGCTACATTCTGAGGTATCGGCCGTTGTCCAGCGGCCACGCTTTAAAATACTCATGTCGACAGTTACACCACAGCATTTCCTACAGCCACCACAAAGGCACGAGGGCGCAGCCACGAACGATTAAGATGGTGCCAATGAGATGCAAGCATCCCCTCTCTTGAGCTCCTGTGGTGGGTGTACTTAAGTTCGAACATTCGTGCACTAGCTCCTTTATTGTGCATTTGACAGTTGAATAACATTTACAGATATCAATAGTGGCCAGGGGTTGTAGCCTTCTGAATAGACATTGTATTGAAGAGTGACAGATTTATAAATCTTTTGTGTTGCTACTGATGCAGCAACAAAGTTATGTATACTTCTACTATTCGATATTAGACGAAGAATAAATTAATATCTGAATTCTCTGTTTATGAACAGCATCTGTTCCACTCTCCTGTATCCCCTAAAGAGCCACACAGCGTGCAAAGGAAGACATAACAGACTTATTGTCTAATTGTTCATTATCACATAGATTCTTCCATGGTTTCGAATCAGCCATGGTAAAACCATGTAAAAACATATCTGTGTATACTCACTGTGGAATAAACAAGCCAGACTATAGTTTTTCTACACCGACGGAGAAAAATCGCAACATCAAAAAATAATTAATGTAGAGTAATGAAATTTCCGGATTACATGTGTCTACATAATGTATTTAGATGATTAAGATTGCAAGATCACGGGTTAATGTAAGCATGAGACAAGCTATTGCAGTTGTGAAATATTGGAGCATTAATAACCTGTGTACACACCAGAATGTTTAAACGCAGCCATGCAAATGCCCATGGGTTGTGTTGTACAGGTGGCGGATGTCAGTTTGTGCGATGCAGTTCCATGCCTGTTGCACTTGATCGATCAACACAGGGACGTTTAAAGCTGTTTGTAGAGGAAACTTGAGTTGCTACCCGATGATGTCCCGTATATGCTGGATTGGAGAGTGATCTGGTAATCGAGCAGGCCAAGGCAACATGTCGATACTCTGTAGAGAATGTTGGATTACAGCAGTGGTGTATGAGTGAGCATTATAGTTTTGGAAAACACCTCCCTGGAATGTTGTCCATGAATGGCAGAACAACAGGTCGAATCACCAGCTTGACATACAATTTCGCAATAATGGTACATTGGATAACTACTGGAGTGCTACTGTCGTCATACGAAATCGCACCCCAGACCATAGCTCCAGGTGTACATTCAGTGTGTCTAACATGCAGACAGGTTGGTTGCAGACCCTCCACTGGCCTCTTTCTAATCAATACATAGCCATCACTGGCACCGAGGCAGAGCCAGATTTTATCAGAAAACACTACATAACTCCACCCTGCGCTACAATGAGCTCTCGCTTGACACCACTGAAGTCACAAACGGCGGTGGTATGGGGTCAGTGGAACGCACACTACAGGGCATCTGTCTCAGCACTGTCATTGAAGTAACCGATTTGTAAAAGTTCATTGTCTCACTGTGGTGCCAACTGCTGCTCAAATTGCTGCTGCAGATGTAGTACGATGTGCCAGGGCCATAAGCCAAACAACATGGTCTTCCCTCTTGGTAGCGCCATGTGGCCTTCTGGAGTCTAGTCTTCTACCATACATTCTCGTGACCACCACTGCCAGAAATCATGTACAGTGGCTACATTCCTGCCAAGTTTTTCTGCAATGTGGCAAAAGGAACATTCAGGTTCTAGTAGCCGCTTTACATGACCATCAGAGCCAATGAGATGTTGATAATGGCTCCTTTGTCACCTTGGACTTGGTGAGCTGCTGTTATTCAAGAATGCCTTTTTCTTGAATACCAGCAGCTCACCAAGTCCAGTCTCAAAGGCAACAAGCACTCATTACCGTTACAGCCAGTATTTAAAGCAGACTCGATTTGCATCCTCATAGTGGCGCTACTAGAGCCACTCTTATGCGATTGGCACGAATGGGCATTATTTTACGCATGCAGGAACACGCCTACCAACTTTCGTTTACGGCGCACAAGTCCTTCTTGGAGCTACTATATTTTTTTCCGTGTGTGACCGAATCCCTAGAAATGAATCAAAAGAGTCATCTGTTATTTTAATTCTAACTTTAATAAATCTAAAATCGAATTCACTGAACTTTGAGTTGATCCTGCAATGAGATCACCATTGGTGCAAATACCAATCAGCAGTTTTTCTATTTTGCTCTATCGAATATAAATGCAAGAATCTGTTGTCGAATGAATGAATCCATTTCTCTTCATAAATAAGCAAAACTTATTACTCCAATAACAAGCTGTTTGCTTAAGTCCATTTGATGATTTCTTAAGAGGACAAACGTGACCTGACTAATCATCGAAACCTTCTGGTTGAGTAATATATATTTCTGTGTCCAAGTCGCCATAGAAAAATGCAGTTATAATGTTGAACTGACCAAACTTAAAGATTTCTTCAGCTGCAATCACTATTAAAGTACAAATAGCACCAAAACGAGCAGCTGAACTAAAAGTTTCTTCAACATCAAGTCCTGTACAATGACACAGCACAAAAAAATCAAGCAAGCATGCATCTATCAGTCGAGCCTACAGGTTTATACACTGATGGCCAAAACATTATTATCACCTGCTTAATAGCTTGTTTGTCCGCTTTGGGAACGAAATACATACACTGCAAATCAGAAATCCGACGGTTTGTTGGTAGTTTTGTGAAGGTATGCAGCATTACATGTCTACACACAGGCCCGTTAGCTACCAAGATGGGTTCCATAGGACTTACATCAGGCGAATTTGGTCGCTGAGACATTCACTATAACGCTCCTCAAACAACTGTAGCATGGCTGTGGCTCCGAGACACGAACAGTTATACTGATGAAAGATGACATCGCCGTTGGGGAAGACATCAAGCACGAAGGGATGTGGGTCGTTCGCAGCTATCAATGTATCTTCGCTTACTCCCACAGGTCCCATGCAAGCGCAAGAGAATGTCTCGGGCAGCATAATACTGCTCCCATCAGCTCCGTCCGTGGTGCGCCGCCGTTCACCTCGATGACAGCGCTTGTGGAGATGAACGTCGACCTACTGTAGCAGCAATGTGATTCACCAGAAGAAAACGAACGAGGTGGCGCAGTTGTTAATGGTTCAAATGGCTCTGAGCACTATGGGACTTAGCTTCTGAGGTCATCAGTCCCCTAGAACTTAGAACTACTTAAACCTAACTAACCTAAGGACATCACACACACCCATGCCCGAGGCAGGATTCTAACCTGCGACCGTAGCGGTCTCGCGGTTCCAGACTGTAGCGCCTAGAACCGCTCGGCCACCCTGGCCGGCCGCAGTGGTTAGCACACTGGACTCGCATTCGGGAGGACAGCGGTTCAAAGCCAAGGCCAGATGCACTGAGTTAGGTTTTCCGTGATTTCCCTAGATTGCCTCAGGCAAATGCCGGGATGGTTTCTTTGAAAGGGCATGGCCGATTTCCTTCCCAAATCCGATGGGAGCGATGACCCCATTGTTTGGTCCCTCCACTCAAATCAGCCAGGCAACCAGAAAAACTGGTACGTTTCCATTGATTGACAGTCGAATCTCGATAGTCCCATGTCCACTGCAGTCGTAATTGACGTTGTCATAGGGCCAACATGTGAACACGTGGTAGTGGTCTGATGCAGAGCTCCATATTCAGCAATGGACGATGAACTGTGTGCTCCAAAACACGTTTACATGGACCAGCACTGTGCTCTTTTGGCAGAGATGCCACAGATGACCATTTATCTTACTTTACAGAGCAAACGTTCTGTGAAGAGTCATGCACGTCCAACCATTTAGCGCCTTCTGATAGTTCCACTGTGCTTCTACCTCTTTCCATAGATGCTCACGACAGTAGCACGTGAACATTCGACCAGGTTCGCCGTTTTCGAGGTGCTTATTCAGCAGGCTGTGCGTAATAATAATCTACCCTTTCGTTAAAGTCATTTATCTCAATGGATTTCTCCGTTTGCTGCCCTATCTGCGCTAGGGTGATCCCCTGTACGTATCTGCTCTGTTTACAAACTTTTGTTACTGTGCCATATACCCACAATGCCACCAGGCGGCAACCAACGTCACAGTACATAGTGGTTATAATGTTTTGGCTGTTCAGTGTATTTTACATGAAGAGTGTATCAGTCATTTATAATGTTTACCTTTAGGCAATTCTGTCATCCTAAAGGTATCATTTTCTTTAGAGTACTGCATTTCTTCTTTCACTGAATTAAACCATTTGTTTTAATCACCACTTTCCATAGCATTTATGAAATTTGTTGCTGCAAGCTCTTCACGGATTTATTTTTTATTAAGCAAACTAAAGGATTTGTTTCTTTAGACTGATGAGCCTGGTAACCTATTTCATAACAACTATACCTCGCTGCTGGGTGTATTTTACAAACTGAATGACGATTTAGTAATTCATCCAAAGATTCTTGGTTACTAGTCTCAGTTTGATCAATAGTAAATTGAACTTTCTCATTTGAAAAGAATTACTATCAAGTCACATTTATCTTCTGTTTATTCAGTTATGGGATGAATTCCAGCTCAGCTGGATTGCCCGTTATACAAAACTTCTCTGGTCAAAAATCTCCATTGTGAGATGTCATTAAGCTGGGTTTCCACAGGCATGAGTTTCTTACATATGCGTCCCCCCCACCACCAGTCACGCAAGTCAACTTACATATGGAAATACCATACTTGCACACTGTCATGCCAATTTACACTTAAGTTACGGAAATTGGAAAGCATTGTACATTCTTGCATAACATCGCTTCAGTAACTGCCAATATGTGGGTCTCCTCTCATTCTGCTCTAGTTCGTTAGTTAGCACAGATCTAGAGTCGTTTGCTTGCAAATGTGGATGGTTAGTGTCAAGCCAACATAATAGGCTTAGTCTTCAACTAAGTAAATAAATTCTTTCTAAAGTGGGAAATTAGTCTTGAACAGTGTGATATGACCATCTTTCTAGCATTTAGCAACTCTTTATAATCAATTATTTGTAAAGAACTAACACAACATCGTTTGAATTGACGAAATGTATTACAATGTATTGTAACTGAGAAAGTGGCCTTCCTGGGGTTCATATTACTGCAGAACAGTGAGTACTGTGAAGGTTTACTTCATTCATTACAATGACAATTTTTTTCTTTAGTCATTGAGCGTAAATATTACCATGAAATAGAAATTTTCAGTGACTGTTCTGCACAACAGTACAAAGTTTGGTTATGAAATTAAATACCATACCAGTAAAACAAAGGTATATTTACAAAACCTGTGATCTAACAGAAGCTTGACTAACCTGGAAATAAAAACAAAGCTGAAACTGCTGAGGTAAAAACCTTACTTTCCGATGCACTCTCAGTGTGTTTCAGATAACTCAAAATTTAGAAATAGTGCTCTTTGGAATGCAATAACTATTGCAGCGACTCCAGTTGCCAGATTTTTTAGCGTTACTTGTGATTTAAAATAAACTGGCACAGCATCTTGCATACATGTGTTAGTGTTTTGTACAGAGCCAGAAATTTGGCTTAAAAATTTCAAAATAGATTTCACTCATTTGAAAATGATTTTCTAATGAAATGTCGTCCTCAGCAGGTAACTCACATTTTAGCATATTACATGTTCTCAGACGATTTCTATGAGATGTCCATTTTCATATCCAACGTCTGTGGATCCGTTTTTCCTTCAATGTCACTATAAGCTCTTTGGCTAAAAGCTGCACAACTGTAGTATGAATAATTTCACTCATTGCTATTTTGGAGGTCATGTGAGAAGCATTTCCAATTCCGGCATATGAGAATACTAATGTGCATGGAAGCTTAGGGGTGGTGGGACACATGTCTAAGAAATTCATACCTGTGGAAACCTGTATTTACACCATGTTTTAATGAGAACCAAATTTTGTAACCATTTTTGTCATTCACATAACCAATAAAATGGTCAGATACAGCTTTGTCATTCAACGTATAACGAAATTTCTCTGGAAAATAAACATAATATTTAGACCCAAAAATCCGTAAATAGATACTACAGCTGTGAAAGACTTAATCATTCCACAAAGTGAATGGTGGTACGTTAAACACTTGACTTCCCAATACAGTTGAGTAGATTGTTTGGTTGGTTGCTCTTGGGAAAGGGGACCAAACAGCGAGGTAATCGGTTTCATCGAATTAGGGAAGGCCGGGGAAGGAAGGAAGACAGCTGTGCCCTTTCGAAGGAACCATCCTGGCACTTTCCTGAAGCAATTTAGAGAAATCACAGAAAACCCAAATCAAGATGGTATTACACAAGTTTTAGCTGTCGTCCTCCCAAATGCGAGTCCAGTGTGCTAATCACTGTGCAATTGGGTAGAAAAATGCCCTTGTCACGTGCATCAGCCCAAAATTATTGAAATAACTTGCTAGATGATATCATGGAGTGAGTAAAAGCTACTACGTGTCGATTTGCTTGCTCAACGACACCGTTTTGCTCAGGTGTATCTGGACACCCTAAAATGAAACTCAGTACCATGTTAGAATTAAACTCTCCTTCACTGTCAGACTGAAACACTTTTGCCTTTTACCCAGCAGCATCACACTGCTTCAAAAATGTTTTCAAATTGTCAGTAACTTCAGATTTATTTCACATTAAGTATATCTAAGCAAAAGAATACTAATCATCCTTGAAAATTCCGTTGTAACGAAAAACAATTATGGAATCAACAGAAGATGCCCCATTAATCTCTAAACATGATTTTATTGTAAATTAATTACATGTATTAAAATATGACATAGTATTGCAGCTGTCCCCTCTCATTATTAAGCACTACCCTGAATTCTCTAAGTAATTTTTTAGAATGTATTACTTATAATGGAACGGTGGTATGATCATTTAATATTAAATGACTATGACCAAGGTGTGGATGGAGCCAAGGAATTGACATATCAGACGTGATTTAACACATAAATAATTTATTCATAACATACAATACATAACACCAACTACGTAGGTCCTGCTTCGATGCTTACAATTGTCCAAAATGGGAAGGCCACCACCTTCGAAATAGAAAGGCTTTAATTTAAGAAACTAAAACGCCTATTATAATTTTTAAAAATAATAATAACAACACATAAGTAAGTGATAATTGAACGAACTCTTAAATCTTTAATTATTAATCACAAAGCGTGGGTTTACCACATTTAAAGTCTCATTGCAATATAAAACATAAATACATGAATTCACAACACAGCATGGCTTCAAAATTTCTACCTGGACAACCTATGGTCCTAAAACTTTCGTATTACATTCCAGCCAATCACATTAATAACTTATACACACGGTTGGTAAAATACAAACGTTTGCAGTACAATGAATTTTAATAATCCACAATCACTCAAAAACCGACATCAGAAGTTCGATACGGAGCATGTAAGCCTGTTTATACAATCTTTCAGACCAAAATAGGCACGAGGGCCACCATAACAGAAGTGCGGTAGTTGCTTTTAGGATAGGTTCTCCCATTAGTTTAATCACTGAGCAGATAGTTACTTAAGCTACAGGTAAGATACTTAAGGCAAACAGAAGGTATTACTAAAGTTTTTTTTCCTTCCTTCCTTTTAACAAAGGGATTTTAGTAAGGTGGAATTTACACTTTGAGGAGACGCAATAGCAATCTAGCGGGCACGTCTTCACGAGGACGCCATGCCACTACACACGTACTAAACTAGCCGCGTATCCGCTGTTCAAGCCAAACATTAACAACACAGTTCCATATTCCTGACACCCAAATAGTCGGGATCAAAACAAAACCAAAAATCCCAAGAGCGCAAGATCCAGCATAGCTTCAGAACAGATCTTACTTCATGCGGTTGCCATCACAAATACAGGTATCGAAATGAAAACAAGAATGTGTAACAACATTCCCTATTCTGCACAATGTTCTTCTTTAGGTCCTGGTAGCGCTAGACAATGCTGACATACCAATGTTAACAAACCTCTAGGGCAACACCCTCCAACTGACAAGTCGAAACCAATGTGACCCCTTATCAGCTCCGTGACAGGACTCGGACCCCCAACTACTGTCAGTGCAACTCACTTAGAATAAATACAGCGCAAATAGTATGGCGGACACATATATCCAGGGGTTAACAGAAAACTAGACTGAACTAGAATTAACCTTAATAATGCAGCATTAGATCTTGGGAGACAAGGAACTAACTCCCTACCCGAAATTCTACAACCACAGAGCGGGAGGATGAACTACCAAAACATAGAAGTGCAAACGAACACAAATAACTACCAAAATACACCACTACACCGGTTAGCAACGATGCGTGGAGGAATCTGCACTATCAGAATTGCACCAGTGAACAGAACAGAGGATTGCCACAGCGGTGGCCACAAGGCGGGAAAGACGACTGGATGAACTCAATCCCAAAGGACGATCAACTTGAAACATTCACACTTAACTTCTTTTCTCCTTTCCCTCGGCGCATTTCGTCGTTTGTCCGGGACTGATGTGCACAATTCTGAGCTGTCCCCAGTCGTCCCAGCAGACACCAACCCAGCCGAACTACTCACGGACTCAAACCCTCGCCGAACGGAGGCTCCACCGCCCCATGATGGTTACTGTTTGTTTGCCTTCGTCGACGCAGGCGATGATTAGACTGCCATCCGCCTCTCGCGGACAACCAGTGAAGCGCGGACAGCCCGGACAGCCCGGCGTTCCTCCATGGGTAGATGTGTGGGTTCGATAACAACATCCGTACGCGGAAGGCAGGATGTCGACGTCACCAGAAGAGACACGAAGGCCACTGCGTGACAACCTCCTCCAGCGCGACCGCGTTCGCCTATAAATAGTACAGGCGAAAGAGTCTGCTGCAGTAAACACGTGAGTCAGTCGTGTTACCAACCTACGGTTTCTAAGTACACCAAAGACAGAACTCGCAATCGATAGTGGGTACACTACGGGCGGGAATCCAAACGAAAGGGCTTCATAAAAGATCAACCCTGAACAACCGCGGAAAAACGAAATAGAAGCGAAGCAATAAAAGACAGCAACGAGATGCTAGAGCGCGATCGCGCCCAAACACTGTCGATTACCAAAAATATTGGCTCCACACGACACTCAGGAAACGAGCCGTGGAAAGATGGAAGTACACACAGCTCAACCTCCCCCGCCCAAACCATAACCCCTGGGTAGATGTGAGTAAACTGCAAGCTCGTTAACCCATTTCAATCTGACTGAGATGGACCCGGAACTGCTTCCCGGAAACATTTTCCCGGACCAGCAAAGTGACCAGACCCAGCATCCTTACAACGTTACAGGGACCCAAAAAACGAGCAGTAAACTTACTTAACCTGCCTGTTTGCTTCTCCCATCCCGGATAATTTCTAACGCAGTCTTGATCCATAAGCTTTCCTCCAAACTTACGTCTATGGCGATTATAACGAATTGCTTGTCTACCATGGGCCAAGACAATATTTCGCCTTGCCTGATTCCAATTTCTTTTAGTTAGTCTATGAGTAATAGCCTCTGGGAACAACTCCTGTATTTCCCACAAATTAGAGACAAATTAGTGAGGGGCGAATTGATGGAATAAAAAAATATCACAGAAGCCGGGGTGGCCTTCAAGGCTTCATGCCTGGCGGTATTAAAGGCGAAACTCAGCCACGGCAGACTTTCATCCCACTTCCCTGGAGAATCTTGGTGATAAATTATGAGTGCGGACTTTAGATTACGGTTAACCCATTCCGCGAACGATCTCTTGGAACAATACGGGGTTGTGGTGATATGTTTTATCCCACTGTGAAAACAGAATCTCTTAAATTGGTCCAAGAGGAATGCTGGAGTATTGTCACTAACTAGCTTTTTGGGAGGACCAAAACTACTGAAGATATTAGTTAGGTGGGCCACAGTGATTAAAGCTGTCATACTCCTACTGGGGATTAGCCATATGAAACACGAGAAGCCATCAATAACTACCAATATATATTGATTGCCTTTCCTGGTTCGCGGGAGAGGGCCTACATAATCAACGAAAAGGTTGTCAAGAGGCTACAGCTTTCGCTCGGAGGTAAGAAATCCCTGTTGTCTGGAGTTCTTGGGTTTGGCCACACAATGTTGTTGGCATTGCTTCACCATTTGTCTTACATCACGATCTAATGATGGCCACGTAAGATGTTCCTTAATTTTCTGCAATGTTTTATAAACCCCCAGGTGACCCCCCATCTAAAAAATCATCAAAATAAAGGAAAACGGGCCGCCTTAGGGACTCGGGAACGCAGATTTTAAATGCCTCCGAATGCTTAAGCCTTGCACACACAATGTCCTTTTTAATGATGTAGTTATTTAATTTTTCTCCCATCTTGAGGCATTTCTTAAGTCTACCCAACTTAGTATCCTTCTCTTGATGAGTTTCCAGATTATCAAAGAGTTGCAGTATCCCACCTAATACTACACAGCTAGCTCCTTCGTCCTCGACCTCTTCCTCTTGTGCAGACTCCTGATCCATCGACCCATTAAACATATGGCTCAGCGCATCAGCGAGTTTATCATCTGCTCCCTTCATATGTTTCACCTTAAACTGAAAGGCGGAAATGCGTATGGTCCACCTAGCGATTCGCCTGGTCTTGCGCGGCCTCGCCAACACCCAACTCAGGGCCTCATTATCCGATTCAAGTTCAAATTCCCTATGTTCTAAATAAAAGCGGTATTGCTCCAAGGCAAAAAGAACCGCAAGAGCCTCGCATTCGTAGACCGAATAATTACGCTCGGTTTTACTCAATCTACGTGAAGCATACGCCAAGGGTTGCGGACCTCCCTCAACTTCCTGAAGTAGGACCGTGGAGATACCCATATTCGAAGTGTCAGTCTGGACAATGCACTTCTTAGAAAAATCGGGTACTCCCAAAACAGGGGGATTAGCTATGGCTTGTTTAATTTGCTGGAAGGCAGCCTCCTAAGAAGGTCCCCACACGAAATGCACCCCTTTACGGCGTAACTCATTTAAGGGAGCCGCTAACTGGGCAAAATTAGGTACGAAACGCCTAAAATAATTCGCCATACCAATGAATCTAGCAATTTCCCTCTTATCGCTGGGTGCTGGCGATTCTCTTAATGATTTAGTCCGTTCCTGGTCTATCCGGACACTATGCCCTAAGACAATACGTCCCAGAAACGAGACCCACTTTCAAGCTAAGGTAACCTTCTCGGGTTTAATTGTTAACCCAGCCTTCTGCAAACGCTTGAAAACCTGTTGAATATGTTCTAAATGTTCTTGAAAGGTATGACTGTAGATAACCAAATCGTCCAAATAATTATACACACACTTCAATTTTAGATCTCCTAAAACATTCTCAAGAAGGCACATTAATACAGCCGCTCCGGTAGAAAGTCCAGAAGGAACTCGATTAAATTCAAACAGGTTCCAGTCCATGCAAAAGGCGGTTACATGCTTACACTATTCGGCCAAAGGGATCTGGTAATATGCTTGGTTGAGATCAACTACCGTGAACCACTTAGCCCCCAAAAACCAGGTAAATGCATTATGTAGATTGGGTAAGGGTACTGACTCGAGAACTACCTCTTCATTAAGCCTACGATAATCAATAACTACTCTGAAATCATTGCCCTTACCCTTGGGAACCATGAAAACTGGAGAAGAATAGGCGGACGTGGAAGGTGTAATTACGCCTTCACTAAGCATCTTATCTATTTTCTGCCTCAAAATTTTAAGTTTTGGAGGGGATAGCCTATTGGGTGACTGCCTGACAGGGGACGATTCTTTTAAACGAATCTGATATGCCAGAACCTGAGTGGCTCCCAAACGATCACATAGTAACTCGGGGAACTCCTCCAAAACCTTCCCCAGTTGAACACCTTGTTGTAAGGATAAGCTAGTTAAACCAAATTGCTGGCTCTCATGGATCACCATAGCGAATCCTGGTCTTCTAATACGCCGTTCACATTCGCAGAGACTAAACCTCTGCCCAGGAGTAAACTTGAAGAAAAAGGTATGACCTGAACAGTCTAATACAAGACCTGTCTGATAAAGGCACATCCCAGAATTAAGTCAAATGGTAAATCTTTGACTAAGGCAAAACATAGCGGCCAGGAAAATCCGTCTACAGAAAGGCTGCCCCACACCCAGTCCTGCAGAGGTAACCATTGGCCATTAGCGACCAAACATCTCTGAGCAGGGCCCGGTACTGTCCCAAGCTTTAAAATATGACGAAATTCCAAAAACCAGTCAAGATTCAACAAGTAAAACGAGCTTCCCGAATCAAGCAGTGCACAGATCAGTTTTCTACCTATTCTGGAACAAATATAGGGTGACGCTATCAAGGATGGAGCTGCTATCCGCGCGCACCAAGATTTGTTCTTACGTAAGGGCTTGCGCCTGATCTTCTGGCGTCATTTATCTGAACATACTAATCGCAGTTGGGAACAATCTCGGACGAAATGGCCTACAGCGCCACATCTAAAACATTGCTGAGGTTGCCCTCCATTAATTCTACTCACTTCCATCCCATTGGCCCCCTCACTTCTAAGTTCCTTATCAACCTTTGGCTGTAAGACCAAAACGGCCACTACGGTTTTCCTAAGTTCCTCCCAAGTAGTCAGACAGCCACTGAAAACAAATTGGGCTTTATCAATAGAGTGCATACCTGCTAGCACCACTGAGACTAAATCTTGCTCAGGCATATAAATCAATAACACCGAGGATGCTAACTGCACTCTCTCCATATACTCTTGCAACTCTTCAACCTGCTGCTGGACCTTCCAAATATATTCACATTCCAACTGCTTGCGCACACCCGGGCTGAACCTCGTATTAATGACCTCTTGCCTTAAAACCCGAAGTGAGCACTGGCCGACCATAGCCTCTGACAACAACCGCCCAAATTCTCCCACTGTGTGTGAGTACAGAATTCCCAGTATCACCTGATGTGATACCCCAAATGCGCAGGCATGTTGTTCCACTTGCACCAGGAGCCATAGCACCGCTTTGATTTGTCCCAAATCCTTAACAGCTAACTGTCTTAAATCCTTAAACGCATTAATCAACGGATTTGGAAACTTCACAAACATTTCATTATTAGATTGACCTGGCGTTTGTTTATCATCAACCAGGCTACCACTTTCAGTTCCTTGCTCCAGCAACGTCCTACACCCCAATTCCAAACACGTCACTTCCAGTTTTAATGTATTACCCAATTCCTCCAATTCCTTAACTAACTCGTTATCCAGTTCATCTAACTTAACTTTAGTAAGGTCTGTCACTAGATTTGCAAAATGCGCCTTTAACCTTTCCAACTAATTACTACTAGGTTGCGAACTTTCCAAAAACGAGATGTTCTCTCTTAATATGTTTATAGCTTTAAATAAATTCTCAATCGCTATTTTTGTCTCACCAATAATTTCTGATGTAATTTCCACTGGCAACTGCAATGCGGCTCGCAATCGTGTTGCTAATTCGGCCACACTGCCCTCCTTTGATTGGCGCTGTATTGCTAGTTCACACAGCAACTGCTCATGTTTCAAGAAGCCTATTCCAGGACACCTAGCTGCCTCAACCGTCATCCTGTCAACCATCCTGGAATATACAAACAAGACCAAGAAACTCGATTCCAAAACTCCACTACGCACAAACTAAATGACAACTCTATAACTGAACCAATTTATCAATCACGTCTGATAGTCACAGAATTAGACAACGATCAGAACCACGCTCTGCTACCAGCTGGAACGGTGGTCTGATCATTTAGTATTAAAATACTATGACCAAGGTGTGGATGGGGCCAAGGAATTGACATATCAGACGTGATTTAACACATAAATAATTTACTTGTAACATATAATACATAACACCAACTACGTAGACCCTGCTTCAATGCTTTCCAATTGCCCAAAATAGGAGGGCAACCACTTTCGAAATGGAAAGGCTTTAATTTAAGAAACTAAAACGCCTATTATAATTTTTAAAAATAATAACACAACACGTAAGTAAGTGCTAAGTGAACTAACTCTTAAATCTTTAATTATTAATCACAAAGCGTGGGTTTACCACATTTAAATCCTCATTGCAATATAAAACATAAATACAGTACATGAATTCACAACACAGCATGGCTTCAAAATTTCTACCTGGACAACCTATGATCCTAAAACTTTCGTATTACATTCCAGCCAATCACATTAATAACTTATAAGCATGGTTGGTAAAATACAAATGTTTGCTGTACAATGAATTTTAATAATCCACAATCTCTCAAAAAACGACATCAGAAGTTCGATACGGAGCATGTAAGCCTGTTTATACAATCTTTCAGACCAAAATAGGCACGAGGGCCACCATAACAGAAGTGCGGTAGTTGCTTTTAGGATAGGTGCTCCCATTAGTTTAATCACTGAGCAGATAGTTACTTAAGCTACAGGTAAGATAGTTAAGGCAAATAGAAGGTATTACTAAAGTTTTTTTTTCCTTCCTCCCTTTTAACAAGGGGGTTTTAGTAAGGTGGAATTTACACTTTGAGGAGACGCAATAGCAATCTAGCAGGCACGCCTTCACAAGGACGCCATGGCACTACACACGTACTAAACTAGCCGCATATCTGCTGTTCAAGCCGAACATTAACAACACAGTTCCATATTCCTGACACCCACCGGTTAGCAACGATGCATGCAGGAATCTGCACTGTCAGAATTGCACCAGGGAACAGAACAGAGGATTGCCACAGCGGTGGTCACAAGGCGGGAAAGACGACTGGATGAACTCAATCCCAAAGGACGATTCACACTTAACTTCTTTTCTCCTTTCCCTCGGCGCATTTCGTCGATTGTCCGGGACTGATGTGCACAATTCTGAGCTGTCCCCAGTCGTCCCGGCAGACACCGACCCAGCCGAACCACTCACGGACTCAAACCCTCGCTGAACGGCGGCTCCACTGCCCCATGGCGGTTACTGTTTGTTTGCTTTCGTCGATGCAGGTGATGATTAGACTGCCATCCGCCTCCTGCGGACAACCAGTGAAGAGGGGCCCAACCAGGCCGGCATTCCTCCATGGGTAGAAGTGTGGGTTCGATAACAACATCGGTACGCGGAAGGCAGGATGTTGACGTCACCAGAGCAGATACGAAGGCCACTGCACGACAACCTCCTCCATGGTTTTTTTTTTTTTTTCCTTTATTGTGAGAGCTGTCAGCGGCACAATCCGCTGCTCTTCAGCTGAGTGACATGACAACTTAAAATAAGAATAAAATGTTACATACATAAGGCGATAAATGGGAACTTAAAACAGAATAATGGGAGAAAATGGAGGTAGAAAATAGACTAACACGGAGGCGTTCATGGAGGACAGTTAAAAAAAAAAGTCACCAGAAAGTTAAAAAACACAGTTGGCCATTCTTAAAAACTCAGAGAAGACACTGAATGGACATGCACAGGTTAAAAGTCAGCCACAGTAGTAACAACACTCCGGAACAATATACTTAAAACCCACTTGGAGCACACACGACGAGAATAAAACTGCCAGGCGGGATCTGGGGAGGGAAAGGGCAGAGAGGATGGAAAAGGAGGGGAGAGCAAGGGCCAGCAGGGGAAGCGGCGGGATGTAGAGAGGAGGGGCATCAGTGGGTACACAAAGAGGCAGGAGACCCGTGGGGCAGGAGATGAAGAGGGAAGACAGGGCAGGAGGGAGTGTAGAGACACTGAAAGGAGGCACAAGAGATGGAGGGGGAGTAGAAGGGGGAAGCCGCTCAGGAGGAGGGAGGGGGACGAGATGGAGCCCTGAGGAGGAGGCAGGAAGATGGGGTTAGAGTTGTTAGGAAGGGTAGATGTCAGGGCGAAGCTCATCATCCGGGAGGGGTAGATGGTGGAAGGTGCCTTGGGAAAGGAGATGGAGGGTGTGGAGATGGAGAGAGGGTGGGACACAACGGTAAAGGCACGGCAACTGGTTGGAGGTGGAGAGGAAGGGAGACACCAGGGGGTGAGGGGGATCAAGGAGGCGGACAATATATAGTGTGCGGATGTGTTCAAGGAAAAGGAGAAGGTGGGGGAAGGGGATGAGGTCGTAGAGGATGAGCATGGGGGACGGAAGGTGAATGCAGAAGGCGAGGCGGACCGCATGGCGTTCGAGGATTTGGAGGGCGTTATAGAACCGGAGAGGGGCGGAAATCCAAGCTATGCTGGCATAACAGAGGATGGGGCAGATCAAGGATTTGTAGGTGTGAAGGATGGTGGAAGGATGCAGACCCCACGTCTGGCCGGACAGGAGTTTCAGGAGGCAGAGGCGGTTGTGAGCTTTGTTTTGGATGGTAAGGAGATGGGAAGTCCAGGTGAGGTGGCGGTCGAGTGTGAGGCCAAGGTATCTGAGGGTAGGAGTGAGGTGGATAAGACGGCCATAAATGGTGAGATAGAAATCATGGGGCGGAAGGAGCGGGTGGTGCAGCCTATGATGATCGCCTGGATCTTGGAGGGATTGATACGGAGGAACCACTGGTTGCACCAAGAGGGGGAATTGGTCAAGGTGGGTTTGGAGGGTACGTTGGGACCGTTCCTCCAGCGTGTCCGCGCTCGCCTATAAATAGTACAGGCGAAAGAGTCTGCTGCAGTAAACACGTGAGTCGGTCGTGTTACCAACCTACGGTTTCTAAGTACACCAAAGACAGAACTCACAATCGATAGTGGGTACACTACGGGCGGGAGTTCAAACGAAAGAGCTTCATGAAAGACCAACCCTGAACAACCGCGGAAAAACGAAATCGAAGCGAAGCAATAAAAGACAGCAACGAGGTGCTAGAGCCCGATCGCGCCCAAACACTGTCGATTACCAAAAATATCGGCTCCACACGACGCTCAGGAAACGAGCCGTGGAAAGATGGAAGTACACATGGCTCATATAAATTACGTTTCAGTTGCCTTTTTAAACTGATGTATGTTAGTAATCCTTTTAATCTCCTTGAGTCATTCGTTGCACAACTGTATTCCCTCATAGAGAATGTTTTGAGTATTTTGTTTTCCTCTGGTGAAGTGAGTCCATACTGGCAAGTAATTCCAGACTACTGAAACAACTTGTTGTGATGAAGTAGCGTATGGTGAGCAGTTCAAATGTATGTTATAAAACTACCAATATCATATAGAAAACACCCAAATAAATCACAATTCTCAAGAATCTATGTGGTAAGCGCTTTCTTTCGTTTGAATTGCTATTTTTAACTGATTCGCAATGCAGTCTTCAGGTATCCTAGCAATGAAATTTCTGGAGACTTGATGAGAAGTTACACAAGCCTTGTCGTTTGTAAACCCCCAAGGAAACCAGGAAGCGAATGAGCACCTTCCGATTCAAAGGCTTTACTGAAGTTGAAAACAGGGCTGATAAGTACACTCCTGGAAATTGAAATAAGAACACCGTGAATTCATTGTCCCAGGAAGGGGAAACTTTATTGACACATTCCTGGGGTCAGATACATCACATGATCACACTGACAGAAACACAGGCACATAGACACAGGCAACAGAGCATGCACAATGTCGGCACTAGTACAGTGTATATCCACCTTTCGCAGCAATGCAGGCTGCTATTCTCCCATGGAGACGATTGTAGAGATTCTGGATGTAGTCCTGTGGAACGGCTTGCCATGCTATTTCCACCTGGCGCCTCAGTTGGACCAGCGTTCGTGCTGGACGTGCAGACCGCGTGAGACGACACTTCATCCAGTCCCAAACATGCTCAATGGGGGACAGATCCGGAGATCTTGCTGGCCAAGGTAGTTGACTTACACCTTCTAGAGCACGTTGGGTGGCACGGGATACATGCGGACGTGCATTGTCCTGTTGGAACAGCAAGTTCCCTTGCCGGTCTAGGAATGGTAGAACGATGGGTTCGATGACGGTTTGGATGTACCGTGCACTATTCAGTGTCCCCTCGACGATCACCAGTGGTGTACGGCCAGTGTAGGAGATCGCTCCCCACACCATGATGCCGGGTGTTGGCCCTGTGTGCCTCGGTCGTATGCAGTCCTGATTGTGGCGCTCACCTGCACGGCGCCAAACACGCATACGACCATCATTGGCACCAAGGCAGAAGCGACTCTCATCGCTGAAGACGACATGTCTCCATTCATCCCTCCATTCACGCCTGTCGCGACACCACTGGAGGCGGGCTGCACGATGTTGGGGCGTGAGCGGAAGACGGCCTAACGGTGTGCGGGACCGTACCCCAGCTTCATGGAGACGGTTGCGAATGGTCCTCGCCGATACCCCAGGAGCAACAGTGTCCCTAATTTGCTGGGAAGTGGCGGTGCGGTCCCCTACGGCACTGCGTAGGATCCTACGGTCTTGGCGTGCATCCGTGCGTCGCTGCGGTCCGGTCCCAGGTCGACGGGCACGTGCACCTTCCGCCGACCACTGGCGACAACATCGATGTACTGTGGAGACCTCACGCCCCACGTGTTGAGCAATTCGGCGGTACGTCCACCCGGCCTCCCGCATGCCCACTATACGTCCTCGCTCAAAGTCCGTCAACTGCACATACGGTTCACGTCCACGCTGTCGGGGCATGCTACCAGTGTTAAAGACTGCGATGGAGCTCCGTATGCCACGGCAAACTGGCTGACACTGACGGCGGCGGTGCACAAATGCTGCGCAGCTAGCGCCATTCGACGGCCAACACCGCGGTTCCTGGTGTGTCCACTGTGCCGTGCGTGTGATCATTGCATGTACAGCCCTCTCGCAGTGTCCGGAGCAAGTATGGTGGGTCTGACACACCGGTGTCAATGTGTTCTTTTTTCCATGTCCAGGAGTGTAGATATGTCGAATTTTCACTGAATATCGTTAGGGCTAAGGAATAGTGTAGTTCATAGGATTCCTATGGCTCAGGATAGAAATGACTTAGTGTTACACTTAGTGTTAGAGAAATGTGAAATAGGAAATGTGGCCAGAGCTTCTCAGAGGGACAAGGTGTTTTCTCCTTGTTAGCACTTTTGACAGCATTTGTATTCAACTTTATTACATTTTGTCACTGAATGGGTATGTAGTCTGCTTTAAATGGCATTGCTCCTTCTCACTGCACGTGCTTTTTACACTTAGTTAGTGGAACATTCTCTTTTGAAAATACTAAAAATGCCATAGTAGTTACCTAAATGTTGAAGTTATTATTAACAAGTACTACAAAGAATAGATTTTAGCAGAAACCAGTGTACTGAATTCGTCCTCTCACTACAATGAAAATTTCGGAGTTCTCCATGAAATGTGTGAAAGTATGGAAAACTGATGTGCACAAAAATAAAGTAGAATACGAGCAATACATACAACACATTTAAATCGAGTAGCTCACAGTCTGTTTCATAAGCAATAACATATGTACTTGAGCCTGCAGAACATGCAATGAAGCCAGATTCTGTTTATATGAAACAAAAATAGATATGTAATCATTGATTCCACACAGTATTACAGTTGTGAGAAAACGTCAAGCAGAATATGAGAAACATACTTTCTATACAAATCAAAGAATGCAATACACAGCAGAGATTGTAATCATGAACACAATGCAGTGGAAGCAGCTTCTGTGTTACATCATGTCCAACGACTGTTGGGTTTTGATGTGTGCTAAATGCCAGTTCACAATGGCTGTCACATGCCACCTCATGGCACCATCACTTAAGATTCTATTCACACTGTCCATCACAGCACCTCATGCCAGTTAGCTTAGTGCAGTAACGAATGGTGAAATTGAAGTTATGAGGTACCATGCTCAATTCAGTTCAAGTTGTTATCATCTGCTTAAGATACAGATCATATATGAACTGTCGTATAGAACCAGAGAGAAAGAGAGCAAATTATATTTTTATTTTTTATCAGTTAATGGAAATAACATTATTTTGACACATATGCACAAATTTGTTGTCTTCTTTATACGTACAGATTAAATAAAAATGGTTCATAGAAAAAAATCAAATGATGAGACCTATCTTTGATGATGACAAAGAAATTCATCTCTGTCTTCCTCTACAGTTTTTGCCCTCTACAGCTCCCTCTAGTACCATGGAAGTCATTCCCTCATGTCTTAGCACATGTCCTATCATCCTGTCCCTTCTCCTTATCAGTGTTTTCCACACATTCCTTTCCTCTCCGATTCTGCGTAGAACCTCCTCATTCCTTACCTTATCAGTCCACCTAATTTTCAACAACTTTTGCTTAAGAATAGTTTCTGTAAATCTTTTTTAAATTTATGTAAGTTTTGAAGTTTTTTTATTTATTTAGAGAAGGCATTGAGCATTATTTTTGGAAGATACATCTCAGTACTTTGGTACAGGGCTTTCAAATGAATGTCTCTGTGAAAATCTTTCCTGTTTCTGGTATCATAGTTATGTACTTGACTGCTTAGAGTAGAGAATTCTTGATGTGGCTTAATAAAAGGTATAGATTCATAAAGGAATAAACTTTTTTTTTGTTTTTTGGTCATCGGTCTACTGACTGGTTTGATGCGGCCCGCCACGAATTCCTTTCCTGTGCTAACCTCTTCATCTCAGAGTAGCACTTGCAACCTATGTCCTCAATTATTTGCTTGACGTATTCCAGTCTCTGACTTCCTCTACAGTTTTTGCCCTCTACAGCTCCCTCTAGTTCCATGGAAGTCATTCCCTCATGTCTTAGCGCATGTCCTATCATCCTGTCCCTTCTCCTTATCAGTGTTTTCCACATATTCCTTTCCTCTCCGATTCTGCGTAGAACCTCCTCATTCCTTACCTTATCAGTCCACCTAATTTTCAACATTCGTCTATAGCATCACATCTCAAATGCTTCGATTCTCTTCTGTTCCGGTTTTCCCACAGTCCATGTTTCACTAGCAAACAATGCTGTACTCCAGACGTACATCCTCAGAAATTTCTTCCTCAAATTAAGGCCGGTATTTGATATTAGTAGACTTCTCTTGGCCAGAAATGCCTTTTTTGCCTTAGCGAGTCTGCTTTTGATGTCCTCCTTGCTCCGTCCGTCATTGGTTATTTTACTGCCTAGGTAGCAGAATTCCTTAACTTCTTTGACTTCATGACCATCAATCCTGATGTTAAGTTTCTAACTGTTCTCATTTCTACCACTTCTCATTACGTTCATCTTTCTCCGATTTACTCTCAAGCCATACTGTGTACTCATTAGACTGTTCATTCCGTTCAGCAGATCATTTAATTCTTCTTCACTTTCACTCAGGATAGCAATGTCATCAGCGAATCGTATCATTGATATCCTTTCACCTTGTATTTTAATTCCACTCCTGAACCTTTCTTTTATTTCCATCATTGCTTCCTTGATGTACAGATTGAAGAGCAGAGGCGAAAGGCTACAGCCTTGTCTTACACCCTTCTTAATACGAACACTTCGTTCTTGATCGTCCACTCTTATTGTTCCCTCTTGATTGTTGTACATATTGCATATGACCCGTCTCTCCCTATAGCTTACCCCTACTTTTTTCAGAATCTCGAACAGCTTGCACCATTTTATACTGTCGAACGCTTTTTACAGGTCGACAAATCCTATGAAAGTGTCTTGATTTTTCTTTAGCCTTGCTTCCATTATTAGCCGTGACGTCAGAATTGCCTCTCTCGTCCCTTTACTTTTCCTAAAGCCAAACTGATCGTCACCTAGCGCATTCTCAATTTTCTTTTCCATTCTTCTGTATATTATTCTTGTAAGCAGCTTCGATGCATGAGCTGTTAAGCTGATTGTGCGACAATTCTCGCACTGTCAGCTCTTGCCGTCTTCGGAATTGTGTGGATGATCCTTTTCCGAAAGTCAGATGGTATGTCGCCAGACTCATATATTCTACACACCAACGTGAATAGTCGTTTTGTTGCCACTTCCCCCAATGATTTTAGAAATTCTGATGGAATGTTATCTATCCCTTCTGCCTTATTTGACCGTAAGTCCTCCAAAGCTCTTTTAAATTCCGATTCTAATACTGGATCCCCTATCTCTTCTAAATCGACTCCTGTTTCTTCTTCTATCACATCAGACAAATCTTCACCCTCATAGAGGCTTTCAATGTATTCTTTCCACCTATCTGCTCTCTCCTCTGCATTTAACAGTGAAATTCCCGTTGCACTCTTAATGTTACCACCGTTGCTTTTAATGTCACCAAAGGTTGTATTGACTTTCCTGTATGCTGAGTCTGTCCTTCTGACAATCATATCTTTTTCGATGTCTTCACATTTTTCCTGCAGCCATTTCGTCTTAGCTTCCCTGCACTTCCTATTTATTTCATTCCTCAGCGACTTGTATTTCTGTATTCCTGATTTTCCCGGAGCATGTTTGTACTTCCTCCTTTCATCAATCAACTGAAGTATTTCTTCTGTTACCCATGGTTTCTTCGCAGCTACCTTCTTTGTACCTATGTTTTCCTTCCCAACTTCTGTGATGGCCCTTTTTAGAGATGTCCATTCCTCTTCAACTGTACTGCCTATTGCGCTATTCCTTATTACTGTATCTATAACGTTAGAGAACTTCAAACGTATCTGGTCATTCCTTAGTACTTCCGTATCCCACTTCTTTGCGTATTGATTCTTCCTGACTAATGTCTTGAACTTCAGCCTACTCTTCATCACTACTATATTGTGATCTGAGTCTATATCTGCTCCTGGGTACGCCTTACAATCCAGTATCTGATTTCGGAATCTCTGTCTGACCATGATGTAATCTAATTGAAATCTTCCCATATCTCCCGGCCTTTTCCGGGTATACCTCCTCCTCTTGTGATTCTTGAACAGGGTATTCGCTATTACTAGCTTAAACTTGTTACAGAACTCAATTAGTCTTTCTCCTCTTTCATTCCTTGTCCCAAGCCCAAATTCTCCTGTAACCTTTTCTTCTACTCCTTCCCCTACAACTGCATTCCAGTCGCCCATGACTATTAGATTTTCGTCCCTCTTTACATACTGCATTACCCTTTCAAAATCCTCATACACTTCCTCTATCTGTTCATCTTCAGCTTGCGACGTCGGCATGTATACCTGAACTATCGTTGTAGGTGTTGGTCTGCTGTCAATTCTGATTAGAACAACCCGGTCACTGAACTGTTCACAGTAACACACCCTCTGCCCTACCTTCCTATTCATAACGAATCCTACACCTGTTATACCATTTTCTGCTGCTGTTGATATTACCCGATACTCATCTGACCAGAAATCCTTGTCTTCCTTCCACTTCACTTCACTGACCCCTACTATATCTAGATTGAGCCTTTGCATTTCCCTTTTCAGATTTTCTAGTTTCCCTACCACGTTCAAGCTTCTGACATTCCACGCCCCGACTCGTAGAACGTTATCCTTTCGTTGATTATTCAATCTCTTTCTCATGGTAACCTCCCCTTTGGCAGTCCCCTCCCGGAGATCCGAATGGGGGACTATTCCGGAGTCTTTTGCCAATGGAGAGATCATCATGATACTTCTTCATTTACAGGCCACATGTCCTGTGGATACACGTTACGTGTCTTTAATGCAGTGGTTTCCATTGCCTTCTGCATCCTCATGTCGTTGATCATTGCTGATTCTTCCGCCTTTAGGGGCAATTTCCCACCCCTAGGACAAGAGAGTGCCCTGAACCTCTATGCGCTCCTCCGCCCTCTTTGACAAGGCCATTGACAGAATGAGGCTGACATCTTATGCCGGAAGTCTTCGACCGCCAATGCTGATTATTTATCAAAAATTTAGGCAGTGGCATGAATAAACTGGGGAGAGTCAAAACCTGTAATTCCTTTAAGATTTCTCTACATTGCTCTCTGTGGACGAGACTGGCTCTCTGTTGGATCTTGAAACAATTTTTTGAAAATGATGTATTCCTCCAGAATATAATACCATAGCTTATCAGGCTATGTATATAAGAGTACGTTTTTTAAATATATAATGCTATTTACTAAGTTTTTTATTCAATAACTCAACAGTTTTTTCCATCTTAAATTGTCATCCAACCATACACCTGACACATATTAGTTCTATTATACAGTTCACTGTCTCTACTTATATGTTATTTTTTACTTTGTTTCGTATTCATCCATGCGTTTTTTTTGTCATTTAAAATTAAATAGTTGTCCCTGAACCATTCCACTGTCCCATTTGTTACTGAAATGATTTTTTCTTGTATGTCACCTTCACTCTGTCCTTTGATAAAGAGAGTTGTATCGTCTGCAAAAGTACTGATTCAGGCCTCGTTAGATGGTTTGGAAAGTCATTAATAAAAACTGAGAAGAGCAGGGTGCCTAAAACAAAACCTTGGGGTACACTGCCACACAGATATAATTTAAAATAATTCTACACTTTTCCACAGACAGTATGGCAATACAGCTACTCTAGTAATAGGTCATGGTTAATGAGGTGAAATGCTTTGGATAGATCTAAAAATATGTTATCTAAAAATGTGCTGTAAAAAGTCAGAATATAGTATCAGAATTGAGGAACTAGCAACGATAATATTTATTATTGGCTAAAACAAACTTCACGGGTATATTTTTGACAGTTTTTTTGTGGCAAAGTACCGAGAAGTGAAACACTATTTCAAAACATTGCCATTTATTTGCAATCGAAAATATACACATAAAAACAAATCAAACAAAATTTATGAGGGAATAAGTAGAGTCTGTCTACCTTATCCAACCATTTTTCTAATGTAACTAATAACTTCATAAAAACAGTATTTTTCTCCTTCATTGGAGACAACTTTTCACTTAAAATGTTCTGTTATTGTAAAACCTAAATAATTTCTCACTTTCCGATATGTGAATCCACTTGTGGAAGAATACTCAATGAAACAATTCCCATGTCGACATGAAACCACTGCAATTTGATATGAAACCAGAGCACAATAATAAATAAAAGTTTAGAAGAGACAGAAGTACAAACTCCACTCTTATACCAAAATAAGCGCAGCGAAACACACAATCCACTGCTATAAAATTAGTGACTGCGGCGAAAATAGGTTAACTTCCGTCCTAAGCAGACGACAACGTCGTTAAAACTTTCTTCCCAAGAAACCTAGAGGGGCTGTGACATGATGGTCTGTGTGAATTGGCCTTAAAACACAATTATTTAGCTTGATAATGGCTACATGGTTGAAACTGTAATATTTTGTTTCACAACTAATAATTTTACAGTAAAAAAAGGCTACCATTTCACTGAAATTTTTCATATCCGTAAACCTCATCTACGAGAAGTTAATCTTAGTTTTTCTCTTCATATACATCTACATCCACACTCCACAAGCCACCTGACGTCGTGTGGCGGAGAATACCTTGAGTGCCTCTATCGGTTCTCCCTTCTATTCCAGTCTCGTATAGTTCGTGACAAGAAAGATTGTCGGTATGCCTCTGTGTGGGTTCTAGTATCTCTGATTTTATCCTCATGCTCTCTTCGTGAGATATACGTAGGAGGGAGCAATATAATGCTTGACACCTCGGTGAAGGTATGTTCTCAAAATTTCAACAAAAGCCCGTACCGACCTACTGAGCGTCTCTCTTGCAAAAGTCTTCCACTGGAGTTTATCTATCATCTCCGTAACACTTTCGCGATTACTAAATGATCCTGTAACAAATCGTGCTGCTCTCCATTGGATCTTCTCTATCTCTTCTATCAACTCTATCTGTTATCGATCCCACACCAGTGAGCAGTATTCAAGCAGTTGGCGAACAAGTGTACTGTAACCTACTTCCTTTTTTTTTTTTTGGACTGCATTGCATTAGGATTCTTCCAATGAATCTCGGTCTGGCATCTGCTTCACCGATGATTGATTTTATATGGTCATTCCATTTTAAATCACTACTAATGCCTACTCCCATATAATTTATGGAATTAACTGCTTTCAGTTGCTGACCTGCCATATTGTAGCTAAATGATAAAGGATCTTTCTTTCTATGTATTCGCAGCACATTACACTTGTCTACATTGAGATTCAGTTGCCATTCCCAGCACCATGCATCAATTCGTTGCAGATCCTCCTGTATTTCAGTACAATTTTCCATTGTCACAACGTCTTGATATACTACAGCATCATCCGTGAAAAGCCTCAGTGAACTTCTGATCTTATCCACAAGGTAAGTTCTATATATTGTGAATAGCAACGGTCCTACGACACTCCCCTGCGGCACACCTGAAATTACTCTTACTTCGGAATGTCCATTGAGAATGAAATGCTGCGTTCTGTTGTCTAGGAACTCTTCAGTACACTCACACAATTGGTCTGATAGCCCATATGCTCTTACTTTGTTCATTAAACGAATGTGGGGAACTGTATCAACCGACCTTGCGGAAGTCAAGAAACATGGCATCTACTTGGGAACCCATGTCTATGGCCCTCTGAGTCTCGTGAACTGGGTTCACACGATCGTCTTTTTCGAAACCCATGCTGATTCCTACAGAGTAGATTTCTAGTCTCCAGAAAAGTCATTATATTCGAACATAATACGTGTTCCAAAATTCTACAACTGATCTACGTTAAAGATATAGGTCTATAGTTCTGTACATCTCTTCGACGTCCCTTCTTGAAAACGGGGATGACCTGTGCCCTTTTCCAATCTTTTGGAATGCTACGCTCTTCTACAGATCTACAGTACACCGCTGCAAGAAGGGGGAGGGGGGCATTTCCTTCGTATACTCTGTGTAAAATGAACTGGTATCCCATCAGGTCCAGCGGCCTTTCTTCTTTTGAGCGATTTCAATTGTTTTTATATCCCTCTGTCATCTATTTCGATATCTATAATTCCGTCATCTGTGCGACAATCTAGAGAAGGAACTACAGTGCAGTCTTCCTCTGTGAAACAGCTTTGGAAAGTATTTCGACCTTTAGTCTGCCATCCTCTGTGTCAGTACCATTTTGGTCACAGAGTGTCTGGACATTTTGTTTTGATCCACCTACCGCTTTGACATAAGACCAAAATTTCTTAGGATTTTCTGCCAAGTCAGTATATAGAACTTTACTTTCGAATGTGTTGAACGCCTCTCGCATAGCCCCCCTCAAACTACATTTCGCATCGTGTAATTTTTGTTTGTCTGCAAGGCTTGTTGTTATACCACAGTGACTCTTTTCCATCTCTTACGATCTTGCTTGGCACATACTCATCTAATGTATATTGTACGATGGTTTTGAACTTTGTCCACTGATCCTCAACACTATCTGTACTTGGGATAAAACTTTTGTGTTGAGCCGTCAAGTAGTCTGAAATATGCTTTTTGTCAGTTTTGCTAGACAGAAAAATCTTCCTAGCTTTTTTAATATTTCTATTTACGGCTGAAATCACCGATGCTGTAGCCGCTTTATGATCGCTGATTCCCTGTTCTGCGTTAACTGTTTCAAATAGTACGGGTCTGTTTGCCACCAGAAGGTCTAATATGTTATCAGCACGAGTCGGTTCTCTGTTTAACTGCTCAATGTAGTTTTCAGATAATGCACTTAAAAAAATTTCACTGGATTCTTTGTCCCTGCCAACCGTTATAAACGTTTCAGTCTCTCAGTCTATATCTGGTAAATTAAAATCTCCACCCAAAACTATAACATGGCCAGGAAACCTACTGGAAATATTTTCAAAATTTTCCTTCAGGTGTTCTGCCGCAACAGCCTATATAGACATCCAATTACCATGTTTGAGCTTGCCTTAACCGTGACCTTCACCCAAATTATCTCACATTTCGTATCTCCGTCAATTTCCTTCGATACTATTGCACTTTTTATCGCTATAAACACGCCTCCCCCTTCACTGTCCAGCCTGTCTCTGCGGTATACATTCCAATCTGAGTTTAGAATTTCATTACTGGTTACATATTGCTCCAGCCAACTTTCCGTCCCAAGTACTATGTGGGCATTGTGACCGTTTATTAATTGGAGCAGTTCTGGGACCTTTCCATAGACGTTCCTGCAGTTTACTATTACCACATTAATATTGTCATTCCCTGTTGCGTTTTGCCTACTGCTACCTTGTCGCGTCTCAGGAGGCATCTTGTTGGGCCTAGGGAGGGAATTCTCTAACCTAAAAAACCCCACATGTGCACTCCACACGTACTCCATTTCCCTTGTTGCCGCTTGCTGCGTGTAGTGCACGCCTGACATATTCAGGGAGACCCTACATATCTCCACCCAATAGCGGAGGTCGAGAAATTTGCACCCCAGATCTCCGCAGAATCGTCTGAGCCTCTGGTTTAAGCCTTCCGTTCGGCTCCAAACCAGAGGACCGCGATCAGTTCTGGGAACGACACTACAAATAGTTATCTAAGATTCCTCCCCACGAGCGAGGCTTTCCGCCTTCACCAACTCCGCCAACCGCCTGTATGAACTGAGTATGACCTCTGAACCCAGACGGCAGGAGTCATTGGTGCTGATATGAGCAACAATTTGCAGTTGGGTGCACCCAGAGCTCTCTATTGCCGCCGGCACGGCTTCCTCCACATCTTTGATGAGACTGCCTGGCAAGCAGACAGAGTGAACACTGGCCTTCTTCCCCTTTCCCTAAGGGGCTCCATCACATGCCTACCATTGGAGCTCCCAATCACTAAGAAACCCCTCCCCCCGTGTGCCTGCTCGGACCTTGCTGAAGGAGCAGCCATAGGTCCACTCACAGGCAGAGCAGGCGACGCCACACAGCCAGCCTCCACATTGACCCTCCGTCTCATGCAACGTGAACGCCATTGAACCTGGTGGTGTTGGCGGTGGTTAGTGTTTAACGTCCCATCGACCACGAGGTCATTAGAGATGGAGCGCAAGCTCAGGTTAGGGAAGGAAATCGGCCATGCCCTTTCAAAGCAACCATCCCGGCATTTGCCTGAAACGATTTAGGGAAATCACGGAAAACCTAAATCAGGATGACTGGAGACGGGATTGAAACGTCGTTCTCCCGAATGCAAGTCCAGTGTCCTAACCACTGCGTCTCCTCGGTCAGTGCCATTGAATCTGCCACTCCCCTTGGGGAGAGGGTGGGCCAACCGCGCCCTCTACCTACGAAGATGTCTCGGCAGCAGGGACTGTGGGTGAAGCATGTAACACCTGGGGTGTACCATGCTACGCACCAGACTCCCCACTGCCGCTACACTCCGAGGCAGCAGCCTGAAGACGGCTGACCATGGCCATCAGCACGTTCAGCTGTTCGTGAACAGTGGCCAGCTCCTCCTGCTTCCGTACACAGCAGATTCCCCGCACATACTACTTTGCAATGTCACAAAATCGTTTCCATTCTTGCATGTCACTAGGAAACTACGAGGCCTACCCTCTAAGTATAAATAATAAATGTTATTGAGTGAGGCCAGGTTTCCACAGGCATCCATTTCTCATACGTGAATCACTCCACCATCTCTTGTGTAAGTCCACTTATTTGTGGAAACACCCAACTTCCACACTTTCTAAAGTGGGAAATTATTCTTAAACAGTGTGATATGAACATCTTTCTAGCATTCAGCAACTCTTTATCTTCACTTATTTGTGAAGGAACGACACAACAATGTTTGAAGTGATGAAATGGATTAAAAAGTATTGTAGCTGAGAGTGTGGCCTTGCTGACATTCGTATTACTGCAGAAGAGTGAATACTGTGAAAGTATTATTTCGTTTATTATAATGATATTAGTTTTTTTTCTTTAGTCATTGTATGTCAATATTACTGTGAAATAGAAATTCATTTATAACTTTAGGGATTTAAAACTACTCTTGACAAATATTAAAATCCTACACAAATCCAACAATATTTGTGTTGGAGCTATCATTGAGTGCTGTCTGTTCTGCACAGTACTAAAAAGTTTTGGTTGCAAAATTAAGTACTGTACCAGTAAAACAAACGTATATTCACAGCGTCTGTGATCTATCAAAACCTTGACTAACACTCAAAATAAAAACAAAACTGAACTGTTGAGACAAAAACCTTACTTTCTGATTTACCTTCAATACTCTACAGAACACAATACATATACTGCAGTGACTCCAGCTGCCAGATATTTCAGTGTTACTTGTCACTTAATACGAGCTCGCATGGCATCTTACATATGTGTACTAGACTTATATACAATGCCAGAAATATGGCTTAAAAATTTCAATATAGATTTCACTCATTCGAAAATGATTTTAGAACAAAACATCCTTGGTAGAGAATTCATTTTCTAGTGTAGTGGATGTTCCCAAACGATTTCTGAGAGATGCCTGTTTCCTTACCCAATATTCGTGTGTTCGATTTTTGTGCATTAATGTCACTATAAGCTCTTTTGTTAAAATCTACTAAATTGTCATACGAATAATTTCGTTTGTTGGCATCTTGAAAGTCGCATAAGTAGCATTTTATGATTTGATGTGAGGAACACTAACGTGCATGTAACTGTAATAGTGAGGGGATGATGTGTAAGAAATTCATGCCTGTGGGAATCTGGCTTTATACTTGTCTATCACAAAGTAGGCACACGAACTTTTTGCCGTATTTTCCCATATTCAAAGTTATCTGCCAGGCCACTCGGTGCACTACTATTGTTACTTGCTTTTGTATTGAAACATGAGCACTTCCATTAAGATCAATAGCATTAAGATTACTGGGCAGATATTTTTTTCTATAATCTTTCACTGCATTGTTATTTCGTCCCCCTCGCGCCAAATGGTTGGTGGTGGTGGGTTGCTAGCAGCACAATATGCCACTCTTCAGCCTAGAGCACTTTCAAAAAATTAATGAAGAAATGACAAAACATATTTATGAATGCAAATTTTAAAAGAATTTTACAAATACAACGTAGAGATGATTAAAATATACAGAGCAACTTTCTTCCTTCAGTGTTTAAAAAGGAAAGTAAATGGTTTAACAGGTAGAGATAAGAACATAAGAATGGACGTTTAACACCTAAGAATGAAAAAAAAAACGACAACATTAGTTGCAATGAAGCACTGAATTCTCACTAAAGAACTGAAGGACCTGTGGTGAGTGATGAACACATGAGGAGATTAAATGTTTGGATGATGGTGAATATAAATTTATGAACTGTTGATTGGTATCTTAGAAAGATGATAAGCAGCAGGTTGAGTATTGGGAAAGATGGGAAGTGAGGGCGATTGTGGTGGTTGGGGGGGGAGGGAGGGGGGAAGGGCTGTCATATCAGAAAAGGAAGAGAGGGAGTGAAATGGAGAGGTGAGAGAGAGAGGGAGAGCCCTAATGTGGAGTGGAAACAGGTGGGAAAAGCTGTAGAGTGTAGCATAAAGTGAATTTCGTTGTATGGGGGAGGGAATTCGTTGACTTGCGTTGGAATGGGATATGGAGTGTGTATAGGTATAGGAGTGGTGCGACATGTTTGTAAAGGTGCAGCAGCATACCAGGTTGGTGATCAGAGGGGTGACAATGGGGTTATTGCAATCCAGTTTTCAGATAGTATGGAAGGTGCAAGGTGTTTGATGTGTATGAGGAGGAGTGGGAATCTGATGAGATGGTAGTGGGTCCATGTGAAGGAAAGTAAACGACAGTGGAAAGCAAGATGTGTATGGCATTCAAGGATTTGGAGGGACGTATAGAATTTTGGTTGGGCAGAGATCCATGCAACATTTGCATAGTGGAGGATGTCAGATCTACTGTGGGCTTTCTGTTGGATGGTTAGTAAGTGAGGGTCCCATTTTAGCAGCTGGTCAAGGGTTAGTCCAAGATATTTTAGTGTGTTAGTTAACTGGAGATGATGGTCATAAATGATAAGGTAGTTTTTTTTGTGGGTGGGGGTTAATCTTGAGGAGCCACAGGTGACAACAGGAGGTGAACTGACTGAGGTTGACTTGGAGGAATCATTAGGATTCCTTGAGTATGGTGTACCCCAAAGGAAATCAGTGTCATCAGCACACTGAAGGAGGTGGCCTGGTGGGTGTAGTGGGCATATGAGCAGTGTAGAGGAGATAAAGGAGAAGAGAGAGGACTCCTGCAGTGGGCTGGAAGGTATCGGAACTGGTATCGTTAATAGTGACAAAGGAGGGGCGATTAGTAGGAGAGATGCAATAAGGCAGAGATAGTTAACTGGAAGAGTACAGTTTGAAAAGTAGGCCAGAATGCCATACATGGTCATAGGCCTTTTCTAGGTTGGGGGAGACAAAAATAGCCAATTTACAGGAGTTAAGTTGATGGGATAGGAGATGGGTGATGTGCAGGAGCTGGTCATCAGAGGAAAAATTGGGACAGAAGCCACACTGGTTAACAGGAAGAAGGTAGTATTGGTTCAAGTGTTGACAGATGCGTCAAGAGAGGATTGATTCAAAGACCTTACTAAACACGGAGGTGAGACATATGGGGCAGCAAGAGGAGGTATGAGTAGGAGCTATGTTGGGTTTGAGGAACAGTAGGATTTCAGAGGTTTTTCTATTGTTGAGGACAGTAATCTGTAGAGAGGATAATGGTGTAAAGTGTTGTAAGGGTGATGAGAAAGGAGAGGGGGCATTCTTTGAGGTGTCGATAAGTAATCCAGTGCCGTGTTGTTTGTGGAGTACTTGTTTGATATCTTGTGTTGGCTTTGGTGTATTTAATTCTGTTTGTGGTATGTTGTCCAAGTACTGGAAGCTGGTAGCCAGGGTGGAACAGCAGTATTTGTACGTTTGTGGATGTAGGGGACAGTGGGTAATCAAAATGAGGGCCACCAGGAGTGGAGAAGACATTGGAGAGATAGGCTGCAAAACGCTCAGTAATGCTCAGGTTGTCAGGAAAGGGATGGCTGTCGTGAAGGAGAAGGTAATGACATATGGGGTTATTGCCAGTGAGTTGATGTAATGCTTTCCAGTACTTGGAACAGTTAATGGGGAGTGCAGTGTTGAATCTGGTGCCAGTCCTGGCGTTTCTTTTTTGGATTTAATAAATTTCTCATGTGTCTCTGTATTTTCCAGTTGCATGTGAGTGTATCCCAGACACAAGTTCTTAAGAAGGATCAGTAAATACAAAGGGATTCTTGGAGGCAGATTCAGGCTTGTTGGGGGAGGGTGGGATGGTACAGATATGTGGCCTTGGTAGGAATGTGGGTAGATGTTGCATCTGACAAGGTGTGCTGCAGAAAGGATGTGGCCCGAGGGATATCGTCAGGTTGCTGGTAGGACAGGAGGTGACTTCCAGTGTGGTTGTCTATGGATTATTAGTAGAAATTCCAGTTGGCCTGGGAGTAGTTTTGGATGGAGATTGGGTTGGGGTGCATAGGGATGAGACTGGATAGAGGAGATGCTGACGAGTACAGGTAGGTAGTCACTTCCAGGCGGATTGAGGACTGCACCAGTGAGGCGTCCGAGGAGGTTGGGGGACGCTAGGATGACACTGGGGAAGTTGTTGGTTTTAGGACAGGTGTGGTGTGGGATGGGAACAATGTACTCTGCAGGGAGTCGATAAACTGATGCCGCCACTGAAGTTCTGTGGGAGATTCACTATGGACGTTGCACATCCACCTCTGTAAATGATGGCGTTATTCATTACACAACAGATAAATCGTATAAGTTCTCTATTCTCGGTTATCGTAATATCTCTTGAAGCCATATACAGGGTGTTACAAAAAGGTACGGCCAAACTTTCAGGAAACATTCCTCACACACAAAGAAAGAAAATATGTTATGTGGACATGTGTCCGGAAATGCTTACTTTCCATGTTAGAGCTCATTTTATTACTTCTCTTCAAATCACATTAATCATGGAATGGAAACACACAGCAACAGAACGTACCAGCGTGACTTCAAACACTTTGTTACAGGAAATGTTCAAAATGTCCTCCGTTAGCGAGGATACATGCATCCACCCTCTGTCGCATGGAGTCCCTGATGCGCTGATGCAGCCCTGGAGAATGGCATATTGTATCACAGCCGTCCACAATACGAGCACGAAGAGTCTCTAGATTTGGTACCGGGGTTGCGTAGACAAGAGGTTTCAAATGCCCCCATAAATGAAAGTCAAGAGGGTTGAGGTCAGGAGAGCGTGGAGGCCATGGAATTGGTCCGCCTCTACCAATCCGTCGGTCACCGAATCTGTTGTTGAGAAGCATACGAACACTTCGACTGAAATGTGCAGGAGCTCCATCGTGCATGAACCACATGTTGTGTCGTACTTGTAAAGGCACATGTTCTAGCAGCACAGGTAGAGTATCCCGTATGAAATCATGACAACGTGCTCCATTGAGCGTAGGTGGAAGAACATGGAGCCCAGTCAAGACATCACCAACAATGCCTGCCAAACGTTCACAGAAAATCTGTGTTGATGACGTGTTTGCACAATTGCGTGCGGATTCTCGTCAGCCCACACATGTCGATTGTGAAAATTTACAATTTGATCACGTTGGAATGAAGCCTCATCCGTAAAGAGAACATTTGCACTGAAATGAGGATTGACACATTGTAGGATGAACCATTCGCAGAAGTGTACCCGTGGAGGCCAATCAGCTGCTGATGGTGCCTGCGCACGCTGTACATGGTACGGAAACAACTGGTTCTCCCGTAGCGCTCTCCATACAGTGACGTGGTCAACGTTACCTTGTACAGCAGCAACTTCGATAGAGCATGCAATATATGTATATATAGGAACTCTAATGAAGAGCGTGACGTCAAGATAACGTCACTCTTGCACAAAGTAATGTGAACTGTAGGATACCTCCTGCATATCGCAGACATATAGAATATCGACTGCCAATCGTAAAACAGAAGAATAAAGATGTGCTTCATGAATGTTAACGTGTTCATCAGTACTTTCATGTCGGTTGGTGATTTCGTCAATAATTCTGACACTGATCCCTGTATGCTGGCTTAATACGCAATCATGGGTGTCGATAATATTGAGAGTTGTAAGTGTAAGAAGTGTCATTATGGGAGGACAGAAACAGATGGCTTGTTTTTGGCTCGCTTACTGATGATCGTGTATGTCAGGAGATGAGCTTCCTAAAGGACAACCAGGTAGGACAGAAATTATTGAGTATTCTGTACTGTAGCGTAAAGGTTCGCGAGGTACATGTTTAGCAGAGACATTCAAGACGCATCGAACAGTTGAAACATACAACAGAAATGTGAACGTTTTGCTTAAGTGTACCAATTACTTTTGACGAGACAGTGTGTCTTGTGTGAATGAATGTCTTTCGTAAGTATGTAGATTAATGTGGTGTATTTTTTCGGAAACTGTCATACATTAACGCGCACAAATCCATTGAGATGATCCGTTACGCTAATCAGTGGCATAAAGCATTATAGTAAGATGTCTATATCCTTGGCTGGGTAATGTAATACGTATTGAACTCATCATTTTGTGACTTAGAAATCGAGTTAAAATTGGTGTTCCTGGATTTCCAGTCACTTTTGTTAGATTGCTTGTCCTTTCGAATTTCCATACAACGTACTAACGTAACAGGTATGACAAGAGATGCCAACCTGAAACATTTCTTTGCACCGGTGGTTTTCTTTCGCATTCTCAACCTCTTTCCATTTCTCAATAGTTTTATTTAATGTAACGTTGCGCCACTTCAAGGATATATCACGTTGTGTGTGAATTGACTTTCCTGTGTTAGGCTGAGTCACATACAATAACGTGAGATGATGCTAGTTATGCTATATGTACAAAGTTCCAAGTTATTTAGAACATTTAAAATCTCTCAATGTCCTCTTGGTACACATGAATAATCTCAGTATATGACTCAAATTGTTGCACTGAGATGTGAATGTTACTCTGACAAGTTTAGTGTGAAGGTGTAATGTATTTATTCACCCATAGCACATTCACCTTCAACCACTGTTGAATTTTTAACATGATTGATTTGACTTGGGCATTACTGAAAAGGGTAAGTGACAGAACATTGAATTTGAGAATACTTACGAAACATCAGGGAGAATTGTTACTTTAATTACATGGGTTTTCTTCACACATTGTGTAAGTAATCAAAGGTTGTAGTGCCCCCATGAATGTCATCAAGAGAGATAGAGGCAAATTAGTGGCATTACTGAATGTAGACGATAATTTTATTAATACTCGCACATCTGTGCTTTATTTCAGGCACATTGTTATTACTATCATTGTTAAAATGTTTTTAAAAATTGCTATTATTATTATTATTATTATTATTTAAATTGTTACTGCTAGTAATTTGTGTTTGACCAACTGTTACATTGTGGCGTAGCAGTGCAGTGGTAATGCTTGCCCGTAAGAAACATAAGGCCTAGTTTGATTTAACTGTAAAGATGATGTAAATGGTAATTCTTAAACAGAAATTACTTAGCTTGTTGTCAGTAAGTTTGTTAGACTAGTTGACTTTCAGGTTAGGTGGATCTTGAAACTAATTCATAGACCAAATTCAAAAATATGAAATCATATCACGTAACATACCATACATTGAGAATTATTTTTGAGCAAAAATATGCAAATACATTGGCATTGTATAAATCTGTCACAATTTAAAATGCAAGATGCAGTGACAGAATTGCATCCCAAATATCATTGGTGGCATTACCTGTATTACGAGACCACCAATGAACAGTCTTAATCCCAAAAGTTTGCAAGGTATTTACTCCAACAGTAAATATTATTGCACTGCATACAATATTGAACCAGAGCTGCAATAATCCAGCAAGGTGGCACTCTGGGTAAAGTTCTGCAGTAACATTTGGGAGGACATCACGTTAAATCCCTGCATTGCCATCCAGATCGAGGTTTTCCGTGGTTTCATTAAGTGGCTTAAGGTAAATGTTAGGATCTTGCTTCTGGCAAGGACACAGCTAATTTCCTTCCCCAAACTGAGATAGTGCTCAATTTCATTTGTACTCGTTGTTGACAGAACATTAAAGTTAAATCTTTGTTCGCCTTTCCAAAACTGTAATTCAAACTAACATGACATGTATGAAGACCCTGTGCACTAACAGTCTTTTGACTCACTGCTCCAGCTGTTTAGTTAATATTCCCAAACATAATCTCCTGGCATCATACTTTTTGCTTTTGTCAACTGAGATCCAATCAATCATCTGCAGTCTAACATAGATCTCAGACTACATTACAGATCAGTCTGTCACCATGACCAGAAATCCAAAAGGTAATATTGAAGCAAAATAAATATTCTCTAATTGGCTGGCTATACTAGGCTGTACAGTTTCTGGAAGAGGCTTTGACACTGTCCCTAGATAGTGTTGCCAGCTCTCCTTGCTTCTGAACCAATAGTTAACATTAGCTGCTAGGTTATATGATAAGGCATTGGTCCACAATTATTCTTATTCAACAAAAATTGTTCAGCCCATATCCTAAACCTTTTAGTTTCCCGCAGTTCATTTGAGCCTCATGATTTAAGTATAATATGGTTGGAGCAGTGGATTTGCATTTGGGAGGTGCAGTATTCAAATCCTCATCTGGCCATTCATAATTTCATAATTCGCTGTAATACCGATATCAGTGGTACAGCGAAACTTGAGCTTCGTTTCGCATGTTATAAGTAAAGGTAGTGGCATGTACTTCCTTTGAATATCTGCTCATATTCTAAGCTTGTACCACCACTATTGAGAATGTGAACATGGATAGATCTTAGAATATAGTTTTACAGACATTCTAAGACCTATTTGTGTTGACATCTACAATTGTATGGTTACAAATTGTAAAACCATAGAATTTTTTATTTTAATAATATTTTCCTGTTTGCTCATTTGTTAGATTTGTTACAGCAAAAATGTAGAAAGGTAAGAATATATGGTCAGGTATTTTGAAATGCCATTATTGTGATACTATACTGTGTCTATGAAGTTGGTATAAACATGTTGTGTTCATATTAAAAGCAATTTTTCTTTGACATAATGAAATTTTTAAAGTTACATGCTAAACGAGAGACTTGAGATGATAATTTAATAACTTTTTTCCTTTGTGTTTTATTTTTAGGCAAGGCCTCAGGAAAATGTGTGTGTGAAGACTCAAAGGAATTAAAATGAAGAAATTGTGTCTCGTTCTTTGCACCTGGAGAATGTATTAGTGTCACAACCATAAACTTACTCAGGTAATGTTAATAACTTGTGCTTGCAGTTGAATATCTTGTTATTTGTATGAGGTAAGAACAGTAGTAATATATAGCTATGGTTCTTAGTGCATCAGTAAGTTTTCTTATACACTATCATGCTGCTTGTAACATGTCTAATTGTTTCATCTTCTAAACAGGTGAATTTATACTACCCTGCTTGAAAGACAACTCATACTCTGAGAAAGCCCTCTGTGGAACTTCAGCCAGATAACAACAGTGGACATTACAAAAGTCGTAATTAGAACTTTACATACAGAGCAAGAACAATAAATGTATTGGTCCTAGTAAGTTGAACTGTGTGCTGGACCAGGACTCGAAATTGGAACCTTGCAGGTGAACATATGTGGAGTATGGGAAGGAGGAGGAAGACATACTAGTGGAAGTAATGGGGGGGCAGGTCACGAATCATGCCTGGGATCGTTTAGTCAGTAATAGCAGTGCTCACGAAAGGGTGGGTTCTGTTTCAAGAGCCCCATAAGTTTTAAAGCAGAACATACTCTGCTGTGGAGTGAAATAAGTAAGTTTAGAGTACAGAAGCATATAAGAGTAATGTGTAGTGTAAATCCAATAACATCATGTTGAAACCTATTCAAAGAATTGGGCATACTAACCACAGCTTCTCAGTATATTTATTCTTTAATGAAGTTTGTTGTAAATAATACATCTCTTTTCCCAACTAACTGCTTAGTACAGAGTATCAATACCAGTAATAAGAACAATATACATAAAGATTTAAAATCACTTACTCTTGGCCAGAAAGGAGAGCAGTTCTCAGCAATGCATATTTTCAATAAGTTACTAGCAACCATTAAGAGTTTAGTTTCAGACAAGGCACAATTTAAACATAATTTAAAGGAATTTTTGGTGGGCAACTCCTCCTACTCCATCTATGAATTTCTCAACAAGTGCAGTAGACCATTGTAGTAAAAATTTATTACTTTAATTTTTGACAATACTTGGCTGTAACGGCCAAGTAACTACCTACTGTGTGAAAGGTGAATGTATGGAAAGCAGATGTAAGTATTTAACCTGTAAATATTAGAAGTTTAATTTTAATTGATGTACATAATTTTACTGTTTATTGAATGAGGATCATTAAAATTAATGAAACTAAAGTTTTTCTAATTACATTTGTGTGATGTGGTTATCTGACGTGTTCCACACCCAGGAAGATCCCCTCTTTTGTGGGTCTACGCAATAAGTAATTAATCTAATCATCTGTGACCTGTTTCTACAATTCTGAGACTACTACTCAGGCGGACTGACCACCCAAGTTCCCCATTGGGTGGGTGTAGGTACTACCCGATGGTACATGCACCCGATTGGGGGTAGATTTGACACTGCTCCGCACGAATCCCACGAGGCACTAACGAAACAAATGGCAACCCAGACAGAGCCTCACACATCTGAACAAGCTTTATTTAGGTAGACAAACACCTTTTAAGGATAATCATTTGAACTATTCTTTTACAGAAATTGTGTGTAATGAGTGAATTTACAGTATATGTATACATGTTCAGTGTCAACATTAATGAACACATTGTTTAGCAGTATTCGTGCAACCACACCTAAAAACTAATTTTTAATAATACAATTGGGGGATAGCAGGTGCCCAAGAGGCTGTCCACTAGTGATCATTTTACCTAACAGCCATTCACCTCATCAGCATGTAGCTGAACCTCAAGGTTGAAAGTTTTTTTTTTAGAGGTGCATACCTTCCATGCAGTCCAGGATGTGAAGCCATGGGCCCCCTTCTCCAAAACACACAATGTTCCACTGCCACACCTGATGATTGTCCCTGGAGTATGCCCCGAGTTCACAGTAAGAGGTCTGTCTGGTGGCACCAGCCAGTACTTAGTGCAGGAAACCCAGAGTCACTGTGCCCATACGCAACCCTGGCAGAACTCCCAAGGGAAAAAGGAAACATCCCTCCAACTAATGGATAAAACAATGAGAGAAAAAGTATTTTTTCATGTTTTATAATTACAAATTAACAACTTTATTTTCCTCTAATGAACAATTGTTAATAATCCAATTCTCTGTAATCTTAGAGATGTTTATATATAATGTTCTTTATATTATTTAAAATAGCATTAACAAAAGCATACCAGTAAGGCTGTAATAATAAGTCTTTGCTGATAAATTAAGAAGCATCCAACCCACTGTACATTTCAAGGCAGTGGTTTACTCTAGAATGTTAATGGAATGAAATAACCTCCCTCCCCCAAGTTGTGGAACACTGGTAGACACCCTTTCACTGAGGCACATCTGGCTTGGGTGCCCCTGCCAGTAGCTATGCCACTACCTGTATAGCCTTCTGCATCAGTGGGGCAATCAAACCCTCCTGCCTGGCACTGAAGGCACCTACAGTTATGCTGTGTCCCCCCAGGAGGGATGTGGAATGAGTGAAGGTGTACATCAACAAGAAACAAGGAAATCACAGAAATTTATTCCATATATTTTAATAACAAACTATCCATGTTTATGCCAGTTAAATTTAGTGAAGTGAGTAAGAAACCTCCTACCTCAGAACTATGCAGCTACCTCCTCAACAATACTACATAACTGCGCTGTTTATCTTACATTGGTAGCTTAAAAATTGCTTGATTACAAAAGTATTTTTCACAGAAAATATTTATTTACATTTGTAAATACTGAGATCTATTTACAGTACATTACTACTTGTTATGTAGCTTTACAATAAACACTTACCTGTCACACTTACCTGTCACACTGCTAACAGAAATTTTCAATCCCTGAATTTAGATATTCGGGTGATTTGTAAAAAGGATGTCTAATGAGACTCCACTCACGTTAGGAGGGAAAAAACCTACATTAAGGCGTAAACATATCAGGAAGTCAATGTAACAAATCTGCTGCCCCAGTATATAACTCCATATGACACCAGGATGCAACACTATTTTAGATCAACACAATAAGTGAAGAAGAAAAAACAATGAATTGAGTTTCTAGATCAGTTTATCAATGTGTTGACCCCTTTTTAACTTGTTATCCAACTGGACCCCATGGTATTTTCTATTTAGTGTATGATGATTGATGGCTACTCCTAGTGCTAACAAGTCACTATTGCTCGTCTGAGATTGCATAATAAAACTCTGTGATATTATGACCTAACTTGCTTCCTGTGAACAAATTAGCCTAGCCAATGTATGAAAATTAAGGAGAAAAACAGTGTAGCCACTTTTTTTTTTTTAAATACAGTGATAGGAGTGAGTGTCAAGAACTACAGTGAGGTGTGAGCATGGAGGTGGGATTGGTAGGGAGATAGGGTTGTGTTTAAAGGTCACTATATGTTGGCCTTGAATAAAGCATAAACCACAGGTTCTACTAAACATTTTTCCTTAAACTACATCAATTTTTCTCTCTAAGACTAATAGTTTCCTTGTAGCAACACATGGAAAAGTCTTAGATTGTTAAAAATAGTGTATAATGGTATATTATTATTATTAAATGTAGTGGTGCACAAACAAATATTAAATTAGTGCACCACATCTAAGTGCAGTAGTAATATATTAAAAGAAGCTGAGTTCCAGGAATGCAAAAGGGTAAGAAAGGGGTGGGTGGAGGGTAAAAGTGCGAGGGAACGTAGGTAGTCAGATTTTTGTCATGCAATTCCCCCCTTCATAGGTCTGCAAACTGAAGAGCAAGCAGGTGATTTCCCACTATTTACCATACTATGTCACAAGAAGCAACTACAGGGTCTTTCACAAAGTTGCACCAACCTATACTGCTCTACTGCACTTAGACATGGTCCAGACAATTAATATTTTTTTTTATTAATCCACTTCATTTAACAGTAAACAGTAATTTTATACCATTAAATCATTTGTAATAGTCTGCAATTTTTTGATCCCATGCAGTGTGGAAAGTATCAGGCATACAGAAAAAATGAATGCACATTTTTTGTAGGTAATTTAATTTAATTCTGTACAGGGAAACATTTTCACTAGAATTTACAGTTTTCCAGTTAAGCAAGAAAAGCAAAGAAGTGACCTTTAAATGCCCCCACCCCAACACTTATACCTCACTGGTGGGTATTTTCACATGTTGCTCATGACACTCCCTCCAACCACTGTAGAAAAATTTGCAACTATTTTCTCCAATTCAATTCCTGGTTTTCACGGACTGGTCTAAAGTATAGGCATGTTCAGTTGTGTATATCACTAGCAGAAATTTTTAAACATTGTTTAAAGTCATTGGAAAATCTTTTATGTAGGTGGAGAAGAGATCAGGGCAAGTACCATTCCTTGTAGCATTCGACATATCTTTCCCAATCTGAGACTAAACTCATGCCTGTGCATCTGGAAGTGCAACCTTTTACTTCCTGTTATGAAGGTGAGACTCCATCCCTGCAAGAGGGATGTTTTTAGTGACACAACATTTTAGTTGTCCAAGTAGAATTTTATAAGCCACACAATCAAATGGCGAAGTCACAAAATATATCAATCACAACTAGCTCTACCGACACATCATTTGTGCCATCATGTATTGCTAGTGGACACTCCTTCCAGAAAGCCAGACTGAGAGGAAGTTAAAGTTCTGCTCAGTGAAATGAGTCAATATGCTATCATAATCCATTTTCTTAACAACTTCAGAAAAAACAAAGACCAGAAATAGGGCTGTAATTAGAGTTGTTTTCCATATATAGTCTTGTAGGTGGGTATTACTAAAATGTAAGTCCGGCAGAAAATTGGCCTATGTCACTGATGAATTACATATGTAACTTAAGCATAATATGAAGTCAGCAAAGATTGCCACAGCTATTACACACAGCATATTAAATCCATTTTTGGTTACAAATGTCCATTCCTCACACTATGCAGTGTACAAGCTTACAAAACTTCTTTTGTTGCCCTATGCGTAAGTCAAGAATTAGTAACATTTAGATTTTCTTAATTTTGGACAAATCAAAAATCTTGATTATTTATTTATTTATTTTTTTTTTTTTTTTTTTGCATTAACATGAGGGAAACACAAATACATAATTTTTCTGCATAGGGTCCTTTCTTTACAATACACTTGATCCAGTGTTCCACAAGTTTATATATTAGCTCCAGGTAGAAGGGATTATGGATGATTGCTCACCTATTTATGCACTGCTTCTTGCATCTCAGTTTCAGAAGAAAATTGACAGCTTCTTAAAGTGCCTTTCAGTGGCCCAAACCAGGGCTAATGAAATGGTGTGAGGTGTGGGCTGCAGGAAACCTAACTTTAAACCGAAGCGGCCCATTGTTTCTTGATGCGGATGGCAATGTGTGGGCATGTATCCTCATAAATTACTCACTGCCATTTGGCAACTGCAACAAAGCATGCCGAACATTGCTCATATGACCATCATAATGATTTATGCATGCATAAATGACAAGATGAAGTTAACGTGTCAGTATGAAACTGAGGGTCATTTTTAGTTATTCTTTATAAAAGCCCTAGTTAAAACATTCTGATCCACCCTATTAATTTCCTATAGATCAGATACAATGAGTGATGTTGATATGGTATGGCACTGTAGAGAAATGGAAGAACAATTTAATTAAATATCTTAGTTTATTGCAACATAACACTGACGATAATTACCATGCCTTAACCATTAGAAGCAGTCAATATGATTCAGTTATACAATGTTCGATGTATAATGATAAGGACTAGTCTGCCCAAAACCTTTGTTTCGCAAAGGCATTAATGTTTTGACTAATCAATGCTCTTACATTAATAATCACTTTCAACATCACTGCCTCTTGTTCAAGAAGCAGCTTACCTTCCCACCTCCATGGCTCTGCAAACGGCCCCAACTTAGGACTGTTGACTGAAGCTGTAATACTAAAAAAAGGATTGTACTACCTCAAACATCTCTTAGTGAGCTAATTAGGACACAGCCCCTCAACATGGGAGTGAGTGGGGCTGATTTGTCCTCATCCAAAATACTATTGACTACCCAAACTTTTATTTGACACAATACAGTTCATGGAATGTAGGAATTCTCTCTCTTAAAAAACTTTTAATGCTCTCACTAACGATGAGTCATGCCTATGTTGAAGTAATATGTGAAAGTCCTAGTGGGAGAAATAAAGAGGTTCCTCTGAGATAATGGAATTTCGGCACAGATGCTTTAGCGATGGTCAATCATAACTGCTTATGTGAACCACCATACCTTATGAGCAATATTTTTGTATAAGCTCTGCCATCTACCCATACCATGTCTGTTCTGCATTCCTGATCATCTATTTCACAATTTATTCAGCCTCTGCTCTGTTTCCGAGATAGATCCACACCCAACAGAGTGGTCACTTGAATGCTGATTTTCCTCTGAACAGTATCCGTTAGACCAGCTATCAAGCTTCATTATAGGTACAACTCTGTAACTGCATTTGGAAAAACGCTTTCTGGTGCCACTACATTCACTTGTTTGCACTGAACCATTCATTCAAGCAGCAAGTGCACCACAATTGAAGCAAACAAGTTCTGCAAGTATGCTTTGCTCACTGAGAGATATCTACTATCTGCACCACCTCCTCAAGGAGTAGGCAGCCTACTCCCTAGTGGATGCCTAGCTTTATACTCTCAACCCAATCCTCTTCACACACCAATGTGAACTGCAGAAGTAAATTGTGTTAAGAATATAAAGCATCCTCTACAAGTGGAAAAATCTTGTCTTACCATACTTCAGGGGCACTGTTAAGATGAAAATGAAGAAATTTCAATGTTAAATTACCTACATTGTAACTAAAATGAAAGCACTTGTGCAGTTACTACTACCACTCACTATTCAAAAGCATTACAGATAATTACTATCATCATCCTCCAACATATGTCATAGGCTTCCAAGATGAGTTGGTGCAAAGACTGTGTCTATTACATCTCTCTGTTAGGCAGTAGAAAAAACATCAATGTTAATTTCACTCTCAGAAATGGTAATTTTGTTTTAAAGTTGATAGCTCCATGGCGTATATACCTTTTTAGGTTAGTAAAGTTTTTCACTCAGTCTCATGGCATTTGTTGCTCCAAATAAACATATTAGTATGGTATCGCGGCTTAATTCATGGTTGGCGACAAATGCTCCTAATCAGAAAGCCACCATCATCTTTATTAAACTCCAATTATTGCAACCATCTGCAGGGGCAACCAAAGGAAGAATGAACTATGTAGATCAGTTGACCCACTGTTTGCACAGATATGTGCATATGAAGTGTGGAATCCCATGATATGACTACATGAGACAACAATTATCGTAGTGCAAGCATACAGGTATGTTGTGTTACTTTAATTAGCAAGTGTACACTTATTGGAAAATGTCTCTCCCAGAACCTGCAAATTCTGAACTATGAGTGATTTAGTATTATATGAACAACGCTGCATTATGTGTGGACAGTAAACAAATTGTATAATGCATGCGCGCGCGCCCTCACACACACACACACACACACACACACACACACACACACACACACCATAGTCTACCTTCCATGAGGCAATTATTACTGCTGAAAAAATCAATAGCACTGCCAACAGTAACACTTTTGACTTAATGCCTGTTGGCCATCATCTTGGGATCATCGGCTGTTGTTTAACGATGTTTCTCAATTTTCTCAGCATGAGGTTACAGATAATAAATTACCGGTGGTTAAGCAACAGCTAGTTGATCTCCTCCTCATAAATATACACACACACTGTACATGTGGCAAGGTATGTTGGAGTATGAACTGTTTGTTCAGGTAAGCCACTGAAATTCACGAAATTGACAACAGTTCAAAAAAAGCCTCGACGTAAATGGATTCTGGATTTACCAGCTGCGACAGTCGCGACTGTAAACAGTGATCCGGGTACTGTCAAATGTTTTTTTTTATTCCAGTGTTTGATCACAATATAAATTCCTTCAACGATGACCGGTTTCAGTCAGTAATGACAATTATGGTGTAGAACAGATCTGAAGATTGTCATTACTAACTGAATCCAGTCATTGTTGAAGGAATTTATATTGTGATCAAAGACTGGATTCTTGTGCAGCAGCAAATGAGTGATGCAAGCAACAATGTAAGAACCACAGCAGCAATGTCAAGGTAAATGTTCACTGATGTTGGCACAGCAAATACATATAATCGCAGCCACGGCATCAGCTTCGAAATGTAGGTCAAAGATCCTGAGACCAACACCAACAAGCCAATGTGTGGCCACAAAAACCTCAATTCTGTAGCAACAACTTCATTAATATTCACATATTGAAAGGAATTATTTCTTTGGGTTGCAAATTTCATAATAATTCCGTATTTCCATTATATTTCAGGCTTACATGTACACCAGTAACCTGAAGGAAGTAAGAAATAATAATGAAATCAGTCGTACCACTGCTCTGGATGTTCTCCTCATCTGCTCTTGACAACTTTTGCTGATAGTACATTATGAACCATGATTGCATCAGCTTTCCATAAAACTACAGGCTTCTAGTGAAGTCTGCTATAATATATTGGTCCAAAGGCTTTCATCTGCCTCTCTGTAAAGCATTGTAAATTTCAGCATTTTCATATTTCCAAATAGGATATTGGTAGCCAACTAAACCCGTAATGCTGAACTATACAGTATCTCACATGACAGCCATCTTCTGTCATCTAAAATCACTGCCAATCTAAGCATTACAGCTCTATGATACCACATGATATAATGGAGTGAAAATAAGCAAAATATGCCAATTTTTTATATTTATATCTTCTATGTCTGACATCATTTGCATTGCAAACACAGACTTGTTTAGGCACTTTAGCAGTTAGTTAGTATGTCGCTTCCAACTGAATTTATTATGAAGTTCCAAGAATTTACACTCTCAACTTCTCCTATTCCATGTCATTTTACATACACACACACACACACACACACACACACACACACACACACACACACACACGTAGAAAATCTCTTGGAAGTTCTGAACTGCATATAGTGGGTCGTTTCAAAGTTTAATGACAGTGAATTGGCTGTGAACCACTTATTAATGTCAGTAAAAATTTGATTATCTGCCCTTTCTAAATTTATATTTGATTTACTATTTATGTAATGTTTGTATCATCTGAAAATAAGACAAACTTGGCATCTGGTAATGTAACAGGTGACAGGTCATTAATATACACAAGAAAAAGTAGTGGACCTAGTATGGAACCATGAACACCACATGTAATTTCTTTCCATTGAGATCATGTCTGATTGCCTACTGCTGAAGTGTTACGTAATGACACCCTTTGTTTTCTATTAGTAAGATATGACTGGAACCACTTTGCAGCACTACCAGTGATGCCATAATATTTTCATTTACATAAAAGAACGCTGTGATTCAGAGTCAAAAGCCTTTGAAAGGTCACAGAATATGCCAGTTGCCTCTAATTTGTTGTCTAATGAATTAAGGACATTTTCACTGAAAGTGTAAATAGCCTTCTCAATGTCAGAACCCTTAAGAAACCCAAACTGTGACTTTGACAATATATTGTTTTCACTAAGGTGCTTAAGTAGACCCTTGAACATAACCTTTTCAAAGATTTTTGAAAACACTGGCAAAAGTGAGATCGGTCGGTAATTTGACGGGCATTTCTTTGTCCCCTTTCTTGTGGAGAGGTATAACTTCAGCATATTTAAGCCAGTCCGGGAATGTTCCTGTGATATGTGATTGATTATACAAATAACTTAGGATATGACTAAGCTCACATGAACACTCTTTTTATTAACTTCGTTGATATGTTATCATAACCACTAGAATGCTTTGATTTCAAGGACTTTATTATGGATTCTGTTTCTTTGGGTGAAGTAAGTGTCAATTCCATTTTACTGAGATTGCTTGTGTGCACTAGTCTCTGACATTCCATTGCATTATTTACCAAACCTGACAACCCCGTGCTATCAGTAACAGAGACAAAATACCTGTTTAAATGGTTTGCAACACAGCATGCATTTGTTACCAGGCTTTCATTTATTTTTAGAGCTATTTGTTCCTCATTTCTGGTCCTACTTGTCTCTGACTTAACTATACCCCATATTGTTTTTATTTTATTGCTGGATGTATTTATCTTCTCGTAATGCAGGTGTTTAGATTTCTGGATAACCGTCTTCAATATTTTGCAGTAGTTTGCCGTAACACATTCACGGTAATCAAGAGAGCAGAGTGAGCATTTGAGAAGATCTAGACTTTCTATTTTCATTAATGGTTGGAGGGTATTGCTGGCTTTTTGAAAAGTGTTAAATGACTTTGTGATCGAATACTTCTTGTTGAAACTGCCACTTCTCACCAAGTACCTAAACGTCTGGTGTGCAAGACCTTAGGTGACTCCCCTGATGTTACTGAATTGTATAACAGCCTTAACTTGTGAGTTCTGCTCCGATATAATGCAGATGGATCTGAAGGAATTATGAGAGGAATGGAAAAACGTAGGTGTCACAGAAGTGCAGAATGAGGAATTACCTGAACAGATTTTTGCAGGTTACATCCTTCTTAAGGTTTGGCTGTTTGTTCCCTACGAATTGTGATGCTTTAAATGCAGAAGATTTGGTCATGGCATATAACAGGAGGCCTGTGTATGGAAATTGCAGAGCTTCATCTCATGAATTGGGCACATCTTGTACACTTTCTCCAAAATGCATATACTGCTCTGGGGATCACCTAATAGGGAGCAGGATGTGTGGAGTTTGTAACGAGGGAAGGAAAATTCAGGAGTTGAAAGCCAAAATGCACGTATCCTATGTTGAAGCTAAAAAAGCTTCATCCTTCACCAGTTTCATGAAAGGTGCCTACATGGATACTTTTAGCTTGTCCTCCAAACCTTCTGTAGCTCATATGAAGAGCCTGTATCTGTGACAATAGTGCTGATTATAGCCAAAGACAATTGTTTTTCCATGTTGTGGCGTGTATATGAACAAGTTTGTACACTAAGAAAGAAAGTTTTTGTATTGCTTTACTAACAAGCTGCAGAATATTTGTTTGGTGATTGTTTGCATCTAGAAAGATTTTGTACACTTAATAGAATATTTCTATTTATGTTCGGTGATCAGTAAGTGACTTCTGTAACAAGTCTATCTGTTGCTGTTACTGTTACCTGTGAGTAGACAAATACCAGTGCATGCATTAAAACAGCCAGTCACGGTGGCTGAGCGGTTCTAGGCGCTTCAGTCCGGAACTGCGCGACTGCTTTGGTTGTAGGTTCGTATCCTGCCTCGGGCATGGATGAGTGTGATGTCCTTAGGTTAGTTAGGTTTAAGTAGTTCTAAGTTCTAGGGGACTGATGACTTCAGGTGTTAAGTCCCATAGCACTTAGAGCCATTTGAACCATTTTGCATTAGAACTCAGAAGAGAAATAGGTGAAGCTGTAAGTCGGAAGGGCCACCTGCAGAAGATAGCACAATACCAAGTGATAGTGGAACTAAACACAACAGACATGACACAGACTAGGAGAAGCCCAGAGCAACGAGTGCAACAAGATGTAAAGTGGAAACCTCCACCATAATGATGTCAACAGGCCACAAACAAAGAGAATGAGAATCCAAAACGTGACCAGAGAGAACAGTGTCAGACAAGGTAGTTATTAACTAGCTCGTAGTACAGCAATGATGATACTTGACAATATCAGGTAAGAGTAAAGAACAGGCTGATCATTTGCTGGGTGGCTGTGAACAAGACTATTAGCTGGCATATCCATGTGGTGAGATGGGTGGAACAGTCATTAATCCAGTGCAGTGCTGTGTTGATACCACACTCTGTAACAGCCATCTATTTCCATTTCCTCCGGTGGCCATTAGCTTCCACAGAGTCAGATACCAGAGCATAGCTCTGTGGTTAGGTGTTGGACTTAAAATTGACATCTTATTATTCAATCCAAAACCAATCCTGCAGTTCTTTATGTGACATCAATACTTTCACCTCTGGCAATGATTCGTTAATGTGCAAAAAGGAAAAGTTGCACCATAGCACAGTTTGCAAATTTAACTGGATAAGTCAGGTCTAAGGTCAGAAGAATGTGATGGCAAACCAGAGGCAACGTGTCCATATGTAGGAAACATTGCAGTGTTCAAACTAACCTCCAACATGAGAACAGTTCACATTTTTATGTCAAAGCAAAATTCAGATGTGTAACAGTAGCTTTAAGAAGAGGTTTCCTGTTAGTAAATGATAATTAATCACTATAACTTAAATCTAACTCTGTCGCTGTCATGTTATATTCAGTCCTGATCTACAGACCTTTCCATACCTTTCTAAAAATTCCAATCCTGTTAGAAAAAAAATAGTTTACTTATATTCTACAAAACCAGTTGTATACATTATTCACTATTATGGATATGAGTGTTACATCACCATGCATTCAAAAGATGGATTTTGAACAATTATCTTCTTATCGTGATTTACACTGAAGTGACAAAAGTCATGGGATAGCGATATGAACATATACAATTGGCAGACGTATCGTGTACACAAGGTATAAAAAGGCAGTGAATGGGTGGAGATGGCATTAGAACTTCGGTGATTCATGTGAAAAGTGTCTAATGTGATTATGGCTGCATGACAAGAATTAACACTTTGAATCTGGAGTGGTAGTTGGAGATAAATGCTCGGGACATTCCATTTCAGCAATTCAGAGAGCCACAGTGTCAAGGGGATACCAAATTTCTGGAATTCTATCTCACGAGCATGGCCTTTACTTAATGACCAAGAGGAGTGGCATTAGCACAGAGTTGTCAGTGCTAACAGAAAAGCAACACTGCATGAAATACCCACAGAAATTAATGTGGGCTGTGCGATGAACATCCATGTATTGACAGTGCGGCGAAATTTGGCGTTAATGTTCCATGGCAGTAGACAACTAATGTGAGAGCCTGTGCTAACAGCAAGACATTGTCTGCACAATGCCTCTCCTGGGTTTGAGACCATATCGGTTGGACCCTAGATGACTGGAAAACTGTGGCCTGGTCAGATAAGTCTAAATTTCAGTTGGTAAGAGCCAGTGGTAGGCTTCAAAGTGGCGAAGACCCTATGAAGCTGTGGGCCCAAGTTGCCAACAAGGCTCTGTGCAAGATGGTGGTGGCTCCATAATGGCGTGGGCTGTTTACATGGAATGAACCGGGTTCTCTGGTCCAACTGAACCTATCATTGACTGGAAATGGTTATGTTGGCTAAATGTTCCCAAACAACCATGGAATGTTTGTGGGTGACAGTACGCCACATCACAGGACCACAATTGTTTCTTGGCCACTGAGCTCATCTGACATAAATCCCACTTAACAGTTATGGGATGTAATGGAGAGGTCATTTCGTGCACAAAATCCTGCACCAGCTATAGAGGCAACGGGTAACATGGCTCAGTATTTCTGCAAGGGACTTCCAATGACTTGTTGACTCCATGCCACATTGAGACGCTGCACCACAGTGCGCGGAAGGAGGTCCAACACAGAATTGGGAGGCATCTCATGACTTGTCACCTCATTAGATAATCCCTCTGGTCCATTTTTGTAACTTCTGAATACTTTTGCTACCAAACGTATCAAAAACTTCTGATAAAAACAGAAGCAGGAATTTCAGTTTGCCTTAAATTTTCACACTACTACTTTAATCAAGTAAGTTCAGAGTCTCCGAATGAAATGGTGTGGAAGCTCTGCCTCCAGAAAATCTACTCTTATTCACAGTTGTAAATTGGTATCTTCATAATGGAATGTAATGTGCAATGCAGAATTAAGATGCTTCAGGTGACTAATGATAGAACTTGGTACTGCCAAGAACATTAGCAGCTTCCAGCGACAGTTTGCTACATAGATGCTGTGTGGTATAAGAAGCAAAGCATGCTAGTGTACTACTTTAAATTTGTTTTTAACATTTTTGTCCTTTTGATAAATTCTGATAGGGCCTCTATCAGAGAGACAAATATACTTAACTTCCTTAACCCACCTTGCTCAAACATGACTGTGTTCTGGAGTTTTTTTGTTCTAGAACTGCATGTCACAGGGTGTGGCCTTATTGTGAAGTGAAATAGTGAACTGCCTATGGCCCAAAAAATTGGAAGGGGAGCGTCAATTTGTGTGCAGAAGTACTGAAAGTGTCTACAGTATGGATTTGCCAGCTTATGGGGTTAGCAACATAGTAAATGACCTGCTGTGGATGCCCACACAGCTGTAAACAACAAAAATAACTGAGGAACTGCACTTCACCCCCCTCCCCCGGGAACATCTCATACCAGACAAGTGTAACCACAAATGTTTGCGTGGTAGAGTAATTATGGTTTACACGTACATGGAGACAGTATTTTCACAGCAATCGCTGACATAGTGTAACTGAGGTGGAGAAAGGGGAACCAGCCCACATTCGTCGAGGCAGATGGGAAACCGCCTTAAAAACCAACCACAGGCTAGCCGGCACACCGGACCTAGTCACTAATCCTCTGGGTGGATTCATGTTGGGGACTGGTACACCTTCCCGCTTAGGAAGCAGCGCATTAGACCGAGCGGTTAGCCGGGTGGGCAGCAGTTCTCTTCCTCAGTCTAGGAACAATTTTAATGCAGTCTAGAACTATATTTCACACCAGGAAAATGTTTGTGATACACAAGTGTATTTTGTGTCTGATTCAGATTAATTTAAAACTTAAACCAGACTTGAGAAACATCTGTAAGCACAGTCTGTGATCAGTTGTTCTGGGAGCAAATGCAAGTGTGTGGAGGATGTTAAATTATTTAGTGTAAAATGGAAATGGTAATTCACATGCAGTTTCTGTATGTCAACAAACCTATGTGCTATAAATTATTATTGTGCTCAGCATGAGAGAGATTCTGTGGTATTTGACATCAATCTTAATGCCAGACTGGCTCTTGGAAAATGTTGATTATGACATATTGCTTTGTTACCTTGAGAATGAAATAATAAAAAAAAATCAGGTGGCAACCCAGCATTTTGAACTTTCGTTCTCATAGGCTCAAAGTATTCCCACACATTACTCCAAAGACTTATTGTTTAATGCTTGCATGTTTACATATGTGGCCAACAGAGAAGTGGTCCAGTATGGATAATGAGAGAACTATAGAAGACATACACTGAGGTGACAAAGGTCATGGAATAGCAGTATGCACATGTACAGATGGTGGCAGTGTTGCGTACACAAGGTATAAAAGGGCACTGCATTGATGGGGCTGTCATTTGTACTCAAGGGATGTGTCTCAGATCAAACAATAACTTGTATTCAAACATTTGTACACAGACTCATCTCGCATTTCTTACCACAATTGCAGTGATGTGTGATCGAGTTTCTGTTGGTTAATACACAACAGCACTTACACTCTTGGAAAAAAGGGGGGGGGGGGGTGTTAACATTCCAATCAGTTACCCCAGCAAGTAGTTGACATGTTTAGTATATGTGAGTCAAATTGGTATAAAATACACCAAAAATTGATGCAACCATAAACGTTTGGAATGTAATTGCGATCCCAACACGATTGAACTCACTTGGGCAAAAGTTAAGACAATTTACAATTTATAGAGTGTAGTGTGATGGATATGTCCACTGAAAGATTACAAAAGTTTTGAGATGCCTGTCTTCAATGTGTCACTGCAGAGAACTGGAGAGCCTACTGCAATAAGGTGGCATGATTAGAAACTGACTACTGGATGAATGATGGCATCATGGAAGTTGCCATCGATGAAATAATTATTAAAGTGGACACAGCTCACTCGAGAGGTGATGAACTGAAACAGTCTGGGATGGATGAATGTGTTAATGACAGTGCAAGTGAATGTGATAGCCTTGAGTGAATCTGTATGTAATGTTCATGGACTGAATGTAGATATTTTCAGCATAATCAAAAATAAAGATGAAACTTCCTGGCAGATTAAAACTGTGTGCCGGACCGAGACTCGAACTTGGGACCTTTGCCAATGCACACACTGCTGCAGAGTGAAAATCTCATTCTGCAAACATCCCCCAGGCTGTGGCTGAGCCATGTCTCCGCAATATCCTTACTTCCAGGAGTGCTAATACTGCAAGGTTCGCAGAAGAGCTTCTGTGAAGTTTGGAAGGTAGGAGACGAGGTACTGGCAGAATTGAAGCTTGCATAGCAGTGCCGCCTGGTGACAAGAAGTATAATGAGCTCTATTGACATTAGCGACGTCGCTCACCAGTTGTTTAAAAATTACATGTAGATTGCCCACAGCTGTCATTTTGGAACATCAAATAAGTCCAGATTATTCAATGGAGCTTAACTTATGGGAATTAAATGCATAAACCTGATTCGAATGCGAATAATCGTTAATGCGGTGACAGACTAACCCGGTTGCAGCTGTGGCAAATGCGGACCAAATGTATGTAAAAGTTACATACATATTCCTTGCATTTTCTGCAGTTTATGTATGATGTTCATAATATTTATCAAAATATTCTTTGAATGCTTATTCATTAACTATATTTTCCGATTTTACCTTGTTCTTTTAGGTTTTATTGCGAGTAGTGCAATAAATATTTACCTTCAAATATAATGCAAACGTAAATATTAGGCAATGCCATATGTCCGTTTGTCACCACAACAATTATCCCGCACTCAATCTTTAAGAGTTCCACAACTAACGAAATTATCACCCTTCATCTAACCTAGGCCTCAGACAACATTATAGAGAAGTCCATAGAATAGATTTCCAGGGGGTGTCCCAATATTGTGCTCCTGGCAAAGTATGTATTATGCTTCAATTTTGGTCGTTGTTATGTAAACAAGGAACTATATGTTACTGTTATGCTCGAACTGGGTCTTCCTACACCTTGTCTAGTTTTTCAGAATCCGGGTTATGTTCATATGGCATTGTAATAAACAATGCTGAATGAGGAATTAGATTAATTTTCTTTCTGACATGCATGCTTCCATGCATTGCTTAATTATACTAATTAATTTGAAATTGTGTGAAAATATTGTGTTATATTCGTATATACTGCCTCATGTGGTTTGTTCTTGTATTAGAAAATGGCCAGCAACCTGTTACACTACAGGGTGTTAACTAAAGGAACAGTCATGGAGATCAGCACCATCCATCACGGATAAAATTCTGATTTTGCACCACAATGTATATTTCTATTCTGAATCCCAGGCAGAGAAACAGACTATGCAAGTATTATGGCATTTAATTTCACAAATAATCCTAAATTCACACTTCTTATGAACACTAAATAAAATTAGGGGGTTAATATATTGACATGAGAGTGTAAAACTCAAGGACAATGAGGAGGCTTCTGTAAGATGTCAAACTATCACTTTTACACAATAATCTTACTCACGTGGATAAAAAGTTCTCTCATAAGATTCCACATTAAATCTGAATAGAATCCCATGCTTTTGATTACTGCCTCCATCACTATCGTCAGTGGCCAAGTCTGTCATAAAATTAATGAGGTTCACACTTATGCCCAGTGGACACAATGCAGTTGGCTAAATTACATCATGGAGAAAGCATATGCCAAAGCAACACCCTCTGCATCGATAGGTCACGTTTTTGCAAGCTGTCCAGCATAGCTTGCTGTGCCATCACTTGTAATAGGTGATGAACTATGTGAAGTTCTTCTCTGTAATTTTTCTTTCTGACGTGCATGCTTCCATGCATTGCTTAATTATACTAATTAATTTGAAATTGTGAGAGACTACTGTGTTATATTCATATATACTGCCTCGTGTGCAACATGTGGTCTGTTCTTGTATTAGAAGGTAGCAAATAAATAAACTGATAATTACGTAGCCAGTGAGTATATTGTTGTGATCATACAGTCTAATTTCAGCTACTTCCGTAATTACAGAGACCCAACAGCTAGAAATATGGGCCAGATCCTCATCTCCTTAAAGGCTTTCTTGCATTTACTCACTAAACAGGTCTCGGAAACTGCTGATTTTCATTTTTTCATGATTTAGATGATGACCAACACAGCAATTAGCAGTAGTTTGTATAGGCTGTCCCACATAACTGATACCATACTCACAAGGAATATTATAAATCCCTGGTACACTGAGCCTGAGAGTATGTTTGTCAGGTCACAACCTTTCTTTAATTTTCCTTGGTGACAGAAAGACTCATCTGATTCCTTGCCTGTTTACACTCTAACTTACCCATTGCACCACAGATTGGAAGCCATGCTGTGTCTTTGTCCTCATGACTTGGCTGATGATTTCTTCAACAGAATTGACCTAATTATTTCATATACAGAATGTTTGTTTGGAGGGAGGGGGGGATGTGAAAGAGCAGTGGGAAGATGAGGAGGTATGGTCAAGGGTATAAGTAAAATAAATAGTGACTAAATGGTGGTGGCAGGGGGGTGGTTTTGAGTCGTAATAAATACAAATCCAGAAGAGATTGCGTCACAGCATTATGACAAGACTACAGACTACATGTAATAGGCACGATCCCAATTTATACAGTAGTGTTCTATCTGAATTAATAGCAAACTTACTTCCAACTGGGAATTTGCATAGATAGCCAATACATAATATTACATGCCTAATACTGCAAAGAATTCAAACATTATAAACAATATCATGCTTTGCTGAATATGCAAACACACACAATTCAATAATAACCATGAGGATAAAAAACATTGTTATATATATATGGCGGAAACAGACTATGCAAATCATGAAATCCTCCCCACTCCACCAAGAGTGTCTTTCCGCCGTCCACCTAACCTTCGTAACCTCTTAGTTCATCCCTATGAAATCCCCAAACCACCTTCCCTACCCTCTGGCTCCTACCCTTGTGACCGCCTCCAGTGTAAAACCTGTCCCATGCACCCTCCCACCACCACCGACTCCAGTCCTGTAACCCGGAAGGTGTACACGATCAAACTGTCCATTCGCATGAATGGACACAGGCAGACAGTGTTTGTTGGTAATGAGGATCACCTTGTGGCTAAACATGCCTTGGTGCACGGCCAGCACATCTTGGCACAGTGTTACACTGTCCGGGTTATCCGGATACTTCCCACTAACACCAACCTGTCAGAACTCCGGAGATGGGAACTTGCCCTTCAGTATAAACTCTCTTCTCGTTATCCGCCAGGACTCAATCTCCGCTAATTTCAATTTGCCGCCGCTTATACCTCACCTGTCATTCAACAACATCTTTGCCTATGTACTTCTGCCTCGACTGACATCTCTGCCCAAACTCTTTGCCTTTACAAATGTCTGCTTGTGTCTGTGTATGTGCGGATGGATGTGTGTGTGTGTATGCGAGTGTATACCTGTCCTTTTTTTCCCCCTAAGGTAAGTCTTTCCACTCCCAGGATTGGAATGACTCCTTACCCTCTCCCTTAAAACCCACATCCTTTCGTCTTTCCCTCTCCTTCCCTCTTTCCTGATGAAGCAACCGTTTGTTGCGAAAGCTTGAATTTTGTGTGTATGTTTGTGTGTCTATCGACCTGCCAGCACTTTCGTTTGGTAAGACACATATCTTTGTTTTTAGATATATTTTTCCCATGTGGAATGTTTCCCTATATATATGTATCTCCACAATCAAAGATATTCCTCTCTTCTGCTCTTATTTTGTACACCTCCATCCCCCAACCCTCCTTCCACTGACCCTTTAATCCGTGTTCTGCTTACATCTTTCCTTGATCATGAATGCTCACTTTACCATGTGCAGTCCACTCCCCCTGTCCCAATGATCTATCTCAGTGTTGATCCTTTGCCTCAAGTGATGCAAATGTATTACCGACTGCCACTCACCCTATGGTCAGGGCAGACCCACCACATCAGATACACTAGAAGGTGCCTCAACAGCAGAGCCTATGGTGAAACAAATGATACCTGAGCTGTTCCAAGCAATGCACCAGTTTCTCCGCCACCATTACACCTGAATACAGCAGACCATAGTTAAAAGCACCTTCAGCCAATCATGAACTGCAGCCAGATACTATTGTGTCCAACACATACCCTATCTATCCTACCATTCCTAACTTAAGAATTACACTATGAAAACAAACAAAAAAAAGCTAAATATGACTTACTACTGTTTGACAGAGGCAGATGGCTTCTCCCCACTCGAATAACATTATATTGAATATATTGTGTGTTCTTATCTAAGTGCCGGAATAATTTAATAACCTGTTTATGCACTTTAAAGAAATTTCACCTTCAACTTATTATGTGTACGCGCAATACCTAATAAACTTACAGTAAGCCTCTATTCCCTATGTTAAGTTTATTAATACCAGAGATTGCTGGTTCTCATTTACATAAGCTGAGATTAATTTGGAAGTCTCTCACCACATCCCCCTTGTCCCTTCCCTTCGTCTCTTGCCCATACCACCTGTATTAATACTGTACTTTTGTTCCAATGCGATCTTTGCACTCTCAATTGTGATTATTAGTTTTCCTAAAGGAATAAAAAATCATTTAGCATGATGTACTGTTTTTATGGTTTTTCAGTTGATTTTTGTTAATTATCTGTCAAAATATGGCAAATGAACTCAGCACTTCTACAACCAAGTCAATTAGTGGTATGTTATAACAGCTAATTATGTGATGGCAGAATGCTGTGAGTTGAGAGCTCCGAAGTTATGATAGATAACACTTGGCATGATACTCTGAAGTTTTTTTTCTCTGGTATGTTAACTTATTTTTCTATGAATCTAAGTACACTTAATGTGTCATACATATTTTGTGATGTTTCTGGACAGATATTCTGATGATGGGCAATGTCTGAAATGCATTACCAATTAGTCATCAAAAGTGGCTAAAACATATACTGTTGTTTGCTTAACATTTTCTGGTGATTTACCCATAATTATTTAATCCTTGCACACTATTTCCTTTTGCATTTATTTTAAAAATAAAAGTAACTTCCTTTACAGATATAATGGTACATTGTACATGGATATTCAATCTTTATCTTTTGCTTCATGGTTCTGCTAGTGTTTCAGCTTGTATTTATTTTTAATTGAATTATTAGAATTTTTTCTGTTTTCAGTGTGTCCACTTAAATTATGAATAATTTAAAAGTACATAAAACATTAAACCACATAACCTGCTGAAATACTAAGAAGCACTTCCAGAATTCCCAGAATGAGATTTTCACTCTGCAGCAGAGTGTGCGCTGATATGATACTTCCTGGCAGAGAATTTCTGTAGAATGGGTTACCACCATTATCGATCACTTTACAGAAAACTATCGAAACAATCATTTTAACTCTTTCACTTTACAATTTATTACTGTATTTGATGGGATGAATTTGTATAAGATACATTACTTCTTGAAAAGCTGCTGGCAACCAAAACTTTTTTTATTGAAAATGTATGTACAATATTATGCAAGTGTTTATTCATGCAAATAGTAATATTTAAATAACCTGAAAGTTAGTTGTTTCTGTAAGCTGCAAGATTTTGAAATATTTTCCAATTAATTCACAAAATTTAATTCCTTTATGCAATTTTCAAGTGCATCTTTACTTCAATGATACTTACTCTTTACTTTCACTTGCCTCTTTTTTTCCCATCACCTCCGTTAACTACCTTCCTTTCTTTCTTTTACAAATGTCTGCCAAGTCATCTGGTATAGCCTATCTAACCGATAACCAGTGTGGTGGGTTAATACGGATGCCAGGGAATTTTGTTTATGTTTAGATTGAATGCTTGTAAAATTGTAGTGCTTTAGGTGTGCGTACTTTGCACTCTGAACTGTAAAACCAAGTGGTTGTGTTCAGAGCAGGTAAGTTTGGGGCCAGACTGACCCCACTATACTGCTTGTGGGATTTCTATAGCGAACTGTTTCCTGTTCCTATAGATTGAAACGATGTTATATTCTCATAAAGAAATGAAAAAAAGTGATCAATTCCATGAATGGCTACAGTCTATCCTTGACTAAGTACAGCTACACACACACTGATTAACCAGAACCTTTTGACCATCTACCTAATAGCCGGTATGTCTATCTTCGGCACAGCTAACAGCGACAATGCGTTTTCGCACGGAATCAACGAAGCCTTGATACGTCGCTGGAGGGAGTTGGCACCACATCTGTGCAGACAAGTCCCCTAATTCTTGTAAATTTTGGGGAGTGGGCTCTGATGCCACGTTCAAGTTCAATCACATGCCAGTCTGTGTGATGGGCAAAATTAAGTGTGTCTGTATGATCACCCTGTGTGAACAAGTTCTTAAATGCAAAATTTAGGACTTCTGTCTTTCTTTTGCCCTCTTCTACAGAAAGTAACCAGCTACAACACCGAGTTGGGCCGTTATCCGGATTATATAGCAGCCATGACAGTAATTCAGAGTTAGGTGAAGAAGCAGAAAATGAGAACGAGGTAGAAAATGAAGAGGTGTTGGAAGAGGTCATATTTTGATCTAGCACTTACCAGGCATTGGTCCTGCATAGGTCTCCAAAATTCTTGTTCTGAATGCAGCATCTGGTCATTCCATGTAATGGGTAATATTTTTGGAGAAATTCTTAGGGCAATGAATGATTTTTTCTTCTTTTTGTGAATCCATCAGAGGTGGGATATAGGACTGCAGCTGGCTTCAAATTCTTGTGAAAAACCTTGTACCAAACAGCTGTTTTACTTTTTATAAATCCTTTACTATATGCAACTAGTTTCGGCATCCCATTAACCTTAAGGCTATACATAAACCACCAGATAAATATATCACATAGTTGGTCTGCATTATGCAGGTGCCACCAGGTTTTTTACTAGATTCCACGGACTTCTTCAGACTGACGTGGACACCTCAGTCATAAGACAACTAGTTATATTTCTGCAATTATATGCATGGTATCCATTCTTTCAGAGAGCTGAAAGAACAGTCACCATGCATACAATTGCATCTATACATAGCCTAGCTTGGCATTGGGGAACTTTCTTCAGTTCAGATGCACTCATACACTCAGAGCCACTTGCAGGAATATCTCATGGATACAGTGAGTGAGATGGACTGCTGCAGTGAGGGTACTACTGCAGTAGTAGTGACATATGGAATTTCGGGTCAGATGGGAGACTTGCTGAGGTAATCCACATAGTCGTAATGGGCACTGTGTCTGGGTAGTGAAGTAGTCAGTGCAACTGCCTTGACAGCAGGAGTGACGGGTGCAAATCCGAATCCAGTAAAAATTTTCTTGCGTCACCATTGATATAGGTCAACACAGCAAGAAAGCATTTAATAAAATTATCATAATACTTTTAGTCAGAGGCATCCACATGGAACTGAAGGAGACATTCACAGAATCTAATAAAAAACTGCTGGGACCTGCACAATGGAGACCAACTATGTAGACATGTTTATCTGGTGGTTTGCATACAGCCTCAAGATGGCTGCCGTTGAGTCACCAAAACTATATGTAATAATGGATTGATAATAGAAAAACAGATGTTTTATACAAGGTTTTTCACAAGAACAAATGAAAAAATTCTGAAAAACCAGACTATTTCTCCAACAGAAAATACCTGATTGGCAATGTGTCATGCAATTTAAGGCATCTTGAGATTATTATCCGATTCAGCTTTCTTGAAGTAAAAATGTATTTACAATGATGCCTACACAAGTTTATCTTGTTGTCCATCTTTTCTATAACCTTTTCAAGCTTTATAATAAAATTTGTATGAAACGTTTACTGTACATGTTTACTTATCCTGTAACTACAGCTAACTGATGCATAACATAGTGCTATTGTGATGGGTTTACTCATATGTTAATTCAACCAATGGGTTTGGTTCTTGAGGTTTCAAAAAAATATAACATTTCCATATATTATGCACATGTCAGAACCATTTCAATGTAAACATTTAAATTATGGTGAGGAGTATGTGATTTTCAACATGCTTCACAAGTTTGATTTTAATTGCTTTAACCAAAGAAAACTAGTTTGAACTTCTTGCACAGCCCACTTTTGTATATTATCCCTTAAATGTCACAAAGTTGCCAGCAGCCATGGCAGACGGCTCTGCTGTGGCTGGTGTTGGCCTCATAGCACTTACCACATTAAGTAATTACCAGACATTAACTGAATTACTGGGCAAAAACATTCCATTAAAGGAAAATTCTTCAGACAGACATTAGAATTTTGGCTGCACTTTTTAAACAAGACTTCTAGATGCATATACTTCATGCTCAAGGTCCCAAAAAGCTGTTAACACATCGACTACAGTATTGTCACTAAAAGCCACACACCTGATGCCATATGCCTGGTGACAAAACATCCATCACCAAGCACGTCATAACCGACATGTTAAATATAGAAAATTAGACCAAGAAAGTCAGCAAAATAGATTCTCGGGAACTGTTTTAATATAAAAAATAATAACTGGAACTGAATAAACAATTTTCAGCTTGTCCAAGCAAATTTTTCTCTTTGACTTCATTCAGTTGTCAACTGGAAAACATTCATACTGTAGGATTCTGGTGAATACTCATACTTTAACTTTGAAAAATAGCAAAACCATTTGAAATGACTGTGTACATAGTCCAATTAATGTTACAGTATAGTAGATATTTCAGTTACATTTTGTTAACTATATGCAATAGGATAAATGAGTCAAAAGAAACACACAAACACAGACATTTTCTTTATGAAGTACACTCGGATTTCCACATCATCCTGAGGTACCGAGTATGATGTGTTACTCATTTTTTTACATGGCGAGTTTCCCCAGTAGGCCTGTAAACCATGATACCCAAACATGCACACACAACTGTAGGACAGATAAATTTAATTCTTAGAGTATGTGTGATCAAAGCCAACATGTACACTTAACACTTCACTGTCAGGTTGCACCAACGCACTAGCAACATTAGACTTTTCTGCCAGGGTTGGTTTACCAAAGACACTTTTTCGACTGAAGTTCTATTTGTTAGATGTTCGTTGAACTGGCATCTTCTCATTGCTGGCACAGTATTGACCTTCTTTCTTGGAGCGAGAGTTAACAAGTGACAGCAATTTCTTCCCACAGCTGTAGATTTTGCTCACTATCTCCCGGTATTTCTAAATTGTTCCTTTTGCTAAGAGAAATCTGTTACACATGAAACTGGATTCCAATCTGGGTTCCATGCGTTGAGCGATACGAAAAAAAAAAAAAAAAAACAGTTTCTTCACAATTTATGGACAGGAAAAATAAGGTTTGTTAATTACCCATTGCGGATTACAAAGATTGTGACTTAAATGTCTTCTAAGACTAGGCTGTTAATACAAATAATCCTTTCATGTGAACTGAAAGAAACTTTGCAGTACAACATTGCACCAGATTACTGAATTCACAAAGAACGAAATTCTATAGTTTTACCAGAAACGATCCTACTATTGAATAGTGAAAACTTAATATTATGCGGTGTTTTTTACCGTCCATTGACTGGAATACAATCTTTTCATCCGCAGTTCGTACCATGTGTTTTTTCCTCCACATGTGCTCTCAAACTAGCCAAGAGGGACCCCCCCTTGGGCGAAACGATAAAATACCTGACGGCTTACCAGAGAGGACATTATCATCGTTGATAAAGAACGTCCGTCCTCAGAGACCAAAAACAGGAAAAGTTAACGTAATATTGGTAAACTGCAGGAGTATCCAGGGCAAGGTTCCTGAATTAGTATCTCTTATTGAAGGAAATAGTGCGCATATAGTATTAGGAACGGAAAGTTGGTTAAAACCGGAAGTGAACAGTAACGAAATCCTAGACACAGAATGGAATATATACCGCAAGGATAGGATAAACGCCAATGGTGGAGGAGTATTTATAGCAGTAAAGAATTCAATAATATCCAGTGAAGTTATTAGCGAATGCGAATGTGAAATAATCTGGGTTAAGTTAAGTATCAAAGGTGGGTCAGATATGATAGTCGGATGCTTCTATAGACCACCTGCATCAGCAACCGTAGTAGTTGAGCGCCTCAGAGAGAACCTGCAGAATGTCGTGAAGAAGTTTCGTGATCATACTATTGTAATAGGGGGAGACTTCAATCTACCAGGTATAGAATGGGATAGTCACACAATCAGAACTGGAGCCAGGGACAGAGACTCTTGTGACATTATCCTGACTGCCTTGTCCGAGAATTACTTCGAGCAGATGGTTAGAGAACCAACTCGTGAAGCTAACGTTTTAGACCTCATAGCAACAAATAGACCGGAACTTTTCGACTCCGTGAATGTAGAAGAGGGTATCAGTGATCATAAGTCAGTGGTTGCATCAATGACTACAAGTGTAATAAGAAATGCCAAGAAAGGAAGGAAAATATATTTGCTTAACAAGAGTGATAGGGCACAAATCGCAGAATATCTGAGTGACCACCATCAAACGTTCATTTCTGAGGAAGAGGATGTGGAACAAAAATGGAAAAAATTCGCCTTAGATAAGTTCGTACCGACTAAGGTCCAAAGCGAGGGGAAAGATCCACCGTGGTATAACAATCATGTACGAAAGGTACTATGGAAACAAAGAAAGCTTCATCATAGGTTTAAGAGTAGTCGAATCATAGCTGATAAGGAAAAGCTGAACGAAGCGAAAAAGAGCGTAAAGAGAGCAATGAGAGAAGCATTCAACGAATTCGAACATAAAACATTGGCAAACAATCTAAACAGAACCCTAAAAAGTTTTGGTCATATGTAAAATCGGTAAGCGGATCTAAATCCCCTATTCAGTCACTCGTTGACCACGATGGCACCGAAACAGAGGACGACCGAAGAAAGGCAGAAATACTGAATTCAGTGTTCCGAAACTGTTTCACTGCGGAAAATCGTAACACGGTCCCTGACTTCAGCCGTCGCACGGACGCCAAAATGGAAAATATTGAAATAAACGATATCGGAATTGAAAAACAACTGCTATCACTTAGTAGCGGAAAAGCATCCGGACCAGACGAGATACCCTTAAGATTCTACAGTGATTATGCTAAAGAACTTGCCCCCTTTCTATCAGCAATTTATCGTAGATCGCTGGAAGAACGTAAAGTACCTAGCGACTGGAAGAAAGCGCAGGTCGTTCCCATTTTCAAGAAGGGTCATAAATCAGATGCGAATAATTATAGGCCTATTTCGCTTACGTCAATCTGTTGTAGAATAATGGAACATGTTTTGTGTTCTCGTATTATGACGTTCTTAGATAATACAAATCTCCTTCATCATAACCAAAATGGATTCCGCAAACAGAGATCATGTGAAACTCAGCTCGCCCTATTTGCCCAAGAAATTCACAGTGCCGTAGACACTGGCGAGCAGATTGATGCCGTATTCCTGGACTTCAGGAAGGCATTTGATACGGTTCCGCACTTACGTTTAGTGAAAAAAATACGAGCTTACGGAATATCGGACCAGGTTTGTGATTGGATTCAGGATTTCCTAGAAGAAAGAACACAACATGTCATTCTTAACGGTTCAAAATCTGCAGGTGTAGAGGTAATTTCGGGAGTACCGCAGGGAAGCGTGATAGGACCTTTATTGTTTACAATATACATAAATGACTTAGTTGACAACATCGGTAGCTCCGTGAGGCTATTTGCAGATGACACGGTTGTCTACAAGAAAGTAGCAACATCAGAAGACTCGTACGTACTCCAGGAGGACCTGCAGAGGATTAATGCATGGTGCGACAGCTGGCAGCTTTCCCTAAACGTAGATAAATGTAATATAATGCGCATACATAGGGGCAGAAATCCATTCCAGTACGATTATGCCATAGGTGGTAAATCATTGGAAGCGGTAACAACCGTAAAATACTTAGGAGTTACTATCCAGAGCGATCTGAAGTGGAATGATCACATAAAACAAATAGTGGGAAAAGCAGGCGCCAGGTTGAGATTCATAGGAAGAATTCTAAGAAAATGTGACTCATCGACGAAAGAAGTAGCTTACAAAACGCTTGTTCGTCCGATTCTTGAGTATTGCTCATCAGTATGGGACCCTTACCAGGTTGGATTAATAGAAGAGATAGACATGATCCAGCGAAAAGCAGCGCGATTCGTCATGGGGACATTTAGTCAGCGCGAGAGCGTTACGGAGATGCTGAACAAGCTCCAGTGGCGGACACTTCAAGAAAGGCGTTACGCAATACGGAGAGGTTTATTATCGAAATTACGAGAGAGCACATTCCGGGAAGAGATGGGCAACATATTACTACCGCCCACATATATCTCGCGTAATGATCACAACGAAAAGATCCGAGAAATTAGAGCAAATACGGAGACTTACAAGCAGTCGTTCTTCCCACGCACAATTCGTGAATGGAACAGGGAAGGGGGGATCAGATAGTGGTACAATAAGTACCCTCCGCCACACACCGTAAGGTGGCTCGCGGAGTATAGATGTAGATGTAGATGTATTGAAGGAATAGCTGCAGTCGTCTTGTGGGCACTTAATCTTACCTTCTGTGTTTGGCTCTACATCGTGCATTTTCCTGATGTGCGGGTATAAAGTTTTTCGAAGCTGAAATGCTTTATCGCACACAAAACACATGTTGGAATCTGCCATTATAAACATAGGCCTAGAACACACAACAGTGAAGTACTATACTGAGTTAGCGACACAATGTATCGACAGACGAATGGCCTCGTTTAAAGAACAGCGCGTTTCAGAAAGTAGCAACGATCTGGATTGGCTGGTGTGGGAGACGACGTCATGGCACGACGTGGCCAATCAGCAAAGCCAATTCTTTGGCGTCCCCTAGACGCAAGTTGATTATGGTCCTATAAGACGAAAACTACTTTAATCTTGATCAGACACAGTTTTAATCTGTGAGGAAGTGAAGAAAAATGTTCAAATGTGTGTGAAATTTTATGGGCCTTAACTGCTAAGGTAATCAGTCCCTAAGCTTACACACTACTTAACCTAAATTATCCTAAGGACACACAGAAGCGTCTCGCGGGGCCCGAGGAATCATGACGTCATATCATGGCATGACGTCGTCTCTCATGCAAGCCAATATCGCTGGTAGTTTTCGAAACGCGGATATACTTTGAACATGGCATGCTGATGCCTTGTGGATTTGTGTATGATGGCGGGATTTGTGTGCGTTAAAGCTTTTCAATCACGGAAAAAAATTGATAATACTTGCTGAAAAAGCACATGTTTGCAGAGGAGAAAGGATAGTTTATATTCCAGACAGTGGACGGTAAGTAACTTCCGTTAGTAATCTTATCATGCGCAAGAAAAGTAAAATGTATGGTAAATCTACAGAAATTTCATTCTTTGTGCCTATAGTATTCTGATGCATTATGTTACTCAGTAAAGTTTCTTTCAATGCATCTATGTGGATTATTTGTGGTAACGGCGTATTCTCATAACAAATGGCTTCGGTATTTAAGTTGCAATCATCGTAACTTTTTCCTGATCAAAAATTGTGTAGTAACTGTATTCTAACAGTAACCTGCACATTTGAAAACTTTTGAATGTTCACAATTAATCATTGACCATAGTCAGTATTTTTGACAGTAAAATAGATATGAATTGCAGTGACTGAATCCAGATTTGTGAGTGGTGTAATGTGTTTTTGTAGTGGATGTTTCAGAGTTTCTGAAGTGAAAGTCCAAGGAAGAGAAGACAACGAGAAGTAGCTTTTTTTGTCTGTTTCGTGGTTTATAGGCCTACTGGGGAAACTCGCCATGTAAAAAAACGAGTAACGCATCCATCTTGGTACCTCTATGGTGATGTGGAAATCCGAGCATTGTTAATAAAGAAATTAATTCTGTGTATGTCTTTCTTTTGATTCCTTTATCATGTTGCTTATAGTAGACCAAATTTAATTAAAATACCCAGGTGATAATTTCAACATAAATTGGACTATGTGCATAGCTGCTTCTCACAGGCAAAGTATAAATATTCACCATCCTCTGGCATGCGTGTTCACTAGTCAGTTATGGCAAAAGAAATCACTGACTCAAAGCATAATTTGCTTGGTAGACATAATTGGAAATGGCCTTTTTAGTTATAAGTTTACATTATTAGATTATAGTACTCCCTGAAAGATTATCTTCTGCATTTCTTGGCCCTGACATGATTAGGTCTGGAATACAGCATTAAGTGTGCTGCTCTGCTGTCAGCAGCATGGTAGTCAATGTGTTAAGCAGTCGTTTAGGAACTAGTGTGAAGTATATGCATCTGTACAGCCTTGGCTAAAAGGATACAGCTAGAATGCTAATTACTGTTTCAGGAATTATCCTTTACACAGTTAAATATATTATGTTAAATATGTATCTAAAACTGAATTCATGAATAACTTTGTAGTCATTTAAATAAAAATACTGCAAACCGAAAAATCGTCTTGAAATGGTAAGGGATATCAAATATGAGTAAATATTTTTCCTTGGTAAGATTAAAGTGTAAAATTGCTGATACCTGGTTGTTACCATGAGATCAGTGCTGGCCCCAGCAGAGCAATCTGCTGTGACCACCGGCACCTTCATGCCAGCCAGCGGGTTAATACACAAAACAGGGCAGTGCAAGACTTGGTCCGTAATTGTCATTGGTTGAAGCAACTGAAATTAAATTTCTGAGGTATGCTGGAACTGTGTTATTGGTATATTCCCCAGCATGATACTAAATCTTTGCATTGAAATGGCACTGACAGTGTGTAATATATTTTGCAACCGAGAATAGATACTTAAAAATTTATGTGGGAATATATTTCAAGAAACCCTTTCAAACCAAACCTGACAATTATATTGACACACCAGTAAACCCACCTGAATGGCACACTGGGTTACACAAGCATTAGCTGTAGGTGTAGAATAGGTAATTTACACAGAAAACTTTTCATACAGATTTTATTGTAAAGCACACTGAAGTTAAGGGAAAGATGCAATGCCTAGATGAGATAAACATGAACACACAATAACTCGTTTTGCTCAGATATATGGAAAATTAACTGTAGTATTATATGATGTATAACATATATATGACATATAACACACCTGAGGTGCAAATTTGTGGAGAGGAGAGATTGCATTGAACCTGTTGTGTATGGTGCATATTTTGTTGCAGTGCTGGGATGATGTCATCCAGATTTCAAAATTAGGCGTCTTGTAATGAAACTCCCGTCAGTTTTAATATTTAAAAATAAACAAGCCTGAAAAAGGAAGCTGAATTGGACTTTAAATTAAATTGCAAAAATTTTCTTGTTTTGCACATTCATTGCAGCTGACACTTAAAAGCTCGTGGCTAGTAGCTCTTATTGACCTTTGTGTCAGCCACAGTGAACATGTTGAAGATTTTAAAGTAACAAAGTAGTTGTTGACATTCTGGTATTAATGGATGGCAGCAGGAAACACAGCAATGAAAAAATGTGAATTACTTAAACCAGGAATTAAACAAGTCTACATAGCTATGAACACAGTCAAAAAATGGTTGGTTCAAATGGCTCTGAGCACTATGGGATTTAACTTCTGAGGTCATCAGTCCCCTAGAACTTAGAACTACGTAAACCTAACTAACCTAAGGACATCACACACATACATGCCCAAGGTGGGATTCAAACCTGCAACCATATTGGTAGCGCGGTTCCAGACTGTAGCGTCTAGAACCGCTCGGCCACCCCGGCTGGCGAACGCAGTCATTTCACACTTCTTATTCACTGCATATTTGTGTGCTATATCTAATACAGTAACCTTTTATTTTCTCATCTTTGATCTGGAACACGTGTCACATCTTTCTTGTTTTCCTAGAGCAACTCTAGGTTTACAAGATCCACATTTCAGAATTCTGGTAATTGCTAGTCCTACCTCATGCTGAAAGTGTGGGTTGATAGCTGTCTCTTCAGATATGATCTCATCAACTGCCATTTCAGAAACTCGAAGCAAAAATGTGATTATTCAATTTTCTGTCAGTGATGAATATATCACTAATGTATAGGTATGTTCATGATGGTATAGAACAGTGCAGGGCCATCTTCTGGAACACCTGCTGGGTAGACTAAACTGTGCACTTCTAATACAGGGTTCCCAGGACTTTGTACTGGGATAATTTCTTTTGTTGATTTGTGTAAATGACAAAATACTGCTCCTCAAATTCAAGGATCGTTCTGTATGCTGATGCTACACCCATTGCATGCAAGTGTAAAGATCATGAGCAACTACAAAAACTATGAAACTGTATTACAAATGAAATAATTCAGTATTTCTATGAAAGTCATCTCATTGTCAGCACAAGATAGCAGCAGTAACAGATTTTCACCCCACAAGAGAGATTTTGAAATTCAGCTGTGCACTGGAACTGATATTGTCATCAAAGAAAACTACTGCTTGGTTACGCTTAAACTTTCTATATTTAACATGTTATAACATGGAAACTAATTACCATACAAGAACGTAATTTGGTAGCATTAATGACAAGGACATGTGGAAGAGAAATAATGCAGAATCAATTCAATTGAAACACTTTTAATGGGCTGCTACAGTACACCATACCATTACATACCAGTACCATTACTGGTGACGGTGATGGAGGCTGTTATGAAAAGCTAGCGATATCATTCAAATCTGATATGGCAAGTTAACAGAACTTTTGATCCATGTGAGTAAAATTATTGTGTAAAATCGATAGTGCAGATTCTTACAGAAGTCTCTTCAGGGCCTTCGGAGTCTTTCATTTACATGTCAACATATTTACTCCCTAATAGTATTTGTTGTTCATAATAGGGGTAATTTTACTCTGTTCAGTGAAATGAACTGGCAAAATACTGGAAGGAAAAACAATGTCCATGTCGACTATACATCCCTGCCTATGATTCAGAATGGAATTTCAAATTCTGATCAAAAGTCTTTAACAGGTTGCTGCTAGACATCAAGCAGAAAACTGAAAATCCTAAGATATTAAAAAAATACAGAGTAAAATTATTATTTTATTAGCCTCTCCTGAAGGATGCATATGCTAGTTAACACTAAGGTTCAAATTAACATTATATGTCGGGCTGTCAGTACTCATTGTAAAATTCTGAAATGCTTTGCACAAAGTATGAGAGAAAAACAGCACTTGAATAAAAAAACCATTTCTAGCTTTCAGGGTCATTACTTCCTTCCTCTGGGAGGATGAATATGTTTTGTGACTGGAAATGAGGGGAAGATCACTTAGACCACCCGTATAGAACACTTATGTGACACATTCATGAGCACTGCTCCAAAAATTTGAGATCCAGGTCAGATTTAAGCAACACATTGAAGCAACTCAGAGGCTGGATGCTAGATAGGGTACCAGTAGTTTCAAACTGTGTGCGAGTATTATTTTGTATAACACTATTGAGAAAATTTAGAAAGCATGAGAAATCAGGGCTCGGATGATAGACAGCCTTTCTTCCCTCTCTCTATTTGCGAGTGGAATGGGAAAGAAAATGATTTGTAGTGGTACAAGTTACTCTCCACCAGGTACCATTTGGTTGCTTGTGTAGTATGTATATACACAAAAATACGGAAGAAAATTGTGACTGCCTACTACATTAAGAAGTAATAGTTGAACTAACCTAAAGCTTCGTGATTTACTTCAAATGTTTTGTCCCACTGACACACTGTGACAATCAGTGACTTGCATCTATAGCAGTCTTACAATTTGGAGATGTCAGTATTGCTTCGATCTATTAATATTCCCTCATTGAGCTCTTTTTATCTTAAGATCACATAAACTGGATTTTTGAGAAACTACATACAGGAAGATGTGATTGGCATATAGCTGATTGTTTACAGGAAAACAACGATCAAAATTTAATCATATCGGTAACACACACATGGCAAGAGCACATATCTGGGCTAGAGCACTATACTGGATTTTGCCCCCTCCCCCCCTTTTCCCTAGAAACCTTCACTGGAGTAATAACTTTATTTGTAGCATAGTCTGAGGTCTACATTAGGTTGAAAAGCGATGATTTCGTTGGCAGTTGTGGAACACAGCGAATGAGAAATAAAGGTTGTGGTAACAGACAGACGTGTGTCTTTGCCTAATATTTGTTTGCGGCATATTTAAATGCACTTTCCCACATTTAACGCATTTCTCATAATAAAAAAAAAATAAAACTACTAGCTCATCCCCAAAAAACATATATTAGAAAATGAACAAGCATCCGACGCGTTTTGATGCATATTACATACAGATATCGTACACAAACTGGAAAAATGCAATGGGCGTTCCACTAAGCATCCTTTACCATATTTGATTCGTTTTTCTGCATTTGCTACTGCTGGTACGGGTTCAAAGACAAATTTGTGCTCAAACGTCTCAGTGGTAGTTAGCCTACATTAGTAAGCTGCAGTTAATACGTCAAAAACATTTAGACACATTGTCCGCAATGCGTAATATGTGTTATGCTATAAATCATTTTGCTTTTCGACCAATAATTTGTAATCAGTTGGCTTCAATCAATTACGTACGACTCTAATATGTAACTTTGACTACGCTGCGGATTTATCATGTCACCATAATCCAGATTATTCGCATTTAAACCTTCTTTCTACATTTTATTCTGTTAATGGAAGCTTCATTCAAACAATCTGGATTGCTTTGACATTCCAAAACAACAGCTGAAGGCAGGTCTGTATAAACGCTGTAGCCAACATGTGACGTCACTTACGTCAACAGAGTTGTTTACAGGTCTAGTCACCAGGCAGCGCTGTCACGCTTTCAGCCTTTCTGATGACGTCATGAAGCGAGTCCTCGGGGCCCGCGAGACGCACGTAAGGACACATACATGAGGGAGGGCTCGAACCTCTGGCGGCACCAGCCGCACAGTCCATGACTGCAGCGCCTGAGACCGCTCGGCTAATCCTGCGCGGCGAAGTGCAGAACTCCAGTATGTAGGATCGACTACTCTGTAACTTTTAACGGTATTTCGTCTGTACGCCGAAAGTGTGCACCTTTTTAACACAACTGCTGTGAGACTGCCGGTAGACCAGTAGAGGCTCATGTCTGATTCCGTGTGCCTATTCAGAGGGTATATAAAGTCACAAAAAACAAAGTTCCAGGCATTGAACAGGATGTCGTGTCTTAGTTCCTGTACACTGGCGCTAATTAAGAAATACAAATTGATCTACAGTATTGCATTATACACTTTACTAAATGCAGTGGAGCATGTGGCTAGCATTGGGCATGAACCTCTTTTCTGTCAGCTGGCAGCCTAGTGGAAACCCAAAATTATTTTTCAACAAGCTATTGTTTTGCTGTCGACCAATGGAAAACTAGTACTCCAGAGATCACTGTATCACTGCAACAGCTGGTTTCTTGTCATTGGTCTGCTGTGTGTTCTTCCACATCAAATGTGTCTGGTTGATTGAATGAACTACACATTATTATCACATATAAATGCCTTGATTTTGAAATCCGTAAATACATTATGGGGTCCTGGCTTCGATTCCTGGCTGGGTTAGGTATTTTCTCTCCCCGGGGACTGGGGGTTTGTGTTGTCATCATCATCGTGATAATGGCTAGATTGGACTGCGTAAAAAATGAGGTTTGAAAAAATTAGGACTTTGTACGGGTGCTGATGACCTTGCATTTGAGCGCCACACAAGCCAAACAACAAACAACGTAAATAAATTTGTGAAGAATTGAAGCTAACCAAAAGCAATAAATTGGCAAAGAATAGCCTTTTTGAAACAACCTAGTGCACGAATGTGTATTACCAGTAGTTTAGTGGCTGCTAATGCTGCTGTAAAAAATTTAAACAATAAGAAATGAGAAATAGGAGTAAAGTAATGGTATCTATGGAATATGGCATAGCAAACCCTAATTTCCCATAAAAATACTGTCGAAAATACAAATGATGTACACAGAAATCAAGATTTGCTGTTGACTGATATTTATTGTAAGCAAAAACTATAAAAAAAACGGTGAAACAGGCAAACCACAAACATCATGCACAGTAACCTAGATCTTTCCAAGGCCTTCGATACAGTAGATCATCAAATTCTCCTTGACAAACTGGAGGCAATAGGCATCAGAGGAATCTCCAAGATAGAACTCAGGTTGTGGAACTCACCTCACCTCATCTCAGAATAAGCAAAAACTAAAGTGTGTTTCTGATGCTAAGAAAATGGAAATAGGTGTCCCTCAGGGTAGTGTTCTTGGCCCCCTATTATTCCTAATCTATATAAATGACATTGAAAGGCCCAACAGATCATCAAAAATTATGTTATTTGCAGATGATACAAGCATAATTATAAGCGATGACAGCAAATGGTTATTCACGACAGCTGAAAAGGTTCTGAAGGGTGTGCAACAGTGGTTTTACGTGAGTAAGTTAACACTCAATTTAAATAAAACCAAATTACATATAGTATGGTAAAGTAAATGAGAAGGATGATCACCATTTATCATTGAGTGCCCATGAAATAGAGAAAGTCTGGTCTACAAAATTTCTGGGCATGTACATTGATCAGCACTTGAGCTGGAAAGACCATATCACATACATATCCAAAAAACTCAATTCAGCATGTTTTGCACTGAGAATACTTTCTAGAGTTTGCAGTGCAGAATGTACAAGATTAGTGTTTATGGCTTATTTCGATTCTATTATATACTATGGAATAACATTCTAGGGTGCAACTAAATGTCGCTTGATTGAGGTTTTTAAATTACAGAAAAGGGCCATTAGAATTATTACACACAGCTCCTCACAGACACACTGCAAGTCCTTGTTCATGCAGCTAAACATACTTACAGTACCATCTTTGTACATATTAAAAAGAATTCTGCATACAAGAACACACTTGAGTAATTTACGTATAAATTCAGATCTTCGTAACTACAATACACGTATCTGTAAGAATCTGCATGTAGAAAGAACAATAAAAACAAAAACTCAAAAACATTTGAGCCACTATGGAATAAAGCTTTATAATACTCTGCCACTCTGCATCAGGTGAACAGAAGATGAAGGAAAATTTAAGTCAGAATTAAAAAAGTTTGTGATAAATAGATATTTTTATAGCACAGAGGAATATTTTGAATCCTTAAATCACTAACTGATAGTTGTATTGTTAATATCATGTTCTCATTGTCAGTTCTGTCTCATTTATACTCTTTTTAACTCTAAAATTATGTGTAATGTGTTTTCGAAAATGTATTAAATATATATAAATCCATCACATACGGTACATGTTAAAGGAGCATGTAAAAGAACAACACATTAATTCAATGTTTTATTTTCAACATATTATATAATGTTAATTTTATGTTTTTTAATTCAATGTTTTAATTTTCAACCTAATGTTAATTTTTGTGTTTGATAGAAATTTGTAATATTGTGCTATGCATATTCTGAGCAGTATTATGACAATTCCTATATCATGTAAATGATGAGAATAAATGAAATGAAAGTAAGATATGTGAATACTTTCATACAGACTGAGCCAAATATTTAAACATCATATTAAAAGTCGTGTTTTACAAGAACAATTTCCACTCGATAAATCAGATTTTGATGTAAACTTAGCAGTGTGAAAAAAGGGGAAAAACATTGTTTGATTTGCGAACTTTGTATGTTACCTCTTGACATCTGTATTGAATGCACTCGTTGATGATAGAATAGCATGTCTAGTCAGATAAAACAATACAAATAAACAACAAAGTTTTTACAGATCTGTCGCCAAAGGAGCCCTACACACAAGGTAAAGCAGGTCTCTGCTGTTACATTTCTCTATGCAATGTAGCGTGGTATCCTAGGGATGATCAGATTGGTCCATGTGATCAGTTTTCTGGTAGTCGTGGTATACCACAATGGATATCCTCATATCAGTGGTGCTACATACTATTGTATCCCTCTGCACTTGATTTTGTGCATGGGATCAGTAATGAGTCTGACTTGACAATACTGATGTTGGAGAGTCCCAGTGGCAGTAAAGCATAGCTCTTAGGGGATAGAGGAGGGCAGGTTGGTTAGAGGCTGTAATGTTTCCAGGCTGGTATGTCTGGATACAAGGGATCTCAATCCATGTGGACCAAATGTGATGTGGGGCGAGTTACTGCAGCACTGGTGGTAGGAGCACCTTTCGTTATATGCTGAGGTGGAGATCACAGGCAGGTACATTTGCCTGCTTCTGCTGAGGATGATGAACATGTTCTAGCAGCTGCTGCAGTCACAGTAGATAAGCTGGGAATTCCTAACACTGCAGCCTGAGGCAACCTGGATGTCTACCAAGAGACTATGGCCACATTGTTGTGCCTGGAGAGAAGCTGTATTGAAAGCTTGACCCTCAGGTCAAGTCAGGAGAGGATGCTGGGTCTGAGATTGGTTGCCATGAAGCAGTTTGGCAAGGTATTTACCAGCAACCTGAGTCTAAACCAAAAGGGCATAAGAGCTTTTTATGTTGGAATGTCTTAACTGGTCTTCTACATTTCGATCTTGAATGCACGTAGTATTTGTTCTACCTATTTTATTGTAAGTGGAAGGAAATTGTAAATAGGTGCTTGATGCCATGGCATCCACAGAGCTCCACAAACAGATCCACAGAGAGCTAGAGGCCATTTTGTCACTAAGGCTGTAGGGAAGCCTTCGAGGGCAAAAATGCTCAGTAACGTCCAGATGGTAGACTTTACTGAAACGACGTGCGATTTGAGGCTATGGACAGTGCATCAATATTTAAATAACTTGTTGGCTTACACGGAATACTGGAGGAATATCCACTTAAGAAAAGAGTGCATGGCTGCAGTCCTTCCGATACCATCTGGGACCAAATAAAGCCAATAGAGGTTCATGGTCATTTACTGAAAGTAATTTTAGTATGTAAAGGTAACTGCATTCTTCATGTATGGTAGCTGGAATATCCATATAAATTTACACATAACTGACTCACACTGAATTCAGTTTTGTAGATATAAGCAAACAGATGTTACACTCCATTTTGCCTGTGATAGGATAACACTGCACCAATACAATACTTTAATGCATCCATGGCAAGGACCAGCAGTACTAGTCAAATCTGATATAAGACATGGGACCAGTCATCGGCTACTGTCATGGCAACATCGACTACTGAAACTGATACAGGTATAGAAAATCGATACAATGCATGAGGTTTTCTTCGAATATTCTATGGTCTTTGTTCAATACTTTCGTTATTGTCTTGATGTGTACTTGTGGTGTTGAAGTGTGTGTCTCTTACTGTGTGTGGTGCAATTAGTAGCAAAATTTTCTGAACATTATCCTACATACTCGTAACTATGAAACTCCCACACTGGTGGCCCACGACAATCGTACATTTTCAATGAACTCAGGAAACACACAATGCTGCCTTCCCACCAAGACAATCGACATTGTGGACCATCAAAGGCTATTAGGATCTTTCACCAATATTGGTTATATTTCTAATGGACTACATAGGGCAGTGAAGAACATGGGGCCATACAGGTATGAGGTTACTGGTGCAGCAGAGACTGATACTGAGAAGTGTTACTGAGTGTACAACAGACTTTAGTACCCTTGTACATCATCATGTTCATACCCCTGAAACGAAATGTGCTTCTTCTCCAGCTTTTAAGGTGATGAATTCATTCTTACTCCTTGGTGGAACTCAGCCAGTCATGTCATACAAAACGATATCCAAGTTTTCTACCAAACCACAACTGATCAATGCAGTTATGTTTGACAATACACCTGTATCGACTCAGTGCCATAGTGACACACTTCCAACTATGTTTCCACTGTCCAGCGTGTTTTACAAAAACTGCTTCAGTTCCTACCAGAACAGCCACAGAATTGGTTCGCCATTATGGAATCTGTTTTTCCACTCACATTGTTAGTTATGATACAGTGGAATATCTCGCATTATTGTGTCATATGGGTCAACACGTTCCATCATCAGAGATGTGTTTCTATCACGACCTATTACTTGAAAATCTGAGGTGACTAAGGCTGCATTATTACAATGATTATTCAAATCACCTGAGGAAGAAATCTGCCAAGCTATTTTCTCACAGCAGTTGAATGGACAGACACCTTCACCGTTTTGGCACCACATATATACTTAAGTGAATCCTAAATTAATAACAGACAATATGCTGTGGGGCATAGGGGCCAGTAAATTACCTCACGAAATTCCAGTGTCCCTGATTACTAATGAAGGACTCATATGAGAAGTTAAACTACAAATGGCTGACCGTGTTTTCACATTAAGAGATGGACATCCTTATTACCTAGCAGCCAGTAGCGAAACATGCATCCAGCCGCCATACTCGTTATCTTCTGATGAAGTGTTGGGTTCGAATCCATTGTGTGTCTTTATAGCCACTGGACCACAGGCTCCTCTGACTCGCCTGCAACAGCTATACCAATCACACACTCCTGGAAGGGGTGTCATGGACATTTGTGGGGGGAGCCATGAACAGTGGTGGCAGTGGAACTTCCTGTGTGCTGAAGGGTGTGCGCATCACACCCTGGCCCTGACTGTCTATTCCACTTGCTGCCTTTGTCACCCTCACATCAGAGCACACTTGGCGTATTCTTGCAGCTGCCATATCGCATGAGGAGCTCAGTTGGAAACTGCTATCCCAGTTGACAAGATCATCATGAAACCATATCTCTACTGCCTCTTTGATGATCGAGTCCCAGCACCTGTTTGCCCATCACAGCATCTTGGTCTTTGCAAAGATAAACTTGTGACATCATTGAGACTGTGCTCTGCAACTGCAGATTTAACCGTTTGACCAAGGCGAATGCTTCTCACATCTTCAGAGCACCACTGCAAATTACATCACTGTGTGTGGCCAACATATTATTCACCACATTCACAACTGATGCTCTAGACTCCAGGCGTCCATAGTCCTAATTTGTCTTTCATTAAGCCAATCATATTTTCGACTTTAGCTGATGAATGGAAAATGTTTCTCTTGATTGGTTGTCTTCTTTCTTCTTCTTGTTTGGCTTGAGAGCATGTCTTATCTGTGTCTCTGAGTAGTCAGACCTGTGAAAGGTTTCCTGAGGATGCTGCAACTCAATGCGTAGACTCTCCTTGTTGCATATGTCTTGTACTCTGCACACCAAGGTAGTGAGCACTAATTTTCATTGTGCCAGGTGGAGTAGCTACTGGCGTTTAGGTTCAGGTCCATGTGTGTCTTTTTGTCTGTAGACAGAATGTTCCAGCGTGCCTTCAGTTTTGTTCTTTATCAGGATATTGAGGAAAGGTAGGCATCCATTTTCTTGTACCTCCATAGTGTGCTTTATATTGTCATGTATGCCGTTATGGTGGTGAAGAAAGTCTTGCAGGGTTCGTTCACCATGTGGCCACAACATAAATGTGTCAATCACATATTGCTAGAATGCTTTTGGTTTCAGGCACATAGTTTCAGGAGCGGTTTCCTTGAAATGCCCCATATATAGATTTGTGATGACTGGCAATAGGAGGGATTCCGTGGCAACTCAGTCTGACTGTTGGTAGAACTTTCCACCATATAGGAAGTAAGTGGTAGTGAGCATAGGGCGAAATACTTACAAGGTGTCTTGGTTGAAGTGACTCCCTAGTAATATCATCGTGTCCTCTAGCAGTACATGTGTGAAAAGTGACGTGACATCGAAACTGGCCAGGATATCACTTTTCTCCAGATACATGTCCTGAAGCACCTTCACAAACTCTGTTGAGTTTTTCACATGGTGTGAACAGTGACCCACATGAGAGGCTTTAGTAGATGTGCCAAGTTTTTCGCTATATATTGGTGAATTAATGGTGTTCACGTAGAGGAACTCGGTTCTCATGTATCTTTGGGAGAACATACAACTGTGGCGGTATCGATGCTTTATAGAATTTAGATGTGGTTGATGCTAAAGGTGATGAGAAGACACGTTGTTCTTGAAGAAAAGCTGTACACACCATCAACAATGGCACTACTTGCTGAAACATAGTCGATGACACCACTGACTCTTCACAGTTTCCCTTCATGATGAACAGCACGTCTGAACCTGGAAAAATGTCCATTACATAAACAGTCAGTGATATTCCGTGTTGTGTGCCAGGATCAGATTGATGGTAGGAAGAACCAAACTAATACAACTGATATGTAGGTCTACCACACGCCAGAAACCAAGAAGTTTTTTAGGAATGATAAACTTACGTAGTTGACATACTCCACAGTCCACTTAAATCTGGGCATCACTGACCAACACCCTGACCAGGAAAAATATAAAGGGAAAGCGACCTGCACATGGGATGACAGCAATGATTCAAGATTTCGAAGAGATTAAACGGTGTTTATAAAATATTATGACCTTGGCCAATCTCTCACATATTCGTCTAATGCAACCACCACAAGCAAAACTGCCATATGCGTGGTTTTGCAACAGAAAGCTGCTAGTTCCCAACAGCCTTTGCGTTTCTTTTCTTGTAAGCTGATGAGGACCCAACAATTATGGCTCATTTATGACTATGAACTGTTAGTATTATATGAGGCTGTCAAATACTTTAAAGAGAATATAGAGGGCTGCCCCCTCACACTATTTACTGACCACTGCCCTTTAGTCCAAGTAATGTGTAATCAAAGTTCGAACATTTCCTCCCACCACTTCAGGCACTTCAGCTATATCACACACTTTACTACTGACTTCCAGTTTAAATGGGGTGGACAATATGGTAGCAGATTCCATGTCTCGCATTCAGTCCCTTAATGCACTGATTGAATTCGGTGAGAACGGTCAATTATGGGCATTCTTAAAGGACACCAGCATGGTTTTAGGGTTGTAACACATTCAGAGTGCACCTATGGGTCGATAATTCACAGGGCAGGCCACGCCCTTTTGTTCTGGTGAAATTCTGCGAATCCATCTTTCACAGTCTGGATAATCTACCACACCCAGTCTCCCACCACAAAGTTCGTTACAGAACGTTTTGCCTGGCCAGGGGTAAAAGCTGATTCCAGAAAGTGGACACTCACCTATCTTCCCTGCCAATGCAGCAATACAGGACGCCATGCCTTTCTACCAAAGGGTACTTCTAAAGCACAAAAGTGGCCATTTTCAACATGTGAACTTGGTCTTGGTTACCCTGTTCCTTGAATCAAACAGTTTATAATATATTTTGTCCACCATCAGCAGGACGACAAAATGAGTGGAAGTTGTCTTCTTAAGCGACATGTCGGCAGAGTCAACAGTGTAGCCTTTCATCAAATTGCGGCTTCCATGTTTTGGGTGTCTGTTGTCGATCATGACTGGCCAGGGGTGGCAGCATGAATTGCAATTCTTTGCATAACTGTGCACTTTCTGTGGAGGTCAATGCTTTCACGCAACTGTATACCACACTCAAACCAATGGGTTGGTTGAATGGTACCATACTTTGAAGGCTGTGTTGGTGCATCACAGTTCCCAGTGGAATGAAGCCTGGATTCTATTGGGAATTATTGGGAATCTGGACAGCTTACAAAGACGATCTGAAATGTCCTCTCACTGAAATATTGTATGGTGTATGCCTGATGCTCTGTGTAGGTTACCTCTTACTATCCCTGCTCGTGGCAACCTTGGAGTAACCATCATTGGTAAACAAGGTTATACGCCATGTAGCCCACATCCGTATGCTACCTCAAGCGCACACTGTATGACGAGTTTTCATGCATAAATCATTAAGTGATACCCCAAGACAACACCATCTATGTTGCACTACAACAACCTTATTCCAGCCCTCATGAAGTGTTGGGTGTTGAGGGTCAAGGAAGAGGACAACCTGCCACTACTAACAGAGGACCCTTCATCCATTTCAACTACAGCCAACATAGACCATCCTAACCTCACAGTGAAATTCGACACCCAGTCACCAACTCCATGTACGATTGATGGTGGTCCACCCCACTCGTGCTGCAGCAGCCCCCCCCCCCACCCTCCCACCTTTCTGCAAGATTATATTCCTATTCCCTGTGCTCCACACTGGAGGGGGGCTCTGTGGTGACATCAACTGTGGAGATTGATATGGACACACAAAATCGATTCCAAGAACAATGTATGTGTTTATGCCTTACTGTACTAAAAAGAGTGGAGTGTGTGGCCACTGATGGGCACGTAGTGTCAGGTGTGAACCTCTACTGTGTCCACTGGCAGCCTCATGGCAGACAATATGTTAATGAAACTTCCTGGCAGATTAAAACTGTGTACCGGACCGAGACTCAAACTCGGGACCTTTTCCTTTCGCAGGCAAGTGCTCTACCAACTGAGCTACCCAAGCACGACTCACGCCCCGTCCTCACAGCTTTACTTCTGCCAGTACCTTGTCTCCTACATTCCAAACTTTACAGAAGCTCTCCTGTGCAGTTATGTGTGGGGAGTCGTAAGAACAGTTTTCAAGTGATAGTTGGGCGGCATGTTGTCGCACTAGATACTTTAACAATTGTCAGGGCTTTGAAAGTATTCCTTTGACGTGGGACTTAGTCAAAATTCAGCATTTGAGACGTTTTGTGAAATTAAGCTGTATGAACAGTTAGGATTGAGGAATCTGATACATTTTCATATCAAAGCACTACAGCAAGCTTCACCGTGTGATTAATTTTATTATTAATTATTTAAATAATTTTTGCAGGATTACCACCTTTAATTATTTCAAAGAGTTGCTGAATGATTAAACCAATCATTTCAATTAAAATCTTCTTCTTCGGCTACATCATTTAACTGTTACGTCAGTTGATATAATTTATTTTATTTAATGCAACCTGTTGCAATTTGTGTTCATTATTACTCGCAGTTACTAGCTAATGTGTGGTAAATTAGTGTGTAAGATCAATGGCAATTGATGTATATTATGCAGTCAGGCTACTGCAGGGCATTAATGCTGACATGTGTGGCTCAACATCTACACCAGTATTGAGTCAAATATCTAATCTGAGCTACAGATTGACCAATACCAGTCTTAATCATATTCTCTCCCAGTAACTCACAGATGAAACTTCCTGGCAGATTAAAACTGTGTGCCGGACCGAAACTCGAACTCGGGACCTTTGCCTTTCGCGGTCAAGTGCTCTTCAGGGTTGGGTAGTTCAGTCGGTAGAGCACTTGCCTGTGAATGATAAAGATACCGAGCTCGAGTCTCGGTCTGGCACACGCTTTTAATCTGCCAGCAAGTTTCATATCAGCGCACACTCCGCTGCAGAGTGAAAATCTCATTCTGGAAATGTGTTAATGAATACATGGAAATGTGATTGGCTGCATACATGACAATGGAAAGGTAGTGTTATTTGTGTGTAGATATAAAACACCCAGAAATGAGTAATAGTGGCAAAAGATGTTGCTGTCAGAGTGTGAATGTGGAAATAAATATAAGTGCAAGCATTGATTCAGTAGGAGGTTGGCAACGAATATATATATATATATATATATATATATATATATATATATATATATATATATATATAGCTTGATTAAAGAGGTTCTGGTACTGTGGCCTTACAGGGAGTCTTTTTGAAATTAAGACTCATTAAAGCATTATTTTAGCGTTTTTCTGAGCATTTTAGAAGGGTGAATACAAAATTTGTCTTACATCATTTCAATGGCATCAAAATTTCTATCGCATCACATCTCAGAATCTGGGGTTCTGATTTCCTTTCGTCAGAGGTACTGGTATGGCATACTGGTGTGTATAGAAATGGTCTATGTGCCAAAAATAAAGAACTGAGGAAGGTCAGTAAACATTTTATTTCAAAACAAGGTTATTACTAAGAAAATGAGATACATTTTGTGACAGAAATTCGTCAAACGAACATGTTATGTAAGAAAGTAATCAAGAAAATTCACTATCTCAATAGAAAAAAACCTATCTGAAAACTGATATTTCAAGAAGATGTAGCTACCCTTTTGACTAACATATACTTATGTCTATTTCCAAACATATATTGCTAATTTGTTTCTCTTCATAGAGTATGTGGCTCAGCTAAATTTAACTTACATAAAATACTACAGTATACGGTAAGTAAGGAATAATTTTCTTGAAATCATTTTTCTTTTCAACAGTGAGGCGATTGTTGCACTCCAGTGATTTTACAGTAGTTCCATAGCATATTTGTCTTCTGGTCTCCTTCACTTCTTTCTAATGTTGCCTATTGTCCAGGGGCCAATTTCAGAGAAAGATGTTTCATTTGTACAAGGAGAGGAGTCTCCTTCGTGACTTTAGTCCAAGAAACCTGGGATATATTCAACTTTGTTGTGTTCGCATAGCTATCTGCTGATTTGTGTAAATCCTTGACATCATTCTCGTCCATGTTAACCACAATATAAGAATATTTTGGCCTTCTATATGTTATTAATGTTTTGAGATCATGTGGTACAAACATCTTGCACGTTGCCATAGCAAAGACATGGTCTCAAGGTAGAAACGAATTACCACTAAAAAAAAAAACCTACAACTGATTTCATCAAAGTGACATTTGGCAGATACGGAAGAACAACAACAATATTTTTTTTTGTTTTGTCTGATGCAATGATTAGTCCAAATTACCATATTTCCCTTATAATAGGGAAGAAGGGAAATAACCTTTAGCATTGAGGAAACGATTTTATTGCTAACACATTCACTAATATTCTCATTCCAAAGACACATGTATGTATCTTCAGTGTCACAAACATGAACGCAAAAGTTGAAACAAGACAGTTGGTGGGAGTAGCAGTACAACTCATGTATCAGTGAAGGGATATACAACATCTTCTGTAAATGAACTGTGATCACATATGTATCATTGCTAGGCATTTGTGACAAAATTCTGTCTCCATGTAAAGCAGACTTTTTCTCTGCTTTTCTCTGGTGAAGCCAAAGGGCAGCTTTGTGTTGGATGTTGCTTGGGTCACACTTGATTTTGGCACACAGTAAGTCACAAGTGCTACAAGAGTCTGATATGGGCCGTCCAAATCTCAAATTGGGAAAATTCTTCTTGAATGTGTCAGCATAGTAATTGTATGCCACTTTCATGCCTGGATATTTTACAATGAAAGCTTTAAATAGCCTTGACATGTTCAGATCTGGCCTTAATGATCGATTGTTAGATCACTATCTATTATAAGGATTTTCTTCTGTGGAAAGAGATGAGATGTGTTCACATATTTGCACCCTCTCTTCTTCTGAATACATTTTTAGTGCACCGTGTTTGTCCTATTATCAGCGTAAATGCCTTCTCATTTCTTATTTTCTCTTGCAAAACTTGGGCATATTTGTGAGACAATAAGATATATCCGAAAAGGTTTTATGATAGGCTTGTACACGACTACCATTACCATCAGGAACATTTCATAAGACTTGTTTGCCGACAGCTTTCTGCAGGATCATCAGATTTTTCATGCTGCCTCTTTTTTACAGCACCTAGCTGCATATATACCAGGAAGAAATGTACCCTGTTGCTCCAACGTGTATTTGTGAAAATTAGAAAACAGCTTTTTTTTATGTTCAACTGACAAAGCATGAAATTCTGTTTTACACTTGCATATTACCTGTTACGCAGTATGACAGGCAAAGACCATGATTAATTAAAAAGGTAACACGATTTGAAGTCTGTTTCCAAAAGTAATAAGAAAATTATAAAATTATAATTGTATAATTAGCTTACATATGATGAAAGAGAATATAGGGGCTGAAAATTACATAACGAACATATTTTGAATTTTCTGAGATAAGGAGGTTTAATATTGATGAACCATTAGAGGTCCCATACTGAAAAAAGAGGTTTGAGTAAAATATAAGTGTGATAAAGAAACGTCATTGTCGGTTAACAAAGATACTTGTTGTGTTCAAGTGAAAGAAAGTAAACGAAATTTTGCGAGGGGAGCGATAGTTTATTGACGAAAATCATTGAGAAGTAATGTTAGACACTGGTGAAGTATTGAGCCACTTTTACATGGCCAACTTTCTTGTCGCAGATAACTGCTTCAGAGTCTACTGCAGCGCCCCTGGTGTTTTATTCCTATACAGAATCTCGTCTGTTTTGAGTGGTCATTTACGTTTACACGTCAGTGCAAAGATTGTGGGTACTGGGAGACCTGTCTGCTGTGCTGTTGGGCAGCTAAACGGCGAAAGTCAGGTTATGAGAGACTATCCTTTATAGGAAAAAATCGGAATATAGTCCCAAAATACAGGAACAAGCAGTGATATTAAAGTTTATTAATGACAAAATTAGCAGTGGATGCCCTTGTCAAATCTCATGCGGTAAATTCTCTACACTTATGAGACTTGAAAGAATAGGAAAAGTGTCGTCCAAACGTGTAAAAACGTATGAATGTATTTGCTCGAGAAAGTGTATACCTGTAAACACATCAAACAATATTTATGGAATATTCCATCAGTACTTGGATGAACACAGACATATTAAAAATTTCAATTCACAGTAATGATGTTCCACAGTCATATTTATTTAACAGTTCGTATGAACATCAATTGTAAGTATTCAGACTTTTAATTAACGTCAGACAATATCTAAAATGTAGTAAATAGCGCCTTTTCACTTTATCATTTCCATATTGTTTTCTTACTAAATGCCAAATAACTTCGAAAAATGTTTCTCATTATATAATTTGGAATTTTTTTACTGTAGAAATAATTTTCATTAGACATCTTTATTTATTTACATTCTTACTTATGCATACTGCTGGATTTTTCTCTGCAAGCTGTAATGTTACTCGGTGAGGGTAGAGGGAACTCTTCTGACACAAATTCTAATGGTATGTTTAGGATGGCTTAGAGGAGGCTAGGTTTCTCTACTATAGAAGGATATGCTGTACTACTGAAAAAGGACCAATGATGATTACAATGGCTTTATTTATTAATGCTTGTGTACAATCATTTGTTGGCGACACAGAGAACATCCAGTGTTTCCCCAGTGCGGCGGCCTCCAGCTGCTGACCGCTCGTTCTGCTGCTGCTGCTGCTACTTCTCTAGCTGCTACTGTGTCGCCAGGCTCCCGGAATTCCCGGCCATTGTGAGAGTGGTCAGCAGTCGCAACTATGAGGACGTCATGCTACGTCACGTTCCAGGGCCCAGAGCGTTGTGATCTTTTGTCGACATACTGATGAGGGCAGATATGCCTGAGTCGCCAGGTCGTACTCTCACGATGATGGCAAAGTGCAGGGCTGCCCCTGGTATCTGGATGCTTAGGCTGCAGACAACGGTTCATATTCCAGTGGAGGTAGAGGCATTCACTTCATCGACGTGGCGTGGTGCAGCACAGGCTCGACATCACCTAACTGTCCAACTATTCAATGATGATGAGCTGGTTCGTGCATCCTTAAATAACTGTCCATTGTTGGTATCACAGTAACAGTAGTGTTAGTGTGTCATACTGAATTAGAATAGGGCGACTACACAGTTGTTTTAATAGGGCTCCAGTACCCCCTGCAAGCTGGACGGTCTTGGTCATCACAGAGGCTCTGTAAAGCTGCAGATCATGCAATCTGCAGGCGATCACTGAACGACTTCTTCTCCTGGCGATGCACTGTTGGCTCTAAGTCTCATTTACAACTTTACCCTTTACATTTCTCCTCTTGTAGAAAGAAAATTCGTCCTCGAATTTTGCTGAAACACTGATGCTGGATTACTTACTACTACTACTATTATTATTATTATTATTATTATTATTATTATTTACATTTCCATCGCCACTCATGATATCGCTTTGTCCTTTGCAATATTTACATAAACTGTCTAAGTTAAGCAGCATTTGCCTCAACACAGAGGTCTTCATTCATGGTTCAGTTGTCCTTTATCATCATGCTTCTAATTGGTACCATTGCGACTGATTTGAACCTGTAGGTTAAAGGTTGCCAGGAATGGGATCTGCGTTACTTTTCGCTTGAACTGGTAGTATACGATTCCTGTCACTGCGAAAATCATACAGGTAGATAAGGTTGAGCAACCTGTAACTACTAGTCTGTGATCATGTTCATTCAGTACCTTTTTACATGCTCTATGTGCTCCATTGACGTGTGGCCATGCTGCATGGCTAACACTCGGTGCAGGGAGGTAAGCAGGGTGGGGTCAAATGTGCTATTTAGGAAGGTTAAGTTTCAATGCTTCTATTGAAATCCAGTTATCTGTGATTTATCTAATTACCTGGAAGTTAGCTTTGAATACGAGCATATCAATTGGGAATTATATAATGTTTAATCACGAGTAAGCGCTACATGATCTCGAGAGACATTGTATCAGACTGTAGCACTGCACCTTGACTATTGGTCCTGAATGCTACACATCCGCAATCAATCTAGTATTAAGCTATAATGTAGATTTAGCGCATACCGGGGTCACGTCATGAATTCTTCCAAATGAACACGATCAGTGAATCCAGCAAGATACTTTCATCAACAGTCCGCCCCTATAGCTGAGTGGTCAGCGCGGCAGTCCATCACGCGAAGGGACTGGGGTTCGATTTCCGGCTGGTTCGGAGATTTTCTCCGCTCAGGGACTGGGTGATGTGTTGTCCTCATTATCATTCATCATCATCAGTGGAAGGCAACGGGAAACCACCACTAGAATCACTTCCCTAGACGCTCATGCGGTGGACCTCTCTGACGAGGCTTCTCCCATGACAAGACCTGCCGTAAGGTAGAAAACAAAGTTTTAAGTATGCTGTCCAGTTGTTAATTATTTCTTTAATACTGCTCTGTGTGGAAGTACAGTATTGTTTATCTGAAGTTGTTGAATGTAACATATGTTGTCTGGTAGTGTTCGAACCAGAAAGAAACGAAATTTTTTGTAATGTAAATACTTTTATTGTAATAGTATAAGGTAAAGCGTAGCGGAGCATTTTATTAAGCATTAGGTTTATGAAAGACTATAAGTTAGAATGGAAACAGGCTGTAGCACATTGGCCTGGACACATATGTAGTCACGTGTCTTATTGGTGCTGAGTAGTGCTGGTGGGATGTTCAGAGGCCAGCTGATAGCCAGCGGATGATGTGAAAAGGGTGTTTATGTTACACAAGCGAAGAAGCAGTTATGTTTAGGGCGTCGTAAGAACAGTTTTCAAGTGATGGTTTAACTTGGGTGGCATGTAGTCACACAAGATACTTAAACAATTGTCAGGACTCTGAAAATATTCGTGTGATGCGAGACATAGTCAAAATTCAGCATTTGAGACGTGTTGTGAAGTTAAACTGTATGAACAGTTAGTATTGGGGAATCTGATACATTTTCATACCAAAACACTACAGCAAGCTTCACCATGTGATTCATTTTATTATTAATTATTTAAATAATTTATGCAGGATTACAACCTTTAATTATTTCAAAGATCTGCTGACTGATTAAACTAACCATTTCAGCTAAAACCTTCTTGGTCGACTACATTATTTAGCTGTGACGTCAGTTGATATCATTTATTTTATTTAATGCAACTAGTTGCAATTTATGTTAGTTATTATTCGCAGTGCATTGACCAATACCAGTCTTCATCATATTCTTTCCCACTAACAAATGGTTTTGTCGCCTATGAGATATTAAAATGCGACCTCAACTTTCATGGTTCATTCTAGTGTTTTCACTGGCACGTCGCAATACCTTTCCACTACTGAATGATTGTAGTTGCTTTTCTGTTTTTTGGTTGGTTATCTCAGTATATACCATATCGACGTTAGTACGATGATTGAAACGAGTTAATGAATAGAATATTTTGAACGGCTTCCTGGTTTTACATAAAACCAAAACGTATTAGGGTTTTTACTCAGATCGGTTGATAAAATTTTACTTTCAAAGTCATTGTATGCTTGTCTCACTGTTTCCTTACTCTCAATTTACTTCGTTCAGCTTTTGTTTGCGGCTGGGTTTTTGTTCTCTTGAATCTGTAATGAAGCTCTCCTTTTTTACATAGCAGTTTCCTAACAAGGCAATTAAACCATCCCTTTCCATCCCTTACAACCCTGCCCTGAACGTCTTATCCAAGGCATATTGAATGATGATTTGGAATTTTTTCCATTTGTGCTCCACATCTTCAAAAAATGGTTCAAATGGCTCTGAGCACTATGCGACTCAACTGCTGAGGTCATCAGTAGCCTAGAACTTAGAACTAATTAAACCTAACTAAACTAAGGACATCACACACATCCATGCCCGAGGCAGGATTCGAACCTGCGACCGTAGCGGTCACGCGGTTCCAGACTGAAGCGCCTTTAACCGCACGGCCACATCGGCCGGCTGCTCCACATCTTCACCCACAACACTGAATATTTGGTGTTGACTGCTCAAATTACTCTGCAATTTGTATCCTTTCACTCTTGCCAAGTAGAAATATTTTCCTATCTTTCTTAACATTTCTTGTAATCCCCGTAATCATAGTTGCTATCACAGCCTTATAATCACTAATACCTTCCTCTATGTAAACTGATTCGATACGTTCAGGTCTGTTTGTTGTCAGGAGCTCTTATGTTCACGAGCTGGTTCTCCAATTATATGCCTGAAATAATTTTCAGACAAGAGATTCTCAATAATGAAACACAAATCCCTGTCTTCTAGCACCAGTTTCGATAGCATGACTCTCCTAGTCTATACCTGGCAAGTTGAGTAGCTCCCCATTACAACGGCATGACCAGGAAAGTTATTAACGGTATTCTGAAAGTTCTCTCCGAAGCGCTCTATCACTACAGCTCCCGATCCAGGCAGTCTATAAAGGCATCCTATTACCACTCTTGACCAGCCTTTGATGCTTAGCTTCACCCAGATTAATTCAGATGTGGAATCCGTGATAACGTCGTTAGATAACCGTCGAATTCTGTACTTCAATAAATACGCCGCTGCCATTGATGACTAATCTGTCCTTACGATAAATACTTCAATCTCAACTTAGGATTTCGCTTCTATTCACTTCCACTTTCAACTAAGTTTCTGTTCCTGATAGTATGTATCTGATCTGCAAGAACGGGCATGCTCTGAGAACATTGCAACTGACGTATTTTCGATTATGGCAGGCATTTCGTCTCTGATCACAAGAGGGGGGGGGGGGGCTAAAAAGGCCATGTGCACGTCTGATCTATTAAAACGAATCCTACAATTCTCTGCCCGATAGCGGAAGTCGAGAAATTCGTATCCAATACCGTCACAGAATCGTTTGAGTGTCTGGCTGAGGCCTACTACTCTACTTCAGCACAGAGGTCAGCGATTGAACCTGAGTACTTTAGTGCCAAACGAAAAATCACGTGAGAGCATTTTAGTGGATTCTGCCAAGCCTAGATGTACTGTGGGAGGAGGTCGAGCAGGTACTATACCACATACACAAAATATTATATCACTTTATCGAAACTTGACCAATCTGGAACACACAGCTTAAAAGTGATGCATGTCCACAAGAGTGTCACTATTTATACATTACTGTCGCTGCACACTATAACTTGTCACTTGATACAATACAGAATGATGGTGTCTTCTCAACGTGCAAGTGACTATAGACTTAGATCTACAGTTCTGAATTCGAATACAACTCGTGCTGCTGGATATGAAGTAAGACGATGCTGTTGTCGTACGTAATGATTATAGAGTCGGTTGAGCTACACTCGCTCTGACGTAAGAACACTTCTGGCAGCAGCGGCGTATTGAACATAAAGAGGCCGTGGTCATGACGACGTCTCTCATTCGTTGCTACATCATACCTGTTTCACAAGTGTGCTGTTCCATTCGGTTTGGTTCGTTTTCGGTTGCAACTGAAAACGAATGAAACCATTTCACACATACACGGTTCTCAAACGGGTCATATTGGTCTTCGTGCTTTCTTTCGTACACAGTTTCAGTAGTGATCATAGAGAGAAGTGAACTTGTTTTCATGTTGACAATTTCGTACTGCGCGAGATGGATCTGAAATGGAAATAACGTTGTCCATCTCAGGTTTTGAAGATGACCGCTCGGGTGAAATAAGGAGAAATCCGGCAACTTGTATGTTAGCCAAAAGTGTAAGATATTTCTTGAAAAATTCCTTCATGATTGAAGTGGGTTTAATGAGTTGGCAATTTTCTAAAATCTGACTTACCTTAATGCTTATCACAAAAATGGTGTATTGTATTATAAACTGATATTTGTTTTAAATAAATGTCACTGGAGATTTTCTTAATTTTCAAATCATTCTCTATTAAATTTCCCAAAAATCGCATTGAGTTTAGTAGCTGTCCTAATGTACTACATCTCTTATTCTACGAAAATGAATTTTTCAATAATTACCCAATTCCATGTTTTAGTGACATCAAATTCATCAGAGTCGTTGAAAATATCATCACAAACGTCTTTTCACGCTTCCTGTGTCTTAAATTTATCGTTATGTTTTTCACAAGTTTTGTCCTAGAGCACTGGTTTAGACTGCACTGCAGAAATCAGCCGATTCACTTCAATATTTGTAAAACCACTCATTTTGTCAGAAAAAAATGAGACAACATTCAAAAAATATTAATAAGATATAAATTTTAAACAGATCCACTTGCTATCAGGTTAAAACATAAACTGAACCATGTGTGTGTGAAAGCCTTGACTGCTTCTGTACCCTGGTCACGAGTTCGCACCTTACAGAAACCTGACGAAACGTGTTCGTGTCGAGGGAGTATTCGGTGCTCTACTGTTTGTATTAGGTTGCAAAAAAACCGAAGCACAGTTTCACCCTAAGCAGTGACCGAAAAAGAGCCGAAAATGAACCGAACCGAATTGAGCCGCTTACGTGTGAAACAGGTCTCAGACAGCGACGGTCTTCACTTGAAGTTCCATCGTGAGGTACCAACTTTGACAAGGGACCTTGCTCTTCGGACGGCACTATATTCCTGTCCCCCCTCTCGCCCCCCCCCCCCTTCTAATCACAGCTCCGTTTTCGTGGTGTGTCACTTGATAACGGTGAGAGGAGGCCTGAATGTGGGCGTAGATGAGGAGATGCGGAGTGTAATGATGGTCGATGGCAGGTTCCTGTCTGCACCTTGTTATCCCCGGTATCCACCTTGCGAGTGACAAGGAAGACCGGCCGAAAAAACCGGCCACTGGCTGCACGTCCGCATCCCTTGACGCAGATGCTTTGGCTTGGATGACTGCAAACAGAACTCCACGGCGCACATATCACAAAACTGCCTCAAGAGCTGGATCAGAAACAATTGCTCCAGCCATTCCCCAAAAATCAAGAGGAAAATTTTGAGGCATCACGAAGCACTGAGTATCAGTTTGATAATATGATTCTTCAGACATTTCGAACACTGTGTCGGTAACGACTGGTAATCAAGACAAAAAATCAGCGTTCGAATGTTGTGCATTGAGCCTGTACAATAACTCGTATTGATAATTAAACAACAACAGAGACCAAAATTTCAATTCTTAGGCTGTCCATCGTGAGACAGGCTTGGAAGGATTGTACAAAACCATTAAAGGCCGATGATCTGCAGTCAGATAGAACTACTGACTGTACAAGTATTGTTGAAAATTGTTAACGCCATAGATAATGGCGAGCGTCTCTTTAGTAAGCTGACTATAGTTGCACTGCACTTTGTTGACACAGTTAATAAAATCTCCTGAGCTATTATGCCGTGACTGGATGGGTTTCACATTAAAACTCAACGTTTCATCCCCATCCGCAAACGACATTTTCAAGGGGAATCATAGCTTCATTGAGTGTCCGAATCGCACCCTGGCTTGCTACTGACTGCAGCAAAATTCCGTTTACACGTGCTCTCCCACACATTGGCGTGAAGTCTCATGCGTTGAATACACAGGCACAATTGGCTGCTGTCTGTTGCCGTCGTCCGCTGTTGATATCATCCCATGGTGGAAGACTCGTACACATCTTCTTCACCTCCAGGATCCAGATGTCATCCAATTTCACGTCCTCGTCCTTCCTATTAAAATTTTTAGGGTGTTTCACAATCTCTATAGCCTCTCTGTATAACCTTTCACGGTATCCGCTTGTGGCTGCCAGTGCTTTAGTCCTATCAAAATAAATGTGGTGGTCTCCTAGCTGCAAAGCATGTTACACAACTGCTAATCTGTCACTTTGTCCCCTTCTGCAGTTGCCATTGGGCTCTTCTAGTCGTTTTTGACCGTTCTTTTTGTAGTACTCTCGTATACCTCCTCACAACTACACGGAATCCTATAAATTCCCGCTTTTTCCAGCTGTTTGCGGGCATCCTTGGCCAATTTTAGGTGATCCTGTATCTTCTGGTTCGGCTTGTAGATTTCTACGAAGTTCCGTATTGTCAAGATTTTCCCTATGCAGTGAGTAACATTCTTAACGAACGGCAGCAAAAATTGCAATTTCACAGATGCTTGCATACTGCTATCACTTTTGCATGGCAGTCTTAATGCTCCTTGTACCTCAATGGACGAATAATCATTCTTGAGCAGTGTACTAGTGAGGTGTTTTTATTCCGTGTCAAGCAGATCTGTTTCGTAAATTTTCCTTGCTCTATTTGCCAACGTTTTTATGGTGCCATTTTTGTTGTGGATAGTGGTTCGAAGCTCAGTGTAGATAACCGTCTGTGTACATGGGTTTTCGGTAAACTGTTTGGAGTAAGCTACCATCATCTTTCTTGGCAATTGGCACATCAAGAAAATTTAATCTGCCACCCGCCTCCTTCTCATGGTAAACTGAATATTCGGATTAATCCTATTGAAATGATTGTGAAAACGATCAAGTTTCTCTCAGCCATGCCTCCACAAAGCAAACGTATCATCTACATAGCGGAACTAGATATTCGTTATCAGTTTCGAATGCCTGCTCCTCGAATTTTTCAATAAAAGCATTCGCTATATGTGGGCTAAAGGGGTACACCACAGCTTCCGATTATCGGAAGATTCAGTTTACCCGGAGGAGGATGTTGGCAGCGGATTAAATTTTCTTGTTGTGCTAGCTGTCAAGAAAGGAGGTGGTAGCTTACGACACACAGTTTACCGAAAACCCACGCACGCAGTCTGTTGCCTACATTGGGATTTGAACAACCACCAACAATAAAAGTGAGGCATCATAAAAACGTTGCCAAATACAGCAAGGAAAATTGGCGAAACAGAGGTGCTTGACGTGGAATAAAACCAATTCACCAGCACACTGCGGAAGAATGATTATTCGTCCAATGAGATGAAAGGAGAATTAAGACTGCCATGCAAAAGTCATAGCGATATACAAGTATCTGTGAAATCGAAAATGTTTCTGCCTTTTGTTAAGGATGCTACTGACTATATAGGAAAAGTCCTGACAATACGGAACATTGTGGCATCTACAAGTCCAACCAGAAGATGCAGGGTCGCTTAAAATTTACCAGTGCTCGCAAACCACTGGATGAAATAGGAATTTACAGCATTCTGTTTAGTTGTGGAGAGGTTTACGTGGGTACTGCAAAAAGAACGGTCAAAAACGACTAAAAGGGCGCAATGTCAAATGTAAAAGGGGACAGAGTGACAGATCAGCTGTTGCGAAACATGCTTTGCAGCTGGAAGACAACCATATTTATTTTGATAGGACTAAAGTACTGGCAGCCACAAGCGGATACCATGAAAGCGTACACAGAGAGGCCATAGAGATTGTTAAACACCCTAGGAATTTCAATAAGAAGAAGGAGAGCATGAAAATGAACGACATCTGAATGTCGGTGCTGAAGATGTGTGCGAGTCTTCCACCATGGAGTGGCATCAACAGCGGACGCCGGCAACCGACAATGGCCATTTGCGCCCAGGTATTCAAAACATTCACGCCACTGATTGGGAGCACGGGTAAACGGAATTTTGCTGCAGTCAGCAGAGGGCCTGGATGTGAGTCGGATACTAAAAGAAGCTACAATGCTCCTTGAAAATGTGCTCGACAAATGGCGACGAAACTTTGGGTTTTAATGTGAAATCCGTCTGACCACAACATGGAAATTTAATTAATTATGACTTTTCTGGCCATGAAAGTTTACATTTTGTTGAGAGTGTTTGAGACAAAAGCACTCAGTCGAGCAGATGAACTAATTCCATGATTAGATGCATCCACTGCTAACACAACAGACTTAGCTGGATCAAAATGAATCAAACAATGACGACTCAACAATGCGCCCTTTAACTGCTGAAATGCGTCATGACATTTTCGGGGCACACAAAGGGAACACCTTTCTGGGCAGGCAGTTCAGCGGAGCAGCATTTTGTGCAACATTCATAATAAACTTAATGTAATATGTGAGTTTGCCCATGACTGCCTGTAGCTCCTTGATGTTACAGGGCACCAGCAAATCTTTAATTGCAGACAAGTGTGAACAAGCAGAATGAACACGACCCATTCCTTGTTACAATTAAAGCCAGTCGCAGCAAGTAACTTAAACAGCAAGTAACTTAAACAAATGTTCTAAATTTGCCAAATGTTCAGCAATTGTACAAGCCACGACAGCAATATCATCCAGATAGTCTGCACATGAAGGGACTTTGGCTGTTAATTGTTCCAGGAAACGTTGAAAAATAGCAGGAGCGAAGCTTTAGTGAACAGTAGTTTTTGAAATTAGAACAAACCCTGGAGAAAGATGATCAGAAAATATTGCTTGGATTATTCGTCCAGTGGCAATTGTATGTATGTCTCTCACAAATCAATCTTGCGAATGAATCTGCCCTGACCCAATCTGTCCATTAATTCCTCCATCGGTGGGAGAAGAAATTAATCCATGGCAGTTTCTGGGTTTACTGTTGCTTTGAAATCGGTATTCGGTTGTAAACCTGCTGATGGTTTTTGACCAAAGGGGATGCCCCTGACATGCTGAAACAGGTTGTATCACCCCACTGTCTTTCCATCGTTGCAGTTAGTGAGCAGCCTGCTCATGTATTGTCTGCAGGACAAGCCTTGCATGATAAAATCGTGGTTGCAGGTTGTGCATTGTCTTTAACAATAATGTATGCCTCAAAATCGCTAGCCCTATCTAAACCTGATTAAAAAATTTCACTCTACTTCTTGCATAAGTTGTATCGTTAGTGTGAGCCACTGAAACACTGGTTTGTAACCACTGTCACGTATGCACAAGTTAAAAAAATCAAACAAATCTAAGCCAAATATGTTTGCACCGTTCCTATAACATAGTAACTGAAGTAAAACACTCCTTGTCACATCACAAAATGTTGCTGGCAAACTGCATACGCCAAGTACTGGTATTTCATGACTGTTATATGCAGACAAAACAGAAGTAGGCTTCTTTACTGATTAGGCAAACAGATGCATCTATGTTTAACTAAAATTCAGTTGTCTTTTGAGCCACTCTTAATTAGACAAAAAGTTTGTTCTCCTGTCTGTGAACTGCACCAAAAGATTTTTGTGATGCAGAAAAGTGAGGCTTTGTTGGTGCCGGTGGCAATGTTATTGCCAATACAACTTTCATTTCATGAAAGCTGCATTTACGAGCAGTGCCTGTCATGTGCAGTCTGCATTCTCGTCAAATTTATTTAAGACAGCGGCTCTGCCAGGGAAGGGCGGTGGGGATTGATGTGGCAACGCCGCATAATGTAACCACTCCCACTCCTCACCCTTCCCTCTTCCCTTTTCACCTCCTCTCCACCCACTTGTCAGTTGGTGGGAGAAAGACTCAGTCTGCACTGAGCTGCTGGTGAGGGAGAACATAAGGTACTGCTTTTATGTATACGCATGTGCAGTGTCCTACAGTTGCCTCCCCTCCCCCAGCTGTGAACTGCTGGGAAAATTTCAGTCTGCATTGAGCTGTTGGCAAGGAAGGTATTGGGCATCTGCTCAATGTGTACAACTGATGAGCTGTGGGCAGCGAGCAGAGAAGAATTTAATAACCATATTTCATGTAAGCCTTCAGTCAAGGACTGTGTCTTTAATGACCATCTTCTTGTTTAGAAAGTTGAGATAATGCAGGAGCAAGAAAAGAATACTTTTCTCCAAATAATGGCGATGCAGCAGAATGGGGCGAAGCTGCATTTCACAATTCATATAGACAGTTGCTCGTACTCGAACTGCCAACCTCTTCCTTTGAAATTGCTTGTCAACTTGCCTCTTCCACCATGCAAGAGGCGACTGCCATCGGTAAGTGATATTATTGCTATGTACTACATTTTCTTTGTGGGCAGCATACTGATAGTAGTCATCTCTGAACAGTTCCTGTTGTAGCCAAACAGACAGGTCTGCAGCAACCCTAACCTCTTCAGAAGCCACAGACAGACCTAGTTGACAATTCTAACACCAGAGGATGCTCAAGAGTGTGACGTCATTGGCGAAAAATTTGCGGGAACCAACAGGAACACAGCATTCACCCTCCCCCATCTGAATGTTAGTGGGGGAGGGGCAATAGGAATGCAGGAATGCTACGTCTGGTCACATGGTCATGACTTGAGGGGATATAAGGCAGATTGGTCTAAGTTGTAGTCATTCAGTGGAAGAACTATCAACTGCCAACAGCAACCAAGATCGTCATCCGCCTCCTCCTCATAGAAGAAGCATAAAAGTAAGTATATGTGGCATAGTTATATGTCTTTGTTCAATTCCATGTTTTTGTCTGTAGTTGTTTATTGTTTCTTCCTGTTTGTTCAGCGACCTCTGGCATGTCCAGACTGGCAGCAACCTCCAGTGTGTCTGGGCCTGCAATGACTCCAGCATGTTTGGGCCACAACAGCCACTGCTGGCTTTTCAGGACTCACAGTGACCTCCAGCCTGTTGGGACTAGCAGCAGCACCATGATCCTGTAGTGCACCTGACCAGCGTGTTGAAGCGGAACAGTGAGATGCTATTATCCATCCCAGTTGTCGAGCAAGAAAAGAATACTATTCTCCTAATAATGGTGATGCAGCAGAATGGGGCGAAGCTGCATTTCACAATTCATATAGACAGTTGCTCGTACTCGAACTGCCAACCTCTTCCTTTGAAATAGCTTGTCAACTTGCCTCTTCCACCATGCAAGAGGCGACTGCCGTCGGTAAGTGATATTATTGAAGACACCCAGCCAATTCTCAACTCTCAGAAGAATTGTGTTGTGGGTCTTACAACATACGGTGCATGTCAGCACTGGTCTCTAACATGTATACCATCTCAGAACATTTGAGTGTTACTGCAAGGACAGAGTGTTGATTCCTTCCACTGCCTACTGCTTTTCACTTCAACTTATTATTCAACAGCTAACAGTTGAAAGCACTTAAATATTAGTACAGAAGCATCAGTGGACAGTGACCGGTCTGTTGTGTTATCTATCTATCTGTATCCGAATCCCGCTCCAGCTACTGCCGGGTCTGGGTGCTGATGAGTCCTCTCCATTTGGCTCGGTCCTCCCACCACTTTTCTTCCTCCACTTGCTGCCAGGTCACACCTCTCCTTTCTACAGATATTTTCACTCACATCTTCCACTGTGTTCTTGAGAGCCCTCTAGGTCTTTTCCCATCCATCTTTGGTTCTTCCATAATTTTGGGCACTCTCTGCCCATGCATCCACTTAACATGCGCATACCATCTTAATCTCTTTCTTTCAGTTTACTCTCTCATACTTTCTTGTTTGAGGTCCTTTCTGATCTCTACATTCCTTACTCTGTCCATTCTTGTTTTTCCCTTAACTGCTCTGAGAAATTTCATTTCCTCTGCTTGCAGTCTGCTCCAGTCCCTTTCTGTCATTGTCCATGTTTCTCCACCATAGGTGACAATAGGGATGTAATAATTCTTATACATAAGGAGTTTTACTCTTTCTGAAACATCATTATTCCAAATCAGGTGTTTTATTGTTTGGTAGAAATTGCCTCCCTTCTGTAACCTCCTATTAATTTCGTTAGTTAATCTTCCATCCCTAGAAATTTCAGTCCCTAAATAAGTAAAACTTTCTACCACTTTGAGGGGTTCTCCATACAAGGCAATATTTCCGTTGATTCCTTTCTCTCTTCCAAATACCATTACTTCACTCTTATCTTTATTTATTTTTAATCCATACCTTTTCATTATTTCCTTCCACGCATCAAGCTGTAACTGTACGTCTACCTCTTTATCACCCCATATTACCATATCATCTGCAAAAATCATCTTTTTGTCTTTTTCTTTTATTATATCTTTAACTGCCCTATTCATTCCCTCCATCACAACATTAAAAAGTGCAGGAGATAGAATACTTCCTTGCTTAAGTCCTTGTCTTATTTCGAAGTATTCAGAGTTCCCCAATGGTGTTCTAATTCTACAATTGTGTCCTCTGTACATTGTCTTTATAACATTAATGTATCCATCTTCTATATCTATCGTCTTCATTTCTTCCCAGAGTCTTTCCCTGTCAACTGAGTCATATGCCTTTTCTATGTCTATAAAAACCATTATCACCCTTTTGTTATACTCCCAACTTTTTTCCATCAGTTGACGGATAGAAAATATCAGGTCGATCGTGCTTCTTCCTTTCCTAAACCCAGTCTGTTCTTCACTCAGCTCCTTTCCTATCTTTTCGCTTATTCGATTTCGTAAAATTCTTTCAAAAATCTTGGCTGTATAACTCATAAGGGTTATTCCTCTGTAGTTTTTACAAAGTCTTTTATTGCCTTTCTTGAAGATGGGAACAATGCCTCCTGTTCTACAGCTGTCAGGTATTGTACTATTTCTCCACACGCTTGATAGTACCCAGCATATGCATAAAGTACGAAGAAGAGCAGATGGAAGAGGTTGACAGTCTTACAACTTGATAATAAATTTAGTTGGGAGGAGCACACCACAGAACTGCAGAAACGCCTTAACAAATCTGTATTTGCAATTCGGGTGTTAGCAGACATAGGCGGCACAAAAGTGAAAAAGCTTGCATACTTTGCCTGCTTTCATTCCATAATGTCATATGGTATAATATTTTGGGGTAACTCTTCAAGTCAAACAAAAGTTTTCAGAGTCCAAAAGCGTCTAATACGTATTATTTGTGGAGTAAACTCACGGACGTCTTGTAGAAACCTCTTCAAAGAATTGGATATACTAACTACTGCCTCTCAGTACATTTATTCCTTAATGAAATTTGTCCTAAATAATATATCTCTTTTTCCAACAAACAGCTCAGTTCATACATAAAATACCAAGAACAAAAATGATCTGCACAAGGACTTAAAAGCCAAAAAGGGGTCCACTACTCAGGAATACTCATATTCAATAATTTGCCAGCAAACATAAAAAATTAGTTACAAATAAAGATCAGTTCAAAAGGAGCCTGAAAGACTTACTAGTGGCTAACTCCTTCTACTCCATTGACGAATTTTTTAATAGAAGCAAATGATGTATTGTATATATTCATAATATTAGTATTGTTATTTCAGCTTTAAAAAAAAGTGACATGTTCCACATCCACAAGGATCTCCTCAACACGGATCTATGGAACGAAAAGCTAATCTAATCTAATCTAATCTATACAGCCACTGCATTCCCACTGGACCTGCTGCTCTTATCATGTCCACTGATACTTCATCAGGTCCTGGGGCTTTCCCCCCATTCATCTTCTTCATAGCTTTTTCCATTTCTTCCCGTGTAATTTGTCCTAATTCTGCTTCCCAACTTCTCTCAATTTCTCCATTATTTGTTGTTTCCTCATTTACCTGCTCCTCAGCGTTTAACAGCTTCTTAAAATGTTCTTTCCAGAGATCTTTTATATTCCCTGGATCTTCAATAATGGTTTCCATTTTTACTGGTACTTCAGAAGCCTTCCTTTTATTTTTCATCATGTTATAGAACATTTTCTTATTGATCTTCACATCTTCTTCAAGTTTTTTTGTAAACTCTTCCCATGCCTTTTTCTTTGCTGTTTCCACTATTTCTTTGCACTTCTTCTTTTTCTCTATATATCTTTTACGGTCTTCGTCATTTTTAGTTTTCCACCACTTTCTGCATGCTCCAATTTTTATTCTAACTGCTTGGATTGTGGTATCATCCCACCAACTTGTCTGTCTTATTTTTTCCTTTCCAGATGTTCTGCCACATACTTTTTGTGCTGCTTCGACTAAAGTGTCTTTGAATAAACTCCATTCTTTTTCTACATCGTAGAAAATTTCTTTTGGAAATTTTTGTGTGATTAATTCTCTGTACTTCTCATCACATTCACTCTCCTTCAGTTTCCAGTCCCGTATCCTCATCACTTTCTTCTGTTTTCTATTTTTCACACATTGATTCATTTTCCATTGTCCCACCAGTAATCTATGATCTCCATCTGCACTCACATTTGGAATTACCTTCACATTTGTTATTCTCTCTCCCCATTCCCTATCTACTAGAATATAATCAATTACACTCTTGGTTCTTCCATCCCAACTATATCTGGTGATAACATGACTTTCTCCCTTCATAAACCAGCTGTTTGCTATTTTCATTCCATTCCTCTGGCACAAATCCAGGAGCCTTTCCCCTTCTTCATTTCTGCCTCCATATCCAAAACATCCCAATACTTGCTCAAATCCCTTTCTGTCTTTGCCTACCTGTGCATTAAAATCTCCCATCACTATATTGGCACTCTCTATATGGTTTTCTAACACATTTTCAAAGTCCATCTTCTCTTCTTCGCTACATCCCACTTGAGGTGAATAAATCTGGATTACTTTAAGTGTTTCTTTTTGGAATCTCAGGTTTAAGATTATGATCCTGTCTGATATATATCTCAAATTTTCAATACAGCTTTGTACATTCTTATTCACCATCACTGTTACACCGTTTCTTCCAGACCTGTTATTCCCACTCCAGTACAGTTTTCCTCCTCCTCTCAAATCCTTCTCACGTTTTCCTTTCCACTTTGTTTCGCTTAATCCCAATATATCTAACTTCCTCTCTGTTAGTACATCTGTCATTTCTTCCATTTTTCCATTGAGGGTTAATGTATTAGGGTGCCAATTTTTAGGTTATTTTTTAGTCCACTTGGTTTCATCTTCTTGTACAGATGAATATCATCAGATCTCCCATCATTTGCACCAGTACTTGAAGAAGCAGTGGGGTCAAATCCTGAATGGTTCGTTCCGAGGCTCATCTGTGTTTTGAAAGCAATATATGAAGACTTTCCTACTGGCTTGCTAGGCCTAATGCAAGAAAGAATTTTCTGTTGGGGTTGTCTCCCTTAGCCTTTGGAGTTTCTCCTCCACCACAAGGCAGTGGTTCCCTTCTCATTTAATCCCCAGAAAGGAGGGTTGCCTCATCTGCCAGCTACGCCGTTCCGAAGTCTTCCTTCTCCACCGTCGCTGCCATTAGGGTCTTCAGCCGTAACCCTGGGCATGGGTTCTGTGTTATACCCCACGGGATTGGGTCCGTGCCTGAACTCAGCCATCCTAGCACTCCGGCCTACTGAAGTGTAGGATGCCCACCCCTGCGACATGGATGTGCCAGGCAGGAATTACCCCATTGGAGGAATAGGGAAGGGCGCCCTACCTCCCTGGAGCTGGGTTAATGATTGTGTATGATGCCACAATCAAAGGGCTGTGTTAGAGACTGAAAATTCATTGAGAAATATTAAAGTGCGGTTTAATGAAGTTGGAATGGGATGTACTGTGTTGTGCAGAACCCTACATCAGTCAACAGATGACCTCCAAGTATTGTCCATCTCATCCACCCATGGTCATTTACTATGCTGGTCTGACATTATCTGCAACATAATTGTAAGAAGGTGTGGCACTCATGGTGAGATCTGGAGGCCAAGCCATGTACCTCTAACACTCCACCGTTACCAACTTGTTTGGCTTACGGATGATGCTTCCTGTTGTGTTGGAAAGACTGACCCGTGGACTGGGGTGAGTTCAAACTGCGTATAAAGACATTGTCAACTATCTCTGTATGTATAGTGTGGATGCAGATTATTTAGAATACAGCATCAGTACAGTGTCAAAAGAAGAAGCTAAAGGAACGCCCATCAGCTTTAGAAAAATACAGGCTGAATTCTGTGGATACAAGAAAGCTTTATTTGCAAAATTCTGTACAGGTCTGAAGATAAAGAAAGAACCAGTTGATTTTTTTTGATTTAGTGCACCCAGTGTATGGCTGCTGAATAAAAATATGTATATTACCACAAACCGTGTTTTTCTTTTGTTCATACCTCTCATAATAATGTTACTACTACCATTATTTTCACAGCAATGTCTAGGATACCACAGCAGCTCCAAGACATCTGAATCACCTTATCACCAACGTCAATGTCTTCAGTCATTGTTAAATTGAAGGACAGTCCCAACTTAGTAAGTAGGCTGTTTAGGTTTTTATATTGGTAACGCCACATAGCGCTCTGTATGAAAGTCACTGGCTGTGCTCTGTGCAATCTGTGGCTAGTTTGCATTGTCGTCTGCCATTGTAGTGTTGGGCTGTTGGCTGTTAACAGCGCGTAGCGTTGCGCAGTTAGAGGTGAGCCGCCAGCAGTGGTGGATGTGGGGAAGTGAGATGCCGGATTTTTGAGAGTGGATGACCTGGACGTGTGTCCATCAGAAACAGTACATTTGTAAGAATGGATGTCATGAACTGCTATATATATTATGACTTTTGAAAACTATTAAGGTAAATACATTGTTTGTTCTCTATCAAAATCTTTCATTTGCTAACTATGCCTATCAGTAGTTAGTGCCTTCAGTAGTTTGAATCTTTTATTTAGCTGGCAGTATTGGCGCTCACTGTATTGCAGTAGTTTGAGTAACGAAGATTTTTGTGAGGTAAGTGATTTGTGAAAGGTGTAGGTTATTGTTAGTCAGGGCCATTCTTTTGTAAGGATTATTAAAAGTCAGATTGCGTTGCGCTAAAAAATATTGTGTGTCAGTTTAAGCACAGTCACGTATAATTTTTCTAAGGGGACGTTTCATATGTCGACCCTTAGCCGAGGATACCTCACTGGAATCTTCTGATTTTTTCTTGTAGTTTGTGTAATTAGTGTAGATTTTGTTTATTGCTAGCGCGTAATTGTAGAGATAATCTCCTTTGTAGTTGCAGTCTTTCATTGTTGTTCAGTAAAACAGTTGTGGCATGCATGTAGATTTGCACCAAGTATTTCGCAGCTGAGCTTGCAATTAACTAGATATTATTTTCAGTGCTATGTTCATGTGTTCTTATTTTTGCTCTTCAAATTGTGCTTTTCTGTGTTATCGTGTGAAATATTGTGACAATAATGGCGTGTGAAAAACGCAACACTAGGCTCCAAAGTAAACTGAGAAATAATTGTGACGACGAGTGTAGCTTGTCAGCACCACTGTGTAATGAATTAACAGACATTCGAAGTAGTAATTTGGTAATTGTGCATAGGGAAATGGAGCGGGCGGCAAATTATGGCGTAGACAGTGAAACAATTAGTGAACACGGAAGCATTATCGATCGATCGGTCGGCAACAGCTCGCCTCAGGAATCCGAAATGACAGCACACAATCTCGCAAATACTGTAGATTCAAGTTTTTGGTCCTCACTGTTTTCTCAAATAAGTTAAGACACAGTTTCTGCTTGTCAAAATGTGAATATTGCCGGTGCAAATTCGCTGCCGAAAAGCACTGAGGAAAATGTTTCAGACACCAGTGCATTGTTGTTACAATTAATACAACAAATGGGACAAAAGCTTCAAGAGTTAGACACAATGTAACAAAATCTTCAAAAGTTAGACACGTTGGAACAAAATCAGAGACAAACACAGCAACAGCTTCAAAAGTTAGACTCATTGGAATAAACGCTTGAACAAACACGTGAAGGTTTAACTGCTGAGTTACTTAAAATCGAATCGAAATGTCAAAAAGTCTGTAATGACGTAAAAACACAAATTTGTGAGCATTTTCAACCTATTTTTTCGCGGCATGAAAATGCATTACAGAATCACGAAGCAGCCATAAAAGAACTGCAAACTATTGTTCATGAAAATCATGAGACCTTGCAAGCTAAAATTGACTCAGTTGCATCAACCGATTCTGTTACGCATCTTGCAAAAACTCAGGAAAACTTAAAGGACATAGTAGATACTCTGAAAATTGGTTCAGAAGACACATGGAGGAAATTAGTTCATTATCAGAGAAAGTAGTTGAACTTTCGGATCAGCTAAATAATTTGTCTACGAAGGTAGATGATAATCTGAATGACACAAAACCGGTAGTCTTTAATGACACAGAAGAGTGCGAACAAATGAGGAAATTCAAACAAAATCAGAATCAAATTAATACGCAACACCAAAGAGAAATCCGGGAAGTACAAGATCAGCTGGCACAGGTAATACAAGAATTACGTATTTCAGAGGACACTTGCGCTCCAATACGGGAAGAGGGACATGGAAATACGGAACAGCCACAAAATAATAACACGGGGTACTTCGGAAATTATGAAAGAAATTGGCAAGGTACACCGAATTTTGAGAGGGAACCGCCGAAACGAAGTAACAATGACCGATATGCGACTCGCCGACATGATGATTTTGACTATAAGCTGTTTATTACTACACATAAATTCAAAACATTTAAGAATTCTGGTAACGAGATTCATCCACAAGCGTGGCTCCGTCAATTCTCTCATTGTTTTCCTCCCAACTGGTCATTAGAGCACAGATTAGAATTTATGTGTGGCTATTTAGAGAATGAACCAGCTGTAAGAATGCGATCGGACATTCACGATTGTCACAGTGAAGGAGAATTTTATCATGCCTTCGTCTCAGCATATTGGTCTCAAGCTACACAAGAACGAGTAAAACATAGCATCATCATGATGAAACATTTCGAACAATCTGAATTTTCCAGTCTTGTGAAATATTTTGAAGACATGTTGCACAAGAATCAGTACCTGTCAAACCCATACAGCCCCTCAGAACTCATTCGCATTTGCTTAATCAAATTACCTGAACATTTACGACATATTATTTTGGCAGGACGTTGCAAAGACGAGATTGAAGCTTTTCAGGGACTCTTACAAGAATTAGAAATTGACACTGACAATTGCGGAACGCGAAAACAGGAACACAACAATTACAGGTCACATCCGTCGCAATTCCGCGATGAAAGAAATAATAACTGGACACGACAAGTCTATTCTCACAACACAAATCGTGACCAAAACAGACACCACCCATATAACAACCGTTGGCAGAGTAGTAATAATTACAGGGAAAGATCACCTCTCCGTGGTAGTGACTATCACAGAGACAATCAAAGAAACAGACAATATGGGAACCAAAATAATTATAATCAAGTGAGACAGAATAACTTTAGACGCAACGGTCCAGCGCACAGTTACGATTCAGGCAGAAATTCTCCACCACATGACCGACAAGAAAGAAACTATGGAATCTACCGACATGACGACAGACGATATGATCGTAACGACAGACCTGAATTGCATCAGAACTGGCGGGATTCAAACAGGGCAGGGCCCTCTCGACAAGGTGAATTTGTAGAAGTTAGGTCTCCTAATCCCAATAACGACCCGCGCCATCAAAGAGACAATAGGCAATGACTCTTACTGCTGGCAGCCACAAAACGTACTTATGAAACTGACGACACAGCTTCCGTAGCTAGTAATTACGTAAAAATGGAAGACATTAGGGACATCTTACTCCAGGAACACGACGTAAAACATAACAACATTGTATATCCTGTGATTCACATTACAGTAAATGACGTAAAATTTACGGCAGTACTTGACTGTGGCAGTCCCATTTCAGCAATTAGTGAAACAGTCTTTAGCAAATGCAACAAATCGAACGATTGCCCCACACTTCCGTTATGTAAGATTAAATTACAAGGTGCAATCTTTGGAAAAAGTGTAGATGTACGCCAACAAACCAACTTAGAATTCTTTTGTCAAAGCCACAGCTTCTCTAGGAACTTTCTTATTGTTCCATTATTGTCGACGGAAATTATATTGGGAGTAGACTTTTTTAATGAATACAAAGCAATCTTAAACTTTCACGATGCTGAAATAAGTTTAGAGAAAGAAGGTAGGTCAATAGCTTTGAAATTTGAAGATTGGCTCTCAAACCATGACGAAGAAATTAATCGGCTTTACCTCCTGTTAGACAACAGTTCGGAATTTTCGACGGAACTTGACACTAACAATCACTCTGACAGGGATGATATCGACGGCGCATTTGATACTAATGAGTTAATTCGGAATAAAATTCAAACAATTGAGAATTGTAATGACACTGATAGGCAAGACCTTTCTGAGATTTTACAAGCACATTCCACAGTTTTTACTCACAAAACAGGAACAATCAAGGGATTTCAATACCAATATCGTGTTCGTGAGCATACTAAATTTTGTGTTAGACCATACGTAATTCCGGCACATTATAGGGACCGTGTTAGAACAGAAATACAATCTATGCTTGACGACGGCATTATTGAGCCTGCAGTAAGCTCATACAACAATCCATTACATGTTGCTGAGAAGAAAAATGGATCGATCAGGCTTGTCTTAGATTCGAGACAAATCAATACTATCATCATTCCTGAAGCAGACAGGACGCAAAAGTTGGCAGAACGTCTTCAAAATTTTAATGGTGTAGAAGTGTTGTCTTCTATTGATCTCAGATCCAGCTTTTATCAGATCGAACTTCATCCAGAATGTAGAAAATACACAGCTTTCCTTTGTTTCGGCGTTTGTTATCAGTTTCGGAAACTTCCTTTTGGTTTGAACATTTCTTCTGCAGCATTCATTCGCGGGCTAAATTCCATATTACCTGAGTTCTTAAAACGTCACATCACCTTATATGTGGACGATATTCTGATAGCAGAAGCCTCATGGGAACAACATAATCGCATCCTCAACAGCGTGTTACATATTTTTGCAGAATCTGGAATTGCAGTTAACTTGGAAAAGTCTGAATTCGGTTGGACAAAGGTGAAGTTTTTGGGACATATTATTTCTTCTGAAGGCATTCAGCCGGATCCTGAAAAGTTAGAAGCAATCAGAGTCATTCCAGTTCCATCCACAAAAAAACAAGTCCGCAGTTTTTTAGGTCTCGTAAATTTTTACAGTCGTTTTCTGAATATGCAAATTCTAGTTACACCAAAACTTTGTTCTCTCACTGGAAAAAATACTGTTTGGAACTGGGACGAACAAGCACAATTGGAATTCAATTCTTTGAAAAATTCGCTACTTAACGCGCCAATACTAGCTCATCCAGATCTGTCACAAGATTTCTGCCTTAGCACGGATTCTTATAAAGTCGGTCTAGGTACCCATTTATTTCAAGAAGCCACAGATAATGACACTACTGTTCAGAAAACCATTGCTTTTGCTAGCCGAGTGCTAACAAAATCTGAAAAAAATTATTCCGTTACTGAATTATAAGCCTTGGCTATCGTTTGGGCATTTAACAAATTCCGTTTCTTTCTTTCTGGTAAGCACGTAAAAGTATACAGTGATCATCGTGCATTACAATTTCTTATGTCTTCAAAATTAAATCATGACAGGTTAGAACGTTGGGCATTGTTTCTGCAAGAATTCCACTTCACAATAGTCTACATTCCCGGCAAGGAGAACATTGTTGCGGACGCACTGTCAGGCGCAACGGCTGGGCTTGAGAAAAGTAACACAGAAGGCAACCTCGAGAAGAATTTCAGTATTCTTTACATTCAGAAAATCGCCTTTGAAAACTTCATCACCACATCTTCAAAGGACATTGCTCATGAACAAGATAAAAATCCGATTTGGAAAGACATCAGAAGTAAATGGCATGAAAAGACACACACTCAAGTTCAGCATTATTATCTGGTTAGAAACAACATACTCTTCAAACGCTCCACTGTTGATGACAAGCTATGGGTACTTTGCATTCCAGATGATTTTGTTAATAAGCTCATTTGGTTCATTCATTTCAGCTATGCACATTTTGGTCCACGAAAATGTTATCATATTCTTCGAACGACTTGTTATTTTAACAATACAGAAAAGAAAATTCGAAGAGTCTTGTCTATTTGTAAACTTTGTCAAAAGGCGAAACCATCTACTATCTCACATCGTGCTCCGTTGTTTCCTATCATTCCTTCTAAATTAAAAGAATTTGCTGCTGTTGATATCTTGGGACCCCTTGTCAGAACATCGAATGGATTTTCGTACGTTCTGGTCGCTGTTGAACTTACTTCAAAATTTGTTTCTTTCACTCCGTTACGTAAAGCCACTGGACAGTCTGTATCCAACGCCTTTGTTAAAAATTTCTTACGTTAAGTTGGACACTTTAATAAAGTCATTTCAGATAACGGACCGCAATTCAGATCTGCTGTTTGGTCACGCATGCTTCGGAACCATAAAATCAAACCTGTTTTTATTTCATTGTACTCACCACATTGTAACCTGTCTGAACGGATTATGAAAGAAATCAATAAGCTTTGCAGACTTTATTGTCACAGAAAGCATCAACATTGGGACAGATATTTACACTTATTTCAAAACGTGCTGAATGAAATGCCTCATGACTCCACTGCTTTACCACCTACTCTTGTACTGAAGAATGAAGAACCACCGAACAGAATCAGAGAGCTTGTACCTTTCCCGAATACGCGTAAACTTCGACACAAAGACATAATTGATTTGGCTATCAAAAATATAAAATCTGCAGCAGACAAAAGGAGAAAACTACACGGCAAAGCAAATGCAAAGAAATTATATATTGGTCAGAAAGTTCTCATTAAAGCTCTTTCATTGTCACATAAGAAGAAACACTTGAGTCACAAATTCTTTCTAGTTTACAATGGACCTTACAGAATCCAACGTATACCACATGATAATTGCGTTGAAGTTGAAACTCTGTGTACTAGGAAGAGTATAGGTTTACACCACATTTCACGTTTAAAACCGTTTATTGAAAGATAATCTGCTTATTAACTTTGTCTTTGCCATAAAACTTTTCACTTCACATTTCTAGTATGCTTTGTCAGACTTAAGAAATTGTTACCATGCAACAATGTTTGAAGTTAAATATCCAGTCAAGAACCAAGAGAACTTATTTAAACAGAAATTACGAATGCATTGTTATAGTGAACAGACGACACAGTGTTGTTATTTGTACATTCTTGCTTGTTAGTTGCTCGATTACGTAACGACTATCAGGCTTACATACTTAGAACATATACTGCTAATGAGATTTTAATGCAACATTTTGGTACTTGAAAAGATACTCTTTATTTGAAGTACATTCGGTGAGATTAAAGACGACTTAGCATTTGGTTTCTTTGATAGCTACACGATTATATCACGACGCTACTAATATGTGACACAATTTACATTGTTGCTTTTGCGGTGTATCTGTTTTATATCTGCACAGTTTTTCTGTATTATTCTGGAAAGTAAAACACGTTTTAGGAGTAACTTTTGTGGTATAGCTACAATGAGACAGCCTTTTTCGTAGCACAACAATACGTTACATTATAGTACTTTCTTGATCATGGTAAGGTACGTAATAACTACGATATCTATACGCAAAGCATTTCACTTTCGTTTATGATGAGGTAAGTACGAGTACATTGACTTCAGCAGAACTTTGCTTGCAGAGGACGATAACTATGACACTTCCACAGAATTATCTTACAGCAAGACGCACATTTAGTGCTACAGGACACGCATTTGAGTGATTAATTTTGTACTTAAACCATTTATTTTTCAAGATTTTTGAATAACAAAGAAAGTTTTCCATGATACATTTCATTCCATTGCTGTAATCTGTAACACCTGAGGGTATAATTTCATTAATCGTCAGGGGGGTTCACGCTTACTTTGTGTACCATGTGTCTGGCAAGCACAAGGAGCCCTAGCTAATATGGTATTTCCTTATACAACTTTACACATCGGTACCATATTTCTCTGATACCGAATTACACAGCTATCTGATTATTTAACAGAGAAACAAACATTTTTTTACTACGTCAGTGAGACATGTTCACGCAATTACACAGTTGGATAATTTCACACTTATTAAATTGTATTTTGTCTGCACTTTGTGAACTGTTCATATTTTTTCAGAACTATTCTCATACTATGAGAGCTTTGAATTATGTATTCGGTAAGGGATCATGATTTTTGAAGATGTTTGAGGTAGATGACTTTATTGAAGGTCTTGAAATTACTGAAAGAAGCTGCGACGATTCTGAGATGTGATTGATCTGTTATGATGTTATTATTACGATGACGATGTGTATTATGCTGTTGAGGTATGTTTATGATCAGTAAGCTGAGAATCGTACTTTAAGAGTTATGAAATGTGTGTAAATGTGTGAATGTATCACAGTGCCAACGAATATTTTTGGGACACTGTTATATTTATAGGATTTTGTTTCTACACATTTGCAACACAAACTCTGGACCTGTGAAATTTTTGTATGAGACTGTCACTATAGTGCAAACTGGTGTCGTAAATATTTTGGTAAGAAAGTTAAGTGACCACCTTCACGTAATGCGTCGTGGGCACCGAGCTGCACGGCAGTCGCCTGGAAAAAAGCCATTAGTGTGTGCCTTTCAGAGGCACAGGTGGAGAAAAAAAAAAGAAGCCATTATCCTCGCTATTGACATTCCTTTCTAGAAAGCATCGCAAATATGACACGCTCAAACTTGAAAACATATGATGACACTGTGGAGCTCATAATTTATGATATTTACTAAAATGCCTAATGAAATGATGAGAAACATTTTACATCTATTGTCTTTGTAGTTGAGAGATTGCTGATTTTGTTTAATATCTAGTATCTAGCTCCACTGCAGCACTGGTTAAAATAAAATTTTATAGATGTACTAACATAAATATTTTCTGTCTACAGATCCAGTAAATAATAATTTTATGATAGACTTCAAAAAAAATGAGGGAGCACAAAAAGACATTTCCCTTCACAGGAACTGCATACATAATTTTCTTTTCAAGTACTTGGTAATTTATTTCATAGAAGAAGTTTTGTGGTGCACCACTTTAATTACATAGACACTAAGATGTGACATAGGTATTAGACATGGCCATCTTTACTGTAATATTTTTTCTGATTGAGCTTTGTCATGTTTAGATATAAGTTAATGCATTTGCTGCTGCTGTTTGCCAGGCATAGTGCTACTGAATTTCACTTTGTATTACTCTGTTAAGCCAGTTTTACTTCTGATTTATTTTTCTTGTTGCTGCACATTGGCTCATATTAGTTGTAATGTTGCATTTGCTCTGTTAATTTAGACTTACTGCTGCTTGCTTTGCCAATTTGCATTTTTTGTCATTGCTGTTTGCATTAATTGTTTTGTGCTGCTGCATTGCCTCGTCCCTTAGTTTATGCATCTGAGATCAGTAGATTTAAGTTAGCATAAGATGGGGTAGGCTATGTAAGAGAACGAGTTGCGATGAATTGGAAGAAATGCATTGAGAATCTATAAGAAAATGGTTTAGCCAAAAAAGTATTTTGAAAGAGGAGATGAACAAAAACGTAGGGTTTAGGGACAACAGGATTTTCTTGGAAATATATGATGAGGTAAGATAATGGAAAATAAATAATGAGGTAAGAAATATGTGAACATATAAATACAGAAAGCATGCTTGGATAGGATTCTTTTGGTGGAAACAAATGTTGAAATAAGACGAAAGATCTATGGAATGAAGTTTTGGGTTGGACTGCAGTACCAAATGTTACACTGAAAACAAACCCTGTCCTTTCCTCCTGTGTTATTCTGCTATGTGTTTGTGTACTCTTGTGTATTTGTGCTTTTCCTGTCTTTATGTGTTGAGCTAATAAGATTTACGTTATAGAATTGTTCTGCTAATATGTTATTTACTTTGTAGAGATGTTTAGACATTATTTATTCTGTTCTGCTTCAATGCTCATATGTGAAATTAATGTTTCAAAAACTATTCTCATTATTTTATTTATTTACTTATGTCATAATTCCTTTAACACTGATGTATATGTCTATTTCTATTCTTTTGTAAAGTCTGTATTACTACAAATGTAATCTGTATTGTTATGTTCTTTAATGATGTATTTTGTACCTTTGTTATTGTATTCTCATGTTATAAAACTGTAATTGGCACCAGTTCATCAAATGTAACTTATAAGTTACATTTCACTGCACACACTTCTGTTGGTCATGGTATATGGACAATATGTGAGAAGTTGGGACCATTAGTGTTTGCACGTGTGTTGATAATTCAGCAAGGGACTGGTTAACAGCATTGCTGGTTCTAAGGACAATTCCAAAAACTTTGTGAGTGCACAAGTGGTGGTTTATGGACTTGCGATATTGTCTGCAAGACTCTCTGATGGGGATTGTGCACCTGCACAGTCGCAGTAGATGGCTGCTGGCCGTCTCTACAAGGACTACAGTGGGTCTGCATCTTTGACGGCCCACCCATACCATTATTTCTACAAGGACTACAGTGGGTCTGCATCTTTGATGGCCCACCAATACCATTATTTCTACAAGGACTGCAGTGGGTCTGCACCTCTGGTGGCCCACCACTACTGTAATCTCTACCAGGACTACAGTGGGTCCGCTCTGTGACGACCTACCTACCAATATTCTTCAAAACTTCGACTGACTCTGCGGTGGGTTTGCTCTGTTGTGGCCCATTACCTGTCTGCATGTCAAGAGTCAGCACTGTCTTTCTGTTGGAAGGACAACACTACTTCTTCAAGACTGCATTGAAATCCACTACTTCCGTGTGCATTGCCTTTTACTGCGCAGACTTTGAGAAAAAAAAAAACTGCAATTTTACTGTGATGAATGATCAGGACTGTCTCTATGGACTGTGAGAAACTTTTAGCTTTTGACCAACATTGTATCAATAAGTGTGTGCATATGATTTCTTTGTTATTGTAATTGTGAAAATTTTTTTAACAAATACGTATTGGCCAGTGCCCAAAACAATTTGTGAAATTTTTTGTGGGGAGCATGGGGGCTATGTAATTAGGCTGTTTAGGTTTTTATATTGGTAACACCACATACCGCTCTATATGAAAATCACTGGATGTGCTGTGTGCAGTCTGTGGCTAGTTTGCATTGTTGTCTGCCATTGTAGTGTTGGGCTGTTGGCTGTTAACAGCGCGTAGCGTTGCGCAGTTGGAGGTGAGCCGCCAGCTGTGGTGGATGTGGGGAAGTGAGATGCCGGATTTTTAAGAGTGGATGATCTGGACGTGTGTCCATCAGAAACAGTACATTTGTAAGAATGGATGTCATGAACTGCTATATATATTATGACTTTTGAAAACTATTAAGGTAAATACATTGTTTGTTCTCTATCAAAATCTTTCATTTGCTAACTATGCCTATCAGTAGTTAGTGCCTTCAGTAGTTTGAATCTTTTATTTAGCTGGCAGTATTGGCGCTCACTGTATTGCAGTAGTTTGAGTAACAAAGATTTTTGTGAGGTAAGTGATTTGTGAAAGGTATAGGTTATTGTTAGTCAGGTCCATTCTTTTGTAGGGATTATTAAAAGTCAGATTGTGTTGCGCTAAAAAATATTGTGTGTCAGTTTAAGCACAGTCATGTATAATTCTTCTAAGGGGACGTTTCAACTTTCATGTGTATATACACCGTGTGGACGTCGCTGCTCCGTTGGCGAAGTATATATTTTCTATAAAGGCCCATTGCACACCAAAACCTGATGAAGTCGATATCATGGCAGGGTGAGTGTAGCATCCTCGACACAAAGACTTTGTTGTCAGTGACTGGTCCTGTGATGGTGTGGAAGAAGACCGGAAGAAGAAGAATGGGATAGTCCTTCCTTGTAATATACGAGCTATAATTGTAGGTCCATCCATCTGTGGCAAGACACATGTTCTCATGTCACTGTTAACACACCCAGACAATCTGTTTGAGCATGTATGTCTATTTTTAAAAAGTCTGTTTCAGCCCAGTTATCAGCTGCTGCAAAAGATACAACAAGGTATTTATGGTGTAACATGGTATCCAGTCAAAACAGTGAAATCCCTCCACTAGAAAAAGTGAAGCCAAACATCATGTTCATATTTGATGATGTTGCTGTCTAAAACCAGGATCAAATTCTATGATATTTCTTTTTTGGCTGTTGCATATGTGCTGACATATTCCAGAATCCTGAAACAGTTGCTATGGGGTAATGCAAATCTCATTGTAGTCTTCAAACAAGGCAATTTGAATTTAAAGCCGGCCAATGTGGCCGAGCGGTTCTAGGCGCTTCAGTCTGGAACCGCGCGACCCCCACGGTCGCAGGTTCGAATCCTGCCTCGGGCATGGATGCGTGTGATGTCCTTAGGTTAGTTAGGTTTAAGCAGTTCTAAGTTCTAGGGGACTGATGACCTCAGATGTTAAGTCCCATAGTGCTCAGAGCCATTTGAACCATTTTGAATTTAAAACGCATTTACTGGGCGCATGTAGGAACCGACATGTCACTCGATGATTATGTAAAGATATACACAGATTGCTGGAATCGCACATGGCACAGGTTTCTTGTTATTGACAAATCAAGAACACTTTGTGATGGCAGTTATAGGTGGAAATTCCAGGGGTTTCTTTATGTACAGCTATGAAAAAAATGGTGAGTACATTTGTTTACGTCACACCAAGTTCAAATATATGTCAGACACTCAGCTTGAGACTATATGTTGTATAGACAGAGAATGCATCTATACAGAGATGGAAAATTTCAGCCTCTCAAATGTCAAGTTAAGGGCCTAGAGACACGCGCCCAGACCCTTCTGAGAATGATCGTCGTCTTAGATACTAGGGTTAAGGAACTAGAGACATAAACCTGCATCACTCTCAGAAGGAAAGTAGATGACTTAACTGTAAAGGTTGATAGAACTGAAACGAATGTACACGACTTAACTGTAGAGGTTGATAGAATTAGACAGAATGTAGATAAGGTGCCCCTGTGAAGATTTCTGCTTTGTCTATAACAAGGTTTTGACAAAGTATAGTTCATTCTGGCACAGGTTGTTTGAGATCTTTAGACCATTACTGAATCTCTTGATGAACTCTCGGTGAAATGACGCATGACAACGGCATTGCTGATTCATTGACCATCACAGCGATACTAGAATAGACAAAACGTTCAATGTCAATGGTGAAAAACTAGACATGTTGGTCATGCAGCCTGTAAATTTAAAATAAAAAACAATGTAGGTAGGTGATAGGGAATTTCAAAGAACAACTGGTCTAATGAACTTCATTTTCGAAAATCCCTCAAAAACTGTAAATTATTCACCAAAAAATCTGGTGATGTGTGGCGACATACTGCAGTTGACCATTGTACATAGGGAAGTGGGAAACCAGAGCAACGCAAAATAAGAAATCATTATACTATCTATATTAGATGCTCAATATTTGTATTGGTGATGGTATTGACAGCCAACGTAAAAGAGTCAGCAGTTGACCCACACATTATACATACTACAGTGATCCCAATGAGTTAAAAGATCGACTGTGACTGCTCATGGCATCAGCTGCTGCTGGTAACCCCGCTCAGTTGAATGACTTTGTTTCAGTAATCTCCAAGCTTAGAGATAGAGAGAGAAGTATGATTGAATAAGTATGTAGACAGTAGTTCAGGAACTGCACAAACTAACATGCAAAACATACTCGCAAAGGCATGTTATGATTAAAGGTTTGGTTGACTTATGGCAGTCTGATGTAGATGTGTGGAAATATTCACATGTGAGTAATGGATTCAAATATATTGTAATGGTTATTGAAACATACTCCAAATTTGCCTGGGCATTGCCTGTTAAAACAAAAATGGGGAGAGATGTCACAGAGGTGTTGGAGCATTTGTTGCAGACGGGGACAAATCGGTGCCCAGACAACCTACAGACCAATCACAGTGGAGAATTTTACAGTAAGTAGTTCAAGGCTGTGATGTAGCAGTATGGAATTCAACATTCATCCCCCTGAAGGCGAGTTATGTGGAACATCTGAACAGAACAATGAAAGCTCAAATGTGGATGTGTTTTAATCTTCACAGCTCACACAAATGGGTGAATATTCTCCCAGAAATAATTGTACAGTATAATCGAGCCAAACATAGCACAATAAAATAAAACCAATCGATGTTCATGACAGCAGATTCATGGATACTGGGTACTATCGCATTAAAATGTTGGATCCACATAAACATAAATTTAATGTGGGTGATTTGGTACATATCTCAAAATACAAGACTGCATTTGAGAAGTCATAACTTCCAAATGGGACAGTTTCCAGAGTGCTGAGAACAAATCCCAGAAATCAAAGAATAGCAGTGGCACCGAAATTACAGTAGTCGTTCACACAGAAGAAATGCAGAAGACCTCAGAACCACATGTGTTTCTCATAGAGTCATTCATAAGACGTCAAGGGAATAGTTCTCTAGTTAAATGTATTGGCTTTCCTGCAACGCAAAAGATCTGCACTGATGTTGACGATTTGCCATATAATGGGGTGCACAGAGCACAGCCTGCACAGTAATATTACATGCACGACAGGAGACACATTATAGGAAGTAGTGGTATTCTTGACAAACCGCTAGTCGAATTGCTTGGTTGGTTGATTTTGGGGAAGGAGACCAGACAGCGAGGTCATCAGTCTCATCGGGTTAGGGAAGGACGGGGAAGGAAGTAGGCCGTGCCCTTTGAAAGGAACCATCCCGACATTTGCCTGGAGCGATTTAGGGAAATCATGGAAAACCTAAATCAGAATGGTCGGACGCGGGATTGAACCGTCGTCCTCCCGAATGCGAGTCCAGTGTCTAACCACTGCGCCACCTCGCTCGGTCGAATTGCTTATTCTGGAGTTTAATTACTGCAGCTTAAAAACGTTTGGCTCATGATGATAAGGGGATTAATCTGCTATACGAGGCATGTTTGGAACACGACATAGCTTACATAAAACGTGAAGATCTCCCAGGACATAATGCTGCAGGCAGAATTCTAGCCGAAAAAGCTAAGGCAATATGTGTAAGAAAGGATAATGGTATAGGGCAGCGCAGTTTAGCGTATGTAGTTGATAAAACCATATGTGATGTAATTAGGTTGGGCTTGAATGTGAATTTCAAGGAAGTTATGAATGTTGCACATTATGCACTAAAGAAAAAGAAGAAGAAAACAACGATGAAGAAGAAGAGGAAGAAGAAGCCAGGGCAAGGGTGTTTAAAAAACTGTATACTGACAGCGAAGTACGCAGATAAATGTGTGCTGAAGTTAAAGCACCCTGGGTTCTTACGGCATCCAAGGCTTGAGGCGGAATTATCCTCTACCTCATTCGTGCCCTCACAGGTCTTTCATCGATGGTTTCAATGGCAGGTGGTGCTGTGGCTGTCGTTAGAACAATGAAGAACGTGTAGTACTTGCAGGAGCAGATAGAGGAAGTAAGAAGATGTAGCCGCATGATGGAGGCAGTAGCCATCAGAAAAGGGACTAGAACTCTTTATAAATAAAAAAAGTCCATTAGCTATCCTACTAGATAGACCACTTACAAATACAGATTTATAATTTTCAATGCGATAGAATCTGCAGCTGCCATGAATTTTTTGAAAGATTTCGTGAAGCCTTCAGCTGCCATTCTCTTTATTTCATGTACGATTGTACAATTTTGGCCTTAGGCCATTTTCAAGCATTTTATGGAGTTTTTGTAGTAGTAAATTATGCCATGTACGTCGTTGCTCCTATGACTCCATGTTATGCTCATAAAATAAATCCGAGATATTTTATGCTGTTTTAGGAGCACGTTTCTTTCGAGCAGTTGTTGAAAAGCTCGTCTTTAATGTTGGTCTCATTTTCAACCTTCTGGAAGAATTTGAGGTTACTCTATATATGATGTTTATTTTCAACGAGAGTTAGATCTTTTTCTTGTATGAGCCTATGTATCTTCCTTTTTATATCTTAGTCAAATTTTTGAACCCATATAACTTATAAATTTGTCAGTCGCTGATAAAATGTGTTTTATTTGTAATGGTGATAGGACACTAGCAAGATCTAAATGAGGTACATATAGTTTAAAATTTAAATTTTTCTTGCGCTTAAATTTTTATGAGCATAACATGGAGTCATAAGAGCAATGACATACATGGCCTAATTTATCACTAAAAATAAGCCATAAAATACTTGAAAATGGCCTAAGGTCGAAATTTTACAATCGTACACGAAATAAAGAGAATGGCAGCTGAAGGCATCACGAAATCTTTCAAAAAATACGGATCTGCTGAAGTTTGTTAGGAAAAAGTTCAGTATCTCATGGTGTGTTTATGTGGGGTGCATTACCGAAGACCCCAGCTTGCCCTTTTCTCACATAGTATACTGAGAATTATGGATGAAGGGCAATAGGCAGACTCCATATTTCTAGATTTCCGGAAAGTATTTGACAGGGTGCCCCATTGGAGGCTGTTAACAAAAGTACAAGCATATGGAATAAGTTCACAGGTAACTTCTTAAATACGAGGGCTATCCACAAAGTACATTACGTTTTGGAATTAAAAATAAATAAAGTATTGGAAATTTTTTTATTATATACAGATGAAAGCCACACTTAAATACTACTTTTCTACATAGTTGCCATTTAAATTAAGGCACTTATCGTAGCGATGGACGAGCTTGGAAATTCTTTCGTCGTAAAATTCGGCCGCCTGCGCCTTCAAACCACGTGGTTACCTCTTCTTGAAGTTGTGCGTCGTCATCAAAACGCTGCATAGCCAACGACTTCTTCATTTCTGGGAATAAGTGGAAGTCGCTCGGTGCCAGGTCGGGACTGTACGGCGGATGAGGAAACAACTCCCACTTAAAAGATTCGAGAACTTAACGAGTGGCATTTGCCGTGTGGGCCTGGGCGTTGTCGTGAATCACCAAGAACTTTGAGCCCAACATTCCCCTGCGCTTGTTTTGTATTGCTCTTCTGAGGTTGTGCAGAGTTTGGCAATACCTTTGAGAGTTTATTGTAGTGCCTCTTTCCAGGAAATCCACAAAAATCACACCTTTTCTGTCCCAAAAGACAGTCGCCATCACCTTCCTTGCCGACATTGTCTGCATGCATTTCTTGGGTTTTTGGGGGAATTTGTGTGCCCCCACTGCATTGACTGCTATTTTTTCTCGCAGTTCACATGTTTAATCCATGTTGTCGTCACCAGTAACGATGCGATCGAGTAATGAGTCGCCATCTTTCTCGTAAGCGTCCAAGAACGTTAACGCTGCAGCCATTCGCTGATTTTTGTGAATCTCTGTCAAGATTTTTGGTATCCATCTTGCACAAAACTTGTGGTAACCAAGCTTTTCGGTAATGATTTCGTGCAACAAACTTCGTGAAATTTGTGGAAAACTCATAGAGAGTTCCGTTATTGTGAAAATACGGTTTTCACGGACCGCGGCATCGCCTTTTTGCCAAGTTCGGCAGTCACTATGCTGGGTCTTCCACTTTGCTCTTCGTCGTGAACGTTAGTTCGGCCATTTTTAAATTTTATGGTCCATTGACGCACTCCACCTTCAGCGATTATGTTGTCCCCATACACTTCACAAAGCTGCCGATAGATTTCTATCGGTGTAAAGTTTTTTGAAGTCACAAACCTTATTACAGCACGCACTTCACACTTCGCGGCATTTACAATTAACGCTGACATTTCAAACTGTCACAGTAACTCAACGGAGCACGAACCTCTCACTAGCACGACAGGATGCCGACTGAGCGGCGGAATGCCATGACACCAAGATGGCAGCACTAGCCCCGCCCGTAACGGACACAAACGAAAACGTAATGTACTTTGTGGATATCCCTCGCGAGTGTTCATCAGAGACCATTTGGAATAACCCTGGGGAGTGTGACAGGACTGCTGTTTTTCCCTATATACATAAATGATTGGTGTCCCCCAAGATTGTTGGGCTGCATAGCAGGCGCTTCCTGACACATATTTGCTGGTCATTATGGAGCGATTCGAGGTGGGACTCATTACTGAAGACAGTTCTACACCAGTCAATGACATTCAAGAGGAAGACATGTCTAGAGACACCCGGGGCAGTGATGGTCTGAGGTGCCATTTCTTTTCATAGCAGGATCATTTTGTGTGTCATCCGTGGCATCATTCCAGGACAGCGGTACCTCGTCGATATTCTATGCTCCACTTTATTGCACTTCATGGTATGCCAGCCTGGGCTCATATTTCAGCAAGATAACGCTCACCCACACTCAGCGAGAGTTTCTAATTCTTATCTTCATGCTTGTCAAACCCTACCTTGGCTAGGAAGGCAGCCAGATCTCTCCTCAACTGTAAACTTTTGGAGTGTTATGGCCAGGACCCTACAACCAATCTTCAGATTTTAACGACGTAACGCGCCAATTGGACAAAATTTGGCACATTATTTCTCAGAACGACATCCAACATCTCTGTCAATCGGTGCTAAGCCGAATAATTGCTTGTGTAAGGTTCAGAGGTGGACCAACCAGAGTGCACCACTGAATTACTCAGTTTATGAAGCACTTTCTCTTGAATAAATCATCAAATTTCAACCATTTGCTTTACATGGAAGATGTACTTCTTAGACAATTAATTATTTAAGAATATTTTACTGTCATTTAAATTCATCACTCATTTGCAGGAAACAGCTAGGTTGGTATCCTACCACTTTCCAAGGCCCCTCCAGACACATCTTTGCTGGTCTTCAGAGCTCAATTCCAAGTGGGACTCATTACTGAAGACAATTCTAGTCCAGTCAATGAGATTCCAGGAGAAGGTGTGTCAGGAGACGCCCCGGACAGCAGTGGGATTATCACTAATTTTCTTAAATAACATTAAATTTTTTATATAATAGAGGGCAACATTCCACATGGGAAAAATATATCTAAAAACAAGGATGATGTGACTTACCAAACAAAAGCGCTGGCAGGTCGATAGACACACAAACAAACACAGACATACACACAAAATTCAAGCTTTCGCAACCCACGGTTGCTTCGTCAGGAAAGAGGGAAGGAGAGGGAAAGATGAAAGAATGTGGGTTTTAAGGGAGAGGGTAAGGAGTCGTTCCAATCCCGGGAGTGGAAAGACTTACCTTAGGGGGATAAAAGGACAGGTATACACTCGCACATACTCCCATATCCAACCGCACATACACAGACACAACCAGACATTTGTAAAGGCAAAGAATTTCAGCCTTTACAAATGTCTGCTTGTGTCTGTGTATGTGCGGTTGGATATGGGTGTGTGTGCGAGTGTATACCTGTCCTTTTATCCCCCTAAGGTAAGTCTTTCCGCTCCCGGGATTGGAATGACTCCTTACCCTCTCCCTTAAAACCCACATCCTTTCATCTTTCCCTCTCCTTCCCTCTTTCCTGACGAAGCAACTGTGGGTTGCAAAAGCTTGAATTTTGTGTGTATGTCCGTGTTTGTTTGTGTGTCTATCGACCTGCCAGCACTTTTGTTTGGTAAGTCACATCATCTTTGTTTTTAGATATATTAAATTTTTTATGTACATATAAATACTATAGAACTTGACTATACAACTCTAGTGAAAGTGTTGGTGTCCCTTCTCTCGTCATGACATTTTAAACATCTTCTGTTGTTAGATGAAGGGGTTACTGTACTGACATTAAGGCTAGTCTGATTAACCTTTCATTAGATTTTACAAAGAGTACTCTACGGTATTGTCCCCTTACCTAACTTGCATTTATCATGGATCTTTCGCCCAGTACAAAGTCCCAAGCGACTGGTAAAAAAGGCAGATGACTCCAGTATATAAGAAGGGTAAAAGAACGGACCTGCAAAATTACAGACTTCTGTTTGCTGCAGAATCCTTGAACACATTCTCGATTTTAGTATAATAAATATTCTTGAGACTGAGAAGTTTATGTCCACAAATCAGCATCCATTTAAAAAGCATCGCTCATTTGAAACTCAGCCTGCCCTTTTCTCACATGATATACTATGAACTATGGATGAAAGACAACAGGCAGATTCCACATTTCCAGAAAGCATTTGATATAGCGCCCCACTGCAGACTTTTAATGAAGATACGAGCATATGGAATAAGTTCAGAGGCATGTGAGTGGCTTGAAGACTTCTTAAATAATACAACCCAGTATGTTGTCCTCTATGGTGAGTGTTCATCAGAGACAAGGTTACCATCTGGAGTACCCCTTGGAAGTGTGGCAGGACTGCTGTTGTTCCCTATATACATATATGATTTGGCGGATAGGATGGACGGCAGTCTGCAGTTGGTTTTGCTGATGATGCCGTGGTATACAGTAAGATGTCTAAGTTGAGTCACTGTGGCAAAGCATGACTTAGACAAAATTCCTAATTTATCATCACAGAAGTATACAAAAGATGATTATAGAACAATATGTGGACCTTGTATACATAAACCTCATAAAACTATATAATAAAAATCAAATTCCTGGTGTGCATGGAAAACATGTTTTTATATGCTGTTACAAAGGACATTTAAAATGAATTCGTGAAAACATAACTTCAAAAAATGACGAAAACATAAATTCAAAAAATGCACATATCGTCAAGAAATTAAAGATTTACAGTGTTTTCACAAGAATCCTAAATCGAAGGACAAATATTCATAAAAATATAAAAACGCATTCTTGAGTTTAACAATAACAACAGAATTTAAAGTAATTCTTAATTCTATTTATTTAGTTTACTCCTAAGGAAGGAAAATTCTTTCAGTGACTAATTATTTTCTTTAATTTGTCCTGTATCTATTTTCTTTTGTAAAATATCTTGTCCTGGGTAATATATCCAGAGAACTGTGATTATTTTTATTACTATCAAAACAGTAAATTTCATTTTTAAGGGTTTGTATGAAATTTATAGATGTACATTGTTCTTTATTGTTAAATGAAAATCTTTATAATCTTTAAACTTATATTACTTTAACAACACATGTATTTACTGCCTTTGGTTTTTTCTCTTCATTATCACTAAGTGTTAAAGCATATATTTTCGCACTTAAACAACAAAATCCTTCTATTACTTTTCCTTTATATTTATCTTTCATTTTTGCTAATATTTTTTATTTACTTGAGGTTCATTACAAAATTTATCTTCTGAATAAACACTTGTATCAAAATAATCAATCATTGATTCCATATCTTCATAACAATCTTCAACTGATATGGATGTAAATTTTAGTACCTTAGTAATAAAGTCAGTATTTTCTCCATATTCCTATTTCATAATATTATGGTGAAAATTATATATTATTTCTTTTGATGAATGCAGTATTCACATTGCAATATAGAGAATTTTGTTAAACAAAATTTTGGTTTCATTCATATGGAGAGCAATTAAATTTTCATTAATTATTCTTCATCCTTTAAAGTTTGGTTTTTCTACTAATTTATAACATTGATGTGCATCTTAGACTAATTTTATATCTACCCTTTTTTTTTTGTATTTCCCATTGTTTCCCAAATACTAAATTAGTCATAAATTTGATGAAATATTTCTCAAAATAATGTTTTGGTTTAGTCCTCATTCCCGCAATAATTTTTATACTTTTAACCAGTCAGATTGTTTAAATTTTAGAACTTTATGTAAGTTTGTTAATTTCATCCCTACAAATAAATACTGCTCCAATTTTCTGTAGTGAACTACATTATTATTATTGAAAGCAGTTAATAATTTTGATCCTTTAGTTCCCAGCACAATTTTATTTTTGAGAGTAACAGGTAAATTTTTATGCAGATTTTTTAAATCTTTGGGAAATCTAAATCTACTTCAAAAATATAACCAACTTTAGAAGTCTCTGAAATCTTGCTTACTTTTTTTTAGAAACCAACAAATTTGATTCAACCTATTTGAAACCTCCACTAGGTAAATGTTGACCCATAACATAACCATATAAATTATTTGCAGCTAAATATATAAAAAAGTTTGATATCATAGTTATATCATAATGTTTCATATCTTTATTATTTGCTCTAACATATGTTTTACAACATTGTGGTATACCAAAACGTATACCTTTTTCAACCATTAAAATCATATCACAAACATCTAATAATTCAAGTGGTTGTCCTGTAACATTTAATGTAGAATCAAAAGGTAATCCTGGAGCAGTAAAATTCCAAGAAGGGTCTAAACCATAAGCTGTTACACAAGTTTTCCTAAATCTTTCAAAAACATCACCTAACAATAAAATATCATTTTTTTAAATGTAAATCATGATATTCTTCTAAATTTTTATATCATAATTTTCCCAAATTAATTTAGCAAGCTTATAATCTTCTTCAGTAATATCACATTCGTTTCATTTATTATAAAATTCTTGTTTTGCTGGAGGCCTTTTTCTTTAAAATTTTCTCAACTATCTATACAATCGTAAGGATGAATTCCTTTTTTATTTACTAAATTTATTAGATCTTCTGGGAAAACATTTTAATATTTTTCATTTGTTTTTTATTACATTTGAAGAAAGCTTATCAAGGCTTGAAGTCATAAATGTAAATGTATCAGGAAATCCGACTGTCAAATTTGCTGTTGTTTACCAGAACTAATATATCTATTTTCATTTTTTGGTACTAAATCTATTTCTTTTTCATTGTAGACATGTTCTTTCACAAATAAATGGCAATCATAACTGGATAAATTACGTATACTAACAGGCGCAAAACTCGGAATATTTTAGTTTTAGATTACAATTATTATATAGTGGATTTACATATTTTCCACTTAAAGATACATGGTACTTTTCTGGCTCAATACTATTTAAAAATCAACACCTGTTTCTTTCAGGCACTGTTTATAATGTACATACTGTATTTTACAGATTTTTTGTTGATATTAGGTAATGTAGCACACTTTCTAAACAAATTAGAAGTATTTCGAATATGATTGAACCTGCTTAGCGTTATTAAAAATTACAAAGAGATTGATGTAATTTTTCTTATGAAATGGTTGGTTGGTTGGTTTGTTGGGGGAAGGAGACCAGACAGCGAGGTCATCGGTCTCATCAGATTAGGGAAGGATGGGGAAGGAAGTCGGCCGTGCCCTTTGAAAGGAACCATCCCGGCATTTGCCTGGAGAGATTTAGGGAAATCACGGAAAACCTAGATCAGGATAGCCGGACGCAGGATTGAACCGTCGTCCTCCCGAATGCGAGTCCATTTTATGAAATGCTTCCTCAAATTGACGTACCATTTAATCCAATGTTATACATTCGAAGGAGACCAAATTTTTACCAGATATACATGACATAATGACTGAGGTACTAGACCTGTTTAATTTCACCTATTACGTATAGTACAAGGATAAAAAGTATCACATCTTACATTTTAATTTTTATAATTTTTTTCCTAATAAAAATTTTATGTTTTCTATAATTTAGTTGATTCTGCAATGAAGCTTAGGTCTACCACATAAGTATGGACAATTACAAGCTACAGAAAAAGAAATTAGTGCAATGCTTCATAAACTTTAAGAAATATTTATCCCTGAATTTTGAAAAATATAAATTGCAGGAAACATAGAATGAAGATATGAGTCCAATTAAACTCTACCTCAGAACATTCCTGAAGCATGGTCTTCATCCTGAAGCATTTCTTCATCTTCATGCTTTCTCTTGGCATTCCTTTTACCACTTCTTGCTTCTTTGGTAACTTGAAGAGTGATTCTTTCAGCTTCATGCACCCATTGTCTGTCACACACAAGCAATTATTCTTCCATTTAAAGCCACATTGTATGTGTAAATTTCTGAAGACTTCCGACCTTCCTATCACTTCTTCATTGAAAGATATCACTGCATCTAGTACACCAACGTTTAATGTATTTAGTCCTACACAAACTTTACTGGGCAATCTTTCCCATATGCAATGGTAGAAACTTTCATTTGTATTCTGAGTGGCCCATTTACTAAGCAAAACAGGGTCACTCAGGTCTCTAAAATTTGGTTTCTATTCATTCATAAAAGGCTCAGGAAGAGAATGCTTATGGTGGTATATTTGACCACTCCAAAAATCTGCTCCTTTAGGGCAAAGTCCGTGAACAGGGTGGTCATCTGTGGACAACTTATGAAAGTAGATGGCCCATACAGCTTTTCTCATTGCTGTAACATCATTCAGAGGTGCAGTTCATCTAATGGCCAGTCCATAATAACACAGTTTCTGTCAATCTGCCTCAACCAGACAGAGGTTTTCCATCAGATAGCAACTTTCCTTTCATTTCTCTTCGTAGCTTACTCAATCTAGCACCAATCCTCTTTTGCTCATGTCCACAACACTCCAGTTTTGTTACCAAGCTATCGCCATAAACATTGAACTCATTAATTTTATTGAAAGCTTTAGAGTTCCTCTCACCTGTTTACTTCATATATCTTACGTTATAAATGGGCACCAACCACTGATATACTTGTAGAGCTCCATCAGACTCCATATATCCACTGTAACCATCATAATTCTTAGAACACTCATGTTCAATATGTCCTTCAGTGTTACCATGGCAGTTGTGGCAATACTTAGATAAGCACTCAACAGCAACAACTATTCCATTCTCCAGAGAAGTAGCACTTAAAACACCATTCAAAAAACGATGTCCTTGATGTTGCCATGTTCCATCAAGTGCAACAGCAATGTCCCTGGTTCCATTAATATTTACAGTTTCCTCTACTGCTTTAGACACAACCATCAAGGCGCCTAAAAGTATTTTTATGTACTTGATGAACCTACATGGAGGAGGAGGAAGGTTCATCAAACCACAAAATGTTTGAGTAGCCTTTTATCCTTTTCTTATTGCATGCATTGCATACACTAACTTCAAATTCACATCATATGAATTATGCACAATGTTCGAAAGAGGTAGATTTATTGCAAGATCTTCACAGAGCAACTAATTTTGACATTAAACCCTTCCTGCTACTTAGTTGTTCAGTTATTTCCAGACAGCGTACACCATCACATTGCTTACATTTGGCCACTTCCTTTATCAAGGAATATAAGATGCCCACATCAATAACAACAAATCCACTACAAACAGTGTCATTGTTAACACAAAAATTTGAATCATCAGGTGTGCCATGTGGGAGTTTCTTGCCTGAAGAACTAATAGATAGGCTACTATCAGCAGTGTGGCTTGCTTTGCTTGTGAACTGGTTACCACGGAATTTCCTTTTATTGAATTTCTTTATGCGTGGCACAGTTCGTATTTATTGTGTATGTACTCCCAAAAATATATGTAACACTTGGGCAACAAATATTTGTAACACATGAACAAACAGCTTCAGCAAAACAAAAGTAATACTAGCAAAGATAATCATTTACAGACCCTAGAAACCTGCACTGTTACCAACATATACATCATATGTATAATAGCTGGAAACAGGAAGTTCACAGTCCTTTTCGAAATAATACTGATTTCTGTAACGGAAATAAAGGGGGTGTGGCGTCCTACATGACTGTAACTTTAAAATTTGGTATATATAGGTCATTTTTCATTTGAAACCATATAATGTGTATATCAATGTAACCAAGAAAGACTATACAATTTAATAGTCATAAAAAATTTCGATTTTTTGCCATTTATCAATACCCTGTATCCTTAAATGATCATAATGATGAACTTTTTTATGATTTCTTCTTTAATGTATTGTGCACAGAGAACAAATTTTAGATCTATTGCCTGGCGATTGTTCTCAGGAAGTTAAGGGTTTCATTTCTTCTTCTTTAGAATAAATTCTTTCTATTTATTCATCTTCTTTTTTCATAAATTCCATACGGTTTTTTAGCAATTTGATCCTCTATACATTACATGATTTTTGTAGTGTCTGTTTACATATATTTAATATAGTAACAAAAACTGCTTGGTTCATGTTTTTGATATTTATTGATTATTTAATTGTAATTCAAAATCTGTATAAGCAACAAAAAGAATTTTCTTGTATATTGATAATTTTTAAATTTCATGTATGCACTGTTTTCTGGTAGTAGTACCTTTAATGGTTTATCAATTAAATAATATTTTAATGATCATATAATATTTCTTTATTATTAAAACATAATAAACATAAACCAAAAATAAATTTTGATCTTTTTATGCTTTAATATCTAGATCAAAATAAGTCCAGATAATTCTCCTATCCAACAGTAATTTATAATAAAGTTTTATGTTTTTCTTTTTTAAATTCTTTAGTTGTAATAGGTATAGATGGAATTTTTCACCAAAAGGATAAACATTAATAGCTATATTAATTATAGATTCGAATTTTGAAATATCATAAAATGGAAAAAGGAAATGAAATTTTAGGTATTTTCTTCTTTAAGCTCTAAAACAATTTTTTATAATTACTTGAACTGTCTGGATTTTTACAGTTCTGTCTATCTACTAGATTTAATAGTGAAGCTATAGACCACAGAAAATATTTTTGATCATTACTTTTTACATTAACACATTTTTCATTTTCTCTGGTAGTTCAACATAAGATGAACCTCTTAATGGGACGTACCTATTAATTGCTCACCATATTCCAATAATTCTATTTAATGTCCATCCTGATCTATGTGTTTGAAAATTAGACATTTGTTTTAAAATATTTTGTTTCCCTTTCTAAACTATTTTTAGTTATATCTTTTCTCTTGTAATCCAATAATTTTGAGTTTGATGCCTGAATTTCATAACTTCATTATTGGTGCACATTCTGTGCTCACAACAAAATAAAAAAAATATTTTCAAGCCATTATTTGATTTTACATTTTCTTCTACTACTTTCTAAACTTTTGGTTTAAATGCGTTTAAAAATGATTACGCTCAGTTGAGTTTATATTATTTTCGAAATTTATATTTTGAAATCTACTCTGAAGAGTCAAAGAAGCTGGTACACCTGCCTAATATCATGTAGGGCCTCCATGAGCACGCAGAAGTGCCGCAATGTGACATGGCATGGACTTGACTGATGGAATTTGTGTTGAAGGGAACTAACACCATGAATCCTGCAGGGCTGTCCATAAATCCAGAAGAGTACGAGAGGGTGGAGATCTCTTCTGAACAGCACATTGTAAGTCATCTCAGATATGGTCAATAATGGTCATGGCTGGCAGTTTGGTGGTAAGGACAGATGTGGCCCTCACGGTGGTGGGCCCAATGCAAGTGCAGCACCTCATTTGCTGGTGGTGGCTAGCCTCTGCCGCCAGTGCTGTCGTCTTTAGGTCGTTATGGTTCCTCTGACATCTGGAAGACATTAGGGTAGGTGTTGTCAGGTGATAGTGGAGGGCTGGGGTGGCTGCCAGGAGCATCTCTACATCATCAGAGTCCGACAATTCCTGGAGAGCAGCAGCCACTATGTTGCCTGCAGCTGAGAGTGGCTGAATAGCTGCCACTGTCGTGCAGTGGTGGTTTTGTGGTAGTGGCTGCTGAGTGTGCCACTGCTACCGCCGCCACCGGTGTGACTGGTGAGCACACCATTGTGGTTGCAGCTGTTGAGAGCAGTGCTGTCGCTGTCTACAGTAAACTTGCGTCGACATTGTGCCCATCAAGGTCGTCAGCTGGATATTTGCGGTCATATGAGACCTGAGGTATAACTTGTCAGCTTAGTGTGCACTTTCTCCGAAGGTGCAGGGCAGCGTTGGTGCAGCAGAGTCCAGTGTTGTGGGCAGTGACGTATTTCTGTCTGACTGTTATCCTGAATTGATGTCGTTGTATTGAGGCTGAGAAAAAGCGTCAAAGCTCTCTCTATGCAAGTTTGACACAAGATCTTTTTCATTTGTGACTTAAATATGTGCTCTAGAGGCTCTGCTTCCCCGTTCAACTGCGATTGGAAAGGCTGTGACATAAGGTATAAAATGCCACTGCAACCACAGATTTCTTTAGCAAGTTTGGGTGTCAGCTACAGTTCATTATCGGTGACTTATCATTTCGGTCAAACCCTTTTGTGAGGACATGCACAGTTCCTCCTTCCATGGTGATGGAGTGCATTCTGAAAACATAAGAAATTTTAAAAAGTGTGTCGATCACCATCGACTATATAGATTTGCAGAAGGAATCTGCAAAATCTGTGTGAATATGATGTCATGGCTGTCATGGCGTGAGCCATGGAGTAGAAGTCTGAGCTGGGTCAGCTGTTGTTCAGCATAATGTTTTCATGTTTGGAGCATATGTTCAATATGTGCGTCTATATCTGCCCAGTAAACAAAACAATGTTTCAGGATCTTCTTTCAGGTCATTCCCTAGTGGTCCCAGTATAGAAGAACTATATTTTGGCCCTTAGAACAGGAGGAATTACTACCTCATATTAATATGTTTCATTGGTAAGTAAGAGTTTTCCATCGATTACCACTGGCTGGTGACATCCAAAGAGGTAATACTAATGGGGTCCCTTCGTTCTAGCCAGCAGGTGTCCGTGACAACTGTTTTCTACAAAATCCGTCACCTACCTTAATGTGTTATCTGGGTGGGTGGTTTGCGCTGCACTGTGGATCACTAGTATCCCAACTATAGCTTGCTGCCAGAATGAGAATTTCACTCTTCAGCGGAGTGTGCACTGATAAGAAACTTCCTGGCAGATTAAAACTGTGTGCCGGACCGAGACTCGAACTCTGGACCTTTGCCTTTCGCGGGCAAGTGCTCTACCAACTGAGCTACCCAAGCACGACTCACGGCCCGTCCTCACAGCTTTACTTCTGCCAGTACCTCGTCTCCTACCTTACAAACTTAACAGAAGTTCTCCCGCGAACCTTGCAGAACTAGCACTCCTGAAAGAAAGGATATTGGGGAGACATGGCTTAGCCACAGCCTTTGGGATGTTTCCAGAATGAGATTTTCACTCTGCAGCGGAGTGTGCGCTGATATGAAACTTCGTGGTAGATTAAAACTGTGTGCCGGACCGAGACCCGAACTCGGGACCTTTGCCTTTCGCGGGCAAGTGCTCTACCAACTGAGCTACCCAAGCACGACTCACGGCCCGTCCTCACAGCATTACTTCTTCCAGTACCTCGTCTCCTACCTTCCAAACTTAACAGAAGCTCTCCCGCGCGGGAGAAAGTTGTTCTTGGGTAGCTCAGTTGGTAGAGAGCACTTGCCCGCGAAAGGCAAAGGTCCGGAGTTCGAGTCTCGGTCCGGTACACAGTTTTAATCTGCCAGGAAGTTTCATATCAGCGCACACTCCGCTGCAGAGTGAAAATCTCACTCTGGAAACATCCCCGAGGCTGTGGCTCTGCCATGTCTCCGCAATATCCTTTCTTTCAGGAGTGCTAGTTCTGCAAGGTTCGAGGGAGAGCTTCTGTTAAGTTTGTAACGTAGGAGACGAGGTACTGGCAGAAGTAAAGCTGTGAGGACGGGGCGTGAGTCGAACTTGGGTAGCTCAGTTGGTAGAGCACTTGCCGACGAAAGGCAAAGGTCCCGAGTTCGAGTCTTAGTCCGGCACACAGTTTTAATCTGCCAGGAAGTTTTATAGCTTGCTGCATTTGGCTACCAACTGAAAACATACAGTTTCGTTTTTATCGAACGCTGGGTCTGGGCCTATGGGAAGATGTGGTAAGAAATCTGCATTTGTGTGATGTACCATGATCTGTAATGAATTCTGTAATAGTATCCGCTTAAGATGAGACCAAATAGCTACAATCTCTGCACGGTTTTCTGGGAAGTCATAATCAGGACTGAAGAGTGCTATAGCGACAGTTTTTCTGTAAGCCACTGTGACCCCCGCACCTTATTGGTGGCATCAGTCGCCAGTTCGAGCTGTTTTCCGGGTGCAAAGATACCAAGGCATAATGACGATTTTAGTAGCGTTTGTAGCTGGTTAAACACCCTGTCGCATCCTGCTGACCATACTAAACGAACATCCTTTTTACGTAATTTTTTCAGTAGATGTACAGTTCCTGTCACCTAAGGGAGAAATTTCTAAATGGTAGCTTATTTTGCTCAGAAAAGATTGCAGCCTTTTTAAATTCCGAGGGTTTGGCTGCTACGTGTTGGATCGCTGGCATCCTGCCTTCCTTCAAAAGGTTATGGCCTAAATATTCTGCTTCTATGTGAAAAAAATTTGAGTTTTGGAAATTGCATTTGGGATCTACATCTTGCAACTTGGTGAAGCGTCTACAGAGGTTTTTGAAGTGCTTCTGTCGTGAGGCACATGTTACAATTATATCGTCGAGATAATTTATGCAGGAAGAAATTCCTTGAGCGAACTGCTCTAAGTAGTATTAAAAATTGTGGATGAGCTCGCTATGGAAAAAGGCTAGCGCTCGAAACGGTTTCAACCGAACGGCTTGTCCATTTCCATCGTCTTTTGGGAGGTAGAATCAAGAGACATTTGCAAATAAGTCTGAGCCAAGTCATGTTGAACAAGAAGTTCCACGCCTAATTCTTTCGGGTGGGGAATAGGATCGCAGTCTGTCAATGAGTGTACGTCAATTGTGGGCTTAAAAAATTCCTGCATAGCCGAAGCACTCCGGTCGGTTTACGAATGCTGGCCCACGTAAACGCCTGCATTGTCGGGACTCAAGATGATGCTGGCGCCCCTTGCGAGCTACGCCTGCTGCGGAAGCAACAGATACAGAGTCGGCAGCTGAGTGCTGGTGATGTACGTGTTGCGCAGTCACATTCACTGATAACATTGGCAGTCATAATAAGATTGCCTTAAACGATAGATTTTGATGTTACTCAGATTGACCCCGTTGATCATTTTTTTCTGTTTTCTGTCCTTCACGTCTATTCGCGCAACGCAACCACGTTTTTGCTAGTTTCTAGAAAGCAAAAACCAAGCGCGAAATAGAGGTTTTAGTTCCAGAAGTTTGTTGAAGAGTTGCGACAAAGGCCAGCTAAAAATTAGTAGCGAGTGATATGTAAAGCAGTAATTGATTTTCTTAAAAGGTCTTCTAGATAAATACCTAGTATTATTAGTAAACAGAATACGAAAGTTAGTATATATTCGAACTTATATGAAAGATTTTTATTTTGTTTTACAGAAACATTTTACAGAGGACTTAGAAATAGCCATGCCCGCTAACCGCTTCCCAGAGTTTGATTCCAATTAAATTTTCAATATGCAGTTACCATAAAAACACTATTTACCGTAATTTTTACAAAAATCTACACACTGGTGAAACAGGCGAAGTAGGAGATATTAGGCAAAACAAGAACAACCAAAAAGGAACAAAATGAAACGAAAGTTGTGCATAAAATGCGGTAGTTTTAAGAGTGTTATAGATGACAAAAGTAATGGTAATGACGTCCTAAAGTCTGAGGAACCACAGACCATGACAAAAATTAAACTGTCTTCTGAGAGTCAAAAGATAAAATAAAATATACTTATTGTTGCATTAATACTGTAAGAATTACACCTAAAACCCACGTATTTTCATGTGCTACCTCCTTATTTGAGTTTTTGAGTTCAGCTATTTTGCTTCATGGACAAGGGTGGAGTGGGAGGGTGGCAATTTCGTGTGATGACAAGAATACAGTAGGTAGAATTTTAGTTCAATTTTGAGCAACAATCCATAAAAAACTTACTAATTATGTCAATGTAAATGAATTTTATGAAGATGTTCCCACAGATAATTTTTAACTTGGGGCCCTCTTTTCATGAGAAAACATCTGTGCGCTCGTTGGTCAAACTATGTGTGACAAAATTCCATTGGATCTGTATCGCTAATAACAACGAGACTAATAATGTGTAACCAATGGTTGAGCCCTCAATGGATAGACCATGTCTGTACGTGTTGTGCACTGTGTCTGTTATGTCTGTGGTGTCATCGTACCAGCGTAGCAGCACACACGACTTTAACAAATTACACTCCTGGAAATGGAAAAAAGAACACATTGACACCGGTGTGTCAGACCCACCATACTTGCTCCGGACACTGCGAGAGGGCTGTACAAGCAATGATCACACGTACGGCACAGCGGACACACCAGGAACCGCGGTGTTGGACGTCGAATGGCACTAGCTGCGCAGCATTTGTGCACCGCCGCCGTCAGTGTCAGCCAGTTTGCCGTGGCATACGGAGCTCCATCGCAGTCTTTAACACTGGTAGCATGCCGCGACAGCGTGGACGTGAACCGTATGTGCAGTTGACGGACTTTGAGCGAGGGCGTATAGTGGGTATGCGGGAGGCCGGGTGGACGTACCGCCGAATTGCTCAACACGTGGGGCGTGAGGTCTCCACAGTACATCGATGTTGTCGCCAGTGGTCGGCGGAAGGTGCACGTGCCCGTCGAACTGGGACAAGACTGCAGCGACGCACGGATGCACGCCAAGACTGTAGGATCCTACGCAGTGCCGTAGGGGACCGCACCGCCACTTCCCAGCAAATTAGGGACACTGTTGCTCCTGGGGTATCGGCGAGGACCATTCGCAATCGTCTCCATGAAGCTGGGCTATGGTCCCGCACACCGTTAGGCCGTCTTCCGCTCACGCCCCAACATCGTGCAGCCCGCCTCCAGTGGTGTCGCGACAGGCGTGAATGGAGGGACGAATGGAGACGTGTCGTCTTCAGCGATGAGAGTCGCTTCTGCCTTGGTGCCAATGATGGTCGTATGCGTGTTTGGCGCCGTGCAGGTGAGCGCCACAATCAGGACTGCATACGACTGAGGCACACAGGGCCAACACCCGGCATCATGGTGTGGGGAGCGATCTCCTACACTGGCCGTACACCACTGGTGATCGTCGAGGGGACACTGAATAGTGCACGGTACATCCAAACCGTCATCGAACCCATCGTTCTACCATTCCTAGACCGGCAAGGGAACTTGCTGTTCCAACAGGACAATGCACGTCCGCATGTATCCCGTGCCACCCAACGTGCTCTAGAAAGTGTAAGTCAACTACCCTGGCCAGCAAGATCTCCGGATCTGTCCCCCATTGAGCATGTTTGGGACTGGATGAAGCGTCGTCTCACGCGGTCTGCACGTCCAGCACGAACGCTGGTCCAACTGAGGCGCCAGGTGGAAATGGCATGGCAAGCCGTTCCACAGGACTACATCCAGCATCTCTACGATCGTCTCCATGGGAGAATAGCAGCCTGCATTGCTGCGAAAGGTGGATATACACTGTACTAGTGCCGACATTGTGCATGCTCTGTTGTCTGTGTCTATGTGCCTGTGGTTCTGTCAGTGTGATCATGTGATGTATCTGACCCCAGGAATGTGTCAATAAAGTTTCCCCTTCCTGGGACAATGAATTCACGGTGTTCTTATTTCAATTTCCAGGAGTGTAGTTTTTCGTAAAGTATAGCGCGGAAACGCGTTTAGCTAGGACATGGTGAAGAGCTTGCAGACCACACCTATTACTAAAAGTCAGACAACTAAAGTATTCGCAAAAACATAGCTGAAAACCGGCATTAAATTGAAAATTACAAAATAGTGAAAGATATCTCACATGACTCGTAAATATGCTCCCCATTATAAAAATATAGAAACTGGAAGTCAGAGTAAATCTCCGCTAATACCGTGTAATAACGTCGGTAGCCTTGATGATATCCTCAGTTTGGTGATAAACAGAGTCCACAAGTTTCTCCAAGTATACCTTATCCAGCTGGAGCCAATGATTGATGATCAGATTCCGTGAGCTGCCAAACTGTGGGTATACTCATCACGAAGATGTAGAAGAAACGGCAACACTTGGTCACTGGTCCTGGTCCATGTTCACGGTAACCTAACTGAGTGCATCCGAATCATGAACGAAAATCACCTTCGAAACGTAACATATACACCTCTGGGCTGAACTACACTCTCCACACACTGTGGGTTTAACACAGTCGACGCCATGTTTCACTTGATAAGAAGCAGAACCACGACTCATCAGACCACACTACACGCTTGCAGTAGGCTACTGTGCAGTTTCTGAATAGATGTGGCCTTGTGTAACGCTGTGAGCAATGGCATTTTGAAAGGTATCTGATTCCAAATTTATATTGTACGCAATTTCATTCGCAGTGTTAGTTTGGAAACTTGTTGAGATACTCCTCTGTTCATTGACAGCTGCGATTCGTACCGGATTCGAAAGCGATTGCCATTGACAAATCGTGACTCTCGTGTCCGGCCCATGTCAGCTGGGACCTTTTTACCACTGTTCTTACACAATGGTACGTTGCTGTGAGTGGTACACCATTTCTTGTACATGCTTTGGATGGTTCGCATCGATACATCAACAAACCAAGCAACTTAATTCACGGTGTTGTCATGAGCACCTTGTGGGGCGGCGAATAACTTGTAAAAATAAATAATTGCTGTATAAATGCTTGCATGTTGAATCAGTTTCTGGCTTTTAGAATGTTGTTAATGCTGTCTTTCGCCGTTCTCAACACTGGCTCTCTATTTACTTTTTAGCACCGAGAAAGTGATTTAACAAAACGTGAAGCCTGTAAATAGAGTTCCTAGTGCCCACTTCATCTGAGAATACCATTATAGCTGCAGCTTATATCTCTGAGGAATTAGGAGATTGTCCGGGATTTCTAATCAAAAACGGTTTTCCAAAATAGTTGAGTATATTCTGAAATTCACTGATAAAAAACACAGGTATCCCTACAACCTAACTAACAGAGCAGTTCAGAGTCTAATGCGCTGATGCAACTATAAATGTCCGAATTAAATGTTAAAAAGAATGCTCGCCATAATTTGATGAAAATATTTCATCAAACGCCACACTAAATATTTGGTAGAATGTCCGTCCCGCGACGGCACGTTAAAATACGACAATACGCAAACTGAAGCTAGATAATGAAAAACATCCCAGGATTAATACTTCACTTGAAATGTTTTCATGGTTCCGCGTATCTCTAGTAACTTAATACTGCACCTGAGGCTGTTTTTAGCAGTGATACCGATGCGACGCGACTCCCGACACAGATGGCATGTCATTCAGCGTCTGGAGAGAACTGGGCCTTCCTTCCTCGCGCAGCGTTCTTATATATATAGCCGCGGTGCGGACGGCTAAGGGAACGCCTGATCAAATCGACTCTCCCGACTAGCCGCTGGGCTAGTAACGCACCACTTCAAGTTACATAATAATTTATAGCTTCTTTTGCTGATGGCCGATGAAGCTCTTAATTTAAACGTGCATTCAGCACGCAGGTAAGTATTGATAATAAAATTTTGACGTGGATAAGTTAAATATTTTGGGCGAGAGAATTAATTAAATTACACTGCACGCAGTAGATGAGCTCTGATCTGGCCCTTTTGAGATCCGCTATCGCTATAATTTTATAGGTATTCAAAAGAAACTTTTCACATCTTCATAGTCATAGCTGACCTCCAACCTATTTAAATCTAAACATCTTAGCCTTATTTATTAGCCTACTTAATCTATCTTGCTTCCTTCAGTTTGGAGATGAAAACCAGAAAATCATGAATTTCCACTAAAATCTGAATTTGTGAAATCCAAAGTACTGTTTTTATTAAATCATTATGAAAGATGAATCTAAATATAAATTTTGAAGTCTCTAGCTCTTTTCTGTTGCGCCAATGATTTTTTCAGAAAAACGTCCAAATTTCGAAAATGGCTGAAGTTATCGAAATGATATTTACCACACATTAATTTAGTATTATTCCTGACATGCTAGAAAAGTTTTAGGTCATTTGCTTGATTTTTAAGGTATTGCGCAACATTTATGACGTCAGAGCTAGTTACAGCAGACTGGCTGGCACACAATGGAAACTGATGTGAATTTACTACAGCATGAGTAGGCTGCTTCCCTACAACCTATCGACCATACAGTCAAGTCAAATGGTTCAAATTGCTCTGAGCACTATGGGACTTAACATCTGAGGTCATCAGTCCCCTAGAACTTAGAACTACTTAAACCTAACTAACCTACGGACATCACACACATCCACGCCCGAGGCAGGATTCGAACCTGTGACCGTAGCGGTCGCGCGGTTCCAGACTGAAGCGCCTAGAACGGCTCGGCCACAGCGGCCGGCACTGACAAGTCCCCATGTCGATCTACACTGAGGTGACAAACTCATGGGACAGCGATATGCACATATACAGATGGTGGTAGTATCACGTATACAGTGTACAAGGAGGTAGTGCATTAGTGGAGCTGTCATTATACCGGGTGATCAAAAAGTCATTAAAAATTTGAAAACCTAATAAACCACGGAATAACGTAGATAGAGAGGTAAAAGTTGACACACATGCTTGGAATGACATGAGGTTTTATTAGAACATGAAAAAACACAAAATGTCCGACAGATGGCTCTGGACAGCAAAACGTCAGTGACTGCGCATGACAATCGTGTATAAAAGGAGCTGTAATGAGAGAGAGAATCAGATGCGCCAGCAGTCGCAGCATGTCGGCGTTACCTGAAAAGGCGCTCTTAGTGAAGCTGTATTATCAGAATGGGGAATGTGCTAATTCAGCGTTACGATCCTATCGCCATTGGAAGGGGATTCGAACGGGTAAATGTCCGTTGACAAATGCAGCCGTGGCGAGAATGATTTTGAAGTTCGAAGCCACGGGTTGTTGAGTCGATAGATCCCGTAGTGACCGACCGAACACAAGGCGTAATGCTGCTAAGACAGTTCAGGAAGAAATAGAGACTATAGCGGGTTCGTCTATCCACGGGGAAGTCAGCGCTCGCGCAGTCGCACGTCGCACCGGCATTCCATACACGACTGTTTGGTTGGCACGGAGACGTACCCTCCGATGTTATCCGTACAAAATCCATCGGCATCATGAACTGTTACCTGGCGATTTAGTGAAGAGGAGGGCATTTGCGGTGTGGGCGTTTCAAAAGATGGCGGAAGATGACGACTGGTTGAGTAACGTGTTGTGGACCGACGAAGCTCATTTCACGCTCCGAGGGTCTGTCAACGCCCACAACTGCAGAATTTGGGCTACCGAAAATCCTAGAATTGTCGTGGAAACTCCATTGCATGACGAGAAAGTCACGGTATGGGTTGGATTTACCACATCTACCGTTATTGGGCCTTTTTACTACGAGGAAATACGTGATTCTGGTTTTGTAACTCCTACCGTGACGGGTGAGAGGTACGACGATATGTTACAGAATCGCATCATCCCCAGCCTTGCTGATAAACACCTGCTGGAACGTACGATGTTTATGCAGGATGGTGCTCCACCGCGTATTGCTAGACGCGTGAAAGATCTCTTGCGCGCGTCGTTTGGTGATGATCGTGTGCTCAGCCGCCACTTTCGTCATGCTTGGCCTCCCAGGTCCCCAGACCTCAGTCCGTGCGATTATTGGCTTTGGGGTTACCTGAAGTCGCAAGTGTATCGTGATCGACCGACATCTCTAGGGATGCTGAAAGACAACATCCGACGCTAATGCCTCACCATAACTCCGGACATGCTTTACAGTGCTGTTCACAACATTATTCCTCGACTACAGCTATTGTTGAGGAATGATGACGGACGTATTGAGCATTTCCTGTAAGGAACATCATCTTTGCTTTTTCTTTCTTTGTTATGCTAATTGTTGCTATTCTGATCAGATGAAGCGCTATCTGTCGGACATTTTTTGAACTTTTGTAATTTTTTGGTTCTAATAAAACCCAATGTCATTCCAAGCATGTATGTCAATTTGTACCTCTCTATCTACATTATTCCATGATTTATTCAGTTTTCAAATTTATACTGACTTTTTGATCACCCAGTACTTAGGTGGTTCATGTGAAAAGTTTTCCGACGTGATTATGGCCACACGACGGACATTAACAGCCTCTGAAGAATGGTAGTTGGAGCTAGACGCATGGAACACTCCATTTCGGAAATCGTAGGACAATTCAATATTCTGGAATCCACAGTGTCAAGAGTTTGTTGAGAATACCACATTTCAGGCATAAACCATCACTACAGACAACACAGTGGCCGACGGCCCTCACTTAAAGTCCAAGAGCAGCACATTTGCGTGGAGTTGTCAATGCTAACAGACAAGCAACACTGCGTGGAATAACTGCAGAAATCAAAGTGGAACACACGTTCCTCACAAGCGACTTCTAACCAAACTGCGTGCCTATGGAATATCGCATCAGTTGTGCGACTGGATTCGTGATTTCCTGTCACAAATGTCACAGTTCGTAGTAACAGACGGAAAGTCATCGAGTAAAACAGAAGTAATATCCGGCGTTCCCCAAGCAAGTGTTACAGGCCCTCTATTGTTCCTGATCTGCAAATGATGCTGTCATTTACCGTTTTGTAAAATCATCAGTTGACTAAAACGAATTGTAAAATGATTTAGATAAGATATCTGCAATAGTAGGGTCAGGGGAGGGGCACCCCTTCTCCATTGTTGAGATATGTATCCATCCAAGATGGCGGCCTGTAGACTTGGCAACAGCACGTGACATCATCCAAGATGGCGGCCGTGAAGTCATCCAATATGGCGGATTTTGGCGAGAAGGTAGCTAAATTGAGATACCTCCGCTAACCTCCCCCTCCGCCCCCCCTGGGAAAATGGCAGGAAGTTCAAATTCCATCAGGATAAGGCAACACACCATGGCTTTCTCTACTAACCTAAGAAAATAGCACGAAGATAGATCACTTGGGCTACCTCCACTAACCTAAGACACCCGACTGCCACCTCTTCCTAGGAACTGGAGGGGAAAAGGACTCGGCCTGTACTGGATAGGATGGAAGTAAATCTTTATTTTGCAGGCAGTCTTTATTTAAACAATTTAAGGCAGTACCTCCATCCAGTTTGGAGTCCAACTGACGTAGTACACAGTACTGTCACCAGAGAGGACACTGTCATCCCTCCTGTGACGTAATCCAAGATGGTGGTGTGAAGAGGAAAATGGCGAGAAAATGACTCAGCCTGCTGTAAGCTGCTGGAGAGAGTAACTTTATTTATTTTTGAACAATTTATTTAGAGACGGATTTCACCTAGTTCATTTATTACACTGAAACAAAACTCTCTCTCTCTAATGTGTTTGGGTTCACAATACGCAGCCTGAGACCTGCAAACTACTCTTAAATATTCCAGTACAGTGATGCACAGACACACAAACAACTCGTAAATTACCGAAATAATGCAGCACACAGCATACTGACCTATAAACTACTCTTAAATCACCGAATGCAGTGCACTGAAGTGCAGATACGAAAACAACTCCTAAATTATGAAAATAGCGCGAATAAAACGCTCAGCAGGCACACTCATTACTCGTAAACTGTCCAAATAATGCATAGCACAGCCTACAGACCTGCTCACAAAATAATGCAACAGACACACAAGAACACGAGCACGCACCACCCCCTGTCAACTGGACCACAGAGGACACTACCGCACACAGTCCCAAAAGTCGAGATGCACCAGGAGCCCCTGCAAAGTGACGATGCGACCGTCAGCTGGCAAGCCTAGCCATGCACAGGTGCCCGTTCAGATTCCGCAAGCATGACCCAGGGTCATCTCTTTCCTACTTGACACCTGAGAAATTCCTGTAGACATACGTGTTCACCTAGGCAATGTTGCTGACGCGACCAGATGGGTGCGAAGGCCTATTCACAGAGCGACTCACCCTCGCAGACACCGCAGAAACCGATTCCCAGAATAGTACAGGCTGCTTTCTGCTCCTCGCGATCTTAACGGCACATTCAAGCTGCGTCCAGCCGTGCTTACCTGCCCAAGCATGACTGACGCATCCCCGCAAAATTCACGCATCTAGCTACTCAGCTACACACCATCGCAAGTGCATCTAAAAAGATTTTCTATATTATACCGATGTCATATGGCTATGTAAAATAAGAGCCAAGTCGACCTCTCGGAAATTGTGTAGTGTTCCAGAAATAGTTAAGGCTCGCTTTTCTAGGAGCTTTCGTGAAGTCTCAGCTTGTATGCAATGAAATGCTTACCCTAAAAGAACCTGTTTAAGAAAATATCCCAGAATAACGTCGAATTCATTCTTCCTCTTGGTACTTAAGTGGCATCCCATCCATTACATCTTACCCTTCCTGCTTTCAGCACACACAAACGTTCTCACCGCTATGTATAGACTCCTATATCCCAGCACAAAGGAGTGAATGGGGGACTATGATTGGCTCTTATCGAATTTGCCTGGCAAATTACTTATGCAGCCAGTGTGGAAGCCTGATTCGCCTTTTTTTTTTCTTTCTGCAGACGCGAATTTCAGCCACAGAAAACTATTTTATACAAATAGCCATATTGCACCCACAATTAAACCTTGTAAAGTGCGCTACATATCGTCAGATAAAGAAAGACTCTTACTCAATTACACTGCTATACTACTGAGGACAGGATATTGATTATTAGAGCGTGAAACCGATCTCCAGCCCAGCAATATATCACTGTGTACAATGTCGATGTAGTAAACATACAATTCGTATCTTGCACCATGCAAAATCACTCCTTTTACATCATTTATACATATACTGCGAAGACAGAAAGCATAAAAACATGCACCATAGGTATACTCACGGCACTAGATATTTCCCTTGAGGTCAGGTGAAGTGATCCAATCCCAACGCATGACCAGTGCACCCTCAGTGGATTGAAGTCACTCTGTGCTGATGTGAAACTTCCTGGCAGATTAAAACTGTGTGGTGGACTGAGACTCGAACTCAGGACCTTTGCCTTGCATGGGAAAGTGCTCTACTATCTGAGCTACCCAAGCACGACTCACGCCCCGTCCTCACAGCTTCACTTCTGCCAATAGCTCGTCTCCTACCTTCCAAACGTTACAGAAGCTCTCCTGCGAACTCTGCAAAACTAGCACTCCTGAAAGAAAGGATATTGCAGAGACATGGCTTTGCCGCAGCCTGGGGAATGTTTCCAGAATGAGATTTTCACTCTGCAGCGGAGTGTCCGCTGATATGAGGTTTCATATCAGCGCACACTCCGCTGCAGGGTGAAAATCTCATTCATATCAATATTGCTTGCATAGTAGTATCGCTCGCTCGATATAATTCCGAAGATATAGACTGGAAATTATTTCTCCAGAAACGCGAAACTTTAGCTAGGTGAAGCGTGCTGTAAACCATAGAGTAACTAGAAACTTATCCTGTCTGTGAAGACCTTTGCGTGAAAAAACTCAACAAAAGGAAAATAGAGTAAACTGATATTTCCACTCGCTAATACCAATGACGGTGATATAACAGATTCCAAATCACCCCTATAATTTACAAAGTCAAATAACGTGTTTCTCATGTCTAGAGAACCAGCAAATGTGTCTTCCACTTGCCAGATGCACACACCACAATCGACGTTCTCTCAACTAAGTAAAGACGTGAAATGTGAATAAGCAGTCAACCAAACAATTTACATGGATGGGAATAATGGCCCAGCACAAACACACGTCCGTATTGATAAGATCACGAAAGCGGTCCAACACATATTAAGTATTAGTTCGCTATTTGGTCGTCTAGAACCATAGAGTAAATTCAACTACACTCCTGCATTGCAACAGCACTCTCCATTTGGACGCTCCCTGCCGTTAGCTGGAAAAATTAATCATTCCCACCACAGGCCACACATAGACAGAATCATCCTAGGAAAAAAAACTGGCTTCATATATACTTGTCGCTATACTTACAATTAAATGTTACGATCGCAGTCTCAATTGAACGTCATTCGACAATGAATGAAGTATCAGAAATACACCCTGCTGACGTCTGTGGCTCTGGAAACAGAAATATCTTTAGCATTCTTATGACTTGACATACTCTCCCCTTTGCTCTCACAGTATTCCATAGTCATTTCCTTTGCACATATTGGAACACAAACACATACTTTATAAGTCTGACGCTCAAGGTGGACCTATCACGCATCCCCTACTACTAAGTATAATACTTCGCCAATAGATGATTGCAGTCAATACGGTATAATACTACAGTACCGAGCAAGGTGGCGCAGTGGTTAGACACTGGACTCGCATTCGGGAGGACGACGGTTCAATCCAGCGTCCGGCCATCCTGATTTAGGTTTTCCGTGATTTCCCTAAATCGCTCCAGGCAAATTCCGGGATGGTTCCTTTCAAAGGGCACGGCCGACTTCCTTCCCCGTCCTTTGTCCAGACTAATACCGTTTCACTGAATATAGAAGGTGATCGCTGGAGTATATAGTATCAGACCAGCAGTGCAGTTACACGTCGCTGACAATACAACCTCGTAATAAAATTACCCAATTTAGAAAGTGATTTGGCTAAGGAACGTGGTATGAAACCGGTATTTCCGACCCCATCACGCCACTGCAGCTAGATATTTCTAAAGTATTAGTAACGAATTCTGTCTTGATGCCATGTCAGAGGTTCGGTGATATATAAACTGGGCTATAGGCGATGTTTGACTGAGAAGGATCACAAACAGTAGATGGTGTGCTGATTGAGGTCATAAAAAATGTAGACTAACTTTTCAGATCTCTAATGCTACGCTATCTGATAAAAATGCTGTCTGGGATTTGGAACCAAATCCCTCCATTCAAGCACATACTTGTGTTGGACCCTATGGAGCCACTATGGAATCATATTTCTGACACTCTCATATCTCGAAACAAGGCACCTCTCTTGAACCTATCTGCTACAGTAAAACTCCTGCCTCGTTTTAGGTAGTCTCTATGCATAATGCAACAGCCCTCTCAGACTCTGCACTACCATCCATGCAGCTTTGTGCATGTGACCGTTCCAATGTACGTCGGAACTGAGTAGAAGTCGGGGCAAACTATATCTACTACCTTCTGCATACCGTGTAGAAACAGGATCAGCTGCGTTACTGCGACAGGACTGTGTTTTGACAATTTGATGGAAACGGAAACTGAGAGAAGGATGAGGATTTTTTTCTATTGCACTGTGGTGCTCGCCCAAACTACATACAAGTACTACAGATCCACGTCCATTCATATCTCTCTCTCCAACATGCTACCTTCGTTATTCTGTAAAATCCATCAGAGAAAAATTACGAGCTAGAAAAGCTCGACTAACTTCATCCAGTAGAGAACTAGATACGATTTTTACCACATCTCTCTCCTCCCATATATCGAAAAAAAAAATTACTGCATGCATGCAGGCATCAAGCACATGTGACAATCCTATTAAATATACAGGTATTGATCAACTGCAGAGAGCAGTTTAAAGTTTCATCGCCTGTACTGCAGGAGGATGATCGTATCCTGCGGACTATACTGTAACTCGCAACAGATGCCCACTGTGGCCTTTTCTCGTTGTTTGAAACATAGTTTTCTTCTGCTCTAACACACTTTGTACACTGGCATTCATTTTGTGTTTCTGCCACAACTTCGAGGTCTGTGTCAGGTTCTAAACTGACATTAAGACAATATCCAAGACGTCGCACTGTGACGCGATTGACGTCATTCAAGATGGCTGCTGTGACATCAGCTGATGACGTGATTGACGTCATTCAAGATGGCTGCCGTGATATCAGCTGATGACGCGAGTACCGTTACCCAAGATGACTGCAAAGGGCAACACCCTCCTGCCAAGCCCCCCTCCCCCCATGACCTGGCAAGAAGTTTGAATTTTGGAGGGAAAATACGTCAATTGGGATACCTCTAGGCGTTGCATGGTGTAAATCATATTTTTACTGCTGTTACCATAACACACCGCACACAATGGATGATTTTAAATAAAACTCCATAAGGAAATTGTGAGAGTTTTGCAGCGTTCGTGTGGGTTTCCAAACTATATTTAAACTCATCTGTCACACTGATGGAATAGATGATTGCTCTGCATTCCATTTCGTCTGATTCCTCATACTGCAGTCATGTACGAGATCACCCTTTCGGTGCTAGCCACCTCCAGAAGGTGTCACCCCTCCACAAAACTCTTTCTCCAACTCAAACAAGCGTTGTCAGTCAATCATTATATGGCAACGAACAGCTTTCCAGTGGACTGATGGGATGGAAAAGACATCCCCGATGTACTGAAATAATAAGCATTACAGTTGACTGTGTGAACAATTTTACCAATTTTACAGTAATGTCAACACCGACCAATGATGTGACAGCATGTTTCCCAATTTCAGTATCATAGCTAAACCACCCCCTCCCCACTTTGCGAGTATCATTGCAAATGTAGATATATGATTGTACAATATGTCCATGCATTGTTAATTCTCGAACACATCCATCATCAAAGTATATCAGACAGCACTCCACATATTTCTAACACTTCGAGCATAGTGCTTAATTTACGATCTATCTCTATGCTGATGGGAGTCACAGAGCATTATCACAGTCTCACACTGTCATTGACCAACACGCCCTGCAGCACCGTTACCGATTGAATCTGCAATCGACCAGAAGTAGACCTCTACATTCCACGTCTCGTGAATGAATGGAGCTTGCCGAGTCAAATGGCTCTGAGCACTATGGGACTTAACTGCTGAGGTCGTCAGTCCCCTAGAACTTAGAACTACTTAAACCTAATTAACCTAAGGACATCACACACATCCATGCCCGAGGCAGGATTCGAACCTGCGACCGTAGCGGTCGCGCAGTTCCAGACTGTAGCGCCTAGAACCGCTCGGCCACTCCGGCCGGCGCTTGCCGAGACCTTGCCCATCCAAGTGCACACGATTTCTCGAGATGCACCCATGTCGAAGAGGTTAGCACTCCTTATCGACATATAGTAACAGATTTGAAAGTATTGTGATGTAATAGTCGACGGTGAAGAAGAACAAGAAACGGGTGATTTTTATGCGTGATGGAGTTCCAGACAGATGGAGTTCGAAGCATTTTTACATACACTACTGGCCATTAAAATTGCTACACCACGAAGATGACGTGCTTCAGACGCGAAATTTAACCGACAGGAAGAAGATACTGTGATATGCAAATTATTAGCTTTTTAGAGCATTCACACAAGGTTGGCGCCGGTGGCGACACCTACAACGTGCTGACATGAGGAAAGTTTCCAACCGATTTCTCGTACACAAACACCAATTGACCGGCGTTGCCTGGTGAAACGTTGTTGTGATGTCTCGTGTAAGGAGGAGAAATGCGTACCATCACGTTTCCGACTTTGATAAAAGTCGGATTGTAGCTAGGCGCGATTGCGGTTTATCGTATCGCGACATTGCTGCTCGCGTTGGTCGAGATCCAATGACTGTTAGCAGAATATGGAATCGGTGGGTTCAGGAGGGTAATACAGAACGCTGTCCTGGATCCCAATGGCTTCGTATCACTAGCAGTCGAGATGACAGGCATCTTATCCGAATGGTTGTAACGGATTGTGCAGCCACGTCTCGATCCCTGAGTCAACAGATGTGGACCTTTGCAAGAGCACAACCATCTGCACGAACAGTTCGACGACGTTTGCAGCAGCATGGACTATCAGGTCGGAGACCATGGCTGCGGTTACCCTTGACGCTGCATCACAGACAGGAGCGCCTTTGGTGGTGTACTCAGCGACGAACTTGGGTGTACGAATGGCAAAACGTTATTTTTTTGGACGAATCCAGGTTCTGTTTACAGCATCATGATGATCGCATCCGTGTTTGGCGACATAGCGGTGAACGCACATTGGAAGCGTGTATTTGTCATCGCCATACTGGTGTATCACCCAGCATGATGGTATGGGGTGCCATTGGTTACATGTCTCGGTCACCCTTTGTTCGCATTGACGGCACTTTGAACAGTGGACGTTACATTTCAGATGTGTTACGACCCATGGCTCTATCCTTCATTCGATCCCAGGGAAACCCTACGTTTCATCAGGATAAAGCATGACCGCGTGTTGCAGGTCCTGTACGGGCCTTTCTGGATACAGAAAATGTTCGACTGCTGCCCTGGCCAGCACATTCTCCAGATCTCTCACCAATTGAAAACGTCTGGTCAATGGTGGCCGAGCAACTGGCTCGTCACAATATGCCAGTCACTACTCTTGATGAACTGTGGTATCGTGTTGAAGCTGCATGGGCAGCTGTACCTGTACACGCCATCCAAGCTCTGTTTGACTCAATGCCCAGGTGGATCAAGGCCGTTATTACGGTCAGAGGTGGTTGTTTTGCGTACTGATTTGTCTGGATCTATGAACCCAAATTGCGTGAAAATGTAATCACATGTCAGTTCTAGTATAATATATTCGTCCAATGAATACCCGTTTATCATCTACATTTCTTCTTGGTGTAGCAATTTTAATGGCCAGTAGTGTAAATCAACCAGTTTATCAATTTAAAGTATTATTTTAGAGTCTCGGATCAGTACCTGGAAGGTATTGGTAAGAGATAGCATAAACACACACACTCATAAGGCTACAACGTTCTGCACTTAAATTGGGCTATAATGTTAGATCGTTTGCGTTTCCAACCTATCAGTCGTATGTAATGTTAATATTCCAATGTAAGAAATATATTTAAAGTGCATGACACACTTCCTTCCTCCTGGTTTCTCTACGATGAACTATGTTATCGAAACATAAAACGAAGAAACTACTTCCTTAAAACATTGGCTCTGTGTGATTTGAGCGCAATCAATACATCTTTCCAGAGATATATAGCATCCAATCATGCTTAGGAAATTATACTATGCTGTGTGCTGCATTATTTCGGTAATTTAAGAATTGTTTGCGTGTCTGTATATCAGTGTGCTGCAATATTTAAGAGTAGTTCGCAGGTCTGCAAACTGTGTATTGTGAACCCAAGCACGTCAGAGCGAGTGTTTTGTATCAGTGTAATAAATGAACTAGGTGAAATTCATCCCTAAATAAATTGTTCAAAAATAAGTACACTCGTTCCTCTCTCCAGCAGTTTAGTGCAGGCTGAGTCATTTTCTCGCCATTTTCCCTTCCAGACCACCATCCTGGATTACATCACAGGAGGGACGACAGCACCCTCTGGTGGCAGTACTGTGTGCTAGGTCAGTTGGATTCCAGACTGCATGGCGAGCACACTGGATGGAGGTACTGCCTTAAATTGTTTAAAAAAAGACTGCCTGCAAAATAAAGACTTACATCCATCCTACTCAGCACAGGCTGAGTCTTCCCGCCAAAATCCATCATCTTGGATGACGTCTTGTGCTGTTGCCAAGCCTACCTGCCGCCATCTTGGATAACGTCATCGCCGCCATCATGGACACATCTGGCAACAATGGACAGTGGTTCAAAATGGCTCTAAGCACTATGGGACTCAACTGCTGAGGACATCAGTCCCTAGAACTTAGAACTACATAAACCTGATTAACCTAAGGACATCACACACATCCATGCCCAAGGCAGGATTCGAACCTGCGACCATAGCGCTCACGCGGTTCCAGACTGTAGTGCCTAGAACCACTCTGCCACCATGGACAGCAATGGAGAGTGGGATGGCACCCACTGGCCCTACTACTATCCGTATGGCGCGAAAAGTAGCAGGTGACCCTGATTAAAGAAAAGCGTGAAGTTATCCACATGAGTACTAAAACAAATCCGCTAAATTTCGATTACAAGATAAGTCACACAAATCTGAAGGCTGTTAACTTAACTAAATACTTAGGAGTTACAATTACAAATAATCTAAATTGAAACGATCACATAGATAATGTTTTGGGTAGAGCAAAGAAAAGACTGCGATTCATTGGCAGAACACTTAGAAGGTGCAACAGGTGTGCTAAAGAGATTGCTTACACCACTCTTGTCCTCCCTATTCTGGAGTATTTCTGTGCCGTGTGGTATCCGCCTCAGGCGGGACTGACGGATGACATCGAAAAAGTTCAAAGAAGGGCAGTTCGTTTTGTATTATCGCGAAAGACATGATACGTGAATTGGAGTGGCAATCATTAAAACAAAGGGGTTTTTCGTTGCTATGGGATCTTCTCATTAAATTTCAGTTACCAGTTTTCTCCACCAATTGCGAAAACATTCTGTTGGCAGCCGCCTACATAGGGAGAAATGATCATCACGATAAAATAAGGAAATCAGGGCTCGTACAGATAAATTTGAGTGCTCGTTTTTCCCGCGCGCCATTCGATAGTAGCGTAGGCTGGTCCCGGTCGCCTACGGTGGACTGGAAGCCGAGCGGTGACCTCTCCAGTTGACAGGATGCTAGGAAATGACTGTGGACGTGTCAGAAACGCCAAAGAAACATTATTAATTTATGACACCTTTATTCCTGCCGAGTACAATCTGGCCCGCATAACACAGGCTGGCTGAGCTTGGTTATATCAACGACCTTCCCCGAGTCCTCGCTGACTCGGAGCAATGACACCTGCTCCGGGCCGCACCAGTCCCGCTAATGCAGCGCCGCATGCTGTGACGTAGCGGTGGAATGCCCTTAAGACCGGTTCCCACTAGGGCTGCCGCGCGTCAAAACCGCGCGTCAGCGGCGTGGTTGCCATGGAAACGGCGTCAGCGGCACGGCGCGGCGGGCTCTGCGTCGCGGTTTGACCATGTCGAACCGCTTCCGCTGCCGCGTGCCGCGCTCCAGGTGCGCGCCGCCAATCACAGAACGCGCTGAGCGTGACGTCAGGTACGGAACCCCGGGCCACGCGAACTTTCGCCGAACCGCTGGCGCGGACGCAGCGGCAGCTATGAAATACTTAACATCCGATTCCAAGGAAACCATTCGGTAGAAAAATTTGATTCTTGGGCATGTTACAGCCTGATATCTTCTCTCGATAAAGAACCGAATTTCTTTTCGTTATTCGTGGTGGTTACTTGCTGTATCGCATTTACGTAAACCTTTACACGAAATTTTAATGAGTGTGCAGAGGTAAAAACGCATTGCGTGGACTTTGCGTACAGTTCATTTTAGGTTGTGGTGTCACCGCCAGACACCACGCTTGCTAGGTGGCAGCTTAAATCGGCTGTGGTCCATTTAGTACATGTCGGACCCGCGTGTCGCCACTGTGTGATCGCAGACCGAGCGCCACCACAAAGCAGGTCTCGAGATACGGTATAGCACTCGCCCCAGTTGTACGACGACTTTGCTAGCGACTACACTGACGAAGCCTTTCTCTCATTTGCCGAGAGACAGTTAGAATAGCCTTCAGCTAAGTCCATGGCTACGACCTAGCAAGGCGCGATTAGCCTTACATAGTTTGATAGTTATCGTATGAAATGTCTCATCAAGAATGCTGTATTCACAACAAGGATAAATAAAAGTTAAGTATTCGAAGAGCTGCATACTTTTCTTATTAGCATTCAATACTTATCCTGTTCCAGAGTTCACGCCCGTCTGCGTTAGATAGCGTGCATTTCGGCCTCCTCTATCTACAAGGTGTTGGCACATTTGCCAACACATCATTGGCGATGAGGGAAACGTGTTCTGTCTAATTGCTTACATTTACTTGTGTCATGGCTTCGCCACAATCTCCAGATGTACTGTCCGAATTTTATCGCTTGCAGAATCAGCAGACGCAGGCGTTATTGGATGCCCTTGGACAGCTCGTCCAGGGTCAACGTGCACTGCACAACGATGCGGCAGCCGCTGCTTCACCGCTACCGCAGCCACAACTCGCAGTTGCACCACCGTTTCGCAATTTTGATGCACATCAAGAGACCTGGACTGAGTGGGTCACGCCAGTTTGGATTTCATCTCGCCGCCTACAGAATTCAAGGTAACGAGCGGCAGCCTCACTTATTGTCTTGTGTCGGCGTGCAAACGTACCGTGTGATAGTGAAATTGTTTCCCCGACGCGACGTAGCAACTCTGTCATACGAAGAAATTTTGTCGGCATTGGACGCCTATTTCAAGGAAACAGTTAATGTAGTTGCAAAGAGGTATACTTTCTTTCGTACAAAACGTACGGCCGGTCAAACTAATCGGGAGTGGGTTGCAACTTTGCAAGGCTTTACTAGGGATTGTGCGTTTGAATGTGACTGTGGCCTTCCTTATTCAGATGCTATGGTGCGTGATGCAATTGCACAGAACTTTTCGGATGTTCGCATACGGGAGCAAATTTTGAAACTAGTTAATCCCTCCCTTCAACAAGTGATAGACATATTGGATAGACAAGACACACTTGACTTTGCTCAGGAATCATTTGAAACTTCGCCAGCCGTGTGTAACATTAACCGGCCCGCCGGGCACGCTGCGCGGCCCGGTCAACTGCCCTCGCACACGTCTACGCAGCTGCCGCCACGCTCTAAACCAGGTGTGCCGCGCCAGCATACAAATGCAGTGAAATCATGCCCGCGGTGTGCTACTAGACATTCGCGTGACAATTGCCCGTCACGCCAAGCTATTTGCTTTTTCTGTCATAAGAAAGGACATGTTCAAAGTGTTTGCCGGAAAAAGCTCAGATCAGACAATCACAACCATTCCAGGCCCTTTGCTTCGCGCCGGAATCGAACCAAGGACACTCAGGCTCGTGGACCTTCGCCCATGGACATTCATGTAGTTACTTCCACCCCGTCCAGTGCCACTTTCTCTAACAGTGACTGTGTTCGTCCCACAAAACGTGTGTGTCGACGTCGCCGGAAATCACGTCAATTAGCAAGTGATGCTGTACCTGTCTCAGTTCAAATTGCACGAGACAGTCGCTCTTGTCGTCAGCAGGACAATAAACTTTTTGTAGATTTGGACTTTAATGGCACGGTCATACCATTCCAGCTCGATACCGGAGCTGCAGTTTCATTGCTCAATCACGACACGTACAAACAACTGGGCAAACCTCCGTTGCGTGCCGCAAATGTTACGCTAAAAAGTTATTCAGGACAGCAGATCCCTGTGTTAGGACAGTGCACTCTTCTTGCAACTTACAAGGGACAAACAAAACTTGTGTCATTTTATGTTCTTCGTTCTTCTACTGCGGTGAACTTGTTTGGTTTAGATTTATTTCAGTTGTTTAACATGTCTACAGTAAATCAGGTCCTATCGGTGAATCAGACTGTGCCTTCAGACAGTGTTTCTCGGCTATGTGAAGAATTTGCAGACATTTTTGCACCGGGCCTTGGTTGCGCTAAGAACTATGAAGCACATTTGGAACTGAAAGTCAACGCGCAACCGAAATTTTTCCGAGCGCGCAATGTTCCCCACGCATTGCGTGATGAGGTCGCAAGAACATTAAACGATCTAGAATCACAGGGTGTAATTGAACGTGTGCAAGCTTCTCTCTGGGCCTCACCCTTAGTAATTTTGCCAAAACCTTCGGGAAAACTGAGACTTTGTGTGGACTTCAAGGCAACAGTGAATCCACAACTAGTGACTGCAACTTTTCCCTTACCCCGCCCGGAAGATCTTTTTGATAAACTGTGCCCGGGTAAATACTTTTCCAAGTTGGACCTAGCAGATGCGTACTTGCAAATCCCAGTGGACGCCGAATCCCAGCGCGTCTTGGTGGTTAACACGCATCTTGGATTGTACAGGTTCAAAAGACTGCCATTCGGGTGTGCATCCGCCCCTGCATTGTTTCAGCAATATTTACAAACTGTTTGTGCGTCGGTCCCTACTGCTGCGAACTATCTGGACGATATTGTGATCTCCGGAAAGACGGCAGACGAGCATTTAGCACACCTACGAACATTATTTCAGGTGTTGCGACAAAATGGTCTTCGCTTGCGGAAGGACAAATGTGTGGTTTTTGCTCGTGACTTACCATACCTGGGTCATGTCATCAATGCCCAAGGCATACATCCGAGTCCAGAGCACTTCCGTGCCATACAAGAATTGCCTTCGCCACGGAATATGAAGCAGCTACAGAGTGTGTTGGGTAAAATTAACTATTATCATCGCTTTCTGCGCAATACCTCTTCCATTTCAGCTCCGCTTCATCGCTTACGCCGTAAGGGTGTTCCGTTCGTCTGGACGACGGAATGCGAACGCGCCTTTCGCCAGTTGAAATCGGCGTTGCTTTCTAATACTTGCCTTACGCCATTCGATCCCCAGAAACCCCTTTTGTTGATGGTAGATGCATCGGATTTCGGGTGCTGTGCTTGCGCACAAAGTTGGCTCGCATGATCGCCCTATTGCCTTTGCGTCAAAATTGCTCTCGTCTGCGCAAAGAAATTACTCACAGATAGAGAAAGAAGCTTTGGCTCTCGTGTTTGGTGTTACTAAGTTCCATGATTTCCTGTATGGTCGTCACTTTACCATCATCACAGACCACAAACCTTTGACGTCGCTTTTTCATCCGCACAAGCCTGTACCTCCGCGTACAGCGCAGAAATTCATTCGCTGGTCTATTTTCCTCTCGCAGTACCGCTACGATATCTTGTATCGGTCCACTGCTAAGCACGGAAACGCCGATGCGTTGTCCCGTTTGCCTGTTGCTGAGGATAAAGCATTCGATTCTTCCGAACTTGCATGCATGTTCATTGATTCGGAAACCGATGAAGTGGTCGAATCGTTTCCGATTGATTTTCGTCGTGTAGCTACAGCTACAGCTGCTGACCCGGTCCTTGCTACCGTTTTGCGTTTTGTTGCTACGCAATGGCCTTTGTCAAAGTCGCGGATCGAGGATCCGTTGGTTCGCAGATTTTTTGCTCATAGGGAGAGACTTTTTGTACGACGTGGTGTTTTGTTGTTGCGTTCTGATAATGATCAGTCCAGAGTCGTGGTCCCACGTTCGTTACAGTCCTCTGTTTTACGGCTTCTTCACCAAGGTCATTGGGGTATAGTGCGAACGAAACAACTTGCTCGTCAACACTGTACTTGGTTCGGAATCGATGCTGCGATTACGAATATGTGTTCTTCTTGCATGGCGTGTGCCGAACAACAATCCGCACCGCCGCGGAAAGTCTTTGCATGGCCGAAAGCCACTTCCCCTTGGCAACGCTTGCGCATCGATTTTGCTGGTCCATTCTGGAATGCTCGATGGTTGGTTCTGGTAGATGCCTTCAGTAATTTTCCTTTTGTTGTCCGGATGTCTTCCACGACGTCCTCCGCCACCATCCAAGCGTTGTCTGCTATCTTTTGCATTGAAGGTCTTCCGCAGACTATTGTTTCCGACAATGGCCCACAATTCATGTCCGCAGAATTTCAGTCATTCTGCCAGGCCAATGGTATTCAACATCTGACATCCGCGCCGTTTTCGCCTCAGTCAAACGGTGCCGCTGAACGATTGGTCCGGACTTTCAAGTCACAGATGTTGAAGTTGAAAGAATCGCATTCTCGGGAGGACGCGTTGTTGCTCTTTTTGTCTTCGTATCGCTCTCAGCCCCGAGATGGTCTCTCGCCGGCTGAGTTGCTCCACGGTCGTCCTCATCAAACCTTGATGTCTTTGCTGCATCCGCCGCATCAGGTTCCTATGCAGCGGCAGACTTCTGCTTTTGCTCCAGGCGACGTTGTATTCTATCGCAACTATCGAGGTTCACGGCGTTGGCTCACAGGGCGCATTCTTCGCTGCCTCGGCCGCGCGATGTATTTGGTTTTGGGGGCCTCTGGTGAGGTGCGGCGGCATCTCAATCAGCTGCGCCTCTGTCGTCACACGGGTTCTGCCGCTCCCCGTCTGCTTTCAGCGACGGTGCCGTCCGGTCAGCGCCCTGGGGACCCATCTACTGGCTCGCCTCATCCCCAGGTGTTACCGACGATGCCTTCCATTTTGCCCCATGGCGACGCGCCGCCGCAGCCGCCGCCGCCGCCGCCTGTTCTCCCGCCGGCGCCCCCCGCATTCGACGCTTCGCTGCAGCCGCCAAGCGCCTCCCTGGGTCACGCGCCGCCGATCGCTTCCCGTGACCAGCTGTCCTCCGCCATGGAACTCTTGCCCGCTCCGGACCACATGACGTCATCGCGCGTCGGATACCCCGACGCAATGGAGGTCGACCCTTCGGCCCCTCCTGTCTCTTTACGGGCGCATACACCGCATGTTGACGTGCACCCTGGACTAGGTTTTCAGGCGTTTCCTAGCTCCCCTCGGACCGAATGGCTGGGTGCGGGTGGCACAGCCTCGCCTGTTGTTAGGCTCCCCACCTCATCGCATACGTCAACATGGGGTCCTCCCCACGGCGGGCGGAAGCCTTATAACACGACCGTTCGCCGATTTGCGGGGGAGGAATGTGGTGTCACCGCCAGACACCACGCTTGCTAGGTGGTAGCTTAAATCGGCCGCGGTCCATTTAGTACATGTCGGACCCGCGTGTCGCCACTGTGTGATCGCAGACCGAGCGCCACCACAAGGCAGGTCTCGAGATACGGTATAGCACTCGCCCCAGTTGTACGACGACTTTGCTAGCGACTACACTGACGAAGCCTTTCTCTCATTTGCCGAGAGACAGTTAGAATAGCCTTCAGCTAAGTCCATGGCTACGACCTAGCAAGGCGCCATTAGCCTTACATAGTTTGATAGTGATCGTATGAAATGTCTCATCAAGAATGCTGTATTCACAACAAGGATAAATAAAAGTTAAGTATTCGAAGAGCTGCATACTTTTCTTATTAGCATTCAATACTTATCCTGTTCCAGAGTTCACGCCCGTCTGCGTTAGATAGCGTGCATTTCGGCCTCCTCTATCTACAAGGTGTTGGCACATTTGCCAACACATCATTAGGTAATACATTATTGCGTATGAAATTTAGTCAACATATCGAAATTGTTTTTAAAGCTGAGAGCAGATCGATAGCTATCACCGTTCTCGAGATATTGACTGATATGTCGGCAGACGGGCTGTGCCGTGACCGCGCGCGGGTTGCTCGCGACGCGACCGGTACTTCGTCCTGCTCGTCATAAACCATGTGGTTGTATCAACCGCAAATTTCGTAAACGGTTCAAGAAATCGAAATGTGTTTTTTTTTTTCAAACGATAACTTGTGAAAAGTCATGTATTTCGTCGCATGATAAATATCCTAAATCTGTTTATCTACCGAGATATGAAAGTAACTACAGTTTTTCATAAGGGATAGATGAATTTTTTTAAATGGCATTAATAGCATGTCGAATGAGAAGTTAAACCGAAACTAATTTGCTGGTATGTCATAAGATGTAATTTACTAAATATGTAGAGCTATTGATTATTTCCTTTCTTTCTTCTTTATCCAGTGTACTTTACTGATTCAAGACGCGTTTCGCCTTTTACTTTAAGGCATCTTCGGTGGAATCTAGAATGACTCAGTTTTGTTTTGATCTGTGATACTTGCAGATTATAAAACAGTTCACATCTTTTTTTACGTGAATGACTGATTACTTACAGTGAATTGAGTTTTTGGCGGACATATACGTTTCCCCTCACCTAGTCACATGCTGGAGATTGAACAAAAACTTAGATTATGGAACATAAGCACATTTTCATGTTCGCTCTTGTTTCTTCTGTCACTAGCAGAAGACGTTTTACCGAAAACTCTGATTTAAAGTCGTAACTACAGTGCGTTCACCTCATGTCCCTTCCTGTCCGGTTTGTTTATGTACATGTTGCCAACCTGCAGAATTATATGCTGAAAACTAATGTTTGTTTTTGTTCTCCTTATATCTGTATGTGTGTGTGGCTAGCCAGTGGTAGTTATAGAAAGTTGAAAGTGAATCCAGTAGTTGTCAGACAGTGGTTGAAAGATTTGGTGTTCAGCTGATTTCAGTTTTGGTTTAAATGCTTTAAGGAGTGCATGGAAGAGTAAATTCACTGCTTACATTAATAGATAAAATAGTAGAATAGTATTTCAACAGATGATTATTATCAGAATACTATCACCCAACCCCTTTGTCCTCACTCTTTGACGCCCCATAATACGTCCTGTCAACTAACCCCTATTGTTGTCAAAGTTGTGCCGTAATTTCCTCTTCCTCCTCTATTTAATTCCGTACCTCTTCTTTAGTCACACGATCCTCGTATCTAATGTTCAGCATTCTTATGAATCACCACGTTTTGAAAGCGTCCATTGTCTTCTTGACAGAACTGTTCATCGTCCACGTTTCACTTACATACAAGGCTGCACTCCACACAAATACCTTTGTAAAACAGTATCCAACCATTAGCATTTATATTCGGTGTGAACAAATTTTCTTTTTCAGAACGCTTTTCTTGCTATTGACAGTCTTCAGTCAGGTTTGCGTCTGCACCAGGAAATGCCTTACAATTTAAAATCTGGTTTCGAAAACTGTTCCAAATATATATTATTCTTTCGTGATTCTTAAGCAAGGTGCTGGCGATGATTACATTATGCTCTGTGGGAAATTCTATCAGGTGGCTTCCACTTTCATCCCTTCCACCTAGCCTTTGTGTTCTTACTGATTTCGTGTACCTGCTACCTTACCACATTTTAAATTTTTGTCTCGCTTAACTATCTGAATAATCTCTCTTGTTGTACATTGTTTCAGTGTGTTAGGAGATAGTGAACAATCGTGAACGGTAGTCATGAAATCTGTTTATGGTGAAATGAGAAAACATGAATAATGAAATATGTGAAAGAGTACATTGTACAGAAAATGAAAAATTGGTATGTCTTCACCCAACTTCGTCTTTCCTTCATGTAGGTGTAAGATATAGTTAATCAAACGCACCGCGCGTTTCAGTGGGTCCTGCCCCGTACCTCAGTGGCTGTCCGTCATTGGTTACCGCTAACGTCTGCCGCTTCCAGATGGGAACGTCAATTCCGCGAGCCGCCGCGTCAACGCGGAAAACGCTTGCCGCTGCCGTTTCCGCACGCCGCGCTGCCGCGCTCTAGTGGGAACCGGCCTTTACTTTGGCCGCGCATGGCTGGCGGCGCCCGATAGGCCGGCCGGCTCGGCGGGGAACAGCAGGCCGCCGCGTGTAGGAGGCTCCTGGTTGGAGTCCCGGCGCTGTCGGCGCGAGAAGCGTTTTCGAAGTGTGAAATGTACTCTATCCCACTCCGTCTTCTTTCCTGCTCCTCCTGGTGGCTCGTCCGTGGTGGAGGGCGGAATGGGCTGCAGTCCCCCAGTGTTGTCGGCTCACCCGGTTGTGACGGCGGAAGCACAGGGCCTAGGCCCCACAAGATCTCGATGACGGCTCACTGATGTGGTTAGCATTGGCGGCGAGCGAGTCTGCCGCGATGTCTGCTAATCCGGGGTTGATGATTCACAGCGGCAGCAGAGAGGACCAGAGCTGGTACTGTCCCCTCACGTCTGCTGCTGGATGGGCTGCCCTTACTGCAACATCTCCTTAATAAAGATTAACATGTCGATCACCGAGCTGAGCGCTACGCAGAGTCCCAGTACACATCTCACTGCAAGTATAACTGCGAGTACCTTGTTGCTATCAAAGCTGGCATATTTAAAGGAAGCATGAGCGACGTCCTGACGTCATGCTCGTTTTTAATGAACGCATTCGTTCCACTTACACAGCTGATTTATCTGTCGTACTCACCCCTTAGGTGTTCCTGTGACAGAGTTACGTGTTGATACGGCAGACTTACGTGAAGTTATGAAATGCAGTAAAGCAGACGTTATACCTCTGTCTTACACCCTACGAAAGTCTCCGTCTAACACAAACCCGTGTGCTAAGCAATTCTCTCTCGCCTGTTGTGTGTAACCAGGCCACTGCCCCTGCGTGACGACACATTCCGATACATGTGCAATTCTCTTACCTCTTGGCTAGCCTACTGCCTCTGGCTCTCGGCATAGGCAACGAAACTTTGACAATATTCCACGTTTCCAACTCTTTACTACTCCGCGACACTACAGTAGAATGGTAGACTGCCAGCTTGAAGGTGGTTCATTTACCCTCTGCCAGGCACTGTATTGTTAATAGCGAGGAATAACGTAGATGTAGATGTAGAACTATTAGAACAGTGAGGCAAAATGTAGCGTTAATGGGCTACGGCAGCACACGATCGGCGCGAGTGCCTTTGCTAACAGCACGACATCGCCTGCAGCGCATCTCTTGGGATTATGACCACATCAGTTGGACCCCAGACGGCTGGAAAACAGTGGCCTGGTCAGATGAGTCCTTATTTCAGTTGGTAAGAGCTAATGGTAGTGTACGTGTGTGGCACGGACCCCACGAAGCCAGGGACCCAAGTTGTCAACAAGACGTTGTGCAAGCTGATGGTGGCTCCACAATGATGTGGAATGGAGTGAGCCCTCTGGTCCAACTTTACCGATCATTGATTAGAAATGGTTAATTCGGCAACCTGGAGACCATTAGCAGTCATTCATGGACTTCATGTTCCCAGACAACGATGGAATTTTTATGGATGACAATGCGTCATGTCCCTGGGCCACAATTGTTTGCGATAGGTTTGAAGAACATTCTGGACTATTCGAGTGAATGATTTGGCCGAACATCGAACTTTTCTGAGGTCAGTTGATGCACAAAATCCTGCACTGGCAACAATTTCGCAATTAAGGACGGCTATAGAGGCAGCATGGCTGCTCTGGACTTCCATCGACTAGTTGAGTCCATTACACGTCGAGCTGTTGGAGTACGCTGGGCAAAAGGAGACCCTATAGGATATTAGGAGGTATTGCATGACTTTTGTCACCTGAGTGAATACTGACACATCTCCACGTTGATCCATCTTACTGATTTCATACAACCGACTGGCAAGTGCCCAAAAGTGTGCAGTGTGCTCTTTTAAGGGGCTAACTGATATTTTGTGCAGTGTGCTCTTTTAAGGGGCTAACTGATATTTTGTCTGGTGACGTTACGTATTACTAGGTCGGTGCATAAGATCGTAGCGTTTTTTGTATTGTATGTTGGCATTCCGGTTGGTATGGGTTTATTTATCGATTTTCTTTTTTTATTTGTTGTTCACTGTTGCTGTTTGAGTTTACACATTGTCATTTCGAGATAGCGAGTGAAATTGTGGACGCTAGAAAACGGAACGCCAAGTGGAGTAATCGGAACGGTTCCGAAATAATCTTCTACTTGAATTCAATTGAGGCATGACAGCAGCGGATGCAGGCGGAAACAATTGCGCCGTATGTGAAGATTATGGCATGAAAAATGGTTCTCTTGTTTCAAGGAGGACCGTTTCCACATTAGTGACTCTCCACGTTCAGGAAGACCTTCGGGTTTGATGAAGGTCGTTTAAACGCATTAATCCACAATGATCCATGTCATAGCACTCGAGAACTGGCAAATATGCTAAACTGTGATCATTTCACCATCGTGCGACGTTTGCATGTAATGGGGAGGCTCAAAAATCGGGTGTACGGGTACCGCATGCTCGAAGCCAAAACCACAAAAATCAGTGAACAACACCGACCAATCCTATCCTGTATCATTACTGGTGATGAGAAAGTGTCTTCACGCTAACATAAGGAAAAGAAAGGAATGGTTGAGACCAACAAAGCAGCAACTCCGCATACAAAGACTTGCGCGCATCCTCAGAAGATAGTGTTATGCATGTGGTGGAACAGCTACGGTGTGGCGTACTACGAATTGCTTCCCCAGGGTGTAACCATCACTACTGTCTTTTATTGTCAACAACCGAGACGTCTTGCAGGCGCAATCCACGAACAACGTCTAGAAAGACTGCGTGAAAAGTGACGCTGCTCTGCGATAACGTCAGACCTCATTCTGCTTTACACAAATAACACTATACAGGAATTTAGTTGGCAAGTAATTCCGCACCCATCCTATTCACCTGATGTTGTGCCCTCAGATTTTCACATACTCCGTTCTCCGTTAAACAACCTTCAATGAACTTCCTTTCCAGATGAAAATGCGATGGGAACAGGGCTCGACGAGTTCTTCACCACAAAACCACGTGATTTCTACAGTCGCGGAATCGAAGTTAGCCCAGCTTTGGTAGCTGTTATAAATGGTGAAGGTCCGCAGCTCGTGGTCGTGCGGTAGCGTTCTCGCTTCCCGCGCCCGGGTTCCCGGGTTCGATACCCGGCGGGGTCAGGGATTTCTCTGCCTCGTGATGACTGGGTGTTGTGTGATGTCCTTAGGTTAGTTAGGTTTAAGTAGTTCTAAGTTCTAGGGGACTGATGACCATAGATGTTAAGTCCCATAGTGCTCAGAGCCATTTGAACCATTTGAAATGGTGAAGGAGAATATTTTATTAGTCACTAAAGTCTCTGTTGTGTATATCTGTTGTGTTTATTAAACTTATGCACGAACCCAATATAAAGTTAATATGGTTGGGACTAGATAGCAGTAGCTATAGTTGGTGTGATTTTGCTGTATGTTTGACGATAGTTTGTAGAAGTCTGTTGTTTAACGTTGCTCGCAGGAATGGTTGTTGTCTTTGTTACTTACGTTATTTGACGCCAGAGACAGGAGCGACCGCAGCACTTCATGCGACTCGCACGTGGGGCTTACGTCACGGGCTGAGCCTTTGCAAGGGCATCTGGCGGCGTTATGCTAAGCGTTGTACAGAGTAATTAGCGAGCAGTCGTTATCGCCTTACAACGAACGCATGCGACAGCTTAACGAAATTTGCATCGCTTAAACAATGAATGTTGTGCCAAGCAATAATGCCTCATTAGCAGAGAGCGTATCGTGTAACGATGGTACCAGTGCAGATTTTTTTTTTCTTTTTTGCGTGTGCGGACTAACGTGCCATCTGTTGCAGAGTTATTCAGCTTGATAGTAGCGATACAGTGAACTCAGACGGCAGAGGTGTGTAAGTATAAAGTAATCTTCTTTCATTTGCAGGTGAATGAACAAGGGCATCGCTCCCACTCTTTATCGTCGATTTCGTCCAAGGTTGTGGAATAGGCAGGTCTTGGACGGATCTGAAAGTGAGCTCCAAGTGGCCAAGCGCTCCTATTTGATGCGGATCGGGAGAAGCATAAACTATTTTCTGTCGTAGGTTCCAGACAACACTTTGCGTAGCGGTAAGAGAATAGAGTTGTAATCCCAGGGCCGCGGAGTCGAGTTCTTAGGAGGAAATTTTTTTATTTAATTTTTTATTTTCAATTTTTACGATACTTACAAAGCAAATAAGGCGACGTAATGCTCAATATACTGCATTTATTAATATTTTCACAATAGTCAAATGGTTCAAATGGCTCTGATCACTATGGGACTCAACTGCTGTGGTCATCAGTCCCCTAGAACTTAGAACTACTTAAACCTAACCAACCTAAGGACATCTCATACACCCATGCCCGAGGCAGGATTCGAACCTGCGACCGTAGCAACAGCGCGGCTCCGGACTGGAGCGCCTAGAACTGCACGGCCACCGCGGCCGGCTCACAATAGTCATGAAAAGAAATTTTTTGACTGATGTGATGGAGCCCTACGTCCAGGAGAACAAATTTCTTCTGTTAATTCATCCATAAGCGGGATAAACAAATCCTGAGTTCTATGACGGAAGTTTTCGTCGCGCACTATTAAAGTTATTCCCCCAAATGCAGTTCGCCGGTGCAACACAGCGATTTTTAACGTAAGGTAAAGAATTTGATCAAAGAGCTTCAAAGTATTTCTTATCACATCTAGAGAAAAAAAGAAAACACATCCCGAGAAGACTGTATCAAAATACTTTCCATTGTAAATCAGCTACCATCCTCAGCAATATTTGGCGAAGTGATGCGTTACGTAAAGTTTGCTGCAAAACTGTGCGATGAGAAATAACGTTTTATGTATGAAAACCAAGCTAGCTTTTCTACAAAAACTTTAAAAAAGTCTATGTAATTATAAAAATGCGGCTTCTGTAACGTGTGCAAAATGCCAAGAAAATTACAGCTCCCCCTTTTTTTAAGATAACTATCACTCTAGCACATGTAAATCATCAATTGTAACATAATGACAGTTCCTAATTTCATATACGAACTTCCCACGTATGCCTTGGAATTCTTTTCTGGAAATTTATTTGCAATCCTAAAGTTTCGTCGCCTTTCCTTTTCATACCTTTTATGAAGCGTTAATACATACAGCATATTTCGGTTTATTTGCAGTTTAATAACGTAAAAGTAGAAAATGAAAAAAATTCCCTCTTCGAGACTCGACTCCAGAAATCTCGGATTACCGTTTTGTACTCTGAGCCAACAGTTGCCTGCAAACCACGCTAACGCTGATAGCTCATACCTCTCCCGATACGCAGAAGAAACGCTACCTTTTTTTTAAATATTAGCCATCTGGTGCTCCCACTTCTATCACTTTCATTTCTGTCCAAGCCCTCCATCTACCATAAATCTGGACGAAATCGGTGAAGATGCGTAGGTGCGGTCCCCTTGTAAGTCTGCAAACAGTCTAATCTTTTTTTCGTTTAATTCCTTAGTGCTATAGGCGAGGAAAAGGTGATAACGCGGGAATTTTTGAATGTCCAACGAAGAAAGCGCTACACAAATGACATAATTGTGCGGAAGTAGCGTATAGCTAGAACGTTTGATTTATCACCATGATTTTTAAGATCTGTTAGATTAAGGAACACAATCTTGCACTAGTTTAGTAGAGAATTTAAACACTCTCTATTACAAATAGATCAAATGACCTCAAATGCTGAGCGGGTGGCATTTTCATAAGCATCTTACCGGGGTAAGCTTTGTTAGGCATGCGCCGACCTGGGTTGAGAACGCCTGTGTGCTGCAGTTAGCTTGCGAACCCATTACAGTTCACCATTTTTAAAAGCACTAGAGATAATCACCGAGAAAGCAGACTTAGAGAGGAATCTCGTGGCAAGTCTTACAAAAGCTTCACTTTTATGTATGTCCTTGCACGATGAGAATAAATTCCTAAAAATTTACCTGGCAAAAATTAAATTAAGTGGATGCACAACATCCGCCTGTCCTGCATTTGTGTGTATATTTGTGGCCGTCGGTTCTAGGCGCTACAGTCTGGAACCGAGCGACCGCTACGGTCGCAGGTTCGAATCCTGCCTCGGGCATGGATGTGTGTGATGTCCTTAGGTTAGTTAGGTTTAATTAGTTCTAAGTTCTAGGCGACTGATGACCTCAGAAGTTAAGTCGCATAGTGCTCAGAGCCGTTTTGTGTATATTTCAAGAGATGCTCGAATTTTTGAAGGCACAGTACAGCACAAAGGGCCGAAAAATCCTTGTAAAACTTTACAATTATATTCCAGTTATAAAATTAAACAGCCAGTTAGTCAGCAGATCAAACTACCACTGCAAAACATGATTAAGACATCAGTCATTACAGTATGATCATCTGGACAGCATTTACTGAGAATTTTGAGGATATGTCAATCAGATACAGGGGTGAGATGAAAATATGGAAACAGTGAGAGAAATGCATGCTTGAACTTAAATTCAGATGCTACCCAAGCCTGCAGGTTGCGCTGTTGTATTTGATCATAAACATGATCTGTGTAACGACATCAATATGTTGCAAGTATAAGTCGTAATCAGGACAGTGTTCTCTGTAGTTGCCAGTGTGTAAGGACGGAGGAAAGTGAATTCTAACGTGGGCAAATTGTTGGTGCTCGTGTTTCCGTAACCAAGGTAAGGGAAGTGTTTGGATTTTCAAGAGGTACCGTATCGACGTTATTTACCAAATACAGGGAAAAAGGGAAAACGTCATCTGCTAAGATACAACGAAAATGTGTTGAGTGATCGTGACAAACGGTCATCGAAAAGGACTGAGACGAAAAATAAGAGGATGTCAACTTCAGAAGTCACTGCAGAAATGAACTTCGCACTCGCGAATCCAGTCAGCACCAAAACAACATAAAGGGAGCTTCAGATGCAGGCAATTGCAGAGCAAGTTGGAATTCCAAAACCATGTATCAGTGATGTACAGGGTGAGAATTATTGAACTATATAAAAAACATAAATTAATTACAAACTACGGCGTGCGCACGCTTTATTCAACATGTAAACGTCACTGCAGATATTCGGATTTTGGTTACGACACGTTCGATTTGCATGCCATTATTGAAGATGATGTTTTCGCAGACGAATAAAGAAATTCTGCATGACCAGCTGAAGTATCGGAACGGCGATGAGTCGGTGACCTGAATGTCTGCTCTCAGCTCAGCAGTGGTTTCGGGGTTATTGCTGTACAGCTTGTGTTTGATATAGCCCCAAAAAAAGGAGTCGCATGTGTTCAGATCCGGAGAATATGGGCGGCCAATCGACGCCCATGCCAGTGGCCCCTGGGTATCCCAGAGCCAGAATGCAGTTCCCAAAGTGCTCCTCCAGGACATCAAACGCTCTCCTGCTTCGATGGGGTTGAGCTCCGTCTTGCATGAACCACATCTTGTAGAAATCGGGGTCACTTTGGATAATGGGGATAAAGTCATCTTTAAAAACCTGGCTAAGTTTCACGGAAGCTCGAAATTTAGTGCGGACTTCAATGCGAGATGCTTTTAATAGTTTCCACAATGAAATATTGTCTCAAGATATGGTAGAAAATCCGAAGAGATTCTGGTCGTATGTAAAGTACTCCAGTGGTAAAAAACAATCAATACCGTCACTGCGCGATAGCGATGGAAATGTTAGCGATGGTGGTGCCACTAAAGCGGAATTACTAAATACGGTTTTCCGTAATTCCTTCACGAAAGAAGACGAAGTAAATATTTCATAATTCGAGACCAGAACAGTTGTTAGCATGAGTGACATAAAAGTAGATATCTTAGGTGTTCCGAAACAACTCAAATCACTTAAGAAAGGCAAGTCTTCCGGTCCAGATGGTATACCAATCGGGTTCCTCTCAGAGTATGCAGACACAATAGCGCCTTTCTTAGCAATCATATACAGCCGCTCACTTGACGAAAGGTCTGTTCCTAAAGACTGGAAAGTAGCACAAGTCACACCAATATTCAAGAAGGGAAATAGGAGTAACCCATTGAATTACAGACCCATATCACTGACCTCAATTTGCAGGAGGATTTTGGAGTATATACTGTACTCGACCATTATGAATCACCTTGAAGAAAATTACTTACTGATACATAACCAACACGGATTCAGAAAATATCGTTCTTGTGCAACACAGCTAACTCCTTATTCCCATGAAGTAATGAGTGCTGTCGGCAAGAGATTTCAGATCGATTCCATATTCCTAGATTTCCAGAAGGCTTTTGATGATACCGTTCCGCACAAGCGACTATTAATCAAATTGCGTGCATATGGAGTATCGTCTCAGTTGTGTGACTGGATTCGTTATTTACTCTCAGAGAGGTCACAGTTCGTAGTGGTAGATGGTAAATAATCGAGTAGAACAGAAGTGATATCTGGCGTTCCCCAAGGTAGTGCATAGGCCCTCTGCTCTTCCTGATTTATATAAATAATCTAGGTGATAGTCTGAGCAGCCCCCTTAAATTGTTTGCAGATGACGCTGTAATTTACCGTCTAGTAAAATCATCAGACGATCAATTCCAATTACAAAACGATCTAGAGAGAATTTCTGTATGGTGCGAAAAGTGCCAGTTGGCACTAAACAAAGAAAAGTGCGAGGTCATCCACATGAGTACTAAAAGAAATCCGATAAATTTTGGGTATACGATAAATCACACAAATCTAAGGGCTGTCAATTCGACTAAATACCTAGGAATTACAATTACGAGCAACTTAAATTGGAAAGACCACGTAGATAATATTGTGGGGAAGGCGAAACAAAGACACCGCTTTGTTGGCAGAACACTTAGAAGATGCGACAAACCCACTAAAGCGACGGCCTACATTACACTTGTCCGTCCTCTGCTGGAATATTGCTGCGCGTTATAGGATACTTACCAGGTAGGACTGACGGAGGACATCGAAAAAGTGCAAGGAAGGGCAGCTCGTTTCGTGTTATCGCTCAATAGGGGTGAGAGTGTCACTGATATGATACGCGAGTTGGGGTGGCAGTCACTGAAACAAAGGCGGTTTTCTTTGCTACGAGATCTATTTACGAAATTTCAATCACCAACTTTCTCTTCCGAATGCGTAAATATTTTGTTGACACCCACCTACGTAGAGAGAAATGATCATCATAATAAAATAAGAGAAATCAGAGCTCGAACGGAAAGATTTAAGTGTTCCTTTCTCGCACGCGCCATTCAAGAGTGGAATGGTAGAGAAGTAGTATGAAAATGGTTCGATGAACCCTCTGCTAGGCACTTAAGTGTGAATTGCAGAGTGACCATGTAGATGTAGATGTAGACGTACCGTTCGGTAGTCATCGAACCATCTAGGAATATCACGCAGATTATTCCGTGACTGGCATAGCACACGGCACAACCACCTGTTGAGGGTGAAGATATATCTCGATCGCGAAATGTGGATTCTCAGTCCCCCAGATGGGCCAATTTTGCTTATTGACGAACCTATTCAAATGGAAGTGGGCTCCGTCGCTACACCAAACCATCGAAGTGCATACTAATTCCCATCATGCTCCGCGGCCAAACGTGAAGTTTGAACGTCGTAACGCAAACCGTTCAGAAGGTATGACGATTTTATTTAATTTAGTTCAATAATTGGAACATTGTAAATGCCCGTGATACGACAACGTGGTGTCGAAGGCATAAAATCTGAACTATGGAGCAATGAAAGATAATAATTTGGATATAAGAATCTTGTTTCATACTGTTTCCAATTTCTGGTCGTGTTTACGTCCCAAGAGTGAGATGACGGGGATTCAATGATGTTTTGGGCAGCCATGTCGCAGTTTTCCATGGGCCCCACGTGTACGCTGCAACGTGTCATTACTGTTAAAGATTATGTGATCATTTTGGCTGATCAGGTCTGTCCCATGGTACAATGTTTGTTTACCAGCGGTGATGCTACATTCCAATACGACAGGATCCCTGTTCACACAACTCACATCGTGCAATACTTGTTTTGTGAGCAGGAGGATTAACTGTCATCTCCCCTGGTCACCCGTCACCAGATCTCAATTTTACTGAGCCTTTGTTTCTTGCTTTGAAGAGAAGGGTGCGTGACTGCCATTCACCTTCATCATCATCACCTGAACTTGCCACTGTTTTGCAGGATGAGTGCTATGATTCCTTTGAAAACCATACAGGACCTCTATTTATCCATTCCCAAGCGCATGGAATCTGTTTTGAGTTCCAGCGGTTTTTCTACACCGCATTAGGCATGTTAATATAGTGCATTTTTGTTTTTCTGTATTTTTATCCGTCTCTGAATAAATATCTAATATAACATGTTGCATATTATTTAAACATTAATAACAATGTTTCTATAAAAGGAGTGAAGAAATCTCTGAAGAAATGGGAAATATTTTTGAAAAATAATCCTTTACAATTATCATAAGAAACTATGTAATATGAAGAGAAAGTGTTAAATTTTGACTATGGCAAATAAAATCTAATAAATCTCTTTATGAAAGTACAACATTCAATTTAATATTCAACCATCTAGGAATATCACGCAGATTATTCCGTGACTGGCATAGCACACGGCACAACCACCTGCTGAGGGTGAAGATATATCTCGATCGCGAAATGTGGATTCTCAGTCCCCCAGATGGGCCAATTTTGCTTATTGACGAACCTATTCAAATGGAAGTGGGCTCCGTCGCTACACCAAACCATCGAAGTGCATACTAATTCCCATCATGCTCCGCGGCCAAACGTGAAGTATGTGAATATGTAAAATTTGTTGGTGACTGTACTTTGTATTTTCATAAATAAACTGATCTGTAGCGTAGCCTAAAAACGGACAAGAGTACATCTAGAAGCTGTAGGCATAGAGCGAGAACAGCATGTTCCATGTTAAAGTTCTTATCAGTTTGACCTTTGACCCCAGCGCGCGAGGCAGGCTTACGCAATCTTGGCAGCGCGCCAGCCGCGGACCTAGCGTTGTAAGTTGTTTCTTTTATAAAAATATTTCAGTGGTTCACAAATTGAACAGTCCGTTTGAATTTACGAGACAAACTGAACCGAAACTGGATAATAATATAGAGCTTATAATTTATCAATGACAGATACAAATTTAGGTAAAAATATTCGTTGTACTTTAAATAAATTTGTCTGAAAGATTTGTTCAAGTATTTGATAAAAATACTATGAAAATACTGAATGAGAATTGTATCTGTTTAACATTTAAAAGATAGAAAGTCCTCACAAATGGAAATTTTATGGATAATATAGAATTACCAGAAGACTTATAGTAAGTTTCAAAGTGTAAGTTTCAGTATCAAATATGAAATGAAATTATTAGACCAGCTCAGCTTATCAGGTTCTAACATTTCCTTAATAGGTCAGCAGCTATATTTTGATAACAAGCATATCTGATTACTAGTCAAATAATTTCCCAGTTATCTTGATCACTTTAGGTGGACTTGCAACAATTTGCCAGTTTCAACTCTTATGAGTCATAACCAGAATTAAAAATTCAAAAAGGATTGCAAGAAAAATTAGGGTTAAAGACATAAATTAAAAAGTGCAAGATAAAGAGAAAAATAAAAGTATACCGTGTATTAAGTTACGAACACACCATCTCAGTGACCTATTGTCCACTGATGTGCTCAAATTTTACAGTTTCAAATTTCATTAGTCACATAATTTTAAAACTCAGTAAAACTGATGACATTCATAAAAATTTGCGAGACATAAATATATTATTACAGTTTTTATTCTGGGATTATTTCTGCTAGTTATCAGAACGAATCTGGTGATTCTAAAATCTTACAATTCAAAACTCTTACAGTTCTGAGGTGGTCCCCTATTTTCCTCCTATATCTACAGGCAAGTTTTCCTTAAATATTGCAGCAGTTTCAGATGCTCAGAGCAGTTGTATGGACGTCCAGCGCCCAACAGTTTGTGTCTCCCACATGACAATCCAGCTGTAGGCCCTTTATTGTGGACACAATAATAACAAGATTATATCATGAACTGGAGATGTGCTCTTCATAGGGAGTCACGATTCGTTTTGTAGAACGAGTTTTCCTTGTAATTATGTTTCTGTACACAGGGACGAATATGCAACAGTGTTTAAACATAGAGTTTCCTTTGAAATGGCTCAGTTGTGGAGGCTCATTTTTAAGGCACTGGCAGTCGTAATGAGCATCTGCTCTGAAAGCAAGCCGCCGCGCGGTCAGGCGCGTTGCACAGTTTGCGCGGCTCCCCCCTCCCCCGACGGAGGTTTGATTCCTCCCTTGGGCATGGTTGTGTTTGTTGTCGTTAGCGTAAATTAGTTTAAGTTAGATTAAGTAGTGTGTAAGCCTAGGAACGGATGACCTCAGCAGTTTAGTCCCATAGGAACTTACCACAAATTTCCAGTTTTTTGAAGACAACATAAATCTTGTGAAAGATATGCTGGTCTTCGATCTGTCTGTTCATATTGAATATAGTATATATGACTGATAGATTCTGAGTTGTTTACATATTGTGTTTAACAGCTCCACAACGATAAATTATTTCTTTTCTAAGAAAGATAATTTTTGTTAATCTGAGTATTACTCTTCCTGAATATTTTTGACTTAAATGACCAATTATTATTGTGCTAACCATTCAGAATACTGTACTATCTAGTTATACACCATGAATGGCTGTAGAAATAGTGAATGGTACAGGCTTATTGGGTCGAACAAAATTGCTGTTATTGTGGTATTTAGTCCAAAGACTGGTTTGCAGCAGTTCTTCTTTGCATGACTCTTCATCTCTGTATAATTACTGCAAGCTAGATACATTTGGACCTGTTTACTATAGTCAAACATTGGCCCCCTCCACAATTTTTACACCAACAGTTCCCACAATTACAAAATTTATGATTTCTGAATGATTCAAGATTCTTTATGTCAATCAGTCTTTTCTTTTAGTCATATTATGCCAAAACTTTCTTTTTCCCAAATTCGATTCTGTACCTCATCATTAGATATCCCATCTACTCATCTAATCTTCAGAGTTCAGAAGCTACTATTCTCTGCTTGTCTGGACACTCTGTATCCTCCTCAGTTCACTTTTGTACAAGGCTAAACCTTCAGAAAAAAGATGCTGACACTGAAATTTATATTCAGTGTTAATAAATTTATCTCTTTCAGACAGTATTTTCTTCTCCTTGTCAGTCTGCTTTTTATATGCTTTCAACTTCATCCATTGTGTTGTTTTGTTTCCGGATTAAGCAAACTCATCTGCTACTTTTAGTGTCTGATTTCATATGCTAACGCCATGAGTATAGTCTTATTTAACTCGACTACATTCCACAACTCTTTCCTTTACTTTTTTTTATTTCATTTTCTAACCTCTTTTCAACAAACTATCCATTTTGTTCAAGTAATCTTCCAATTTCTTTGTCGTCTATGACAGTATTACAATGACGTTAGGGAACCATGTAATTTACATTTCTTCGCTCTGAACCTTCATTTTTGTCCCAAATTTTTCATGACTTTCCTCCACAGCTTGTTCAGCGTACAAGCTGAACAACATTAGGGACAGGCTATAAGCCTGTCTCAGTTCCTTCTCAACTACTGCTTTCCTTTCATGTCCTTCAATTCTTATAACTGCATTGCAGTCTGGTTTCTGTACAAGTTACAGACAATCTTCTGCTCATTGTGTTTTGTCCGTGTCACCGTCATAATTTCAAAGAGTATATTCTAGTCAAGATTGTCAGAAGCTTTCTCTAAATCTGCAAATGCTATGAATAAAGGTTTGCCGTTTTTTACGCTACATTCTAAGCTAAGTCATTGGGCTAGTATTTCCTCGCCTGTTCCCACATTTCTCTGGAAACCAAACTGATCTTCCTGAAGACCAGCTTCTATCAGACAGTCGTTTCTTCTATAAATAATTCATGTAATTATTTTACAACTATGACTTATTAAACAAATTCTTCGCCAATATTCACATCTGTAGCATCTGAATTCTTGGAATTGAAGGTACTATATTCTTCTTGAACTCCGAAAAGACTTCACCTATTTCATATATCTTGCATACCAGGTGGAATATTTTTGTTTTACATTACAGTACGTGAGCTGTAATCCAAGGTTCCCATGAAGAGTGGTCTCTGGGATGTAGAAAGAAGTCAAAGATGTTTATTTAAATTAAGTGCAAAACAGAGAAATGACATTACATCACTGTATTATAGTGGTATTTCTAATTGTAAATGAACCCAAAACACTAAATTTACAAGTTTATGTGAAAACGCTCTTCGATGAAGCAGAAGGAGTTGCCCAATAGGAAGCTACTTAGTTCAATCTTAAACTCCACTACATTATATACATGACATTTAACGTGCTCTGGTGGATCGTTAAATACATGTATACCCATCAATCAGATGCCTTTCTGTACTAATGTTAATCTTGAGGTGTTTGTAGAGCTTCTGTTTGGTCACATTGTCGTTAGGTGACCACTCAATGTCAGAAGAAATATTACTACATTTAAGCTACCAGACATGCTTGAATTAATGCACAAACCTCTGTCACATGTCACTGTGAAATGTAGCACAACACGTAATAAAAGAAGAAGACAAATTGTGGCACATGGATGGGTTCATAGATTGTACTGTTGATCGGTTACTCATCAATGTCGATTATACCAGTTCCACTGCTGAAATGTCTTCTTCAGATTCAGATTTAGAGATGGATGGATTTGTTGTTTTTGTGGTCCTCAGTCCAGGGACTGGTTTGATGCAGCTCTCCATGTTACTCTATCCTGTGCAAGACACTTCATCTCCAAGTAACTACTGCAACCTACAGCCTTCTGAATCTGTTTAGTGTATTCATCTCTTGGTCTGCCTCTACAACTTTTACCCTCCACGCTGCCCTCCAACATTAAATTGGTGATCACTTGATGCTTCAGAACATGTCCTACCAACCGATCCCTTCTTCTAGTCAAGTTGGGCTGCAAATTTCTCTACTCCCCAATTCTATTCAGACCTTCTCGTTAGCTACGAGATCTGCCCATCTAATCTTCAGCATTCTTCTGTAGCACCACATTTCGAAAGCTTCTATTCTCTTCTTGTCTAAACTATTTACCATCAATGTTTCACTTCCATGCATGGCTACACTCCATACAAATTCTTTCAGAAAAGACTTCCTGACACTTAAATCTATACTCGATGTTAATAAATTTCTCTTCTTCAGAAACGCTTTCCTTTCCATTGCCAGTCTACATTTTATATCCTCTCTACTTCGACCATCATCTGTTATTTTGCTCCCCAAATAGCAGAACTCCTTTACTACTTTAAGTGTCTCATTTCCTAATCTAATTCCCTCAGCATCAGCCGACTTAATTCGACTACATTCCACTATCCTCGTTTTACTTTTGTTGATGTTCATCTTATATCCTCCTTTCAAGACACTGTCCATTCGGTTCAACTGCTCTTCCAGGTCCTTTTCTGTCTCTGACAGAATTACAATGTCATTTTTGTTTCTTCTCCATGGATTTTAATTCCTACTCCAAATTTTTCTTTTGTTTCCTTTACTGCTTGCTCAATATACAGATTGAATAACATCAGGGATAGGCTACAACCCTGTCCCACTCCGTTCCCAAACACTGCTTCCCCTTCATGCCACTCCACTCCTATAACTGCAATCTGGTTTCTGTTCAAATTGTAAATAGCCTTCCGTTCCCTGTATTTGACCCTTGTCACCTTCAGAATTTGAAAGTGAGTGTTCCAGTTGACATTGTTAAAAGCTTTATGTAAGTCTACAAGTGCTAGAAACGTAGGTTTACCTTTTCTTAATTTCTCTTCTAAGATAAGTCGTAGGGTCAGTATTGCTTCACGTGTTCCAGCATTTCTACAGGATCCAAACTGGTCTTAACCCAATCTTTCCATTTGTCTGTAAAGAATTCGTGTTAGTATTTTGCAGGTGTGACTTATTAAACTGATATTTCAGTAATTTTCACACCTGTCAATATCTGCTTTCTTTGGGGTTGGAATTATTATATTCTTCTTGAAGTCTGAGGGTGTTTCTCTTATCTCAAACACCTTGCTCACCAGATATCAAAGTTTTATCAGGGCTGGATGGATAACACACCAAAATCTCTTCAACATGCCCTTAAGATCACATACTGCTCTCACAAAAAATTATATTATTTTCACACACGTATTTTTTGATTTTCTTTCTCTAAGCTTATGAAGCAATTACTGGAGTATAAAAGATAAAACCAATATGCTCAACATCGCCGTGCAAGGTAGCCGCGTGGTCTGAGGAGCCTTATCATGGTCCTAGTGGCAGCCCCCTCCCCCCCCCCCCCCTGTCGGATGGGGTAAGTTAGTTTGAAACAGATTAAGTAGTGTGTAGGCTTAGGGACCAATGACCTCAGCAGTTTGGTCCCATAAGACCTTGCCACAAAATGGTTCAAATGGCTTTAAGCACTATGGGGTCTTAACATCTGAGGTCATCAGTCCCCTAGACATAGAACTACTTAAACCTAACTAACCAACCGCGTAGAACCGCTCGGCCACAGCGGCCGGCACCTTACCACAAATTTCCAGAATTTCCTCAACGTCTCATTCATTACGGAGTGAACAAATGGGAAGATGCAGTACACAAAATAGAAACCAAACATCGTGGTCATTGTCCTGACATCAGCTATTGTGTGTGTAGCGTTTGTGTTGATTGGTAGTGCGAAATCAATGAACTGTGTAGAACTAGATGCCATGATGGTTCGTACTGTAAGACCACGGCCGCAAACCTGTCCCATCTTTCTCAAATTAGACCTGTAAGTATCTAAATGCTTATATATATGGTCATATCCCTTGTTATCCAAAAAATCTTTTGGTCACTAAAATCCAGGACCTATTTGTTGACCTCTACAGCTCTGGAAAGACAGTGACATTCATCTGGACACCGAAACACATAGGCATTCCAGGAAATGAACTCGCCGATCGCTATCTAAAGACGCAACTACAGGTCATCTTGACTTCGGAATACCGGCCACAGACTTACGATTACAACTTCGACTCAATATTCTGAGGCTCTGGGAATTAAAATGGCAGGCCACTGCAACACGAAAGAAGTTAAGAGCGATTAAGGGGTCCACAAAGGTGCTGCTTACATCTTTCCAGGCCACTCGGCAAGATGCCATTGTGTTGTGCCGTCTACGCATCGACCATACGAGACTCACCCACCAGTTCTTTCTGCGCCGGGAGAATCCTCCTCATTGCAGCTGCGGTAGTCTACTGACGATAGTGCGTGTTGCTGTTGAGTGCGCTTTGCTGTTCGGTCTGCAACAGGCTCTCAGCTTTCCTACCTCAGATGCTTGCGGATGACGAGACAGCCACTAAAAAAGTGTTGCAGTTTTTGAGGGAAAGCGTATTTTACACTAAATTATTCTCTCTTTCTGTGTTTGGGGTGGCTGCCGGGAGGGGGAGCCTCCCCCTGCTACGGGTAGCCCTCATGTGCCTGCAGTTACTTTCTTCCCCCTCGCTTTGTTTGCCTTTAGACCCTCTTGTGCATGATGCTGCTTCGGTTGTCTCTGTTTTCTTTTACCTACCGTGTTACAACTGCAGTCACGCCCTTTTTCAAACTCTCTGACTTGCTCGTATTGTTGGAGGAGCGAAGTCCCCACTTTTTTCGCTTTTCACGTTTTATTTATTTCTCTCATAAAATGGAGGGACATATGACCGATGAGTTTAGTCTCTTTCAACACATAACCATCGTCATCACATCTTTATTATACATGTGTGACTTTTAATAGGTGCAGTTGCCTAACATGGGCTGTAACGTCCGTGTGAATCGAATTCATCTGATTGATAGTGTTCTAGCAGCTGAAGGTAACTACAGCATGGACTTTTCAGTTAGATGTCCTAATCTGAATTGAGGAGACCAACAGCCGCCACCAGTTCCTCCTCAGAAATTGAGTCGACTGTTAATAAAACTTGTCATACAAACCATGTGTGACAACTACAGCTCCTATCAGTTGCTTCTTGATGTATAACTAAGTTTCCGTTTTCTTTGTACTTTTATAATGAAAATTTTATTTTTAGAAATTTGCTATTCGTCAACTAAGCGTTTACAACCAGTACTCGTTCATCGAATATGTATATTCCTATACAGCTGAGACATTTTACTCGAAAGTCGTTTGCCCTGTGCCGGCGGATAAATATGATATTGCAGTGCCTGTGTTATTCCGAATTACGAATCAAAGTTCCTTCGGACAATGAACAGGCACTGCGGCAACTACAGCCGTTTTGAATACAAGAAATGTATTCGCAGTTACGAATATGGACAATCATCAGCTGTAGGATGGAATGACGACAAGGAAAATTTGTGCCGGGCCGGGAGACGAACCCGGATTTCCTGCTTATGCATGCATGCATGTTCAAAGGAACTTTGCATCGTAATTCAGAATAACACAGGCACTGCAAAATTGCATGTATTCGCCGACACCAGGCAAGCGACTTTCAAGTAAAATGTCTCATCTGCATCGCAATATACATAATCGATGTACGAGTACACGTTGTAGACGCATGGTTGACGCCATATGGAAATTTGGGTCTGATCGTACGTCGTGTGCGGATAGCTGATTGTTAATTCGGGTTCGAATCCCGATCCGACACAAACTTTCGTTGTCGTCATTCCATTCTATAGTTGATGGTATTCCATATTCGCAATAGCGAATACATTTAATGTATTTCATAACGGCTGAAGTAACTGCAGTTCTTCTTCCTTTGGATTGGTTCAAAAATGGTTCAAATGGCTCTGAGCACTATGGGACTTAACATCTATGGTCGTCAGTCCCCTAGAACTTAGAACTACTTGAACCTAACTAACCTAAGGACATCACACACATCCATACCCGAGGCAGGATTCGAACCTGCGACCGTAGCGGTCACTCGGTTCCAGACTGAAGCGCCTAGAACCGCACGGCCATCTTCCTTTGGACTTGCATACATGTCCAAAGGAACTTTACATCGTAATTCAGAATAACACAGGCACTGCAATATCGTATTGGAAATAATATTGGTCGCCTCCTTAAAAGAGCACACTGGTCGCTTTAGTGTACTGCAGATCGTGCGAACTGCTATCAGGTCGTCATGTGTCTCCCCACTGCTAACGTAAGTCAAGGCAATGAAGTGATGCGGATGTGCCAGTTAGTTTTATTGAGTAAGTGCAGCGTGAAGGGTCGACATGGAGACGTGCCAGAATGGCAGAAAGGAGCTCTCGTGTTTGTTCGTGCCCATAATCACACCGTGAATGACGTTATCGGATTTGTTGTCGTGTCTACTCAGACTGTTCGATGTGTCTACAAGGAATGGTGTACCCTAGCATAACAAGACATAAAGACAGTTATCATAAAAAGATTCTAACTCACAGGAACCAGAGACGAGAGTCATGCGTTGATAATGACAGTCGGTTTCAAACCTGACAGGAATTGCTGCTGTCGTGACAGAAAACCCAGAAACTCAACTTCAGCTTGAGAGGCACCCACATGCCTTGCTCATACTGTGGCATCAAGCAATCAGGCCTGTAAGATGAGTGGTCTGCCAAGCGAGTGGATTCATTCTTATTTATCGAGTAACATGAACTCTCGAACTCAAAATTAAGTTACAAATTATCCTCCTGTATGAATAATACGCAACGGAAACACGCATCTGACTATCAGTAATTTACAGAACTCTGACTGTTCACTACGCACTGGCAATACCACATTTTCTTTCCTTTTTATTTAACGGCTTTTATCAACACGTGGCCATCGCACTGAATATGAGTGGCGCACACATTATAAATACTGGATATCACGACAACATACAATTCGAAGGAAAAGGCCACCAATCTTATTCTTTTCACTATCTTATTTATTCCGATAAATTCTATAACCTAAACACACAAATTCTATAACCTACAACAATAACACATGAGAAATTCCGCCCAGTGGGCATGGCTTAACATTGGTGATTCTCTACCTTATGGTCTCGTAATTATTTAACGCTACAGTGCACTTTCTGGATAGGATGGTGGATCTTTTATTATACCTCACACTTCGACTCTCACAATCATCATCACGAAACTTTCCTCCAGACCGAGCGGTACCGAAGGAACAAGCATAACCCACTAATCTTTTGAAACTACCTCGCTACTCTCCCATGCAAACCACACATACCCAAATTACATGACATACACCACACTACAATATGAAATACTACACAGGGAATAGTCACAACATTATCACTTTCAGCTTTCCCACTTCAATTAATATTTATCCCAGTTTCACACGACACTGCCCCACTTCGTAATTCTACTTTCCTACTATGAACTCTGGAGATATATGCACGTCTTCCTGTGCAATGCAAGCCAAGTGGCGTTGCTGGATAGACGGCCGACTCACCTTGGCAAAAATGGTTCAAATGGCTCTGAGCACTATGGGACTCAACAGCTACGGTCATCAGTCCCCTAGAACTTAGAACTACTTAAACCTAACTAACCTAAGGACAGCACACAACACCCAGCCATCACGAGGCAGAGAAAATCCCTGACCCCGCCGGGAATCGAACCCGGGAACCCGGGCGTGGGAAGCGAGAACGCTACCGCACGACCACGAGATGCGGGCGACCGACTCACCTTGCTTCTCTCTCAGAGTTTGAATCTAGCGTCACACGGAATCATATCACGCAAAGTAATATTAAGAACGTATTCATCACACTCGCGAGTCCTCAACTGATACCATGGACGAGTACTTCTCTTTATCTTTGTCTCATACACAGTTTGAGACTCACACAGTACTCACCACATGGAAGTACTCGTCTCTAATTTCAAGTCCTGCACACGCCATTCCTTAAATATTTCAACTTATGGTACACACGCTATTTCTTAAATATTTTAACCTATTGTACATACGCTAGTAATTCAGCTTAACTTAAGCACACGGAAGTATTTCAACTTATTGCTACATGTGGTTTCATTGTGACCGTTGGTCACTACCGAAGATTACTACCATCCCATTAACATTACCTGCCTGACATATAATTCTCCCCACAAAAGTTCCTGAAATCGAGAAATTATTATTTCAAACTACTCTTAAATATTCCACATGCATACCATGTCTCCACTCTTTTGTCTTTACGGAGCACACCTAAGACAGGTCTTAACAACACAAGGTCCAGCGGCAGAGTGCTGAAACATGGCCGTTCTCCAGGTCCTCTCACACCTCTGTCGAAGTGGGGGAGCACCTTGCTACCGTATTGGTCAGCTACATTTCAGGCGCTCAAAGCTCAGGTAAATTTCATCTCTTTGGTCCCACCAAAGGTGGCCAAAGGATCGTCTCATAGATGATGATATATTCACATTCACTATCTGCAGTTAGCAGACGACCATACATTCATTCATTTCACAGATCTCACCAAACTGGATGTAGGGATTTATTTTGTAGGAGTGCACATGTGATCAATTAAATAAATAAATTGTCATTCTTTCCCACACTCGTATCCAGCTTCACTGTATTAATTGAAATTGAGTTATTTTACAAAAAAATGTGTTGTTCTGACAAAAATAATGAAGTATGTTGTACCTATTTTCAATGTCGGACGGTACTGCACCCTTTCACCATCAGCTACCCATGCAGAAAAAAATAGCACGGTACTATCCTTGCAATGCGAGGGTAGTTCCGAACATTTTTTTAAGAAAACTGTATTAGAACAAACATAGCAAGTCATCAAAATAACCAAGAGGAGACCTTAGCCCCTGGTGACCTCAAATAGACGACCAAATGCTGTTACTTTACCAAATTATTGACACAGTTGTTGCATTATTGTACTCTCCACAATCCGGAGTAACATACACATACAAATTTACAACAATCCACATGACAAATAAAACATTACATCATACAAATAAAAAATAATGTTGAGATAAAAATTTGCTTAGTTACTGGGATCTTCGTTATTTTTATGAGTAATCCAAACTTCACTAATTCTATGACAAATAAAAAAAATACTAATTGTACTCATGAAATTTTAAATAGCTCACCGTCCAAACATAGGGCAAGTAATCTGACATTCATAAATTGCGGGGTAAAAACCTTTAGACAGCAAAGTCTAAATACAAAACAAAATCAACAAAAGAAAAACATTGCGTACACTAGTTACATGTAGAATGTCAGGCTCCATACCATTACTCTAAAATATACATCAAACCTACAGAGAAATAAAACGGAGAAGAAAAACAATGAAATATACCACAAGTTACATACTGGTTACGTAATATAGTTCGTCTAAGACATCATGTCATACCTCATTAACTATTATCACCTAAGCAGTTGCCACCACTACTCGACTGTGAGTTTAACCTTATCCTTGTCCACCAGTACAGATACCTGCTGCTGAGCCAGTCAGTCCATCAACTTTGATCAATACACACAGTAAATAGTTTAGCAATAAGTGCTTGAATCCACCAGTAGCTCTCGTATCTTACTCTACTGCTCATTTCTCTGTTGTTACACATTTGGCCGACAAGAACTTGCATTTCGACTAGCCTTCGTTACACTTTATTGTGAAATATCACCACTGTGATAATGCAAATAAGTGGCTTGAGTCAACACACCAACAGGATTATTACTGTCCACGACATCAAAATACATCAGTTAATTCCGATATTTGTTGTGCAATGCCAACTCTTGTCCCCTGTGACAACCTTACTGACCAATGCAACAAGAGCCGCTACGCTAGTATTACGCCACTGGCTAATAATTAAAGCATCATTGTACCAAATATTCTAATAAACATGCTATGTGAACTTGATAACCCAGAACAAACAAAAAACAAACACTAACTCTTCTAAACACAAATGTTAATGAAATACAATTACACTTGCTGTCCCTTTAGGAATGAAACATATAAAAAAAACATTTACACAATTACAAATACATTATTCCCTATCTTGCGAGTCACACGGAAACATTTCATTCTGTGATTTTCTTGGGGTCTAAAAAGTTGCTGACAGGTTCCCTAGAAACACTGTCTCGGTGTCAAAGCTCTCCCATGGTTACCCGGATGAAAGTCTTTAAGTCACTCAAAACGGCATTTTGAACAAGCACTGAACAGTAAACTGTATCTCACATTAAACACAAATGTCATAGTCACTCTCAGCGTACCATCCACACGAATCTGGTCGTCCAGAAATGGCCCTACAACTACTGTTACCCACGGTTCTGTCCTTTCAGTTCATGGTGTAATTAAAAGTCGTAAGTTCCAACAAACAGCACTTATTCCCGCACCAATTCAAGAAATGTCTCCTACTACAGACGCAAATGTCAATGTCCCACTCTAGTTTCTTGCGTTCATACAATAATTAGTCACCAAATGACAACTGTCCTCTTTAAGTATACCAAGCGTCCCACATGCAATTCACAAAGCACACTTAACAAGTCACTGCCAAAAGTTTATGGATCCCACCTTTCAGTGGTCAAGACAAAACAAAACAATCGTCCTGTCTGCTAAAGACAAAATCTTTTCCACCACTCACAATGCGGAAACACCAGTCCTTCACTTTCCACCTTATGGAGACATACGAGCAGTCATCTTGTTTCACGGCTCCACAGTCCACTACTAGTTAATAGTTGCTGTTAGAAAATGCCTGCCAGACTCTGCCGCGCGTCGTTCATTCTGCCGTCGCTCCGCCGTTGAGCAGAAGAAACCACCCGCTGTTGCCTCCGCGGGATACTTTCCCCAGTCGTAAGGGTGGCGGAACTTATGAATGGCCAGTGGTACATGCGTGTCGCCCCAGGCCGTTGACCTGCTGTAGCGGGCACGTGGAGTGTACCCCGACCGGCAGTGGAGTGGGGAGTATCGCGGCTTTGTCACCTCTCCCATGGTGACGTCAGCTTCGCCCCGCTAGCGGTATGGGCGTTACGATACCCAATCAGTCAGACCCTTCCGTGCATCTCGCAACATTACAGACAAAAGGATATTCTTACAGTATTTAAATACTCATTGATTACACGTATGATCTATTAGATACATTGGTAATAAAAGAATCTTTGTTCTAAAAAACATAAAATTATAGACCTTAGTTTTCTACACATACAACATCAACATTTATCTCTTTTCTATATACAGCCCACACTTGTGCTATTGATTGTACCTGTCGTCCCTCATACAAAACATGAAAGTGTTAAAAAAAAGAAAAGGAATAAGAAACAATCTATACAATTCATAATTACAATATATAGTAGTAGACTACTCTAACATCCTCTCACAGTGAAAATATTAGAAACTGTCGATTCTAAAACTACAATATACAATGAACCTTTGTGCTTGTGACAGACTGAAATTAATACCCCTTGAAAGTGTTCTAACAAAAAAATAAGAAATAATCTACACAGCTGACAATTACCTACCACATGTCATTTAATATTAAACTACTTTAACATCCTAAAACAATAAACATTTTAGAAACTGATGACTCTAAATCTACAACATACAATGCACCTTTGTGCTTGTGACAGACTGAAATTAGTATCTCTTTATATATTTTACCTTTTTATTATATATAACAACATTTCTAGGACATGTATGTACCATCCACACGATGCCAGATCCCTACCTGCCATCGAGGTTCATCCAAATCAAACAATAACACAATAGTGTTTTAGTTATGGATCGGTAGCATCCCCTTTACAGGAGTGTGCGCATTGATCACACTACTCTACGACTCTCACTCACCAGACATTACATTTTCCTTCTCATTCAATCCATTAATACACTAACAGAATAGGTCTAGAAGTCAGCTAACCTTAACACCACCACACTCACGACAACATACCATACCTTTGCTCCCTTATACTCAACCACATAACACATGAAGCTATTTCGGAGATAGCTTTCCAGTCTCCGAATTCGTCCTTTCACTCTGGCACCTCTCTCCATTGGCTTACCTCTGCATTCACTTAACCGATTATTCATCCTGCTAAATATCAACTTAGAATTGCGACATTTCATCTAAGAACAAAAAATACACTAATTATTCATCCTGCAAAATAACTGTACACATTCTTGGTACCGTTTTGATTAGTTATACTGGTACCAGGCTTCAACAACAACTACAAAAATTATTTTTTTCATATAGCAAATGTTATGGTAATAATTAGATTTACACTTATATTACATCTTACGTCAGTATTCCACAACGTTCACCATCTGGATCTCATACTCCGTTTATGTCCCTTCACATTGGGCAGTTGTCCTCATCTCTTCATTCGTATTTCGGCTCTCGGTCCGTCGATTACTCCATCATTTCCTGGTCTTCCTTCGCCATTCGTATCAATCTCGATTGCAGCATACACAGGCCTCTCTGTAACATACCTCTAAGACATCTCCACATTATTAGTTCTACTCACCTTTATTTACCACTGTTTCATCACGTCGAATCTCTCTTTATTAATCACACTGCTTCACGTCGCTTCTCTCCTTAAATATCACCTTTATCCACTACTATTTATCACGTCGCTTCTCTATCTACCATCTTTATCCACTCATTAATCATCACGTCGTTTCTGCTTGATCCTTATTCATATGACAAAAAATACGTACATACACCACTCTGTCGACTCCCGTTCATGACTCATTCGACCAGTCTATTCCGTCATACTTCCTGACATCCCGCCTGAAAATTGTTATGTTCTATTTGACCCTGCACAACGTTACACACCACAAATAAATACACTGACTATCTACCATAAATTGCCTACTTTAGATCTATCCTTAACTTTTCCATAATTTGATGTTAGAAATGTGATGAAGCCCACGAGATTGTTTTCCCTTGATCGTCTCAATCAGTACGGCATTTTCATGGACAATCCGCCTCACTCTGAATGGTCCACTATACACCGTAAAGAATTTGCTAGTTAGGAATCTGTGCTTCTTTGATAATCGATGAGTTTTAAGTAGAACCTTGTCTCCTGCTGCCAATTCGATCTTACGGATCTTTCCTTTCTGCTTCTCCTGCCTATCCTTAGCTGCTTTCTTAATACGCTCTATCGCAACCTTGAAAATTTCTGTGTGCCTCTGCTTTCCTGATCGCGGAAAATCTACCAGCTCCCTGACTCGATCTGGTGGTGGTTCATTCTTTAGTACCGTAATTGGTGATAAACCAGTTGCTCCATGTGGTAGCTAATTGAGGATGTCCTGAAAATCTTTGAGAAAAATACTCCAACTTCTATGTTGCCTATGGCAATAGATCTTACACAACTTTCCCAGTTCTTTTACCACTCTTTCACCTGGGTTACTTGCAGCATGGTATCGGGATATGAACACCGGTTTTATCCTTCTTTTCTTCAGTGTGGTTAGCCATTGTCTGGATCTATATTGTGGTCCATTGTCAGCTATGAACTTTTCTACAGTTCCTACTTCTCGCAAAAAGTTTTTAACGATCGCTGCTGCCACTGTCCTTCCCGTCGCACGTTTCAATGCGGTAAAAGTCACATACTTTGACACCAATTGCACTGCTACTAAAACATATCTATATCCCTGCACTGACTTAGGTAGCGGGCCAAACAAATCTGTTGCTCCCAATTCCCTCAATCTACCTGGCACTATCGGAAAAAGCGGTGCTTTGCATGAGATAGTTAACGATTTTGCCTTCTGGCACAATTTGCAACTATCAAGCACGTTCTTGAGCCTTCTCTCCATACTAATGAAATAAACTGATTCCCTTAACTTCTTACAGCATTTCCTTGCCCCGTAATGCCCGTAACTTAGGTGAGTGTACCAGATCAGCTTGTTGACTATTTCATTTGGTATACACAACACCCAGTCCTGTGTGTTCGGATTTCTACGGTAGAAAAGGACCCCGTTCTGAATTGTATAAAAGCGCGCTATATTGGCATCTAAGTTCGCTCTAACTCTGTCCTTCACCATTCTCCAAGACGCGTCTTTATCCTGCTCTTTCGCGATATTTGTGAGTACCGCCCCTATGTATTTCTCGAACGGCACGCCCTGCATATACAATATATCATATCTGTTCTCGTTTACCTTCTCATCGAAGCATTGACCATGACCTACTGGGTTCCTTGACAACGCATCTGCCACTATATTCTGTGGCCCAGGAATATACATGACCGAAAACTGAAACTCCTGTAAATAGAGTGCCCACCTAGCGAGTCGTCTATGGTTAAGTTTGGCCGACATCAGAAACTGTAGTGACTTGTGGTCAGTATAGATTTTAGTATGCCTCCCATACAAATGGTATCTAAACTTACTAAAACCCCATACTATTGCCAAAGCTTCAAGCTCAGTTACCGTGTAATTTCTCTCAGCTTTGCTAAGCACTCGGCTCGCAAATGCAATAGGTTGTTGTATTACTTCTCCTCCTTGCTCTTGCTCTTGGAACAATGTTACCCCAAGTCCACTACGGGAACTGTCCGTGTCCATACAAAACTCTTTCCCTAGGTCTGGATGCCCGAGAAGAGGTGCCGATAGCAGTGCCTTCTTTAACGCCTCATATTCTTCCTGCGCGACGGGGTCCCAATTTCATACCGTTTTCTTTCCAGTCAGCTGACATAGTCTGGGTGTCGCTGCACCCCCAATCTTAATGAACCTCCTGTAAAAATTGATTAATCCTAAATAACCCCGTAGCTGACGTTTTGTTCTTGGCACCGGAAAATCTCTGAGTGCTTCGAGTTTGTCTGGATTTGGTCTTATTCCCTCTGGTGTCACAATGTGACCTAGAAACTCGATTTCTTTTCGTCCAAATTCTGACTTTCCCAAATTCATGGTTACCCCATGTCTCTCCAATGCACCGAGCAATATGCTTAACGTTCTATTGTGGTCTTCCCTGATTCTTTCGGCTATCAGGACATCATCCACGTACTGTGTTACCTTATCTTTTATTTCATTGGGAATGACAGTATTTAGCGCTCTGATAAATGCCGCGGATGATACATTTAACCCAAATGGTAGCTTCCGGAATTGATACGATTTCCCGTAGCACAAGAAAGCAGTGTATTTTCTACACCCCCTATCTGACTCCACCTGCCAGAAACTCATTCTCAAATCAACTGAGCTGAGAACTCTGATCCCGTGGAACTTTTGTAGCAATTCTTCAAGTGTCAGCGGCCGATCTGTCTCTGGCTCTATTATCTTATTAATCCTTCTTGCGTCCAAAACTAATCTAATTGACCCATCCTTTTTTTTTCAACACAAACTAAAGGGCTGTTGTACGGACTGGATGCTGGTTCGATAATCCCTTGTTGTAGCATGCTTTCGATCTCAGCTTCCACTCTTTCTTTGTACACAACAGGTATCGGGTACACTTGGGCCCTAAACTGTTATGAGGCTTGACCTTGAATCTATACACAAAATTTCTTATTGTACCCGCAGCATGTTTAAATACCTCTCTATTCTCGTATAAAATTTTCTGCAATTCCCCGTAGACCGTGGTCCCTCGTAAATGCCAGATTTTCTCCCTGATCCCCTCCTCCAAACATTTATGAATTTCCTTCTTCTCTTGTTCGAACCCCGTATTCTGTGCCTGTCTACCGGACTTTACCGCCAGACATAATGCTAAGTGTGCGTTATCTTTAGCATGTAAGCAATCGTCGAATCTTAATGTAATTTCCTCCGAATCTCGTTTCAACTCCATCGAACCATTTCTCATGTTAACGACTGCTTTATATTGGTTCAAAAAATTAACGCCTAATATCCCTTCAACAGTTAGAGATGACACAATCATGAACACTGTACTAAACCTCTTCGCCTGGCACACAAAGTCTACCTGCGCTTGTAACTTCACCTCAATTCCCTTTCCTGTAATTGCCCCTCTCACTGTTGTCCTTTGCAATGGCAACGTTGGCCATGGTTTTGTAAGACTACAACACTTAAACACATCTTCCCTCAATACACTCATTACACTGCCTGTGTCGATGACACAAGGTACGATTATATTATTTATTTCTACGCTAATTATTGGGTGGACTTCACTCCCCACATCTCCTACCTCCTCTAACAGATTCTCCCTTAGTTTTCCGTAATCGATATACCTAATATTTACATCATTAATAGTCCTGGTTTGTACCCGTCTATCCCTTCTTGTCCCTCCGTCATTGTGACAGTGACTGTCCTGTCGTGAACCCAATGACTGCCTATCCTCTCTTCGCCCATCATTTTCATTTTCCCTTCTTCTTCCATCTCTGTCCCATTTTCTATTTTCCCGGTTTGCTGGTCGATATCCCCATGAATTCTGCCCCCTATTTCCTCGCCATCTTCCATTTCCATCATTCCTCTGATTCCATGCTCTGCTGTCATTCTGATAGTTTCTGCCGTTCCTATCCTCAACTCTGTCTGACCTATGAGTCGTGTCGCCGTTCACAATGTTGCTCTCATTACCCAGTTCCTGTAACAAGTGCTGAAATGACGCGGAATCGTCTAAGCCTCTGCCTGCTATCACTATATCTCTGCGCAATCTCACTGGCAACTTCGTTATACAGATCCTAATGAGCTCCCCAGTTTCGTATGGCACATCCAAATACCTATTTCGTCTCAGCATTTCCTGATAGCACGACACTGGATCTCTTATACCACCTTCGTTACAATTTGGCATCATCAAAATGCTTTGCTTAACCTGGTCCTGCTTACTTTTCGACCAGAATTCATTTAAAAACTTATCACAAAACATCTTGTACCTACTACAGTCTTTAATAACTTCCTGCATTTTCGCTCTAGCCTCGTCCCTCAAATGGTTACACACAAACTTCATTTTGAGGAGCGGTCCCCACGATAAAGGTAATGAATCTTGAAATTGAGACAGCCACAGGCATGGATGTCGGTAATTATCAGGATCCGGAAAACAAGTGTACGTTTGTACCGACACGAAGTGCCTCCTACATTCTTCTTCCGCATTTATGTTTTCCGACCTTGGACTATACCCAGTTGGGTTTACCACCTGTTTTATCCGACACAACCGTTCTTCTAACTCTCTGAGTTCGTCTTCCTCTTTCTGCCTATTTTCGTTCTTTGAATTTATCTCACTCACCCTCTGCAGTCTACCTGGTGGTGTTTCACCTTCACTTCTGCACACTAATTGCAACTGTGCTAGTTCTTCCCTATGTTTCCTATTTGTTTCTAATTGTGCCTCTTTAAACTGTAATAGTGATAGTATCTCCTCCTGGTCGGCATAAACCTCTCGCTGCGTACTGTCAGAGCCTGTTTCACCTCTCATACTGATCTTTTCTACATCTGCGCTAATCGTATTCATTCTGACCACTACCTCCGCAACTTCATCCCTGTGTTTATTTAGCGCCACTTCCTGCCGGGTGACTTGAGCTTCCACGCTGTCTAATGCCCCTTGTTTATCTGCAAGTAAGTCCTCCACTATCTCTTTGATTCGCTCATCCAGCAACACGTCCCTACGTTCTGTAATATCACTCTCTATTGCACTTATTCGTACCTCCAAATCATTGGCTTTTTCTTTCACGGAATCACATACTTGCTTCAACGCATCCAGATTCTTCTCCCCCTCGTCTAACCGATTATTAACTGCGGACAGACGCTCATCGATAACTGTGTGTAGCTTCCTCATTGCCTCTTTATTTCCCTTATCCATTGCCTGCAATCTTTCCTTATTTGCTTCCAATCTTTCGTTAGTCTCCCTATCTCTCTCCTTATTATCTCTATCCATCGCTTCCAATCTTTCTTTATTATCTCTATCCATCTCCCTACCTCTCCTTATTATCTCTATCCATCCTCTGTAACAACTGCAGTAGCACATTGTCATTTGCTACTTTCGGTGCGCTCACCTCGTTCGCCTGAGAAACCATAGCTTCGCTAAGGATAGCTGCACTATCACTGCATACCTGACCTAGTCCCGGCTTGCCCGCATCGTCGGGAAAAGCCCCCGTTTGTGGACAAAGCCCGCCGCATAAAGGATCATCTAGCCGCGGTCCGCTGAACAATTCAGCCCCTTCCGAGTGTTTGCCGTTCCCGCTCATTAGCCCATGGTCGACAACTACTTCCTGCAGCACTGCTACATTCACGCCAGAATCACTATTCTCCATGGCGACTACACTTTTCGACTGCGACCTAGTTACTACGGACATTACGCAAAAAAAATTATGCAACGATCTTCCAGCCTTGGACGATATAGCAATTAATTACATAAAAAAAAAATAAAAAAAATAAAAGATCCTCACCAATCCAGAAAGAAATTGCAGACAAAAAAAATTTTACTTTTTAGTGCTATCACAATATATTCCATCAAATAAAAAAATCTTAACAGCAAACCCTAACAGCAAAATATCCTGGCAAAACATCCTGGCAAAATATCCCGGCAAAATATCCTGGCAAAACATCCTGGCAAAACATCCTGGCAAAACATCCTGGCAGGGTCGAAATTATGAGAGGCACCCACATGCCTTGCTCATACTGTGGCATCAAGCAGTCAGGCCTGTAAGATGAGTGGTCTGCCAAGCGAGTGGATTCATTCTTATTTATCGAGTAACATGAACTCTCGTACTCAAAATTAAGTTACAAATTATCCTCCTGTATGAATAATACGCAACGGAAACACGCATCTGACTATCAGTAATTTACAGAACTCTGACTGTTCACTACACACTGGCAATACCACATTTTCTTTCCTTTTTATTTAACGGCTTTTATCAACACGTGGCCATCGCACTGAATATGAGTGGTGCACACATTATAAATACTGGATATCACGACAACATACAATTCGAAGGAAAAGGCCACCAATCTTTTTCTTTTCACTATCTTATTTATTCCGATAAATTCTATAACCTAAACACACAAATTCTATAACCTACAACAATAACACATGAGAAATTCCGCCCAGTGGGCATGGCTTAACATTGGTGATTCTCTACCTTATGGTCTCGTAATTATTTAACGCTACAGTGCACTTTCTGGATAGGATGGTGGATCTTTTATTATACCTCACACTTCGACTCTCACAATCATCATCACGAAACTTTCCTCCAGACCGAGCGGTACCGAAGGAACAAGCATAACCCACTAATCTTTTGAAACTACCTCGCTACTCTCCCATGCAAACCACACACACCCAAATTACATGACATACACCACACTACAATATGAAATACTACACAGGGAATAGTCACAACATTATCACTTTCAGCTTTCCCACTTCAATTAATATTTATCCCAGTTTCACACGACACTGCCCCACTTCGTAATTCTACTTTCCTACTATGAACTCTGGAGATATATGCACGTCTTCCTGTGCAATGCAAGCCAAGTGGCGTTGCTGGATAGACGGCCGACTCACCTTGCTTCTCTCTCAGAGTTTGAATCTAGCGTCACACGGAATCATATCACGCAAAGTAATATTAAGAACGTATTCATCACACACGCGAGTACTTCTCTTTATCTTTTGTCTCATACACAGTTTGAGACTCACACAGTACTCACCATGTGGAAGTACTCGTCTCTAATTTCAAGTCCTGCACACGCCATTTCTTAAATATTTCAACTTATGGTACACACGCTATTTCTTAAATATTTTAACTTATTGTACACACGCTAGTAATTCAGCTTAACTTAAGCACACGGAAGTATTTCAACTTATTGCTACATGTGGTTTCATTGTGACCGTTGGTCACTACCGAAGATTACTACCATCCCATTAACATTACCTGCCTGACATATAATTCTCCCCACAAAAGTTCCTGAAATAGAGAAATTATTATTTCAAACTACTCTTAAATATTCCACATGCATACCATGTCTCCACTCTTTTGTCTTTACGGAGCACACCTAAGACAGGTCTTAACAACACAAGGTCCAGCGGCAGAGTGCTGAAACATGGCTGTTCTCCAGGTCCTCTCACACCTCTGTCGAAGTGGGGGAGCACCTTGCTACCGTATTGGTCAGCCACATTTCAGGCGTTCAAAGCTCAGGTCAATTTCATCTCTTTGGTCCCACCAAAGGTGGCCAAAGGATCGTCTCAAAGATGATGATATATTCACATTCACTATCTGCAGTTAGCAAATGACCATACATTCATTCATTTCACAGATCTCACCAAACTGGATGTAGGGATTTATTTTGTGGGAGTGCACATGTGATCAATTAAATAAATAAATTGTCATTCTTTCCCACACTGGTATCCGGCTTCGCTGTATTAATTGAAATTGAGTTATTTTACAAAAAATGTGTTGTTCTGACAAAAATAATGAAGTATGTTGTACCTATTTTCAATGTCGGGCGGTACTGTACCCTTTCAAGCTTATTGTGTGATCCGACGAGTGGAGATTTCGCTTATTTTCAAACGATGTTAAGTGTTGACTGCACTGGAAGTCCAATGAAGCGTTCAGGTCACAGTCTGTGGAGAGTACAGTTCATGCCTGTGGCGGTTTTGTGATGTTTTACAGGTGGTTTTCGTTCCACCACTTGGGTCCACTCATTTAGGTTACGTGAACATGAGCCTGTATGTTCATTTCATCAGCTCGGTGAAGAAGTGCTATCTTTTCTTCTACATCTTCATGATAAGTGTGATGTGTGATACTACCGCTTTCCAAGATAAAAAGACGACAACAGCGATGTTCACAGGGCTGTAAACATACGTTTCAGGTTTGACAAACGCTCAGAGACCCTATCATGTCTCGACTGGCACCTTAAACCACTCAGTCTTCATCTCATAGAATATATTTGGGACTATGTGGGACAGCAGGTGAAATCTAACATCAGTATCCTCTTAATCTGTGTAATTACATTTCCCTGGAGACATATTGCGTCTCAGTTTTATCTTTGATAAGGACAGAAACTTATGTAATGAATTAAAATTTGTGCCAAGGCCAGGACTTCAATCGCTCTCTCCTGCTTACTAAGGCAGGTTTTTTAACCATTGCATCACCCCGGCACTGTCGCTAATACACCTGCACAGACTACCCCAGCCCAATGCCCTTCCTAACGTAAACTTCAATTCACACTGCAGCCTATCTTGAGTTTCCCCTTCCTAAATCGTCAGTATTGTCAAGGCTCTTCGATATTGGAATAGCACCCCAGCTTTGTACACAATGCGTGAAATCCCGTCTGTACCTCAGGGTAGGTGATCTAGTGATTTGATGTACATTTTCCTGGAGGTACAGGCAGGATTTCCCTATTACATACAAAGCTGGGGTGCTGTTCCAGTATCAGGGAGACTTGGGGAAATACTTAGGATTTAAGAAGAGGAGAATCAAGATGGGCTCAGGGGTGAAGTATGTATTAGAAAGGACATTGGACCAGGGTAGACCGTGCAGCTATGTTAGCCGCATTTCCAGGGTGCTGTAGTGGATAACACATCTGCCCAGTAAGCGTGAGACCTTACTTTAGCTTCTATCAGTATCTTCTTAATTTGATAGCGCTAGGATACTTGTTTCAGCTGGATGTGGGGTATCTCACTTCCTCGCCGAACTGGGACTATACCAAGACTAGAGGCGGTGTTATTCAGTATTATCGTGTTGTCTTGTGGGTTGACTAAATTTTCTTCGCCACGCTTACATGTTTTGGACATTGTTCTGCGCTAAATACCTTGTGATCAGTCGGTCCTTCGTCCTCTGCCGGAACCGTGCTGAAAACTTCCAAAGAACTCTCGTATTATTTGGTCATCGTGGGATTTAAACGATCCGCCGCCACGAAGCTGTGAAGATGCTAACAGGAGCCACTTGACGGACACACGAGAATACAGTTACGTGCCGCGCGATAACAGGACTCGGCAGGCGCTGATGCGTCGTCGGTACGTCTCATCCTGGAGATGCAGGCTGAAGCTCACTCAAATCTCTCAGCGCGATTCCCCGCACACTGTCTACCCGGAAATGCGTGTAACAAAATTTCGACCTGTGCACATTTTCGGCAGAAAATGGACGTGAAAGAATCGTAGTTTCGCAACACTGTAATCACACGTAAGACACGCATCTTCATACGAGAAGAAATAACAGCACTGCAACGGGTACAAATGGAATGGTAATATGTATAATCTTCTGACACCTAAAACGTTTAATACGAATTACTTGAGTGGTGTAATTAAGAGCGTCCTGGAAAGGTCCATTCAATGAATTGAAAATACCAACTACTGCTTCCACAAAACATATATATGTAGTCAAAACCAGTTTATAGTTAGAACGCCTTCTTACTACTTAAAACTAGTTTATACTGAGCCACTTCGTCAAAACGCGTTTTGTCTAGTTAAAAATAGTTATAGCTGACTTTCGCCTTTGACCAGCAGTAAATTCTAGTTGTAACTAAGGCTATCAGCATCAACTAGTTTCAACTAGTAAGAACGCGTTCTAACTAAACTAGACAGTACTAGTTTTCACTAAATTTATTTAGGGCAAATATTAAAATTAAGAGCAACTACGTGTTGATCAAAATAAAAAACAGCATTTTTTTGTTGTGCAGTGCGATATTTATTGAGAAAATTGATCATATCTCTAAGTCATTAATATTAACTACAGCAATACATAAATAACCATACACTGAAGAAACATTTTAAGGAACATTACAGAGCCATATTAACAGTATTAGTTACGAAATTGGAAACAAAATAATCATACAGTATAAGTATATTAATTACTCGTACATGTGACAAAAGTTTCTACAGTCTTAATAAAAGAGAAACGTATCAAAAAATTTTAACAATTAAATTTTGATTATTTGTTATTGCAAGGCAAACTTTCATGACAGTTTGAGTTACAAAGGTTTCCTTTTTCCTACAAAAGCACTTTTTTGAAATACATGCCTTCTTACACATACAGCGAACAAATCCTTGTCCTGATCCTAAGGATGCCATCTTGGCAGCGGTTCTTAATGGTACCTTTGTCCCTGGCACGTCTTCCAGCAGCAAGAATTTCTCTTTGGACACGTCGAATTGGGATCTGGAAGAAAACTTTTAATTAGCTTGTTTGAAAGGCGATTAGGTACTTAATACATATTATAAAATATATTACAATGTAAGTACTAAAACTTAAAATATTAATTAATTACTTGAATAGTTAGCAAAATTTCCAGATCATTGATTTAATGCTCCGAAAATGTTGCTAACTATTCAAGTAATTAATTAATTTTGTCCTTAATTATTGAAATCAGTTCAGAAATACAGACCTGCAATACACTTTGTCGAGTATCCCATATTTCGTTCCAAACTTGTGCAAGCCCTGTTCATCTTTCTGAAGAACAACTCCAATAATATTGGGGGATCTGCTTTTGCTCTGTTAATAACAGGACTCGGTATAATTACACTCCTGGAAATTGAAATAAGAACACCGTGAATTCATTGTCCCAGGAAGGGGAAACTTTATTGACACATTCCTGGGGTCAGATACATCACATGATCACACTGACAGAACCACAGGCACATAGACACAGGCAACAGAGCATGCACAATGTCGGCACTAGTACAGTGTATATCCACCTTTCGCAGCAATGCAGGCTGCTATTCTCCCATGGAGACGATCGTAGAGATGCTGGATGTAGTCCTGTGGAACGGCTTGCCATGCCATTTCCACCTGGCGCCTCAGTTGGACCAGCGTTCGTGCTGGACGTGCAGACCGCGTGAGACGACGCTTCATCCAGTCCCAAACATGCTCAATGGGGGACAGATCCGGAGATCTTGCTGGCCAGGGTAGTTGACTTACACCTTCTAGAGCACGTTGGGTGGCACGGGATACATGCGGACGTGCATTGTCCTGTTGGAACAGCAAGTTCCCCTGCCGGTCTAGGAATGGTAGAACGATGGGTTCGATGACGGTTTGGATGTACCGTGCACTATTCAGTGTCCCCTTGACGATCACCAGTGGTGTACGGCCAGTGTAGGAGATCGCTCCCCACACCATGATGCCGGGTGTTGGCCCTGTGTGCCTCGGTCGTATGCAGTCCTGATTGTGGCGCTCACCTGCACGGCGTCAAACACGCATACGACCATCATTGGCACCAAGGCAGAAGCGACTCTCATCGCTGAAGACGACACGTCTCCATTCGTCCCTCCATTCACGCCTGTCGTGACACCACTGGAGGCGGGCTGCACGATGTTGGGGCGTGAGCAGAAGACGGCCTAACGGTGTGCGGGACCGTAGCCCAGCTTCATGGAGACGGTTGCGAATGGTCCTCGCCGATACCCCAGGAGCAACAGTGTCCCTAATTTGCTGGGAAGTGGCGGTGCGGTCCCCTACGGCACTGCGTAGGATCCTACGGTCTTGGCGTGCATCCGTGCGTCGCTGCGGTCCGGTCCCAGGTCGACGGGCACGTGCACCTTCCGCCGACCACTGGCGACAACATCGATGTACTGTGGAGACCTCACGCCCCACGTGTTGAGCAATTCGGCGGTACGTCCACCCGGCCTCCCGCATGCCCACTATACGCCCTCGCTCAAAGTCCGTCAACTGCACATACGGTTCACGTCCACGCTGCCGCGGCATGCTACCAGTGTTAAAGACTGCGATGGAGCACCGTATGCCACGGCAAACTGGCTTACACTGAAGGCGGCGGTGCACAAATGCTGCGCAGCTAGCGCCATTCGACGGCCAACACCGCGGTTCCTGGTGTGTCGGCTGTGCCGTGCGTGTGATCATTGCTTGTACAGCCCTCTCGCAGTGTCCGGAGCAAGTATGGTGGATCTGACACACCGGTGTCAATGTGTTCTTTTTTCCATTTCCAGGAGTGTATATTGTCACTACAGTAGCGTGTATTGAATCTGAAGCCATCTTCATTCTTTTGGCCTCTTTCATCAAGTTTTCATGAGCGTTTTCTCTAGCTGTTCGTATTTGAGATTGTCGTTTCGTAATAGCTTCAGCTTCTGGATCTTCGTGACAAGCTGGAGTTATTTGAGGCTCTGCACTCGTACTAGCTACGGGTTCTGGATCCTCTTGATTGGCTGCTGCTGTTGTTGGAGACTGTATACTTGTACTGGGCAAAGCTTCTGCATCTTCTTGTCTGGCTGCAGCTGTAATCTGTCCATTGCTACTAGCCATAACCGCTATCTCCTCTGAGTCGTGTGATAGTTCCAGTCCATCAGGTGTCTCATTTACTGCGTCTACCACATTAATTTTATTTAAAGCCTCTTCAAGATCATCTTCATCTTGTATCTCCTTAATAACATATAGACTCAAACTCGAAGTCATAAGACCTACTCGCGGTTCTGTGCCAAAAGTCAGTCATATCCGTTTTAAAGGAACCGCAGCCATATTTTCGACATTACGGGTTATAAGGAACTGACGGAAAACTTAAATCTATTGTCGGCGTTCCTTTAGTGAAACACTAGCACGATGTATGAGGAAGTTATCATACTACTAATTAAAGATGATATCTTAGCCTTTAGAAGTGAAAGAAGACTTCCTGGTCCCACAAATATTAATAACCTTGAATCGATTTAATCTTCTGCACTGCTTCTGTGTTTGCTTGATACCAGAATGATATGCCCGATTTTTCATAAACTGTACAAAACGAAGACTGTTTGACCAGTTGGTGGTAATGTTTTGCATCCATGAAGCCAAAACTTTTTCAATGTCTTGGTTGGCGCGTTCAACAGAACCTTGGCTTTGGCTGTGCCTCGGATTTCCGTAAACCAGTTTACACTCAGGCCAAAGTACAGCCAGCTCGTTTATGACAGAATTAACAAATTCTCTTCCGTTGTCAGAGTGTAAAATACAAGGAGCACCAAATGTCAAAAATATATTTGCTAAATGACGTGCCACTTCCTATGCCCTCTTCCCTTGTAGTGCATGTAACAAAACAAATTTTATCAAGTGGTGCTGATACACCATTATATACTTGAATTCACGGTCTTCTTGAGTTTACATGTCGATCAGATCAACTTGGTAACGACTGCTCATTTCTGAATGAAGTATAGGTTTCGGAACATGGCCCCTTATCTTAATGCTCCTATTGCGCTGACAAGTTTCTCATATAGACAGATAAATGTTTATCATCACCACTGTTATGTTTGCATATTTTCTTGAAGTTTCAACCTTTAATCTGTCTCGACCTCCACGACCAACGGCCTGATAAGCTGATTCAGTAATGTCGAAAATTTCTTTGACATATAAGTAGTACTTCACAGGCTCTTTTCTTGTCACTGACTTCCTGGTCCCACAAATATTAATAACCTTGAATCGATTTAATCTTCTGTACTGCTTCTGTGTCTTTTTCTCAGCTGATTGTGCTTCTTCAATTTCGTCCACTAATTTATCGTGAGATTCTTTTGTCATAACATTGTAGTGGTTTTCTCTTTTGCCGTGTTCTTCAATCTGTAACATCCTTCTCACAAATTCTTCTTTGCGTCGCCTTTCGTGATTTAGATCAGCCATGATAAATACGTACAAGCTGATCTAACCCCTCGACCGTGTTGTTTGTTGTGGCAAAAAGCGCCCAGTGGCGGGCTATTGTCGGCCGTTGCAGCGAAGCCCAGGCGGGGAGTTTTGGCGCCTACAACTGTCCCCGCGCGTGTAATTCTTTCCGCGCCTCTAGCGCTTATTATAGCGGCGCGTATTTACACGCTTATGTGCGATTGTTGTGGGCGCAAGTGATTATCTAACAACTGAATACCTAACAATTCGGTTTCCACAATAGTAACGCTGTTGCAGAATTAAAAATTATTTATTATTAATTTTTATATAATGAGGAAGTTTTTTAGTGCTAGATCTAAAGGAAACACAGTTTCTTGAAGAATATTTATTAGAAATGACTCTTTGTACGGTATAGCTCAAAGCATGGTACTGCACACAATCCAACATCGCACTCTTCACCACACACACGCGTAGCTCTTCTTACGTTTTTCCCGTTGTCCTCCAGTTTGCAGCAACACTCGCCATTTTCGTGTCGGCGCCTTATTGTTTTCACTATCTGGAATATGTTTGGATGTACGATCAATATTCCAATAAATATTGCATTGCACAATACAAAAATGCTGTTTTTTGCTTCAATCAACATGTAGTTGACCATCATTTCAATATTTGCCCTTAAATAAATTTAGTGAAAATTAGTTGTGTCTATTTTAGTTAGAATGCGTTCTTACTAGTTGAAACTAGCTGATACTGATAGCCTTAGTTACAACTACAATTTACTGCTGGTCAAAAGCGATAGTCAGTTAAAACTAGTTTTAACTAGGCAAAACGCGTTTTGACGAAGTGGCTAAGTAAAACCTAGTTTTAATTAGTAAGAACGCGTTCTAACTAAAAACGGGTTTTGAAATCTTCAAACACTTGTAGTAAAGAATTCCCGTTCATTGTAACAGAGCCATCTGATATACTGACTGATGTGACATATGTCTATCCAGCGTAAGCGTTTTTTTTTTTTTTTTTTTTTTTTTGTACTTCAGTTATTCTCGATTGTCTCCCTTGTAACCTTCTCATTACAGTTTCTGACATCTCTTTAAATGTCTCTGAATTATTACATTTAGTTCAGTTAATGCAGTCTGACTTCTGTTACCATTCACTCTCAATTGTTTACTTTTCTTCATCATTTGTCTAATGTCCTCTGTAATTTTGTTTTGTTTGTTCCACTTCGCTGTTGAAACATCTCAGGTTGTTTCCAGTATGAAATTTGTTAAAGTTTCAATTGTATTGCAGTTTTTTCCAGCGAATAGAATAGGCGTGCTTCCGGAACCGCAATACCTCCTCTATCAAAATATATCGCATGTTAACATTACAGTCATCCTGGAGGCGAGTCGGTGTCTGACTTATGAGAGTACTAGCGTATGCCTGTTTACGCACTGATATTCTAAAACCAAGTAATTCAAGGATATACGGCGGAGTAAAATGCGCGTGCAGATAAGACAGTCGGTACAACAGCGCCAGTCACAGATAAAACTAATGCGTATAAGATACAGACGTTACAAGCGCTGAGTCAGTAAATCCACAGTGCTTACCAGTTAAGTGGTTAATCACGAAAATTGAGGCAGGCGTTGGAATGTCAGCAGTGAAGACTAAGGACAGTCTGAGAGGTTGGATGAAATGCTTCCATGAATTGTCGAGATGGAATACTCTCGTCTCGGTTGAGCAGGTTGTTGGCCATTTGTATTTCTACAACTTCCTTGACCACTGATTCCCAATATGGTGAGGCTATGGCCAGTGTCTTGACTTTCCCGTAATCCATTTAAGGGCCAGTGGAAATGCCATATTCAGCCACAGCAGATTTGTTGGGCTGTAGAAGGCAGGTGTGCCGTTGGTGTTCGATACACAGTTGTTGTACTGCACATTTGGTTTATCCTATATAAGTTTTACCACACTGACAAGGAATTCCATAGATCGCTGTCTTTTGTAAAAGCAGATCATCTTTCGCAGATTCTATACGATGGGCGGGAGATCAATTACACTTTTTTTATCAATTATTTTGTCAGTTCTTGGAGAAATAATTCCCACATACGAAAGAAAAACTATAGCATTTACATCTCCTATCTGGCACTGTCTAAAAATTTTGACAGTTTTTCTTTGGCGACTCTCATTTTCGTTCCAGTCCATGTAAAAATGAGCTTTGTGAAATTTGTGCTCACTAGAAGAAGGGGAAAATGTGCCCAGGAGCCTTCAAAATCGGAAAATCAAGAAGAGAAAGAAAGAAAAAAACATTTATTATTTCTGAATGATCTACAGCTACATCTACATGGATACTCTGCAAATCACATTTAAGTGCCTGGCAGAGGGTTCATCGAACCACCTTCACAATTCTCTATTATTCCACTCTCGTATAGCGCGGAAAGAATGAACACCTATATCTTTCCGTAAGAGCTCTGATTTCCCTTATTTTTCGCGGTGATATTTTCGCATTCGGAGGAGAAAGTTGGTGATTGGAATTTCGTGAGAAGATTCCGTCGCAACGAAAAACGCCTTTCATGCATTCATTAACGAGTGTAGGCAGGATTTTTATTCAAATTTCTTTAACTGAATGCATTATCAGTCCACAGATTCGGCTGGTGGAGTAAAGCGACGGATCATTGAACCCAAGAGAGGTGCAGAGGGTTAGAGCGAGCCGAGCCATTCCTTTTTACGACCCAACACGCACCACCCCAGAAGTCTTCACTTTTGAGGAACGGCGACAGTTGCAGAAAGCAGGGGCGATTCTAGAAGTCGATCAAGGAGGGGGGGGGGGGGGGGGGGTGAGAGGTTTGAGGGAATGGAATATCGCTTAATAAAAGGAGAGTTGGGGTCCTCCACCGACAAATTGGTAAAATTTGGTGTTGCTTAAAGTAGTTTTTGGTAACTGTTTTGGAGTTCAGGGTAAAAACACGTCTACAGACTGTGTGTGCCCGGGAAAATAATACAATTTGACCCACATGTCCGGCGATTTCAAAGTTTTTGTCTGGGGTCAGCAATTTAAGTGTCGGTAGGCATACCCGGCATATTCAGCTATCTTGATTATTGTAAGTGATACTCCTACATTAATATACATCCAATATGTATTAATAAATAATAAGACGCCCATTTTAAGTTAAATGATATTTATCGGTTTAGGTAGTAAGCTATTTGCCGCTCTTATTCTTTCGTTAAAATGTGTTTGAAATACGTTGCAACCTATATTGCTACATAAATATAAAAAATGATTGAATCTGTTGAGGCAATATTCTCGCTGATTTTTGAAGTCGTTTTATCCAGTGTAATATGATACTTAATTGGGGGGAGGGCGGGAGGGGGCTATAGCCCCCAAGTTCCCCCGCCCTTGTCACCGCCCCTGGCAGCAAGTACGTACAATGCCTTCATCTTAAATTCGTTTACGAGAGATATATTATATCCTCGGGTATAGCTCCCATTAAATAACTGATGCAAACTGCCATATTTCAAACAAACTTAATGGTTTTCTTTCACAATTTGAGGGTGCTGGAATCCATTATTCACCCAAGTGCCACACTAGATGGCGGGACGAGATAATTTGTTGGGAAACAGCACGAATTTCGACATAAGAACTGCATACTAAAATTGGGAGCATTGTATCAACGACGGAGGGTACTACAAAAAATATGCTGTAATATCGGTCGAGGTTCGTAAGCAAAAGGAAACTTTTTTTTAAAAAACCTTAATTATATTAATGCTTTGAATTTCATTGCTATTGAAGAAGATAAGCAAATTTTGGTATTCAACTGTTGAAAGGAAGGTCAAAGTTCATGTATGAGAAAAAATGAGTTATGTTTTTATGTATTCTTAATATACTGTACTTACATACAGTTCTGTAGGATGGACACTAAATAAGCCAACAAAGGAGAAGATCGGGGTCTTTGAAATGTTTATTTACCGCAGAATGCTTAAAATCGTGGACAGCAAGAACAAGTAACGCCGAAATGTTGCGACGAACAGACCAACAGCGAGAAATGTTAATAACGTTTAAAAGAAAAAAAAACCTGCATAGCTAAGATATATGTTTCGGAACGTAAATATATACCTTTACAGTTGATAATACGAGTATAAGGGAAGATTGAGGGTAAAAGAACAAAAGGGCGGAGAAGAATATCTTGGTTAGAAAATATATGACAAATTCAGATTATCTATTACATGCAGCCGTTTTTAGAATAAAGATACATCGAGTGGTAGCCAACAGCCAGTAATGGTTAGTCAGAAGAATGAAAAGAACATAAATCTTATACATAAATGTATTTGAAAATAATTATCCAGTGCTGGCAATTTTACTCATCATTCAGTAGTTTAAATGGCTATGAACAAAAGCAGGCAAAAGTAGTCTATCAAACTCTCGCTGAAGTGGGTTTTCAGTCTTAATGTTAAATTATTCGTTTTGGTACTACAACATGAGCACATTTAGAGTTGTGCGCGTTTTGTTTGAAAAAGTTTTCGAAAAAGACCCATTTTGTTTCCCTTATACGTATCAAGTATACGATATCATCGTCAGTGGAGAAGTGAGCTGTAGAGACGCATGTTCGACTATATCAACCTTGAAAAAATTTCAAAACGCTTGATCTGGATTCGATGTTAATTAATTCCAAAATGGAATTCACCATGGGAAGATGAACGACACTTTGGAGAAATCGATATACGTTGAATCTATTGAAATTTTGAAAATAGCTGCAATGTCTCTTGCCAAAGCACCATCACGTGGAGAATCTTTCCGTGCTATAAGGGCTATCCCTCATGCAAGGAAGGAAGGAAGGAAGGAAGGAAGGAAGAAAGATTAGGATTTAACGCCCGTCGACAAAGAGGTCATTACATACAGACCTAGCAAAAACTCCGATTGCTTTTTGTAAGGAGGGGGAAGGTAATAGGCCGTGTCGTTTCAAAGGAACCATCGCGGAATTTGCCTGGAGAGTTATAGAGAAATCACGGAACACCTAAATCTGGATGGTCGGACGGTGTTTTGAACCGTCGTCCTCCCAAATGCAAGTCGAGGTTAGTCGTCATTTGTTTCCTGTTTCCTATTTTGTCATCTCTGCTATCTCTGATTCTAATCAATCTTCTGAGTCAAAATTAAAATGGTTATGCAGTGAATCCCGAGAGCCATTAAATGTAAGTATTAAAAGACTTCAAGTAAGAAGCGATCAAATCCCAGAAGTTATCAATAATAGGATTCATCACTTTGTCTCTAATAAAATAAGAATATTTTCACCAGATTCTGTTTTAATGGTAAGTACCTTACGACAGATCTATTGCAGTGACACGAAAATGAAGATTTCACCAATTTTCTACACGGAATGACTAAATTGAAAGTTACAAGTGATACGTCTGAGGGACGTGTTATCTCCATAGACGACTGCGATGAATAATTTACAAAATCCAGAAACAGAAGCAGTACGCGTTTCAGGTTGTATTAGCGTATCACCCTAAGTTTCCAAGGCACAAAAAGATACTTTATCAAAGACTAACCATTTTTAAAAGAAAATATGATTTTCTCTTCATATTGGCCTCACAAACGTTGTACATTACAACTTTATAAAATATGTTGTTACCATTAAAACAGTAACTTTAAGGTAAAAAAGTTTTTGTTGAATCAGCAACTTCTGAGCAATACTTCTTGAGGTAAAAAATTAGTAAGACCGTTATGCAATTTTTCGCTTCTGCAAATTTAGAGACTGAGGAGAACCACTTCCTCTTTTCCTCGGAGCCCAAATTACACACTACTCATTTTTTTCGTACAGTGGAAGCAAAATTGCGGGCAGCACAAAGAAAAACTAAAACTTGGAAAAACAGGAAACTCCCTAATGTCCATAAATATTGCAACGTACATTATTCGCATGTGTTTTAATCACGGCTGCTTCTACAGTTGTCTCTACAAAATATGTGTATCAGGAGCCTCGGCATGCCAGTGTATTGAGACATCAGACGACAGTCTCAATCATATACTTCATTGTCCTCTAAATACCTTCCTGTCTCTTTATTTTCCATAGTACTCTTGGACCGAAGAACTTACTGTGCTATCGCCAAATTTTCTTGAGGTCAATAAACGAAATAAAATAATCACGCTGTTCAAAACCAAAATTCAGACTAGAGTATGACCTCACCGCACTAATGCCACTAATGCAAGGCTTTTCGTTACCTTTGACTCACGTACCTGCTCAATTCTAGTCTGATTATTTACAACTCTCGATGACCTTTTCTCTAACCACTTTCCTCTTTTGCTGATTATACTTCACTTTTGGGCAGTGCTGGAACTCAAGACTCGCTGAGAGAGCAAACTCTTACTGTTCCTATCTTTTTCAATACTAACGCAAAAGAGAACTAAAACTTATTTTGTTTCGTATTACTTTGTTCCGTATTTCATAATGTTTTAAGAAGCAGGAATAATGGAGTATTTTATGTTTCGTTTTATCTAGTCTGACGAAAAAAGTTACCGTTAAAGTGTTAGCTGGATAAATACACTGACGGAAAAAAGCCCCAACACCAAGAAGGAGTTGTGCGATACAAATGAAAGTTGGTAGGCGTATATCTGCATCTGAAAGGTGTTGTTTATTCGGATTTCGAGCCAGTAGCATAAGAGTGGCGCTAGTAGCGCTACCATGAGGGTGCACATCAGGTTTGCTTTAAGTAAATGATGTAACGGTAGTGAGCGTTAGTACCTTTGAGATTGAACGTGCTAGTTGATTTCGGACAAGAATGCCTTTAAGGTGAAAAAGACGTCATTATCAACACCTCAGTGAGCAGCAGTTGGCACCACAGTGATATCAGCGAACTGTTACTTCAAGGACAACTCCGAGACAGACACCCTGTAGCGTGCATTCCATTGATCCAAACTTCAGTGGCGTCAAGCGCTGTGTGTTGATCAGATGGAGGTCTGTTGAGGGCCCACTATCAGTCTGTCCGCGTGCTAGACACACTGGACCTACACGTGGAGTTATTGTCTGGGGTGCGATTTTGTACGACATCAGGAGCACTGCCGTGGTTATTCCACACACCCTGACTGCAGATTTGTACGTCGGTCTGCTGATTCGACCTGCTGTACTACTGCCATTCGTGAATAGCTTTCCATGGAATGTTTCCCTACAGGACAACACTAGCCCACATACCGCTGCTGTGACCCAACGTGCTCTAAAGAGTGTCGACATGTTGCTTGGCTTGCTCGATCACCAGATCTATCTCCAATCAATCACATATGGGACATCATCAGACGACAACTTCAGCGTCATCCACAGCCAGCACCAACCGTCCTGTGTTGACTGACCAAGTTCAACAGGCATAGAATTCCATCCCACAAACTGACATCCGGCACCTGGAAACAAATGCATGCACGTTTGCTTGCTTGAATTCAACATTCTGGCGGTTGCAATGGTTATTAATGTACCAGAGTTTCACATTTACAATTGCTTATCTCGCGTTTACATTAACCTATGACCTTGCAATGTTGATCACTTAAATATGTTACCTAGACAAATTTGTTCCCGAAATTTCATCACTCTACATTAACTATTTTTTGATGCTTCGATTTTTTCCATCAGTGTAATAGTGGTGAATGCGGGAGAGCATTCCACAATTCCACAACTGTCTGAAAAAAAATCACGTTTTGAGTCGTATGTTATCAGTTCATTTGAAAGATGATACGGTCAGAGCAGGGATAAATGCTAGATAGTAGTAACGTGTATATGTTTGAGCAGGCTAGATAACGAAAAACGGCACAAGACCGATTCTTCGAGAGTCATAATGTTCAAATATTCCAATCTGAATTATTAACTGTTAATATATGGTCTGCTTATAGGTCGATGGAAGGCAACGGCATAACACTTCTTATAGCATCGTACTTAGAATAGCCGTGATGTTCAGATCAACATTCGTGTTGATGACAGTTTTACTTTTCTATTATATTTTTTAGACAGAAATACCATGTAACTGCGTCAGATGCAAGAACTGTAGCATATTTCTTTTAGATCTGGGGAAATGTTAAGTCTGAGTAAAATTAGAGAGGCCACTCCCGAGCTCTGAATATACGTTAAAAAAAAAAAAAAAGGAAGATTCACGTTTTCCTATGTCAATTTTAGTAGAAATCTGAGAGTAAAAATCTGTGAAAACCCGTAAATGTTACTGCAAATTTCAGTCCGTATGCACATCTAGACTGAAAGGACAAGACAAAATTCTCAGCTTATGACAGATACTACAAGAAATTTCACAACAGTACAATGAAATATTCGCAGTACTCAATTCTCCCCTTGAGACATATAGTCGCATAATATTTTGAAGGCAAAACGAACATCAGATACGTTGCTCTCAATGAACTATTTTACAACTTTTTTACTTTGCGACATCAAACGTGATCCCCTCACTCTCTAGAAATTTTAAGGAACTTTGCGATAAATTTTACTGAAAGGAATGTAAAATAACGTCGTTTCGCTGTGATGTTGCGCAGGTCGTCGTGACAACAACTGGAGAAACGTCGGACAATAATGATTACCAACATTCAAATATCTCTGTTGTACACCTGAACCTCAACGAGGTACCAAGTAACTGCATAATCAGTTAGCATTTTTTGTAGTTTACCTTCACTTTTCGTACTTTATCAGCTCTTAAATACACTGTATAAGGGTTAATACTTGCTCAGTTCTCATGCATTGCTTCCTCACCTTTAATCTGTACATGACTCAGAGTCATTCTTAAACACGTATGGGGTTAGCTGAAGAGAGCAATTCCAAACTCAGACTTGTTCGTTGTTTCAACACGACATCTACATTTTCCAGGCAAGTCTTATGATATCCGTAGATTTTGTATCCAGCATTTTGAGTACCAAATGAGCTACAACAACAGAAGGTATGTAGTAGAAATAGAAAAGTGAATGGCTCGTAGACGAAAGAGCAAAGAATTTTCTGTATTTTTGTAATGGTGTATTAGCAGTGCAAACAGATGGCCAGTGCACGGGAAGCACGTACACTGAATCGGATGCAATTGTGAATTATTTATTTATTTATTTCATCAACAATACAGAGTAACCCACCATCTTGAAATGTAAGGTGGGTCGGATGCTTCTAAATCCAACAGCAGAGACATCTTATTATTACAGTCCTGTTAGTATATAGCTGATAATGCTTTTTTTAAGTAATAGAAATAACTTAATACATAAAAATTTCTCTAAGGTTACAGAGAATTGAATGCTTAACAATTGTTAAAGTGGTTGTATATAATTTTTTTCTGCCTCGTTGATGAGAATATAATTTATATAATGCAAATGTCAAAGAAAAATGTGATAGAATACGTGTGGTGAAAATAAGTTGCAATACAAAGAGGGAAGTGATATACTATATTTGGATGTGTAATATAGCTTGTTGGTTGATGATAGCCTATTTCTACCTATTTCAGGCTAGTAGATCTCGGTAGAACCTCGAGTTATTCTCAACTGAAATGGTTTGTGTTTGTGTATGTTTATTGTATTTGTGTGTACTGGTATATTACTTGCAGTGTTGTATGTCAGGACACTACATGATATTCAGTAGTTGTATGTTTGTCTTATTGTTGGTAGTTGTCGTATATTCTATGTGATACCTTACATACACGTGGTACTACACAGGTTAAATGCTGATTGAGCATTTGATACATGGACTACGTGAATTTTAGTTTTACATGAGGAATACACTTATGGTTGTAAATTTGTTAATAGAAATAAAATGTAGTTCATTGCTACATGAGTGCAGTATTCCTTAAATAACTTAAAATAAATTAATACATTACATTTTTAGTTTTATACATACTTTATACAGAAAACACATTTGATATATAAAATTCATTGATTGTAGCTTTACATAAAGAAGAGAATATACTTCTGTCTACACATAATAAGACGAATAATGTATTACTGCTTGTTTGCAGTATACTTCAAACAATATGCAATGTGTCACTGGGGAAGGGGAGCCTCGGAATAAAAGTTCTTCGAGCTTTCTCCTTCCAAGCGACAGTACCTTATTACTAGAGCCTTAGTATATGGTGTCAATGTTTGTTTGTTTCACGATTATTACTGTCAGTTGAGTATTTGTGACTGTGTTACGGCATGCAGTTTCATGTGTCGTTGGTTTGGGTCCCTTACCTGTTGATCCCTTCTGTGTCATGTTCACTTAGTGTGTTGGTTTCTTCCTCGGTTTCGGAATCTGAGGTCGTGCTTGTGTTGTCCCATGTGGTCTGTTGTGTTGTTTGCGCCTGTCTACGCTTTCTTCCATATGGGTTTTGGCGCTTTTATTCTTCATGCAGTGTGTTCGATACAATATGGGCTACGCTATTTAATGTGTTCCAATTATCGGGATTGCGTATTATTCTGGTGATGTCACTGTCGTTCTGTATAGGTCTCATGTGTGCCAACGTGTTGCATAGCAGTGTGACATGTTCTGGTGTTCCAGCTTCTCCGCAAATGCATATTTCATCGTTAGTTAGTCTCATGCGGTTTAAGTGTACCGCGTACGGCCTGTGGCGTTTCATGAACTGGACTTGGAATGCCGTGGCTTAGTTTTTGCGATGAAAAAGCCAGCGGTCCGAGGCAGCTACTGCGCATGCGCGCAAACGCAAATCTACCTTCCCGCGACCCGACGCTCATGTGACAGGCGAGTGAGGTTAGTGCAGTACGTGCGAGGTTGTCGCCGGCAGAACACCTTAGCCTTTTCAAACAGCGTACTACTCTGCAGGTATGGAATTTATATTTCAATGATTACCTTCAAGTTGTGTGTTGATGCCACTCGACTGACTTAAATTATTGATCAGATACTAGCAGACATGCATAAACCCAGAGAACAACTATTTCGTCGTTGCACCCTGCAGTTCCGGTTTATCGACATCAGTTTCGATTCATCTCGCCTATTTTGCGTTTGATGTTCGCAAATCAGTTTTACTGAAATCGCGATATTTACTTTTGTACTTAATATTCAGTGTTTGCAACAGTTATTTTGATGCAGCAGAACGGAAGAGCACTGTTGCAGGGGACGCCGTGTCGCACTCGTTGAGCTGTGCATTTGTATAGCCACACATCAGTGGCCACACCATTGCTAAGTCAGGCCGTAAATAATGTGCAATAAATAGTATTATTGTGTGTCCTGGAGTCGCATTTGCGAGGAGCAACGTTTTCAAATCACAGTCCGGTCATTCAGATTTAAGTTTTCAGTGATTTACCAGAATCGATTACGGTGAAAGCCCGGATGTTTCCATCGTAAAGAACACGGTGAGGTTCCTTCTCTATCCTTGTTCTATGTAGTTGTGTGCTCCACCTTTAATGACATCGAGCAGAATGCTAACCCTGAATATTCCTTTTCTTCATTGTGTATTCCTATGAAGTATGCAAGCGGTTTTCTTCGACTGTGGTTGTGTAACAAAAAGCACGTACTTATTGCAACGCATATTAAGGGTTTTTTTCATCCCTTTCACGTTCTTGTGCAAGCTATTATTAACTTTTTGTCTTCTTTACAATTGCTACGGAATATCTACGTAGGAGACGGAGCAATTATCGTGGCCTTGGGGCTGAAAGCCGCGTCTTAGAATTTTCTAAACAGGTTTCCGCGAAAAGTACTGCCTTTCATCCAGTGTACACTGGTTAGATTTTTAAGGATTGCTGCCAGGTTAGTTTGCCGAACAGACTTATTATCACTCGCACTCCTCGTCGTTGTCTTCTTTTTCTTTAGTGTTCAACCCTGAGGTTGGTTAGCCATTCCACTTTTCTTTCGCCTCTTTGCTCATTTCCATATATGTAGCACACCCTAAAACACTTGTAATCTGCTGTGTGTATGACACCGTTGATCGTCTCCAACGATTCCTTCCCTCAACAGCTCCTTCTGCTATTATTCCAATGATATTGTATCTTAAAATATGTCCTATGAGATTTTCTCTTCTTCTTTGGATGCGCATTCAGAAAGGTCTGGTTTTCTAAATTCTTCTCAGCACCTCTTCTTTGGTAACAATATCTTACTGACTGATCTTCAACATCCTTTTGCAGCACAAACTCTACAAGGCTTCTAGCTGTCTTCTCTGTTGTTTTCCTATTGACCAAGTTTCACACCCATATAGGACCATATTCCAAGCAAATGCTTTCATGACCTGTTTTCTTATTTCCTGACTGGTGTTCTTATAGATGAGTAAGCTCTTTCTCAAATTAAATATTATTTTGGCCTGTTGTTTTCTGCTCTTCTTTATATTCACTTGATTTCCTCAGTCACTCAGACCTAATACGGATCTCAAAGATGTGAAATATTCCAGTGTTGGACTTTCAAGTACAGTCGACTCTTGGAGGGTCAAGGGAAGAAATTGAAATTACTGAGAATTCAAATTAATAGAAGTTCCAATAACCGAGAGGGATGAAGGAAAAAAATATCCAATAAACGAGAATTTGATTGAAAATAAATTGTAGTACATACATGTTACATACATATGTAAATTTATGTTTATTTTAATAATGCCCAAAATAATACACACATGTACGAGGCGAATCAGGAAAGTAATGAGACTGACAACACTGGGAGCGACCTGGCAACGCTGCGTTGTTCTATTTGAGTAGATCGGTGTGATCATCCCATCCAGATGCTCAGTCCGAGTTCTCCGTCCAGTCATTACGTGGTTTTTGAGAGCGTCATTTGTGAAGTCGTATTTTTGTTGTATGTTGCAAAAATGGAACAGCGGAATTCAGAGCAACGTTATCCCAGCTAGTTTTTTGTTAAGCTTGGGGAATCTGCGAGTGTGACCTTTGAAATATTAAAACAGGCCTATGGGGAACATTCCTTATCAAGAGCACAAGTTTTTCTCTGGCGCAGATCGTTTTTGGAAGGCCGAGAACACTTTGAAGATGAATGTCGCTCTGGGACCCCTTCAGCTTCAAAATCTGACGAAAATGTCGAACGTTTGCGTGGTCTTGTGAGATCAGACCGACGTTTAACCGTAATAACAAACTGTGTCAACCAAGTATGTTACAAAGATGTCCTTGAAAGGCTAGAGAAAAGGGTGAATCTAGTGAGACCGGACATTGCAGACTAGTGGATGCTGCATCATGACAACGCTCCTTGTCACATTGCTACTTCCAACGCCGAATTTTTTACCTCAAAAGGCGTACTTGTTGTTCCACAGCCCCCCCGCACGCCCCACATCCTGCCCCTTATTCTCCTGATCTGAGTCCTTGTGACTTTTTCTTTTCCCGAAACTGAAAAATGCCTTACAAAGACGTCATTTTGGAACTCTGGAGAACATTCAAAAGTATGTGACTGACACTATAAAGGCCCTATCAGTTGAAACCTTTCCGCACTACTACCAAGTCTAAGAACAACGACTCCGCCGATGTATGGCTGCTGAAGGGAACTACTTTGAAAGGGACGGTAAGGTTGTTTGAAAAAAAAAAATTAGTAGGTAAAAAAATCAGTCTCATTACTTTTGTCACACACATTGTACACATATGGTACATTCATACAGTACATGAAAAACAGATCAACGAGAATGTTACACTTCATTGTGAAAAATAGTCGGTGATTTTCCTTAGAGAGAGCGAACTTCCATCAAACATGTCCATTTAATTTTCGATAGTGATGAGAGCGGAGGAGAAATCATGCGTTTTCTTTCTGAGGACGTAGCAACGTAGGGTATGGACAGATGACCTTGCCTCGCTCAATATGACTGGAGTTAGTGGTTGTTCTTTGTTATCTTCCTCGTCCTCAACCTTACAGGCCAACGATTCAGCACCGGTTAGGACACTATGGACAGCGATGCCGTCGTCAGCATGAGCGAAACCCTCAAATGTTAATTCACCACAGCTGGGTAGGAGTTCCCAACCTGAGTCTGGCGGGTGCAAATGGCTCTGAGCACTATGGGAATTAACTTCGGAGGTCATCAGTCCCCTAGAACTTAGAAGTTCTTAAACCTAACTAACCTACGGACGTCACACACATCCATGCCCGAGGCAGGATTCGAACCTGCGACCGCAGCGGTCGCGCGGTTCCAGACTGTAGTGCCTAGAACCGCTCGGTCACTCTGGCCGGCGAGTCTGGCGGGAATGAATTCGTTGGCTGTAGCGGTCAAAACTGTTACGTTCACCCTTTCACATTTTGCAGTGCTATCCAGCAAGAAGTGGAACAATTTCTCTGTGGTAGAGAGTTTTAAATTTTATATTATGCCCTGGTCCAACGGTTGCAATCTTGATGCCGTTTTGGGTGGAAAAAAATCAGTTTTACGTGTTGTAATCGTATCCAAGAACTGTAGAATTCTACGTTTCTTCTTTTTCGTATTACTACTAACCGAAGTCAGCCATTCATTAAACAATTGTGTCATCATCCACGATTTTCTAGTTTGAGTGATAAGTTATGGGGAGCGATTTTCTTCCCTCTAAGCAGTGTGGTTTCGCACGTTTCCCTGTTTTGAGTGGCTTCAACTTTTGAGATACCTCCGTGTTACTGGCTAGAAGGATAGTTATTCTGCCGTTGTTCAATTTTGCTCCACGACACTTCTCGCCTTTGAATGCTAGGGTGCGATCAGGAAGATATTTAAAGAAAGCCCGATTTAATTTGTTTTGTATTATGTTGTGTGGGTCGAAGTCATTCAGAAGTTGTTTTAGTTCATCAATCCATTCAGTACAAAGGGAATTGTCCACGATGGCCCCCTCTCCCAAGATTTTTTTTAATGCGATAGGGTGACGTTTTCTAAAATTTGAGAGCCACCCTTCACTTTCCGCAAATCCTCCAATCCCGATAGACTGAGCAAAGACTTGGCTTTCCTTCAACATCAAACAACCCACGGGAACGTTTTGCCCTCTGTACTGATTTGTCCACTTAAGCAAGCACTTCTCAAGACGGGGAAATTCGTCCTGTCGTGACATTTTTCTTCATGTGCCTGATACATTTCCAATGACACGATCTTTATTTTTTTAAATCATCGGTAATGTAGATGGTAAAATATTGAACTGTTTTGCAACATCTTTTCCCGAAACTACATCTCCCCAAAGCTTGAATAACAAGCTTTTATCATTAACTGACAGACACTTGTTCCTTCTAGCACTCGTGGCGTATCACAGTTTCAAGAAACACGGATCTACAGTCTGAGAATCACAGAAGTAGGGGGATATCAATGGAAATCACAGAAGTAGGGGTCTTCAAATTGTATAAAGTGTTGGCGAGATGTCCTCACCACTGCAACTTCGGGTTACTGAGGGGACCAAAACACACTGAGTGTTTCAATTCATCGAGCATTTTTCAGGGGACCAGCAAAAGTTTCAGATTATTGAGAGTTTCAAGTTATCGAGAGTCGACTTAATTTTGTATGCAATCTCGTTCGTAGATAAAACGCAATTTCGTAGCATCGCACCACTAAATCATAGCCTTTCATATGTTTTACCTGCATTTGAGCTTACAGTGTTTTTCCACTTCATATCTACACGTTTTATCGCTGGTAATTTGTACAACTTGAGGGACTCTAATTACGGCTCATTACTCATGAGGCCAAAGGCTACAACAGTTGCACCTTTCTTTAAGAAGACAGTATACATTTATCTTTAAGTGCTAACTGCCAGTATTACTACCATACTGATATTTTATCAACATGATGATATCGTAAACTAACATAGCATTTCCGGAACGCAACGTAATAACATTGCAAAGTACTTGAGTTGCAGGCACTTGAATACTGTTGTGATGACGAGGACAACAGTCGTCAGAACTGCAGACAAAACGAGCCGAAGGCTCAAAGATAACACAGGTGCAGTGTGTACATCTTCACATTTATGGTAAAAGAACGAGGATAACATTCATCTGTCTAGCTGATCTATATCTACATCTATATACATACTCGGCAAACCACAATACGGCAGGTGGCGAAGGGTACGTATACCACTACTTGTCATTTCCCTTCCTGTTCGACTCTCAAATAGAGCGAGGGAAAAACGAGTGTCTATACGCCTCTGCACAAGCCCTAACTTTAATTACGTTTTCGGTCCTTACGAGAAATGTACGTTGGCGGCAGTTAGATAGTTCTGCAGTCAGCTTCAAATGCCGGCTCTCTAAATTTACTCAATAGTGTTCCCCAAAAAGAACGCCGCCTTTCCTCCAGGTATTCCCGTTTGAGTTTCCGAGGCACCTCTATCATACTTGCGTGTTGATCGAACCTACCGATAACAAATCTACTACAATCCTTACGTGACCGCTCCAATTCATATCGCTTTGCAACGTTACGCCCAGTTATTTAATCGACGCGACTATGTGAAGCAGCGCACTACTGATACTATATTCGAACATTAAGGGATTGTTTTTCCTGCTCATCTGCTTTCACATTACATTTTTCTACATTTAGAGCAAGCTGCCATTCATCACACCAATTAGAATTGTATTCTCCTACAGTCACTGAACGACATCTTCCCGTACACCACAGCATCACCGAGCGAGGTGGCGCAGTGGTTAGCACACTGGACTCGCATTCGGGAGGACGATGGTTCAATCCTGCGTCCGGCCACCCTGATGTAGGTTTTCCGTGATTTCCCTAAATCGCTCCAGGCAAATGCCGGGATGGTTCCACTGAAAGGGCACGGCCGACTTCCTTCCCCGTCCTTCCCTGATCAGACGAGACCGATGATCTCGCAATTTGGTCTCTTCCCACCAACACCCAACCCCAACCACAGCATCTTCAGCAAACAGCCACAGATTGCTGCCCACCCTATCCGTCAGATCATTAATGTATATAGAGAACAAGAGTGGTCGCATCCCACTTCCCAGGGGTACTCCTGACGATACCTCTGCCTCTGATAAACATACGTCATCAAGGAGATCATTCTGGCTTTTAGTACTTAAAAAAGTCTTCGAGCCACTCACATAGCTGGGAATCTATTCCGTATCAACTCAAACTGATACGTATACCCTTCTCCATCATCCTTGAAAGTCTGTAACATCATCACGGAATCATCCTGTATATTTACTCGCGCCTGCGTCTGTAACTTTGACGCTCTGTAGCGTCTTTGGATGACGTGTCCGGAAATGGGTTCCTATGTAGAACTTTATCAACTAAGTCTCCTCTACAATGTCTAGAAGCGTGGAATATGAATTGTGAAACACTGTGTATATCAGTGCTTCGTAAACTAATGCCAAGTTCATGGCAGAGGGCACTTACTATTATATCACGTATTAGAGTTTGTTGCCATTCTCTCCCGCCGGAGGTTCGAGTCCTCCCTCGTGCATGGGTGTGTGAGTAGTTCTTAGCATAAGTTAGCATTGGCGGCCGAAGACTTCCGGCATAAGAAGTCAGCCTCATTCTGCCAACGGCCTTGTCAAAGAAGGCGGAGGAGCGGATAGAGGTTCAGGGCAATCTCTTGTCCTAGGGGTGGGAAATTGCCCCTAAAGGCGGAAGAATCAGCAATGATCAACGACATGAGGATGCAGAAGGCAATGGAAACCACTGCATTAAAGACACGTAACGTGTATCCACAGGACACGTGGCCTGTAATTGAAGAAGTGTTATGATGATCTCTCCATTGGCAAAAGATTCCGGAATAGTCCCCCATTCGGATCTCTGGGAGGGGACTGCCAAGGGGGAGGTTACCATGAGAAAAAGATTGAATAATCATCGAAAGGATAACGTTCTACGAGTCGGGGCGTGGAATGTCAGAAGCTTGAACGTGGTAGGGAAACTAGAAAATCTGAAAAGGGAAATGCAAAGGCTCAATCTAGATATAGTAGGGGTCAGTGGAGTGAAGTGGAAGGAAGACAAGGATTTCTGGTCAGATGAGTACCGGGTAATATCAACAGCAGCAGAAAATGGTATAACAGGTGTAGGATACGTTATGAATAGGAAGGTAGGGCAGAGGGTGTGTTACTGTGAACAGTTCAGTGACCGGGTTGTTCTAATCAGAATCGACAGCAGACCAACACTGACAACGATAGTTCAGGTATACATGCCGACGTCGCAAGCTGAAGATGAACGGATAGAGAAAGTGTATGAGGATATTGAAAGGGTAATGCAGTATGTAAAGGGGGACGAAAATCTAATGGAAATGTCGTGTGACTAGGGCCTCCCGTCGGGTAGACCGTTCGCCTGGTGCAGATCTTTCGATTTGACGCCACTTCGGCGACCTGCGCGTCGATGGGGATGAAATGATGATGATGAGGACAACACAACACCCAGTCCCTGAGCGGAGAAAATCTCCGACCCAGCCGGGAATCGAACCTGGGCCCTTAGGACTGACAGTCTGTCACGCTGACCACTCAGCTACGGGGGCGGACGAAAATCTAATAGTCATGGGTGACTGGAATGCAGTTGTAGGGGAAGGAGTAGAAGGAAAGGTTACAGGAGAATATGGGCTTGGGACAAGGAATGAAAGAGGAGAAAGACTAATTGAGTTCTGCAACAAGTTTCAGCTAGTAATAGCGAATACCCTGTTCAAGAATCACAAGAGGAGGAGGTATACTTGGAAAAGGCCGGGAGATACGGGAAGATTTCAATTAGATTACATGATGGTCAGACAGAGATTCCGAAATCAGATACTGGATTGTAAGGCGTACCCAGGAGCAGATATAGACTCAGATCACAATATAGTAGTGATGAAGAGTAGGCTGAAGTTCAAGACATTAGTCAGGAAGAATCAATACGCAAAGAAGTGGGATACGGAAGTACTAAGGAATGACGAGATACGTTTGAAGTTCTCTAACGCTATAGATACAGCAATAAGGAATAGCGCAGTAGGCAGTACAGTTGAAGAGGAATGGACATCTCTAAAAAGGGCCATCACAGAAGTTGGGAAGGAAAACATAGGTACAAAGAAGGTAGCTGCGAAGAAATCATGGGTAACAGAAGAAATACTTCAGTTGATTGATGAAAGGAGGAAGTACAAACATGTTCCGGGAAAATCAGGAATACAGAAATACAAGTCGCTGAGGAATGAAATAAATAGGAAGTGCAGGGAAGCTAAGACGAAATGGCTCCAGGAAAAATGTGAAGACATCGAAAAAGATATGATTGACGGAAGGACAGACTCAGCATACAGGAAAGTCAAAACAACCTTTGGTGACATTAAAAGCAACGGTGGTAACATTAAGAGTGCAACGGCAATTCCACTGTTAAATGCAGAGGAGAGAGCAGATAGGTGGAAAGAATACATTGAAAGCCTCTATGAGGGTGAAGATTTGTCTGATGTGATAGAAGAAGAAACAGGAGTCGATTTAGAAGAGATAGGGGATCCAGTATTAGAATCGGAATTTAAAAGAGCTTTGGAGGACTTACGGTCAAATAAGGCAGAAGGGATAGATAACATTCCATCAGAATTTCTAAAATCATTGGGGGAAGTGGCAACAAAACGACTATTCACGTTGGTGTGTAGAATATATGAGTCTGGCGATATACCATCTGACTTTCGGAAAAGCATCATCCACACAATTCCGAAGACGGCAAGAGCTGACAGTGCGAGAATTATCGCACAATCAGCTTAACAGCTCATGCATCGAAGCTGCTTACAAGAATAATATACAGAAGAATGGAAAAGAAAATTGAGAATGCGCTAGGTGACGATCAGTTTGGCCTTAGGAAAAGTAAAGGGACGAGAGAGGCAATTCTGACGTTACGGCTAATAATGGAAGCAAGGCTAAAGAAAAATCAAGACACTTTCATAGGATTTGTCGACCTGGAAAAAGCGTTCGACAATATAAAATGGTGCAAGCTGTTCGAGATTCTGAAAAAAGTAGGGGTAAGCTATAGGGAGAGATGGGTCATATACAATATGTACAACAACCAAGAGGGAATAATAAGAGTGGACGATCAAGAACGAAGTGCTCGTATTAAGAAGGGTGTAAGACAAGGCTGTAGCCTTTCGCCCCTACTCTTCAATCTGTACATCGAGGAAGCAATGATGGAAATAAAAGAAAGGTTCAGGAGTGGAATTAACATACAAGGTGAAAGGATATCAATGATACGATTCGCTGATGACATTGCTATCCTGAGTGAAAGTGAAGAAGAATTAAATGATCTGCTGAACGGAATGAACAGTCTAATGAGTACACAGTATGGATTGAGAGTAAATCGGAGAAAGACGAAGGTAATGAGAAGTAGTAGAAATGAGAACAGCGAGAAACTTAACATCAGGAATGATGGTCACGAAGTCAATGAAGTTAAGGAATTCTGCTACCTAGGCAGTAAAATAACCAATGACGGACGGAGCAAAGAGGACATCAAAAGCAGACTCGCTATGGCAAAAAAGGCATTTCTGGCCAAGAGAAGTCTACTAATATCAAATACCGGCCTTAATTTGAGGAAGAAATTTCTGAGGATGTACGTCTGGAGTACAGCATTGTATGGTAGTGAAACATGGACTGTGGGAAAACCAGAACAGAAGAGAATCGAAGCATTTGAGATGTGGTGCTATAGACGAATGTTGAAAATTAGGTGGACTGATAAGGTAAGGAATGAGGAGGTTCTACGCAGAATCGGAGAGGAAAGGAATATGTGGAAAACACTGATAAGGAGAAGGGACAGGATGATAGGACATGCGCTAAGACATGAGGGAATGACTTCCATGGTACTAGAGGGAGCTGTAGAGGGCAAAAACTGTAGAGGAAGACAGAGATTGGAATACGTCAAGCAAATAATTGAGGACGTAGGTTGCAAGTGCTACTTTGAGATGAAGAGGTTAGCACAGGAAAGGAATTCGTGGCGCGCCGCATCAAACCAGTCAGTAGACTAATAACAAAAAAAAAAAGTTTAAGTAGTGTGTAAGTCTAGGGACCGATGACCTAAGCTGTTTGGTCCCTTAGGAATTCACACACATTTGAACATTTTTGTTGCCATTCTATTCGGAGCGTGAAAGGATGATTGCTTAAACGCATCCTTGTTCGCTGTAATTAGTCTAATGTCGGCTTTGTTGTCGCTATGGGAGAAATTTATAAAGGGCTGTAGTATATTTAGTGTTGTCCCTAAATTCCTCACTTGATACTGATTCTTCCAACTTTGTAAGTAGCCTTTCGTCGGATAACTGACATCTACCTTCAAGTGTTTACCAGTTCAGGATTTTCAGCATTTCCGTGACGCACTCCCATGGTTGGAGAAAACTTATGATCATTCATGATGCCCTTCTTTGTATACGTTGAGTCTCCCCTCTTACTCGTAACTAGTATAATTTCCACATACTTGAGTAATATGGATGGGACATGCAATTGTTTTGCAAGCAATTTCATTTTTAGACTGACTGGATTTTCCATGTATCTTGCAGTGAACCGAAGGCTTCACCTACGGTTGTGCCTGTATGATCATTTCAATTCATATCCTCACAAATTGTTACACATGGGTATTTGTATGAGTTGACTGATTCCAATTGTGACTCATTGATGTTGTTGTCGTAGGATACTATTGTGAGGTGCATAATTTCAGTTTTTAAATATTGAAAAAAAGTAGTCAATCTTTGCACCACTTTAAAACAATATTAGGATGTGATTGAATACTTGTGCATCTGTTTTAGGTAGTACTTCACTGTAGATAATTGCATCATCTTAAAAAGATCTGAGGTTGCTATTAATACTGTTTGTTCATTAACCTATAACATCAAGAGCAAGGGTCTCACCATATATCCCAGGTTCACGCCAGGCCTGATGCTGTTTTTAAAAATATCGGGAACTCGGCACATCGATATTTTAAAAATATCATTATTGGCCCTAGATGTATCGATGCAAAAATTATCGACGTACTGGCCTATAAAAATATCGGTTGCGCATTGTAAATATAGCAAATGTACGAGGCCCTTAAATCTTGCTTCATGTCTGAAAATAATGTTCCCATTACAGTTAGGCTTTTTCTGCAAAATCCTGTGGCTGAGGGTTATCTATGGTTTCTTCATAAGGATCTCCAACTACCTATACAAACAGATATTGGGCACTACCGGTAAAAAAGACTGCAGTGTAAGTGTATTCTGTCCTGAGTGATATTGTGCCAAGTCTGCCAAAAAAGACTGTAGTGTAAGTGTATTCTGTCCTGAGTGATACTTTGCCAAGTCTGCAATACAGGTCTAAAAATAACTTCGTTCCCCTAACAGAAAGAGATGTCATCTCTATAGGTGACAATGAGCAACTTGTTAATGTGTTCTGTGTGCAGTGATTACATTAGCAAATGGATGAGACAGTACGATGAACTAACTGTGTTCAGTTGGTTAATTCTTAGTAAAGAACTTAACTGGGAAAGAGCGAAAAAGTTGTAGCGTATTTGAAAAACAGATATGTCCTTGTGGATGACAGTGAATCGTTTGATGAAGTAAATCGGCTAAAAATATTTCTAAGTGAACAGCTTCGACTTGAAACCAGATAAACATTTTTAGAGAAAGTTGAATCTGATAGTCTGATCTCATGGGTTGGAGTTGGGTTGTTTGGGGGAGGAGACCAAACAGCGAGGTCGTCGGTCTCATCCGATTAGAGAAGGATGGGGGAGGAAGTCGGCCGTGCCCTTTCAAAGGAACCATCCCAGCATTTGCTTGGAGCGATTTGAGGGAACTCATGGAAAACCAAAATAAAGATGGCCGGACGCGGGATTGAACCGTCGTCCTCCCGAAAGCGAGTCCAGTATGCTTACTACTGCGCCATCTAGCTTGGTTCTGATCTCGTGAACAATCGTTCTGAAGATGAATATTCATAACTTTTAAAATTGTGCAATAAGTTTTTTCGATTCCTGCCCACAACGCAATTGTGGAAAGGATATTTTCCTTATTAAATATACGTTGGACTGATGAAAGAAATAGACTTTCTGTACAGTGTGCAAAGAATCTGTTGATCGTCAGTTATAACTACATTGACGGAGAAAAATCGCGGTACCAAAAAACAGTTAATGTAGAGTAACGAAATTTCGGGAACAAATTTGTCCAGGTAATAAATTTAAGTGATTAACATTGCAAGATCACAGCTTAATGTAAGCACGGGATAAGCCATTGCAAATGCGAAATGCTGGTACGTTAATAAACGGTATAACCACCAGAATTTTGAATGTAAACATGCAAACGTAAATGCATTGTGTTTTACATTATGCCGGGTGTCAGTTTGTGGGATGGAGTTCCATACCTGTTGCACTTGCTGGATCAATACAGGGCGTTTAATGCTGGTTGTGGATAACGCTGGAGTTCGCTGGGTTACAACAGTGATGTGTGGGCGAGCGTTATCCCGTTGGAAAACACCACCTGGAATGCTATTCATGAATGCCAGCACAGCAGGTCGAATCGCCAGAGTGACGTACAAAGTTGCAGTCAGGGTGCGTGGGATAACCTCGAGAGTTCTCCTGCTGACATGCGAAATCGCACCCCAAGACGAAAACTCCAGGTGTAGGTCCAGTGTGTCTAACACGCAAACAGGTAATGATCATATAAAATTAATTGTTGGTAAGGCGGGTACCAGGTTGAGATTCATTGGGAGAGTGCTTAGAAAATGTAGTCCATCAACAAAGGAGGTGGCTTACAAAACACTCGTTCGACCTATACTTGAGTATTGCTCATCAGTGTGGGATCCGTACCAGGTCGGGTTGACGGAGGAGATAGAGAAGATCCAAAGAAGAGCGGCGCGTTTCGTCACCGGGTTATTTGGTAACCGTGATAGCGTTACGGAGATGTTTAATAAACTCAAGTGGCAGACCCTGCAAGAGAGGCGCTCTGCATCGCGGTGTAGCTTGCTCGCCAGGTTTCGAGAGGGTGCGTTTCTGGATGAGGTATCGAATATATTGCTTCCCCCTACTTATACTTCCCGAGGAGATCACGAATGTAAAATTAGAGAGATTAGAGCGCGTACGGAGGCTTTCAGACAGTCGTTCTTCCCGCGAACCATACGCGACTGGAACAGGAAAGGGAGGTAATGACAGTGGCACGTAAAGTGCCCTCCGCCACACACCGTTGGGTGGCTTGCGGAGTATCAATGTAGATGTAGATGTAGATGTAGGTTGGTGGAAGGACCTCAAATGGCCTGCTTCTAACCAACACACAGCCATGACTGGCACCGAGGCAGAACCAACTGTCGTCAGGAAACACAACAGACTTCCACCCTGCTCTCCAATGAGCTCTCGCTTGACGCCACTGAAGTCGCGAATGGCGGCGGTTTGGTGTCAGTGGAATACAGGCTACAGGGCACCTGGCTCGGAGCTGTCATTGAGGTTACCGATTTGTAGCAATTCTTGTGTCACTATGGTGTCAACTACTGCTCAGATTGCTACTGCAGATGCAGTACGATCCGTTAGAGCTATACACCGAACACAATGGCCTTCCCTGTCGGTAGTGTCACGTGGCCATCCGGAACCCGGTCTTCTTGCGACCGTACGTGACCACCGCTGCCAGCAGTTACGTACAGTGGCTACATTCCCGCCAAGTCTTTTTGCAATAGTGCAGAAGGAACATGCAGCTCCTCGTAGCCCTTTTACACGATTCATTTAGTCTCAGTGGTGTGTTGATAATGGCGTCTTTGTCATCTTAAAGACATTCTTGACTACCATCAACTTACCACGTCCAGTCGCAAAGATAAGTAACGTTCACTACCATTACAGAGTGTAGTCCACATTTGCATCCTCATACTGGGGGTAATAGCGCCGGAATTTGAACGGACGTCTTCTTTCAGATGTAGAAACACGCCTACCAACTTTCGAAGAAGGTTCGAGGAAGCTAGAAATATGCTTTTGTTGAAAAGTGACCCAAGTGGTTCACATAAAGATTGATTGTAATACCCTCCAGTGTTTTTCTTTGGAAATATGGTAACCCCAGTCGTAGCTCCAAAGAAGAACTCAAATTTCTACTTCTGAACATTTCCATGTTTTTGAATTAATAATCGGAAAATATTAATGCCGAACAATCTGGCGAGTGGCCTGGTCGCCTAATCCACTAGTAATGACCTCAACAAAATAAAAGCGAATAACTGAAGCCCTCGATATTGCTAACCCAGCGCACAACCATATTATCTCCAATGACCTACGCTGTACGTCTGACAACGCTACAGATCAGATATCCCACACAACCTACAATACAAAAAATAATGTAGTTGTAAAAAATAGCCGGCTGCGGTGGCCGTGCGGTTCTAGGCGCTGCAGTCCGGAACAGCGGGACTGCTACGGTCGCAGGTTCGAATCCTGCCTCGGGCATGGATGTGTGTGATGTCTTTAGGTTAGTTAGGTTTAAGTAGTTCTAAGTTCTAGGGGACTGATGGCCTAAGATGTTAAGTCCCATAGTGCTCAGAGCCATTTTTTTGGAAAAAATACACTCCTGGAAATTGTAATAAGAACACCGTAAATTCATTGTCCCAGGAAGGGGAAACTTTATTGACACATTCCTGGGGTCAGATACATCACATGATCACACTGACAGAACCACAGGCACATAGACACAGGCAACAGAGCATGCACAATGTCGGCACTAGTACAGTGTATATCCACCTTTCGCAGCAATGCAGGCTGCTATTCTCCCATGGAGACGATCGTAGAGATGCTGGATGTTGTCCTGTGGAATGGCTTGCCATGCCATTTCCACCTGGCGCCTCAGTTGGACCAGCGTTCGTGCTGGACGTGCAGACCGCGTGAGACGACGCTTCATCCAGTCCCAAACATGCTCAATGGGGGACAGATCCGGAGATCTTGCTGGCCAGGGTAGTTGACTTACACCTTCTAGAGCACATTGGGTGGCACAGGATACATGCGGACGTGCATTGTCCGGTTGGAACAGCAAGTTCCCTTGCCGGTCTAGGAATGCTAGAACGATGGGTTCGATGACGGTTTGGATGTACCGTGCACTATTCAGTGTCCCCTCGACGATCACCAGTGGTGTACGGCCAGTGTAGGAGATCGCTCCCCACACCATGATGCGGGTGCTGGCCCTGTGTGCCTCGGTCGTATGCAGTCCTGATTGTGGCGCTCACCTGCACGGCGCCAAACACGCATACGACCATCATTGGCACCAAGGCAGAAGCGACTCTCATCGCTGAAGACGACACGTCTCCATTCGTCCCTCCATTCACGCCTGTCGCGACACCACTGCAGGCGGGCTGCACGATGTTGGGGCGTGAGCGGAAGACGGCCTAACGGTGTGCGGGACCGTAGCCCAGCTTCATGGAGACGGTTGCGAATAGTCCTCGCCGATACCCCAGGAGCAACAGTGTCCCTAATTTGCTGGGAAGTGGTGGTGCGGTCCCCTACATCACTGCGTAGAATCCTACGGTCTTGGCGTGCATCCGTGCGTCGCTGCGGTCCGGTCCCAGGTCGACGGGCACGTGCACCTTCCGCCGACCACTGGCGACAACATCGATGTACTGTGGAGACCTCACGCCCCACGTGTTGAGCAATTCGGCGGTACGTCCACCCAGCCTCCGGCATGCCCACTATATGCCCTCGCTCAAAGTCCGTCAACTGCACATACGGTTCACGTCCACGCTGTCGCGGCATGCTACCAGTGTTAAAGACTGCGATGGAGCTCCGTATGCCACGGCAAACTGGCTGACACTGACGGCGGCGGTGCACAAATGCTGCGCAGCTAGCGCCATTCGACTGCCAACACCGCGGTTCCTGGTGTGTCCGCTGTGCCGTGCGTGTGATCATTGCTTGTACAGCCCTCTCGCAGTGTCAGGAGCAAGTATGGTGGGTCTGACACACCGGTGTCAATGTGTTCTTTTTTCCATTTCCAGGAGTGTATTTCGGTGTTCTGTTCTCTTTCTCTTTGAGCATGGATGACGTCACACGCCGCATCATTCCGTCATGGGACAAAGCCGATATCCACTGTCGGTAGATTCAATTGACTCAAAAAGGTAAGAGCCCCTGGTCCCTTGGTCAATTTCAGTGTATACAGTGCCTAAGTACAGGGGGTGGGCGAAAATTTGGAAACACTAAAAACCCAACATATTTCCATGCCTAGTACGGTGTAGGAAAACCGTTGCTATTCAAACCAGCTTCCAGTCGTGTCAGAATACAGGTCCTGTGTCGTTTTCAAGGGAATCTTATACCATTTTTCCTAAAAAAAATAATGGCAAATTCAGGTAACGATGATGCATGTGCATAGCGATCACGCGCCCTTCTCTCCAAAGCAGACGGCAAAAGCTCAATAATACTGAGATATGGTGACTGTGGTGGCGAGGAAAGATGTGACAGTTCATCCTCGTTCTCACAAAGCTAGGTTTGGACGATGCGAGCTGTCTGAGCAGGTGTCTTGTCGTCTTCAAACACAACATAACCATTGGGGAACAAATATTGTACCATAGGATGGACCTGATAAGCCAGAATGGTCACTTAGTGATTGTAAGTACTGCGACCGTGCACAGTAACCATGGGGTCCATCGAATACCATGATATGGCCGCCCAGATAATCACCGAAACCCTGCAATGCTTCACTCTTGGCAGCTTGGTACGGTTGGACCACTTACGCCAGACGTTAACTCGGCTAGAAATTTGAAACAGTGTGAAACAAGACTCATCCAACCAAATGTTTTTCTTTCATTGTTCTATGATCCAGTTTTTATGCTTTCGGCACCACGTTTCCCTGTTATGGTTATTTGCATCACTGATGTGTGAATTTGGAATTACAGCTCACCCTGAAATTCCCACCTTATGCACCTCTCTTCGTGGTGTGTTGGTGGTGACAGGGTTCGCGAATGCGGCATTCAGTTCTTCAGTGACTTTTGCAGCTGTAGTCCTCTTCTTTTTCGTCACAATACTTTTCAATGACCGACTGTAAAGATCACTCAACACACAGTTTCGTTCGTGTTGTGACTTAGCGGATAATCTTTCTCCACTTCACTGTACGCGATATAAATCTTCGATACAGTGCCTCTTGAAACACCAAACACTTCGGCTACCTCGGTTTCGGAAGCACTCAGCATACGACCACCAACAGTTTCCCCATGTTCGAATTCACTTGCCTCCATTTAGGTGCAGGAAGGCCGCACGGAGTGACCGCGCGGTGTGAGGCGTCATGTCACGGACTGCGCGGCCCCTTCCGCCGGAGGTTCGAGTCCTCCCTCAAGAATGGGTGTGTGTGTTGTTCTTAGCATAAGTTAGTATGAATAGTGTGTAAGTCTAGGAACCGATGACCTAAGCAGTTTGGTTCCTTAGAAATTCACACAGATTTGAACACATTTCGTGCAGAAAGCATCACAACAACGATACATTGTACGCAAAAGAAAGGATGATTCAGCTAAGCATTCTCCTCATACATGTCTTTAACTTTCACACAAAAAGAATTGCGAAGAAGATCTCAGCAAACGACATATAGTCTCTTTTCATAGTTACATTATAAGGATATGAAATGTAGATGGCAATAGCAAGAAAAGCGTTTCTGCGGCGAAGTACTTCGTTAACATGGAATAAAAATTTAAGTACATCACTCAGCTATCCAAACACTATTCGCGACCCCTCCTCACAGCTTTATTTACGCCAGTACCTTATCTCCTACGTTTAAAACTTCGCAGAACTTCTCCTGCGAAACTTTACTAGCACTCCTGGAAGAAAGGGTATTGTGAAAACATGCCTGGCAACAGCCAGTGGGATGTTACCAGAATGAATTTTTCACTCTGCGGAGGAGTGTACGATGGACATAAAACTTCCTGGCAGACGAAAACTGTGTACCGGACTGAGACTCCAACTCAAGATTTTGGCTTTTCGTGCGCAAGTGCTCTGAGCAGCTGAGCTATCTAAGGCTGTGTCTAAGCCGTGTGTCCGCAAATTTATTTAATTTGCAGGAGTGCTGGTCACGAATGGTTCGCAAGAGAACTTCTATGAAGTTGGGAACGTAGGAGATAGATAATGGCGGAATTAAAACTGTGAAGAGAGGTCGTCAGTCGTGCTTGGGTAGCTCAGCTGGTAAGAGCGCTTGCCCACAGAAGGCAAAGGTCCAGAGTTCGAGTGTTGGTCCGGCACACTGTTTTAAACTACCAGGGAGTTTCGTATCAGTAAACATCCCACTGGCTTGGGTAAACCGTGTCTCCACGGCTTGCTTTCTTCCAGGAGTGCTAGCCCCGCAAGTCCCGCAACTTGGATGAAGTTGGGAAGGTAGGAGATGAGGAACTGGGGGAAGAAAAGTTGTTAGGACGGGTCGTGAGTCGTGCTTGGGTTGCTCAGTTGATAAAATTCGCAGCTGTTTACTTGTCGTCGAGTGCGGACGCAGCGTAGCGGTGCATGGTGGTATGACGTCTAGTGTTTGGTAGAACTACACTACTGGCCATTAAAATTACTACACCAAGAAGAAATGCAGATGATAAACTGGTATTCATTGGACAAATATATTATACTAGAACTGACATGTGATTACATTTTCACGCAATTTGGGTGCATAGATCCTGAGAAATCAGTACCCGGAACAACCACCACTGGCCATAATAACGGCCTTGATACGCCTGGGCATTGAGTCAAACAGAGCTTGGATGGCGTGTACGGGTACAGCTGCCCATGCAGCTTCAACACGATACCACAGTTCATCAAGAATAGTGACTGGCGTATTGAGACGAGCCAGTTGCTCGGCCACCATTGACCAGATGTTTTCAGTTGGTGAGAGATCTGGAGAATGTGCTGGCCAGGGCAGCAGTCGAACATTTTCTGTATCCAGAAAGGCCCGTACAGGACCTGCAACATGCGGTCGTGCATTATCCTGCTGAAATGTAGGGTTTCGCAGGGATTGAATGAACGGTAGAGCCATGGGTCGTAACACATCTGAAATGTAACGTCCACTGTTCAAAGTGCCATCAATACGAACAAAAGGTGACCGACACGTGTAACCAATGGCACCCCATACCATCACGCCGAGTCATACGCCAGTATGGCAATGACGAATACACGCTCCCAGTGTGCGTTCACCGCGATGTCGCGAAACACGGATGCGACCATCATGATGCTGTAAACAGAACCTGGATTCATCCGAAAAAATGACGTTTTGCCATTCGTGCACCCAGGTTCGTCGCTGAGTACACCATCGCAGGCGCTCCTGTATGTGATGCAGCGTCAAGGGTAACCGCAGCCATGGTCTCCGAGCTGATAGTCCATGCTGCTGCAAACGTCGTCGAACTGTTCGTGCAGATGGTTGTTGTCTTGCAAAGGTCCACATCTGTTGACTGAGGCATCGAGACGTGGCTGCACGATGCGTTACAGCCATGCGGATAAGATGCCTGTCATCTCGACTGCAAGTGATACGAGGCCGTTGGGATCCAGCACGGCGTTCCGTATTACCCTCCTGAACCCACTGATTCCATATTCTGCTAACAGTCACTGGATCTCGACCAACGCGATCAGCAATGTCGCGATACTATAAACCGCAATCGCGATAGGCTACACTCCAACCTTTATCAAAGTCGGAAACGTGATGGTACGCATTTCTCCTCCTTACCCGAGGCTTCACAACAATGTTTCACCAGGCAACGCCGGTCAACTGCTGTTTGTGTATGAGAAATCTGTTGGAAACTTTCCTCATGTCAGCACGCTGTAGGTGTCGCCACCGGCGCCAACCTTGTGTTAATGCTCTAAAAAGCTAATAATTTGCATATTACAGCATCTTCTTCCTGCCGGTTAAATTTCGCGTCTGTAGCACGTCATCTTCGTGGTGTAGCAATTTTAATGGCCAGTAGTGTATTATCAAGTGTTTTTACGGGTTTGGCTGTACATCTCCCAGTCTTGTAAGTGCTTAACATTAGCATTTCCCTCTTGTTCATCATGTTGGGATGTCTCAGGAAAAACGCGCTAAAATTTTCATTCGACAGCAATACTCGTCATGTTCAATCCACTGCCTTGGAAATCAATGAATGGTTACGTGGTAACTTCGGTATTTCAGGATATTATGCATTATTAATGTAGACTGATAGTGGAAAGTATTGTGTGTTTGTCAAATTGTATAACTCTGTGTTGTTGGACAAGATTTTAACGAAAATTGAGGGAGAAGTTCAATTCCGTCGCCGTGATGATTCTGTTAGCATGGTAAAAATTTATATGGCTAACAAGAGCTAGAAACTGCTCGAATTTTGAATCTTCCCCTAGAACTAGGAAATAATGATTTTGTACAGGTTCTTTCTAAATTTTGCAGATTAAACACTTTAATTTGAAAAGTGGTTCAGTAAGTACAAAGTTCAGTGTTATAACGGCATAAGGTTAGTGCATGTTCGTTAAAATTGACGTGCCATCCCACATTACTGTTATCTGGCTGCAAGGACCCGTTAGAAACCAACGTGTTATGTTTGTAACGAATCAGGACACCTTTGAGGAAATTGTCCGCAGCGGGTGTTCGTTTTGAGGAACAATTTATAACAACGTACTAGACTGCAATTACAGGATATCACAGCAGACGTAACAGACCGCCCGAGCCAGGCCACGCAGGGAAGCAAACAGCAGCCGACGGACGGAGGAGCACAACAGGCTACATCGCAGCAACAGCTGAGTGTGGGCACAACAGCCGACAAGGAATTCGGAATACGCTTCCAAAACAACTTTCACTCTCACTGATGGCTCTGCTGTGGACACCACTAGAGGCTTTGAAAAAGCCGCCAGAGAAGCCGCTCAAGCCCAAGGTATTGCAAAATCGTGACGGGTGAAGACCAAACCGAATTTAAACGTATCTCGTAACAAAATGAAGAGAGAAGAAGTGAAAGAACACCGAAAAGACAAAGGTAAGATAGACACGTGAATAGCACAAACAGAAAATGATCCTGGACCATAAAATCGGGGACCTGAATAAGTGGTGATACATTAACTGTTAGTTATATGGATAATAGAAGAGTGCTCACGTTTTTAACGTTAAATATTTACGGGATAAGGAATGAAAAAAAAATATTTTGGAAGAAATTTCTTAGAACTAATGATATCGATATTGCCGATTTACAAGAAGTCGTTTGCGCAGAGATAGGTTCCTTTCAGCCATATGGTGTATATAACAACATTGGCATTGGTGGCAGTTGTTGCTGTATTTTAACCAGGGGTGGATTAGAGGGATTAGAGTTAGAGGCTGCACAGAAAGAGCCGTGAGGACTCATAGTCAAAGGCGTTCTGAATGAGATATCCCTTTTAAATCTACACGCTCCCTCCTGATCCAATAACAGAGCTGCAGTGGCAAAGTTCTTTTTTTTTTTTTTTAACCGGAGATGTCCTATATTATCTGAGGCAGTATCATCATCGCAGGAGATTCCAATTGCCAATTGCATTCTAAGGGTGACTGACGCGAAAAGCGCTTCGCCCTTCTGTGGTCCGCTGCTGCTAAACATGATCGGATGTCTGAACTCGAAAGATCTGATTGAGCGGCATGGCATCACGCGTGCTCACTATACGAATGTTAGCAGCAGCAGCGCCAAGGCTTGACAGAACCAACATCACAACGGGGATGACTATGCAAGATGTCGATGTAAACTCTGTCAGCTTTTCCAACCAGCACCTGTGGATCTTAAAGTAAAGGTCTCCCTCATTCCAAAGTAGTTGGTAGAGGATGCTGGAAATTAAATTGTAACCTGCACTATATACCACGGCTAAAAGCAAAGTTCAGTGCTCGTTTCAAATCGAGGATAAACCGGAAACGTTACTTTTGTAGCGCGATTGAGTGGTGGGAGATCCTTGCAAAATCCGGTATTCGGAAACTATTTATAAAGGTCGCCTACAATGTTAATGGAACCAGGAGAATTAACATAGAGTACTAATACCTTATCACTTGTGAACTGCAAACAAAAGTAGGCCAAGGGGAAGATCGAGGAAATTAATTTTAAAAAAATTTGTTGTTGTTGTTGTTGTCTTCAGTCCTGAGACTGGTTTGATGCAGCTCTCCATGTTACTCTATCCTGTGCAAGCTTCTTCATCTCCCAGTACCTACTGCAACCTACATCCTTCTGAATCTGCTTAGTGTATTCATCTCTTGGTCTTCCTCTACGATTTTTACCCTCCACGCTGCCCTCCAATGCTAAATTGGTGATCCCTTGATGCCTCAGAACATGTCCTACCAACCGGTCCCTTCTTCTTGTCAAGTTGTGCCACAAACTCCTCTTCTCCCCAATTCTATTCAATACCTCCTCATTAGTTATGTGATCTACTCATCTAATCTTCAGCATTCTTCTATAGCACCACATTTCGAAAGCTTCTATTCTCTTCTTGTGCAAACTATTTATCGTCTATGTTTCACTTCCATACATGGCTACACTCCATACAAATACTTTCAGAAACGACTTCCTGACACTTAAATCTATACTCGATGTTAACAAATTTAAAAAGAAAATAATAGAACTGCAGGAAAGGGAACTAGAAGGGAAAATTCTCACCTGCAAGGATTACAGAAGTATAACAGATGAGAAGCGAAGTATTTATCACTTCACAAGCAACGAAAGAGATGCAAACAGAGATTTTTATGTAATATTCCGTCTAAGTTATGAACGAGTATATTAGTCGTGAAGGAATAAGTGAACATTTCCAAAGACAGTAAAGTACACAGCCGTCTGATGCTCTGAAACTGGCTCAGCTGCTACAGAACTGTACGCCACATCTAACAAAGGAACCAGTATATGAGGAAGAAATTGAAGATGTTCTCAAACTTCTATCAAAGCGCAGGAGCCCAGGAGCAGACGGCATCCCCTTTTATAATTACTTGTGGTCTACTATTAAGAAAGAGTTCATGGAAGTTGCAAGGGAGAAACAGCGATGTGGACAACTGCACTCAAGAAAGTAACCCGTAATTATCGTTCTCGTTCCCCAGAAACCGATCCCATGGAGAATAACGGACTCCAGGCCGGTAAAGTCGTTATGCGCTGACTCGAAAATAATTTCTCGTGTCGTAGCAGCAAGCTTAAAGCGAGCGCTTCCAGATATCCTTGGGCCGGAACAGACGCGTAGCATACATAACAGAAGTATTACAGTTGGACTTTCCTCATTAAGGGATACGGCCTTCTACTAATGGAAGCATCAAAAACAACCACTGGGGTGTTTGAACATAGATCTAGAGAGAGCTTTCGATAACGTCAGCAGTCAATATCTAAGGAATGTGCTAAATCATTTCAGATATCCTCAGGAAACAATAGGTGCAAATCAACGAATATTTCGCGAAAGCATTCCAGATCCGACGTTCTGTCCGGCAGGGTTGTCCCTTATCAATGATTCTGTTTGTCAGCTCCCTAGAACCTTTACTCCCTACAATCAGGACTCGGTATGAGCATTTCATGTTGGTGTACAACGATTCATCGTGAACGCTTACGCTGATGATGGTACCATTATAATTACAGAACCCAAGACATCACAGAAATATCAGCAAAGATTTGTAAAGAAGCAGCAGGGGTAAAGATGAACAAAGGAAAAACAGAGCTCTTGTGGCTACATGAAGATGCCCATCCCATACCACCCCCTTCTCCGTATGTGTTGAAATGGAAGTGCAAGGAGTGAAATTAAGGTAACACATTAAGGAGTTAATTGACACCAGTTCCCAAGGAATGGAAGAAAAAGTGAGAGGTGCCCTAATAGCGAACAGACAATTAAGCATCATTCAGACAATCGAATGTATAAACATACTGGGCCCATCGACAAAGTGGTCTGTGGCACAAACCATACCCATTGACAGGAAATGTATCGCCCAAGTTAAAAAGTACACAGGGTGGTTTATTTGGAAAGGTAGTTTCACTTAACGGAGGTAGCCTAGTTTTCACGGATTGTGAGGCAAAATGTTGAGCCCTTATAGTGAAAAATCTCATAAACACTCTCAAATTAAGGGCTAGTCGGTCGGACTTACTAAAAGCTGGGTGGGTATCGTGACGGGAAACAGCTTACCTGTTTATAAATGATTTAATCCTAACGGCTGTTCGACGCCACAGAATAAAACTGACTAGTCATCCGCACTGCCAGTACTGTGGAATTGTTCACACTGCCGTACACCAACTGTAGGTTGCTCCAGAATTGCAGGTCTGTGAAAATGGATAAAGTTTAAATCGGCGGTGTTGTTACCAACGAGTATTAATGAACTAAATACCGATAAAGTAAAATACATGGACGTTAAAGCTTTTCCAGCGTCCAAGACCAGAACACTTGCATGGTCTATATATATGTTTTCACATACACTGAAGATCCAAAGAAAGTGGTACACCTGCCTAATATCGTGTAGGGTCCCCGCGAGCACGCAGAAGTGCCGCAACACGACGTGGCATGGACTCGACTAATGACTGAAGTGGTGCTGGAGGGACTTGACACCATGAATGCTGCAGGGCTGTCCATAAATCCGTAAGAGTACGAGGGGGTGGAGTTCTCTTCTGAACAGCACGTTGCAAGGCATACCAGATATGCTAAATAATGTTCATGTCTGGGTAGTTTGGTGGCCAGTGGAAGTGTGTAAACTCAGAGTAGTGTTCCTGGAGCCACTCTGTAGCAATTCTGGACGTGTTAGCTGTCACATTGTCCTGCTGGAATTGCCCAAGTCCATCGGAATGCACAATGGACATGAATGGCTGCAGGTGATGCTTACGTACGTGCGACCTGTCAGGGTCATATGTAGACGCATCAGGGGTCCCATATCACTCTAACTGCACACGCTCCAAACCATTACAGAGTCTCCACGAGCTTGTTCTTTGGGGAAGGAGACCAGACAGCGAGGTCATCGGTCTCATCGGATTAGGGAAGCATGGAGAAGGAAGTCGGCCGTACTCTTTCAAACGAACCATCCCGGCATTTGCCTGGAGCGATTTAGTGAAATCACGGAAAACCTAAATCAGGATGGCCGGACGCGGGATTGAACCGTCGTCCTCCCGAATGCGAGTCCAGTGTTATGCGGAAGGGTTGCACTTCTGTCACGTTGAATGATTCTCTTCAATTGTCGTTGGTCCCGTTCTTGAAGGATCTTTCGCCAGCCACAGCGATGTCGGAGATTTTATGTTTTATCGGATTCCTGGTATTCACGGTACACTCGTGAAATGGTCGTACGGAAAAAGCCGTAGTTCATCACTACCTCGGAGATGTTGTGCCCCAACGCTCGTGCGCCGACTATAACATCACGTTCATACTTACCTGAATCTTGATAGCCTGACACTTGTCTTATATAAGCGTTGCCGGCTGCAGCGCCGTATTCTGGCTGTATACATAGCTCTGTATTTGAATACGCATGCCTATACAAGTTTCTTTGGCGCTTCAGTGTACTACGTCTTTAACGAGGGAGGAGAGTCTATTGATGACTTTAAACAACACATCATTCATGAAATACAAGAAATTCGCAACAATAAATGGACAAGAGAAAAGTTTTTTTTTCAATTTATCCGTCTTACGTAAAAACAACGATGGAAACAGGGAAAAAATCGACAAACATCGCAATGATGACGAAGTAACCACCGCCAAATACAACGCGTACTTAAGATATATCTCTTATCTACTACTGCTAAATACACATTTAGATATGTATAGAATTAAATACGTTCGTACCTTAACTGCCTGGTAATTGGGACAAGAGGAAATTACTTTTGTTTCATATTTACACTTTACTGTGGTCCACCCACAAACCATCGCTGTGTTCCAGTGAGATACCCACTCTTGAAGAAAAAATTTAATGTAATTGCTTATATGAAAGACCGAAATTAATTTGATTACAGAAGAAGTATAACATTCATTAAGTAAGACTTTAGTTTCAATTCAACAGATTCTAGATGGGAAAATTTATAAAATTAAAAAAAAAATTAAAAACGAAACAAATAAAAAATTCTAAGACGCACGTGTCCATAAAAAAAGTAAAAATAAGAAAAAGTTGTTAAGAGCACATCCCCGCGAAAGCCAATGGACCCGAGTTCCGAGTCTCGGTCCGGCACACAGTTTTATCTGTCAGGAAGTTTGATAGCAGCGCACGCTCCGCTGTAGAATTAAAAAGTTCATTCTGGAAAACTATGAGTTAGGAAGCCGTTTCTGCAGGTATTTGCATGCAGTGCAGTCTAATACGGAAGTGAAACGTAGGCGATAAACATTTCAGAAAAGATAATGAGTAGCAGAATTTGAAGTATGGTGCAACAGAAGGACACATACTGAGACATCAAGGAATCGTAAACTTGATAATGGAAGGAAGAGTGGGAGGTAAAAATTGCAGAAGGAAGCAAATACTTAAATACAGTAAGTCAGTTCAAATGGATGTAGGTTGCAGTAGTTACATAGAGTTGAAGAAGATTGTACAGGATATAGTAGCGTGGAGAGCTGCATCAAACCAGTCTTCGGACTGAAGACCACAACAACAACGTTGATTACAGAGATATCGCTTTCAACTTATCTTTTTCAAATGGGACTACAGTAATTTGTGCTGCTTTTATTGTAGTTCTAAAAGAGACGAAATTAAAGGTGTTAAACTATTCTAACTCCCGTTACTAGTTTCGGAGAACTTCAGATTTATTTCTTTTGAACCTGAAACCGATTGCTGTCTTATGCGGAAGTTAGTAAAAAATGTTCAAATGTGTGTGAAATCTTATGGGAGTCCCTAAGCCCTCACACTAGTTAACCTAAATTATCCTAAGGACAAACACACACACCCATGCCCGAGGGAGGACTCGAACCTCCGCCGGAAGTTTGTAATTTCATACCCATATAACTAAATTCGTCACGTCAACTAAGTAGTGTGTTGCACTACCGCGATACAAGTGCACAATGAGGTGACAAAAGTTGTGGGGTACCTCCTTTTGCCCGGCGCAGAGAAGCAACTCGACGTGGCATGAACTCAACAGGCTGTTGGAAGTCCCCCGCAGAAATATTGAGCCACATTGCCTCAGTAGCCATCCATAATTACGGAAATGTTGCCGGTGCAGGATGTTTTGCACGAACTGATCTGTCGATTACATCCAATGAATGTTCGATGGGATTCATGTCAGGCGTTCTTTGTGGCCAAGGCATTTGCTCGAACTGTCTGGGATGTTCTTCAAACCAATCGTGAACAACTGTGGCCCAGTAACATGTTTTGGAACACGAAGTCCATGAATGGCTGCAAATGCAGCCTAACATAACCATTTCCTGTCAATGATCGGTTCAATTGGACCAGAGGACGCAGTCCATTCCACGTAAACACAGCGTACACCATTATGGAGCCACCACCAAGTTGCACAGTATCTTGTTGACAACTAGGGTCCATAACTTCAGTTTTTACCAACTGAAATTGGGTCTCATCTGACCAGGCCACGGTTTTCCAGTCGTCTAGGGTCCAACTGACTTGGTCACGAGCCCAGGAGAGGTGCTGCAGGCGATGTCGTGCTGTTAGCAAAGGCACTCGCGACGGTCGCCTGCCACTACAGCCCATTAACGCCAAATTTCGCTACACTGTCCTAACGGATACGTTCGTCCCTCGTCCAACATTGATTTCTGCGGTTATTTCACGCAGTGTTTATGTCTGTTAGCACTACAGCTCTACGCAACCGCCGCTGCTGTCGGTCGTTAGTGAAGGCCGTCGGCCACTGCGTTGTCCGTGGTGACAGGTAATGCCTGAATTGTTGTATTCTCGGCACACCCTTGACACTGTGGATCTAGGAATATTGAATACCCTTACGATTTCCGAAATAGAATGTCCCATGCGTCTAGCCCCAACTACCATTCCGCGTTCAAAGTCTGGTATTTCCCGTCGTGTGACCATAAGCACGTCGGAAACCTTTTCACGTGAATCACTTGAGTAAAAGTGACAACTCCGCCAATTCAATGTCCTTTTATACCTTGTGTACACGATACTACCGCCTTCTGTATAAGTGCATATTCGCTATCCCATGACTTTTGTCACCTCAGTGTAAACATGGTGACAGCTGTTGCTCGTAATCCACATGTCAGGTCCAGAGAAATTTCAAGTGCCTCGGGAATAAGTCACCCCAACGTTGATTGTGTTTTGCGCATAAACGACTACTGTCCGTATGATCTGTCACTTCTTCAGCAGATTAACTAGCGGGATTGCAGAAGACGCCTGGAATTCCGTTATTCGGTTCTGATACGACATCAGGACGATTGGATATTTCTTCAAAGAATTCTCCTTAACTACGAAACCACCTTTTTAAATCATGGAAATGTGAATTTAAGAAATATGCATTATTGGGCCACTGAGAATCCACATTGGCGTAGGCAGGTTGAACATCTGAGACAGTGGAGTTTAACGTTTGGTGCTGGAGTGTTGGAGACTACGTGACTGGTCATCACTTCATTGAAGGAACCGCGACTATTAAAAGATACCCACAAGTTCTTATCCAAGTCTAACCGGTTCTCCTAGAGGAAGGAATATGATATATGTGGTACTTCCTGGTGCTCGCAAACTGAACGTAAATCAATGCGTTTTAAGCAGGTACCATCTGAAGATTATGGAGTAAACTTCGAAACTCATTATGGTTAGCTAACAGAAACGGTGACTAGCGCGGAAATTCTGTGTTTTTGTTTGTATTTTAAGCATACAGCCTCAGCCTAAGAAACCAGACCGCCAAAGACGAGAAGATTTAAAAAAAAATATGTGTTACAATTAATTAGCACAAGTAATTCGATAATAATAATGATGGCTTACAAGACAATTAAGTAATTTATTGCTTATAAGGAAAGAAGGTAAAGAATTTTTATTGTCTATAATATAACATACAGTCACCAGTAATCTTTACTTTACAATTGTTGCCGGCCGGGGTGGCCGAGCGGTTCTAGACGCTACAGTCGGGAACCGCGCGACCGCTACGGTCGCAGGTTCGAATCCTGCCACGGGCATGGATGTGTGTGATGTCCTTAGGTTAGTTAGGTTTAATTAGTTCTAAGTTCTAGGCGACTGATGACCTCAGAAGTTAAGTCGCATAGTGCTCAGAGCCATTTGAACCATTTTTTACAGTTGTTATTGCCTACTTTGGCCCAAATAAAGAGATATTCGTCAGCATTCAGCTTCTTCTTTCTTCTTGTAGACAAATTAAATGGGCTTGTCTGGAACCAAAGTACCATAGGGAACCTTAGCTAGTAGGCCTGTACTCTCCGCTATACTTCAGGTCTTCCAAGACAAAATGTTTGCATCAGGGAAAGCTTCAAGGCCACCATAGCCTGCGGCTGTTTTCATTGGCATTTCATTTTTAGTGTTTTCGTCGACATTCTATTTTTTCACTTTCCTTTAATTAAAATAAGCTTGGTATAATAGTTATATCCTGACTTTACATCTCTGCTAAAAAAATTTAGGTTTACGTAAATAATTTATTTTGCAGATGAAATAATGCTTGAGGAAAAGTGTTATAATGTGTTTCTTCCTCAAGTTCAGTTACTGTGAGAGGATGGTCACAGTGTGTAAATAAGGGACGTCTCAGTAATTGCAGTGAAGTGATTCAGGCTGAGATAATTTCACAAACTTTTGTCACCAGCTACACGCCTTAGCGGAATAAAAATGTCGGGTCAGAGCTAATTTCCTTATTTGCTGGGAATATTGTGATGCTTTACCATTAGCTTGAAATTCCAAAACCTCCTTCAGCAGATCAATTATATTGTCAGTATTTAACGCACCAAAAACTGAATTACATGTCTACATCTACATGGCTACTTTGCAAATAACACTTAAGTGCCTGGCAGAGAATTCATCGAACCACCTTCATATTAGTTCTCTATTATTCCACACTCGAGCAGCTCGCGAAAGAAACTAACATGTATATCTGCCCTTATTTTAATATGAAGACCGTGCTATCGTTCTTTGAACTTTCTCAATGTACTCCGTTAGTCCCATCGGGTAAGGATCCCACACCGCGCAGCAGTACTCCAAAAGAGGACGGACAACTCAAGTGTAGGCACTCTCTTTAGTAGATCTATTACATCTTCTAAGTGTCCTGACAATAAAATGCAGTCTTTGGTTCGCCTTCCCCGCAACATTTTCTGTGTGTTCTTCCCAATTTAAGTTTTCCATAATTCCTAAGCATTTAGTTGAATTTATGGCCTTTATATTTGATTGATTTATCGTGTAAGCGAAGTTTAACGGATTCGTTTTAGCACTCACGTGGATGACCTCACACTTTTCATTATTCAGCGTCTATTGACAATTTGCGCGCCATACAGATACCTTACCTAAATCGTTTTGCAATTGGTTTTGAACTCCTGATGACTTTACTAAACGATAACTGCAGTACCATCTGTAAACAACCTAGGACAGCTGCTCAGATTGTCTCCTAAACCGTTTATATGGCTAAGGCACAGCAGAGGGCCTGTATCACTACCTTTGGGGTCCACCTCGATGGCTGAGTGGTCAGCGCGACCGACGGCTGTGCATAGGGACCCGAGTTCGGTTCCCGGCTGGGTCGGAGATTTTCTCTACTCAGAGACTGGGTGTTGTGATGTCTTCACCATCATCATATCATCCCCATAGACACGCAAGTCGCCGAAGTGGCGTCAACTCAAAAGACTTGGACCAGGCGACCGGTCTACCCAACGGGAGGCTCTTGCCACACGACATTTCATTTCACTACCTTGGGGAACACCAGAAATCACTTCTGTTTTACTCGATGACTTTCCGTCAGTTGCTATGAACTGTGACATCTCTGACAGGAAATAACGAATCTAGTCGCATAACTTAGACGACATTCCATACGCTCGCAGTTTGCTTACAAGTCGCTTGTGAGGAAATCTAGAAATACGGAATCAATTTGAAATCCATTGTCGATAGCACGCAGCACTTCGTGTGAGTAAAGAGCTAGCTGTGTTTCATGAGAAGAGTGTTCTCCAAATTCGTGTTGACTATTTGCAATATATCGTTGTTTTCTAGGTAATTTGGAATGTTCAAAAACAATATATATTCGAAAATCCTGCTGCATATCGACCTTAATTATATGGGACTGTAATTTAGTTCATTGTGTATTGTGTATTGAACCGGGGACCTAGAAACGACGGAGAGGCTTCGTCCCGTCGTAGCCCTCGGCGTTTCACAACCCCACAACAGGCGACAGTAGTCCATTCACCCCATCGTCGCCCCACACCAAACCCATGCGGTTTGGCCCCCAGTGGATCCCTGCCAGGGAACGTCTCATACCAGGCGATTGTAACATCAGTGTTTGCGTGGTACAGTAATTATGGTGTACGCGAACGTGGAGACAGTGTTTGCGCAGCAATCGCCGCCATAATGTAACTGAGGCTGAATAAGGGGAACCAGCCCGCATTCGCCGAGGTAGATGGGAAACCGCCCTAAAAATCATCCACAGGCCGGCCGGCGCACCGGACCTCGACACATCCGCCGGGCGGATTCGTGCTTGGGACCGGTACTTCTTCCCCCTCGGGAAGCAGCTTGTTAGACCGCGCGGCTGGTTGACTACATCTATTACATTTCTGGAATATTGGCGTGATCTGTGCATCTTCCCAGTTTTGGGTACGGATCTTTCGTCGAGAGAACGGTTGTAAATAATCGTTAAGTACGGAGTTATTGCATCGGCATACTCTGACGTTTTTCAAACTAGCAACTCAAGTTTTTAACTACACAATTGTTCTTTTGTGTGGCACACTAAGTTGCTTTGTATGCTTCTTCAGTAGACCATTCTCTGCTTGTAGTCTGTCATACTTTCAGCTTTTTTGGATTTGGAAGACAGTAACAGTGATCAACAAAACAAGTTTACTAGATATTAAAAAAATGAAATTCTACTGTCAGTTTATAATAATAATTTTACTGCTTAAAAATAGAAATTATCAGGATCCGTTGGTGTCGACAGACTTATTCAAAACCGGAAACTGACAAGCCTGAGTTTAACTCGTTAGGTTTCTTTCAGTATTTTGACCACCGTGGAGATGATGGCCGAGTTAACGTTGGTTGGCGCAAAAAGCGCTGAACTCATGTGTTATCCACTCTATTAAATTTTAACTCGTTGCAACGACCAAAGAGTATTTAAAACATCGCATTGTTGCAGCATGTGCAATGATGTTGCAGGAATCTCTTCAGATTGTGCAGAAGTCCTTACCCTTGCAACTACAGAGGTAAGCTGCAGTGTGTGATGCACATTTCGAACACTACGTGACATCCGTTGAATTTTAGGGACGTGTGGATAACAAAATTCATTGAGAATTTCTTTTTGTTGCTGTTGATGATGTAATTTCGCAATGTAGGTGTGTGTTTTGACATAAAACGCATGACACCAAGTTATTATTTAACACTTTTTGTACCTCGATTTTCTGTTTTACATATCCAACCAAGTTTTTATGTGCACCATTCTTTCAAGGATATGACAGAAACAAAAGCAGAATTGTCACCGTAGTTCACTGGTGAGTCACCCTTAGATGCTACGTCCTTTGCCTTCCAGTTGGTGTTTCAGTCCCACCATATGTAGCCAGTTGTGATTACTATCAGTTTCAAAAATTTTCTCGGTTATTCCGCATTTGTAAGTAGACTCTCTTAAGTATGGTCGCCGGATTCAGACAACGATACCGAGACAAATGCACCAGCGTTGGCCGTCCAGAGTCATTTCGTTTCACGGCCGCACCACGAGCGGCGCGGACACCACGTGACTTGGCAACATCCTCTGGCCGCGTAGGATAGGAGGAAAGTAAGCACGCCTTCCTCGGCCAGTTGTGTTTTGGCATCTGAAGCTTTCAGGTCGCCGAACCGAACGAGAAACTTGTAACCGAGCGATGTGGCGCAGTGGTTAGCACACTGGACTCGCATTCGGGAGGACGACGGTTTAAACCTGTGTCCGGCCATCCTGATCTCGGTTTTCCATGATTCCCCTAAATCACTTCAGGCAAATGCAGGGATGGTTGCTTTGAGAAGGGCACGGAAGACTTCCTTCCCCATCATTCAGTAATCCGATGGGACCGATGACCTCGCTGTTTGGTCCCTTCCCCCAAGTCAACCAATCAAATTTATTTCAAGGTTATTCTCTTGGTTTGACATTCAGGTTTTATTCACACGATATTGACGATTATTTTGGTTTGGCGTTTGCTTTTCGTCCTGTCCTGTCTTCCCCTTTCGGATCGGTGTTCGGCTTGCCCTCGTACACCCGTTTCTTTTCGGCCGCTTTACGTTTTCTCTGAAACCGTCTAGGGGTACTCTGCACCTGGGAAGTGCGTTACTAAACTGAAAGAGCAATTAGTACCTCCCAGTTGCATACGGCTCAAATGGCTCTGAGCACTGTGGGACTTAACTACTGAGGTCATCAATCCCCTAGAACTTAGAACTACTTAAACCTAAATAACCTAAGGACATCACACACATCCATGTCCGAGGCAGGATTCGAACCTGCGACCGTAGCGGTCGCACGGTTCCAGACTGTAGCGCCTAGAACCGCTCGGCCACTCCGGCCGACTGCACAAGGCCGTTGCGTTAAATGCAGCGACATCAGCCGAAAATTTGTGCTGGAGCGTGACTCCAACCAGGATGCTACGCTCCTCTAGAATGGTTGCCTTAACCGCCACACCCATTCGAGCACACCTCCTGTCCAGTCCAAATTCCAAAATGCCGCACACTACAGAGGTAGTGTCCTCCGTCCACTATCCCCTATTTTCCCGCAGCTTATTCACCTGAGTCCTGCAAGGGATATTTTCTCTGTGGGTTCACTCACTCATCCGAACCCTTGCGACACTTAGCTGAATAGCTGTGAGCAATTAGGGGATAATGGACGCCTTTGTAGTTTGTGGAATTTGGGAATTTGGACTGGGCAGGAGGCGTGCTCGGATGGCCGAGGCGGTTGAGGCAACCGTTTTAGAAGAATGGAGCATCCGGGTTCTAGTCCTGGTCCGGCACAGATTTTCACATGTCACCATTGCAATTGCTTCAGTGCCCATATGTAGCTGCAATCTGAAAATCTCTTTTTCATTCTATATATACGGTTGCATGTACGAAAGAACGATCACCACACATAGATAAACAAAATACGTTACTAAACTCTCCTTGCTGCGTCAAGCTGGAGCATCTTATCAGCCTGACGCGACACTCTCGTGTAACCACACGAATGTTCACATACGACAGTAACCGGTTTCATGTTCAAATAAAATAAATCCTAAGATCTAAATATTGTAGTATCTCCTAAACTACTAATTGGATTTTGAAGAAAGAAATGCCGTTGAATTCGTCTTTCTTAGAACTATGACACAAGCAATAGAAATTACTACAGTTTCATTTGAGAATCCGAACTGATACTGATATATCTGTAATTAATATAGCTATGAAAAGGGATTGTGTCATTTAATGAAAAAATTGTTCACGATTCGTTTGGGTGAAAACAGAAATGTGTTTTAAACGGTTAAGGAAGTGAACAGCTTAGCTGAATCACCCTATATATGCAGTACATTATCTGATCCAATGTATCCGGACACACCTGTATAATACAGAATTGACCACTAGATGTCACAAGAGTCGGACACGCCATTATAAAAGGAGGCAAGGGTATACTTTCGTTAGTAGAAACGCAGTAGCAGTAGAATGAGTCGGTCAGGAAAACTCAGTAACCTCGAACCTGGATTAGTCATAGGATGTCACCTGAGTAACAAATCCATCAAGAACATTTTAAGCCGACCGGAGTGGCAGAGCGTTTCTAGGCGCTACAGCCTGGCACCGCGCGACCGCTACGGTCGCAGGTTCGAATCCTGCCCCGTGCATGGATGTATGTGATGTCCTTAGGTTAGTTAGGTTTAAGTAGTTCTCAGTTCTAGGGGACTGATGACTTCAGAAGTTAAGTCCCATAGTGCTCAGAGCCGTTTGAACCATTTGTTTGAAGAACATTGTAACCCTTCTGTAATTGCCCAAGTCGACTATTGATGATGTGGTTGTGAAGTGGAAACGTGAAAGAAGAACCACGGGTACCGGCAGACTCATGTACTGACGGACAGGGGCCATGAAGCATTGCAGGGAGTGGTTGTCAAACTTTTGCATGAAATCAGCGGAATGAATCACTCGTGAGCTACAAATTACTACCAGTACTCCAGCTTATATAATGTCTGTGTATACGGAGTTAAGGGAATGGGCTACAACGGTCAAGTAGCTCCTCACAAACCACACATTTCTGTACTCAGTGCCAAGCGACACTAGAGGCGATGTAAAAAGTGATGCCACTGAAAAGAGGATGACTGAAGACGAGTGATTTTGAAAGATGAATCACGCTGTACCCTGTAGCAATCCAATGGAAGGATTGGAGTTTGACGAATGCCCGATGAATGTTACCTGGATCGTGTGTAGTGCCAACAGTGATGTACGAAGGAGGTGGTGTTACGGTATGGGGTACATTTCGTGGTTGAGGTTTGGTCTTCGTATTGCGCATAAGAAAGCGCTAAATGCGGACGAATATGAACACATTTAACAGCATTGTGTGCTGCGTACAGTACAGGAACACTTTGGAGACGATGGTTATTTGCATCAGCATGGTAATGCACTCTGTTATAGAGTAGCATCAGTGAGGCAATGATTTGTTGAAGATAACACTCCTGAAATGGACAGGCCTACCTCAAGGTCCTGACCTGAACCCAGTGGGGCACGTTTGGGATGAGTTAAAAAGTGGACTTGGCTCCAGACTCCAGCATCCAGCAACCTTCTCTAGTTTCGGCTCTGGAGAAAGAATGGGCTGCCATTACTCCACAAACATTCAGACACCTCCTCGAAAAGTGACGCCACTTCGCCGACTTGCGCGTCGATGGGGATGAAATTATGATGATTAGGACAATACAACACCCAGTCCCTGAGCGGAGAAAGTCTCCGACCCAGCCGGGAATCGAACCCGGGCCCTTAGGACATCCATTCTGTCGCGCTGACCAGTTTTTTTTTCTTTTTTTTCCACTCAGCTACCAGGGGCGGACTCATCGAAAGTGAGTCCAGCTCAGTTCAAGCAGTCAATACGCGAAGGTGGACACACCCTATATGAATGTCCACTAATATAAAAAAAAAGTTCAAATGTGTGTGAAATCCTATGGGACTTAACTGCTAAGGTCATCAGTCCCTAAGCTTACACACTACTTAAACTAAATTATCCTAAGCACAAACACACACATCCATGCCCGAGGGAGGACTCGAACCAGTCGTAAAGTCCACGACTGCAGCGCCCCAGACCGCTCGGCTAACCCCGCGCGGCCACGAATACACGGTCCAGTCACATTAATATGACTACCGCCTATGTTTGACATCAGCGTGCAATAGCCAGTCACAGACGGCTGGAGGCAGCACTGGCAGTGGAGGATATATAAAGCAAGTCAAGAGGGTGCGTAAAATAGAGCAGTCATTGTCGTAAAATGTGGAAACGGAGCGACTTACCTGACGTCCAAAAAGGCATGGTTCAAAATGGTTCAAATGGCTCTGAGCACTAAGGGACTTAACATCTGAGGTCATTAGTCCCCAACTACTTAAACCTAACTAACCTGAGGACATCACACACACCCATGCCCGAGGCAGGATTCGAACCTGCAACCGTAGCAGCATCGCGGCTCCAGACTGCAGCGCCTAGAACCGCTCGGCCACATCGGCCGGCTAAAAAAAGGCATGTTCATCGGCTTTTGGGCCAAGGGTGAAAGCACTTCCGAAACGGCTAAGTCTGTAAACCGTTCGTATGCGCCGAGTTTAAAGTATATCGTGCATGGCAAAATGGCGTTATCCAAAGCTGGCGCCAAGGCAACTGTGATTCGCCATATGCGACAGATTACAGGGGTGAACGACGGTTGCGGAGGGGTGTACGGGTGCATAGACGTGCAACTGCTGAGCAACTGTCCGCCGAGATGAAGCAAGGGGCTACCAGCAGTGTCTCCTCAACTACCGTTCAGCAAACGTTGCTGCGTATGGGCCTCCGCAGCAGACGCATGGTTAGTGCACCCATGCTGACTTTCAGACGAATCACGTTTAATGCTCTATCTGCGTGAAACGGGTGAAAGCAAACACCATTCAACAATCGTCGGAACGGTCCAGGCTGGAGGAGGGAGCGTTATGGTATGGGAAATGTTTTCGTGGCATTCCCGGGGTGATCTCGTTATTCTGGAAGACACAATGGATCAAGAAAAGTATGTATCTATCCTTTTGGGACCATATCCACCCCTACACTCAGTTTGTTTTTCCTCAACACAATGGCATCTACCAGCAGGGCAATGCAGCGTTTATCGAGCGAGGTGGCGCAGTGGTTAGACACTGGACTCGCATTCGGAAGGACGACGGTTCAATCCCGCGTCCGGCCATCCTGATTTAGGTTTTCCGTGATTTCCCTAAATCACTCCAGGCAAATGCCGGGATGGTTCCTCTGAAAGGGCACGGCCGACTTCCTTCCCCATCCTTCCCTAATCCGATGAGACCGATGACCACGCTGTCTGGTCTCCTTCTCCGAACAACCAACCAACCAATGCAACGTTTCACATAGCTCGCAGTGCCCGTGCGTGATTCGAAGAGCATCAGGATAAGGTATCAGTTAGTATGAGGCTGTTGCAGCAACAAAGATTACCAAATGACAAAGGGTAACTAAAAAATGAAGGATATAAATTCTCAGTACTCTAGATAAAAAGGCGGTAGTGTCGCATGTTAATAAGGAACTCGAGACATTTAGCTCTGGAGAACAGAATTTAAAGAACTATGGACCAGGTTTAGAAGAGTAGTTGACCATGCAATTAATAGATTTGTACGTAGTAGAACAGTTAATGATGGGAGGGGCCCTCCGTGGTATAGAGTCAACGGAAAGAACCTTCTAAAGAAAAAGAGACTACTGCGTAATAGGTATAAAACAAAGTATAGCGCTATAGATATGCAGAATGAATGACATGTGTTTGGCTTTCAAGAGGGAAATTTGTGAAGCCTTTAATGACTGCCGTAGCAGAATATTCGAACGGCCTCTCACAAAACCCAAAGATATTCTGCTCATATGTGAAGGCTGTCAGTGATACCAAAGCTAGTGTCCAGACGCTCATGGATGAGAGGGACTGAATTTGAGAGTAGCAAAGCAAAAGCAGAATAGCTGAACTCAGTTTACAAATGTTCCTTTATAAATGAAAATCCAGGGGCATTACCCCAGTTAAATTGTCGTACCGCCACAAAGATGAGTAATACAGATATTAAATGGTGTTCAGAAAAAAAACAAAGCGCTAAAATTGGACAAAGCTCCACTGTGCGATGGAATATCTATCAGTTTCTATACCGAATTCGCGATCGAGTTAGTTCCTCTACCGTATGGTAGAGAAAACGGCACCCAGTAGAATGGAAGAAAGCACAGGTCACATCCGACCACAAGAAGAGTTGCAGAAGTGACCCACAAAACTACCACGCAATGTTTTTGACACCCATTAGTTGCAGAGCCAACGGCCTTGCCAGGCAAACTGAAGAGCTACTTAATTGAGAAGTAGAGGCTCCGGTCACGAAACTGACAACGGCCAGGAGAGCGGCGTGCTGACCACATGCCCCTCCATATCCGCATCCTGTGATGCCTGTGGGCGGAGGATGACACGGCGGCCGGTCGGTGCCGTTGGGCCTTCATGGCCTGTTCGGACGGAGTTTAGTTAGTTTAGTTTTGTTTGTTGCAGAATCTTAGATCATATTCTGAGTTTAAACGTTATGAGATATTTCAAACAGAGCGTCTTCTTCCATGACAACCCGTACGCATTCCGAAAACATTTTTTCACATGACATTATGAAAGCCATGGATCAAGGGAGTCAGGTAGATCCAGTACTTCTCGATTTCCGAAAAGCATTTGACTCAGTACCACACCTACGCTTATTGTCAAAAGTACGATCGTATGGGGTATCAAGCGAAATTTGTGACTGGATCGAGGATTTCTTGGTAGGAAAGACATAGCATATCATCTTGGATGGGGAGTCATCGACTAATGTTGAAATAACTTCGGGTTTGCCCCAGGAAAATATGTTCGGACCCTTGTTGTTGGTGTTTTTATTAATAACCTTGCAGACAATGTTAATACACTCCTGGAAATGGAAAAAAGAACACATTGACACCGGTGTGTCAGACCCACCATACTTGCTCCGGACACTGCGAGAGGGCTGTACAAGCAATGATCACACGCACGGCACAGCGGACACACCAGGAACCGCGGTGTTGGCCGTCGAATGGCGCTAGCTGCGCAGCATTTGTGCACCGCCGCCGTCAGTGTCAGCCAGTTTGCCGTGGCATACGGAGCTCCATCGCAGTCTTTAACACTGGTAGCATGCCGCGACAGCGTGGACGTGAACCGTATGTGCAGTTGACGGACTTTGAGCGAGGGCGTATAGTGGACATACGGGAGGCCGGGTGGACGTACCGCCGAATTGCTCAACACGTGGGGCGTGAGGTCTCCACAGTACATTGATGTTGTCGCCAGTGGTCGGCGGAAGGTGCACGTGCCCGTCGACCAGGGACCGGACCGCAGCGACGCACGGATGCACGCCAAGACCGTAGGATCCTACGCAGTGCCGTAGGGGACCGCACCGCCACTTCCCAGCAAATTAGGGACACTGTTGCTCCTGGGGTATCGGCGAGGACGATTCGCAACCGTCTCCATGAAGCTGGGCTACGGTCCCGCACACCGTTAGGCCGTCTTCCGCTCACGCCCCAACATCGTGCAGCCCGCCTCCAGTGGTGTCGCGACAGGCGTGAATGGAGGGACGAATGGAGATGTGTCGTCTTCAGCGATGAGAGTCGCTTCTGCCTTGGTGCCAATGATGGTCGTATGCGTGTTTGGCGCCGTGCAGGTGAGCGCCACAATCAGGACTGCATACGACCGAGGCACACAGGGCCAACACCTGGCATCATGGTGTGGGGAGCGATCTCCTACACTGGCCGTACACCACTGGTGATCGTCGAGGGGACACTGAATAGTGCACGGTACATCCAAACCGTCATCGAACCCATCGTTCTACCATTCCTAGACCGGCAAGGGAACTTGCTGTTCCAACAGGACAATGCACGTCCGCACGTATCCCGTGCCACCCAACGTGCTCTAGAAGGTGTAAGTCAACTACCCTGGCCAGCAAGATCTCCGGATCTGTCCCCCATTGAGCATGTTTGGGACTGGATGAAGCGTCGTCTCACGCGGTCTGCACGTCCAGCACGAACGCTGGTCCAACTGAGGCGCCAGGTGGAAATGGCATGGCAAGCCGTTCCACAGGACTACATCCAGCATCTCTACGATCGTCTCCATGGGAAAATAGCAGCCTGCATTGCTGCGAAAGGTGGATATAGACTGTACTAGTGCCGACATTGTGCATGCTCTGTTGCCTGTGTCTATGTGCCTGTGGTTCTGTCAGTGTGATCATGTGATGTATCTGACCCCAGGAATGTGTCAATAAAGTTTCCCCTTCCTGGGACAATGAATTCACGGTGTTCTTATTTCAATTTCCAGGAGTGTAGTAACCTCAGACTTTTCGCACATGATGCATTTGTCTATAGTGAAGTACTATCTGAAAAAAGCTGCAGAAACGTTTAGTTGGATCCTGATAAGATTTCAAAGTGGTGAAAAAATTGGGAATCTGCTTTAAATGTTCAGTAACATTCAGTAGTGCTCTTCAGGAAAAGGAAGGAGTGTAGTATCCTATGATTACAGTATCAACGCGTCACAAACTCATACAATTTTTAGGGATATGAAGTGGAAAGGTCACATAGATTCGTTCGTAGGTAAAGGCTGTGGCAGACTGTGGTTCATTAGTAGAATACTGTGGAAATCAGTCTATAAAGGAAATTGCTTAAAAATTACTCGTGTCACCCATCCTAGAATATTACTCAAATGTGTGGAATCCGTACCAAATAGGACTGACGGGGACATTGAATGTATACAGAGAATGGTAACACGAATGGTCACAGGTTTGTTTGTTCCGTGGAAGAGTGTCAGGGAGGTGCTGAAGAAACTGAACTGGCAGACACTTGAAGAAAAACGCAAACTATCCCGAGAAAGCGTACTTACTAAATCTCAAGAACCAGATTTAAAAGAGATGAATCTAGGAATACAATAAAAACCCCTACGGTCCCGTAGGGATCGTGAGATACGATTAGATTAATTATAGCGCGCATAGAGGCATTTAAACAGCCATTCTTCCCGTGCTCCATACTTGAATGGAACGAGAGTAAACTCTACTAATTGGTGCAATGGGAAGTACCCTCTGCCACGCACTTCACTGTGGCTTGCGGAGTATGGATATAGATATAGATTACTTACCTGCGGAGTTTTTCTTGGTTGACTGAGCGAAGTCTCCCGGTTTGGTAATAACTATCTCGTATCCAGTCGCTTTCGCCACTAATTTAAGTGCCTTTTTACCGTGTTCAGTCGTGTGACCTCCATGAGTAATGTATTTGTAAGTCTCTATCAAAATATACATATATGAGACTGTAATCGACAGTGATTTAAGTAGAGTTGTGGTTAATCTATCGTAGCTTCTGGTCTACTCCACTGTGATTGCGAAGATAAGGTCGAATGACACCTATAGTAGGAGATGAACTCGATGCTTTAGGAACGGTCACGGCAACCACACCCCTGGAACGCGGCTTCACCTTTTCACGGCGGCCACGAACAGGAACTAGAATGCAAAAGAAAATAATTTCCGATTCTGCGTCTACATGAGCCTATTACATCACATCTTCCAGATTTATGGAGAAGAACAAGCTGAAGTGTTTCAAGAAAAGTGCAAAAAATGACGATAATGATGTATCACTTCAGTAATCTCGTGTGCGCCGGGTACTGACAGTCTGATCATAAGATTGATTCTGCATGATTTCACTTATTTTTACTCATAGTTCCGTTGTCGTACAAACAAACGCCGTGACATGCAGCGGAAACCAAAAATTAGGTACTGTATAGATATGCCACTACCCATAATCATTACGTATGAACAAGGCAAATACTTATTGAGTATAAACTGATATTACAAAGTGCAAGAGGACTTACAACTCAGTCTAAAACAATAATTAGTGTGGTGTTTGATACTGGACAGCTTGAATGCAAAAGTGATATCGAATGTGAAAAAGCGGCTTTATTCAGACGTATATATAGTTCTCTTCCATTTTGCTTTAACTACTTCATTGAAATCTTACACGTGCACTATGGAGACTGAATAACTGTCCAACACTATCAGGTCATTTGAAAAAGTTTTTTGCTCAAATAACAGATATTTGAGACAGAGGGAAATATAGCAGTCACGACATTGAAATTGGTGTGATTTTCTCCTGTTATATCGATATATTGTTTCTTACGATTAGAGTTTGAATATGTGATCATTCAAATGTCTCTCATGGTAAGACGCGCAGTTTTGTAAGCGAATGGCTCATACTCTAAGAACTGTTTTGTGCGGTTCTGAGCGTTCGAGGTCACACACGTGCCTTGTCAGGACAATAACTTGTAATAAAAGTTCTCGGACAGGAACATTTCGGTTTTTATGGAAACGTCACAGCAGACAGCTTCCGCTCGATGAATTAAAGTCCCTCGAACAGTGTACTCTTGGGGTCAGGGGGTGTTGGCTCAAAGTGTACAGATAACGGCTCATATGAGTCGGTTTTCCGTATACACCCTGTTTGAGACATCCATTGGGTTTTCAGCGGACGAGGACGGTAAAAAGCGGCAAGGCAACGTCTTTTTCATCCTACGATGTGGCCATGGATGCTACTGAGGTTTTCTAAGAGCTCTCTCAAGTTTTCACGCCTCTACGGCTAGACAACGAATGTGTCGCCGACATAGCTGAAAAAACAATTCGGCTTTTGCTGGAGCCGTATTCAAGGAGATATCCTCAAAGTTCTCCATGAGCAGGTTAGCTGTGGTTGGAGCTACGGCCTCCCCATCTGAACACAGACAGTCTGAACGGAATACTCTTTGCCGTACAAAATACAGGGTCTAGTGGGGAAAAATGCTGATGTTTTTATATGTGGTACCTTAATGGCTCTTAGCACTATGGGACTTAACGTCTATGGTCATCAGTCCCGTAGAACTACTTAAACCTAACTAACCTAAGGACAGCACACAACACCCAGTCATCACGAGGCAGAGAAAATCCCTGACCCCGCCGGGAATCGAACCCGGGAACCCGGGCGCGGGAAGCGAGAACGCTACCGCACGACCACGAGCTGCGGACAAAGGTACCTTAATACGTACAGACATCAATGTGTTTGTTTTTCCACTGCTTCGAACAGTCTTCCCACAAAACAAGCCACAAACTTTAAGACCAGATGTTTTCTGCACAGTCTTAACTGCATCACTAAGTGAACTACGCCTCTCATTATAGACCAACCATTTAGCATCCACGCCTCCCCACTTCAGCACCTCAACTGCTGCCCAGGAGAAAATAAGTGTTAATGGCTTGCTCTTGCCACATGTATTTAGAGGTACTGCCCCACCTAAAAACATACGACCAGTAATAGCTGTCAGTATTAGTCAGCAAATGAGGCAAACAACGGTTGCTCAGTACACAATCCTCGTCACCAATAGAAATATCTGCATTTATACACGTTACACCCTGTATAAATGACGTCAGGGTGTGCTTGAATTGATCCACCACTGTGCTACCACTTGACAGTGGACGAGGAATACTCAGCTGAAAACTCGTGGGTGTATAACCACTTGACACTGCTGGAAAACCGATAGCAATATAGTCACTGGTTTTCTAAATTTACACAATCTTGCGGGAACAGCATCACATCCCCATCTACGTTCCCCAAGCATCTAGAATAAACTTCCATATTTTTGTATGTCCATCCGTATGATTGTTGGTCTGCGGGACTTCGCCGTTCACTTATGTAGTAAAGTTGATGGTTTTAGACACAAAATCGCTTTTACAGTATTCTACGGAAGCCGTTTCATAGATGTTGGCCACTGATGGGATGCTGTATACGACTGGAGTACACTCCCTCAGCGTGAATTAAGACCCGCAGATGGTATATTGAGTTACCGAAACTGCTTGCAGTATAATAAAATAACATCAGAACGGCGGCTGCAGGTGTTTTATTTTATTACGTCAACTTCCACGTGGCTTTAACGACCATATGTGTGTCACTGAAATCGATCAAGGTCTGGTACAGACCTACGTGATTAGAGCTCCAAACGCTGGAGCGTTACTCCAGAATTCGCCTCATTACCACCTCTACAGAAGCATCGCGGTTTCACAGAATCCTTCCACAAATTATGCCTTCCATTCGCCTTCCCAAATACTGATTTTACGTGCTCGTCGCATTTCATATCGCTTGCTAGTAAGAGTTGCGTCTGGAGAGTTCAGAAAGTGGTCTCAGAAAATGGAGGAAAGAAAAGTTACAAACAAAATACCGTTACTGGCCTTCAAAGTAATCACCATTGGCTGCAACACACTTCTCACATCGGTTGTGAAGCTGTTGGGAACTGGCAGTAAATGGTTCTTCCGGAATCGCTCGTAGCGTCGAGGTCACGCGTTGTTCGATATCCACATCATTACAGGAGATGAGACCCGGTGCTACCAATACGATCCGGAGACAAAGCGGCAGTAAATGCCATGGTGCTCATCGTCTTTCCCGCCTCCCTTGGGTAGAAATTCATGATGCTGTCCAAAAGGGAGCTCAATATAATCTTAATCTTGGATCTTATCAACTGACTTTTTTGGAGCGGGGAAGACGATGAACACCATGCCATTGACTGTTCTTTTTAATTTTTTCTCTCTATTTTTCCCAGTCTCTCATGTTTCCCATGAAGATGTTCAATTTCTTGAGGTCTTCCACAATCTCCTTAAACCATTTGGTGTTCACTGTATTAGTTGTCACTATGTTAAAAATCTTCCTGGAGAGTCTGTTTTCGTTCATCCTATGTATGTGTCCGAAGAACTTCGCCCTTGTTTTCCTGATGTTGTTTGTAATCGTTTCTTTCTGTTTGTAGAGTTCTTTTGTCGGTGTCTTTATCCAGATCCCCTCTTTCTGAACCGGCCTGTAAATCTTTCTCAGTATTTTCCTCTGTTGTTTTTCCATCACCTTGATTATCGTTCTTCGGTTGATTACTTTGTTTCTGAAGCACACGAGGCCTCCGATAAGACTACTGTGCTATGGTTTCTTAATTTGGCTCTGACGGAAATTCTTCTTTCGTTGTAATGGTTCCATGTAAGTTTGCATGATTTTAGTAGTTTTTTGAGCCTTTCTTCATTGGATGTCGAGTTCAGTCCTGATTTCTGTATAACGTCCCCCAGGCATTTGCAACGTTCTACTTGTGTTATTTTTCAATAATTCGTTGCCAGTGGATGTCTGAGTTTTTTTAATTTGAGATTTGTAGTCCAGTTTTAGCTGAGGTTTCTGTAGTGTCTCTCGAGCTTCCTTGGCTTCTTTTCTGCTATTTGTTTTGATGGTTATATCATGAGTAAAAGCCAGGCATTTTATGGTTCAAATGGCTCTGAGGACTATGCGACTTAACTTCTGAGGTCATCAGTCGCCTAGAACTTAGAACTAATTAAACCTAACTAACCTAAGAACATCACACACATCCATGCCCGAGGCAGGATTCTAACCTGCGACCGTAGCGGTCGCTCGGCTCCAGACTGTAGCGCCTAGAACCGCACGGCCTCTCCGGCAGGCAGGCATTTTATGTTGACGGTTCCATCCTTGTGTCTCCCCATCTTTACCCCATTGACTCCATTGTCCCATGTCCTGATTAGTTTCTCCAAAACCGAGGTAAATAATATGGTTTACAGGCCATCTCGCTTTCTCACTCCTGTATTTATTTCAAATGGTTCCGAGATCTCTCCCATAAACTTCACTTTGGATGCTGTGCTTGTTAATGTTTCCTGGATTCGCTCTCTGTTCTTGTTGTCCACCTTTATTTCTTCTAGTGTGTTAAAGAGTGTCTCTCTATCTATGGAGTCACAGACCTTCTTGAAATCGACGAATGTTATTGTTGTGTTCCTGGACTTTCTTGTTGTCAGTATTATTCTCAGGCACCATATCTGTTTACTGCATGATCTTTCCTTTCTGAAACCTCCATTGTATTCTCCAGTCTGTGGATCTGTCGGAGGCTCTAGCTGATTGAACAGGGCTTTGGATAGAATTTTGTATGCCACAGGCAGTAGTGAAATTCCTCTATAGTTATCAGCATCTGTTTTGTCTCCTTTTATGTGGAAGTGGTGTAATGGGGCTGACTTCCATTGTTGTTGTACCTTTTCTGTTTCCCAGATATGTTCGATGATTCTGTGTATTTTGGGTGCATCCTTTTCGTGGTCTAATTTCCAGCTTACTGCAATCAGTTCATCTTCTCCTGTTGCCCTATTATTTTTCAATTTTTTTCACGTTATCCTCATGTGTCAGGGTTTTGTAATCGAGGTTAGGTTCTGTAGGCTTCTGTGGGCTCCTCGAACTTCAGAGTTTGCATCGGTTTGTCACAGTTCAGTTGTGTGCCAAAGTATTGCGCAAATATTTCACTGTGATTTTTCGGATTATGTCTTGACTTTTGAAGCATAAGTTCGGTGGTTGCTATTCTGTCATATTTTCTCTGAATGTCCTCTAAAAATTTCTTGTGTTGTTTTTGTTGAAATCTTCTTCTATCTCTTTCGATCTGTTGTTTTCGCAACCTCTTTTTTTCTCTATAGATTATTTTCGAAGTGTTCTTCTGTATACTGTTGAATTCTTCACTTTTTCGGATGTTCTATGACTTCTAAATTTTTTCCAGACTTTCACTTGTCTTCTATGCCTCTGTCATATGTCACGTTTCACGACCTATTTTTCCTTTTCCTCGGTGATTGCTCCAATTTTATAAGTTCATTTTTTTTTAGAGTTCTGTTCAATTGTTACTGTCAGTTTTCTTAATTTTTTTTTATTTCTTTTTTGGTTAATTTTAGGTACTCTTTGTGTGTGTTCTGAAAGTTCTTTTGGTTCTCTTAATTTGTATGTTGGGTATAAATTTCGCTTTAATTTGGAGTAGGTGATGATCGGATTCGAAAAATCCTTTCCTTGTTCTTACATTCATAATTTCACTGGTGTTTTCCGGAAATATTACAATGTGGTCTATCTGAAATTCTCCTAGAGCGTTGATGGGGGATTTCCTAGTTCGTAGTTTCTTCTATGGTTTCTGGAATTGCTTTGACACGATTTTGAGATCGAAATTCCTGCAGAAGTTTATCAGGTTCTCTCCATTTTTGTTTGTCCTCTCCTGGGCCGGGTGTTTTCCTGTTGTGTCTTTGAATTTTCTTTCCCTGGCTAATTGGTTATTAAAATTTCCTAGTAACATCAGCATGTAATATTAAGTTATATATTTTGTGAATAACGTTAGAAATATAAACACCATAATCCCAAAACTGTGTATACAGTGTATTACTAAGGAAACGTTTACCCGCTATCTGACAGAAACTAAAATGAACTCACTGCACTGACGATGGTGAAACTTCACCGAAACATTTATAGGAGTTAAAGAACAAAACTGTGCTTGATCAAGGCAGAACTCTATTTGCAGAATTATATATGGATGGCTATTTATTAACATTGTAGAGAACGTGGGATCGTTATCTGCTCGGACGGCGTTTTTATAGCAACTTACTCGTGACACAGGGAAGAGAACGGAATTAATGCTTTTCCTGCTAGTTTTGGTGTGAACAGCCTGAATGACTGACGGTCTTGTTTGCCATATCCATCCCAGAAACAAACCACAAAAATATGCTAACGGCGAATGTTCTGCTGGTATGCTATGTGGCGAAATGTAGTTTTCAATCTCGCTTAAATCTGTCAAATTGTTCAAATGGCTCTGAGCACTATGGGACTTAACATCTGAGGTCATCAGTCCCATAGAACTTAGAAGTACTTAAACCTAACGAACCTAAGGACATCACACACATCAATGCCCGAGGCAGGATTCGAACCTGCGACCGTAGCGGTCGCGCGGTTCCAGACTGAAGCCCCTAGAACCGCTCGGCCACAACGGCCGGCCTTAAATCTGTCAGTAGTGACCACACATATGTTAAGGTGCATTTATAAGGGCCATATTTTACAGCAACGTGGGACCACAGTAGAGTTGCCTTCAACATTACAGCAATGTGGATGCAATATACCCCAATATACAGTGAGTCTCGCGATAGCTGTCGGAACGGTCGCGCGCGTCCAAGTTTGCTCCGTCATCATCGGTTTTTACGCCAGTGTTTCATGATTTCTTGTTCGTTACGATCGTTTTCTGTGTTTTACAAGTATTGTTATTGTGTGTTAATTTGTCGTTTGCGTCGTCTTTGACGGCATTTGGGCTTTGTCCGAAGTTTCAGGGCTGCAGCATATCATGGCAAACTCCCCGAGGAAAAACATGGTGGTATTTTCCTTCGGCAAGGAAACTCGTCGAGTTCAATCATCAACAATACATGACTGGATTACCGAAGTAACTGGAATACTCTCTGATTCTGTGCATTCCTTGCAATTAGACTGTGATAATACCTTCATTTTCGTAAAATTTGTAGATCCGTTGATGGTAGATCGTTTTCTGGAAAAAATATGGTCGTGAGATGGATTTTGTACATCGAAATACGACAAAGAGTAAAGTATGAATAAAGAATGCTGATTCTACAATCAGGAATATGCACGTATTAAATTTACCTCTTGAGGTAGAAAATTCGAAAGTTAGAGAAACCCTCTCAAAGCATGGTGTGGTAAGGAAAATTGTTAATGAAAGATGGTCACCCAGTTTAAGCTACAATGTTTTAACGGCGTACGATCTGTAGAAATGGAAGTAAAGTGAACATTCAATTTCACATCTCTAGATGACCACAACGCCCATGTTATTTATACAATACAAGTCCCGATCTGTCATATTTATAATGAATCTGGTGACCTACGTCATGACTGCCGATATCGTGTTTTTGTTTTAAAAAATAATCTACGCAACGCCGGAAATTAACACTCAGTGACATCTGCAATGGAGAGACGTCTACAGACGTTAAAGTAACCTCTGGCGTGCCACAGGGGAGTGTTATGGGACCATTGCTTTTCACAATATATATAAATGACCTAGTAGATAGTGTCGGAAGTTCCATGCGGCTTTTCGCGGATGATGCTGTAGTATACAGAGAAGTTGCAGCATTAGAAAATTGTAGCGAAATGCAGGAAGATCTGCAGCGGATAGGCACTTGGTGCAGGGAGTGGCAACTGACCCTTAACATAGACAAATGTAATGTATTGCGAATACATAGAAAGAAGGATCCTTTATTGTATGATTATATGATAGCGGAACAAACACTGGTAGCAGTTACTTCTGTAAAATATCTGGGAGTATGCGTGCGGAACGATTTGAAGTGGAATGATCATATAAAATTAATTGTTGGTAAGGCGGGTACCAGGTTGAGATTCATTGGGAGAGTGCTTAGAAAATGTAGTTCATCAACAAAGGAGGTGGCTTACAAAACACTCGTTCGACCTATACTTGAGTATTGCTCATCAGTGTGGGATCCGTACCAGATCGGTCTGACGGAGGAGATAGAGAAGATCCAAAGAAGAGCGGCGCGTTTCGTCACAGGGTTATTTGGTAACCGTGATAGCGTTACGGAGATGTTTAATAAACTCAAGTGACATACTCTGCAAGAGAGGCGCTCTGCATCGTGGTGTAGCTTGCTCGCCAGGTTTCGAGAGGGTGCGTTTCTGGATGAGGTATCGAGTATATTGCTTCCCCCTACTTATACCTCCCGAGGAGATCACGAATGTAAAATTAGAGAGATTAGAGCGCGCACGGAGGCTTTCAGACAGTCGTTCTTCCCGCGAACCATACGCGACTGGAACAGGAAAGGGAGGTAATGACAGTGGCACGTAAAGTGCCCTCCGCCACACACCGTTGGGTGGCTTGCGGAGTATAAATGTAGATGTAGATGTAGATGTTACCAAACGGTAACACAATTGAACCGGCGACTCAAATGAATTCAACTAGCATTTCCGATACTGCTGTCATTGGCATTAATGAATTTCTACCTCTACCATTTCTAAGTAACGCTGAACAATCACCCCATGAAAGCGAGCTTACAAAGAAGAAGCGACTGCTTGACCGTGCTAATGATCAGTCTGATGAGGAATCTTCTTGCAAGTCTCGTGGGACGAGAAAGCCTGCTGCTACGGTCACAGATTCGAATCCTGCCTCGGGCTTGGATGTGTGTGATGTCCTTAGGTTAGTTAGGTTTAAGTAATTGTAAGTTTAGGGGACTGATGACCTCAGATGTTAAGTTCCATAGTGTTTAGAGCCATTTGAACCATTTGAAAGAGGAAGCCAAAACCATGTAATGAAGAAACAGTAGAAGGTGAGGGACCGCAAGTCGATGTGGCGACACCCTCAGAAAAAGATACAGTGTTGTCAGCAACAGGAAGTGTCTCTGCTGGTAGCGGAGCACACGAAAGTTCGCATGAAACTGCTATGCGAACAACCAAACTACACTCAAGCGCCAAAGAAATTGGTATAGGCACGCGTATTCAAATACAGAGATATGTAAACAGGCACAATACGGCGCTGCGATCGGCAACGCCTATAGAAGACAACAAGTGTCCGTCACACTTGTTAAATCGGTTACCGCTGCTATAATGACAGGTTATCAAGACTTAAGTGAGTTTGAACGTGGTGTTATAGTCGGAGAACGATCGATGGGATACAGCATCTCCGAGGTAGCAATGAAATGGGGATTTTCCCATACGACCATTTCACGAGTGTACCGTGAACATCAAATTTCCGACATCGCTGCGGCCGGAAAAAGATCCTGCAAGAACGGGACCAACGACGACTAAAGAGAATCGTTTAGCGTGACAGAAGTGGAACCTTCCCGCCAACTGATGCAGATTTCAATGCTGGGCCATCAACAAGTGTCAGCGTGCGAACCATTCAACGAAACATCATCGATATGGGCTTTCGGAGCCGAAGGCTCACTCATGTACCCTTGATGGCTGCACGACACCAAGTCTTACGCCTCGCCTGGACCCATCAACACCGACATTGGGCTGTTGATGACTAGAAATATGGTGCCTGGTAGGACGAGTCTCGTTTCAAAGTGTATCGAGCGGATAGACATATACGGGTATGGACACAACCTCTAATGTCCGCAGCTCGTGGTCGTGCGGTAGCGTTCTCGCTTCCCGCGCCCGGGTTCCCGGGTTCGATTCCCGGCGGGGTCAGGGATTTTCTCTGCCTCGTGATGACTGGGTGTTGTGTGATGTCCTTAGGTTAGTTAGGTTTAAGTAGTTCTAAGTTCTAGGGGACTGATGACCATAGATGTTAAGTCCCATAGTGCTCAGAGCCATTTTGAACACAACCTCATGAATCCATGCACCCCACATATCAGCAGGGGACTCTTCAAAGTGGTGAAGGCTCTGTAATGGTGTGGAAAGTGTGCAGTTGGAGTGATATTGGACCCCTGATACGTCTAAAAAAAAGTTCAAATGGCTCTGAGCACTATGAGACTTAACATCTATGGTCATCAGTCCCCTAGAACTTAGAACTACTTAAACCTAACTAACCTAAGGACATCACACAACACTCAGTCATCACGAGGCAGAGAAAATCCCTGACCCCACCGGGAATCGAACCCGGGAACCCGGGCGTGCGAAGCGAGAACGCTACCGCACGACCACGAGCTGCGGACCCTGATACGTCTAAATACAACTCTGACAGGTGACACGTACGTAAGTATCCTGTCTGATCACCTGCATCCATTCGTGTCCATTGCGCATTTGGACGGACTTTGGAAATTCCCGCAGGACAATGCGACACCCCACACATCCAGAATTGCTACAAAGTGGCTCCAGGAACACTCTCCTGAGTTTACACACTTCCGCTGGCCACCAAACTCCCCAGACAAGATCATTATGAGCATATATGGGATGCCTTGCAATGTGCTGTTCAGAAGAAATCTCCAGCCCGTCGTATTTTTACGGATTTGTGGACAGCCTTGCCAGATTCATGCTGTCAATTCCCTCCAGCAATACTTCAGACAATAGTCGAGTCTATACCACGTTGTGGTGCGGCACTTCTGCGTGCTCGCGGGGTCCCTACACGATATTAGGCAGGTGTAACAGATTCTTTGGCTCTTCAGTGTAGATGCACAGCAGAGCACGGTTAGCACGAGGAAGTCTAGGAAGTCCCTAGCAAACAGATCGCTGACTCCGACGTTCGACAAAACGCCGAAGGAGGAAGTCAGCAAGTGATAGTGCCCAGCCAGCAAGCTGTCATAACAGCAAACACATCGGTACCAAATATTGGCAGCTCGAAGGCTACCACCGAGCGAGGTGGCGCAGTGGTTAGCACACTGGACTCGCATTCGGAAGGACGACGGTTCAATCCCGCGTCCGGCCATCCTGATTTAGGTTTTCCGTGATTTCCCTATATCACTTCAGGCAAATGCTGGGATGGTTCCTTTGAAAGGGCACGGCCGATTTCCTTCCCCATCCTTCCCTAACCCGAGCTTGTGCTCCGTCTCTAATGACCTCGTTGTCGATGGGACGTTAAACACTAATCTCCTCCTCCCTCGAAGGCTACCACCGGTCTTCAAGGACCGAATCTTGTCGTCTCGCGTCAACAAGGAAAACTCGAATCAGACAAAGCAGAAAACAAGAAACGAAACGTCAAATACGATATCATGAGGGAAGGAACTGACGAGGAGAGAGCAGACGAATTAAGCGATACCTAACACTGCGCTGTAAAGGGTTAAAGGAAAAACTTCGGATCACGCGACTTGTTCAAAAAGAAGTGGATTTACATAGGCAATCCGATAAACTACTAAGTGTATAGTGTGAGAAGATCCACACTGTTTTCCATGAGGCAACTGCATGCAGTTGTAGTTAAACTGATCGTGACTGGAAACGGCTATCCCCCAGTATTCCATTGCTACAGTAAACATGAATAAAAGACGCTTACCATTGAAACTGACAGCATCAAAATATTTTCCATCTGAATCTAGAACAGAAATTGCCTTATTGCAAGAAGTCGCGGTACCGGAATTCAAAATCGAATGTTATTTCGGAATTGTTAATATAGACCCTATCATCTGCAAACGTAGGAACAGTTTTTTTTGTTTTTTTTTAAATCAGAGACGACATTCCAGTAAGCGAAATGGAAAGTACAGAATCCGGAAGAGCCATAGAGATCAAAATTTTCGATGTCACGGTCTTAATGTATTTGCTCCATCAGGAAATTCCCATAGGCTGGATACAGCAAATTTTTTTATAGATCAACTCTTTTATTTATTGAGGGAAAGTCGATGTAACCTCACAATCGGTGGTTACTTCAACTGTGTTTTAAACTGTAATGATCTGCAACCTAATTTTAATTACTCATCTGAGTTAAAATACCTAGCAACCGATCTACAACCAAAACATGCTTTGGGAGTTAAACACCGAGCATTCGTCGAGTATACATGTAGTAGACTCGATAGGATCCATGTGTCACGACCCTTGAAGAAAGTTTTACTTAAGACGGAACAGTTCTAGTGTATTTTAGTGACCATTGCAGCCTTTTAGTTTGTATTAATGTAAGTCTGCAACAGACGCGTCTTGTTAGAAATGAGTGGAATTTCAATAGCTCTATTTTAAAAGAAAAGGGTCTAGAACGATCGATAACGGAAGTATCTACGCGCAGCTGACAGGCACCCAAGCGTCATCGATTGTGGAGAAAAACAACCAGACCTAAACTAAGACGAGTTCTCATACAATACAGCGCTGAACGATCCAGGGAGATGAAAAATGCTATAGAGAATTATTACAAAGTGTTAACAGACCTATCCGAACAACACTTTTGCCAGCATTCTCAAAAATTTTAGAAAAAGTAATGTACAGGCAGCTTCTCAACCATTCGACCACAAATAACATATTATCAAGAACACAGTTTGGATTTCTGAAGGGTGCTGATATCGAAAAGGCTATTTACACCTTCAGTGAAAATGTACTTAATTCATTAAATAACAAGTTACAAGCAGCAGGTATTTTCTGTGATCTGTCAAAGTCATTCGATTGTGTGAACCACAACATCCTTTTAAATAAATTAGAATTCTATGGTGTCACGGACAGTGCTGCAAAATGGTTCAAGTCATACCTCGTTAAAAGGAAACAAAGGGTGTCAGTGCAAGGGACTAGTGAATTAAGTCATCAGTCATCATCAGAATGAGAAGAAATTACATGTGGTGTCCCACAGGGATCCATCTTAGGGCCATTGCTTTTTCTTGTGCACATTAATGATCTCTCATCAGTTACACTGCCAGAAGCAGATTTCGTTTTGTTTGCAGATGACACAAGTATTGAAATAAATAGTATGTCGAGTGTAGTACTAGAAAGATCTGCTAATGATATTTTCATGGACATTAATAAATGGTTTAAAGCCAACTCAGTGACATTAAACTTCGAAAAGACTCACTACATGCAATTCAGAACCTGTAAGAGGTTTCCACCCAGCATATGCATAAAGTATGAAGAAGAGCAGATAGAAGAGGTTGACAGCCTTAAATTCCTGGAATTACAACTTGATAATAAATTCAGTTGGGAGGAGCACACCACAGAACTGTAGAAACGCCTTAACAAATCTGTATTTGCAATTCGAGTGTTAGAAGACATAGGCGACATAAAAATGAAAAAGCTTGCATACTTTGCCTACTTTCATTCCATAATGTCATATGGTATAATATTTTGGGGTAACTCTTCAAGTCAAACAAAAGTTTTCAGAGTCCAAAAGTGTGTAATACGTATTATTTGTGGAATAAATTCACGGACGTCCTGTAGAAACCTCTTCAAAGAACTGGGTATACTACGAGGGTTGTTTTTTAAGTAAGGGCCGTTTTTATTTTTAAAATAGATACAAATACTTTGTAAAAAAACTTTTATTTTCTGATTCTACACTCTTTTACCTATTTTTCTACATAGTTGCCTTGTTTATTTAAGCACTTGTCATACCGTACAACTAAGTTTTTAATTCCCTCTTCAAAGAATTCGGCCGCCTGCTCCGACAGCCAAGAGTTCACGGCCGCTTTCACTTCATCGTCGTCATTGAAGCGCTGCCCGCCAAGATGGTGTTTCAGGTACCGGAAAAGGTGAAAATCGCTAGGAGCAAGGTCGGGGCTGTATGGTGCATGGTCCAAAACTTCCCAGCCAAAAGAATCAATCAAATCCCGAGTCTTTTGAGAGGTGTGATGCCGAGCGTTATCGTGTAGGAGCAAAACTCCTTTTGTCAGCATGCCGCGCCTTTTGTTTTGAATTGCTCTGCGGAGCTTCTTTAGAGTTGCACAGTAGGCATCTGAGTTGATTGTCGTTCCTCGTGGCATGAAGTCCACTAGCAAAACACTGCGCCGGTCCCAGAACACAGTTGCCATAATCTTGCACTTTGACAGCGTCTGTTTGGCTTTGACCTTGACGGGTGAGGTTGTGTGTCGCCATTCCATCGATTGTCGCTTGCTTTCGGGAGTGATATGGGATACCCATGTTTCATCTCCAGTGACAATTTGACTCAACATGTCATCCCCTTCTTCCTCGTAACGAATCAAAAAGTCCAATGATGTGGCAAATCTCTTCTCTTTGTGGTCCTCTGTGAGGAGTCTGGGTACCCACCGAGAACACAGTTTCTTAAAGTTTAGGTTTTCAGACACAATTTTGTACAAAACCGATCTTGAAACTTGTGGAAATTCCAAAGAAAGAGTGGAAATTGTGAATGTTCTGTCCTCACAAATCTTTGTTTCGACTGCAGCCACCAAATCATCAGTGATCACAGAGGGCCGGCCTGAGCGTTCTTCGTCATGGAAGTTTTGACGGCCATTTTTAAACTCTCTAACCCATTGACGCACTTTACTTTCACTCATTGCATTCAAGCCATAAACTTCTGTTAACTGACGATGAATTTCTGCAGCTGATAGGCTTCTCGCGGTCAAAAAACGTATCACTGACCGTATCTCACACGCGGCAGGCGATTCAATAATCGTAAACATTATAAAGTAGCACAGCGATGCGTACACGTCAGCTACAGAGCTGCAACTTGCATCAGTGTGAACGGGAAGGATGCCGGCAAGTGGCGCGGTGGCTTGTTGCGGCGTCCGCGCCAACTACGGCACTATACGCGCGAACGGCCCTAACTTAAAAAAACAACCCTCGTAACTACTGCCTCTCAGTATATTTATTCCTTAACGAAATTTGTCCTAAATAATATATCTCTTTTTCCAACAAACAGCTCTATTCATACATACAATACCAGGAACAAAAATTATCTGCACAAGGACTTAAAAGCACTTACGTTAGTTCAAAAAGGGGTCCACTACTCAGGAACACTCATCTTCAATAATTTGCCAGCAAACATAAAAAATTTAGTTACAAATAAAGATCAGTTTTAAAGGAGCCTGAAAGACTTACTAGTGGCCAACTCCTACTCCATTGACGAATTTTTTAATAGAAACAAATGATGTAGTGTATATATTCATACTATTAGTATTGTTATTTCAGCTTTAAAAAAAATGACATGTTCCACATCCACGAGGATCTCCACAACACGGATCTATGGAACGAAAAATTAATCTAATCTAATCTAATCTAAGTGAACGGGGCCAGCATTAGGCTGTCTGACATCAAGAAAATCGAAGCAAAATCGTTAACTATTAAGAGACAGCAAATGGAAGGCCTCAAAATTAAATCGAAGGCCTAGTCAATCTCACAGGATAAAACACCATCCTTGTACCACCTTCTGCGACACACCAAGAGCAGACGTAGAACTTTTCATTGACGAGGTCTAAGCACTTAATGATACAAGACTTAGCCTACATCCTAAAAGGATATACTCGATGAAGATTAGAGATATTATGACAACTTATACTCTGCCAACCAAACTGACGAAGAAGCTGTTGAGGATTTCGCAAAACTTTTAGTCCCGCAGTCATCGGAAATAGATAATGACGAGATCCTGTCAGTAATTACCAACGAAGAGATGCAAGAGACAATATCTAGCTCACCCCTGAAAACAGCACCGGCACCAGACGGTCTCACATAGATGCCCGTTACTGGTCTTAATTGAATCATAAGGCAACATGCTTATCAAATGAGGTCATAAATGGAAAAATGTTCCCCAGTGAATTGAAGGAAGCCAAAATACGAGTAGTATTGATTCTCAAGTGTAAAGGCAAACACAATATAAAGAGCTTTCGACCTATTTCGCTCTTGAATTCTGATAATAATAATTTGTAGGATAATAAAGAAGACTTTCGTCTTTCGGCTTAAAAAAAAAAAAAAAAAAAACAGTCTGCACCAGTCATGTGCTGCAAACAGAACCATTTGCCAAAACGTGTCAGAGTATAGAGACATCATTGCAGTTACCTCATTGACCAATATAAAATGTGCCCTGTTGTTTTTCGATTTCCACAAAGTTTTTGACCAAGCTGATCATAAATTCCTTCTTCAAACAATGAAAACAATGACCTTTCGTCCACGGATTAATGACATAATGAACAACATTGTAACCAGCATAATTGCTAAGATAGCAGTCAATGGTCAAACAACAAAGCCCATACAGATAAGACGATGCGTTCTTGAAGGTTGCCCTCTGCCTATTCTTTTGTATGCTATCTCCTTAGAGCCCTTTTTAAGCAACGTTCATGCCAGCCTAACGGGCTTAACATTAAACATTGAAAAAACAGTAAGAAGGGCTTATGCTGACGACGTGGGCGTTGTACTGGAAAAAAAGGATGAGGCATTTTCATTGGAAAGAATCTTTAAAAAATACTCTCTAGCATCGGGTGCAAAAACAAATGAAAACAAAAGTCAAGTATTAAATCTGAGGGCTCTGGATCGGATAAGACTGGAATGGGCAAAAACAGACATAAAACCCTAGGGACAACTCTAATGATACGCCCGATGAAAACGATCGCCGTTAACTGCAAAGAAGCAGTGGCGAAAATCCATGGAGCTGTAACAGTAAACTTACAATGTACTATGTTGCAGGTGCAAGGGATTAAATTTATCAACTTCTGCATTCTGCTTACTATACGGCATAGGTTCATATAACTGATTCGCCTAGATGGGCAATGGATCCACCTCCTTCAGTGCGGATGCACAAGTACGTCCGACCTCCTGCTAGAATTTCTGAGCAGCGAGCATGGAAGAAATAGACAGAGACTGTGGGTAGGTGGCGCTCGAGAGGAATGTGGTTTGGCCGTGAGGCGTGTCGAGATAGTCCGCGCAGTTGCGAGACCACTGTGTTGCTAGTAGACCCCGTCGCGCACGCACTTCCACGCCGCTCCGCTTCGTCTCGCTACCGCTCACGTCATGGCCCGCACAAAGCAAACGGTCCGCAAGTCCACCAGCGGAAAGGCGCTGCGATTAAAAAAATGGCGCAGTGGTTAACGCACCTGCTCAGTAAGCAAGATATCCCTCATTTCGAATCCTGGTCCGGTATACATTTTCGCTGGTCGCCGCTGATTCCGCATAATGTCTCGATGCAGCTGACATCAGTACTCCCTTCCCTTTTCTTTCCTGTCTTCCTCACCTCTAACTTCAGTTTACATATAATATAACAAATTACTTATGATGGGGAAATGTTTTCCTAGCAGATGTGAAAATAGTTACACTGGACACCAGGAATGGGAGTCTGGGTTTAGAAGACATGCTAAGCAAAGCGTGTGCACTTTTCCTCAAAAGGAGTTCTATAACACTTATAAGAAACTGAGAAAGAATCACGTTCAGGCTCTTCGAAGCAGTTAAGCCAGAAAGCCTCTAATCACTGACTGATGCAAGATGGATAAATGGCCTAATTGGCTCAAATGGCTCTGAGCACTATGCGACTTAACTTCTGAGGTCATCAGTCGCCTAGAACTTAGAACTAATTAAACATAACTAACCTAAGAACATCACACACATCCATGCCCGAGGCAGGATTCGAACCTGCGACCGTAGCGGTTGCTCGGCTCCAGACTGTAGCGCCTAGAACCGCACGGCCACTCCGGCCGGCAAATGGCCTAATTATTTTTGAAAACATTACTGGAGATATCAGTGATCCAAATATAACCTTTGAAAATAGCTATAACAGTCTAGATTGCAAGGCTCACAATGGAGTATCGTCAATCAGCGGTTCCTGCTCCATACAGCCACTATCCATCAAAATGACTGTAGGTCTGAAGATCACCATGCGATGATCGAAACCCGGTCACCTTTCAATAAACGACCCTTGCGATATAGACGGTTATAATTATTTTCAAAGGACAAATGGCCGAATACAACATGTGCGAATCTTATAAATCTTTGTAACTTACCCTAGTGACAAAGTCTGATGCTCTCAAAATATGACTTTAGGATCATTATCCGCGAGAGGAAGAAAACTGAGGGGAGAAGTAAAATAGAAAAAAATTAACATTTTAACTGGGATGCTATATGCAAAATATAAGTTTTGTCGGACTATCTTCTGACGTATTTTCTGCATGGTGCCAGACAGTGAATAACTTCATCAGTATAAACGACAGACTATGTGCAATTGGCTTAAACCCAATGCACCTTTGTGCCATTTGCAATCTAGTGGACACCGCCATACACAGATTTACCTGTAGCGGTAATATAAATAACTGGAATTGGATCAGCCAAAAAATAGCCTTCCTTACCAGATCCTCAACGGAATATATAATGCTTATGTCAATCTGCAGACCGCAAGAGGCATATTTTCTGAAATTCAAAAACAATGCTATACGCTGGTTACTGCGGAAATACGTCAGCTGCGTCGTCAACAACTTAAGATCTACCAACGATAATGACTTTCGCGAAAGACGCAAAGTGAAAACGATCAAATCAGTAACCTAGCAGCGTATGCCGTATGCTGCTTGAGAGACGTGAAACCGTCATACTGGGAAGAGCCACTGCTTTAAGTTGCAGGTATTCGAGTAATTTGCGAAACTGCACGCTGCACATGTACAGACCATAAAAGGAAATATGGTAACACGTTGAAAATTGTATTTGAAAGAATGGGTGTAGGATATAAATGAGGTAACGAAGTGCCTGTAAACAAATAGACCAAAACGACTAGTGAAAAGTACCCTGATCTTTAATGTAAATATTATTTTTTCATTTTTAAAATCTGTAGTTTGCTTTTAAAGGAAGAAATACACTCCTGGAAATGGAAAAAAGAACACATTGACACCGGTGTGTCAGACCCACCATACTTGTTCCGGACACTGCGAGAGGGCTGTACAAGCAATGATCACACGCACGGCACAGCGGACACACCAGGAACCGCGGTGTTGGCCGTCGAATGGCGCTAGCTGCGCAGCATTTGTGCACCGCCGCCGTCAGTGTCAGCCAGTTTGCCGTGGCATACGGAGCTCCATCGCAGTCTTTAACACTGGTAGCATGCCGCGACAGCGTGGACGTGAACCGTATGTGCAGTTGACGGACTTTGAGCGAGGGCGTATAGTGGGCATGCAGGAGGCCGGGTGGACGTACCGCCGAATTGCTCAACACGTGGGGCGTGAGGTCTCCACAGTACATCGATATTGTCGCCAGTGGTCGGCGGAAGGTGCACGTGCCCGTCGACCTGGGACCGGACCGCAGCGACGCACGGATGCACGCCAAGACCGTAGGATCCTACGCAGTGCCGTAGGGGACCGCACCGCCACTTCCCAACAAATTAGGGACACTGTTGCTCCTGGGGTATCGGCGAGGACCATTCGCAACCGTCTCCATGAAGCTGGGCTACGGTCCCGCACACCGTTAGGCCGTCTTCCGCTCACGCCCCAACATCGTGCAGCCCGCCTCCAGTGGTGTCGCGACAGGCGTGAATGGAGGGACGAATGGAGACGTGTCGTCTTCAGCGATGAGAGTCGCTTCTGCCTTGGTGCCAATGATGGTCGTATGCGTGTTTGGCGCCGTGCAGGTGAGCGCCACAATCAGGACTGCATACGACCAAGGCACACAGGGCCAACACCCGGCATCATGGTGTGGGGAGCGATCTCCTACACTGGCCGTACACCACTGCTGATCGTCGAGGAGACACTGAATAGTGCACGGTACATCCAAACCGTCATCGAACCCATCGTTCTACCATTCCTAGACCGGCAAGGGAACTTGCTGTTCCAACAGGACAATGCACGTCCGCATGTATCCCATGCCACCCAACGTGCTCTAGAAGGTGTAAGTCAACTATCCTGGCCAGCAAGATCTCCGGATCTGTCCCCCATTGAGCATGTTTGGGACTGGATGAAGCGTCGTCTCACGCGGTCTGCACGTCCAGTACGAACGCTGGTCCAACTGAGGCGCCAGGTGGAAATGGCATGGCAAGCCGTTCCACAGGACTACATCCAGCATCTCTACGATCGTCTCCATGGGAGAATAGCAGCCTGCATTGCTGCGAAAGGTGGATATACACTGTACTAGTGCCGACATTGTGCATGCTCTGTTGCCTGTGTCTATGTGCCTGTGGTTCTGTCAGTGTGATCATGTGATGTATCTGACCCCAGGAATGTGTCAATAAAGTTTCCCCTTCCTGGGACAATGAATTCACGGTGTTCTTATTTCAATTTCCAGGAGTGTATTATGGAGTGCTACAAGCGGTGTACAACTTTCTCTATTCGTTTCACTTTCCAAGAATGTTGTTGAAAGAATATTTTTATTTCAAGAACAACAGTATATTGTTTACCTTTTGTTCAACATTTATTTACATAATACTTTATTAGTTTTTTACACATGTGGTTACTAGAAGGAAAAAAAATCTCTACTTTCTTCCATAAAGAAGTGAGGGGGGAAAAGGCTAAGATGACGAAAAAATTATAAAAAATGAATAAGTAAAAAATATAAAAAATAAAAATAAAAAAGCGAAGAGCTGAAACTTCCGTTGTCTGGAAAAAACACAAAAAATATACAGAATGAAGGAAAGTTTTTATGTGCATTCAAGAGAAAAATGTATTAACGATTCGGTGACAGGTATGGGGGAGGGATTATTGCCGGGCCTCAATTTCGTTGTCTCCGCCAGCTGACTGATTTAAAAAGGAAATAAATAAAATTAATAAAAACAAAGTAGTGCAGTAGGCAGTACGTAAGTCTCATCATCTTAAGTTCGGGAGTTCGAACCTCACCTGGAGAATTTAATATGCTGTAGGTCATGACTGAATTAACGGCGTTGCTGTTGCTAGGAAACGTCGTTTGTTATCCACAAGGCTTCCACGCCTCAGCATGAAAATGTTTACCTCCAGTTATTACTACTTATAATGTTGCTTTTCCTCCTACCTCAGAAAAAAATGAAGCCAAAAGCAATTGTTTGAGAATTTTAAGGTGCACGCCCTGCTAGTCAGTGCGAGCAAAGATGCTCGCAAACAGAGAAGAGCGGAAAAATAAGTTTCGAATCCTGGCAAGTTCGGCCTTTTGTTTGTTGGCGGCGCGTGGGCAACGGATTCCGTACCAATCAATTCTAGCATGTTTATCTGTCACTTATCACTTCTTTCACCTCTTGCAATGTTTGCTGATGTGCAAAACGCTGAGTTGCACTGTGGTTCGGAATCTACGTTAAACTGTAAAACATATAAAAAAATAAAAATTAAAATAGACGATGAGCTGAAACTTCCGTTATCTGAAAAAAATCACAAAAAATATACACGAGGAGGAAAAGTTTGTACGTGCATTCAAGAGAAAAATGTATTAACGATTCGGTGAAAGGTATAGGGGAAAGATAATGAGCCAGGCTTCAATTTTGCGTATACTCATGGTACTCCGACCGAAGCGCCATGACCCCAGGTGCAATGTTGTGGTCGACTAATAAGTCCCCCTATAATTGGCTGCGTAAGTCAGTTCAAAGGTCGGAGGAAGGCAACGGCATACCATCCACCACAAGACTAATCTTAATAAAGCAATGTGGAGTTTAAAACAATTTTCGGATTGATGATTGCTTTACTTTTTATATCCGTCTGTCCTGGCAATATTGATGATGGAGCAGGAAGTTGCTGGTAATTGCCTAGGTTGGCCGAGGTATTTGGCGTTGTTGTCCGCCCGGGATGGAGTACGTTTCATATGACTGGATCTATGGCTATACACGCTGCCCTCCTACTTTCACCCTTGATTCATTTTTCTCACGTTGACAATATTCGGCGTTGCCGAGTCCCTTGAAACAGTGTGATTTCGCTGGAGTTGGAAAGTTTGTGTAGAGGCACTCGATGTTTTGTTTTTCTACAGGAATGGAGAAGTGAATAAACGAGAGAAACATGAATGTCATAAATGCAGTACATTGACGGCCAGAAGGATGCATGCAGTTTGAAAAAGGACAGTTGACAAGTTGTTGCCGGTGAGGACGGAATCGCGCGTGACGGAATCTACACACATCAAAAAAAATTTTGCGTCACCTCGGTTCCGAGAGTTCCGGAAACTGTAGAGAAAATTGGAATATAGATCAACATAAACATCATTTCCGCTCTTTTTATTGTTCATGAAAACCAGACATTGCATGTTGTACCACCATACAGCGAGAACTTCAGGGGTGGTGGTCCAGATTGCTGTACACACCGGTACCTCTAATACCCAGTAGCACATCCTCTTGCATTGATGGATCCCTATATTCTTCGTGGCATACTATCCACAAGTTCATCAAAGCACTGTTGGTCCAGATTGTCCCACTCCTCAATGGCGATTCGGCGTAGATCCCTCAGAGTGGTTGGTGGGTCACGTCGTCCATACACAGCCCTTTCCAATCTATCCCAGGCATGTTCGATATGGTTCATGTCTGGAGAACATGCTGGCCACTCTAGTCGAGCGATGTCGTTATCCTGAAGGAAGTCATTCACAAGATGAGCCCGATTTGGGGGGGGGGGGGGGGGCGAATTGTTTTCCATGAAGACGAATGCCTCGCCAATGTTGCACTAACGGTCGGAGGATGGCATTCACGTATCGTACAGCCGTTACGGCGCCTTCCATGGCAACCAGAGGCATACGTCGGCTCCACATAATGCCACCCGAATATAGCAGGGAACCTCCACCTTGCTGCACTCGCTGGACAGTGTGTCTAAGGCGTTCAGCCTGACCGGGTTGCCCTCCAAATACGTTTCCGACGATTGTCTGGTTGAAGGCATATGCGACACTCATCGGTGAAGAGAACTTGATGCCAATCCTGAGCAGTCCATTCGGCATATTGTTGGGCCCATCTGTACCACGCTGCATGGTGTCGTGGTTGCAAAGACGGACCTCGCCATGGACATCGGGAGTGAAGTTGCGCATCATGCAGCCTATTGCGCACAGTTTGTTGAGTCGTAAAGTGACGTCCTGTGGCTGTACGAAAAGCATTATTCATCATGGTGGCGTTGCTGTCACGGTTCGTCCTAGCCATAATCCGTAGGTAACGGTCATCCACTGCAGGTAGCCCTTGGGCGGCCTGAGCGAAGCTTGTCATCGACAGTTCCTGTCTCTCTGTATCTCCTCCATGTCCGAACAACATCGCTTTGGTTCGCTTCGAGACGCCTGGATACTTCCCTTGTTGAGAGCCCTTCCTGGCGCAAAGTAACAATGTGGACGCGATCAAACCGCGCTATTGACCGTCTAGGCGTAGCTGAACTACAGACTACACAAGCCGTGTACCTCCTTCCTGGTGTAATGACTGGAACTGATCGGCTGCCGTACCCCCTCCGTCCAATAGGCGCTGCTCATGCATGGTTGTTTACATCTTTGGACGGATTTAGTGACGTCTCTGAACAGTCAAAGGGACTGTGTCTGTGATACAATATCCACAGTCAACGTCTATCTTCAGGAGTTCTGGGAACCGGGGTGATGCAAAACTTTTTTTGATGTGTGTATAAAAATTGCCAAAACAAGTAGTAATTGAGTTGTCGCTGCTAGCGTCGTACAAGAATAAAATGTAGAGCAGTGAGACATAGCTGTATTCTGCGTAAGTTGTAGATTTGTAAATATTCTGTGAACTTCGTTACATCGGGTCTGCGCTCATCAGCAGCAGTTTGTCAACTGTGCTTTTTTCGATTACGCTCTTTGTAAACATTACTTCCGATGTTCCAGTAACTCTCGTTGTAAATGTATTGAAGTCATGAAACTCATAATCCTTTCTTAATTAAGTAGTAACATAAACGTCTTGTAGTTATTTCAAACGTACCTTAACCAATTAGTTAAGTCATTCTACCAAAATGGCGCAAACTTTTCATACTAAGGGGCATATCGATGAGAAGTCTTTTAAACGCGTACATCAAACTTCTCTAAGAATCATCAGCAGCCAAAAGCCAAAAGGTGCTTGTCACTTTGGTACAGTCTCTCATACTGATACTGGTCTTACCAGTTCCCTGACAAATTGTCTTCACAATATATTCAAAATTTTGGTGAATATCTGGAAAAATATTGTACCCAACATCCGCTCACGAGCTGAAGTTTCTGAAGCAGTTGGCTTACTTAAAAATGAACACATTCACAAAGCCCGATTTCTTTTTTTCTCGTTTTCTCCTCCTTCTGGAATACAAAAACAGGGGAGGGGCATTAACTTTTATTTTAGTTCACTTTCGTCTATTTCGCGGCTATAGTGTGCTATTGTACCTTTTAGATACTACTCTGGAATCTGGCAGCCTGTACTGTTGAACAGCGTGACATGATTGAATACAACGTGTGACCTCGATTCGTAGATAGTGATGGCAATATGACCAGGAACTGCTACACGAAGACAATTTTAGAGACCAGAGCACTGCCTAACAGTGCCCAAAATTGGTTCAAACAATTCTTCCTTTTCAGTATTAAAAACTTGTCTTCTTGTTCTAATATCAAGTTGATCCTATTTGCCATTCAGTTTTATGTCACCGAGCCCCCTGCCCGCTGATTAAACTGTGTTTTTCTTAACTTTACAGCCAGAGCATAATGTCTCCAGTGACGGTGGAGAAGATTTCCGAACCCTGCAGATTAGGAGAGGGGCCACACTGGGACACAGACAAGAAAGTCTTGTACTTCGTCGACATCGACGGAATGCGAGTTCATAAGTACGACCCGGCGACTCGTACTGAAGTGACCGTCAATTTCGGTAAGTTCTAATTTACTCTTATATCTCCAGCAAACTAGGTTTGAACAGGTCTGCAGCTGTTATGTGATTACACTATCTGTTAAAAGAACCGTCTTAAGTTGCGTCGGAAGTTTTATTGATACACTGATGAGTAGCTTCGACAGCTCGTCCATCATCAAATCATCCGTGTACGTAAGTCTCGCGTTACAACCAGACGTGCATTACAGGCCACATACAGCGATGTTCATATGTTGCCGCTACGTGGTATGGCGCCACGTTTACATATTTTATGGCCTGTAATGCATGTCTGGTTGTAGCGCACGACTTACGTACATGTATGATTTGTTAATGGACGATCTGTCCGAAACTAATCATCAATGAATAAATAAAACTTCCTACGCAACAGAAGGTGCTCGCTTTGACCGTTATTGTTCTAGTTTACCCGTTGACCCAGTATTTATTGATTAGCCAAAACATTATGGCGACATGCTTAGTAGCTTCTTGGAACAAAGTATGACAGCGATTCAGGGTGGCATGGAAGCTACAAAACATTGGTGGGTTTCTGGAGGTATGTGGCACCAGACGTCTACGCACAGTAATGCAATTCCTGTAAATTACGGGCTAGTGTTTTCTACAGGGTGTTTGGTAATTCCCATTACAAACTACTAGGACTTGGAGAGGGGAGCGGGTACTTAATGGCCTGAATAGGAGACCATGAGTGGGAACATCATCCAACGATGCTACAGAGCGTCAAAATTAAGGATGATCCCTTGATGATGTTACAAACTTTCAAGGATGATACAGAAGGATAAATGTATCAGTCCAAGGTTAGGGTCCCAGTACCAGAAACAAACGAGTGGAAAGTTCTAAGCGAAAACCGTTCTGAGACCTCTGACAGTGGAATACATGTATGTACTGGTAGTGTTGTTGCTGCCCGCCCAGCTAGCCGCGCGGTCTAACGCGCTGCTTCCCGAGCGGGAAGGCATGCCGGTCCCCGGCACGAATCCGCCCCGCGGATTAGTGTCGAGCTCCGGTGTGCCATCCAGCCTGTGCATGGTTTTTAAGGCGTTTTTCCATCTGCCTCGACGAATGCGGGCTGGTTCCCCATATTCCGCCTCACTTACACTATGCTGCGCAAACGGTCTCTACATACGTGTACACTATAATTACTCTACCACACAAACATTTGGGGTTACACTCGTCTTGTACGAGACGTTCCCCTGGGGTCCACTGGAGGCCGAACCGCATAATAACCCTGGATTCAATGTTGGGCGGCAGTGGGGTGGGTGGACTGCTGTGGCCTGTGGTGGGGTTGTGAACCACTGAGGGCTACGGCGGGACGAAGCCTCTCCGTCGTTTCTAGGTCCCCGATTCAATACACAATACACTGTTATTGCTAAGATTGTAGGGTAGGAAACTTCCAGAGGTTGCAGTAAAGACCAAAACAAAGAAAAAATATCCAGTAAACATGGTTTCTGAAGTGTATACCTTATGAGCTGTGAGCACCTGTTCATCTTCGCTAGTGTGAAACACATCTCCTCTGTTGAACAAGTGCTCATAGCTCTTAAGGTACGCTTTTTAAAGCCCACGTTTACTGGAAATTTTTTATTCTTATGATCCATGCTACGAAATGTGAAAGATGCCTACCCTACAATCTTAGCAACAACAGTACTAGTACATGTATTCAACTTTCAGAGGTATCAGAACGGTTTTCGCTAATAACTTACGACTCATTTGTTTCCGGTACAAGAACCCTTACCTCATATTGATACATTTACCCTTCTCCTTCATCCTAGAAAATTTATAACATCATCCCTGAATCATCCTGCACATACACACATTCACAGGCGCCACGCTCTGTAGCGTCGTTGGACGACGTTTCTGGACGTGGGTTTCTATTAAAAATATTATGTACTCAGTCCCCTCTCGAAGTTCTCAAAGTCTGTAACGGGAACTTCTGAACACCCTGTTGATGCGGGCCTGGCACCCCTTACCGTCCCAGATGTGTTCCGTAGAGTACAGAATTTGGAGTCCAAGAAATCAACGTGAGTTCACCATCATGCTCCTCAAACCACTGTCTTGCACGATTCTAGACTTATAACACGGACAGTTGTTCCGCTGAAAGATACCACCGCCGTCGTGGAACACATCAAACTTTAACGGATGCACGTGCTGCGTGATAATATTCACACAGTCCGCAGCTGCCATTGTGCCTTAGATTACTACCGCAGGTCAGCTGAATGTCTCCCTTAGTGTAATACTGCCATTGTGTAACAAAAAACGTGAGTCACCCGGCGAGGCCCACTTGAATCTTAACTGAGGATGTCACTGGGTTGATATGGGAACACAAGAGGCCGTCTGCTGCAGAGCTCTTTCTTCAAAAGTGTGCCCTGAACGGTGTACTCCGAAACACTTGAGTCTGCTCCAGTACTGTAACTAGCGAAGTGAACTCGCATTCAGGAGGGCGATGATTTAAATCCGCGTCCGGCCATCCAGATTTAGGTTTTCTGTAATTTCCCTAAATCGCTCCATATATATGAAGAGACATGCTAATGTAAGTAACTTATATACCAGCTAATAATTGTTTCTTGTAAGACTGCATGTACAGTTATCCTTCAGTCACAAGTATTTGAAATGAGGCAGCCAGAATATACACCGACGGAAAAAAATCGCAGCACCAAAAATAATTAATGCAGAGTAATAAAATTTCAGGAATACATTTGTATAGGTAACATATTTAAGTGGTCAATGTAAGCGCGAGATAAGTCATTGGAGATGTTAAATGCTGGTACATTAATAACCGTTGTCACCGCCAGAATGTTGAACGCAAACATGCATGCATTGTGTTGTATAGGTGCTGGATGTCAGTTTGTGGGATGGAGTTCCATACCTGTTCATTTGCACTGTCAATACAGGGACGGTTAATGCCGTTTGTGGATGACGCTGGGAGTTGTCGTCCGATGATGTCCCACATGTGCTCGATTGTAAACAGATCTTGTGATCGAGCAGGTCAAGACAACATGTTGACACTCTGTAGAGCATGTGGTGTTAAAACAGCGGTATGTGATCGAGTGTTGTCCCGTTGGAAAACACCCCCAGGAATGCTATTCATCAATGGCAGCACAACAGGTCGAACCCCCAGACTGATGCATAGATTTGCAGCCACGGTGCATGGGATTGCTCCTGCTGTCATACGAAATCGCACCCCTCAACATAACTCCAGGCGACTGCGTCGGAGCTTTCCTTGAAGTAACCGATTTGTAACATTTCGGTGTGTCACTGTGGTGCCAGATGCTGCTCATATTTCTGCTGCAGATGCAGTACGATGTACCAGAACCATACGCCGAATACGATGGTCTTCCCTCTCGGTGGTGCCACCTGGCCGTTCGGAGCCCTGTCTCTTTGCCACAGTACATTCCCGCGACCATCACTGCCAGCAATCATGTACAGTGGCTACATTGCTGCCAAGTATGCCTACAATATCGCAGAAGGGACATCGAGGTTCTCGTAGACTTATCACACGACGTCGTTCAAACTCAGTGACGTATTGATAATGGCGTTTTTGTCGCCTTAAGGGCTTTCTCGACTCACCAAGTCCAGCCTCAAAAACAGTAACGCCCACGACCGTTACAGTGTGTATTACACGCAAACCTGATTTCCATTTAGCGCCACTCTTATACCACTGACGCGAAATCTGAATAGACATCATCTTTCAGATGTAGAAACGCTCCTACTAACTATCGTTTATGTTGCACAACTACTTTTTGGTGTTGCAGTACAGGGAAATACCAGAAAATTGGATGACAAAATGTTGAACATGTGACATCACCAGATAGCATACTTTGGCACACGTGTAGTGTGGTTGGGCTTGTCGATCGTACTCTCGCCAGGAGGGGGCAGTGCTGGACATCGCTCCGCTAGGCTATTGTTGTAAATGTGATCTGTTGTAAATGTAGAAGTTATAAAGTTGCTGTTCTCCATGTAACCAAGCAAAAGCTGTTCTTATTTTGTGTTTCTTTGTTTTTGTACCTTTTTTTTGTTTACAGACTTTATTTAGTAAAGAAAACGTAGGTTATTTACTGGTAGTGACGCAATTCGGAAGATTATACTCATTTGCTTGTGGCGCAATACGGTAGTTTTTTGTTGTACCGTGCTTTGCAATAAACCAGCTGTATCCGCGATATCGCTAAAAGAAATAATAAATACAACATCAATGTAAACACACAATTGTCTAACCCAGTGAAAAAAATACTTCCTGCCATTCGCAAGATTCGAACCTTGTGGCAGTGGTGGACTAAGAGGGATGGGGGGGGGGGGGGGGGTGGAGAGGGGGGGCGGTGGGTGGAGGTGGCAGAGGGGGCGGCCTGCCCCGGGCCTCTGGTCTTGCGTGGCCTCCAAATCTTTATGGCCTCGAGATTTGGAGCCCCCCCCCCCCCCCCCTCCCCCGAGACCAGCTCATTTTTAATCAAATCCCAAACAAGATCAAAATACTTTTAGTAAACAAGAGGCTATTTGGAGTTCTAGGCCCTGTACGTAAGTCAAATATGAACACAAGTACCTGCTTATCTATTATCAGGCCATGGCAACTGTCAATGAGTGTGTTCAGAATTTTTGGAATTATTTTTGTAAAACGTTGCATGAAACTTAAGAACGGTGCAATGATAACCAGTTTTCTGCCAGACGCAATTATTCTACGTTAAACGGTTTTTGATATCCATGCCATCTACGCAAGTGTACTAAAGTGCCGTTTAAAAATACGCGCGTAAATCCAGTGAAGAGTTTACCAGTCACCTGTTAGTATTTTAACTAAATATTGTATTCTAAAAATTATTTCTTTAAAGTTTATGCATTATTATTACATAGTTTATTGTGTGACTATGCAAACCCAACTAGATGAACCAGAGTAGAGTCATCCAGATTTGAGCAACGGTTTTTACCAACTGTAGACATCAACGTCAACGCTAGAGTAAAAAAAAAAAAAAGGTTCAAATGGCTCTGAGCACTATGGGACTTAACTTCATCAGTCCCCTAGAACTTAGAACTACTTAAACTTAACTAACCGAAGGACATAACACACATGCATGCCCGAGGAAGGGTTCGAACCTGCGACCGTAGTGGTCACGCGGTTCCAGACTGCAGCGCCTAGAACCGCTCGGCCACCGCGGCCGGCACGCTAGAGTCATCTAGACTTTATACCCAGGAATTAACCATAGAGAAACGGGTTGTAACATTTTTTTATGCCGGGAAATACTGCAGAGAGTATTACAAAGGATATTCAACAGCACCTGGGAAGAGACGTGCTGGACGCCAATGCCGCATCCATGTCATGTGTACATGGGAGATTGCAACGAAAAATTCGAAAACTCAGTCCAAAAGCTCTGTTCAGTCTCTGTGCTAATCTTTCCTTAAATCTTTGTACAATTCACGCATCCACATGTGTTCTCTCTGGCGTCACCTGTCTTGGAACTGTAAGTTATATTCATTGTTTTCGTCTGTTGCATATACAGGGGAATTACTTGTAGAAAAAACAAGAAAAAGTTTGAAACGACTCTCTGATACTCGCTGCGCTGCTCATTATAATTGAGTTACGCTCATAAAAGAAGACGGGGAAACAATTGCGAGCGCTTTGGAAGATATGCAAGATCCATCCAAGGCAAATCTTGATACTACATCCGCAGAAAGCTTTCTCCTTCCAGCTATACGTGATTTTACCTTTTTGACCTACATCAGCTTTTGACACACGATAATGGAGGAAGTAAGTTTAGTCCAACAATGTCTACAGTCACCAAAACTGATTCTGGATAAAGGATTTTCCAAGATAAAAAGTCCTGAATGAGCTTTTAGTGGTAGAATGAACCGTAGTTATAGACAATGCTGTTACTTTTAGCACTAAAAAAATGCAGTGATGTTGTTGTTGTTGTCTTCAGTCCAGAGACTGGTTTGATGCAGCTCTCCATGCTACTCTATCCTGTGCAAGCTTCATGCCTCGGGCATGGATGTGTGTGATGTCCTTAGGTTAGTTAGGTTTAAGTTGTTTTAGTTCTAGGGGACTAATGACCATAGAAGTTACGTCCCATAGTGCTCAGAGCCATTTGAATTTGAACCTTGATGTCTCAGAATATGTCCTACCAACTGATCCCTTCTTCTAGTCAAATTGTGCCACAAACTCCTCTTCTCTCCAATTCTATTCAATACCTCCTCATTAGTTATGTGATCTACCCATCTAATCTTCAGCATTCTTCTGTAACACCACATTCCGAAAGCTTCTATTCTCTTCTTGTCTAAACTATTTATCGTCCACGTTTCACTTCCATACAAGGCTACAATCCATACAAATACTTTCAGAAACCACTTCCTGACATAGACATTAAAACTGAACGACGAGTACGTAGTAAGACACATAAAACAATGTCAGGCGAACGAGCTCATGGCCCTGGATTATCGATTCAAAAAGTAGTTCGTCGATCGATGTTTGAATGTACAGACCGATTTATACATGAAGTGTTACAACAGCACACAGCTGTAAAGAAAATCACCAACATTTTCCAAACTGTTAAAACAAAGTTTATGTTTGAAGATTCCTTTGACTCACTTCAGAACCTGGTAGAAATTTACAAGTTTGGTAAGGGGCGGGTGTAGCAAGAAATGAAAAGGCAACCGTAGGCATCTACGTGCATCCGAAACGAGTGTACACAGTGCTGCTTGATGGACGGCCTAAGAAATCCTTCAGTTTATAATTACTTGGAACTTCAGTGAATCAGTTCACTGTACGTCACTCGTAGCCAATACTTCTTCATCGTTTGTTTCTCAGACTCATCACGCGAGAAAAGTTTTTTGATGTGTTTGTAGCGTACACTCTATAAAAAATAAAGTATTTATGATGTGTGTACCTACGCTCTAGTAATTGTTAGGCACACTGAAGTGTCCTTCTGCAAATACACCTGTAAGAACGTATGGTGACACGAACTGCCGCGAGTATGTTGAAATATAACGGAAATGCACTGAAAATGGCTATGAAATCTAGATTTGCGAGAAAAACAAAAGCTAATGGGATTGCTACTGACAGCTGTGTGCCTCTCCTTCCTTATAGTGTACGGTTGCTGTGTACAACGGTTCCTGGTGGAATAAAAGTTGGTTACGCTGTAAGGAATCAGGACAACTACCGCACATGCACCAAACTGCGACTCTACCGCTCTTGCGGAAAGAAATCTAGACGGAACTTACTTTCTGGATGTACCTCGTATTTCAACCAAAATCGTTTGAAAGTAATAAGAGCACCAACATTAGCAACCAAGTCGTCGTGTACCATAAACATGAACTCACCATGCCATAATCATCATCATCATATTTTCGTAACAAATGTAGGTAATTTGGATAATTTTCAGTTGGATGAATATCGATAGTCTTTTTGAAGCAACATATCACTCTTCTTTTCTTCCTTAAGGCTCTAGCCAAATTACTGCAAGATTTGTCGTGTCTTGCCACAGCGTGAGGTTGGGCACTGCCATGAATGAAAATAATACCGCTAATCATCTAACAGTAAACATTTGTATTGATTGTTTCACCTCGTGGTAAAAAATGCGCCAGAAGAATGGCGTGTCTATCTCAAAAGAATGAGCTCATGACTTTTCGAGATGTGAAGACTTTCTTCGCTTTAGTCTTTACATGTGACGCAGTGTGCCTCCATTCCACTGATTATTGTTTCAGTCTCCGGACGCTACCTTGTGTAGAAAACCATCACCATCTTCGCTGTAACGTGCCAAAAGCTTAGTCCACTGCCGAGATGGTATCTTTTGTGTTGATCTGTAAGAGCTTTTGGCAGCCAACGAACACAATGTCTTCCAAAATTCAGTTTTCCGGAAATAATTTCACGTGGACATGATCTTGAAATTTCCAGGAAATTTTTTGAAAATTGTGATGCTGTCAGCTTACAGTATTCCTTTACGAGTTCTTCAGCTGCACGAACCAATTTCTCTTTGACCAGACATGGACATATACTTCGTTCGTCATCGAGCACTTAATCACGCCCTTCATTGAAATCTCGGACTCATCTCCCCACTACAGAATCACTCATCGCAATTTCTCCGTTAAACCTCGAAAATCTGTAGATGAGTGTCGACTTGTAAAGCTTCCTTCACATTCAGAAAACTAATGAGTATCTATTGTCGCAAACAGTGGGATTTTCAGTCAACTTACCCATTCTAAACAAGCACTATACAGCATAAACAACGCACACAGAACTCAAAATGATATCATTTCTTCTTCTTGGCTCAAAGCAATTACTGCGCATGCACTAAGCTGCTGTTGTAGCGCTGCTGCGGAACGAAATACAAATGGAACTTCCTTCCTGGATGTACCTCGTATTTCAGCCATATTCGTTTTAAAGTAATAATAACAGCATCACTAATTACCAAGTCGTTGTGTGCCCTGAGCATGAAATCGTCATCATCCTCGTTATCGTCATCATCATACATACATGACTAATGTAAGTAATTTCGATAATTTTCAGATGCATGAATATCGATACTCATTCGGAAGCAGAATATTACTACTCCTTTATCCTCTTTACAACAAATGTGACTATCAAAATCTCTCACAGAAAAATGGAACTGCAATAAAAGTGTTCGTAAAATCATTTCCAAACTATGTTGTCTGGTTCGTACAAGGCGATTTGTTTGTTCCATCATCCTTTGTAACCTAATCTCATTGAGAGAACAGTTTTTCTCAGAGGTTCATTGCTAGCCTTGACGTCCGGTTCTGTGCGACGAAAACTGTGAAGTTTTCATAAAGTTGTTATTTCTTAGTATTATCTGCATAAATTTCTGCCTAGTTACACATTCAACAATATCTTCAATGAGATATTGGTTGTGTGCACTTTTCTTGTTCTCCTCCTTCTTCTCGTTCTTCTTAGGAGTAGCTATTCGAATCTCTCTCCGCTCTGTATCGTGTCGCTGCTGCCGTAATTTGCATAACATCGACTTATTTAACTTTTAAACATTTGCTTACACGTTCAGTCAGCTTTCTCTGCCACTTCTTTCTCCTTTTCATCACCAATAACTATAATAGTGTTAACAGCAACCAATGGAGCTGTCTAGGAAGACATTTTCAGCGATTCCTTTCTGTGCATGCTCTGAGAGCTTAGAACGCGCATTACCTTGAAGCTCTTTGAAACGCCTCTGTGAAAGAATAATTATAAAAGCGACTGGTAGTGTGTTTATTCTGAAAAGAGGTAATAATGAGTTCCTTGTTAACTTCTTGAAGACAATCATCATTTTATCTGAAGGGAACCATGCAGAAGGATTAAAATTGTGGTTTTCTTTTATTACAGATGAGGAAGTGTCTCTTATTATTCCAGTTAAAGACACGGCAGACAAATTCGTTGTAACACAGCGTCGCAAAGTGGTGCTGATGACGTGGGATGGGGAGAGCAGCAAGCCAGCCGCTCTGGAGGTGATCGCGACAGTGGATGAAGAGGATGGCAAGCAGGACAACCGGATCAACGACGGCAAGGCGGACTCTGCCGGCACCCTCTGGGCAGGTAAACGCTCGCTCCTTTTCATGTAAACACTACCATGTTGTCTGTTCTGTTTCGTAACCCTTAACGAAAGTGAATGACTCAGGAATCTATAGTAGTCGGCCGGTGAGTGAATGAGTTCTATGCAGAGGAATATCGGCAGGCTAAAAACAATGCGGTCGTCAACAACGTTGACGCCATAGCATTACTCAGAAAAAAAATGGTGTCACGTGAAGCTATGGAAACAAACCACAACTGGATTTTAAATCCACCTATTATGCAAACAACGCCCAAACAATGCCCAAACATTTCAGCATCTTTGTGCCATCATCAGTGATGGGTACTTTCATCCAGTTCTGTACAACGTTTTAAGAAATAATTATTCTAAGGAAATTAGGCCTAAAACCGTTTTTCTCTGTTATATTACCTTCATTTTTCCTATATTGTTCCGATTCCAATGATCCTCTTTACGTTACTGTATATTGGTAGCTTGTCATCTGCAATTAAATTTACTATGAGTTTGTTTAGCGAGTTAACAAATCACAGTACCTATAAACGTATTTTTTTTAAATATTTTGTCCATACGTGGTCCACAGCCTCACAGAATTTTTTGAAAGAAAACATTGACCTTAGTAGGCTGTAGAATCATGTAATGTATTTGCTGCGCGATTGGCTAGTTTCGACACTAAATCGTTTTCAAGCACCTACAGAAGAATACGTAAACGTGGACGAATATTACATTAAATATGTACACCATGGAAGACCATTAAACACAATTACAATTGTTTTTAAAATTCTATAAAAGGAGTCTTACTTATTTATACTTAATCATTATGCAATATGTCGTACTTGTTGTGGCTTACAATCGAAATATCATTCCATATGTGAAGCCATACATCAAAGAATTCATCTGTATCACAATCTAAGACCGAAACCATCGTCCTAGACGCATATAAACACAGCATCTCATGTGTGAACCACAAGACTTCCATGTACAGACTGAGGTCGAAATCAGCTGTTTTTTGCTAGCAATTAGAATAGCTGATTTCAGTCTGAATCATTTACGAAGGATTAAGTATTATAAACAGAATAAATTTACCGAGACAGGGCCTTGTTGAAATCGTGACGAATACTCACAGTGGGCTCATAAAATAACCAACTTCTCGTTTTCGTAACCTTATTAACCACCATTAACCACGAAGCTGTATATATATATATATATATATATATATATATATATATATATATGTATATATATATATATATCTTGGTGCAAATGCTGCAATATACACGCAGGAAACCAAACGCAATTTTTGTGAGGCACTAAATTTTTCATTACCATTTGCAGGAGCAAAACCACAAGGCAGATTGTAGCATTCGTAGCACATGTGAAGAAGGAAATACTCCGTTTATGTGCACGTCTTCTAACACTATACTAGTCCTGTGCTGGTCAGTTCGTTTCTGCTTCATACAGTTCTACAGTCCGTGACATAACGTTTGCTACCAGAAATAAGTAAATAATCAAGTACAGTCGAGAGAAACTCTTTACCTAACAACGTGGCGGTGTATGCAGACGACAAGGAAGTGCATTTCTGGGCTGAGATACCCGAGTTCTACCAATAGTGTTGTCATCACTGGTCCTACGTGACTGAAGAGGGCTGGGTATTAGGTATAAAGCTGCGGTGCTTCGGAGGCCACGCGATGCCCCTGCCACAGACAATGCAGCTCTGCGGCCTTATCGCTGCGGCTCGTCGTTACGACAGTTGGTCTTGCGGCTAGCGCGACGACTTGATGCCGCACAGAAATTTCTCCGAAGTAGTCCTCTGGTAATGTCTGCTGTAAACCTCGGTATTTCCCGTGTAGGTGGCATTTACTTCAGCAACATAGGGGCAGACACCTGGCGGCCGTACAACTGGACATCTCTCGTCGACCGTGATTCGGCTATACGAAGCTAAGTAACCGTCAAGTGACGTCTATCAGTCGTACGGGGCTGCGACACTGATGTTACCCTTCACATTTACATCGAATAAAGGATCTAGTTTCTGGAAGTTGGGATCAAGATCAACCTGACATGGTTGAGGTGACTCCTACAATACTGCCATTCAGAAGGAACAAGCACAAGACGTACTGTAGAGGTAACTGGTTGCAAGGGGTTTTCCACTACCTACAAGTGTTTGTTACTCCCTTACTCTACAGTTTCGATGTACATTAGCACAATTTGATAGCGGAATACTTTAAGGAAGATGAAATGCAGATTTAAACTTTGTACTGTGAGTTCACTTGGCTCAAGTAAATTTATGGTGGCATCCTGGTCGTTAGAAAATAAATAATATTAGAGTATTTCCTTTTAAGAGAGCATTTGAACTAGAGCCAGTCATAGATTCACGTCCTTTTGTTCTTTTCTTTTCTCCCCAAAATATCTTCAGTAAATCACTGTACTTTCTCTTCCTTTCCTCTGCCCATCAATTCCTTGTTGTTTCGTTTCTTGAGACGTATTCAGTTTTTTTTTGTTTCTAATTTTATTTCTGAAATGTTTTGTGTTCTCAGTTTTCTGTTCTGAGGCTTTCAATCGTTCCAAGTCTACTTGAGTGTCTTTCATCCACCTGCTCTTTAATTTACTTGCATTCAAGAAGTTAAAAATGTTCTTAGTTATTCTGTTTTCATCCATTCTACATATTATGTGTCCGTAGAGCCGCAGGCGCTTATTATAACACTTGTGGTGCTTTTGTTGTAGAGTTCAAGATATCTAGACACTAATGGCTCCAGTAGCCCAAAATCGATACATCTGAATGTGTGCATGGCGTACTGAAATGCCGAAATGGCAGTCGAAATAAAATAACTTCTCAAATACCTACGGCTGTTAGGGGATTTTCTTTAATAAATAAAGCGAACCATGATGCTCAGCTTGATATTACAAAAGGCAGGACATGGTTCTGAATGGGGTATGTGACCGACACAGACGACAATGCCTGCTCAACAAAGTGCTCTCATGCAGGCCACAAGGTTGGTAAAGAGTTCTTGTGGTAGGGCGTTCCATTCGTCAACACGTGCAGTTGACAGCTGCTGCATTATCGTTGGTGCATGTGGACGTGCTAAAACATGTCTCCGCAACGCCTCCCACTCGTGCTCGATGGGATTTATGTCGGGGGATCAGGTACTCGAGTCCATTCGCCGGATATCCTCTCGTTCCAACAGCTCCACATCTGCGCCTGGGGATGCGGTCGCTCATTGTCATCCATAAAAATAAAGTCAGTGACGAATGCACCCTTGAAAGGACGTACATGGGGTAGGAGTATAGTGTCACAATAACGTTGACTGGTGAATGTACAGTGTTCAAAGATTTGGTAGAGTTCGGATGAGGGGACTAGTGGACTTTTACTAGACTTTCTCTGTCCACAAATTTCACGGGGCGCAGTTTACATGAAACACAGGGTCACGGAGGCTTGAGCGTCCCGCAGCCTCGCCCCCACCCACACCAACCCAGCCGCCCTCCAGGCATCAGGAGAAGAGGACGCAACTGTGACGACACGATATGATGGACGAGAGCGATTCCACGTGGATTCAACTGCGATTTTATAAGCTAACAATTTTCGTTGGTATCTCCATGTGTGGAGGATGGTGTGGCTGTCTGCCTGCGTTTCTCTTACACAACATGGAACTTCCAAATTTGGGACTAATATTTATCCGGTACTACGGCAAACTAATAAACAAGTAAAGATCCAGAAGTAGTTTTACACTGTAAAAATTATTGTAACATAGTGAGAAAAGTTGTAAGGAAATCAAGAAATATGTATGTTAGAGAAGAAATTAACAACTCTGACAATAAAATCAAATCAATATGGAATGTTGTTAGGAGGGAGACAGGAAAAGTAACCACTGGGGTAGGTAGTATTAGTATTAAAGAGAACGAGACCATCCTAACAGTACGCAAGTAGCTGATGTATTTAACAACCATTTCTTAAGTTTAGGAGAAAAAATTGGTGAGAACAGTTCAAAAGAAAAAGCCAGGCAGTACATGGAAGAGTCTGCTTTGAAAAAATTTTGTCAGGTTAACTTTCAACTAACAGTCTCTTGTGAAATAAGTAAAATTATTAAATCTTTGAAAAATAAATGTTATGTTGGGGTAGATGACATCCCTAATAAGATATTAAAACAATATGGAGCAATTACAGCTGATGATCTGAGTCACATATGTAATGCATCACAAACTCAAGGTATTTTCCCAGACGAGTTAAAATATGCCATTGTCAAGCCTCTCTACAAAAAGGGGGTATCACAGATGTCACTAATTATCGGCCAGTATCCTTGCTTACAGCGTTTTCAAAACTCTTCGAGAAAGAATGGGATACTTAGTAAATCACAGTTTGGATTTCAAAAATGCTATTCCAAAAAAATGGCTCTGAGCACAATGGGACTTAACTACTCTGGTCATCAGTCCCCTAGAACTTAGAACTACTTAAACCTAACTAACCTAAGGACATCACACACATCCATGCCCGAGGCAGGATTCGAACCTGCGACCGTAGCGGTCACGCGGTTCCAGACTGTAGCGCCTATAACCGCACGGCCACTCCGGCCGGCAATGCTATTCCACTGAGACAGCGATATACAATTTCACTGTCCACATAACAGAGTCTTTAAAAAGTAAAATGTCACCAATAGGAATTTTCTGTGACTTGTCCAAAGCATTTTATTGTGTGAACCATGACATTATGTTACAGAAATTACAATTCTATGGTATAAATGGAATAGCATATGAGTTGTGTAAGTCATACCTACAGAACAGGAAGCAAAACGTTTCCTGATATGGGTCAAGTGATTTAAGTAAGTTTGCCACTTCATCTAACTGGGGCGAAATTACATTAGGTGTTCCACAGCGTTCAATCATTGGTCCCCTTCTGTTCTTGATGTATGTGAACGACCTCCCTTCCAATCTGAAACAGGAAGCTGAACTGACACAGTTTGCCGATGATACAGGCGTCATTATTAATCCAGTAAAAGAAAGTCCAATTGAAAATGATACAAATAAGGTCTTTGGAAAAGTCATTAATTGGTTTTCTGCAAATGTGCTTGCTCTAAACTTTGAAAAAACACAGTACATCCAATTTTCTGCTGCAAAAAGTACAATTCCTTCAATAAATATAACACATCAACAGAAGTCAGTAGACAGGGTAGAGTATACTAAGTTTTTGGGTGTACATATAGATGAGAATCTTAATTGGAAAATTCATATTTTGGATCTTCTAAAGCGACTAGCTTCAGCAATTTTTGCAATCAGAATAACTGCCAATTTTGAGAATATAGAAATCAGTAAGCTAACGTACTTTGCATACTTTCACTCTCTCATGTCATATCGAATAATATTTTGGGGTAACTCAACATTTAGACAAAAAGTATTCACTGCTCAAAAGAAAGTGGTTAGAATAATGTGTGGGTTTCATAATCGCACATCTTGTAGGCATCTTTTTAAAACATTGGGAATTCTTACAACAGCCTCACAATACATCTACTCACTAATGAAATTTGTTCTCAACAACATGGACCAGTTTAAAAACAACAGTGACATTCATGATTATAATACCAGAAAAAAGAAAGACTTACACTATCCTTTACTCAATCTATCTTTGGCACAGAAACGGGTAATATATACTGCTATAAAAATTTTCGACAAATTACCAGATGAAATAAAATGTCTGTCAGACAGTACTAAAAGCTTCAAAAACAAATTGAAATCATATCTCCTTGACACATCCTTCTATACCATCGATGAATTCTTGAATAGGAATAAATAAATCTATAAATATAGTATATGCATTTTGTGCCATTCAAGGGAATGGGGTAAATAATAGAAATATTAATCTTTAACTCTGTATTGTAATATATATATATATATATACACATATATATATATATATATATATATATTAAAAAATCTTGTTTCGTATCTGCATTGCTTGTGCACTTGACACGTTCCACATCATAACGGCTACTGTACCGTGCGATTGATCAGTGGAACACGCAACCAACTAACTTCTTATGGTTAGAACGCCAGTTTGCATCTAGCCATTGGCCTACTCGGACGTGAGTTCGGAGTGTTGCACTGTGCACCGTCCGTCCAAGAAGTTCCGAGATTTTATTCCTGGCGTATCAGCGACATTAGTGCAGTAACTACGGTGGCAGCTTGAACAACAACTGTAAACAACAGGTGTGCATTCGACCTGCCAGTTGTGAGCAATCAGTGTTAAGTTGTAGACGTGACACAGTCATGGACTGTGCGGCTGGTCCCGGCGGAGGTTCGAATCCTCCCTCAGGCATGGGTGTGTGTGTTTGTCCTTAGGATAATTTAGCTTAAGTAGTGTGTAAGCTTAGGGACTGATGACCTTAGCAGTTACGTCCCATAAGATTTCACACACATTTGAACATTTTTTTGTAGACGTAACACTCTAGTGTGTCAATGTTGTTGTGTCATAAATTGTAATTGAGGAACATCTCTAAATTAAATTTTCGAGTTTTCTAGATCTTTTGAAGGAGAGAAAAGTGTATGGGAGGTTCGTACCGCTAATCTTGACTCCCGAAAAAACAAAAACTATTGACACGTGAACGTCTGCCGCGATTTGGCTGAAATGCAAACACGAACAATTCTTTTCTGGAAAAAATCATTACGGGCGGCGTGACTTCGTTTTATCGTTACGAAACTACCACAGAACGAGAAAATGCAGAAATCCACACGAAGGATCAACGCTTTGACGACATATCCGACATTCGAGTCGACGCGTGAGATGAAGAACATCCCAAAGAAGGAATTTTGGGCCAGTTTAACATGGTTGTATGAATATTCTGTCCGTTTTACTCAAGCGGTGGAAGACTGTGTAGAACACCTGAAGCACTGAAATCATCATCTTAACTTTTCTCTCTTTTTAGTAATCCAGTCTCGAAAAGTTTTGTCTCGTAACCGCCTGGTACCAGCTCTAACTCAACACTGTCCAGGGCGTTCCAAAGCGACCAGTCTGCTCTTTAGAAGGGAGGAAAAATATTTAGTCCGATGAGTGTACTAAGACAATGTGGCTTATCTGTTTCAATAACAGAAGATACGGCAGGGAGAGTTCCGGTGCATCTGGGCTTCTATCTTGATGTTTGCCTCGCTACCAACGGCACCTATATATAGAGTGGAGGAAAATTTATACACCTGATCTTCACAGAACGATTGTTTGCATACTAGCAACATAAAGATATATAAACAAATTTTCATCCTATGTACAGGTGGTGAACAAATATACGGAGCCTCCGCGACACATGCACGCTCGAACATAAAAGCAGGTTCCAGCCAAGCCAGCTTGTGGTGCTGTTGTATTTGACCACGAACGTCACCTGTTCAGTGCCCACAATGCATTGCAAGTGCCAGTCGTGGTCAGATTAGTGTTCTGTGTCGTTGCGAGTGCATTATGTCTGAGCTAAGTGAATGTGAACGTGGGCGTCTTGCTGGTGCTCGTATGATTGGTGCTTGCGTAACCTAGATAGCCGAAGTGTTCGGTGTTTCAAGAGCCACCGTATCGAAGATTTATACTGATTGCAAAGAGAGCAGAAAGACATCATCCTCTAAGAGAAATCGCAGGCAAAATTGTGTGGTGAGTGATGATTACAGACGGTCAGTGAAGAGGGTTGTGACGAAAAATAAGAAGATGACAGATGCAAAAGTCACTGCAGAAGTGAATGCGCTTGCCAGTGTGGCAGAGCGGTTCTAGGCGCTTCAGTCTGGAACCGCGCGACCGCTGCGGTCGCAGGTTCGAATCCTGCCTCGGGCATGGATGTGTGTGATGTCATTAGGTTAGTTAGGTTTAAGTAGTTCTAAATTCTAGGGGACTAATGACCTCAGATGTTAAGTCCCATAGTGCTCAGAGCCATTTGAACTATTTTTCTTTAAAGTGAATACCGCAATCGCGAAATCTGTCAGCGCCAAAACAACACAAAAGGAGATTCATAAGCTGCAAGTTGCAGGGCGAGCTAGAATTCCAAAACCCCACAGCAGTGGTGTAAATGCCCGCAAGGGGAAAACGTTGTGCCGAAGCCATAATACCTGGACTAATGGAGCAAAGAAGAAAGTCATTTGATCGGATGAGTTTTTTTTCACACTGTTTCCAATTTCCGGCCGAGTTTATGGTTCCAATGGCTCTCGGCACTATGGGACTTAACTTCTGAGGTCATCAGTCCCCTAGAACTTAGGACTACTTAAACCTAACTAACCTAAAGACATCACACACATCCATGCCCGAGGCAGGATTCAAACCTGCGACCGCAGCGGTCGCACGGTTCCAGACTGTAGCGCCTAGAACCGCTCGGCCACCTCGGCCGGCGGGCCGAGTTTATGTCCCAAGCACACGATGTAGTTTGCTTGCTGCCAAGAGTGAAGTATGGTGGGGGTTCGGTGATGATTTGGGCAGCCGTATCGTGGTTTTCCATATGCCCCATGGGTACTCTACAAGGTCATATCACCGCCAAAGATTATGTGACCGTTTCGGCTGATCATGTCCACCCCACGGTGCAATATCTGCTCCCCAGTGGTGATGCTGTGTTCCAGTACGACAGGACCGCTGTTCACACAGTTCTCATCGTCCAGAACTGGTTTTGTGAGCACGAGGATAATTTGTCGCATCTCTCTGGCCACCACAGTCATCATACATCAATACCACTGAGCCTTTGTAGTCTGCTCTGGAGAGAAGTTTGCGTGATCGCTACTCACATCCACGATCGCTACCTGTACTTGCCACTACTTTGCGGGAAGGGTGGCATAAGATTCCCTTGAAAACCATACAGGACTTGTATTTATCCATTCCGAGGCCACTGGAAGCGATTTTGAATGTCAACTGTTTTCCTACACTGTTTTAAGCATGGTAATGTGTTATGTTTATGGTGTTTCCATACTTTTGTCAACTCTGTCTGTATTTTTTGAAGAAAATGGTCCCCGAATGAATGACAGTGCCGTAGTATGTAATCAGGTGTATGACATGTATCTCTTTATTCAATACAATATACAAAGCTGGCCAACTTGTGCAGTGGGCAGTGGGTAGAGTGGTGGATTAGAATACTAGTGGTGAATGGTTTAATTCTCGAAGTAGATATACAGGTTTATTTAAAATAATCTAGACACTTTCAAATGATTTTATAATAGTCTGTATTGTTGTTAGGTACTATATTATTATATGTATGGAAAAATCATCTCAAAACATTTTTGTGGCATGTTCACAAATGTTCTGTGTGTGAACCGTTAGTCACACGGCACACAAAAAGTCTGTAATCCAATTCGGCCCACGCCTGTGTGGAGGTGTGAAAACAGTGTCTTCATAATTAATTTCACAGGTAAAAATTATAGGATGTCAGGGCCGGAGAACGTGCCAGTAATTGGAGATTGCCAGCCGATGTACGGTCGATCCATCGTCGTAGTAGGTCAGGACCCAAGAACCCAGGAAAATCGTTGTAGAAGTGCAGTAGAGCACCATCCTGTTGAAAAATGAAATTATCATTATCCTCTTGCAACTGCGGCAGGAATACGCAAAATATCTTCTATATTGGTCTGGAAGCCGTGTTGCTGCAGATAATTGTGACAATAAAACTTCCTGGGTTGCTGTTTCCATGTATATAATCATAAAATGCCTTACCTCAATACAAACATTTTTTACCATCACTTGAATGTGTCTAGATCATTTTGAATAACACTGTATTTGTAATTATTTGCTACTCTTAGCTTATCTGGCTATACAGAAGGTTGTTGTTATAGGTTAAGTACACCAAGTCCTGCGCTAAACATGTGTCGTTACTTAATACTAACACAGAAATGAGAGTAAAATCATCGCATTTGGGACTTATTTTACCTTTTTAGCGTTCACATTGTCCTCTCGCACTACGCATTAAATTTCTCTATGGTTTCTGGTCTGTCTCAGCTTCTGTTCTGCTTGGTTCTGCCTTCACCCGTAAGCACCACACCAATTTGCAAAAGAATTTCGGGAAGACCAAGGATGAGGTGAACCGGTGGACTAGAACAGACATGCCAAACTCGTCAAATAGATAATCTAATACATTCGAACCCAATTTACACTACACTGAAAGTAGATACTTGACTTACATGTCACTACCATGTTGCCAAATTCCCCTTCTTTGACGACAATTTCTGTCGAAAATGCGATAAGGACGAAATTTTATTGGAAGCGTTTTATTGCTCGATTTCAAGAAATCGTGCTGTGAATTACGACTGAGTGAATTTTTCTACACCATATATAATATTTTTAATATATGTTTAAAAAATGAAATTTTTCTTTGTTTCCATATCATTTCTTATTCCTGCTCCATGACTTCAGAATGAGAGTGTACAGTATATAGGCACCTCCAAAGATTAAAAGCTGTATGTCAACAGAGATTTAAAATTGCTCGTTACTTTCGTTTCAGGGACAATGGCACCGATAATAAATAAACAGGTCATTGTAGACAGGGGAATATTTTTTAGTATTTCCAAAGACCGAAGCGCTAAGACGCATTTACCAAATGTCAGCGTGTCAAACGGCATTGCATGGAGCCTGGACAACAAAACCATGTACTATATAGATTCTCCCACTAGAAAAATAGATGCTTTCGACTTTGATGTCACCAAGGCTGAAATAGGTAAGCAACGTATGGTTCTCCTAACTGTTTTCCTCTAAAATTGGAGATTTGTGCTGACGGAAGCGTTTCTTTTGCAGGCAACAGAAGGACGGTTTTCAACTTTGAAGAACATGGCGTGGAAGGATTCCCAGACGGCCAAACTATTGATACAGACGGAAAACTGTGGGTGGCCTGCTATGGTGGCAAACAGGTAACATTTTCATTTCTCTTAGGGCAGAGACTCACTGCCGTAGTCCAGGTCGCCAACAAACTTTTATGCGGTGGCTCTAGACTCGAACGCATGTTGTGGTGAAATAAATTGTCACCTCTAGTATTTGACTGACAAGGGAAAAGACGTGATGGCGTGAAGTTCCTGATTTCCAGACTTCGAGCCGATGTCATGCGTCAAATTCCAAATCTCTCCGCAATGTGCCATGGAGTGAGAACATGTGACACTGTTGATGGTGATTCGTCCGTGGTGCTACATACCTATGACACCAGACCGAATATTGCTATATAGCAGCAGACGCATCGCCTATGAATAGCGACCTTGGTTCCGTACACATAACATGGTTCAAACGGCTCTGAGCACTATGGGACTTAACATCTGTGGTCATCAGTCCCCTAGAACGTAGAACTACTTAAACCTAACTAACCTAAGGACATCACACACATCCATGCCCGAGGCAGGATTCGAACCTGCGACCGTAGCAGTCGCGCGGTTCCGGACTGAGCGCCTAGAACCGCTAGACCACCGCGGCCGGGACACATAACATGCACAAATCATTTTCATTGAGGGAGGCAAGCAGGTTAGCTTCGTCAGTAAGCATTTGGACAGTTTTCTACCTACTTCGCGTAAAAGTTCGTTCTAATGATGTACGAGTCGGTGTTGCACTCATGCGGCAAACTGACAAAGTGTCTCCCCTGATAGGAGAGCGGCTGCATCAAGTCTAAACGCCGACCGATGCACTTGGCGCGCTATAAAGCCTACTATGTAACTCACACGATTTCGTACCTTCTCGAATATTCTATGGCGACTTTACTCTCGACATCAATTCAGCAAAACCTTGAAATCTACTGCATTGTAATAATGCCACAATAATTATGGCTAATGACTGACTTCTCCTGATGTTTTCTACGTAGCATGACTTATTAATACTGATTTTTATTCTTTAAATAATGACTGTTTGGCACCCTTACTGCGGATCATCCTCTATGTGATCTATGTGTCTTACGCAGCGACCAACCCTTCACACCACCGACGTGCTGTAACCACTATATGGTATGGAGTACACTGTCTTATCAAAACTATCTGGACACACTATGTAGTGGGAAATTGACCATTAAATGTCACCAGGGCCGCACCCGTCTATATACAGGGTGTTCATTTTAAGTGAATACATTGAAATATTTCGAAACCTATACAGCGGGTTAAAAAAAGCTATAATTCCAATTTGTTTGTCTCGGAGGAGGACATACAACGATGCTACATTCGACCCCCACCCACCCAGTGCTTGGGCGGCAGGGGGCAACTTTGAAATCTTCAATGGCAACCCCTGTTTCTGTTGCAGATTACGATTCTACGGCAAAATCTACATACATTTTGTCTGAAGCATTTTCTTAGTTTCACCGCAGATGGCGCTGTAATTGGAGGAACCGAAATGAGTACACAGTCATAATTTACGGTGTGCTACTCAGTGGCCCTTCGATATCTAATGGCACGTGGGACCCCACCTCCATGCTGCGAGGCTAGGACAGGCCAGTATTTCATTACTTCTAACTAACTGGAAACCCCATTCGCAAAGTTGCATTCCTCCGACATGTACCGAGTGAGGTGCAGTGGTTAGCACACTGGAATCGCATTCGGGAGGACGACGGTTCAAACCCACGTCCGACCATCCTGATTTAGGTTTTCCGTGATTTCTCTAAATCGCTTCAGGCAAATTCCGGGATGGTTTCTTTGATAGGGCACGGCTGATTTCCTTGCCCATCCTTGACACAATCCGATGGGACCGATGACCTCGCTGTTCGGTCCCCTCCCCAAATCAACCGACCAACCGTCATCCGATATATCGAGCAGGAGACTACTCGACGTGCCACAGTTGCCGTGGCTCAAAGCGAACATTACTCTTCTTTTCGTATTGTAGTAAGTGTTCATATGTAATACCGCCAACTTCAATACATTTCCTGATTCGCTTTTCAAATGACTATACACAGAACAGAAGCATATCTGCGGGAATGTCAACAAAGGTGTTTGTGAAGCGTTCGACCATGTCTTCACGGCCTGTTGGCACATGCTGGTACGCCTTATCTTTTAAATATCCCCACAGAAAGAAATCCGACGATATCAATTCCGGTGATGTCGCGGACCAATTAATAGGCCACCTCTGCCGATCCACCGACGAATGCAACCACTGTCTAATACCTCCCGTGCTTCAGTTGCGTAATGCGCTGGGTGACCGTCATGCTGAAACCATATACGTTATCGAACGTCCAGGGCAATGTCACGCAGGAGTACCGGTAGTTCCTGTTCCAAAAACGTTCAATATTTGCGTCTATTCAACGTGCCGTCGATAAAATACGGACCAATGAGTTTGTTCCGCATGATACCACACCATGCGTTAGCCGACCAAAGACAATGATGGTTAACTCTCTGTAACCATTGGGGATTGTCTACACTCTAGTAACGCGTGTTATGCCGCTTACGCTATCATGATTTGTGAATGTAGACTCGTCGGAAAATAGTACCTCGGCAAAGAACGTGGAGGTCGTTCCATTTGTTGACGTGCCCACTCACAAAACACCATCCGGTTGTGGAAAGCGATGCCGTGAATTTCATGATGTAGAGACACGTGGTGTGGGTGATACGTACGACGACGCAGTGTCGTAACAATGCTACCTACGGATAGACCGGAACCGCGGTGTTATTGCCGGGCGCTTATCCGTTTGTTGTGGTGCGCTGCCGCTAGTGCAGTTGTTACATTAGCTTCTCCTGTAACACGTTTGCTTCGTTTCTTTTTGTCGCTCTGTACGCTGCCATCAGATATAAAAGCGTTCACAACCTAGTAAAAGAACGAACGAGGGCGGGCTTTCTCTGGAAAACGCTCGGCATACAAGGTTACAGCAGCCTCAGCATTTCTTCTACATTCTTCATAAATCAGGATCATTTCAATTTTTCGTCTGTGGTTGCAACGTTCATCATGCACTTCCAAGCCTGTTCTCCAAATGATACGTAGGTGTGCAGGCAATAAACACTGGCCAAGTTCAAAAAATGGTTCAAATGGCTCTGAGCACTATGGGACTCAACTTCTGAGGTCACTAGTCCCCTAGAACTTAGAACTAGTTAAACTTCACTAACCTAAGGACATCACACACATCCATGCCAGAGGCAGGATTCGAACCTGTGACCGTAGTGGTCTCGTGGTTCCAGACTGCAGCGCCTAGAACCGCACGGCCACTTCGGCCGGCACTGGCCAAGTGTTGCAATGTTTAGAGCCGCTATGTTCTGCGTCTGCACGATATGTGAGCTCCGGTCGTAATGTGCTGCCTTTTACGTCGTACATCGCTGCACGTGGGGTGGCGCGTCGAGTAGTCTCCTGTTCGGTATGTCGGAGGAATACAACGTTGCGAATGGGGTTTCCAGTTAGAAATTATGAAATACTGGCCTGTCCTACCCTCGCAGCGTGAAGGTGGGATCGCACGTGCTACTGAATACACTGTTCTACAAAAAAAAACCTTTTTTTCTATTTCTGATGAAAAATATTGTGATTCTAGTTGTATTTTGAGTGCTGAATTGAAAACTGTTTTTGGTTTTTTTCTGTCAGGGATAGTTTATGAGTAATCGCAATTTTATTTCTCTTTTCAGTTTCCGATATAGTGCAGCAAACGTGAGGTGAAATTCGACAAACAAATGCACATCTTTATGATGTTATAAGTTCATCACATTAATGGAGGGTTGGATCTAACATATAACACCGTAACCTTTGTGTATACACTTTGAAACATTTATTTGACATGAGAAATTACAGAAAATTGACAAACAATTAGCATCTGCCTTGTAATGCACATCACTTTTTTCTCTTGTATTGTGAATCTTTCTTCTCTCGAATGATATTCCAGCAATAATCTGCTAACATAGAAGGTACCCACTTCCCTTCATAGCGCCTTTCTATGGTAGAAATGTCTTTATGGAATCTTTCCCCATGTTCATCCGATACGTCACTACAACTATCTGTGAAGTAGTCCAGATGAGAGTCCATCATATGTACCTTCAAAGACATATTGCATCCCAAATCCTGATATGCTTTGATAATATCCTTCACCATTGTTTTGTAGTTAGTATCTCTTCTTCTTCCGAGGAAGTTTTCCGACACCGTCTTGAAACAGTCCCATGCGGTTTTTTCTTTATCAGTTAAACATGCTTCAAAATTTGCATCTTTCTGCAGCTCCCTGATTTGTGGGCCCACAAATACACCTTCCCTTATTTTTGCAGCTGAAAGACGGTGCAATTTGGTAGCTAGATATGCAAACCCACAGCCTGTTGGATCCATAGCCTTCACAAATTGTTTCATCAGGCCAAGTTTGATGTGAAGCAGTGGAAGTAGTATATATTCAGGAGCTACCAGACTTTCACGTTGTACATTCTTTTCGCCAACTTTCCATCTTCGCCTAGGCCATTTATTTTTCACTTAGTGAGAATTTCTGTCTCGACTATCCCACTCGCAAAGAAAACAGACTTACTTTGTGTAGCCTTGTTGCATTCCCAGTACCATAGCAATTACCCTGAAATCTACACATATTTTCCATTTGTGTTCATTGTATTTTAATGAATTTAGTTAGCATCCTTTGTACGAATTCGTAATTCTCTTTTGTCAAACTAGCGTAAGCTACTGGAATAGAGGGTATTTTATTTCCGTTATGGAGCAAAACACCCTTCAGACTTGTTTTCGATGCATCTATGAAATGTCTCCACTCCTGTGAAATATAAGTGAAGTTCAGCACTTTCATCAGGCCAGCAACGTCATTGCAAAATGCCAGTGCTTAGTCAGTTGAAAAATAAGAAATAAAGGCATGTTCTCTGTGCCTGAACACACTGATTTTAGTACTTTGGTGCAGTAGATTATACTCTTGTAACCTTGAACCAAGCAGCTGCGCCTTTTGTTCAAAAAATGGTTCAAATGGCTCTGAGCACTATGGGACTTAACATCTATGGTCATCAGTCCCCTAGAACTTAGAACTACTTAAACCTAACTAACCTAAGGACAGCACACAACACCCAGCCATCACGAGGCAGAGAAAATCCCTGACCCCGCCGGGAATCGAACCCGGGAACCGCCTTTTGTTTACTTAGTCCCAGATCGCGTACTAAAACATTTAAATCTGCCTGTGTTAACAAATGTGGCGATGACTCACTTGTGCAGTGATATAAAGAATCATCATCTGTGATTTCTTCAGTACTACTTATTTCACTGTCACTCGGAATTTGACCTCGAGCTCTTGAAGGTACTGGAAGGTTGTCGGAATGCTGCACTGGCATTCTCGCTGAAGGCAGATCTGGGTAAATAATGTGCCTCTACAACTTTTTGTTTGTAAAACCTTGAATTTTTGATAGACAGAAATAACAATCAGTAACATGGTCCTTAGGCTCCCTCCACACCATGGGAACAGCAAATAACGCCACATTCTCTTTACCTTTCCACCACTGAGTTAGTTTGCAGTAATATGTAGCACAACAGAAATGTGGTGCCCATTCTTTATCTTGGTCTCCTACCTCTACTCCAAAGTAATGTTTGTATGCTTTCTTTATGACTGAAGAAATTTTCTTCCTATTTCTGGCAAAAGTGAACTTCCCACAGATGTAGCAGAAGTTGTCCGGCTTATATCGACATCCACGACGACGTGGCATTTCTGCAAATTTAAAAATACCACTTTGGTAATACACCTGTATTAAATTAATAGTAGGGAACTAGAGGAACGCTGATGTGTAAAAACAAGCAGTCGTTTTACCTTCAGCACCAGGCTCAATCAGTTTACACACAGGAACTAAAAAATTCAACAGTGCTCGGAAATATGACAGACAGTTACTTATCAGCCAAAACACCCACTCGTTAAGACTGACACAAATTGCGGCTAACACCACTGTAAACTCGATGCACCTGCCCCTAGGAGGCGTGAAGCTTTACTGTCGAGGCAGCGATCGGCTGTCGCCGTTCGAGTTAATGAAATGTTTCAGGTGGTCTTAATGACATAGGTGTGGCGGGGGATAACCTAATGATGTCTGATTCTTCCCACCTGCTGTTGCACAAGAAATTATCACGTTTTATCACTGCTGGATGCGGCAACATACCCGCATTTCTCTATAACGTCTCTGTGTTTGCCATGAATTGTGAATATACATATATATACATATTACATAAAAAGTATCCCTGACAACGATATTTTGTTTACATATTTGAATTTCCCACGGTAAAATGGTCTAGAAGCACATACTTTAATATCAGAAATAGAACCCATGTCGAACAGTGATATTCAAGGGCCATTGGGTAGCATGTCGTAAATTACGACTGTGTACTCATTCCTATTCCTCCGATTCCAGCGCCATCTGTGGCGAAACGAAGATAATGCTTCAGACAAAACGTATGTAGATTTTGCCGTAGAATCAAAACCCGCAACTAAAACGCGGGTCCCATTGAAGATTTCAAAGTCACCCCCTGCCACCGACGCTCGGGGTGGGGTGACAGGATGCGTGTAATATGGTTGGGTGTCCACCTCCGAGACAGTCCAATTCGAATTACAACTTTTTTTGACCCGGTGTGTAGTTTTCGAGATATTTCAATGTCTTCATTTAAAATCAACACCCTGCATAAGGAGGCTTGGTTGGTTGGTTTGTTTGGGGGAAGAGACCAAACTGCGAGGTCATCGGTCTCACTGGATTAGGAAAGGACGGGGAAGGAAGCCGGCCGTGCCCTTTCAAAGGAACCATCCCAGCATTTGCCTGGAGCGATTTAGGGAAATCACGGAAATCCTAAATCAGGATGGCCAGACGCGGGATTGAACCGTCGTCCTCCCGAAAGCGAGTCCAGTGTGCTAACCACTGCGCCACCTCGCTCGGTCATAAGGAGGCGTGGGGTACTGTGTTGTCAGTAGAGAAGCAGTAACGGTGGACTGGGTTGGCCACGTGAGCTCAGTGACAGCGAATATGAACGAGTCATTGGATATTACCTGAAAACAAATCCATCAGGGACATTTCAACCATTCTAAAGCTGCTTCTAAAGCTGTCAACTGTTGTTGATGTAGTTGTGATGCGAAAACGCCAAGGTACAACCACAGCTAAACCAACATCTCATGTACAGGAACCGTCGAGAACTGCGGAGGATGGATTTAAAAAATTGTATGAAATCAGCTGACGGCATAACTCGTGTGTTCCAAAGTGCTATCAAAAGGCTAGCTAGCACAGTGACTGTGCGTAGAGAGTCAAAATTAATGGGGTACAGTGGCTGAGCAGATCCTCATAACCCTTACATTTCTGTAATCAATGCTAAGCGACGCTTGTAGTGGCGTAAAAAGCGACACCACTGGACAGTGGATAGCTGGAAAAAAGTAATTTTTTTGACATGATGATGACGTTGTACCCAGTGGCAATCCAATGGAAGTGTTAGGGTTTGCCGAATGCCTGGACAACATTACATGGCGTCATGTGGAAGGCCAACAGTGAACTACAACGGAGATGATCTTACGGTAAGTGGGTGTTTTTCGTGGACTGAGTGTGGACCGCTTATTGCGCATAAGAAAACGATAAATGTGGAAGGATATGAATACATTTTACAGCATTTTGTATTTCGTAAAATGGAGGAATAGGAGACGATGATTGATTGTATCAGAATGACCATGCACCCTATGGTAAAGCAGCATCTGTGAGGCAATTGTTTGTTGACAAAAATAGTCGTGGAAACGGACTGGCGTGCCCATAGTCCAGACCTGAACCCCGGGGAATACTTCTGGGATGAGTTTAAACGTTTACTTGGTCCAGACCCCATCCTCTAACATCACTACCTCCTTTGGTGTCCACTCTTGAGGAAGATTGGACTGTCCTTCCTCCACAGCCACCTCATGTAAGCTGTCCCCAGCAGAGTTCAAGCCATCACAAATGCGAAGCTTGGACACACCCCATACTAATGTCCATTAATAGATGTGCCGATACTTATGATCAGATAGTGTACATCCTGCTCAAGCTCTCAGTGGGAGCAACCTCCTCTATGGTTTGGCAGTTGAATAAACCGCTGCTTAAGAAAATATTGGAATGTTTAAATCTCTGTTATACTTAAAAAATGTAGCTAAAGTAGGTGTATGCAGACCAAATTATGACAATGTACATTATAATGGGACGTGGACATTAGGCTCTTGGAGCTTTTGGGTAGAACTCGGAATGAGTGCTACAATATCAAACCAGATGTCAGTTGGGGAAATTATGTTCGTAGTTGTGGATTCATCTACAGAACCATAGACGTAAAATACACTGTTGCCTTATTACACTGAGATGATAAAAGTCATGGGATACTTCTTTATATCATGTCGGACCTCCTTTTTCCTGGCGTAGTGCATCAACTTGACGTGGCGTGGACTCAAAGTCGTTGGAAGTTCTATGCAGAAATATTGAGCCACGCTGAATCTATAGCCGTCAAAAATTGTGAAAGTGTTGCCAATGCAGGATTTTGTGCACGAACTGACCTCTCGATTATGTCCTACAAATGTTCTATGGAATTCATGTCGGCCGATCTGGGTGGCCACATAATTAACTCGAATTGTCCAGAATGTTCTTCAAAACAATCGAGAACAATTTTGGCTGGGTACATGGCCCATTGTCATCCATAAAAATTGCTTCGTTGAACGGCTGCAATCTCCCATAGTCGAACATAACCATTTCCAGCCAATGATCGGTTCAGTTGACCAGAGGACCTAGTCGGTCCCATGTGAACACAGCTCACACCATTATGGAGCCTGCCGGCCGGAGTGGCCGAGCGGTTAAAGGCGCTACAGTCTGGAACCGCACGACCGCTACGGTCGCAGGTTCGAATCCTGCCTCGGATGTGTGTGATGTCCTTAGGTTAGTTAGGTTTAAGTAGTTCTAAGTTCTAGGGGACTTATGAGCACAGCAGTTGAGTCCCATAGTGCTCAGAGCCATTTGAACCATTATGGAGCCACCACCATCTTGCACACTGATTTGTTGACAAAACCCTACTGTCAGCGTCACCAACTGATATCGGAACTTATCTGAACTGACCACGGTTTTCCAGTCGTCTAGGGTCCAACCGATACGGCCACGAGCGCAGGCAATGTCGTGCTACTAGCAAAGGCATTCGCGTACGTCGTATGCTGCCATAGCCAAATAACACCAAATTTCGACGCACTGTCCTAATAGATCCGTTCGTCGTACGTTCCACATGGATTTCTGCGGTTATTTCACGCAATGCTGCTTGTCTGTCAGCACTGACGACTCTACGCAGACGCCGAGGATCTCGGTCGTTAAGTGAAGGCCGTCGACCACTGCACTGTCCGCGGTGAGATGTAATAATGCTTGAACTGTGGTGTTCTCGGCACACTCTTGACACTGTGGATCTCGGAATATCGAATTCCCTAACGATTTCCGAAACAGAATGACCCATGCGTCTAGCACCGATTACCATTCAGCATTCAGTGTCCATCAGTTCCCGTCATGCGCCCGTAATTACCTAGGAATCTTCTCACATGAATCGCCTGAGTGTAAATGACAGCTCCGCCAGTGCACTGCCCTTTTACACCTTGAATACACGATACTACAAGCATGTGAATATCGCTATCCCTTGACTTTTGTTACCTCACTGTATAAATGAGAGTAGTATTCTTGATAGAAACAAATAGTCATTAATGCTGATACACTAAAATTGTCTGTGAACATTAGTAATGTTTAGCAGCATCGTGTTACCTCAATGTATCGTCGCGCCAGCGTTCGATACTAATGATGGTAGGTCTATAGATGCCCAGCATCTGGGGCGAAGCTCTGAGTACGGCCACTTGAAAAGATGCACAGGCCACTCAGATCGGCGGGCAGTGGGGTCGTATTAATTTAGCCTCCTTTGAGCGAAATGGCGTGGTGGAGAGCTTGCAGGATACTATATTTGAGGTGTCTGTTGAGCCGTGCGCGGCATGCTAAGCTCTGAGTGCGGCCCCTTGAAAAGATGAGCAGGCCAGTCAGTAGGGTCGCATCAATTTGGCGTCCTCTGAGCGAGATGGCCTGGTGGAGCACTTTCAGGACATTAAATGTGAGATGTCTGTTGAGCCGTGAGTGGCACACTAAGCTCTGCCTGTGGCCACTTGAAAAGTTGTGCAGGCCAGTCAGATTGGCGGGCATTGGGGTCGTATCAATTTAGCGTCCTCTGAGCGAAATGGCCTGGTGGAGTGCTTGCAGAATATTAAATGTGAGGTGTCTGTTGAGCTGTGAGCGGTACGCTAAGCTCTAAGTGCGGCCACTTGAAAAGACGCGCAGGCCAGTCAGATCGGCGGGCAGTGGCGTCGTATTAATTTAGCGTCCTCCGAGCGAAATGGCCTGGTGGAGTTCTTGCAGGATATTTCTAGCAAGCAGAACTGATGATTTCTGTAGAAAGAATATAAAATGTAGACTCGCAATGGCAACAAAAGCGTTTCTGAAGAAGAATTTGTAACCATCTAATAAAGATTTAAGTGTTAAGAAGTCTTTTCTGAAACCATTTGTAGCTACGCATGGGAGTGAAACATGGACAATAAGCAATTTAGACAAGAAGTGATTACTGGCTTTTGGAATGTGGTGCTACAGAAGAATGCTAAGTATACTGAAGATTAGATGGGTAGATCGGGTAAATAGGTGATACTGAACAGAAATAGGAAGACAAGAAATTTGTTGCACAACTTGACTAAAGGAAGGGATCGGTTGATAGGACACATTCTGAGACATCACGGGATCACCCATTTAGTATGGAGGAAAGTGGGGGGGGGGGGGGGGGGGGTTAAAAATCATAGAAGGAGACCAAGATATGAATACAGTAAGCAGATTTAGAAAGATGTAGGCTACGGTAGTTATTTGGGGATGAAGAGGCTTGATACCTAATCCCATTGTGAACCGTGTGCACCACGATCATATTATTGTCAATATATTTTTGATAAATGGCAGCATGAGTCGTAAATATTGAAATCCCTTATTTTACATATCGATTTCGATGGCTATGTGACCATCTTCAGTGCAAATTATTCGAACCTTGTAGACCTATATCATAATAGCACAATATTTTCTATGAGCCGGAGCATGTACTGTAATGATTACTTCCAACACATATCTTGACTTTTACTGCATACAATAATTTTTAAATTGACCGTAGAACCTATCTTGTCATCTTAGCAGTTGGCGATCCAACGTACAGTGAACTTATTTACAACTGTACGTTGCATCGGCAACTGCTACGGTTACAAAATAGTCTCTTCTGTAAATTTAAAAATTATTGTATGCAATAAAAATCAAGATATTTGTAGAAAGTAATAATCACAGCACATGTTGCACCTCACAGAATATGTTGTGCCATTACAATATGGGTCTACAAGTTTCGACTAATCTGCACTGAAGATGGTTACACAGTCTACATCTACATCTACATCCGTACTCCACAAGCCACCTGACGGTGTGTGGCGGAGGGTACCTTGAGTACCTCTATCGGTTCTCCCTTCTATTCCAGTCTCGTATTGTTCGTGGTATGCCTCTGTGTGGGCTCTAATCTCTCTGATTTTATCCTCATGGTCTCTTCGCGAGATATACGTGGGAGGGAGCAATATACTGCTTGACTCCTCGGTGAAGGTATGTTCTCGAAACTTCAACAAAAGCCGGTACCGAGCTACTGAGTGTCTCTCTTGCAGAGTCCTCCACTGGAGTCTATCTATCATCCCCGTAACTCTTTCGCGATTACTAAATGATCCTATAATGTACCGCGCTGCTCTCCGTTGGAACTTCTCTATCTCTTCTATCAACCCTATCTGGTACGGATCCCACACCGGTGAGTAGTATTCAAGCAGTGGGTGAACAAGTGTACTGTAACTTACTTCCTTTGTTTTCGGACTGCATTTCCTTAGGATTCTTCCAATAAATCTCAGTCTAGCATCTACTTTACCGAAGATTAATTTTATATGATCATTCCATTTTAGATCACTACTAATACGTACTCCCAGATAATTTATGGAATTAACTGCTTCCAATTGCTGACCTGCTATATTGTAGCTAAATGATAAAGGATTTTTCTTTCTATGTATTCGCATCACATTACACTTGTCTACATTGAGATTCAGTCACCATTCCCTGCACCATGCGTCAATTCGTTGCAGATCCTCCTGCATTTCAGTACAATTTTCCATTGCTACAACCTCTCGATGTACTACGGCTTCATCCGCAAAAAGCCTCAGTGAACTTCTGATGTTATCCACAAGGTCATTTATATATATTGTGAATAGCAACGGTCCTACGACACTCCCCTGAGGCACACCTGAAATCACTCTTACTTCGAAGACTTCTGTCCATTGAGAATGACATGCTGCGTTCTGTTATCTAGGAACTCTTTAATCCAATCACACAATTGGTCTGATAGTCCATATACTCTTACAGTGCCCGAAATCGATCTGTAAAATAAAGGATTCCAGTATCTCCGACCGATGCTGTCATTTATCCAAAATTGACAGGGTTGAGTAGCATGAAGAGCTGCATCGAACCAGTCTTCCGACTGAAGGCCACAACAACAACAACAACAACAACAACAACAACAGTAGAGGAACAGTTTGGAGACGATGATTGTTTGTACCAGCATGACAGTGCACCCTGTCCTTAAGCATCATATGTAAGGAAATGGTCTGTGGACAACAACATTTCTGAATTGGACTGTTTGCCGAGAGTCCGACCTGAACCCAGTGGAAAACCTTTGGGATGAGTTAAAACGTCGACTTCGCTACAGACCCCAAGTCCAACATCACAACCATGTTTGGTTTCGGCTCTTCAGTTTCCTCCATCGACATTCAGACACCCAGTTTAAAATGTTCCCAGCTGAGTTAAAGCAGCCATAAAGACGAATGGTGGACACACCCTAATAAGTGTCCAGGTACTGCTGGTCAGATACTGTAGAATAACTGTTGTTGTTGTTGTTGTGGTGGTCTTCAGTCCTGAGACTGGTTTGATGCAGCTCTCCATGCTACTCTATCCTGTGCAAGCTTCTTCATCTCCCAATTCCTACTGCAACCTACATCCTTCTGAATCTGCTTAGTGTATTCATCTCTTGGTCTCCCTCTTCGATTTTTACCCTCCACGCTGCCCTCCAGTACTAAATTGGTGATTCTTCGATGTCTCAGAACATGTCCTACCAACCGATCCCTTCTTCTAGTCAAGTTGTGCCACAAGCTTCTCTTCTCCCCAATTCTATTCAATACCTCCTCATTAGTTGTGTGATCTACCCATCTAATCTTCAGCATTCTTCTGTAGCACCACATTTCGAAAGCTTCTATTCTCTTCTTGTCCAAACTATTTATCGTCCATGTTTCACTTCCATACATGGCTACACTCCATACAAATACTTTCAGAAACGACTTCCTGACATTTAAATCTATACTCGATGTTAATAAATTTCTCTTCTTCAGAAACGCTTTCCTTGCCATTGCCAGTCTACATTTTATATCCTCTCTACTTCGACCATCATCAGTTATTTTGCTCCCCAAATAGCAAAACTCTTTTACTACTTTAAGTGTCTCATTTCCTAATCTAATTCCCTCAGCATCACCCGACTTAATTCGACTACATTCCATTATCCTCGTTTTGCTTTTGTTGATGTTCATCTTATACCCTCCTTTCAAGACACTGTCCATTCCGTTCAACTGTTCTTCCAAGTCCTTTGCTGTTTCTGACAGAATTACAATGTCATCGGCGAACCTCAAAGTTTTTATTTCATCTCCATGGATTTTAATACCTACTCCGAACTTTTCTTTTGTTTCCTTTACTGCTTGCTCAATATGCAGATTGAATAACATTGGGTATAGGCTACAACCCTGTCTCACTCCCTTCCCAACCACTGCTTCCCTTTCATACCCCTCGACCCTTATAACTGCCATCTGCTTTCTGTACAAATTGTATATAGCCTTTCGCTCCCTGTATTTTACCCCTGCCACCTTTAGAATTTGAAACAGAGTATTCCAATCAACATTGTCAAAAGCGTTCTCTAAGTCTACAAATGCTAGAAACGTAGGTTTGTCTTTCCTTAATCTTTCTTCTAAGACAAGTTGTAGGGTCAGTATTGCCACACGTGTTCCAACATTTCTACGGAATCCAAACTGATCTTCCCCGAGGTCGGCTTCTATCAGTTTTTCCATTCGTCTGTAAAGAATTCGCGTTAGTATTTTGCAGGTAGAATAACTACAATTGCTTAATCTATCAACATTCGTTTAAAAAATTTTCGTTTTGAAACGGGGAAAGTACATGCTAAACTTTGGATTGGAGGACAGTAATAGTTTTTTTTTTTTTTTTTTTTTTTTTTTTTTTTTTTTTTTTTTTTTTTTTTTTTTTTTTTTTTACAGGTGATCCAGGTGGATCCGGGCAGTGGCAAGTTGCTGCAGCGGGTGGACATCCCGGCACTGAACGTGACGTCAGTGGCGTGGGGCGGCGCCGGCCTCGACGAGTTGTTCGTCACGTCGGCGTTCGACGGCATGACCCGTGAAGAGCTAGAGCGCCTGCCTATGGCCGGCTGCAGCTTCCGCGTCACCGGGCTCGGCGCCAAGGGACTCCCCGCACACCGCGTCCTCCTCTGAGCACATTTATCGTGGCACTCAATGTTACAGGGATTGGCTACACTAAATAAAGTTCTCGTTACATACTACCACCCTAGATGAAGACATGGAAATGTGCTACGTCGCCAAAATATTTTTATATTATTGTTATTTCCATGCCCGATTAAATAAATTGTTTAAAAACTGTGACCGAATTGACTTAACTGCTAAAAATCTTCTAGTGTACAAGGTTCATTCAACAGGCGCCACAGCAGCAGGTTCACTGATCTGGAAACTGGCTGCATTCGTACACATCTGCTTCACTCGAGAGAAGGTCCCACTTTGCAGCGCGGCACTGTTTAGGCTAGCTGCCAAAGGGTGGCTGTTCTCTTGGGAGGATGTCGGGGTACTCTGCGATGTCCATTTTCTTCACTTTTTGCAGATGCGCTACACACGTGGGCAGCGTACTAGGCAGCAGATATACACAGCTCGACCAAAAGGATTGCTGTAGTTCACGTTCCTTCATAGCCAAATATGGGACTAGCGAATGATCTAACCAGGGTATGGTAAACAGTGTTCTGTTGCCATTCGGGCGCGTTCACAGGACTTTCTATATACAGGGTGATCAAAAAGTCAGTGTAAATTTGAAAACTTAATAAGCCATGGAATAATGTAGATAGAGATGTAAAAATTGACAAACATGCTTGGAATGACATGGGGTTTTATTAGAACCAAACAGAAAAAAACTTCACAAAATGTCCGACAGATGGCGCGTGAAAGACCTCTTGCGCGCGTCGTTTGGTGATGATCGTATGCTCAGCCGCCACTTTCGTCATGTTTGGCCTCCCAGGTCCCCAGACCTCAGTCCGTGCGATTATTGGCTTTGGGGTTACCTGAAGTCGCAAGTGTATCGTGATCGACCGACATCTCTAGGGATGTTGAAAGACAACATCCGACGCCAATGCCTCACCCTAACTCCGGACATGCTTTACACTGCTGTTCACAACATTATTCCTCGACTACAGCTACTGTTGAGGAATGATGGTGAACATGTTGAGCATTTCCTGTAAAGAACATCATCTTTGCTTTGTCTTACTTTGTTATGCTAATTATTGCTATTCTGATCAGATGAGGCGCCATCTGTCGGACATTTTTTTAACTTTTGTATTTTTTTGTTCTAATAAAACTCCGTCATTCCAAGCATGTGTGTCAATTTGTACCTCTCTATCTACATTATACCGTGATTTATTCAGTTTTAAAATTTATACTGACTTTTTGATCACCTGGTACAGTACGTAACATAACTGCTTTGCGTATGTATTTTTCTTGTCAATTCGTTCGTTTCCTTCCAAACAACAAGGCGTTGATCTGCATGATGCAAACAGCTCTACTAAGATGTAAGTCACTTTGTTCTGCAATAGCTTTTTATTCATTTTTAGTAGCACTTGTACGTACGTTACACTTTTGGTTTCGGCCACTATATTTCAGTTTTCGAAACAAAACTGTCAGTCGGCTGTTCCTGATCTATAAATCTTCCAAACAGGTCTTCAGTTCTCTAAATATAACTGAAATTCAGACAGACAGAATACAGTAGGCCGTTTCTGTTTTCTACATACTCTGGAAGTTTTCTCACTTCACGAAATTGTTCACTAGTAATATCACATTTACTGACAGACGTTGTTGGATCCTCGTACTATTCGTAGAAGACCAATTATCTAACCGTCCAAGTACACTCTTAATGTCTCACTTACCTTCAACCTGCCTGCTCTATTCAGAAGCACACTATTTACAATGGAAGCTGCAGTATGTGCGCACCAACAGGGTGTGGCCAAAAATATGGAAACGCCACAAACGCCACATTTTACCATGCCTATTACTGTAGGAAAACAGTTAGCATTAAAAACAGCTTCAATTCGTCTCGGAATGAATAATCACAGCTCCTGTATGATTTTCAAGGGAATCTTATTCCAGTCTTCCTGCAAAATAATGTCCAGTTCGCATAACGATGACGGAGGTGGATAGCAATCACAAACCCTTCTCTCCGAAGTAGACCACAAAGGCTAAATAATATTGAGATCTCGTGAATGTGGTGATCAGGGGAAGATGTGACAATTCATCCTCATGCTCAGAGAACTAGTCCTGGACGATGAGAAATGTGCAAACAGCGGCCCTGTTGTCTTGGAACACAGCATCACCATTGGGGAACAAACATTGTAGTATTTCCACCTTTCAGAGTACGCACGGGTACCACAGAGTACCAGGTTAAAGATTGCCCAAATCTTCATCGAACCCATACCATATTTCACTCGTGAGTCGTAGCTCAGCCGAAAGTGGTAAACGATGTGAAACAAGACTCATCCGACCGAATGTCTTTGTTTCATTGTTCCACATTCCAGGTTTTATGACTTCAGCACCACGTTTCCTTGTTATGGGCATTTGCATCACTGATATGTGATTTCTGGAATTCCAGCTGGCTCCGAAATTCCCACCTTATAGAGCTCTCTTCGTGGTGTTTTGGTGTGGTGCTGACGGTGTTCGAGACCGATATTGAGTTCTGCAGTAATTATTGCAGCTGTCGTGCTCTTATTTTTCGTCACAATCCACTTCAATGACCATCCGTCACGATCAGTAAACACACGCTTTCGTCCGCATTGTGACGTAGAGGATGATCCTTTTCCTATATAATAAATCTCCGATATTGTGCGTCTTGAAACACCAAACAGTTCGGATGTCTTAGTTACGGCAACACCCACCAGAAGAGCAGCAACAGTTTACCCAAGTTTTAATTCACTTAGTGCCACTCACGACTGTAAAGAACACTCTTGCTACGGCGATTGGCTTTGCAATGTATTGAGGACATTGGAGAGGTGCGGTTTGTGGTCAAATACAGCAGCGTAACATGCAGGCTTGGCTAGCATCTGATTTTATGTTCAAGTATGATGTCTCTCAGTGTTTCCATATTTTTGTCCAACACCTGTATTTCTGCTCGCATTGGAAAGACCTATTCAGATACTTACACGAGCGATTGCGTCTACTTCAGTGTTTTTCTCTTAGGTACATTCAGTAGTCCTCCTTGCGGATCGCAAACAGAATCATTCAAGTTTAAATCTAACGAAAACAGACCAGACGTTGATTCAGTGAAGCGATCTTTTCCGTGCCACTTTTTAATACAGATTTCCTGCAGCTGAGCAAATTACAGGATTAAATGGCAGATCATACCCACGTATTTCATTTTTCTTATGTGTAGATCCATGCATTCCCAACGATAATTTTTTTTTTTTGTTTTAGTTCCTTTGTCTATTTATCAGTGTCCCTGAGACCATGAGAGCCAAAGCTACTTCTCCAAATGTTAATGCACAGTTTACAGAGGGCACATTAAAAACACGAAAGAACTAAGGATTAACGAAACCAGAAAGACAGTTTTGAGAAAGTGTGAGTATAAATAACACATCTCACGGAAAAGTTCTGAGATACTGTGAAGAATTCCTGTAGAGATTAGGTGGAGTGTGCCACAAGAAAACTTTTCAATTTGAATGCTTCACGAGGTGTAAATCGTTTTCCACTCTGGTGTTCACCGAATGAATGTTGGAGTTTCTTCTGAATGAGTCAGTGTTGTCAACAACAGATCCAGCGATGGAATATATGTACAGGAATCACCGAATGAATTACAAGATAGCTGAGTACAGTCAACACGAAGTAAGTGACCTGACATCAAGATCAATCTGACCGCCCTTGTAGTCTTAGAATTTACTTGGTACGTGCGTAGATCTACTCAAAAATGTAATACTGTAAGAAATGATAGTGTGAAATTAAGAAAAGTAAACAAGTAAATTATTGATGTTGTACAGCAATCAGCCACAAATTGATTTTAGGTTACATTATTCACGAAGTACTGTTACCGGTTTCGAATTTTTCACCCTTTCATCAAAACAAATTATACATTGGTATCACGTGAGTTGCCATTGGATAAATAATAATTCACAATTACGAACAGGTAACCAAAATGATTGCGCTGTAGGTATGTGTTGGAATGAAAGTTAGTTGAAATGTCCATCTCGCGCATATCTTTATGCAGTTTTCTTGAAATGAAGTATATTGTCGATGATCTTTGCATTTTCACAATCACGTATGTTGATTTGGATTGTAAAAAACTTTTGTTAGGTCACAAAACGAGTTTTCAGTGTGCACCACATGTTTGATTTACAACATAAAAAAACAAATACAGAGTTTACAAAGTAAATGAGAGTTAAAGTTGCTGCAATGTAATGATACAAAGACATATCATTCTGTTGGGGGAGGAGGCGTAAATTACTGTTGCATTACATTCAAAAAGTATTTTACATTAAACCTAGAGCATTAAATGCAGACAAAAATGACAAATACATGGGATTTTGTGAATTATAGCGCTACAAACTCATTTGCTATAACGATAGACATAGAAATGTGAGAAAGATGTGTGTGAAATCCTTATGTGCCATTTCAACATTGACGATGATAATACATTAAAATGTGTTACTATTTAGTCCAATAAATAGTATTGACTATTGTAGGTACATAAAATATTTTAAGATTAGTTACTAGATTTGCAGGCAGGTGTACAAAAGTTATTTATATTGGAGTATGGAAAGTACTTTTTGGAAGTTTTTCAGGAAAGAAGTCATGGCCACTTCATTCTTTTCATTGAGGATATTATCAGGGGAAGTGCTTTTGTGAGTGTGTGTGTGAGTGTGTATTTCTATTTTCTTTAACGGATTCATAGTGGCTTCTTTTCCTGCTAAAAATAATATTTTCATGTTATCTTCAATGGCTAACACTGAATGGGTTTCTTCTGCAATGTGGGCTGCAAATGGGGATTTGTACAGGTTTCCACACCTTAAGACATTCAGGTGTTCTTTGAAACTAATCTCAAAACTTCAGCCTGTCTGACCAATGTAGAATTTCGGGCACGAATCGTATTGAAGCTTGTATATTCCTGATTTACTATAGGGGACCTTAGGAACTTCTACACCATGGACCACTTTTTACTGTAATTTACTATTAGTAGAGAACCTGATTTTAATATTATTATTTTTCAATAAGTTTACAATTTCTTATGAAATTGGGCCTATGTATGGGATAATGATATATTCAGGTGTAGTTTCTGCAGAAAGCTGATTTGTTTTGGATTGAATGCTGTGTGAACTACTGTTCTGTCCAGCTGTAGCTTTCAATTTTTCACTGATTCAGAGTTTTTCTATAATTAGAGGATCATACAATTATTATGAGCAACTGTTTTAATTAAACTGATTTCATTTTGTTGGTCTGTGAGACTCATAGGTACCTTTTGCATTAGTGTACCATGGCTCTGAAATGGGACATATTGTTGTGGTTGGGATGACATGAGCAATTATCAGTGCTGAGATCTGTGATGGTCAGTTTCCTGTAGATGCTAAGCTGATATTTATGGTTAATGTTACAGACATTAAGAACAAGAAAATTTGTGGTCTAATTTGTTTCATGCTGAATTGTGAATTTAATAATTTTTTGCATTTTGCCAGGGTTTGTTGCCAGTGCATCAATTTCAGTGTTTGTACCATCAAAAAGCAAGATTGTATCATCAACATATTTTTGTAGTGTATAATTTTGTTTATGATCTATTGATTAGTTGAGACCTATTTTTTCTGTGTGGTTGATGTAAATATCACCTAATATCCCAGGCAAGTTATTTCTCATTGTCCAACTATCATGTTGTTGTTAAAACATTTTGTTGATGCTAAAACAATTGTGCTTTAGGATGAGTGTGAGTAATATTTTGAGCTCACAGATATCTGCAATACTAAGTTTCTTCCGCCAAAGCAGATTTTTTTCTTATAATCTTTACAGTCTTTTTAACAGGGATGTTTGTGTATAGATTCACTACATCCAGTGATGCAAATTTAGCTGTAGGTGAATGTGGAAGTGTTTAATGGATGCTGTGGATTCATGTGTGTTGTATATGGTGCTATTTTCAAATGTATAATGTTTGGCAATTAAGTCTTTCAGTTTATAGCTTATAAAATATTCAGGGCTGTTTCTCTAGTTACGTATCAGGTGAATACGACAGATTTCTTTATGTATCTTTGGCTGTGTTCATAGTTTTAGTGCTGAGGGATTTGTTGTCATACTGCTACACACTTCATATGCATTCAGTAAAAAGTTGAAGTTTATTTAGAAGCTTACAGACTTAAGTTTTGAATTTCATTGTGGCATCAGACATTATTTCAGTAATGTTGTTTGCAATGGAAAAATTTTAATGTTTTCTCTGTATATTTCTTTACATGTTATACGACAACAGAACTTCCTTTATCAGCCATTACAAGCAGTGCTTTGTTTTCAGATAATTACGTGTTGATATTTTTCAAATATTTTAGTTCAGTGCTTCTGTGGGTATTATTTGCCTTTAGCTGTGTCATTTTTAGTTTATTTGACTTAAAAACCAGTATGCTTTTCAAGTATGTCTGGTTTAGCTGTCACATGCAGATTTTGTACAGGCTATGAGAATTGTTACACTGTGACTGCTGTGTCTTGTTGTAGGATTGCTTCAGACCATTATTTACTAGAGTAACCTGACTGTCACTGAATTGGATGTCAGTGGTGTTAATTACCCTGTCAATTAATTTATGTTGGCCTGATTGTTTATTTTTGTCCCAATCAGATTTAAACAGTTTTATGGCTTCTAGTTTCTTCTTCTGTTTACACGAGATTATTATTTTTCTTTATTTATTTTATCATTATATGCTGGATAATGAGTTAGAACTGTCAAGGCAAGCGGATGTTTCCTATCTGCAAATGCAAAATGTACATGTGATGGTTTAGATTTTCTTGTTCCTTGTATTGCAATTTTATCTCAGTTTTTAGCGAAATATCAAATTTTTGTTGCTATACTGACAGAATTAGTCTTCCAATGGACTTTGACCTACCCATATTTTAGAACTATATTACAGACACACATCAGTTGTTGAATTTATGTCAAGAGACGTTTTGATCAGGTCAGTTTTGTGTTTCTTGAAATCGTGTATATTTCTCGCAATGTAAGCTTAACACAAATTTGTCAAACAACCAGGTGGTTAGAGACGGTGGCAGTTATATGAAATACATTTTCGCAGGGTGTACAGTAACGAGTAAGAAATTTGTATGAGGTTAGTTTATTGAAAGAGCTCCATTACTAGTATCAATTTTTTCACAGTTTATCATCAGGCGGTTTTTTTTTCACTCTTTCATCAAAAAAAGTTATTCATTGGTTTCATACGAATTGCCTAGAATAAACAATAATTCACAACTAAAATTGTTGCGCTAAAGATTTGTGTTGGAATGCCACTTAGCTGAAACATCCATCTGGTGCATTTGTTTTTCAAGTTTTCCTGTAATGAAGTACAATCACATACGTTGGTCTGGGTTGTAAAACACTATTGTTAGGTCACAAAACGAATATTCAGTATGCACTACATGCTTTGGTTTACAGCATATGAAAACAAATACAGATGTTACAAAGTATATGAGAGTCAAAGATGCTGCAATGCAATGATACAAAGCTATACCATTCTTTTGAAAAGGAGGCGTAAATTACTGTTACATTACATTCAAAAAGTAGTTTTCATTAAACCTAGGGCACTAAATGCAGACACAAACAACAAATATAGGGGATTTTCTGAATCATAGCATTACAAACTTATTTTATATATTGATACAGATACAAATGTGGGAAAGAAGTTTATATGCTATTTGAACGTTGATGATGACAATACATAAAAATTTGTTAGTCATCTTCAGTCCAAAAAGTAATATTGACTATTGTAGGTGCATAAAATATTATAAGATTAGTTACTTGATCTGCAGATAGGTGTACAAACATGATTTGTGTTGGAGTATTGGAAGTTCTTTCTGGAAGTTTTTCAGGAAAGGAGTGATAGCTAATTCAGTTTTCTCATTAAGGATATTATCAAGGGAAGTGGTTTTTGTGTGTGTGTATTTATATTTTCCCTAACAGATTCGTAGTGGCTTCTTTTTCTGCTAAAAGTAATATTTTCATGTTGGTCTCAATGTTTGTCACTGAATGGTTTTCTTCTGCAATGTGGGCTGCAGATGGAGATTTGTACAACTTTCCACGCCTTAAGGCATTGCGGTGTTCTATGAACGTCATCTCAAAACTTCTGCTTTTCTGACCAATGTAGAATTTTGGGTATAAACGACATTGGAGCTTGTGTATTCCTGATGTACTGTAGGGCTCTTAGAAAGTTGTACACCATGTATCACTTTTTGCTATAATTTACTATTAGTAGAGAAGCTGATATTAACATTATTCTTTTTCAACAAGTTTACAATTTGGTATGATAATGCACATATGTATGGGACAACAGTATATTTAGGTGTGTCGTTTGCAGGAGGCAGATTTGTTTTGGATTGAACACTGTGTGAACTACTGTTCTGTGCGGCTGTGGCTTTCGCTTTTGCTTTGTTTCAGAGTTTTTCTATTATTATAGGATCATAGCCATTATTATGAGTAACTGTTTTAATTAACTGATTTCATGTTGTTGATCTGAGTGACTCGTAGGTACTTTTTGCATTAGTGTAACATTGCTCTGAAATGTGACATTTTGTTGTGGTTGGAATGACATGAGGAGTTATCAATGCTGACACCTGTGGTGGTCGGTTTTCTGTAGATTCTAAATTGATTTTTATGATTAGTCATACAGTTTTTAAGTGCAAGAAAATTTGTGCTCTTCTTTGATTAAAACTCAACTGTGAATTCAATTCTTTTATGCAAGTTACTGTGGTTTGTTGCGAGTGCATCAGTGTCACTGTTTGTACCTTCAAAAAGCAGGATTTCATCATCAACAAACATTTTGTAGTATATCATTTATTTATGATTTGTCGAGTAGTTTAGACATACTTTTTTCTATGTGATTGATGTAAAAGTTAGCTAATACCCCAGCAAAGGCATGTCCCATTGCCAAGCCAGCATTTTGTTGGTAAAACTTGTTGTTGAAGCAAATGGTAATAAATTTTAATGTATTATCATCAATGTTCAAATAACATGTAAGGGTTCCACACATTTCTTGCAAACTTTTGTTTCTCGGTTGTTACATATAACAAGTCTGTAATGATATAATTCACGAAATCCCATGTATTTGTGTTTTTGTCTGCATTTAGTGCCCTAGATTTAATGGAAAATACTTTTTCAATCTAACACAACAGTAATTTACACTTCTTTTCCCAAAAAATGCAATATCTTAATATCATTGCATTGCAGCATGTTTGACACTTACGAACTTTTTGAACTCTATTTGTTTTCATATTATGTAAATCAAAAAACATGACACATGGTGCACATTGAAAATTCGTTTTCTAACCTGATGAAAGTGTTTTACAATCCAAATCAACATATGTGACCATGAAAACACAAAGATCCTCGAGAGTGTATTTCATTACAGGAAAACAGCAAAGAGAAATGCGCCAGATTAACTTTTAACCTAAGTTGCATTCCATCACAAATATTCAGCGCATCCACATTGGTTACAATTTTGTAATTGTGAATTACTGTTCATCCTAGGGCAACTCGTGTGAAACCAATGTGTAATTTGTCTTGATGAAAGGGTGAAAATCCTTCTGATGATGAGCTGTGAAAAATCGCAACTAGTAATGGAATGTACTGAATAAAGTAAGTTAAAACAAATTAGTGGTTAGTTGTTATACACCATACAAAAATGTATTTGATATAACTGTGACAGTCTCCAACCATATGTTTATTTGACAAAATTGTATTAAGCTTACCTTCCCAAATAATGCGAAACATAAATGCTTTCAAAAAACACAAAACTGACCTGACGAAAACGCCTCTTACGATAAAACTCATCAAAGCATGCCTGTCTGTAAATATAGTTTCTGAATATGTGAAACTCAGTCAAGTGCTAGATTAAATCTGTCAGGTTGGAGAAACAAAAAATGTTACATTATTTGGCTAAAAACTGAGATAAACCCGGCTGCTGTGGCCAAGCGGTTCTAGGTGCTTCAGATTGGAACCCCGCAACCGCAGCAGTCGCAGGTTCGAATCCTGCATAGGGTATGGATGTGTGTGACGTCCTTAGGTTAGTTAGGTTTAAGTAGTTCTAAGTTCTACGTGACTGATGACCTCAGACTTTAAGTCCCATAGTGCTCAGAGCCATTTGAACCATTTTCGAACTGAGATAAAAATGCAATATAAGAAAAGGGAAATCCAAACCATCTCATGTACATTTTGCATTTGCAGATAGGAAACATCCACTCGCCTTGATAGTTCTAACTCATTATCCAGCGTATAATGATAAAATAAATAAAGAAAAATAATAATCTCGTGTAAACAGAAGAAGAAACTAGAAGCCATAAAACTGTTTAAATCTGATTGGGACAAAAATAAACAATGCGGCCAACATAAATTCTTTGACAGGGTAGTTAACACCACTGACATCCAATTCAGTGACAGTCAAGTTACTCTAGTAAATAATGGTCTCAAACAATCCTACAACAAGACACAACAGTACCAGTGTAACAAATGTCATAGTCTGTACAAAACCTGCATGTGACATCTAAACCAGACATACTTGAAAAACACACTGGTTTTTAAGTCAAATAAACTGAAAATGACACAGCTAAAAGCAAATAATACCCACAGAAGCACTGAACTAAAATATTTGAAAAATATCAACACGAAATTATCTGAAAACAAAGCACTGCTTGTAATGGCTGAGAAAGGAAGCTCTGTTGTCGTATAACATGTAAGGAAAAATACAGAGAAAAAATTAAAATTTTTCCATTCCAAACAACATTACTGAAATAATGTCTGATGCCACAATGAAATTCCAAACTTAAGTCTGTAAGCTTCTAAATAAACTTCAACTTTTTACTGAATGCATATGAAGTGTGTAGTAGTATGACAACAAATCCCTCAGCACTAAAACTATGAACACAGCCAAAGATACATAAAGAAGGCTGTCGCATTCACCTGATACGTAACTCGAGAAACAGCCCTGAATATTTCATAAGCCATAAACTGAAAGACTTAATTACCAAACATTATACATTTGAAAATAGCACCATATACAACACACATGAACCCACAGCATCCATTCAAGACTTCCACATTCACCTACAGCTAAATTTGCATCACTGGATGTAGTGAATCTATACACAAACATCCCTGTTAAAAAGACTGTAAAGATTATAAGAAAAAATCTGCTTTGGTGGAAGAAACTTAGTATTGCAGGTATCTGTGAGCTCATAATATTACTCACACTCATCCTAAAGCACAATTGTTTTAGCATCAACAAATTGTTTTAACAACAACATGATAGTTTGGAAATGAGAAATAACTTGCCTGGGATATTGGGTGATATTTACATCAACCACACAGAAAAAATAGGTCTCAACTAATCAACAGATCATAAACAAAATTATACACTACAAAAATATGTTGATGATACAATTTTGCTTTTTGATGGTACAAACACTGAAATTGTTGAACTGGCAACAAACCCTGGCAAAATGCAAAAAATTATTAAATTCACAATTCAGCATGAAACAAATTAGACCACAAATTTTCTTGTTCTTAATGTCTGTAACATTAACCATAAATATCAGCTTAGCATCTACAGGAAACTGACCATCACAGATCTCAGCACTGATAATTGCTCAAGTCATCCCAACCAACAGAAAATGTCACATTTCAGAGCCATGGTACACTATTGCAATAGGTACCTATGAGTCTCACAGACCAACAAAACGAAATCAGTTTAATTGAAACTGCTCATAATAATGGCTATAATCCTATAATAATAGAAAAACTCTAAATCAACGAAAAAGTGAAAGCCACAGCTGCACAGAACAGTAGTTCACACAGCATTCAATCCAAAACATATCAGCCTTCTGCAGAAACTACACCTGAATATATCATTATCCCATACATAGGCCCAATTTCATAAGAAATTGTAAACTTATTGAAAAATAATAATATTAAAATCAGGTTCTCTACTAATAGTAAATTACAGTAAAAAGTGATCCATGGTGTAGAAGTTTCTAAGGTCCCCTATAGTCAATCAGGAATGTAGAAGCTTCAATACGATTCATGCCCGAAATTCTACATTGGTCAGACAGGCTGAAGTTTTGAGATTAGTTTCAAAGAACACCCGAATGTCTTAAGGTGTGGAAACTTGTACAAATCTCCATTTGCAGCCCACATTGCAGAAGAAACCCATTCAGTGTTAGCCATTGAAGATAACATGAAAATATTATTTTTAGCAGGAAAAGAAGCCACTATGAATCCGTTAGAGAAAATAGAAATACACACTCACACACACACTCACAAAAGCACTTCCCCTGATAATATTCTCAATAAGTAGAATGAATTGACCATGACTCCTTTCCTGAAAAACTTCCAAAAAGTACTTTCCATACTCCAATATAAATAATGTTTGTACACCTTTCTGCAGATCTAGTAACTAATCTTAAAATATTTTATGTACCTACAATAGTCAATATTATTTATTGGACTAAATAGTAATACATTTTAATGTATTAATATCGTCAATGTTGAAATGGCACATAAGGATTTCACACACATCTTTCTCACATTTCTATGTCTATCGTTATAGCAAATGAGTTTGTAACGCTATAATTCACAAAATCCCATGTATTTGTCATTTTTGTCTGCATTTAATGCTCTAGGTTTAATGCAAAATACTTTTTGAATGTAATGCAACAGTAATTTACGCCTCCTCTCCCAACAGAATGATATGTCTTTGTATCATTACATTGCAGCATCTTTGACATTCATGTACTTTGTAAACTCTGTATTTGCTTTCGCAAGTTGAAAATCAAAACATGTGGTGCACATTGAAAATTAGTTTTTTTGACGAAATGGAAGTTTTTTACAATCCAAACCAACGTATGCGATTTTGAAAATACAACGATCATTTAGAATTTACTTCTTTGCAAGAAAAGTGCAAAACAATTACGCCAGATGGGCATTTCACCAAAGTTGCCTTCCAACACAAATTTATTGTGCAACCATTTTGGTTACACGTTTGTAAATGTGAATTATTGTTTATCTTATGGCAGGTCACAAGAAACCAATGTATAATTTGTTTTGCTGAAAGAGTGAAACGCTGTCTGATGATGAACTGTGGAAAATTGGAAAGTAATAACGGTACTTTTTTAATAAAGCAACCTAAAACCAGTTTGTGGCTTGTTGCTGTACACCGTCAATAATTTATTTCATATAACACCTATGGTATCTAACCCTGTCTTTATTTGGCAAAACTGCATAAATTAAACGAGGTTCAGCGTTCCACTATCAGAGACAATGGAGACGCATCATAAAACTGAGACAGCAGTATTCATTTCCTGTACAAGATCTTTAAGTGATGCTTCCAAGAATGAGTTTCATTTACTCTCAGTCGTAAAAGTTTAAAGTGGTTTATTTGACTTACTCTTTGAACGCCTTGGTATGATAAAATTTCACATTTACAAGAGTTCAGTGTCAGAAACAGTATCTAATGCGTTTTGTTGAAGTTAGGTGTTTTATTAGATTCTCGTACTGATGTCACCAATTACCCTGTCAGTTGCACACCACCACTTGTGTCACCTGCGTTGAGGAACAATTATGAAACACTTGTCACGGTCAGTGGCAGTGCATTGATATTTACTGTAATGAGAAGAAGAAGAACAAGAAAGCGACTCACTACGAAGGAATTATCTGAATGGGAGGAAAATAGGTAGGTGTCATGTACAGGGTGTTTCAAAAATGACCGGTATATTTGAAACGGCAATACAAACTAAACGAGCAGCGATAGAAATACACCGTTTGTTGCAATATGCTTGGGACAACAGTACATTTTCAGGCAGACAAACTTTCGAAATTACAGTAGTTACAATTGTCAACAACAGATGGCGCTGCGGTCTGGGAAACTCTATAGTACGATATTTTCCACATATCCACCATGCGTAGCAATAATATGGCGTAGTCTCTGAATGAAATTACCCGAAACCTTTGACAACGTGTCTGGCGGAATGGCTTCACATGCAGATGAGATGTACTGCTTCAGCTGTTCAATTGTTTCTGGATTCTGGCGGTACACCTGGTCTTTCAAGTGTCCCCACAGAAAGAAGTCACAGGGGTTCATGTCTGGCGAATAGGGAGGCCAATCCATGCCGCCTCCTGTATGTTTCGCATAGCCCAAATCAATCACGCGATCATCGAAATATTCATTCAGGAAATTAAAGACGTCGGCCGTGCGATGTGGCCGGGCACCATCTTGCATAAACCACGAGGTGTTCGCAGTGTCGCCTAAGGCAGTTTGTACCGCCACAAATTCACGAAGAATGTCCAGATAGCGTGATGCAGTAATCGTTTCGGATCTGAAAAATGGGCCAATGATTCCTTTGGAAGAAATGGCGGCCCAGACCAGTACTTTTTGAGGATGCAGGGACGATGGGACTGCAACATGGGGCTTTTCGGTTCCCCATATGCGCCAGTTCTGTTTATTGACGAAGCCGTCCAGGTAAAAATAAGCTTCGTCAGTAAAGCAAATGCTGTCCACATGCATATCGCCGTCATCAATCCTGTGCACTATATCGTTAGCGAATGTCTCTCGTGCAGCAATGGTAGCGGCGCTGAGGGGTTGCCGCGTTTGAATTTTGTATGGATAGAGGTGTAAACTCTGGCGCATGAGACGATACGTGGACGTTGGCGTCATTTGGACCGCAGCTGCAACACGGCGAACGGAAACCCGAGGCCGCTGTTGGATCACCTGCTGCATTAGCTGCGCGTTGCCCTCTGTGGTTGCCGTACGCGGTCGCCCTACCTTTCCAGCACGTTCATCCGTCATGTTCCCAGTCCGTTGAAATTTTTCAAACAGATCCTTTATTGTATCGCTTTTCGGTCCTTTGGTTACATTAAACCTCCGTTGAAAACTTCGTCTTGTTGCAACAACACTGTGTTCTAGGCGGTGGAATTCCAACACCAGAAAAATCCTCTGTTCTAAGGAATAAACCATGTTGTCCACAGCACACTTGCACGTTGTGAACAGCACACGCTTACAGCAGAAAGACGACTTACAGAATGGCGCACCCACAGACTGCGTTGTCTTCTATATCTTTCACATCACTTGCAGCGCCATCTGTTGTTGAAAAGTGTAACTACTGTAATTTCGAAAGTTTATCCGCCTGAAAATGTACTGTTGTCCCAAGCATATTGCAACAAACGGTGTATTTCTATCGCTGCTCGTTTAGTTTTTATTGCCGTTTCAAATATACCGTTCATTTTTGAAACACCCTGTATATGTACAGAGGAAGATATGATTACAATTTCAGAAAAATGGATGATTTATTCAAGGTATAGACCGTTACGAGTTCAGGAAGTCAGTAATGTACTGGCGCACCTGTGGCACTTACGCAAGATGTTATTTGATTTAGCATTAGTCGCTGGAGTTGTTGGGTGTCCTCATGAGGTATATTGCCCTAAATTCTGTCCAGTTGGCGCGTTTCATCGCCAAAATACCCAGATGGTTGGAGGGCCATGGCCATAAGCCCCAAACGTTCTCAATTGGGTAGAGATCTGGTGACCTTGCTGGTCAATGTAGAGTTTGGCAAGCATGTAGACAAGCAGTAGAAACTTCCAACATGTGCGGGCGGGCATTACCTTGCTGAAATGTAAGCCCAGGATGACTTGCCATGAAGGGCAACGAAAGTGGACGTAGAATATCGTTGATGTACTGCTGTGCTGTAATGGTGCCGCGGATGACAACTAAAGCGGTCCTGGTATGAAAGCAAATGTTACCTCAGACCATCACTCTTGGTTGGCGGGCCGTATGGAAGGCGACGGTCAGGTTGGTACCTCACTGGTACCTGAGGTACCTCCAGACACATCTTCGCTTGTCATCGGGGCTCAATTCGAAGCGTGCCTCATCACTGAAGACAATTCTACTTCAGTCGGAGAGATTCCAGGCCGAAGGACAGGAGGACATCAAGCAACTCTATCAATCAATGCCAAGTCGAGTAACTGCTTGCATAAGGGGTGGAAGTCGACTAAGCGTTACTGACTTGCTCAGTTTGTGAATGTCTTTCTCTTGAATAAACCATCCAATTTTTTCTGAAATTGTAATCATTTGTTTGTCTGTATATTCACGTCTCACACCTACAGATTTTGGTCCCATTGGATAAATCCTTCGTGGTGCATTTTACAACAAAACCTTCATCAAGCAGCAAAATACCAAGACAAAGACATTACGTCAGCTCCTAAATATTGAATGATCTGCACATGCCATTGGTTACAGTCTCTTAGATAGTTCATGACCAGTTTCTAAGATTTTGGTTTTTTCTGTGGGAGGATGCGGCTCATATTAGTTAGAAATTTGCTCTGTCTCTTAGATAAACTTACTTGCTGTTAGCTATACCATTCACACAAAAAGAGTGTGTGATTTAACTTATCTACTCATGTTGAGGTACATGGACACGATCTGGAATCTCTGACACCTGTTCGCTATGGAGCGTGTTAGAACAGGTACTGGGCTGTCATGTGACCCTCCTCTGCTGCCGGATGTCATGTGAGTGAAGTGGTGTACGTGTGTGAACGCCAGTCGGCTGTAAGGAACTAGCGCAGTAAGAAGTGGAGACGTGGCAGGAAGGAGCTATTTTTTGCGTGTGGACGGTCCCATGACCTCATCGTGAATGAAGTTGCGCGATTTGCTGGTGTATCAACGAGCTGTCTAACGTGTCTACAAGAAATGGTGTTCCACTCTGAACTATGAAACTACAGTGCAATAACTGTAGTCGTAAAGAGATCTTAATCGACAGGGACTGAAGATGAGTGTCACGCCATTTAAATGACCATCTCTTACAAACTCGACAGGAATTGCTGCTATCATTGAATGTAGGTCCTGTCAACCAGTTTCTGAGGGAAGGGAACTGCATGAAATGTATACTACTAATTTGGTACCTCACAAAAGGACATTTCCCACGGCGCACAGAAACCTGCACGTTTTCAGTGACCCAAACAACACAGGAACAGGATAATAACTAACTGAAGGCGTGTAGTGTGGTCTGAATAGTCGCGATTTCGTCTCTTTCCAAACGCGCAACTTGTCGGGCGTACAGCACTGTGAAGTTTCCAACCCATAATGTGTAAGGAGTGTAGTTAAGGCCAGAGGTGGTTCTGTGAGGTTTTGGAGGTGTTTTTCGTACCATTACTTTAGCCTACGAATTAAATTACCGGTAATATGGAACAGAATATTCAGTTCAACATTCTATGTGACCAAGTGTTGCCCTTTCTACTAGATCTTCATGATGAGTATGCTCTGGACACTGCCCCTCTTGCAAGATGATAGCTGTGTTACAGGGTTGCACGCATCGATCCTGGTCTCACAAAATTCTGTCACCCGATCACACTGGCCCACTAAATTACCGGAGTTTAATCCCATATGAAAAGTTTGGGACAGTTTAGAACCACAGGTGAAACGTAGCACTAAACATCACCGGAAAGCTTATTTCTTCAAGCTCTAGCCATCAATGAGTGTCTTCAGCTGGATGTGGCATACCTGAAGAAATTTGTGGACTAGTTTCCTCACCTTTTTCAAGGATAGAGGCGGTGTCACACAGCATTAGCGTGATGTTTCTTGAAAAGGAAAAATGGCATCATTTGGTTGCGGTATGGAGGGGCGTGGTTCAACACACTGCTCTCCCAGCCTTTGTCATCTTTTCAGACCTTGGAGCCACTGCGTCTCAATTCAGTAGCACCTCAGATGGAAACAGGAGGCTGTTTTTATAACGTTTCAGTCCTCCCACCAAGGGTAAATCGCTGGCAGTACTAGGAATTGAACGCGGGTCCTTCGTTTGACAGCTAGTCATGCTGATCGTTCAACTATGAGGCTCACCAGTGTTTCTTGGGAATGACTATTACATTTGTCAAGTATGTTTATGGATGTTCCGCTTACAGATAAGGATAAAAGAAGGCGTTAGCAACATGTGATACGTCAGTTGTTTTCGACTGGTCAGTAGGTATAGTAATCGCATCTGGCCACTGCAGTTTAAGTTGTTTTGAATACGTCGTTAATGTGTGATGTTTCACTTTTTTGGGAACAGTGGGTGTTATACAGAGTGAGTAGCTGAGAAAAAGGAATTTCGATGTGCTTGTCCAATGAAATGGGTTGCAAGAAAGCGATCCTGTAAAGTAGCGGGTACTATTTAGTGGCGCGAAGAAGCTACATGTTGGTCCACGGTAGACAGTGCATTGTGAATTGTCCCCCTGCTAAGATGTAGATGGGTGCGCGCCATTTACCACATCTGGTCGGACCCATATACAGGATGTTACAAAAAGGTACGGCCAAACTTTCAGGAAAAATTCCTCACATACAAATAAAGAAAAGATGTTATGTGGACATGTGTCCGGGAACGCTTAATTTCCATGTTAGAGCTCATTTTAGTTTCGTCAGTATGTACTGTACTTCCTCGATTCACCGCCAGTTGGCCCAATTGAATGAAGGTAATGTTGTGTTGACATGCGACTCATTGCTCTACAGTACTAGCATCAAGCACATCAGTACGTAGCATCAACAGGTTAGTGTTCATGACGAACGTGGTTTTGCAATCAGTGCAACGTTTACAAATGCGGAGTTGGCAGATACCCATTTGATGTATGGATTAGCACGGGGCAATAGCCGTGGCGCGGTACGTTTGTATCGAGACAGATTTCCAGAACGAAGGTGTCCCGACAGGAAGACGTTCGAAGCAATTGATCGGCGTCTTGGAAAGTACGGAACATTCCAGCCTATGACTCGCGACTGGGGAAGACCTAGAACGACGAGGACACCTGCAACTGACGAGGCAATTCTTCGTGCAGTTGACTATAACCCTAATGTCAGCGTCAGAGAAGTTGCTGCTGTACAAGGTAACGTTGAACACTTCACTGTATGGAGAGTGCTACGGGAGAACCAGTTGTTTCCGTACCATGTACAGCGTGTGCAGGCACTATCAGCAGCTGATTGGCCTCCACGGGTACATTTCTGCGAATGGTTCATCCAACAATGTGTCAATCCTCATTTCAGTGCAAATGTTCTCTTTACGGATGAGGCTTCATTCCAACGTGATCAAATTGTAAATTTTCACAATCGACATGTGTGGGCTGACGAGAATCCGCACGCAATTGTGCAAACACATCATCAACACAGATTTTCTGTGAACGTTTGGGCAGGCATTGTTGGTGATGTCTTGACTGGGCTCCGTGTTCTTCCACCTACGCTCAATGGAGCACGTTGTCATGATTTCATACGGGATACTCTACCTGTGCTGCTAGAGCATGTGCCTTTACAAGTACGACACAACATGTGGTTCATGCACGATATACATAACAAAGTATATGAGTGATGGAGAAGGATAAATGTATCAGTTTGAGGTAAGGGTCCCAGTACCGGAAACAAATGAGTCGAAAGTTGTAAGCGAAAACCATTCTGATACCTCTGACAGTGGAATAAATGTACTGGTACTGTTGTTGCTATGAATGTGGGGTAGGCAACTTTCAGAGGTGGTAGTAAAGCCCAAAACAAGGAAAAAATGTCCAGAAACATGGGCTCTAAAATACATGTCTGAGTAGCTATGAGCACTTGTCCATCTTCGCTACTGTGAAACACATCTCCTCTATTGAACAAGTGCTCATCTCCAGTCTGTAGCGACTTTGGATGGCGTTTCCAAACACGGGTTCCGATGTAAAACTTGGCCTGTTAAGTCCCTTCTACAACCTCGAGAAGTGTGTAACATGAACTGTGAAACATCCTGTAGTATGCCATTTGGTTCAGTGCGGAAAGTTTGCCGGTGCAGGTACGTATTGAGGCAGTGGCACTGTTCTGTCGCGTACAGAATATTGCGACTGTCCACTGCGCAGTTTGCCTTGGAGGGGGCCGCCATTTCCGAGTTCCACACAGCAGGACATGTCTAGTTGGATAAAACGATGTCGTAAGACGGGTTGTGCAACAAACTCTGCAAATCAGATGTAAGTATTTGGCGACGTCAAATGAGAGTTCCAATGCCGAAACATATCAAAAAAATGGCTCTGAGCACTATGGGACTCAACATCTTAGGTCATAAGTCCCCTAGAACTTAGAACTACTTAAACCTAACTAACCTAAGGACATCACACACACCCACGCCCGAGGCAGGATTCGAACCTGCGACCGTAGCAGCCTCGCGATTCCGGACTGCAGCGCCAGAACCGCACGGCCACCGCGGCCGGCCGAAACATATCGGACAAGCTCGTGCAGCTCTGCAACGAATCTCACAGCGATCTATGCCTCACCATTCCAGAACATTACAATTCCCTAGCACTTCTTCGCAGAAGACTGTGTAACAGGGTTTAAAGTTTCATCCTTGTAAGCCGCAAGTGGCTCAACAGTTACGGTCGGGAGATAAAGTGAGCAGGCGCAATGTGTGAACCACAACGCTACTGGACAGAACGTAGCAGGACGACGCATTTCAAACAAATCTTGTGTTGCCTCATGAGTCAAATTTTCATCTAAATAGATTTATCAATATACAAAACTTCTGATATTTATCAGACAGCTCGCTCATGAAACGGCTCAAGGTAGCCGAAAAGTCGTCGTTTGGTGTGGTATTAGACAGACCTTTGGAACCGGTGGGCCGTATTTTACTGAAGACAATTGCGGCTGGCCACTTAGTGTCAGTTCCGAGAGGTATGCGACCGTGATTACCAATTCCTTCATCCCACAGCTGCAGGGATACTACCATCTAAACACGATATGGTTTCAGCAAGTTGAACCACAGCCCATACAGCCCGAAATTCAGTGACTAAACTAAGGCGCCACTTACCACAGTTAATTACCCTCGCGATTCGGTGATATCCCATGACTGGCGAGTTAAGCTGACCTTTCAGCCCCTGATTTTTTTGTGGGGTCATCTCAAGAACAAAATTTTTTTCACGACGATTTCATAATATTGATGAGTTGAAAGGTGCTATCCAGGATGTGACAGAAGCCATTCCTCAAGAGATCACTGAAAACGTAATGAAGAGGTTTCGCTAACTTCTTCAGTAATGCATCGCCAGTGATGGAAGTCATATGTAGGGTGTAACAAAACTGTGCGGCACAAATTGCAGGACAAATTCCTGAGACACAGACGAAGAAATTATTTTATATGAACATGGGTCTGGCAATGCTTTGTTTCCATGTTACACCTCATTTTCTCCAGCGAGTTTCAACGAGATCAGGTTTTAAACTTTCACAATCGGCATGTATGGGGCAGACGTCAACCCTCGTGCAATTGTTGAAGCGAGTTATCAACAAAGATTTTCTGTCAATGTTTCGTAGGCTGTAATTTTTCCCTCGTTCATTACACGAAAGGAATAGAAAAGAAAATCGATAACAATGGTACGACGTACGCTCCCCCATGCTATATAGAGTGGCTTGCAGAGTATATTGGGTGAATTGGAACTCCACCGACAAAATTTCAGACGTGGTAGTATGGACCAAAACAAGAAAAGAAGTGTAATAACATGGGCTCTGAAATGCATACCTTCAGAGCTTTGAGCACTTGTGTAGTAGAAGAGACGTGCTTCGCAGTAGCGAAGATGAACAAGTGCTCATAGCTCTTAAGGTATGAATTTTAAAGCCCATGTTTACTTGAAATCTTTTTCTTTTTTTGGTCCATATTACCAACTATGAAAATTATTTTTTCGGTGTAGTTCTGTTTCACCCTGTGTATGTAGACGAAGATACACCCCGCCGTGTATGGGCCAACGCATAGAGAACGTAACCCCTGATTTACACCTCTGATTTTGGTATACAACGTAGTCATAAGCCGTTGCTCGTCGAATAGTGTACCTCAAAAGATGGGTAGATTCGTACCTGCCGCGATATCCGCGATATTGTTGCGAGGTGTATTTTTCATACTCGTACTAAACAATTTTACCTTTTAGCTCTGAAATGTTTTAAAAGTACTGTTCTAATTAATCAATCTGGATGCGCTGTATAATAACAGGTTTACAAATAGACTGTTCAAGTAACAGAGTGTTGCATAATCGCCTTTACCGTCTCTCGCAGTGGCGTGCGTTTACCGTTTAAAATAATTATGAGATCAACGTTGTTATCACCTAAATGCAGCAATTGCAATGGTACTCATATCGCTAGTGATCCAAATTACTCAGAAAGGTCGAAGCAATCCATCTCTGCCAACAGAACGGAGAAGATCAAGTGCTTTGATGAACCAAATTACCTCGTGCAGGAATGCTCACAAAATGAAAATATTCTGCGTCCTTTCACCGTTGGACAACTTTATATTCTTCCGGAATATTCCCTCATTACTGAAACGATAAAAGGGGTTTCCATAAAGTTCCTCCGGTGGAATACGGAAATGACGCGCGCCTAGAACAACATACACATCTACATCAGCAACCAGCCAGATTTATCTGCCCAAGTGTAACCTATTGCTACACTCTTCAAATTTGGTAATATTTTCACATTCACGTCCAAATTGCTGGTAACAGCAGCAAAGTGGAAATAAGTGGTAGCATTTCCAGCGACCACCTACCCATTATCACAAAAATAACGGCTATTACCCGCGTCAAAAATGGCAACAACAGTAGGAAAACTTTCATCGACTCCAAAAACCTTATATATGGTAGAAAACCACAGAACAGAATTTTTAAGCAAAAAGCTCAACACGACAGCCATTAATACTACAGAAGACCTTAACAATTACAACCAGCTAATCACCCAAACGATACAATCTACTATCGCTAACAGCGCACCAAAGAACACCATCATAGAAGATAATGACGGGCTTCCTATACATATTCTTAGCTTAATCAAAGAAAAAAGAAAATGATATAGACAAAATAAACGACACCCTAATGAAACGTCTGAAAAGGAGTGGAACCGTCTTAACAATCAAGTTAGAGAGATTGCACAAGGACTTGACCCACCTAGCTGCACTTTCTTTTGGAATAAATTCGAGAGAATCATGACCAAAACCGGCTTTACAAGTCCGTGACCACATCACGGAGGACTAAGGATCGAAGGCTGAAATATTCCGCGATTTACTCAAAACAAAACAAAAATGTTACACGATGATCCACAGGACCCTAGATTTGACGACAACCACGAGGAAATTATTTCTAAGGAACTTCATTCTCTTCTATACAAAAATACCACACCAGCCCATCATCTACTATTGAAAGAAATAACAGAGTATGAGACAGACTCTGCCATTCTATGTGGTAAAAATACAGCTGCTGGAAATGACAGTATTGGACGATCTCATCCCAAACTACTTCTATCAAGGGGACCTGCTCAAACACAAAAACCTTTATTTAATGCAGCGTTAACTCAAAAAACTGCATCATCCCAATGGAAACATACATTAGAATGATTCTGAAATCTGGAAAACCCCAAAACAACTCCAACTCATGTAGATCATTCGCATTACTCCCAGTAATTGGCAAAACCCGCATTACTCCCAATAATTGGCAAAACCTATGGAGTGATGATCAACAACAGACTAGAACAGTTTGCAGAAGACAACAGCATTATACCACATGAACAAGCTGTTTTCAGAAACACAGTACAGCTGATCTACTATTAAGACTAACTAGCAAAGTAGCAGAAGCCTGCAGCTTAACAGATGCGCCTGCTGCCCTGTTTCTGGACATAGAACGCGCCTTCTATGAGGTATGACAAGAGGGACTTCCCTCACAAAATACTAAAATGCAATTGTCCACCTGAAATAGGAAAATTAGTAGCTATTCTCAATGGAAATAGAAAAATACCAGTTGAGGATCAAAAATCGCCCTACTTCATACTCAAAACGGGAGTCCCTGAGGGCGCCGTTATCTCCCCATTGTTATATATGAAATATATGAAATATATATGAAATATAGATGACACCACTTATGGGAGTCGTGCATTCACCTGCAATGCGATTAGTGACCAAACCAACAGCTACATCAACAAACTTGAAACTTGGCTCAGTAAATGGAGAATCCGATCTAATCCAACCAAAAGTCAATTTATCATATTCAGACATATTAATAATCGCCAACAAAAGGACACTAAAAAACTCATCATTCGACTCTGAGGACAAGAAATTACTTCACAACTAAACGTGAAATATCTTGGAATTTATCTAGATGTACTCTTAAATTGGCAGAAAAATACGACTGAAAACAAAAACAAGCTGAAAGCCGACTTAATTTAGTAAACTTTGAAATACCGAACACGTGGAGTGGAGCAACCAGTTGCCCTTCTTACACAAAATATTTGTACAACCCATTCACGAATATGGATCTCAAGCGTGGATTATGTCATCTAAGCAAACGAAAAAAATTCCATCTGCTGACCGGAGATTGCTTGGGATAACTGAAGATCTACGCTGTGACTTCTCTACAAACTCCATTCACGAAACACTTAAAACCAAGAACATGCTTAACAGAATAAAAGAACATATCACCAGATTCGGGCTCTATAGACTACATGACAATGGACTTACAAAATGACTCTTGCAACACGATCATACAACGTTTAATTTTCCGAAATCCAAATATGCATTTCCTCCCTACATTATTCCTGAAGCAGTATCAAATTCACTCCAACAGAATCCTCTGGAAAACGAAGAAATCAATGAAACTGTCAACAGACCAAGAACATTTACAAGGTTATGTGATGATGTAGCACCCTGATATAGAAAGAACAACTTATTTTTGATCAAAATTACTCCACTCATCTCCTATAGAAGAAGACAATATTTTCTACATCGACTAAATTTGCAAGTTTCTCATCTTCTACGAAATTAGACGGAAATTTTGTACATCAGCAAAATTACAAGATGACAATATAACATTATCAAGATTACTGATATAATATGAAGATATATAAGCCGAACAACAGGTAACCAATCCCAGCTGGTGTTCTATCTACCAAGGGGTTTTCCCCCTCAGCCGTAAGGCAAATACCGGTATTTGGAATGAAGGAAACTTAATGAACAACATTTTCCTCCCAACTATCGATCTATATGAAATTAAAAATCCTACAAAATCAAATAAGCACCCAATTTCCTAAATAAATGATGTCACAGCAACACAAGCTATAACTATTGGGAGAAAAGGGCTGTGCTCACCAACAGCGCACCATCTCCTTCAGAGGTGGAATGCAAGATTTCTTTTTTTAAAAAAATCTGAATTCTAGAGCTTTAAATTTCTTCCAGAGATTTCCAATTGAGTTAACTTTGTCACACTCCAAACTTGTTGGGATGATGTTGTATTGCGGTCTTCAGCCCCAAGACTGGTTTCATGCAGCTCTCCATGCTACACTATCCCGTGCAAACCTCTTCATCTCCAAACAACTACTGCAACCTACATCTTTCTGTCTGCTTACTGTATTCATCTCTTGGTTTCCCTCTACGATTTTGACCTCCCACACTTCGCTCCAATACACAAATTTACTTTTTTTTTATCAGTTCCGTTCAGCACCTTCTCATTATTTATGTAATCGACCCATCTAATCTTCAGCGTTCTTCTCTATCACCACATTGCAAAAGCTTCTATTCTCTTCTTGTCTAAAGTGTTTATCGTTCACGTTTCACTTCTATACATGGTTACACTCCAGACAAATACCTCCAGAAAAGAGTTCCTAACTCTTGAATCTATATTCGATGTAAACAAATTTCTCTTCTTCAGAAACGCGTTCTTTCCATTGCCAGTCTACATTTTATATCGTCTCTACTTCGGCCATCATCAGTTATTTTGCTGTCCAAATAGCAAAACTCATCTACTACTTAAAATGTCTCATTTTCCTAGTCTAATTACCTCAGCATCGCCTGATTAATTGGGATATTTGGCTATAAATGACGAAGTCCTGCAACAGTCTGCCCTGCTCTCACAAGGTGGGAATGAAAGAAGGAAAAAAATAATTTAAGAAATAATAGTACTGTTGCACATCTGGTATATTACGTACGTTAATGAATGAAGTCGATTTTGCTTTAAATGACATTTGCGGAAATATTCTCACAAACTACCAATGCGACTCAGCCATTTAGGTGATGGCAATTTCCTATCGGGAAATCACAGTAATCCAATGACTTTCCGCTATGCCTTTTGTAGCAGACTGATAATTTCTTTTTCACCCTTCAGTCACCCGTCAATTTTCCTGAATTTGAAGATAATGTATTCTGCCAGGTACTTCAACATACAGAGTGCAAAGCAACTTTATCGGGACATGCTGAAGGTCTTCCCGAATCCCGGAAGCGGCGTGCTAACGCGAGTGGCTATCCGGCCGAATTTTATGTTTTCGTTCGTCCTTTCATTCAAAGACCCCCACAAAACAATGAGCTTTGTACCCAAGTAGTGTTTTGCTTTTTATCTAGTTGTCAGTGTCACAGTTTATCCAAAAATCTTAACACAACACATACATGTCATATTAATTCACACAATTCCACCTGATGATGGAACGTCAAACCTCCGAAACTCGTTGTGGAAATAAATAGTGACTGTTAACATGAAATTTGTTGTTTTATTCGAGAAGCAGAAGCTATTTGAATTCTGGTTAGCGTTAATTTAATGGCCACTGAACATTAAGTAAATTCGTATCAGTGATGTATAAAATTTTCTCATTGTTCTGGTAGAGTAATTCATTAACGAAAAGTACGATGATTTCGATGCGGTTATGCGATCCAGTAACGCTGAAAGACTGGCAGCGTTGATTCCATCGGTCATTAAGTGTTTCCGGTGTTGCGTAAGATTTGGCATCTTAGTGATAAGTTGTTCCATGAAGACACAAAGGAACGTTGAAAACATGTAAGATGTGCACTATGTTCTTCTAATGGACTAGTATTAACTATTGAAATGTCGTAGTACTATGGTAATAGTGATCAAATTTTTACAGTCATAATCTGAAAATACGAGCAATTCTCACCATTCTGTCATATTCGCAATATAAAATTATGTGCTGTTGGCGGACCCTAGGTGCTATTAAACGATGCAATGAGTGTTATCTTAATGAGATTCCTCGAATTTTGCCTAACCTTAGGCTAAGTAGACCATTATGGCCAAAATTTAAGTAATGGATTTCATTATGTTTTCTAAACGTTTGTAAGTGTTCTGATAATCACTAAAATGTGGTTTTTCTTACCTTAGAAGGTGACATTTCTACTTTCAGCTTCTTTGGTTACGTATACATGTCATTCGGTTTCAGATGTCAAAAAGTACGCTCCTAAAAACAAAAAAATGAAATGTATTAACACTTTTTTAGGTGTGTGCAGAATTTAATAGATATTACGCTCTAGCCCATTCTCGGAAACTGCCTGGCCCAATGAAGAAAGTCTGTCCCCTTGCTACGCTGATGACACACGTTTTCATTTTTCACATGTTTTATTAACAGTGAATATTTATGGCTTCTGTGTCTACTACAGTGAAGTGCAGAAGATAATTTTCAGATTATACTGAAAATAAAATATTTATTACGGTATCAGAGGATTTTATTACACATTTCCTTCAGATGGCCCATCGATAGCAACCTTCCCCCACATCACCTAAACGTAGCATTCCCCGGTTGTTGTATCGGCAGAAAAGGTAGCGTTTCTTTGCCACCAGAGTCTTCGGGGATTATGCCCTTAGATTTTTTTTTTTGCCTGTGTGGATCATCTGAAAGGTGGAGTCTAGAGAGAAAAAGTAAACAGAAGAGACGAAATGATCTTTCGAATTATGAACAGAGCTGCCCAAAAGAAAACGCCACTATGACTTCGGAAGATCTACACGTGTAGTTGTCAAGAGAAATCGAAAGTGCATGGAAGTTGGAGGAGGAATTTACAAAAATGAAGTTTGAACTTAGCCATTGGCCTTTGGTTAACACCTTCTGTGAGTATTTGTTTTGGGTTACATTCAAATAGTTGTGTCTCTGTAGCTATTTATAATTGGAGACATGCTATATTTAATGTTTTATTCGAATTAGTGTGTGCTACCAACTACTAAACTATTTACTATTTCTCATGAAACACCTAGAATACACCGACGAGCCGAAACTTCATGACCACCTGCTTAATAGCTTCTTTGTCTGTCTTTGGAACGAAATACATCTCTGATTCTTCTTATCAGGGATCCGACAGTTTGTTGGTAGGTTTGTGGATGTATGTGGCATTAGATGTCTACGCACAGGTCTTGTAATTCGCGTAAATAATGGGCCGCTGATTTGCGTACGCGGTGATGGCGCCCGATAGCGGCCCAGATGGGTTACGTAGGATTTACATCAGGCAAATTTGGTCGCCGAGACATCAGCGTGAGTTCCTCAAACAACTGTAGCACTGTTCTGGCGCTGTGTCGTGGGCAATTATATTGCTAAAAGATGACATCGCCGTCACGCAAGACATCACGAAAGAAGGGATGCAGGATGTTTGCAGCCATCAACTTATCTTCGATTACTGCCACAAGTCCCATGTAAGCGCAGGAGGATGTCTCCCATAGCATAATACTGCTCACACCAGTCAGCGTCCGTGGCGTGCTGCATGTTCCGAGCCGCCGTTCAACTCGATGACGGCTTTAGTTGAGACGACTTTCGACTTAGTGTAGAAGAGCCGACACCTTTCCATTGATCGACGGTCGAATTCCGATGGTCCCGTGCACACTGCAACTGTAGTTGACGATGCAGTTGGGTCAATATGTGAACACGTAGGGGTGGTCTGCTTCGGAGCTCCATGTTCAACAACGTACGATGAACGGTGTGCTCCTAAACACTTGTGCGTGCACCTGCATTGTACTCTTACGCTAGAGATGCCACAGATCGCCATCTATCGTACTTTACATAGCAGACAAGCCTCCGAACTCCTCGTTCTGTGAAGATTCGTGGACGTCTAAACATTTAGCACCTCATGGTAGTTTAAGTATCCTTTTGCCTCTTTCCGTAGGTGTTCACGACAGTAGCACGTGAACATTCGACCAGTTTCGTCGTTTCAGAGATACTCGTTCACAGGCTCTGCGTAATAATAACCTGCCCTTTGTCCAAGTCGCTTACCTCAATGGATTTCCCGCGTGGTTCGTACGTTGAGGGAAGCAAGCGCTAGTCGTAATGGTCGCAACGTATGCAGTGGCCTCAGCCACCGTACGGCTAACGATATGAATATAATCATATATAAATACGTTATCAATTTAGAAACCCAAAATTCAGGGAAGGTCTCTGTAATCATAAAAAGTCGTCACAGTGATATGTAAATCTATTATAAACACAGCTTAGTGCTAATAAGTAGGGAATCCCATTTTGAAACCGATTACCCACGAGAGTTTACGATAATGCACGATGTTCAGTTCAAAGTTACAGCTGTATCAGTCTGAAGGCAATGGAGCGTGTAATGCTTCGGGATATTTGTAAGCATTCCAACACACCATTGCATCAGTCTGAAGGCAATGGAGAGTGTAGTGTTTCGGGATATTTCTAAACATCCCAACACGCCATTACAAAGCCGTCGACAAGAGACGCTCGTGAATAAATTGAATAAGGATAAATGTAGTGGGAAAGGGAAACTGTGTGTTTTCCTTTCTTGTATACAGTGAATGTGGAGCAGTGGTGGAACAGGCGAGAAGAGGACCAGTAAAAATGCTATTACAACTACTAGTCGTCCGGGAGTCATTTGTGCCATGGTGCAGTAAGTGCCTGAATCCGAGAGCCATGGCGTAAACGACGCACCAACAAGGGCCTATTGAAGACTTGAACAACGGTAGTTGTTTATCGGTGTTTTTTTTCTCAGGTCCGAAAATATACATGTACGGACGTTTTGAATGTACTAAAGAGAGTGGTATTACCGTAGCAATTGTTAGTCGTGTTGTAAAAAGTAGTAGTAAAAATGTTGGGTGAAATTTATCCCTGTTTTTAGGAAGTGTGGCTATTTATTTAGTAGCGCAGTAGATAGAACTTGCGGAAGCATTCTAGGAATCTTCACCGCAGCTGGATCGACAGAGAGGTAGCACGGAAGGAGCCGGAAGACCAAAAAACTACTCTGAGAAGAGAGTATAAAAGTAGTACTACTTTCATCTGACGGTGTATTGGCGTCGACGAAATATTACCCTGTTATATCGGCCAGGGACGCAACTTCCCGCTAATACTGGTATAAGACCCACCACACATCTTACAAAATAAACAACAGCAGGAAAAGAAGGAAAAATACAGCCCATATGGCGACCCTGGTAAACGCGAACGGAGAATGCACCAGCAAGTAAGTGCAGAAAATTGATTTGAGTCAGAATTACGAGTCCAAAGTATATAGGAGACAGACAGTTGCCCCTGGCAACTAGCGATCAACAACTGTGCTTCATAATGCACGTAACAAGAAATCAAAAATAATTAAGAGCTTCCTTTGAACAAATTGTCTAAGAAAGAACAGTAAACACATAATGAATGGAAAATATAATTTACTGTCGGAAATCTGAAACAGAAAGAAAGAAGAAGACAGTGACAGCAGAAAGTGCACCTACCAGGTGTACCGGTATGAAATGAACGTTAAGATACAAATGTGTCGATAGGGAACATTTGTTGTGAACGAGTCTTAATTTTTTTTATTTGGTTGGTATGACAGCTGTCAAAGATATTTAGAATACATCAAATCATGGAACAAACAGCATCATATGTTTTCATCGTGTTAATAATGTCGAATTTTGTACCAGAAAGTGATGATTTGCGGAAAGCAGTAATTTTTTGTTTTCATTTGAAAAAAAGTGCTGCAGAGTCGCATCGAATGCTTGTCGAGGCATATGGTGATCATGCTGTATCAGAAGCAACATGGAAATGATGGTATCAATGGTTCAGAAACAATGATTTTGATGTAAGAAATGACTAACGTGGAAGACCACCAAAAAAGTTCGAAGACGCCGAATTGCAAACAATATTCGATGAAGATGATACTTTGAGTCAGAATCCAATGGCAGCACTGCTAAATGTTGCACAACAAACAATTTCTGACCGTTTGAAAGCTATGGGAAAGATCCAAAAGTGTGGAAAATGGGTGCCACATGAATTGAATGAAAGACAGGTGGAAAACCGAAAACCCATTTGTCAAATTTTGCTTCAAAGACATGAAAGAAAATCAATTTTGCATCGAATTGTTACTGGCGATGAAAAATTGATTTATTTTAAGAATCCTAAACGGGAAAAATCATGGGTTAATCCAGGACAACCATCAACATCGACTGCAAAACCAGATCGATTCGGCAAGAAGACAATGCTCTGTGTTTGGTGGGATCAGAAAGGTGTGGTGTATCATGAGCTTCTAAAACCCAGTGAAACTGTGAATACTAATCGCTACAGACAACAAATGATCAATTTGAACTATGCATTGATCGAGAAAAGACCAGAATGGGCCAGAAGACATGGCAAAGTAATTTTTTTACACGACAATGCACCTGCACACAAAGCAAAAACTGGTTCAAGATACAATCAAAATGCTTGGCTGGGAACTGCTACTCCACCCGCCGTATTCACCAGACTTGGCCCCTTCCGACTACCATTTGTTTTCATCAACGGGACACGCATTGGCTAAGGAACACTTCGATTCCTACGAAGAAGTCGAAAATTGGGTGTCTGATTGGTTTGCTTCAAAAGACGAACATTTCTATTGGCGTAGTGTCCACAAATTGCCAGAAAGGTGGTCAAAATGTATAGAAACAGTACTTTGAATAAAATGTTTTTACTTTTCAATTCAAGATTAGTGTTTCATTTTCACAAAAAACGCTCATTTCATACCGGTACACCTGGTATATTACAAGCAATGAGTGCACGGAATTAGTTCCAAACTTTACAAAACTGTTTCGACTGGATAACGCATACGTAGGACGTCGATACGGCGGGAGTTATGAACGCAGAGCGGCGAGCAGTTACGCTAGTACAGGGTGCTATGTTGTCCAGACAGCGACAGCGCGTAGCACGAGAGCAGACGTCGGCTTCAGCTTCAGCGCTGTCTTCAGCTGTTCTACAACCAGCAAGCAGTTCACAGTTCCGCAGAAGGGAGAGACGTGAACATTTAAAAAGTAGAAACAGTTGTGTGAGTATAGGGTTTGATATTAATCTTGTCGATTGGTAATGAATAGTATATGCCGATCACAAGAGAGATACAACGCAAAACGAGGAGTTAAAATCGACACTAAAAGGTATAATTAAAGAACAAGCAGAGAAGGATAAGGAAGGACGGAAAGCGGAACAAGTAGAATTAATTAAGTCCATTAAGGAACAATTTTCTGAATCAATCGATGACATGCTCAGCCATAAAATGCAAGAGGTTAAAGCTAACTTAGAATCTAACTTTAACGCACAAATTAATCATAAGAACATTAAAATAATGGAAATAAATTCTAGAGTAAATGAATTACGAGAATCAGTCCCAGTAGAGGTACAACAAGTAGCTAAACAAGTGTTATCAGATGATTTACAAGAAAGTATACATAGAACAACAACCCGACAGTAGGCGGGCTATGTAGATAATGGGAATTCCCGATTCCAAACGGTACGGGCTAGTATTTCAGACGCAAATAAGCGTATCACGTCTATGCAGAAAAATGCTGTAACAGGAACACCTGATGCTATAAAACATTTGGAGAAACGTTTACAGTTATTCGTAGAACAAGAAGTAAAAGACAAAACAGAAATAAATAGTGACAAAATACCTTCTGGGGAAGGTACAATTACCAGTAAACAAGAACTGGATAGAATATGGAAAGCAATAGACGATAATAAAAAGAAATTAGAAAATAGTAAACCTGAAACTATGACAGAAGTAACTAGAGATGTAACACAGGATTTATGTTTGGGAAATCTGTTTAATTTAGCAAAGCACTTTCCAAACTATAAACCAGATTATGATGTACACCCAATTCATTTTTTACGAGTGTTTGCCAGGTCTTTACCTAAAAAGTGGGATGACTTAAACAAAATATTGAAGGTTTAGACACACTGAATACTGAAAGAAATGAAAATTATACAGTGAATGACCGAAATACGGGGAACAGGAATAACAAATCCTTTCCTATTTCCTTACCGCGGACGAAGGAATCCAATTATTGTAGAGTAAGCAGTAATGAAACTGTTCACAGCAGGGATAACGGTCTAAATCACAATAACCCTAGAGGAGGGAGAAATCAGACCGATAATATAAACTAGCAGGTGTTTACTCCTCAACCAACAAATACATATGCAACGAAATAATGACGCAGAAGCAAATCAGGGTATTATTGAAGCAAGTTCCAACCGGTGTCCAGTCATAGTGACGGAAAACGAGAACAATCCTGGGCCAAGGGCCAGATTCCAGGATGTCGCAGAACAATACTCGGCCCATATACAAGTAAAATAACCGCTTATAGTAAAATATCACCTATTAACGATTGGTTATTAACGGAAGAGGGAAATTTAGAAAAGGTGCAACGCAAACCAATTGTAATCAGAAGAGTAGAAAATAAAGGAGCGCAAATTTACATTAATTCAGGAAGCGAAATATCAATAATTTCGGAGGAATGGCTATTAAGTGGAAGAATAAAGGAATTTCCTAAGTTACCTGTTACGGGAGCGCATAGTGTAGGTATTACAGGTACTAAGAGCAATGTAGTGAAATGGGAAACAATAGATCAACTGGTGTTTCAGCAAACCATGTTAATAGTCCCTAAAATAAATACGTAAATATTACTAGGAGGAGATTGGTTAATGAAATATGCAGTGGTAATAGACTTTCAGGGTGGCTCTTTTAAGTGCAATCTCGATAATTATAATAAAGAGATCTTGTTTAAGACAGATGGCTGTCAAGTACTAAATGGGAGTAATAATTTACTGTTAATAGCGAATATGAGTTCAATTAAGAAGGATGTAAGTAATCTACAACAAACTGCAAATAAAGCTGATTTGTATGCAAAGGCTTGCGAATCGGAACTGTTAACCCTTACTCAAACGCAAGAGCTATATGGAATATTATGCAGACATTCAGATGTATTTTCAGACAAACTAGGGAATAAAGGAGATTCTGTGGTAGTTTTAAGATTAAAAACAACGTACCTATCAACGTAAAACAGGAAGAAATAGATAAAATGTTAGATACTAATGTTATAGAAAGAAATACAAGCGTATACAACAATACACTGTTAATTGTCAGAAAGGCAACAGGAAGTGTGCACGTCGTACCAGACGCAAAAACCTTGAATCGTCATATTGAACTGGAGAGAGATCGTCCCGTATGCACAGACGAACTGCCTGCTCGTTTTGCAAAAGCAAATTATTTTAGTTCCGTGGATCTCACGGATGGGTACTGGCAGGTGAAATTAGCTAAAGAATCTAGACCTTATACTGCATTCTTATATGATGGAAAGTCATAGCAGTTTACAGTTTTACCATTTGGGTTAAACATATCAGTATCAGTGTTTATAAGTGCATTAGCTGAAGCATTAGGGAGAAAGTTGTTACAAGAGCTATTGATTTATGTAGATGATATACATATTGTTTCAGAAACCTGGGAGGAACATTGTGATTTATTGCAAGAACACTAGAGAAATTTTATACCAAGGGAATAACTATTAAGCTCGCTAAATCACATTTTGGACGAGAGGAACTAAAATTCTTGGGACATCTCGTAGGACTAAGAGGAATTAAGCCAGATCCAGAACGCATTTGGGCGATTAAAGACTGTCCACATCCACAGAATGTGAAACGGTTACGTTCCTTTTTACGATTAGTGGGATTTTATAGACAGTATATACAAGGAAAAGTCATGAATAATCCACATCTACTATCGCTATTAAATCAAAAGGCTAAATGGGCATGGGATGAAATTCAGAAAAGGCATTCCAGGAAGTAAAAAATACCCTAGTCAATGCTCCTCTTTTAAACCACCCGAGTCTTCGTGAACCATTTGACATCGCAACAGATGCACCAGAACATGGCAGAGCAGCAGAAGTATTTCTACATCTACATCTACGTCTACATCCATACTCCGCAAGCCACCTGACGGTGTGTGGCGGAGGGTACCTTGAGTACCTCTATCGGATCTCCCTTCTATTCCAGTCTCGTATTGTTCGTGGAAAGAAGGATTGTCGGTATGCTTCTGTGTGGGCTCTAATCTCTCTGATTTTATCCTCATGGTCTCTTCGCGAGATATACGTAGGAGGGAGCAATATACTGCTTGACTCTTCGGTGAAGGTATGTTCTCGAAACTTTAACAAAGTTTATATAATGCCGACAAACTAAAGAAATATAAACAAATAGTGCAATAAATAAACTTAAAAATGTGTTTGTGTATGTGTGTGTGTGTGTGTGTGTGTGTGTTTGTATGTGTGTATCTATTTAGTCACGTCATAAATTAGGAGGGGAGAGTGGACAAGCAACCAAGTACTTAATGGTTCAAATGGCTCTGAGCACTATGCGACTTAACATCTGAGGTCATCAGTCGCCTAGAACTTAGAACTAATTAAACCCAGCTAACCTAAGGACACCACACACATCCATGCCCGTGGCAGGATTCGAACCTGCGACCGTAGCGGTCTGTCGGTTCCAGACTGTAGCGCCTAGAACCAAGTACTAAATAGTATTTGACATGACTATAATAATAGTATAACAAATAGAAAGATAGGGTACAGATACAGAAAATGGATTAATAGAAGAGGGCAGTAGAAACAGTAATATTTTGAATCGGTAATCTAGCTGGAGCTTGGTTTTTAAGAAAATAGAGAGCAAAAGAAAGAATAGATTGCAATTAAGAATACTTAGACATGTAGTGTCGTCAACAGATGAGTTAAGATATGAGGAAGGTAGTAAGCAAAAGACTTAACACCTGAAATAGACTACAGACATGGAAATGAAAAGGGAACCTCAAAGTAATATGGGAGAAAGTAGATGGAAAAGTAATGGACGATATAAATATACCTGAAATGTGGAGTGTACTCTCTAATTAGGAATGATGAATAAAAGGGAGATAGGCGGACCTAAGAAAACCTGACCTATACTGTGCGGGCAGGGGCATCAAGAAAGGGACTGACCTGTACCATAGTAGATTAGGAATTAATATGAGGCACTACCACACTGAATGAAATAGAAATATTTTACTGTACTAAGACGCAGAAGAGGTCATTGGTGGACGTGAGGATAAGTTTTGTTAAAAGGATAATCTGTAGATTATTTTTAAAATTGGTTATAAATAACAAGAGGGTTTTCCCAACCGTTTATAGTAAAGAGGTGAAAGGATTTGAGTGCAGTGGTGGAGACAATTTACACCTCCACATTATTGCTCGCAAAGCCTTAGCAATGTAAGTCGTACTCTTGGAAGGTGGGATATTAAAGAAGTCAATTCTCTAAAAAGAGAAGACTTAGATGTCAATATAAGGGAAACTCAGAAAGTTTATAATCAGTATAATAACGAAAGATGATCTAGCTATGTAAAGAAGGTTAATATTGCTTTACCTATTTAAAGACGAATAATATTATGATGTCTAAGTGGATCAGAATAAAAGTCTCACAAGTATCCAGTAGATAGATCGTAAAATTGTCTTAAATCAAAAACGAAAATTTATTATGAGGTCAAGAGGATCACAAATTACAAGGCATTTAAGAACAACATTAATGGCAAGTAAGATATTTGTATTACTATGCACATTCCTCAGACACTTCGGGTGACCTAGAAAAGATAGCCATAGCATGAAAGAAAGTAACAAGATATGAGAAATAATATTACAAGTATGAAGAAAAGGAATGAATTCTGCCAAACAGGAACAAAGTAGTTAAGTAATTAAGTGAACAGAGTCACGAGTGATAACGATTATAAAAAGTTACGTTGGAGAGATTGTGTAAAGACAGCATTACGACGTAAGAGTAGGATAATATTTATAGAATTGTTAGTAAAAATGTGTATGTAACTAGAGACTTAAGCACGAGATCTCTTGTCTGAGTAGAAGGATATGTAGTGTTTCGGGATATTTGTAAACATCCCAACACGTCATTGCAAAGCCGTCGACAAGAGATGCTTGTGAATAAATTGAATAAGGATAAATGTAGTGGGAAAGGGAAACTGTGTGTTTTCCTTTCTTGTATGCAGTGAATGTGGAGCAGTGGTGGAGCGGGCGAGAAGAGGACCAGTAAAAATGCTATTACAACCACTGGTCGTCAGGGAGTCATTTGTGCCATGTTGCAGCAAGTGCCTGAATCCGAGAGCTATGGAGTGAAAGACGCACCAACAAGGACGTATTGAACAATTGAACAGCCGTAGTTGTTTATCGGTGTTTTTTTTTTCTCTCAGCTCCTACAATATACATGTACGGGCGTTTTGAATGTAGTATTACCGTAGCAATTGTTAGTCGTGTTGTAAAAAGTAATAGTAAAAATGTTTGGCGAAATATACCACTGTTTGTGAGAAGTGTGGCTATTTATTTAGTAGCGCAGTAGAGAGAACTTGCGGAAGTATTCCAGGAATCTTCACCGCAGATGGATCGACAGGGAGGTGGCACGGAAGGATCCGGACCACCAAAAAACTACTCTGAGAAGAGAGGATAAAGGTAGTACTACTTTCATCTGGCGGTGTATTGGGGTCGACGAAATATTGCCCTGTTATATCGGCCAGGGACGCAACTTCCCGCTAGTATTGGTTTAAGACCCACCATAAATCTTACAAAATAAGCAAGAGCAGGAAAGGAAGGAAAAATACAGCCCAAGAGGTGGCCTCCAGAGGCATCGGACTGGGGCCAAAACATCTAATGAACATATATTTCGGCTTTAGACAATTCTCTCTCAAATATATGAATGTGTAATATAAACGAAGAATATTGTACATCTTTTAGTGGTGTAATGATGCCGATTTCATCTGTATTGACAGTTCGTCAACATTCAATTACCTTCAGCACTAAACGCAAGGCAGAATGAAAGTGTAAAGTTACCAGTTCGTTTGTACTTTCATTTTCAGCTCACAATATTTTTACTTTTCTTAAATCGCGAGTTTATCTTTGCAATGCTTTGCGTGCGTATACTATGGTTAGCTTCGCTTAGTCGAAACGAGCTCTTTGAGCTATCTCTTTGTATACCCACTGATGCATTTCGCATCTTGGGAGGCCTGTTTAGACCATCGGACAATCAGAAAGGCTCGCGAGTGTGGAATCAAGAGGGGATATTGTCTAGAGTGAGTTTTCGCCACTTATTTCCTGTTTTTCTGTTTGGGACGCAGTCTGGTCTATTCTTATTCTTGTTTCGTCTGGCGTGTCGATGCGAGAAGATTCGGAGTTAATACAATGACGAAGATACAGTTACTTGCCGTGGTGACTATTAGGCGAATGTATAGGTTACTTCAGACGTGTATTCTAAAAATTCGCAGTTTTCTTGAGATCGCTCCTTCCACGCAATGAAACGAAGGCTCAGAGTTCTCTCATTTTTTGTGAAATAGAAGCTGATTCTAGGATAAAGTAGTAGCATTTTAACTGGATAGGTCTTGTTGTACATTCAAACTTATAATCTTTCTCTGTGTTATAAATGATTCTTTGTCTTGCTAGAAGCCGTGTGTTGAGAACATGTAATTTCGTTACTCTTTTCGAAAAACTTACTTTATGTTAGATACAAAGGTAATTTTTTCTGAATTACTCGTATTTCATTCAAACTAAGTCGTAACATAGTTACCTGCTGCCGTGCAGATACAAACCATTAGCAATAAATACATCGTTCTTTGAGTGGATTATGGTGACAGATGGAGAGAGGTAAGTCGTTGGCTGCTGTTCAGGAAGACTAATGATTTCTGAATATGGTTCATGGTTTTCTGATATATTGGTGAGATGTGCGATGCAACAGAAGGTAGCGAGGGGCTCCCTGTTTGCAATAGTATATGGAGATTATGTTCTTTTAAGTCATATCCT